>NC_135504.1:142947649-144274159 GCF_052857255.1 Amblyomma americanum | reverse complement strand
CGAAGAGTAGACGAGAGAAAGGTGTAAATTTTTTCTCTCAGAACTGCGCGAAAACTTGTATTCCGGCTCAAAACAATGGGATACATCGTTTTAGATCGAAACTAGCAAGATTCACGAGCATCGATTTGTTTACAAGTCGTAGACGAGTAGGCGAGAGAAAGGTGTAAACGTTTTCTCTCAGAACTGAGCGAAAACCTGTATTCCGGCTCAAAACAACGGGATACATCGTTTTAGGTCAAAACTAGCATGATTCACGAGCATCGATTTTACAAGTCGTCGAATAGTAGACGAGAGAAAGGTGTAAACTTTTTCTCTCAGAACTGAGCGAAAACTTGTATTCCTTCTCAAAACAGCGGAATACATCGTTTTAGATCGAAACTAGCAAAATTTACGAGCATCGACTCTACAAGTCGTCGAAGAGTAGACGAGAGAAAGGTCTAAACTTTTTCTCTCAGAACTGCGGCAGAACTTGTATTCCGGCTCAGAACAACGGGTTACATTGTTTTAGATCGAAACTAGCAATATTCACGAGCATCGATATTACAAGTCGTCGAAGAGTAGACGAGAGAAAGGTGTAAACTTTTTCTCTCAGAACTGCGCGAAAACTTGTATTCCGGCTCAAAACAACAGGATTCATCGTTTTAGATCGAAACTAGCAAGATTCACGAGCATCGATTTTACAAGTCCTCGAAGAGTAGACGAGTTAAAGGTGTAAACTTTTTCTCTCAGAACTGCACGAAAACTTGTATTCCGGCTCAGAACAACGGGATACATCGTTTCAGATCGAAACTAGCAAGATTCACGAGCATCGCTTTTACAAGTCGTCGATGAGTACACGAGGGAAAGGTGTAAACTTTTTTTCTCAGAACTGCGCGAAAACTTGTATACCGGCTCAAAAAAACGGGATACATCGTTTTAGATCGAAACTAGCAAGATTCACGAGCATCGATTTTACAAGTCCTCGAAGAGTAGACGGGAGAAAGGTGTAAATTTTTTCTCTCAGAACTTCGCGAAAACTTGTATTCCGGCTCAAAACAACGGGATACATCGTTTTAGATCGAAACTAGCAAGATTCACGAGCATCAATTTTACAAGTCGTCGAAGAGTAGACGAGAGAAAGGTGTAAAATTTTTCTCTCAGAACTGCACGAAAACTTGAATTCCGGCTCAAAACAACGGAATGCATCGTTTTAGATCGAAACTAGCAAGATTCACGAGCATCGATTTTACAAGTCGTCGAAGAGTAGACGAGAGAAAGGTGTCAACTTTTTCTCTCAGAACTGCACGAAAACTTGTATTCCGGCTCAAAACAACGGGATACATCGTTTTAGGTCGAAACTAGCATGATTCACGAGCATCGATTTTACAAGTCGTCGAATAGTACACGAGAGAAAGGTGTAAACTTTTTCTCTCAGAACTGAGCGAAAACTTGTATTCCGGCTCAAAACAGCGGAATACATCGTTTTAGATCGAAACTAGCAAGATTCACGAGCATCGATTTTTCAAGTCTTCGAAGAGTAGACGAGATAAAGGTGTAAACTGTTTCTCTCAGAACGGCGCGAAAACTTGTATTACGGCTCAAAACAACGAGATACATCGTTTTAGATCGAAACTAGCAAGATTCACGGGCATCGATTTTACAAGTCTTCGAAGAGTAGACGAGAGAAAGGTGTAAATTTTTTCTCTCAGAACTGCGCGAAAACTTGTATTCCGGCTCAAAACAATGGGATACATCGTTTTAGATCGAAACTTGCAAGATTCACGAGCATCGATTTGTTTACAAGTCGTAGACGAGTAGACGAGAGAAAGGTGTAAACGTTTTCTCTCAGAACTGAGCGAAAACCTGTATTCCGGCTCAAAACAGCGGAATACATCGTTTTATATCGAAACTAGCAAGATTCACGAGCATCGATTTTACAAGTCCTCGAAGAGTAGACGAGAGAAAGGTGTAAACTTTTTCTCTCAGAACTGCACGAAAACTTGTATTCCGGCTCAAAACAATGGGATACATCGTTTTAGATCGAAACTAGCAAGATTCACGAGCATCGCTTTTACAAGTCGTCGATGAGTACACGAGGGAAAAGTGTAAACTTTTTTTCTCTGAACTGCGCGAAAACTTGTATACCGGCTCAAAAAAACGGGATACATTGTTTTAGATCGAAACTAGCAAGATTCACGAGCATCGATTTTACAAGTCGTCGAAGAGTAGACGAGAGAAAGGTGTAAACTTTTTCTCTCAGAACTGCACGAAAACTTGTACTCCGGCTAAAAACAACGGGATACATCGTTTTAGATCGAAACTAGCAAGATTCACGAGCATCGATTTTACAAGTCCTCGAAGAGTAGACGAGAGAAAGGTGTAAACTTTTTCTCTCAGAACTGCACGAAAACTTGTACTCCGGCTCAAAACAACGGGATACATCGTTTTAGATCGAAACTAGCAGGATTCACGAGCATCGATTTGTTTACAAGTCGTCGACGAGTAGACGAGAGAAAGGTGTAAACTTTTTCTCTCAGAACTGAGCGAAAACTTGTATTCCGGCTCAAAACAGCGGAATACATCGTTTTAGATCGAAACTAGCAAGATTCACGAGCATCGATTTTACAAGTCGTCGAAGAGTAGACGAGAGAAAGGTGTAAACTTTTTCTCTCAGAACTGCACGAAAACTTGTATTCCGGCTCGAAACAACGGGATACATCGTTTTAGATCGAAACTAGCAAGATTCACGAGCATCGCTTTTACAAGTCGTCGATGAGTACACGAGGAAAGGTGTAAACTTTTTTTCTCAGAACTGCGCGAAAACTTGTATACCGGCTCAAAAAAACGGGATACATCGTTTTAGATCGAAACTAGCAAGATTCACGAGCATCGATTTTACAAGTCGTCGAAGAGTAGACGAGAGAAAGGTGTAAATTTTTTCTCTCAGAACTTCGCCAAAACTTGTATTCCGGCTCAAAACAACGAGATACATCGTTTTAGATCGAAACTAGCAAGATTCACGAGCATCGATTTTACAAGTCGTCGAAGAGTAGACGAGAGAAAGGTGTAAACTTTTTCTCTCAGAACTGCGCGAAAACTTGTATTCCGGCTCAAAACAACGGGATTCATCGTTTTAGATCAAAACTAGCAAGATTCACGAGCATCGATTTTACAAGTCCTCGAAGAGTAGACGAGAGAAAGGTGTAAACTTTTTCTCTCAGAACTGCACGAAAACTTGTATTCCGGCTCAAAACAACGGGATACATCGTTTTAGATCGAAACTAGCAAGATTCACGAGCATCGATTTGTTTACAAGTTGTCGACGAGTAGACGAGAGAAAGGTGTAAACTTTTTCTCTCAGAACTGAGCGAAAACTTGTATTCCGGCTCAAAACAGCGGAATACATCGTTTTAGATCGAAACTAGCAAAATTCACAGCATCGATTTTACAAGTCGTCGAAGAGTAGACGAGAGAAAGGTGTAAACTTTTTCTCTCAGAACTGCGCGAAAACTTGTATTCCGGCTCAAAAGAACAGGATTCATCGTTTTAGATCGAAACTAGCAAGATTCACGAGCATCGATTTTACAAGTCGTAGACGAGTAGACGAGAGAAAGGTGTAAACGTTTTCTCTCAGAACTGAGCGAAAACCTGTATTCCGGCTCAAGACAGCGGAATACATCGTTTTAGATCGAAACTAGCAAGATTCACGAGCATCGATTTTACAAGTCCTCGAAGAGTAGACGAGAGAAAGGTGTAAACTTTTTCTCTCAGAACTGCACGAAAACTTGTATTCCGGCTCAAAACAACGGGATACATCGTTTTAGATCGAAACTAGCAAGATTCACGAGCATCGCTTTTACAAGTCGTCGATGAGTACACGAGGGAAAAGTGTAAACTTTTTTTCTCAGAACTGCGCGAAAACTTGTATACCGGCTCAAAAAAACGGGATACATCGTTTTAGATCGAAACTAGCAAGATTCACGAGCATCGAATTTACAAGTCGTCGAAGAGTAGACGAGAGAAAGGTGTAAACTTTTTCTCTCAGAACTGCGCGAAAACTTGTATTCCGTCTCAAAACAAAGGGATTCATCGTTTTAGATCGAAACTAGCAAGATTCACGAGCATCGATTTTACAAGTCCTCGAAGAGTAGACGAGATAAAGGTGTAAACTGTTTCTCTCAGAACTGCGCGAAAACTTGTATTACGGCTCAAAACAACGAGATACGTCGTTTTAGATCGAATCTAGCTAGATTCACGGGCATCGATTTTACAAGTCCTCGAAGAGTAGACGAGAGAAAGGTGTAAACTTTTTCTCTCAGAACTGCGCGAAAACTTGTATTCTGGCTGAAAACAACGGAATACATCGTTTTAGATCGAAACTAGCAAGATTCACGAGCATCAATTTTACAACTCGTCGAAGAGTAAACGAGAGAAAGGTGTAAATTTTTTCTCTCAGAACTGCACGAAAACTTGAATTCCGGCTCAAAACAACGGGATTCATCGTTTTAGATCGAAACTAGCAAGATTCACGAGCATCTATTTTACAAGTCCTCGAAGAGTAGACGAGAGAAAGGTGTAAACTTTTTCTCTCAGAACTGCACGAAAACTTGTATTCCGGCTCAAAACAACGGGATACATCGTTTTAGGTCGAAACTAGCATGATTCACGAGCATCGATTTTACAAGTCGTCAAATAGTAGACGAGAGAAAGGTGTAAACTTTTTCTCTCAGAACTGACCGAAAACTTGTATTCCGGCTCAAAACAGCGGAATACATCGTTTTAGATCGAAACTAGCAAAATTTACGAGCATCGATTTTACAAGTCGTCGAAGAGTAGACGAGAGAAAGGTGTAAACTTTTTCTCTCAGAACTGCACGAAAACTTGTATTCCGGCTCAAAACAACGGGATACATCGTTTTAGATCGAAACTAGCAAGATTCACGAGCATCGATTTTTCAAGTCTTCGAAGAGTAGACGAGATAAAGGTGTAAACTGTTTCTCTCAGAACTGCGCGAAAATTTGTATTACGGCTCAAAACAACGAGGTACATCGTTTTAGATCGAAACTAGCAAGATTCACGGGCATCGATTTTACAAGTCTTCGAAGAGTAGACGAGAGAAAGGTGTAAACTTTTTCTCTCAGAACTGCGCGAAAACTTGTATTCCGGCTCAAAACAACGGGATACATCGTTTTAGATCGAAACTAGCAAGATTCACGAGCATCGATTTGTTTACAAGTCGTCGACGAGTAGACGAGAGAAAGGTGTAAACTTTTTTTCTCAGAACTGAGCGAAAACTTGTATTCCGGCTCAAAACAGCGGAATACATCGTTTTAGATCGAAACTAGCAAGATTCACAGCATCGATTTTACAAGTCGTCGAAGAGTAGACGAGAGAAAGGTGTAAACTTTTTCTCTCAGAACTGCGCGAAAACTTGTATTCCGGCTCAAAAGAACAGGATTCATCGTTTTAGATCGAAACTAGCAAGATTCACGAGCATCGATTTTACAAGTCGTCGAAGAGTAGACGAGAGAAAGGTGTAAACGTTTTCTCTCAGAACTGCGCGAAAACTTGTATTCCGGCTCAAAACAACAGGATTCATCGTTTTAGATCGAAACTAGCAAGATTCACGAGCATCGATTTTACAAGTCCTCGAAGAGTAGACGAGAGAAAGGTGTAAACTTTTTCTCTCAGAACTGCGCGAAAACTTGTATTCCGGCTCAAAACAAAGGGATTCATCGTTTTAGATCGAAACTAGCAAGATTCACGAGCATCGATTTTACAAGTCCTCGAAGAGTAGACGAGATAAAGGTGTAAACTGTTTCTCTCAGAACTGCGCGAAAACTTGTATTACGGCTCAAAACTACGAGATACGTCGTTTTAGATCGAATCTAGCAAGATTCACGGGCATCGATTTTACAAGTCTTCGAAGAGTAGACGAGAGAAACTTTTTCTCTCAGAACTGCGCGAAAACTTGTATTCCGGCTCAAAACAACGGAATACATCGTTTTAGATCGAAACTAGCAAGATTCACGAGCATCGATTTTACAAGTCGTCGAATAGTAGACGAGAAAAAGGTGTAAACTTTTTCTCTCAGAACTGCACGAAAACTTGTATTCCGGCTCAAAACAACGGGATACATCGTTTTAGATCGAAACTAGCAAGATTCACGAGCATCGCTTTTACAAGTCGTCGATGAGTACACGAGGGAAAAGTGTAAACTTTTTTTCTCAGAACTGCGCGAAAACTTGTATACCGGCTCAAAAAAACGGGATACATCGTTTTAGATCGAAACTAGCAATATTCACGAGCATCGAATTTACAAGTCCTCGAAGAGTAGACGAGATAAAGGTGTAAACTGTTTCTCTCAGAACTGCGCGAAAACTTGTATTACGGCTCAAAACAACGAGATACGTCGTTTTAGATCGAATCGAGCAAGATTCACGGGCATCGATTTTACAAGTCTTCGAAGAGTAGACGAGAGAAAGGTGTAAACTTTTTCTCTCAGAACTGCGCGAAAACTTGTATTCTGGCTGAAAACAGCGGAATACATCGTTTTAGATCGAAACTAGCAAAATTTACGAGCATCGATTTTACAAGTCGTCGAAGAGTAGACGAGAGAAAGGTGTAAACTTTTTCTCTCAGAACTGCACGAAAACTTGTATTCCGGCTCAAAACAACGGGATACATCGTTTTAGATCGAAACTAGCAAGATTCACGAGCATCGATTTTTCAAGTCTTCGAAGAGTAGACGAGATAAAGCTGTAAACTGTTTCTCTCAGAACTGCGCGAAAATTTGTATTACGGCTCAAAACAACAGGATTCATCGTTTTAGATCGAAACTAGCAAGATTCACGAGCATCGATTTTACAAGTCCTCGAAGAGTAGACGAGAGAAAGGTGTAAACTCTTTCTCTCAGAACTGCGCGAAAACTTGTATTCCGGCTCAAAACAAAAGGATTCATCGTTTTAGATCGAAACTAGCAAGATTCACGAGCATCGATTTTACAAGTCCTCGAAGAGTAGACGAGATAAAGGTGTAAACTGTTTCTCTCAGAACTGCGCGAAAACTTGTATTACGGCTCAAAACTACGAGATACGCCGTTTTAGATCGAATCTAGCAAGATTCACGGGCATCGATTTTACAAGTCTTCGAAGAGTAGACGAGAGAAAGGTGTAAACTTTTTCTCTCAGAACTGCGCGAAAACTTCTATTCCGCCTCAAAACAACGGAATACATCGTTTTAGATCGAAACTAGCAAGATTCACGAGCATCGATTTTACAAGTCGTCGAATAGTAGACGAGAAAAAGGTGTAAACTTTTTCTCTCAGAACTGAGCGAAAACTTGTATTCCGGCTCAAAACAGCGGAATACATCGTTTCAGATCGAAACTAGCAAAATTTACGAGCATCGATTTTACAAGTCGTCTAAGAGTAGACGAGAGAAAGGTGTAAACTTTTTCTCTCAGAACTGCACGAAAACTTGTATTCCGGCTCAAAACAACGGGATACATCGTTTTAGATCGAAACTAGCAAGATTCACGAGCATCGATTTTTCAAGTCTTCGAAGAGTAGACGAGATAAAGGTGTAAACTGTTTCTCTCAGAACTGCGCGAAAACTTGTATTACGGCTCAAAACAACGAGATACATCGTTTTAGATCGAAACTAGCAAGATTCACGGGCGTCGATTTTACAAGTCTTCGAAGAGTAGACGAGAGAAAGGTGTAAACTTTTTCTCTCAGAACTGCGCGAAAACTTGTATTCCGGCTCAAAACAACGGAATACATCGTTTTAGATCGAAACTAGCAAGATTCACGAGCATCGATTTTACAAGTCGTCGAATAGTAGACGAGAAAAAGGTGTAAACTTTTTCTCTCAGAACTGCACGAAAACTTGTATTCCGGCTCAAAACAACGGGATACATCGTTTTAGATCGAAACTAGCAAGATTCACGAGCATCGCTTTTACAAGTCGTCGATGAGTACACGAGGGAAAAGTGTAAACTTTTTTTCTCAGAACTGCGCGAAAACTTGTATACCGGCTCAAAAAAACGGGATACATCGTTTTAGATCGAAACTAGCAATATTCACGAGCATCGAATTTACAAGTCCTCGAAGAGTAGACGAGATAAAGGTGTAAACTGTTTCTCTCAGAACTGCGCGAAAACTTGTATTACGGCTCAAAACAACGAGATACGTCGTTTTAGATCGAATCGAGCAAGATTCACGGGCATCGATTTTACAAGTCTTCGAAGAGTAGACGAGAGAAAGGTGTAAACTTTTTCTCTCAGAACTGCGCGAAAACTTGTATTCTGGCTGAAAACAGCGGAATACATCGTTTTAGATCGAAACTAGCAAAATTTACGAGCATCGATTTTACAAGTCGTCGAAGAGTAGACGAGAGAAAGGTGTAAACTTTTTCTCTCAGAACTGCACGAAAACTTGTATTCCGGCTCAAAACAACGGGATACATCGTTTTAGATCGAAACTAGCAAGATTCACGAGCATCGATTTTTCAAGTCTTCGAAGAGTAGACGAGATAAAGGTGTAAACTGTTTCTCTCAGAACTGCGCGAAAATTTGTATTACGGCTCAAAACAACAGGATTCATCGTTTTAGATCGAAACTAGCAAGATTCACGAGCATCGATTTTACAAGTCCTCGAAGAGTAGACGAGAGAAAGGTGTAAACTCTTTCTCTCAGAACTGCGCGAAAACTTGTATTCCGGCTCAAAACAAAAGGATTCATCGTTTTAGATCGAAACTAGCAAGATTCACGAGCATCGATTTTACAAGTCCTCGAAGAGTAGACGAGATAAAGGTGTAAACTGTTTCTCTCAGAACTGCGCGAAAACTTGTATTACGGCTCAAAACTACGAGATACGCCGTTTTAGATCGAATCTAGCAAGATTCACGGGCATCGATTTTACAAGTCTTCGAAGAGTAGACGAGAGAAAGGTGTAAACTTTTTCTCTCAGAACTGCGCGAAAACTTCTATTCCGGCTCAAAACAACGGAATACATCGTTTTAGATCGAAACTAGCAAGATTCACGAGCATCGATTTTACAAGTCGTCGAATAGTAGACGAGAAAAAGGTGTAAACTTTTTCTCTCAGAACTGAGCGAAAACTTGTATTCCGGCTCAAAACAGCGGAATACATCGTTTCAGATCGAAACTAGCAAAATTTACGAGCATCGAATTTACAAGTCGTCTAAGAGTAGACGAGAGAAAGGTGTAAACTTTTTCTCTCAGAACTGCACGAAAACTTGTATTCCGGCTCAAAACAACGGGATACATCGTTTTAGATCGAAACTAGCAAGATTCACGAGCATCGATTTTTCAAGTCTTCGAAGAGTAGACGAGATAAAGGTGTAAACTGTTTCTCTCAGAACTGCGCGAAAACTTGTATTACGGCTCAAAACAACGAGATACATCGTTTTAGATCGAAACTAGCAAGATTCACGGGCGTCGATTTTACAAGTCTTCGAAGAGTATACGAGAGAAAGGTGTAAACTTTTTCTCTCAGAACTGCGCGAAAACTTGTATTCCGGCTCAAAACAACGGGATACATCGTTTTAGATCGAAACTAGCAAGATTCACGAGCATCGATTTGTTTACAAGTCGTCGACGAGTAGACGAGAGAAAGGTGTAAACTTTTTCTCTCAGAACTGCGCGAAAACTTGTATACCGGCTCAAAAAAACGGGATACATCGTTTTATATCGAAACTAGCAAGATTCACGAGCATCGATTTTACAAGTCGTCGAAGAGTAGACGAGAGAAAGGTGTAAACTTTTTCTCTCAGAACTGCACGAAAACTTGTACTCCGGCTCAAAACAACGGGATACATCGTTTTAGATCGAAACTAGCAAGATTCACGAGCATCGATTTTACAAGTCGTCGAAGAGTAGACGAGAGAAAGGTGTAAATTTTTTCTCTCAGAACTGCGCGAAAACTTGTATTCCGGCTCAAAACAAAGGGATTCATCGTTTTAGATCGAAACTAGCAAGATTCACGAGCATTGATTTTACAAGTCCTCGAAGAGTAGACGAGATAAAGGTGTAAACTGTTTCTCTCAGAACTGCGCGAAAACTTGTATTACGGCTCAAAACAACGAGATACGTCGTTTTAGATCGAATCTAGCAAGATTCACGAGCATCAATTTTACAACTCGTCGAAGAGTAAACGAGAGAAAGGTGTAAACTTTTTCTCTCAGAACTGCGCGAAAACTTGTATTCCGGCTCAAAACAACGAGATTCATCGTTTTAGATCGAAACTAGCAAGATTCACGAGCATCGATTTTACAAGTCCTCGAAGAGTAGACGAGATAAAGGTGTAAACTGTTTCTCTCAGAACTGCGCGAAAACTTGTTTTACGGCTCAAAACAACGAGATACGTCGTTTTAGATCGAAACTAGCAAGATTCACGAGCATCGATTTTACAAGTCTTCGAAGAGTAGACGAGAGAAAGGTGTAAACTTTTTCTCTCAGAACTGCGCGAAAACTTGTATTCCGGCTCAAAACAACGGAATACATCGTTTTAGATCGAAACTAGCAAGATTCACGAGCATCAATTTTACAACTCGTCGAAGAGTAAACGAGAGAAAGGTGTAAACTTTTTCTCTCAGAACTGCGCGAAAACTTGTATTCCGGCTCAAAACAACGAGATTCATCGTTTTAGATCGAAACTAGCAAGATTCACGAGCATCGATTTTACAAGTCCTCGAAGAGTAGACGAGAGAAAGGTGTAAACTTTTTCTCTCAGAACTGCACGAAAACTTGTTCTCCGGCTCAAAACAACGGGATACATCGTTTTAGATCGAAACTAGCAAGATTCACGAGCATCGCTTTTACAAGTCGTCGATGAGTACACGAGGGAAAGGTGTAAACTTTTTTCTCAGAACTGCGCGAAAACTTGTATACCGGCACAAAAAAACTGGATACATCGTTTTAGATCAAAACTAGCAAGATTCACGAGCATCGATTTTACAAGTCCTCGAAGAGTAGACGAGAGAAAGGTGTAAACTTTTTCTCTCAGAACTGCACGAAAACTTGTATTCCGGCTCAAAACAACGGGATACATCGTTTTAGGTCGAAACTAGCAAGATTCACGAGCATCGATTTGTTTACAAGTCGTCGACGAGTAGACGAGAGAAAGGTGTAAACTTTTTCTCTCAGAACTGCGCGAAAACTTGTATACCGGCTCAAAAAAACGGGATACATCGTTTTATATCGAAACTAGCAAGATTCACGAGCATCGATTTTACAAGTCGTCGAAGAGTAGACGAGAGAAAGGTGTAAACTTTTTCTCTCAGAACTGCACGAAAACTTGTACTCCGGCTCAAAACAACGGGATACATCGTTTTAGATCGAAACTAGCAAGATTCACGAGCATCGATTTTACAAGTCGTCGAAGAGTAGACGAGAGAAAGGTGTAAATTTTTTCTCTCAGAACTGCGCGAAAACTTGTATTCCGGCTCAAAACAAAGGGATTCATCGTTTTAGATCGAAACTAGCAAGATTCACGAGCATTGATTTTACAAGTCCTCGAAGAGTAGACGAGATAAAGGTGTAAACTGTTTCTCTCAGAACTGCGCGAAAACTTGTATTACGGCTCAAAACAACGAGATACGTCGTTTTAGATCGAATCTAGCAAGATTCACGAGCATCAATTTTACAACTCGTCGAAGAGTAAACGAGAGAAAGGTGTAAACTTTTTCTCTCAGAACTGCGCGAAAACTTGTATTCCGGCTCAAAACAACGAGATTCATCGTTTTAGATCGAAACTAGCAAGATTCACGAGCATCGATTTTACAAGTCCTCGAAGAGTAGACGAGATAAAGGTGTAAACTGTTTCTCTCAGAACTGCGCGAAAACTTGTTTTACGGCTCAAAACAACGAGATACGTCGTTTTAGATCGAAACTAGCAAGATTCACGAGCATCGATTTTACAAGTCTTCGAAGAGTAGACGAGAGAAAGGTGTAAACTTTTTCTCTCAGAACTGCGCGAAAACTTGTATTCCGGCTCAAAACAACGGAATACATCGTTTTAGATCGAAACTAGCAAGATTCACGAGCATCAATTTTACAACTCGTCGAAGAGTAAACGAGAGAAAGGTGTAAACTTTTTCTCTCAGAACTGCGCGAAAACTTGTATTCCGGCTCAAAACAACGAGATTCATCGTTTTAGATCGAAACTAGCAAGATTCACGAGCATCGATTTTACAAGTCCTCGAAGAGTAGACGAGAGAAAGGTGTAAACTTTTTCTCTCAGAACTGCACGAAAACTTGTTCTCCGGCTCAAAACAACGGGATACATCGTTTTAGATCGAAACTAGCAAGATTCACGAGCATCGCTTTTACAAGTCGTCGATGAGTACACGAGGGAAAGGTGTAAACTTTTTTCTCAGAACTGCGCGAAAACTTGTATACCGGCACAAAAAAACTGGATACATCGTTTTAGATCAAAACTAGCAAGATTCACGAGCATCGATTTTACAAGTCCTCGAAGAGTAGACGAGAGAAAGGTGTAAACTTTTTCTCTCAGAACTGCACGAAAACTTGTATTCCGGCTCAAAACAACGGGATACATCGTTTTAGGTCGAAACTAGCATGATTCACGAGCATCGATTTTACAAGTCGTCGAATAGTAGACGAGAGAAAGGTGTAAACTTTTTCTCTCAGAACTGCGCGAAAACTTGTATTCCGGCTCAAAACAACGTGATACATCGTTTTAGATCGAAACTAGCAAGATTCACGAGCATCGATTTTACAAGTCGTCGAAGAGTAAACGAGAGAAAGGTGTAAACTTTTTCTCTCAGAACTGCGCGAAAACTTGTATTCCGGCTCAAAACAACGTGATACATCGTTTTAGATCGAAACTAGCAAGATTCACGAGCATCGATTTTACAAGTCCTCGAAGAGTAGACGAGAGACAGGTGTAAACTTTTTCTCTCAGAACTGCGCGAAAACTTGTATTCCGGCTCAAAAAACGGGATACATCGTTTTAGATCGAAACTAGCAAGATTCACGAGCATCGATTTTACAAGTCTTCGAAGAGTAGACGAGAGAAAGGTGTAAACTTTTTCTCTCAGAACTGCGTCAGAACTTGTATTCCGGCTCAGAACAACGGGTTACATCGTTTTAGATCGAAACTAGCAAGATTCACGAGCATCGATTTTACAAGTCCTCGAAGAGTAGACGAGAGAAAGGTGTAACTTTTTCTCTCAGAACTGCGCGAAAACTTCTATTCCAGCTCAAAACAACGAGATTCATCGTTTTAGATCGAAACTAGCAAGATTCACGAGCATCGATTTTACAAGTCCTCGAAGAGTAGACGAGATAAAGGTGTAAACTGTTTCTCTCAGAACTGCGCGAAAACTTGTATTACGGCTCAAAACAACGAGATACGTCGTTTTAGATCGAAACTAGCAAGATTCACGAGCATCGATTTTACAAGTCTTCGAAGAGTAGACGAGAGAAAGGTGTAAACTTTTTCTCTCAGAACTGCGCGAAAACTTGTATTCCGGCTCAAAACAACGGAATACATCGTTTTAGATCGAAATTAGCAAGATTCACGAGCATCAATTTTACAACTCGTCGAAGAGTAAACGAGAGAAAGGTGTAAACTTTTTCTCTCAGAACTGCGCGAAAACTTGTATTCCGGCTCAAAACAACGAGATTCATCGTTTTAGATCGAAACTAGCAAGATTCACGAGCATCGATTTTACAAGTCCTCGAAGAGTAGACGAGAGAAAGGTGTAAACTTTTTCTCTCAGAACTGCACGAAAACTTGTTCTCCGGCTCAAAACAACGGGATACATCGTTTTAGATCGAAACTAGCAAGATTCACGAGCATCGCTTTTACAAGTCGTCGATGAGTACACGAGGGAAAGGTGTAAACTTTTTTTCTCAGAACTGCGCGAAAACTTGTTACCGGCACAAAAAAACGGGATACATCGTTTTAGATCAAAACTAGCAAGATTCACGAGCATCGATTTTACAAGTCCTCGAAGAGTAGACGAGAGAAAGGTGTAAACTTTTTCTCTCAGAACTGCACGAAAACTTGTATTCCGGCTCAAAACAACGGGATACATCGTTTTAGGTCGAAACTAGCATGATTCACGAGCATCGATTTTACAAGTCGTCGAATAGTAGACGAGAGAAAGGTGTAAACTTTTTCTCTCAGAACTGCGCGAAAACTTGTATTCCGGCTCAAAACAACGTGATACATCGTTTTAGATCGAAACTAGCAAGATTCACGAGCATCGATTTTACAAGTCGTCGAAGAGTAAACGAGAGAAAGGTGTAAACTTTTTCTCTCAGAACTGCGCGAAAACTTGTATTCCGGCTCAAAACAACGTGATACATCGTTTTAGATCGAAACTAGCAAGATTCACGAGCATCGATTTTACAAGTCCTCGAAGAGTAGACGAGAGACAGGTGTAAACTTTTTCTCTCAGAACTGCGCGAAAACTTGTATTCCGGCTCAAAAAAACGGGATACATCGTTTTAGATCGAAACTAGCAAGATTCACGAGCATCGATTTTACAAGTCTTCGAAGAGTAGACGAGAGAAAGGTGTAAACTTTTTCTCTCAGAACTGCGTCAGAACTTGTATTCCGGCTCAGAACAACGGGTTACATTGTTTTAGATCGAAACTAGCAAGATTCACGAGCATCGATTTTACAAGTCCTCGAAGAGTAGACGAGAGAAAGGTGTAACTTTTTCTCTCAGAACTGCGCGAAAACTTCTATTCCAGCTCAAAACAACGAGATACATCGTTGTAGATCGAGACTAGCAAGATTCACGAGCATTGATTTTACAAGTCGTCGAAGAGTAGACGAGAGAAAGGTGTAAACTTTTTCTCTCAGAACTGAGCGAAAACTTGTATTCCGGCTCAAAACAGCGGAATACATCGTTTTAGATCGAAACTAGCAAGATGCACGAGCATCGATTTTACAAGTCTTCGAAGAGTACACGAGAGAAAGGTGTAAACTTTTTCTATCAGAACTGCGCGAAAACTTGTATTCCGGCTCAAAACAACGGGATACATCGTTTTAGATCGAAACTAGCAAGATTCACGAGCATCGATTTTACAAGTCGTCGAAGAGTAGACGAGAGAAAGGTGAAAACTTTTTCTCTCAGAACTGCGCGAAAACTTGTATTCCGGCTCAAAACAACAGGATTCATCGTTTTAGATCGAAACTAGCAAGACTCACGAGCATCAATTTTACAAGTCCTCGAAGAGTAGACGAGAGAAAGGTGTAAACGTTTTCTCTCAGAACTGCACGAAAACTTGTATTCCGGCTCAAAACAACGGGATATATCGTTTTAGGTCGAAACTAGCACGATTCACGAGCATCGATTTTACAAGTCGTCGAATAGTAGACGAGAGAAAGGTGTAAACTTTTTCTCTCAGAACTGAGCGAAAACTTCCATTCCAGCTCAAAACAACGAGATACATCGTTGTAGATCGAAACTAGCAAGATTCACGAGCATTGATTTTACAAGTCGTCGAAGAGTAGACGAGAGAAAGGTGTAAATTTTTTCTCTCAGAACTGCGCGAAAACTTGTATTCCGGCTCAAAACAACGGGATACATCGTTTTAGATCGAAACTAGCAAGATTCACGAGCATCGATTATACTAGTCGACGAAGAGTAGACGAGAGAAAGGTGTAAACGTTTTCTCTCAGAACTGCGCGAAAACTTGTATTCCGGCTCAAAACAACGGAATACATCGTTTTAGATCGAAACTAGCAAGATTCACGAGCATCGTTTTTACAACTCGTCGAAGAGTAAACGAGAGAAAGGTGTAAACTTTTTCTCTCAGAACTGCACGAAAACTTGTATTCCGGCTCAAAACAACGGGATACATCGTTTTAGATCGAAACTAGCAAGATTCACGAGCACCGATTTTATAAGTCTTCGAAGACTAGACGAGAGAAAGGTGTAAACTTTTTCTCTCAGAACTGCGCGAAAACTTGTATTCCGGCTCAAAACAACGCGATACATCGTTTTAGATCGAAACTAGCAAGATTCACGAGCATCGATTTTTCAAGTCTTCGATGAGAAGACGAGATAAAGGTGTAAACTTTTTCTCTCAGAACTGCGCGAAAAATTGTATTCCGGCTCAAAACAACAGGATTCATCGTTTTAGATCGAAACTAGCAAGATTCAAGAGCATCGATTTTAACAGTCCTCGAAGAGTAGACGAGAGAATGGTGTAAACTTTTTCTCTCATAACTGCACGAAAACTTGTATTCCGGCTCAAAACAACGGGATACATCGTTTTAGATCGAAACTAGCAAGATTCATGAGCATCGCTTTTACAAGTCGTCGATGAGTACACGAGGGAAAGGTGTAAACTTTTTTTCTCAGAACTGCGCGAAAACTTGTATTCCGGCTCAAAACAACGGAATACATCGTTTCAGATCGAAACTAGCAAGATTCACGAGCATCGATTTTACAACTCGTCGAAGAGTAAACGAGATAAAGGTGCAAACTTTTTCTCTCAGAACTGCACGAAAACTTGAATTCCGGCTCAAAACAACGGAATACATCGTTTTAGATCGAAACCAGCAAGATTCACGAGCATCGATTTTACAAGTCGTCGAAGAGTAGACGAGAGAAAGGTGTAAACTTTTTCTCTCAGAACTGCGCGAAAACTTGTATTCCGGCTCAAAACAACGAGATTCATCGTTTTAGATCGAAACTAGCAAGATTCACGAGCATCGATTTTACAAGTCCTCGAAGAGTAGACGAGAGAAAGGTGTAAACTTTTTCTCTCAGAACTGCACGAAAACTTGTTCTCCGGCTCAAAACAACGGGATACATCGTTTTAGATCGAAACTAGCAAGATTCACGAGCATCGCTTTTACAAGTCGTCGATGAGTACACGAGGGAAAGGTGTAAACTTTTTTCTCAGAACTGCGCGAAAACTTGTATACCGGCTCAAAAAAACGGGATACATCGTTTTATATCGAAACTATCAAGATTCACGAGCATCGATTTTACAAGTCGTCGAAGAGTAAACGAGAGAAAGTTGTAAACTTTTTCTCTCAGAACTGCACGAAAACTTGTATTCCGGCTCAAAACAACGGGATACATCGTTTTAGATCGAAACTAGCAAGATTCACGAGCACCGATTTTACAAGTCGTCGAATAGTAGACGAGAAAAAGGTGTAAACTTTTTCTCTCAGAACTGAGCGAAAACTTGTATTCCGGCTCAAAACAGCGGAATACATCGTTTCAGATCGAAACTAGCAAAATTTACGAGCATCGATTTTACAAGTCGTGTAAGAGTAGACGAGAGAAAGGTGTAAACTTTTTCTCTCAGAACTGCACGAAAACTTGTATTCCGGCTCAAAACAACGGGATACATCGTTTTAGATCGAAACTAGCAAGATTCACGAGCATCGATTTGTTTACAAGTCGTCGACGAGTAGACGAGAGAAAGGTGTAAACTTTTTCTCTCAGAACTGCGCGAAAACTTGTATACCGGCTTAAAAAAACGGGATACATCGTTTTATATCGAAACTAGCAAGATTCACGAGCATCGATTTTACAAGTCGTCGAAGAGTAGACGAGAGAAAGGTGTAAACTTTTTCTCTCAGAACTGCACGAAAACTTGTACTCCGGCTCAAAACAACGGGATACATCGTTTTAGATCAAAACTAGCAAGATTCACGAGCATCGATTTTACAAGTCGTCGAAGAGTAGACGAGAGAAAGGTGTAAATTTTTTCTCTCAGAACTGCGCGAAAACTTGTATTCCGGCTCAAAACAAAGGGATTCATCGTTTTAGATCGAAACTAGCAAGATTCACGAGCATTGATTTTACAAGTCCTCGAAGAGTAGACGAGATAAAGGTGTAAACTGTTTCTCTCAGAACTGCGCGAAAACTTGTATTACGGCTCAAAACAACGAGATACGTCGTTTTAGATCGAATCTAGCAAGATTCACGAGCATCAATTTTACAACTCGTCGAAGAGTAAACGAGAGAAAGGTGTAAACTTTTTCTCTCAGAACTGCGCGAAAACTTGTATTCCGGCTCAAAACAACGAGATTCATCGTTTTAGATTGAAACTAGCAAGATTCACGAGCATCGATTTTACAAGTCCTCGAAGAGTAGACGAGATAAAGGTGTAAACTGTTTCTCTCAGAACTGCGCGAAAACTTGTATTACGGCTCAAAACAACGAGATACGTCGTTTTAGATCGAAACTAGCAAGATTCACGAGCATCGATTTTACAAGTCTTCGAAGAGTAGACGAGAGAAAGGTGTAAACTTTTTCTCTCAGAACTGCGCGAAAACTTGTATTCCGGCTCAAAACAACGGAATACATCGTTTTAGATCGAAACTAGCAAGATTCACGAGCATCAATTTTACAACTCGTCGAAGAGTAAACGAGAGAAAGGTGTAAACTTTTTCACTCAGAACTGCGCGAAAACTTGTATTCCGGCTCAAAACAACGAGATTCATCGTTTTAGATCGAAACTAGCAAGATTCACGAGCATCGATTTTACAAGTCCTCGAAGAGTAGACGAGAGAAAGGTGTAAACTTTTTCTCTCAGAACTGCACGAAAACTTGTTCTCCGGCTCAAAACAACGGGATACATCGTTTTAGATCGAAACTAGCAAGATTCACGAGCATCGCTTTTACAAGTCGTCGATGAGTACACGAGGGAAAGGTGTAAACTTTTTTTCTCAGAACTGCGCGAAAACTTGTATACCGGCACAAAAAAACGGGATACATCGTTTTAGATCAAAACTAGCAAGATTCACGAGCATCGATTTTACAAGTCCTCGAAGAGTAGACGAGAGAAAGGTGTAAACTTTTTCTCTCAGAACTGCACGAAAACTTGTATTCCGGCTCAAAACAACGGGATACATCGTTTTAGGTCGAAACTAGCATGATTCACGAGCATCGATTTTACAAGTCGTCGAATAGTAGACGAGAGAAAGGTGTAAACTTTTTCTCTCAGAACTGCGCGAAAACTTGTATTCCGGCTCAAAACAACGTGATACATCGTTTTAGATCGAAACTAGCAAGATTCACGAGCATCGATTTTACAAGTCGTCGAAGAGTAAACGAGAGAAAGGTGTAAACTTTTTCTCTCAGAACTGCGCGAAAACTTGTATTCCGGCTCAAAACAACGTGATACATCGTTTTAGATCGAAACTAGCAAGATTCACGAGCATCGATTTTACAAGTCCTCGAAGAGTAGACGAGAGACAGGTGTAAACTTTTTCTCTCAGAACTGCGCGAAAACTTGTATTCCGGCTCAAAAAAACGGGATACATCGTTTTAGATCGAAACTAGCAAGATTCACGAGCATCGATTTTACAAGTCTTCGAAGAGTAGACGAGAGAAAGGTGTAAACTTTTTCTCTCAGAACTGCGTCAAAACTTGTATTCCGGCTCAGAACAACGGGTTACATCGTTTTAGATCGAAACTAGCAAGATTCACGAGCATCGATTTTACAAGTCCTCGAAGAGTAGACGAGAGAAAGGTGTAAACTTTTTCTCTCAGAACTGCGCGAAAACTTCTATTCCAGCTCAAAACAACGAGATACATCGTTGTAGATCGAGACTAGCAAGATTCACGAGCATTGATTTTACAAGTCGTCGAAGAGTAGACGAGAGAAAGGTGTAAACTTTTTCTCTCAGAACTGAGCGAAAACTTGTATTCCGGCTCAAAACAGCGGAATACATCGTTTTAGATCGAAACTAGCAAGATGCACGAGCATCGATTTTACAAGTCTTCGAAGAGTACACGAGAGAAAGGTGTAAACTTTTTCTATCAGAACTGCGCGAAAACTTGTATTCCGGCTCAAAACAACGGGATACATCGTTTTAGATCGAAACTAGCAAGATTCACGAGCATCGATTTTACAAGTCGTCGAAGAGTAGACGAGAGAAAGGTGAAAACTTTTTCTCTCAGAACTGCGCGAAAACTTGTATTCCGGCTCAAAACAACAGGATTCATCGTTTTAGATCGAAACTAGCAAGACTCACGAGCATCAATTTTACAAGTCCTCGAAGAGTAGACGAGAGAAAGGTGTAAACGTTTTCTCTCAGAACTGCACGAAAACTTGTATTCCGGCTCAAAACAACGGGATATATCGTTTTAGGTCGAAACTAGCACGATTCACGAGCATCGATTTTACAAGTCGTCGAATAGTAGACGAGAGAAAGGTGTAAACTTTTTCTCTCAGAACTGAGCGAAAACTTCCATTCCAGCTCAAAACAACGAGATACATCGTTGTAGATCGAAACTAGCAAGATTCACGAGCATTGATTTTACAAGTCGTCGAAGAGTAGACGAGAGAAAGGTGTAAATTTTTTCTCTCAGAACTGCGCGAAAACTTGTTCTCCGGCTCAAAACAACGGGATACATCGTTTTAGATCGAAACTAGCAAGATTCACGAGCATCGCTTTTACAAGTCGTCGATGAGTACACGAGGGAAAGGTGTAAACTTTTTTCTCAGAACTGCGCGAAAACTTGTATACCGGCTCAAAAAAACGGGATACATCGTTTTATATCGAAACTATCAAGATTCACGAGCATCGATTTTACAAGTCGTCGAAGAGTAAACGAGAGAAAGGTGTAAACTTTTTCTCTCAGAACTGCACGAAAACTTGTATTCCGGCTCAAAACAACGGGATACATCGTTTTAGATCGAAACTAGCAAGATTCACGAGCACCGATTTTATAAGTCTTCGAAGACTAGACGAGAGAAAGGTGTAAACTTTTTCTCTCAGAACTGCGCGAAAACTTGTATTCCGGCTCAAAACAACGCGATACATCGTTTTAGATCGAAACTAGCAAGATTCACGAGCATCGATTTTTCAAGTCTTCGAAGAGTAGACGAGATAAAGGTGTAAACTTTTTCTCTCAGAACTGCGCGAAAAATTGTATTCCGGCTCAAAACAACAGGATTCATCGTTTTAGATCGAAACTAGCAAGATTCAAGAGCATCGATTTTAACAGTCCTCGAAGAGTAGACGAGAGAATGGTGTAAACTTTTTCTCTCATAACTGCACAAAAACTTGTATTCCGGCTCAAAACAACGGGATACATCGATTTAGATCGAAACTAGCAAGATTCATGAGCATCGCTTTTACAAGTCGTCGATGAGTACACGAGGGAAAGGTGTAAACTTTTTTTCTCAGAACTGCGCGAAAACTTGTATTCCGGCTCAAAACAACGGAATACATCGTTTTAGATCGAAACTAGCAAGATTCACGAGCATCGATTTTACAACTCGTCGAAGAGTAAACGAGAGAAAGGTGTAAACTTTTTCTCTCAGAACTGCACGAAAACTTGAATTCCGGCTCAAAACAACGGAATACATCGTTTTAGATCGAAACCAGCAAGATTCACGAGCATCGATTTTACAAGTCGTCGAAGAGTAGACGAGAGAAAGGTGTAAACTTTTTCTCTCAGAACTGCGCGAAAACTTGTATTCCGGCTCAAAACAACGAGATTCATCGTTTTAGATCGAAACTAGCAAGATTCACGAGCATGGATTTTACAAGTCCTCGAAGAGTAGACGAGAGAAAGGTGTAAACTTTTTCTCTCAGAACTGCACGAAAACTTGTTCTCCGGCTCAAAACAACGGGATACATCGTTTTAGATCGAAACTAGTAAGATTCACGAGCATCGCTTTTACAAGTCGTCGATGAGTGCACGAGGGAAAGGTGTAAACTTTTTTCTCAGAACTGCGCGAAAACTTGTATACCGGCTCAAAAAAACGGGATACATCGTTTTATATCGAAACTAGCAAGATTCACGAGCATCGATTTTACAAGTCGTCGAAGAGTAGACGAGAGAAAGGTGTAAATTTTTTCTCTCAGAACTTCGCGAAAACTTGTATTCCGGCTCAAAACAACGGGATACCTCGTTTTAGATCGAAACTAGCAAGATTCACGAGCATCGATTTTACTAGTCGAGGAAGAGTAGACGAGAGAAAGGTGTAAACGTTTTCTCTCAGAACTGCGCGAAAACCTGTATTCCGGCTCAAAACAACGGAATACATCGTTTTAGATCGAAACTAGCAAGATTCACGAGCATCGATTTTACAACTCGTCGAAGAGTAAACGAGAGAAAGGTGTAAACTTTTTCTCTTAGAACTGCGCGAAAACTTGTATTCCGGCTCAAAACAACGTGATACATCGTTTTAGATCGAAACTATCAAGATTCACGAGCATCGATTTTACAAGTCCTCGAAGAGTAGACGAGAGAAAGGTGTAAACTTTTTCTCTCAGAACTGCGCGAAAACTTCTATTCCAGCTCAAAACAACGAGATACATCGTTGTAGATCGAAACTAGCAAGGTTCACGAGCATTGATTTTACAAGTCGTGGAAGAGTAGACGAGAGAAAGGTGTAAACTTTTTCTCTCAGAACTGCGTCAGAACTTGTATTCCGGCTCAGAACAACGGGTTACATCGTTTTAGATCGAAACTAGCAAGATTCACGAGCATCGATTTTACAAGTCCTCGAAGAGTAGACGAGAGAAAGGTGTAAACTTTTTCTCTCAGAACTGCACGAAAACTTGTATTCCGGCTTAAAACAACGGGATATATCGTTTTAGGTCGAAACTAGCACGATTCACGAGCATCGATTTTACAAGTCGTCGAATAGTAGACGAGAGAAAGGTGTAAATTTTTTCTCTCAGAACTGAGCGAAAACTTCTATTCCAGCTCAAAACAACGAGATACATCGTTGTAGATCGAAACTAGCAAGATTCACGAGCATCGCTTTTACAAGTCGTCGATGAGTACACGAGGGAAAGGTGTAAACTTTTTTCTCAGAACTGCGCGAAAACTTGTATACCGGCTCAAAAAAAAACGGGATACATCGTTTTATATCGAAACTAGCAAGATTCACGAGCATCGATTTTACAAGTCGTCGAAGAGTAGACGAGAGAAAGGTGTAAATTTTTTCTCTCAGAACTTCGCGAAAAATTGTATTCCGGCTCAAAACAACGGAATACATCGTTTTAGATCGAAACTAGCAAGATTCACGAGCATCGATTTTACAAGTCTTCGAAGAGTAAACGAGAGAAAGGTGTAAACTTTTTCTCTCAGAACTGCACGAAAACTTGTATTCCGGCTCAAAACAACGGGATACATCGTTTTAGATCGAAACTAGCAAGATTCACGAGCACCGATTTTATAAGTCTTCGAAGAGTAGACGAGAGAAAGGTGTAAACTTTTTCTCTCAGAACTGCGTCAAAACTTGTATTCCGGCTCAGAACAACGGGTTACATCGTTTTAGATCGAAACTAGCAAGATTCACGAGCATCGATTTTACAAGTCATCGAAGAGTAGACGAGAGAAAGGTGTAAACTTTTTCTCTCAGAACTGCGCGAAAACTTCTATTCCAGCTCAAAACAACGAGATACATCGTTGTAGATCGAGACTAGCAAGATTCACGAGCATTGATTTTACAAGTCGTCGAAGAGTAGACGAGAGAAAGGTGTAAACTTTTTCTCTCAGAACTGAGCGAAAACTTGTATTCCGGCTCAAAACAGCGGAATACATCGTTTTAGATCGAAACTAGCAAGATGCACGAGCATCGATTTTACAAGTCTTCGAAGAGTACACGAGAGAAAGGTGTAAACTTTTTCTATCAGAACTGCGCGAAAACTTGTATTCCGGCTCAAAACAACGGGATACATCGTTTTAGATCGAAACTAGCAAGATTCACGAGCATCGATTTTACAAGTCGTCGAAGAGTAGACGAGAGAAAGGTGAAAACTTTTTCTCTCAGAACTGCGCGAAAACTTGTATTCCGGCTCAAAACAACAGGATTCATCGTTTTAGATCGAAACTAGCAAGACTCACGAGCATCAATTTTACAAGTCCTCGAAGAGTAGACGAGAGAAAGGTGTAAACGTTTTCTCTCAGAACTGCACGAAAACTTGTATTCCGGCTCAAAACAACGGGATATATCGTTTTAGGTCGAAACTAGCACGATTCACGAGCATCGATTTTACAAGTCGTCGAATAGTAGACGAGAGAAAGGTGTAAACTTTTTCTCTCAGAACTGAGCGAAAACTTCCATTCCAGCTCAAAACAACGAGATACATCGTTGTAGATCGAAACTAGCAAGATTCACGAGCATTGATTTTACAAGTCGTCGAAGAGTAGACGAGAGAAAGGTGTAAATTTTTTCTCTCAGAACTGCGCGAAAACTTGTTCTCCGGCTCAAAACAACGGGATACATCGTTTTAGATCGAAACTAGCAAGATTCACGAGCATCGCTTTTACAAGTCGTCGATGAGTACACGAGGGAAAGGTGTAAACTTTTTCTCAGAACTGCGCGAAAACTTGTATACCGGCTCAAAAAAACGGGATACATCGTTTTATATCGAAACTATCAAGATTCACGAGCATCGATTTTACAAGTCGTCGAAGAGTAAACGAGAGAAAGGTGTAAACTTTTTCTCTCAGAACTGCACGAAAACTTGTATTCCGGCTCAAAACAACGGGATACATCGTTTTAGATCGAAACTAGCAAGATTCACGAGCATCGATTTTTCAAGTCTTCGAAGAGTAGACGAGATAAAGGTGTAAACTTTTTCTCTCAGAACTGCGCGAAAAATTGTATTCCGGCTCAAAACAACAGGATTCATCGTTTTAGATCGAAACTAGCAAGATTCAAGAGCATCGATTTTAACAGTCCTCGAAGAGTAGACGAGAGAATGGTGTAAACTTTTTCTCTCATAACTGCACAAAAACTTGTATTCCGGCTCAAAACAACGGGATACATCGATTTAGATCGAAACTAGCAAGATTCATGAGCATCGCTTTTACAAGTCGTCGATGAGTACACGAGGGAAAGGTGTAAACTTTTTTTCTCAGAACTGCGCGAAAACTTGTATTCCGGCTCAAAACAACGGAATACATCGTTTTAGATCGAAACTATCAAGATTCACGAGCATCGATTTTACAAGTCCTCGAAGAGTAGACGAGAGAAAGGTGTAAACTTTTTCTCTCAGAACTGCGCGAAAACTTCTATTCCAGCTCAAAACAACGAGATACATCGTTGTAGATCGAAACTAGCAAGGTTCACGAGCATTGATTTTACAAGTCGTGGAAGAGTAGACGAGAGAAAGGTGTAAACTTTTTCTCTCAGAACTGCGTCAGAACTTGTATTCCGGCTCAGAACAACGGGTTACATCGTTTTAGATCGAAACTAGCAAGATTCACGAGCATCGATTTTACAAGTCCTCGAAGAGTAGACGAGAGAAAGGTGTAAACTTTTTCTCTCATAACTGCACAAAAACTTGTATTCCGGCTCAAAACAACGGGATACATCGATTTAGATCGAAACTAGCAAGATTCATGAGCATCGCTTTTACAAGTCGTCGATGAGTACACGAGGGAAAGGTGTAAACTTTTTTTCTCAGAACTGCGCGAAAACTTGTATTCCGGCTCAAAACAACGGAATACATCGTTTTAGATCGAAACTAGCAAGATTCACGAGCATCGATTTTACAACTCGTCGAAGAGTAAACGAGAGAAAGGTGTAAACTTTTTCTCTCAGAACTGCACGAAAACTTGAATTCCGGCTCAAAACAACGGAATACATCGTTTTAGATCGAAACCAGCAAGATTCACGAGCATCGATTTTACAAGTCGTCGAAGAGTAGACGAGAGAAAGGTGTAAACTTTTTCTCTCAGAACTGCGCGAAAACTTGTATTCCGGCTCAAAACAACGAGATTCATCGTTTTAGATCGAAACTAGCAAGATTCACGAGCATGGATTTTACAAGTCCTCGAAGAGTAGACGAGAGAAAGGTGTAAACTTTTTCTCTCAGAACTGCACGAAAACTTGTTCTCCGGCTCAAAACAACGGGATACATCGTTTTAGATCGAAACTAGCAAGATTCACGAGCATCGCTTTTACAAGTCGTCGATGAGTGCACGAGGGAAAGGTGTAAACTTTTTTCTCAGAACTGCGCGAAAACTTGTATACCGGCTCAAAAAAACGGGATACATCGTTTTATATCGAAACTAGCAAGATTCACGAGCATCGATTTTACAAGTCGTCGAAGAGTAGACGAGAGAAAGGTGTAAATTTTTTCTCTCAGAACTTCGCGAAAACTTGTATTCCGGCTCAAAACAACGGGATACATCGTTTTAGATCGAAACTAGCAAGATTCACGAGCATCGATTTTACTAGTCGAGGAAGAGTAGACGAGAGAAAGGTGTAAACGTTTTCTCTCAGAACTGCGCGAAAACCTGTATTCCGGCTCAAAACAACGGAATACATCGTTTTAGATCGAAACTAGCAAGATTCACGAGCATCGATTTTACAACTCGTCGAAGAGTAAACGAGAGAAAGGTGTAAACTTTTTCTCTTAGAACTGCGCGAAAACTTGTATTCCGGCTCAAAACAACGTGATACATCGTTTTAGATCGAAACTATCAAGATTCACGAGCATCGATTTTACAAGTCCTCGAAGAGTAGACGAGAGAAAGGTGTAAACTTTTTCTCTCAGAACTGCGCGAAAACTTCTATTCCAGCTCAAAACAACGAGATACATCGTTGTAGATCGAAACTAGCAAGGTTCACGAGCATTGATTTTACAAGTCGTGGAAGAGTAGACGAGAGAAAGGTGTAAACTTTTTCTCTCAGAACTGCGTCAGAACTTGTATTCCGGCTCAGAACAACGGGTTACATCGTTTTAGATCGAAACTAGCAAGATTCACGAGCATCGATTTTACAAGTCCTCGAAGAGTAGACGAGAGAAAGGTCTAAACTTTTTCTCTCAGAACTGCACGAAAACTTGTATTCCGGCTTAAAACAACGGGATATATCGTTTTAGGTCGAAACTAGCACGATTCACGAGCATCGATTTTACAAGTCGTCGAATAGTAGACGAGAGAAAGGTGTAAACTTTTTCTCTCAGAACTGAGCGAAAACTTCTATTCCAGCTCAAAACAACGAGATACATCGTTGTAGATCGAAACTAGCAAGATTCACGAGCATCGCTTTTACAAGTCGTCGATGAGTACACGAGGGAAAGGTGTAAACTTTTTTCTCAGAACTGCGCGAAAACTTGTATACCGGCTCAAAAAAAACGGGATACATCGTTTTATATCGAAACTAGCAAGATTCACGAGCATCGATTTTACAAGTCGTCGAAGAGTAGACGAGAGAAAGGTGTAAATTTTTTCTCTCAGAACTTCGCGAAAAATTGTATTCCGGCTCAAAACAACGGAATACATCGTTTTAGATCGAAACTAGCAAGATTCACGAGCATCGATTTTACAAGTCTTCGAAGAGTAAACGAGAGAAAGGTGTAAACTTTTTCTCTCAGAACTGCACGAAAACTTGTATTCCGGCTCAAAACAACGGGATACATCGTTTTAGATCGAAACTAGCAAGATTCACGAGCACCGATTTTATAAGTCTTGGAAGAGTAGACGAGAGAAAGGTGTAAACTTTTTCTTTCTGAACTGCGCGAAAACTTGTATTCCGGCTCAAAACAACGCGATACATCGTTTTAGATCGAAACTAGCAAGATTCACGAGCATCGATTTTTCAAGTCTTCGAAGAGTAGACGAGATAAAGGTGTAAACTTTTTCTCTCAGAACTGCGCGAAAAATTGTATTCCGGCTCAAAACAACAGGATTCATCGTTTTAGATCGAAACTAGCAAGATTCAAGAGCATCGATTTTAACAGTCCTCGAAGAGTAGACGAGAGAATGGTGTAAATTTTTTCTCTCATAACTGCACGAAAACTTGTATTCCGGCTCAAAACAACGGGATACATCGTTTTAGATCGAAACTAGCAAGATTCATGAGCATCGCTTTTACAAGTCGTCGATGAGTACACGAGGGAAAGGTGTAAACTTTTTTTCTCAGAACTGCGCGAAAACTTGTATTCCGGCTCAAAACAACGGAATACATCGTTTTAGATCGAAACTAGCAAGATTCACGAGCATCGATTTTACAACTCGTCGAAGAGTAAACGAGAGAAAGGTGTAAACTTTTTCTCTCAGAACTGCACGAAAACTTGAATTCCGGCTCAAAACAACGGAATACATCGTTTTAGATCGAAACCAGCAAGATTCACGAGCATCGATTTTACAAGTCGTCGAAGAGTAGACGAGAGAAAGGTGTAAACTTTTTCTCTCAGAACTGCGCGAAAACTTGTATTCCGGCTCAAAACAACGAGATTCATCGTTTTAGATCGAAACTAGCAAGATTCACGAGCATCGATTTTACAAGTGCTCGAAGAGTAGACGAGAGAAAGGTGTAAACTTTTTCTTCAGAACTGCACGAAAACTTGTTCTCCGGCTCAAAACAACGGGATACATCGTTTTAGATCGAAACTAGCAAGATTCACGAGCATCGCTTTTACAAGTCGTCGATGAGTACACGAGGGAAAGGTGTAAACTTTTTTCTCAGAACTGCGCGAAAACTTGTATACCGGCTCAAAAAAAACGGGATACATCGTTTTATATCGAAACTAGCAAGATTCACGAGCATCGATTTTACAAGTCGTCGAAGAGTAGACGAGAGAAAGGTGTAAATTTTTTCTCTCAGAACTTCGCGAAAACTTGTATTCCGGCTCAAAACAACGGGATACATCGTTTTAGATCGAAACTAGCAAGATTCACGAGCATCGATTTTACTAGTCGACGAAGAGTAGACGAGAGAAAGGTGTAAACGTTTTCTCTCAGAACTGCGCGAAAACCTGTATTCCGGCTCAAAACAACGGAATACATCGTTTTAGATCGAAACTAGCAAGATTCACGAGCATCGATTTTACAACTCGTCGAAGAGTAAACGAGAGAAAGGTGTAAACTTTTTCTCTCAGAACTGCGCGAAAACTTGTATTCCGGCTCAAAACAACGTGATACATCGTTTTAGATCGAAACTATCAAGATTCACGAGCATCGATTTTACAAGTCCTCGAAGAGTAGACGAGAGAAAGGTGTAAACTTTTTCTCTCAGAACTGCGCGAAAACTTCTATTCCAGCTCAAAACAACGAGATACATCGTTGTAGATCGAAACTAGCAAGGTTCACGAGCATTGGTTTTACAAGTCGTGGAAGAGTAGACGAGAGAAAGGTGTAAACTTTTTCTCTCAGAACTGCGTCAGAACTTGTATTCCGGCTCAGAACAAAGGGTTACATCGTTTTAGATCGAAACTAGCAAGATTCACGAGCATCGATTTTACAAGTCCTCGAAGAGTAGACGAGAGAAAGGTGTAAACTTTTTCTCTCAGAACTGCACGAAAACTTGTATTCCGGCTCAAAACAACGAGATATATCGTTTTAGGTCGAAACTAGCACGATTCACGAGCATCGATTTTACAAGTCGTCGAATAGTAGACGAGAGAAAGGTGTAAACTTTTTCTCTCAGAACTGAGCGAAAACTTCTATTCCAGCTCAAAACAACGAGATACATCGTTGTAGATCGAAACTAGCAAGATTCACGAGCATTGATTTTACAAGTCGTCGAAGAGTAGACGAGAGAAAGGTGTAAATTTTTTCTCTCAGAACTGCGCGAAAACTTGTATTCCGGCTCAAAACAACGGGATACATCGTTTTAGATCGAAACTAGCAAGATTCACGAGCATCGATTATACTAGTCGACGAAGAGTAGACGAGAGCAAGGTGTCAACGTTTTCTCTCAGAACTGCGCGAAAACTTGTATTCCGGCTCAAAACAACGGAATACATCGTTTTAGATCGAAACTAGCAAGATTCACGAGCATCGTTTTTACAACTCGTCGAAGAGTAAACGAGAGAAAGGTGTAAACTTTTTCTCTCAGAACTGCACGAAAACTTGTATTCCGGCTCAAAACAACGGGATACATCGTTTTAGATCGAAACTAGCAAGATTCACGAGCACCGATTTTATAAGTCTTCGAAGAGTAGACGAGAGAAAGGTGTAAACTTTTTCTCTCTGAACTGCGCGAAAACTTGTATTCCGGCTCAAAACAACGCGATACATCGTTTTAGATCGAAACTAGCAAGATTCACGAGCATCGATTTTTCAAGTCTTCGAAGAGTAGACGAGATAAAGGTGTAAACTTTTTCTCTCAGAACTGCGCGAAAAATTGTATTCCGGCTCAAAACAACAGGATTCATCGTTTTAGATCGAAACTAGCAAGATTCAAGAGCATCGATTTTAACAGTCCTCGAAGAGTAGACGAGAGAATGGTGTAAACTTTTTCTCTCATAACTGCACGAAAACTTGTATTCCGGCTCAAAACAACGGGATACATCGTTTTAGATCGAAACTAGCAAGATTCATGAGCATCGCTTTTACAAGTCGTCGATGAGTACACGAGGGAAAGGTGTAAACTTTTTTTCTCAGAACTGCGCGAAAACTTGTATTCCGGCTCAAAACAACGGAATACATCGTTTTAGATCGAAACTAGCAAGATTCACGAGCATCGATTTTACAAGTCCTCGAAGAGTAGAAGAGAGAAAGGTGTAAACTTTTTCTCTCAGAACTGCGCGAAAACTTCTATTCCAGCTCAAAACAACGAGATACATCGTTGTAGATCGAAACTAGCAAGATTCACGAGCATCGATTTTACAACTCGTCGAAGAGTAAACGAGAGAAAGGTGTAAACTTTTTCTCTCAGAACTGCACGAAAACTTGAATTCCGGCTCAAAACAACGGAATACATCGTTTCAGATCGAAACCAGCAAGATTCACGAGCATCGATTTTACAAGTCGTCGAAGAGTAGACGAGAGAAAGGTGTAAACTTTTTCTCTCAGAACTGCGCGAAAACTTGTATTCCGGCTCAAAACAACGAGATTCATCGTTTTAGATCGAAACTAGCAAGATTCACGAGCATGGATTTTACAAGTCCTCGAAGAGTAGACGAGAGAAAGGTGTAAACTTTTTCTCTCAGAACTGCACGAAAACTTGTTCTCCTGCTCAAAACAACGGGATACATCGTTTTAGATCGAAACTAGCAAGATTCACGAGCATCGCTTTTACAAGTCGTCGATGAGTGCACGAGGGACAGGTGTAAACTTTTTTCTCAGAACTGCGCGAAAACTTGTATACCGGCTCAAAAAAACGGGATACATCGTTTTATATCGAAACTAGCAAGATTCACGAGCATCGATTTTACAAGTCGTCGAAGAGTAGACGAGAGAAAGGTGTAAATTTTTTCTCTCAGAACTTCGCGAAAACTTGTATTCCGGCTCAAAACAACGGGATACATCGTTTTAGATCGAAACTAGCAAGATTCACGAGCATCGATTTTACTAGTCGAGGAAGAGTAGACGAGAGAAAGGTGTAAACGTTTTCTCTCAGAACTGCGCGAAAACCTGTATTCTGGCTCAAAAGAACGGAATACATCGTTTTAGATCGAAACTAGCAAGATTCACGAGCATCGATTTTACAACTCGTCGAAGAGTAATCGAGAGAAAGGTGTAAACTTTTTCTCTTAGAACTGCGCGAAAACTTGTATTCCGGCTCAAAACAACGTGATACATCGTTTTAGATCGAAACTATCAAGATTCACGAGCATCGATTTTACAAGCCCTCGAAGAGTAGACGAGAGAAAGGTGTAAACTTTTTCTCTCAGAACTGCGCGAAAACTTCTATTCCAGCTCAAAACAACGAGATACATCGTTGTAGATCGAAACTAGCAAGGTTCACGAGCATTGATTTTACAAGTCGTGGAAGAGTAGACGAGAGAAAGGTGTAAACTTTTTCTCTCAGAACTGCGTCAGAACTTGTATTCCGGCTCAGAACAACGGGTTACATCGTTTTAGATCGAAACTAGCAAGATTCACGAGCATCGATTTTACAAGTCCTCGAAGAGTAGACGAGAGAAAGGTGTAAACTTTTTCTCTCAGAACTGCACGAAAACTTGTATTCCGGCTTAAAACAACGGGATATATCGTTTTAGGTCGAAACTAGCACGATTCACGAGCATCGATTTTACAAGTCGTCGAATAGTAGACGAGAGAAAGGTGTAAACTTTTTCTCTCAGAACTGAGCGAAAACTTCTATTCCAGCTCAAAACAACGAGATACATCGTTGTAGATCGAAAGTAGCAAGATTCACGAGCATCGCTTTTACAAGTTGTCGATGAGTACACGAGGGAAAGGTGTAAACTTTTTTCTCAGAACTGCGCGAAAACTTGTATACCGGCTCAAAAAAAACGGGATACATCGTTTTATATCGAAACTAGCAAGATTCACGAGCATCGATTTTACAAGTCGTCGAAGAGTAGACGAGAGAAAGGTGTAAATTTTTTCTCTCAGAACTTCGCGAAAAATTGTATTCCGGCTCAAAACAACGGAATACATCGTTTTAGATCGAAACTAGCAAGATTCACGAGCATCGTTTTTACAACTCGTCGAAGAGTAAACGAGAGAAAGGTGTAAACTTTTTCTCTCAGAACTGCACGAAAACTTGAATTCCGACTCAAAACAACGGAATACATCGTTTTAGATCGAAACTAGCAAGATTCACGAGCATCGATTTTACAAGTCATCGAAGAGTAGACGAGAGAAAGGTGTAAACTTTTTCTCTCAGAACTGCGCGAAAACTTGTATTCCGGCTCAAAACAACGAGATTCATCGTTTTAGATCGAAACTAGCAAGATTCACGAGCATCGATTTTACAAGTCCTCGAAGAGTAGACGAGAGAAAGGTGTAAACTTTTTCTCTCAGAACTGCACGAAAACTTGTTCTCCGGCTCAAAACAACGGGATACATCGTTTTAGATGGAAACTAGCAAGATTCACGAGCATCGCTTTTACAAGTCGTCGATGAGTACACGAGGGAAAGGTGTAAACTTTTTTTCTCAGAACTGCGCGAAAACTTGTATACCGGCTCAAAAAAACGGGATACATCGTTTTAGATCGAAACTAGCAAGATTCACGAGCATCGATTTTACTAGTCGACGAAGAGTAGACGAGAGAAAGGTGTAAACTTTTTCTCTCAGAACTGCGCGAAAACTTGTATTCCGGCTCAAAACAACGAGATTCATCGTTTTAGATCGAAACTAGCAAGATTCACGAGCATCGATTTTACAAGTCCTCGAAGAGTAGACGAGAGAAAGGTGTAAACTTTTTCTCTCAGAACTGCACGAAAACTTGTTCTCCGGCTCAAAACAACGGGATACATCGTTTTAGATCGAAACTAGCAAGATTCACGAGCATCGCTTTTACAAGTCGTCGATGAGTACACGAGGGAAAGGTGTAAACTTTTTTTCTCAGAACTGCGCGAAAACTTGTATACCGGCTCAAAAAAACGGGATACATCGTTTTAGATCGAAACTAGCAAGATTCACGAGCATCGATTTTACAAGTCGTCGAAGAGTAGACGAGAGAAAGGTGTAAATTTTTTCTCTCAGAACTTCGCGAAAACTTGTATTCCGGCTCAAAACAACGGGATACATCGTTTTAGATCGGAACTAGCAAGATTCACGAGCATCGATTTTACTAGTCGACGAAGAGTAGACGAGAGAAAGGTGTAAACGTTTTCTCTCAGAACTGCGCGAAAACCTGTATTCCGGCTCAAAACAACGGAATACATCGTTTTAGATCGAAACTAGCAAGATTCACGAGCATCGATTTTACAAGTCCTCGAAGAGTAGACGAGAGAAAGGTGTAAACTTTTTCTCTCAGAACTGCGCGAAAACTTGTATTCCGGCTCAAAACAACGGGATACATCGTTTTAAATCGAAACTAGCAAGATTCACGAGCATCGATTTTACAAGTCGTCGACGAGTAGACGAGAGAAAATTGTAAACTTTTTCTCTCCGAACTGCGCGAAAACTTGTATTCCGGCTCAAAACAACGGAATACATCGTTTTAGATCGAAACTAGCAAGATTCACGAGCATCGATTTTACAAGTCTTCGAAGAGTAGACGAGAGAAAGGTTTAAACTTTTTCTCTCAGAACTGCGCGAAAACTTGTATTCCGGCTCAAAACAACGGGATACATCGTTTTAGATCGAAACTAGCAAGATTCACGAGCATCGATTTTACAAGTCGCCGAAGAGTAGACGAGAAAAAGGTGTAAACTTTTTCTTTCAGAACTGCACGAAAACTTGTATTCCGGCTCAAAACAACAGGATTCATCGTTTTAGATCGAAACTAGCAAGATTCACGAGCATCGATTTTACAAGTCCTCGAAGAGTAGACGAGAGAAAGGTGTAAACTTTTTCTCTCAGAACTGCGCGAAAACTTCTATTCCAGCTCAAAACAACGAGATACATCGTTGTAGATCGAAACTAGCAAGATTCACGAGCATTGATTTTACAAGTCGTCGAAGAGTAGACGAGAGAAAGGTGTAAATTTTTTCTCTCAGAACTGCGCGAAAAATTGTATTCCGGCTCAAAACAACGGAATACATCGTTTTAGATCGAAACTAGCAAGATTCACGAGCATCGATTATACTAGTCGACGAAGAGTAGACGAGAGAAAGGTGTAAACGTTTTCTCTCAGAACTGCGCGAAAACTTGTATTCCGGCTCAAAACAACGGGATACATCGTTTTAGATCGAAACTAGCAAGATTCACGAGCACAGATTTTATAAGTCTTCGAAGAGTAGACGAGAGAAAGGTGTAAACTTTTTCTCTCAGAACTGCGCGAAAACTTGTATTCCGGCTCAAAACAACGGGATACATCGTTTTAGATCGAAACTAGCAAGATTCACGAGCATCGATTTTACAAGTCATCGACGAGTAGAGGAGAGAAAATTGCAAACTTTTTCTCTCCGAACTGCGCGAAAACTTGTATTCTGGCTCAAAACAACGGAATGCATCGTTTTAGATCGAAACTAGCAAGATTCACGAGCATCGATTTTACAAGTCTTCGAAGAGTAGACGAGAGAAAGGTGTAAACTTTTTCTCTCAGAACTGCGCGAAAACTTGTATTCCGGCTCAAAACAACGGGATACATCGTTTTAGATCGAAACTAGCAAGATTCACGAGCATCGATTTTACAAGTCGTCGACGAGTAGACGAGAGAAAGGTGTAAACGTTTTCTCTCAAAACTGCGCGAAAACCTGTATTCCGGCTCAAAACAACGGAATACATCGTTTTAGATCGAAACTAGCAAGATTCACGAGCATCAATTTTACAAGTCCTCGAAGAGTAGACGAGAGAAAGGTGTAAACTTTTTCTCTCAGAACTGCGCGAAAACTTGTATTCCGGCTCAAAACAACGGGATACATCGTTTTAAATCGAAACTAGCAAGATTCACGAGCATCGATTTTACAAGTCGTCGACGAGTAGACGAGAGAAAATTGTAAACTTTTTCTCTCCGAACTGCGCGAAAACTTGTATTCCGGCTCAAAACAACGGAATACATCGTTTTAGATCGAAACTAGCAAGATTCACGAGCATCGATTTTACAAGTCTTCGAAGAGTAGACGAGAGAAAGGTTTAAACTTTTTCTCTCAGAACTGCGCGAAAACTTGTATTCCGGCTCAAAACAACGGGATACATCGTTTTAGATCGAAACTAGCAAGATTCACGAGCATCGATTTTACAAGTCGCCGAAGAGTAGACGAGAAAAAGGTGTAAACTTTTTCTTTCAGAACTGCACGAAAACTTGTATTCCGGCTCAAAACAACAGGATTCATCGTTTTAGATCGAAACTAGCAAGATTCACGAGCATCGATTTTACAAGTCCTCGAAGAGTAGACGAGAGAAAGGTGTAAACTTTTTCTCTCAGAACTGCGCGAAAACTTCTATTCCAGCTCAAAACAACGAGATACATCGTTGTAGATCGAAACTAGCAAGATTCACGAGCATTGATTTTACAAGTCGTCGAAGAGTAGACGAGAGAAAGGTGTAAATTTTTTCTCTCAGAACTGCGCGAAAAATTGTATTCCGGCTCAAAACAACGGAATACATCGTTTTAGATCGAAACTAGCAAGATTCACGAGCATCGATTATACTAGTCGACGAAGAGTAGACGAGAGAAAGGTGTAAACGTTTTCTCTCAGAACTGCGCGAAAACTTGTATTCCGGCTCAAAACAACGGGATACATCGTTTTAGATCGAAACTAGCAAGATTCACGAGCACAGATTTTATAAGTCTTCGAAGAGTAGACGAGAAAAAGGTGTAAACTTTTTCTCTCAGAACTGCGCGAAAACTTGTATTCCGGCTCAAAACAACGGGATACATCGTTTTAGATCGAAACTAGCAAGATTCACGAGCATCGATTTTACAAGTCATCGACGAGTAGAGGAGAGAAAATTGTAAACTTTTTCTCTCCGAACTGCGCGAAAACTTGTATTCTGGCTCAAAACAACGGAATGCATCGTTTTAGATCGAAACTAGCAAGATTCACGAGCATCGATTTTACAAGTCTTCGAAGAGTAGACGAGAGAAAGGTGTAAACTTTTTCTCTCAGAACTGCGCGAAAACTTGTATTCCGGCTCAAAACAACGGGATACATCGTTTTAGATCGAAACTAGCAAGATTCACGAGCATCGATTTTACAAGTCGTCGACGAGTAGACGAGAGAAAGGTGTAAACTTTTTCTCTTAAAACTGCGCGAAAACTTCTATTCCAGCTCAAAACAACGAGATACATCGTTGTAGATCGAAACTAGCAAGATTCACGAGCATCGATATTACAAGTCTTCGAAGAGTAGACGAGAGAAAGGTGTAAACTTTTTCTCTCAGAACTGCGCGAAAACTTGTATTCCGGCTCAAAACAACGGGATACATCGTTTTAGATCGAAACTAGCAAGATTCACGAGCATCGATTTTACATGTCATCGACGAGTAGACGAGAGAAAATTGTAAACTTTTTCTCTCCGAACTGCGCGAAAACTTGTATTCTGGCTCAAAAAAACGGAATGCATCGTTTTAGATCGAAACTAGCAAGATTCACGAGCATCGATTTTACAAGTCTTCGAAGAGTAGACGAGAGAAAGGTGTAAACTTTTTCTCTCAGAACTGCGCGAAAACTTGTATTCCGGCTCAAAACAACGGGATACATCGTTTTAGATCGAAACTAGCAAGATTCACGAGCATCGATTTTACAAGTCGTCGACGAGTAGACGAGAGAAAATTGTAAACTTTTTCTCTCCGAACTGCGCGAAAACTTGTATTCCGGCTCAAAACAACGAAATGCATCGTTTTAGATCGAAACTAGCAAGATTCACGAGCATCGATTTTACAAGTCGTCGAAGAGTAGACGAGAGAAAGGTGTAAACTTTTTCTCTCAGAACTGCACGAAAACTTGTATTCCGGCTCAAAACAACGGGATATATCGTTTTAGATCGAAACTAGCAAGGTTCACGAGCATCGATTTTACAAGTCGTCGAAGAGTAGACGAGAGAAAGGTGTAAACTTTTTCTTTCAGAACTGCACGAAAACTTGTCTTCCGGCTCAAAACAAGAGGATTCATCGTTTTAGATCAAAACTAGCAAGATTCACGAGCATCGATTTTACAAGTCCTCGAAGAGTAGACGAGAGAAAGGTGTAAACTTTTTCTCTCAGAACTGCGCGAAAACTTGTATTCCGGCTCAAAACAACGGGATTCATCGTTTTAGATCGAAACTAGCAAGATTCACGAGCATCGATTTTACAAGTCATCGACGAGTAGACGAGAGAAAATTGTAAACTTTTTCTCTCCGAACTGCGCGAAAACTTGTATTCTGGCTCAAAACAACGGAATGCATCGTTTTAGATCGAAACTAGCAAGATTCACGAGCATCGATTTTACAAGTCTTCGAAGAGTAGACGAGAGAAAGGTGTAAACTTTTTCTCTCAGAACTGCGCGAAAACTTGTATTCCGGCTCAAAACAACGGGATACATCGTTTTAGATCGAAACTAGCAAGATTCACGAGCACAGATTTTATAAGTCTTCGAAGAGTAGACGAGAGAAAGGTGTAAACTTTTTCTCTCAGAACTGCGCGAAAACTTGTATTCCGGCTCAAAACAACGGGATACATCGTTTTAAATCGAAACTAGCAAGATTCACGAGCATCGATTTTACAAGTCGTCGACGAGTAGACGAGAGAAAATTGTAAACTTTTTCTCTCCGAACTGCGCGAAAACTTGTATTCCGGCTCAAAACAACGGAATACATCGTTTTAGATCGAAACTAGCAAGATTCACGAGCATCGATTTTACAAGTCTTCGAAGAGTAGACGAGAGAAAGGTTTAAACTTTTTCTCTCAGAACTGCGCGAAAACTTGTATTCCGGCTCAAAACAACGGGATACATCGTTTTAGATCGAAACTAGCAAGATTCACGAGCATCGATTTTACAAGTCGCCGAAGAGTAGACGAGAAAAAGGTGTAAACTTTTTCTTTCAGAACTGCACGAAAACTTGTATTCCGGCTCAAAACAACAGGATTCATCGTTTTAGATCGAAACTAGCAAGATTCACGAGCATCGATTTTACAAGTCCTCGAAGAGTAGACGAGAGAAAGGTGTAAACTTTTTCTCTCAGAACTGCGCGAAAACTTCTATTCCAGCTCAAAACAACGAGATACATCGTTGTAGATCGAAACTAGCAAGATTCACGAGCATTGATTTTACAAGTCGTCGAAGAGTAGACGAGAGAAAGGTGTAAATTTTTTCTCTCAGAACTGCGCGAAAAATTGTATTCCGGCTCAAAACAACGGAATACATCGTTTTAGATCGAAACTAGCAAGATTCACGAGCATCGATTATACTAGTCGACGAAGAGTAGACGAGAGAAAGGTGTAAACGTTTTCTCTCAGAACTGCGCGAAAACTTGTATTCCGGCTCAAAACAACGGGATACATCGTTTTAGATCGAAACTAGCAAGATTCACGAGCACAGATTTTATAAGTCTTCGAAGAGTAGACGAGAGAAAGGTGTAAACTTTTTCTCTCAGAACTGCGCGAAAACTTGTATTCCGGCTCAAAACAACGGGATACATCGTTTTAGATCGAAACTAGCAAGATTCACGAGCATCGATTTTACAAGTCATCGACGAGTAGAGGAGAGAAAATTGTAAACTTTTTCTCTCCGAACTGCGCGAAAACTTGTATTCTGGCTCAAAACAACGGAATGCATCGTTTTAGATCGAAACTAGCAAGATTCACGAGCATCGATTTTACAAGTCTTCGAAGAGTAGACGAGAGAAAGGTGTAAACTTTTTCTCTCAGAACTGCGCGAAAACTTGTATTCCGGCTCAAAACAACGGGATACATCGTTTTAGATCGAAACTAGCAAGATTCACGAGCATCGATTTTACAAGTCGTCGACGAGTAGACGAGAGAAAGGTGTAAACTTTTTCTCTCAGAACTGCGCGAAAACTTCTATTCCAGCTCAAAACAACGAGATACATCGTTGTAGATCGAAACTAGCAAGATTCACGAGCATCGATATTACAAGTCTTCGAAGAGTAGACGAGAGAAAGGTGTAAACTTTTTCTCTCAGAACTGCGCGAAAACTTGTATTCCGGCTCAAAACAACGGGATACATCGTTTTAGATCGAAACTAGCAAGATTCACGAGCATCGATTTTACATGTCATCGACGAGTAGACGAGAGAAAATTGTAAACTTTTTCTCTCCGAACTGCGCGAAAACTTGTATTCTGGCTCAAAAAAACGGAATGCATCGTTTTAGATCGAAACTAGCAAGATTCACGAGCATCGATTTTACAAGTCTTCGAAGAGTAGACGAGAGAAAGGTGTAAACTTTTTCTCTCAGAACTGCGCGAAAACTTGTATTCCGGCTCAAAACAACGGGATACATCGTTTTAGATCGAAACTAGCAAGATTCACGAGCATCGATTTTACAAGTCGTCGACGAGTAGACGAGAGAAAATTGTAAACTTTTTCTCTCCGAACTGCGCGAAAACTTGTATTCCGGCTCAAAACAACGAAATGCATCGTTTTAGATCGAAACTAGCAAGATTCACGAGCATCGATTTTACAAGTCGTCGAAGAGTAGACGAGAGAAAGGTGTAAACTTTTTCTCTCAGAACTGCGCGAAAACTTGTATTCCGGCTCAAAACAACGGGATACATCGTTTTAAATCGAAACTAGCAAGATTCACGAGCATCGATTTTACAAGTCGTCGACGAGTAGACGAGAGAAAATTGTAAACTTTTTCTCTCCGAACTGCGCGAAAACTTGTATTCCGGCTCAAAACAACGGAATACATCGTTTTAGATCGAAACTAGCAAGATTCACGAGCATCGATTTTACAAGTCTTCGAAGAGTAGACGAGAGAAAGGTTTAAACTTTTTCTCTCAGAACTGCGCGAAAACTTGTATTCCGGCTCAAAACAACGGGATACATCGTTTTAGATCGAAACTAGCAAGATTCACGAGCATCGATTTTACAAGTCGCCGAAGAGTAGACGAGAAAAAGGTGTAAACTTTTTCTTTCAGAACTGCACGAAAACTTGTATTCCGGCTCAAAACAACAGGATTCATCGTTTTAGATCGAAACTAGCAAGATTCACGAGCATCGATTTTACAAGTCCTCGAAGAGTAGACGAGAGAAAGGTGTAAACTTTTTCTCTCAGAACTGCGCGAAAACTTCTATTCCAGCTCAAAACAACGAGATACATCGTTGTAGATCGAAACTAGCAAGATTCACGAGCATTGATTTTACAAGTCGTCGAAGAGTAGACGAGAGAAAGGTGTAAATTTTTTCTCTCAGAACTGCGCGAAAAATTGTATTCCGGCTCAAAACAACGGAATACATCGTTTTAGATCGAAACTAGCAAGATTCACGAGCATCGATTATACTAGTCGACGAAGAGTAGACGAGAGAAAGGTGTAAACGTTTTCTCTCAGAACTGCGCGAAAACTTGTATTCCGGCTCAAAACAACGGGATACATCGTTTTAGATCGAAACTAGCAAGATTCACGAGCACAGATTTTATAAGTCTTCGAAGAGTAGACGAGAGAAAGGTGTAAACTTTTTCTCTCAGAACTGCGCGAAAACTTGTATTCCGGCTCAAAACAACGGGATACATCGTTTTAGATCGAAACTAGCAAGATTCACGAGCATCGATTTTACAAGTCATCGACGAGTAGAGGAGAGAAAATTGCAAACTTTTTCTCTCCGAACTGCGCGAAAACTTGTATTCTGGCTCAAAACAACGGAATGCATCGTTTTAGATCGAAACTAGCAAGATTCACGAGCATCGATTTTACAAGTCTTCGAAGAGTAGACGAGAGAAAGGTGTAAACTTTTTCTCTCAGAACTGCGCGAAAACTTGTATTCCGGCTCAAAACAACGGGATACATCGTTTTAGATCGAAACTAGCAAGATTCACGAGCATCGATTTTACAAGTCGTCGACGAGTAGACGAGAGAAAGGTGTAAACGTTTTCTCTCAAAACTGCGCGAAAACCTGTATTCCGGCTCAAAACAACGGAATACATCGTTTTAGATCGAAACTAGCAAGATTCACGAGCATCAATTTTACAAGTCCTCGAAGAGTAGACGAGAGAAAGGTGTAAACTTTTTCTCTCAGAACTGCGCGAAAACTTGTATTCCGGCTCAAAACAACGGGATACATCGTTTTAAATCGAAACTAGCAAGATTCACGAGCATCGATTTTACAAGTCGTCGACGAGTAGACGAGAGAAAATTGTAAACTTTTTCTCTCCGAACTGCGCGAAAACTTGTATTCCGGCTCAAAACAACGGAATACATCGTTTTAGATCGAAACTAGCAAGATTCACGAGCATCGATTTTACAAGTCTTCGAAGAGTAGACGAGAGAAAGGTTTAAACTTTTTCTCTCAGAACTGCGCGAAAACTTGTATTCCGGCTCAAAACAACGGGATACATCGTTTTAGATCGAAACTAGCAAGATTCACGAGCATCGATTTTACAAGTCGCCGAAGAGTAGACGAGAAAAAGGTGTAAACTTTTTCTTTCAGAACTGCACGAAAACTTGTATTCCGGCTCAAAACAACAGGATTCATCGTTTTAGATCGAAACTAGCAAGATTCACGAGCATCGATTTTACAAGTCCTCGAAGAGTAGACGAGAGAAAGGTGTAAACTTTTTCTCTCAGAACTGCGCGAAAACTTCTATTCCAGCTCAAAACAACGAGATACATCGTTGTAGATCGAAACTAGCAAGATTCACGAGCATTGATTTTACAAGTCGTCGAAGAGTAGACGAGAGAAAGGTGTAAATTTTTTCTCTCAGAACTGCGCGAAAAATTGTATTCCGGCTCAAAACAACGGAATACATCGTTTTAGATCGAAACTAGCAAGATTCACGAGCATCGATTATACTAGTCGACGAAGAGTAGACGAGAGAAAGGTGTAAACGTTTTCTCTCAGAACTGCGCGAAAACTTGTATTCCGGCTCAAAACAACGGGATACATCGTTTTAGATCGAAACTAGCAAGATTCACGAGCACAGATTTTATAAGTCTTCGAAGAGTAGACGAGAAAAAGGTGTAAACTTTTTCTCTCAGAACTGCGCGAAAACTTGTATTCCGGCTCAAAACAACGGGATACATCGTTTTAGATCGAAACTAGCAAGATTCACGAGCATCGATTTTACAAGTCATCGACGAGTAGAGGAGAGAAAATTGTAAACTTTTTCTCTCCGAACTGCGCGAAAACTTGTATTCTGGCTCAAAACAACGGAATGCATCGTTTTAGATCGAAACTAGCAAGATTCACGAGCATCGATTTTACAAGTCTTCGAAGAGTAGACGAGAGAAAGGTGTAAACTTTTTCTCTCAGAACTGCGCGAAAACTTGTATTCCGGCTCAAAACAACGGGATACATCGTTTTAGATCGAAACTAGCAAGATTCACGAGCATCGATTTTACAAGTCGTCGACGAGTAGACGAGAGAAAGGTGTAAACTTTTTCTCTCAGAACTGCGCGAAAACTTCTATTCCAGCTCAAAACAACGAGATACATCGTTGTAGATCGAAACTAGCAAGATTCACGAGCATCGATATTACAAGTCTTCGAAGAGTAGACGAGAGAAAGGTGTAAACTTTTTCTCTCAGAACTGCGCGAAAACTTGTATTCCGGCTCAAAACAACGGGATACATCGTTTTAGATCGAAACTAGCAAGATTCACGAGCATCGATTTTACATGTCATCGACGAGTAGACGAGAGAAAATTGTAAACTTTTTCTCTCCGAACTGCGCGAAAACTTGTATTCTGGCTCAAAAAAACGGAATGCATCGTTTTAGATCGAAACTAGCAAGATTCACGAGCATCGATTTTACAAGTCTTCGAAGAGTAGACGAGAGAAAGGTGTAAACTTTTTCTCTCAGAACTGCGCGAAAACTTGTATTCCGGCTCAAAACAACGGGATACATCGTTTTAGATCGAAACTAGCAAGATTCACGAGCATCGATTTTACAAGTCGTCGACGAGTAGACGAGAGAAAATTGTAAACTTTTTCTCTCCGAACTGCGCGAAAACTTGTATTCCGGCTCAAAACAACGAAATGCATCGTTTTAGATCGAAACTAGCAAGATTCACGAGCATCGATTTTACAAGTCGTCGAAGAGTAGACGAGAGAAAGGTGTAAACTTTTTCTCTCAGAACTGCACGAAAACTTGTATTCCGGCTCAAAACAACGGGATATATCGTTTTAGATCGAAACTAGCAAGGTTCACGAGCATCGATTTTACAAGTCGTCGAAGAGTAGACGAGAGAAAGGTGTAAACTTTTTCTTTCAGAACTGCACGAAAACTTGTCTTCCGGCTCAAAACAAGAGGATTCATCGTTTTAGATCAAAACTAGCAAGATTCACGAGCATCGATTTTACAAGTCCTCGAAGAGTAGACGAGAGAAAGGTGTAAACTTTTTCTCTCAGAACTGCGCGAAAACTTGTATTCCGGCTCAAAACAACGGGATTCATCGTTTTAGATCGAAACTAGCAAGATTCACGAGCATCGATTTTACAAGTCATCGACGAGTAGACGAGAGAAAATTGTAAACTTTTTCTCTCCGAACTGCGCGAAAACTTGTATTCTGGCTCAAAACAACGGAATGCATCGTTTTAGATCGAAACTAGCAAGATTCACGAGCATCGATTTTACAAGTCTTCGAAGAGTAGACGAGAGAAAGGTGTAAACTTTTTCTCTCAGAACTGCGCGAAAACTTGTATTCCGGCTCAAAACAACGGGATACATCGTTTTAGATCGAAACTAGCAAGATTCACGAGCACAGATTTTATAAGTCTTCGAAGAGTAGACGAGAGAAAGGTGTAAACTTTTTCTCTCAGAACTGCGCGAAAACTTGTATTCCGGCTCAAAACAACGGGATACATCGTTTTAAATCGAAACTAGCAAGATTCACGAGCATCGATTTTACAAGTCGTCGACGAGTAGACGAGAGAAAATTGTAAACTTTTTCTCTCTGAACTGCGCGAAAACTTGTATTCCGGCTCAAAACAACGGAATACATCGTTTTAGATCGAAACTAGCAAGATTCACGAGCATCGATTTTACAAGTCTTCGAAGAGTAGACGAGAGAAAGGTTTAAACTTTTTCTCTCAGAACTGCGCGAAAACTTGTATTCCGGCTCAAAACAACGGGATACATCGTTTTAGATCGAAACTAGCAAGATTCACGAGCATCGATTTTACAAGTCGCCGAAGAGTAGACGAGAAAAAGGTGTAAACTTTTTCTTTCAGAACTGCACGAAAACTTGTATTCCGGCTCAAAACAACAGGATTCATCGTTTTAGATCGAAACTAGCAAGATTCACGAGCATCGATTTTACAAGTCCTCGAAGAGTAGACGAGAGAAAGGTGTAAACTTTTTCTCTCAGAACTGCGCGAAAACTTCTATTCCAGCTCAAAACAACGAGATACATCGTTGTAGATCGAAACTAGCAAGATTCACGAGCATTGATTTTACAAGTCGTCGAAGAGTAGACGAGAGAAAGGTGTAAATTTTTTCTCTCAGAACTGCGCGAAAAATTGTATTCCGGCTCAAAACAACGGAATACATCGTTTTAGATCGAAACTAGCAAGATTCACGAGCATCGATTATACTAGTCGACGAAGAGTAGACGAGAGAAAGGTGTAAACGTTTTCTCTCAGAACTGCGCGAAAACTTGTATTCCGGCTCAAAACAACGGGATACATCGTTTTAGATCGAAACTAGCAAGATTCACGAGCACAGATTTTATAAGTCTTCGAAGAGTAGACGAGAGAAAGGTGTAAACTTTTTCTCTCAGAACTGCGCGAAAACTTGTATTCCGGCTCAAAACAACGGGATACATCGTTTTAGATCGAAACTAGCAAGATTCACGAGCATCGATTTTACAAGTCATCGACGAGTAGAGGAGAGAAAATTGTAAACTTTTTCTCTCCGAACTGCGCGAAAACTTGTATTCTGGCTCAAAACAACGGAATGCATCGTTTTAGATCGAAACTAGCAAGATTCACGAGCATCGATTTTACAAGTCTTCGAAGAGTAGACGAGAGAAAGGTGTAAACTTTTTCTCTCAGAACTGCGCGAAAACTTGTATTCCGGCTCAAAACAACGGGATACATCGTTTTAGATCGAAACTAGCAAGATTCACGAGCATCGATTTTACAAGTCGTCGACGAGTAGACGAGAGAAAGGTGTAAACTTTTTCTCTCAGAACTGCGCGAAAACTTCTATTCCAGCTCAAAACAACGAGATACATCGTTGTAGATCGAAACTAGCAAGATTCACGAGCATCGATATTACAAGTCTTCGAAGAGTAGACGAGAGAAAGGTGTAAACTTTTTCTCTCAGAACTGCGCGAAAACTTGTATTCCGGCTCAAAACAACGGGATACATCGTTTTAGATCGAAACTAGCAAGATTCACGAGCATCGATTTTACATGTCATCGACGAGTAGACGAGAGAAAATTGTAAACTTTTTCTCTCCGAACTGCGCGAAAACTTGTATTCTGGCTCAAAAAAACGGAATGCATCGTTTTAGATCGAAACTAGCAAGATTCACGAGCATCGATTTTACAAGTCTTCGAAGAGTAGACGAGAGAAAGGTGTAAACTTTTTCTCTCAGAACTGCGCGAAAACTTGTATTCCGGCTCAAAACAACGGGATACATCGTTTTAGATCGAAACTAGCAAGATTCACGAGCATCGATTTTACAAGTCGTCGACGAGTAGACGAGAGAAAATTGTAAACTTTTTCTCTCCGAACTGCGCGAAAACTTGTATTCCGGCTCAAAACAACGAAATGCATCGTTTTAGATCGAAACTAGCAAGATTCACGAGCATCGATTTTACAAGTCGTCGAAGAGTAGACGAGAGAAAGGTGTAAACTTTTTCTCTCAGAACTGCACGAAAACTTGTATTCCGGCTCAAAACAACGGGATATATCGTTTTAGATCGAAACTAGCAAGGTTCACGAGCATCGATTTTACAAGTCGTCGAAGAGTAGACGAGAGAAAGGTGTAAACTTTTTCTTTCAGAACTGCACGAAAACTTGTCTTCCGGCTCAAAACAAGAGGATTCATCGTTTTAGATCAAAACTAGCAAGATTCACGAGCATCGATTTTACAAGTCCTCGAAGAGTAGACGAGAGAAAGGTGTAAACTTTTTCTCTCAGAACTGCGCGAAAACTTGTATTCCGGCTCAAAACAACGGGATTCATCGTTTTAGATCGAAACTAGCAAGATTCACGAGCATCGATTTTACAAGTCATCGACGAGTAGACGAGAGAAAATTGTAAACTTTTTCTCTCCGAACTGCGCGAAAACTTGTATTCTGGCTCAAAACAACGGAATGCATCGTTTTAGATCGAAACTAGCAAGATTCACGAGCATCGATTTTACAAGTCTTCGAAGAGTAGACGAGAGAAAGGTGTAAACTTTTTCTCTCAGAACTGCGCGAAAACTTGTATTCCGGCTCAAAACAACGGGATACATCGTTTTAGATCGAAACTAGCAAGATTCACGAGCACAGATTTTATAAGTCTTCGAAGAGTAGACGAGAGAAAGGTGTAAACTTTTTCTCTCAGAACTGCGCGAAAACTTGTATTCCGGCTCAAAACAACGGGATACATCGTTTTAGATCGAAACTAGCAAGATTCACGAGCATCGATTTTACAAGTCATCGACGAGTAGAGGAGAGAAAATTGTAAACTTTTTCTCTCCGAACTGCGCGAAAACTTGTATTCTGGCTCAAAACAACGGAATGCATCGTTTTAGATCGAAACTAGCAAGATTCACGAGCATCGATTTTACAAGTCTTCGAAGAGTAGACGAGAGAAAGGTGTAAACTTTTTCTCTCAGAACTGCGCGAAAACTTGTATTCCGGCTCAAAACAACGGGATACATCGTTTTAGATCGAAACTAGCAAGATTCACGAGCATCGATTTTACAAGTCTTCGAAGAGTAGACGAGAGAAAGGTGTAAACTTTTTCTCTCAGAACTGCGCGAAAACTTGTATTCCGGCTCAAAACAACGGGATACATCGTTTTAGATCGAAACTAGCAAGATTCACGAGCATCGATTTTACAAGTCGTCGACGAGTAGACGAGAGAAAATTGTAAACTTTTTCTCTCCGAACTGCGCGAAAACTTATTCCGGCTCAAAACAACGAAATGCATCGTTTTAGATCGAAACTAGCAAGGTTCACGAGCATCGATTTTACAAGTCGTCGAAGAGTAGACGAGAGAAAGGTGTAAACTTTTTCTTTCAGAACTGCACGAAAACTTGTCTTCCGGCTCAAAACAAGAGGATTCATCGTTTTAGATCGAAACTAGCAAGATTCGAGAGCATCGATTTTACAAGTCCTCGAAGAGTAGACGAGAGAAAGGTGTAAACTTTTTCTCTCAGAACTGCACGAAAACTTGTATTCCGGCTCAAAACAACAGAATACATCGTTTTAAATCGAATCTAGCAAGATTCACGAGCATCGATTTTACAAGTCGCCGAAGAGTAGACGAGAAAAAGGTGTAAACTTTTTCTTTCAGAACTGCACGAAAACTTGTATTCCGGCTCAAAACAACAGGATTCATCGTTTTAGATCGAAACTAGCAAGATTCACGAGCATCGATTTTACAAGTCCTCGAAGAGTAGACGAGAGAAAGGTGTAAACTTTTTCTCTCAGAACTGCGCGAAAACTTCTATTCCAGCTCAAAACAACGAGATACATCGTTGTAGATCGAAACTAGCAAGATTCACGAGCATTGATTTTACAAGTCGTCGAAGAGTAGACGAGAGAAAGGTGTAAACTTTTTCTCTCAGAACTGCACGAAAACTTGTATTCCGGCTCAAAACAACGGGATATATCGTTTTAGATCGAAACTAGCAAGGTTCACGAGCATCGATTTTACAAGTCGTCGAAGAGTAGACGAGAGAAAGGTGTAAACTTTTTCTTTCAGAACTGCACGAAAACTTGTCTTCCGGCTCAAAACAAGAGGATTCATCGTTTTAGATCAAAACTAGCAAGATTCACGAGCATCGATTTTACAAGTCCTCGAAGAGTAGACGAGAGAAAGGTGTAAACTTTTTCTCTCAGAACTGCGCGAAAACTTGTATTCCGGCTCAAAACAACGGGATTCATCGTTTTAGATCGAAACTAGCAAGATTCACGAGCATCGATTTTACAAGTCATCGACGAGTAGACGAGAGAAAATTGTAAACTTTTTCTCTCCGAACTGCGCGAAAACTTGTATTCTGGCTCAAAACAACGGAATGCATCGTTTTAGATCGAAACTAGCAAGATTCACGAGCATCGATTTTACAAGTCTTCGAAGAGTAGACGAGAGAAAGGTGTAAACTTTTTCTCTCAGAACTGCGCGAAAACTTGTATTCCGGCTCAAAACAACGGGATACATCGTTTTAGATCGAAACTAGCAAGATTCACGAGCACAGATTTTATAAGTCTTCGAAGAGTAGACGAGAGAAAGGTGTAAACTTTTTCTCTCAGAACTGCGCGAAAACTTGTATTCCGGCTCAAAACAACGGGATACATCGTTTTAGATCGAAACTAGCAAGATTCACGAGCATCGATTTTACAAGTCATCGACGAGTAGAGGAGAGAAAATTGTAAACTTTTTCTCTCCGAACTGCGCGAAAACTTGTATTCTGGCTCAAAACAACGGAATGCATCGTTTTAGATCGAAACTAGCAAGATTCACGAGCATCGATTTTACAAGTCTTCGAAGAGTAGACGAGAGAAAGGTGTAAACTTTTTCTCTCAGAACTGCGCGAAAACTTGTATTCCGGCTCAAAACAACGGGATACATCGTTTTAGATCGAAACTAGCAAGATTCACGAGCATCGATTTTACAAGTCGTCGACGAGTAGACGAGAGAAAATTGTAAACTTTTTCTCTCCGAACTGCGCGAAAACTTATTCCGGCTCAAAACAACGAAATGCATCGTTTTAGATCGAAACTAGCAAGGTTCACGAGCATCGATTTTACAAGTCGTCGAAGAGTAGACGAGAGAAAGGTGTAAACTTTTTCTTTCAGAACTGCACGAAAACTTGTCTTCCGGCTCAAAACAAGAGGATTCATCGTTTTAGATCGAAACTAGCAAGATTCGAGAGCATCGATTTTACAAGTCCTCGAAGAGTAGACGAGAGAAAGGTGTAAACTTTTTCTCTCAGAACTGCACGAAAACTTGTATTCCGGCTCAAAACAACAGAATACATCGTTTTAAATCGAATCTAGCAAGATTCACGAGCATCGATTTTACAAGTCGCCGAAGAGTAGACGAGAAAAAGGTGTAAACTTTTTCTTTCAGAACTGCACGAAAACTTGTATTCCGGCTCAAAACAACAGGATTCATCGTTTTAGATCGAAACTAGCAAGATTCACGAGCATCGATTTTACAAGTCCTCGAAGAGTAGACGAGAGAAAGGTGTAAACTTTTTCTCTCAGAACTGCGCGAAAACTTCTATTCCAGCTCAAAACAACGAGATACATCGTTGTAGATCGAAACTAGCAAGATTCACGAGCATTGATTTTACAAGTCGTCGAAGAGTAGACGAGAGAAAGGTGTAAATTTTTTCTCTCAGAACTGCGCGAAAAATTGTATTCCGGCTCAAAACAACGGAATACATCGTTTTAGATCGAAACTAGCAAGATTCACGAGCATCGATTATACTAGTCGACGAAGAGTAGACGAGAGAAAGGTGTAAACGTTTTCTCTCAGAACTGCGCGAAAACTTGTATTCCGGCTCAAAACAACGGGATACATCGTTTTAGATCGAAACTAGCAAGATTCACGAGCACAGATTTTATAAGTCTTCGAAGAGTAGACGAGAGAAAGGTGTAAACTTTTTCTCTCAGAACTGCGCGAAAACTTGTATTCCGGCTCAAAACAACGGGATACATCGTTTTAGATCGAAACTAGCAAGATTCACGAGCATCGATTTTACAAGTCATCGACGAGTAGAGGAGAGAAAATTCTAAACTTTTTCTCTCCGAACTGCGCGAAAACTTGTATTCTGGCTCAAAACAACGGAATGCATCGTTTTAGATCGAAACTAGCAAGATTCACGAGCATCGATTTTACAAGTCTTCGAAGAGTAGACGAGAGAAAGGTGTAAACTTTTTCTCTCAGAACTGCGCGAAAAGTTGTATTCCGGCTCAAAACAACGGGATACATCGTTTTAGATCGAAACTAGCAAGATTCACGAGCATCGATTTTACAAGTCGTCGACGAGTAGACGAGAGAAAGGTGTAAACTTTTTCTCTCAGAACTGCGCGAAAACTTCTATTCCAGCTCAAAACAACGAGATACATCGTTGTAGATCGAAACTAGCAAGATTCACGAGCATCGATATTACAAGTCTTCGAAGAGTAGACGAGAGAAAGGTGTAAACTTTTTCTCTCCGAACTGCGCGAAAACTTGTATTCTGGCTCAAAAAAACGGAATGCATCGTTTTAGATCGAAACTAGCAAGATTCACGAGCATCGATTTTACAAGTCTTCGAAGAGTAGACGAGAGAAAGGTGTAAACTTTTTCTCTCAGAACTGCGCGAAAACTTGTATTCCGGCTCAAAACAACGGGATACATCGTTTTAGATCGAAACTAGCAAGATTCACGAGCATCGATTTTACAAGTCGTCGACGAGTAGACGAGAGAAAATTGTAAACTTTTTCTCTCCGAACTGCGCGAAAACTTGTATTCCGGCTCAAAACAACGAAATGCATCGTTTTAGATCGAAACTAGCAAGATTCACGAGCATCGATTTTACAAGTCGTCGAAGAGTAGACGAGAGAAAGGTGTAAACTTTTTCTCTCAGAACTGCACGAAAACCTGTATTCCGGCTCAAAACAACGGGATATATCGTTTTAGATCGAAACTAGCAAGGTTCACGAGCATCGATTTTACAAGTCGTCGAAGAGTAGACGAGAGAAAGGTGTAAACTTTTTCTTTCAGAACTGCACGAAAACTTGTCTTCCGGCTCAAAACAAGAGGATTCATCGTTTTAGATCAAAACTAGCAAGATTCACGAGCATCGATTTTACAAGTCCTCGAAGAGTAGACGAGAGAAAGGTGTAAACTTTTTCTCTCAGAACTGCGCGAAAACTTGTATTCCGGCTCAAAACAACGGGATTCATCGTTTTAGATCGAAACTAGCAAGATTCACGAGCATCGATTTTACAAGTCATCGACGAGTAGACGAGAGAAAATTGTAAACTTTTTCTCTCCGAACTGCGCGAAAACTTGTATTCTGGCTCAAAACAACGGAATGCATCGTTTTAGATCGAAACTAGCAAGATTCACGAGCATCGATTTTACAAGTCTTCGAAGAGTAGACGAGAAAGGTGTAAACTTTTTCTCTGAGAACTGCGCGAAAACTTGTATTCCGGCTCAAAACAACGGGATACATCGTTTTAGATCGAAACTAGCAAGATTCACGAGCATCGATTTTACAAGTCGTCGACGAGTAGACGAGAGAAAATTGTAAACTTTTTCTCTCCGAACTGCGCGAAAACTTATTCCGGCTCAAAACAACGAAATGCATCGTTTTAGATCGAAACTAGCAAGGTTCACGAGCATCGATTTTACAAGTCGTCGAAGAGTAGACGAGAGAAAGGTGTAAACTTTTTCTTTCAGAACTGCACGAAAACTTGTCTTCCGGCTCAAAACAAGAGGATTCATCGTTTTAGATCGAAACTAGCAAGATTCGAGAGCATCGATTTTACAAGTCCTCGAAGAGTAGACGAGAGAAAGGTGTAAACTTTTTCTCTCAGAACTGCACGAAAACTTGTATTCCGGCTCAAAACAACAGAATACATCGTTTTAGATCGAATCTAGCAAGATTCACGAGCATCGATTTAACAACTCGTCGAAGAGTAGACAAGAGAAAGGTGTAAACTTTTTCTCTCAGAACTGCACGAAAACTTGTATTCCGGCTCAAAACAACGGGATATATCGTTTTAGATCGAAACTAGCAAGGTTCACGAGCATCGATTTTACAAGTCGTCGAAGAGTAGACGAGAGAAAGGTGTAAACTTCTCTTTTAGAACTGCACGAAAACTTGTCTTCCGGCTCAAAACAAGAGGATTCATCGTTTTAGATCAAAACTAGCAAGATTCACGAGCATCGATTTTACAAGTCCTCGAAGAGTAGACGAGAGAAAGGTGTAAACTTTTTCTCTCAGAACTGCGCGAAAACTTGTATTCCGGCTCAAAACAACGGGATTCATCGTTTTAGATCGAAACTAGCAAGATTCACGAGCATCGATTTTACAAGTCATCGACGAGTAGACGAGAGAAAATTGTAAACTTTTTCTCTCCGAACTGCGCGAAAACTTGTATTCTGGCTCAAAACAACGGAATGCATCGTTTTAGATAGAAACTAGCAAGATTCACGAGCATCGATTTTACAAGTCTTCGAAGAGTAGACGAGAGAAAGGTGTAAACTTTTTCTCTCAGAACTGCGCGAAAACTTGTATTCCGGCTCAAAACAACGGGATACATCGTTTTAGATCGAAACTAGCAAGATTCACGAGCACAGATTTTATAAGTCTTCGAAGAGTAGACGAGAGAAAGGTGTAAACTTTTTCTCTCAGAACTGCGCGAAAACTTGTATTCCGGCTCAAAACAACGGGATACATCGTTTTAGATCGAAACTAGCAAGATTCACGAGCATCGATTTTACAAGTCATCGACGAGTAGAGGAGAGAAAATTGTAAACTTTTTCTCTCCGAACTGCGCGAAAACTTGTATTCTGGCTCAAAACAACGGAATGCATCGTTTTAGATCGAAACTAGCAAGATTCACGAGCATCGATTTTACAAGTCTTCGAAGAGTAGACGAGAGAAAGGTGTAAACTTTTTCTCTCAGAACTGCGCGAAAACTTGTATTCCGGCTCAAAACAACGGGATACATCGTTTTAGATCGAAACTAGCAAGATTCACGAGCATCGATTTTACAAGTCGTCGACGAGTAGACGAGAGAAAATTGTAAACTTTTTCTCTCCGAACTGCGCGAAAACTTATTCCGGCTCAAAACAACGAAATGCATCGTTTTAGATCGAAACTAGCAAGATTCACGAGCATCGATTTTACAAGTCGTCGAAGAGTAGACGAGAGAAAGGTGTAAACTTTTTCTCTCAGAACTGCACGAAAACTTGTATTCCGGCTCAAAACAACGGGATATATCGTTTTAGATCGAAACTAGCAAGGTTCACGAGCATCGATTTTACAAGTCGTCGAAGAGTAGACGAGAGAAAGGTGTAAACTTTTTCTTTCAGAACTGCACGAAAACTTGTCTTCCGGCTCAAAACAAGAGGATTCATCGTTTTAGATCGAAACTAGCAAGATTCGAGAGCATCGATTTTACAAGTCCTCGAAGAGTAGACGAGAGAAACGTGTAAACTTTTTCTCTCAGAACTGCGCGAAAACTTGTATTCCGGCTCAAAACAACGGGATTCATCGTTTTAGATCGAAACTAGCAAGATTCACGAGCATCGATTTTACAAGTCCTCGAAGAGTAGACGAGAGAAAGGTGTGAACTTTTTCTCTCAGAACTGCGCGAAAACTTCTATTCCAGCTCAAAACAACGAGATACATCGTTGTAGATCGAAACTAGCAAGATTCACGAGCATTGATTTTACAAGTCGTCGAAGAGTAGACGAGATAAAGGTGTAAACTTTTTCTCTCCGAACTGCGCGAAAACTTGTATTCTGGCTCAAAACAACGGAATGCATCGTTTTAGATCGAAACTAGCAAGATTCACGAGCATCGATTTTACAAGTCTTCGAAGAGTAGACGAGAGAAAGGTGTAAACTTTTTCTCTCAGAACTGCGCGAAAACTTGTATTCCGGCTCAAAACAACGGGATACATCGTTTTAGATCGAAACTAGCAAGATTCACGAGCATCGATTTTACAAGTCGTCGACGAGTAGACGAGAGAAAATTGTAAACTTTTTCTCTCCGAACTGCGCGAAAACTTATTCCGGCTCAAAACAACGAAATGCATCGTTTTAGATCGAAACTAGCAAGGTTCACGAGCATCGATTTTACAAGTCGTCGAAGAGTAGACGAGAGAAAGGTGTAAACTTTTTCTTTCAGAACTGCACGAAAACTTGTCTTCCGGCTCAAAACAAGAGGATTCATCGTTTTAGATCGAAACTAGCAAGATTCGAGAGCATCGATTTTACAAGTCCTCGAAGAGTAGACGAGAGAAAGGTGTAAACTTTTTCTCTCAGAACTGCACGAAAACTTGTATTCCGGCTCAAAACAACAGAATACATCGTTTTAGATCGAATCTAGCAAGATTCACGAGCATCGATTTAACAACTCGTCGAAGAGTAGACAAGAGAAAGGTGTAAACTTTTTCTCTCAGAACTGCACGAAAACTTGTATTCCGGCTCAAAACAACGGGATATATCGTTTTAGATCGAAACTAGCAAGGTTCACGAGCATCGATTTTACAAGTCGTCGAAGAGTAGACGAGAGAAAGGTGTAAACTTCTCTTTCAGAACTGCACGAAAACTTGTCTTCCGGCTCAAAACAAGAGGATTCATCGTTTTAGATCAAAACTAGCAAGATTCACGAGCATCGATTTTACAAGTCCTCGAAGAGTAGACGAGAGAAAGGTGTAAACTTTTTCTCTCAGAACTGCGCGAAAACTTGTATTCCGGCTCAAAACAACGGGATTCATCGTTTTAGATCGAAACTAGCAAGATTCACGAGCATCGATTTTACAAGTCATCGACGAGTAGACGAGAGAAAATTGTAAACTTTTTCTCTCCGAACTGCGCGAAAACTTGTATTCTGGCTCAAAACAACACGGAATGCATCGTTTTAGATAGAAACTAGCAAGATTCACGAGCATCGATTTTACAAGTCTTCGAAGAGTAGACGAGAGAAAGGTGTAAACTTTTTCTCTCAGAACTGCGCGAAAACTTGTATTCCGGCTCAAAACAACGGGATACATCGTTTTAGATCGAAACTAGCAAGATTCACGAGCACAGATTTTATAAGTCTTCGAAGAGTAGACGAGAGAAAGGTGTAAACTTTTTCTCTCAGAACTGCGCGAAAACTTGTATTCCGGCTCAAAACAACGGGATACATCGTTTTAGATCGAAACTAGCAAGATTCACGAGCATCGATTTTACAAGTCGTCGACGAGTAGACGAGAGAAAATTGTAAACTTTTTCTCTCCGAACTGCGCGAAAACTTATTCCGGCTCAAAACAACGAAATGCATCGTTTTAGATCGAAACTAGCAAGATTCACGAGCATCGATTTTACAAGTCGTCGAAGAGTAGACGAGAGAAAGGTGTAAACTTTTTCTCTCAGAACTGCACGAAAACTTGTATTCCGGCTCAAAACAACGGGATATATCGTTTTAGATCGAAACTAGCAAGGTTCACGAGCATCGATTTTACAAGTCGTCGAAGAGTAGACGAGAGAAAGGTGTAAACTTTTTCTTTCAGGACTGCACGAAAACTTGTTTTCCGGCTCAAAACAAGAGGATTCATCGTTTTAGATCGAAACTAGCAAGATTCGAGAGCATCGATTTTACAAGTCCTCGAAGAGTAGACGAGAGAAACGTGTAAACTTTTTCTCTCAGAACTGCGCGAAAACTTGTATTCCGGCTCAAAACAACGGGATTCATCGTTTTAGATCGAAACTAGCAAGATTCACGAGCATCGATTTTACAAGTCCTCGAAGAGTAGACGAGAGAAAGGTGTGAACTTTTTCTCTCAGAACTGCGCGAAAACTTCTATTCCAGCTCAAAACAACGAGATACATCGTTGTAGATCGAAACTAGCAAGATTCACGAGCATTGATTTTACAAGTCGTCGAAGAGTAGACGAGAGAAAGGTGTAAACTTTTTCTCTCAGAACTGCGCGAAAACTTGTATTACGGCTCAAAACAACGAAGTACATCGTTTTAGATCGAAACTAGCAAGATTCACGGGCATCGATTTTACAAGTCTTCGAAGAGTAGACGAGAGAAAGGTGTACACTTTTTCTCTCAAAACTGCGCGAAAACTTGTATTCCGGCTCAAAACAACGGGATACATCGTTTTAGATCGAAACTACAAAATTCACGAGCATCTATTTTACAAGTCGTCGACGAGTAGACGAGAGAAAGGTGTAAACTTTTTCTCTCAGAACTGCGCGAAAACTTGTATTCCGGCTCAAAACAACGGGATACATCGTTTTAGATCGAAACTAGCAAGATTCACGAGCATCGATTTTACAAGTCGTCGACGAGTAGACGAGAGAAAATTGTAAACTTTTTCTCTCCGAACTGCGCGAAAACTTATTCCGGCTCAAAACAACGAAATGCATCGTTTTAGATCGAAACTAGCAAGGTTCACGAGCATCGATTTTACAAGTCGTCGAAGAGTAGACGAGAGAAAGGTGTAAACTTTTTCTTTCAGAACTGCACGAAAACTTGTCTTCCGGCTCAAAACAAGAGGATTCATCGTTTTAGATCGAAACTAGCAAGATTCGAGAGCATCGATTTTACAAGTCCTCGAAGAGTAGACGAGAGAAAGGTGTAAACTTTTTCTCTCAGAACTGCACGAAAACTTGTATTCCGGCTCAAAACAACAGAATACATCGTTTTAGATCGAATCTAGCAAGATTCACGAGCATCGATTTTACAACTCGTCGAAGAGTAGACAAGAGAAAGCTGTAAACTTTTTCTCTCAGAACTGCACGAAAACTTGTATTCCGGCTCAAAACAACGGGATATATCGTTTTAGATCGAAACTAGCAAGGTTCACGAGCATCGATTTTACAAGTCGTCGAAGAGTAGACGAGAGAAAGGTGTAAACTTTTTCTTTCAGAACTGCACGAAAACTTGTCTTCCGGCTCAAAACAAGAGGATTCATCGTTTTAGATCAAAACTAGCAAGATTCACGAGCATCGATTTTACAAGTCCTCGAAGAGTAGACGAGAGAAAGGTGTAAACTTTTTCTCTCAGAACTGCGCGAAAACTTGTATTCCGGCTCAAAACAACGGGATTCATCGTTTTAGATCGAAACTAGCAAGATTCACGAGCATCGATTTTACAAGTCATCGACGAGTAGACGAGAGAAAATTGTAAACTTTTTCTCTCCGAACTGCGCGAAAACTTGTATTCTGGCTCAAAACAACGGAATGCATCGTTTTAGATAGAAACTAGCAAGATTCACGAGCATCGATTTTACAAGTCTTCGAAGAGTAGACGAGAGAAAGGTGTAAACTTTTTCTCTCAGAACTGCGCGAAAACTTGTATTCCGGCTCAAAACAACGGGATACATCGTTTTAGATCGAAACTAGCAAGATTCACGAGCACAGATTTTATAAGTCTTCGAAGAGTAGACGAGAGAAAGGTGTAAACTTTTTCTCTCAGAACTGCGCGAAAACTTGTATTCCGGCTCAAAACAACGGGATACATCGTTTTAGATCGAAACTAGCAAGATTCACGAGCATCGATTTTACAAGTCATCGACGAGTAGAGGAGAGAAAATTGTAAACTTTTTCTCTCCGAACTGCGCGAAAACTTGTATTCTGGCTCAAAACAACGGAATGCATCGTTTTAGATCGAAACTAGCAAGATTCACGAGCATCGATTTTACAAGTCTTCGAAGAGTAGACGAGAGAAAGGTGTAAACTTTTTCTCTCAGAACTGCGCGAAAACTTGTATTCCGGCTCAAAACAACGGGATACATCGTTTTAGATCGAAACTAGCAAGATTCACGAGCATCGATTTTACAAGTCGTCGACGAGTAGACGAGAGAAAATTGTAAACTTTTTCTCTCCGAACTGCGCGAAAACTTATTCCGGCTCAAAACAACGAAATGCATCGTTTTAGATCGAAACTAGCAAGATTCACGAGCATCGATTTTACAAGTCGTCGAAGAGTAGACGAGAGAAAGGTGTAAACTTTTTCTCTCAGAACTGCACGAAAACTTGTATTCCGGCTCAAAACAACGGGATATATCGTTTTAGATCGAAACTAGCAAGGTTCACGAGCATCGATTTTACAAGTCGTCGAAGAGTAGACGAGAGAAAGGTGTAAACTTTTTCTTTCAGAACTGCACGAAAACTTGTCTTCCGGCTCAAAACAAGAGGATTCATCGTTTTAGATCGAAACTAGCAAGATTCGAGAGCATCGATTTTACAAGTCCTCGAAGAGTAGACGAGAGAAACGTGTAAACTTTTTCTCTCAGAACTGCGCGAAAACTTGTATTCCGGCTCAAAACAACGGGATTCATCGTTTTAGATCGAAACTAGCAAGATTCACGAGCATCGATTTTACAAGTCCTCGAAGAGTAGACGAGAGAAAGGTGTGAACTTTTTCTCTCAGATCTGCGCGAAAACTTCTATTCCAGCTCAAAACAACGAGATACATCGTTGTAGATCGAAACTAGCAAGATTCACGAGCATTGATTTTACAAGTCGTCGAAGAGTAGACGAGAGAAAGGTGTAAACTTTTTCTCTCAGAACTGCGCGAAAACTTCTATTCCAGCTCAAAACAACGAGATACATCGTTGTAGATCGAAACTAGCAAGATTCACGAGCATTGATTTTACAAGTCGTCGAAGAGTAGACGAGATAAAGGTGTAAACTTTTTCTCTCCGAACTGCGCGAAAACTTGTATTCTGGCTCAAAACAACGGAATGCATCGTTTTAGATCGAAACTAGCAAGATTCACGAGCATCGATTTTACAAGTCTTCGAAGAGTAGACGAGAGAAAGGTGTAAACTTTTTCTCTCAGAACTGCGCGAAAACTTGTATTCCGGCTCAAAACAACGGGATACATCGTTTTAGATCGAAACTAGCAAGATTCACGAGCATCGATTTTACAAGTCGTCGACGAGTAGACGAGAGAAAATTGTAAACTTTTTCTCTCCGAACTGCGCGAAAACTTATTCCGGCTCAAAACAACGAAATGCATCGTTTTAGATCGAAACTAGCAAGGTTCACGAGCATCGATTTTACAAGTCGTCGAAGAGTAGACGAGAGAAAGGTGTAAACTTTTTCTTTCAGAACTGCACGAAAACTTGTCTTCCGGCTCAAAACAAGAGGATTCATCGTTTTAGATCGAAACTAGCAAGATTCGAGAGCATCGATTTTACAAGTCCTCGAAGAGTAGACGAGAGAAAGGTGTAAACTTTTTCTCTCAGAACTGCACGAAAACTTGTATTCCGGCTCAAAACAACAGAATACATCGTTTTAGATCGAATCTAGCAAGATTCACGAGCATCGATTTAACAACTCGTCGAAGAGTAGACAAGAGAAAGGTGTAAACTTTTTCTCACAGAACTGCGCGAAAAATTGTATTCCGGCTCAAAACAACAGGATTCATCGTTTTAGATCGAAACTAGCAAGATTCAAGAGCATCGATTTTAACAGTCCTCGAAGAGTAGACGAGAGAAAGGTGTAAACTTTTTCTCTCATAACTGCACGAAAACTTGTATTCCGGCTCAAAACAATGGGATACATCGTTTTAGATCGAAACTAGCAAGATTCATGAGCATCGCTTTTACAAGTCGTCGATGAGTACACGAGGGAAAGGTGTAAACTTTTTTTCTCAGAACTGCGCGAAAACTTGTATTCCGGCTCAAAACAACGGAATACATCGTTTTAGATCGAAACTAGCAAGATTCACGAGCATCGATTTTACAACTCGTCGAAGAGTAAACGAGAGAAAGGTGTAAACTTTTTCTCTCAGAACTGCACGAAAACTTGAATTCCGACTCAAAACAACGGAATACATCGTTTTAGATCGAAACTAGCAAGATTCACGAGCATCGATTTTACAAGTCATCGAAGAGTAGACGAGAGAAAGGTGTAAACTTTTTCTCTCAGAACTGCGCGAAAACTTGTATTCCGGCTCAAAACAACGAGATTCATCGTTTTAGATCGAAACTAGCAAGATTCACGAGCATCGATTTTACAAGTCCTCGAAGAGTAGACGAGAGAAAGGTGTAAACTTTTTTTCTCAGAACTGCGCGAAAACTTGTATTCCGGCTCAAAACAACGGGATACATCGTTTTAGATCGAAACTAGCAAGATTCACGAGCATCGATTTTACAAGTCGTCGACAAGTAGACGAGAGAAAATTGTAAACTTTTTCTCTCCGAACTGCGCGAAAACTTATTCCGGCTCAAAACAACGAAATGCATCGTTTTAGATCGAAACTAGCAAGGTTCACGAGCATCGATTTTACAAGTCGTCGAAGAGTAGACGAGAGAAAGGTGTAAACTTTTTCTTTCAGAACTGCACGAAAACTTGTCTTCCGGCTCAAAACAAGAGGATTCATCGTTTTAGATCGAAACTAGCAAGATTCGAGAGCATCGATTTTACAAGTCCTCGAAGAGTAGACGAGAGAAAGGTGTAAACTTTTTCTCTCAGAACTGCACGAAAACTTGTATTCCGGCTCAAAACAACAGAATACATCGTTTTAGATCGAATCTAGCAAGATTCACGAGCATCGATTTAACAACTCGTCGAAGAGTAGACAAGAGAAAGGTGTAAACTTTTTCTCTCAGAACTGCACGAAAACTTGTATTCCGGCTCAAAACAACGGGATATATCGTTTTAGATCGAAACTAGCAAGGTTCACGAGCATCGATTTTACAAGTCGTCGAAGAGTAGACGAGAGAAAGGTGTAAACTTCTCTTTCAGAACTGCACGAAAACTTGTCTTCCGGCTCAAAACAAGAGGATTCATCGTTTTAGATCAAAACTAGCAAGATTCACGAGCATCGATTTTACAAGTCCTCGAAGAGTAGACGAGAGAAAGGTGTAAACTTTTTCTCTCAGAACTGCGCGAAAACTTGTATTCCGGCTCAAAACAACGGGATTCATCGTTTTAGATCGAAACTAGCAAGATTCACGAGCATCGATTTTACAAGTCATCGACGAGTAGACGAGAGAAAATTGTAAACTTTTTCTCTCCGAACTGCGCGAAAACTTGTATTCTGGCTCAAAACAACGGAATGCATCGTTTTAGATAGAAACTAGCAAGATTCACGAGCATCGATTTTACAAGTCTTCGAAGAGTAGACGAGAGAAAGGTGTAAACTTTTTCTCTCAGAACTGCGCGAAAACTTGTATTCCGGCTCAAAACAACGGGATACATCGTTTTAGATCGAAACTAGCAAGATTCACGAGCACAGATTTTATAAGTCTTCGAAGAGTAGACGAGAGAAAGGTGTAAACTTTTTCTCTCAGAACTGCGCGAAAACTTGTATTCCGGCTCAAAACAACGGGATACATCGTTTTAGATCGAAACTAGCAAGATTCACGAGCATCGATTTTACAAGTCGTCGACGAGTAGACGAGAGAAAATTGTAAACTTTTTCTCTCCGAACTGCGCGAAAACTTATTCCGGCTCAAAACAACGAAATGCATCGTTTTAGATCGAAACTAGCAAGATTCACGAGCATCGATTTTACAAGTCGTCGAAGAGTAGACGAGAGAAAGGTGTAAACTTTTTCTCTCAGAACTGCACGAAAACTTGTATTCCGGCTCAAAACAACGGGATATATCGTTTTAGATCGAAACTAGCAAGGTTCACGAGCATCGATTTTACAAGTCGTCGAAGAGTAGACGAGAGAAAGGTGTAAACTTTTTCTTTCAGAACTGCACGAAAACTTGTCTTCCGGCTCAAAACAAGAGGATTCATCGTTTTAGATCGAAACTAGCAAGATTCGAGAGCATCGATTTTACAAGTCCTCGAAGAGTAGACGAGAGAAACGTGTAAACTTTTTCTCTCAGAACTGCGCGAAAACTTGTATTCCGGCTCAAAACAACGGGATTCATCGTTTTAGATCGAAACTAGCAAGATTCACGAGCATCGATTTTACAAGTCCTCGAAGAGTAGACGAGAGAAAGGTGTGAACTTTTTCTCTCAGAACTGCGCGAAAACTTCTATTCCAGCTCAAAACAACGAGATACATCGTTGTAGATCGAAACTAGCAAGATTCACGAGCATTGATTTTACAAGTCGTCGAAGAGTAGACGAGAGAAAGGTGTAAACTTTTTCTCTCAGAACTGCGCGAAAACTTGTATTACGGCTCAAAACAACGAAGTACATCGTTTTAGATCGAAACTAGCAAGATTCACGGGCATCGATTTTACAAGTCTTCGAAGAGTAGACGAGAGAAAGGTGTACACTTTTTCTCTCAAAACTGCGCGAAAACTTGTATTCCGGCTCAAAACAACGGGATACATCGTTTTAGATCGAAACTACAAAATTCACGAGCATCTATTTTACAAGTCGTCGACGAGTAGACGAGAGAAAGGTGTAAACTTTTTCTCTCAGAACTGCGCGAAAACTTGTATTCCGGCTCAAAACAACGGGATACATCGTTTTAGATCGAAACTAGCAAGATTCACGAGCATCGATTTTACAAGTCGTCGACGAGTAGACGAGAGAAAATTGTAAACTTTTTCTCTCCGAACTGCGCGAAAACTTATTCCGGCTCAAAACAACGAAATGCATCGTTTTAGATCGAAACTAGCAAGGTTCACGAGCATCGATTTTACAAGTCGTCGAAGAGTAGACGAGAGAAAGGTGTAAACTTTTTCTTTCAGAACTGCACGAAAACTTGTCTTCCGGCTCAAAACAAGAGGATTCATCGTTTTAGATCGAAACTAGCAAGATTCGAGAGCATCGATTTTACAAGTCCTCGAAGAGTAGACGAGAGAAAGGTGTAAACTTTTTCTCTCAGAACTGCACGAAAACTTGTATTCCGGCTCAAAACAACAGAATACATCGTTTTAGATCGAATCTAGCAAGATTCACGAGCATCGATTTTACAACTCGTCGAAGAGTAGACAAGAGAAAGCTGTAAACTTTTTCTCTCAGAACTGCACGAAAACTTGTATTCCGGCTCAAAACAACGGGATATATCGTTTTAGATCGAAACTAGCAAGGTTCACGAGCATCGATTTTACAAGTCGTCGAAGAGTAGACGAGAGAAAGGTGTAAACTTTTTCTTTCAGAACTGCACGAAAACTTGTCTTCCGGCTCAAAACAAGAGGATTCATCGTTTTAGATCAAAACTAGCAAGATTCACGAGCATCGATTTTACAAGTCCTCGAAGAGTAGACGAGAGAAAGGTGTAAACTTTTTCTCTCAGAACTGCGCGAAAACTTGTATTCCGGCTCAAAACAACGGGATTCATCGTTTTAGATCGAAACTAGCAAGATTCACGAGCATCGATTTTACAAGTCATCGACGAGTAGACGAGAGAAAATTGTAAACTTTTTCTCTCCGAACTGCGCGAAAACTTGTATTCTGGCTCAAAACAACGGAATGCATCGTTTTAGATAGAAACTAGCAAGATTCACGAGCATCGATTTTACAAGTCTTCGAAGAGTAGACGAGAGAAAGGTGTAAACTTTTTCTCTCAGAACTGCGCGAAAACTTGTATTCCGGCTCAAAACAACGGGATACATCGTTTTAGATCGAAACTAGCAAGATTCACGAGCACAGATTTTATAAGTCTTCGAAGAGTAGACGAGAGAAAGGTGTAAACTTTTTCTCTCAGAACTGCGCGAAAACTTGTATTCCGGCTCAAAACAACGGGATACATCGTTTTAGATCGAAACTAGCAAGATTCACGAGCATCGATTTTACAAGTCATCGACGAGTAGAGGAGAGAAAATTGTAAACTTTTTCTCTCCGAACTGCGCGAAAACTTGTATTCTGGCTCAAAACAACGGAATGCATCGTTTTAGATCGAAACTAGCAAGATTCACGAGCATCGATTTTACAAGTCTTCGAAGAGTAGACGAGAGAAAGGTGTAAACTTTTTCTCTCAGAACTGCGCGAAAACTTGTATTCCGGCTCAAAACAACGGGATACATCGTTTTAGATCGAAACTAGCAAGATTCACGAGCATCGATTTTACAAGTCGTCGACGAGTAGACGAGAGAAAATTGTAAACTTTTTCTCTCCGAACTGCGCGAAAACTTATTCCGGCTCAAAACAACGAAATGCATCGTTTTAGATCGAAACTAGCAAGATTCACGAGCATCGATTTTACAAGTCGTCGAAGAGTAGACGAGAGAAAGGTGTAAACTTTTTCTCTCAGAACTGCACGAAAACTTGTATTCCGGCTCAAAACAACGGGATATATCGTTTTAGATCGAAACTAGCAAGGTTCACGAGCATCGATTTTACAAGTCGTCGAAGAGTAGACGAGAGAAAGGTGTAAACTTTTTCTTTCAGAACTGCACGAAAACTTGTCTTCCGGCTCAAAACAAGAGGATTCATCGTTTTAGATCGAAACTAGCAAGATTCGAGAGCATCGATTTTACAAGTCCTCGAAGAGTAGACGAGAGAAACGTGTAAACTTTTTCTCTCAGAACTGCGCGAAAACTTGTATTCCGGCTCAAAACAACGGGATTCATCGTTTTAGATCGAAACTAGCAAGATTCACGAGCATCGATTTTACAAGTCCTCGAAGAGTAGACGAGAGAAAGGTGTGAACTTTTTCTCTCAGATCTGCGCGAAAACTTCTATTCCAGCTCAAAACAACGAGATACATCGTTGTAGATCGAAACTAGCAAGATTCACGAGCATTGATTTTACAAGTCGTCGAAGAGTAGACGAGAGAAAGGTGTAAACTTTTTCTCTCAGAACTGCGCGAAAACTTCTATTCCAGCTCAAAACAACGAGATACATCGTTGTAGATCGAAACTAGCAAGATTCACGAGCATTGATTTTACAAGTCGTCGAAGAGTAGACGAGATAAAGGTGTAAACTTTTTCTCTCCGAACTGCGCGAAAACTTGTATTCTGGCTCAAAACAACGGAATGCATCGTTTTAGATCGAAACTAGCAAGATTCACGAGCATCGATTTTACAAGTCTTCGAAGAGTAGACGAGAGAAAGGTGTAAACTTTTTCTCTCAGAACTGCGCGAAAACTTGTATTCCGGCTCAAAACAACGGGATACATCGTTTTAGATCGAAACTAGCAAGATTCACGAGCATCGATTTTACAAGTCGTCGACGAGTAGACGAGAGAAAATTGTAAACGTTTTCTCTCCGAACTGCGCGAAAACTTATTCCGGCTCAAAACAACGAAATGCATCGTTTTAGATCGAAACTAGCAAGGTTCACGAGCATCGATTTTACAAGTCGTCGAAGAGTAGACGAGAGAAAGGTGTAAACTTTTTCTTTCAGAACTGCACGAAAACTTGTCTTCCGGCTCAAAACAAGAGGATTCATCGTTTTAGATCGAAACTAGCAAGATTCGAGAGCATCGATTTTACAAGTCCTCGAAGAGTAGACGAGAGAAAGGTGTAAACTTTTTCTCTCAGAACTGCACGAAAACTTGTATTCCGGCTCAAAACAACAGAATACATCGTTTTAGATCGAATCTAGCAAGATTCACGAGCATCGATTTAACAACTCGTCGAAGAGTAGACAAGAGAAAGGTGTAAACTTTTTCTCACAGAACTGCGCGAAAAATTGTATTCCGGCTCAAAACAACAGGATTCATCGTTTTAGATCGAAACTAGCAAGATTCAAGAGCATCGATTTTAACAGTCCTCGAAGAGTAGACGAGAGAAAGGTGTAAACTTTTTCTCTCATAACTGCACGAAAACTTGTATTCCGGCTCAAAACAACGGGATACATCGTTTTAGATCGAAACTAGCAAGATTCATGAGCATCGCTTTTACAAGTCGTCGATGAGTACACGAGGGAAAGGTGTAAACTTTTTTTCTCAGAACTGCGCGAAAACTTGTATTCCGGCTCAAAACAACGGAATACATCGTTTTAGATCGAAACTAGCAAGATTCACGAGCATCGATTTTACAACTCGTCGAAGAGTAAACGAGAGAAAGGTGTAAACTTTTTCTCTCAGAACTGCACGAAAACTTGAATTCCGACTCAAAACAACGGAATACATCGTTTTAGATCGAAACTAGCAAGATTCACGAGCATCGATTTTACAAGTCATCGAAGAGTAGACGAGAGAAAGGTGTAAACTTTTTCTCTCAGAACTGCGCGAAAACTTGTATTCCGGCTCAAAACAACGAGATTCATCGTTTTAGATCGAAACTAGCAAGATTCACGAGCATCGATTTTACAAGTCCTCGAAGAGTAGACGAGAGAAAGGTGTAAACTTTTTTTCTCAGAACTGCGCGAAAACTTGTATACCGGCTCAAAAAAACGGGATACATCGTTTTAGATCGAAACTAGCAAGATTCACGAGCATCGATTTTACAAGTCGTCGAAGAGTAGACGAGAGAAAGGTGTAAATTTTTTCTCTCAGAACTTCGCGAAAACTTGTATTCCGGCTCAAAACAACGGGATACATCGTTTTAGATCGGAACTAGCAAGATTCACGAGCATCGATTTTACTAGTCGACGAAGAGTAGACGAGAGAAAGGTGTAAACGTTTTCTCTCAGAACTGCGCGAAAACCTGTATTCCGGCTCAAAACAACGGAATACATCGTTTTAGATCGAAACTAGCAAGATTCACGAGCATCGATTTTACAGCTCGTCGAAGAGTAAACGAGAGAAAGGTGTAAACTTTTTCTCCCAGAACTGCGCGAAAACTTGTATTCCGGCTCAAAACAACGTGATACATCGTTTTAGATCGAAACTAGCAAGATTCATGAGCATCGATTTCACAAGTCCTCGAAGAGTAGACGAGAGAAAGGTGTAAACTTTTTCTCTCAGAACTGCGCGAAAACTTCTATTCCAGCTCAAAACAACGAGATACATCGTTGTAGATCGAAACTAGCAAGGTTCACGAGCATTGATTTTACAAGTCGTGGAAAAGTAGACGAGAGAAAGGTGTAAACTTTTTCTCTCAGAACTGCGTCAGAACTTGTATTCCGGCTCAGAACAACGGGTTACATCGTTTTAGATCGAAACTAGCAAGATTCACGAGCATCGATTTTACAAGTCCTCGAAGAGTAGACGAGAGAAAGGTGTAAACTTTTTCTCTCAGAACTGCGCGAAAACTTCTATTCCAGCTCAAAACAACGAGATACATCGTTGTAGATCGAAACTAGCAAGATTCACGAGCATTGATTTTACAAGTCGTCGAAGAGTAAGCGAGAGAAAGGTGTAAACTTTTTCTCTCAGAACTGCGCGAAAACTTGTATTCCGGCTCAAAACAACGGAATACATCGTTTTAGATCGAAACTAGCAAGATTCACGAGCATCGATTTTACAAGTCTTCGAAGAGTAGACGAGAGAAAGGTGTAAACTTTTTCTCTCAGAACTGCGCGAAAACTTGTATTCCGGCTCAAAACAACGGGATACATCGTTTTAGATCAAAACTAGCAAGATTCACGAGCATCGATTTTACAAGTCGTCGAAGAGTAGACGAGAGAAAGGTGCAAACTTTTTCTTTCAGAACTGCACGAAAACTTGTATTCCGGCTCAAAACAACAGGATTCATCGTTTTAGATCGAAACTAGCAAGATTCACGAGCATCGATTTTACAAGTCCTCGAAGAGTAGACGAGAGAAAGGTGTAAACTTTTTCTCTCAGAACTGCACGAAAACTTCTATTCCAGCTCAAAACAACGAGATACATCGTTGTAGATCGATACTAGCAAGATTCACGAGCATTGATTTTATAAGTCGTCGAAGAGTAGACGAGAGAAAGGTGTAAATTTTTTCTCTCAAAACTGCGCGAAAACTTGTATTCCGGCTCAAAACAACGGGATACATCGTTTTAGATCGAAACTAGCAAGATTCACGAGCATCGATTATACTAGTCGACGAAGAGTAGACGAGAGAAAGGTGTAAACGTTTTCTCTCAGAACTGCGCGAAAACTTGTATTCCGGCTCAAAACAACGGAATACATCGTTTTAGATCGAAACTAGCAAGATTCACGAGCATCGTTTTTACAACTCGTCGAAGAGTAAACGAGAGAAAGGTGTAAACTTTTTCTCTCAGAACTGCACGAAAGCTTGTATTCCGGCTCAAAACAACGTGATACATCGTTTTAGGTCGAAACTAGCAAGATTCACGAGCATCGATTTTACAAGTCCTCGAAGAGTAGACGAGAGAAAGGTGTGAACTTTTTCTCTCAGAACTGCGCGAAAACTTCTATTCCAGCTCAAAACAACCAGATACATCGTTGTAGATCGAAACTAGCAAGGTTCACGAGCATTGATTTTACAAGTCGTCGAAGAGTAGACGAGAGAAAGGTGTAAACTTTTTCTCTCAGAACTGCGTCAGAACTTGTATTCCGGCTCAGAACAACGGGTTACATCGTTTTAGATCGAAACTAGCAAGATTCACGAGCATCGATTTTACAAGTCCTCGAAGAGTAGACGAGAAAGGTGTAAACTTTTTCTCTCAGAACTGCGCGAAAACTTCTATTCCAGCTCAAAACAACGAGATACATCGTTGTAGATCGAAACTAGCAAGATTCACGAGCATGGATTTTACAAGTCCTCGAAGAGTAGACGAGAGAAAGGTGTAAACTTTTTCTCTCAGAACTGCGCGAAAACTTCTATTCCAGCTCAAAACAACGAGATACATCGTTGTAGATCGAAACTAGCAAGATTCACGAGCATCGATATTACAAGTCGTCGAAGAGTAGACGAGAGAAAGGTGTAAACTTTTTCTCTCAGAACTGCGCGAAAACTTGTATTCCGGCTCAAAAAAACGGGATACATCGTTTTAGATCGAAACTAGCAAGATTCACGAGCACCGATTTTATAAGTCTTCGAAGAGTAGACGAGAGAAAGGTGTAAACTTTTTCTCTCAGAACTGCGCGAAAACTTGTATTCCGGCTCAAAACAACGGGATACATCGTTTTAGATCGAAACTAGCAAGATTCACGAGCATCGATTTTACAAGTCATCGACGAGTAGACGAGAGAAAATTGTAAACTTTTTCTCTCAGAACTGCGCGAAAACTTCTATTCCAGCTCAAAACAACGAGATACATCGTTGTAGATCGATACTAGCAAGATTCACGAGCATTGATTTTATAAGTCGTCGAAGAGTAGGCGAGAGAAAGGTGTAAATTTTTTCTCTCAAAACTGCGCGAAAACTTGTATTCCGGCTCAAAACAATGGGATACATCGTTTTAGATCGAAACTAGCAAGATTCACGAGCATCGATTATACTAGTCGACGAAGAGTAGACGAGAGAAAGGTGTAAACGTTTTCTCTCAGAACTGCGCGAAAACTTGTATTCCGGCTCAAAACAACGGAATACATCGTTTTAGATCGAAACTAGCAAGATTTACGAGCATCGTTTTTACAACTCGTCGAAGAGTAAACGAGAGAAAGGTGTAAACTTTTTCTCTCAGAACTGCACGAAAGCTTGTATTCCGGCTCAAAACAACGTGATACATCGTTTTAGGTCGAAACTAGCAAGATTCACGAGCATCGATTTTACAAGTCCTCGAAGAGTAGACGAGAGAAAGGTGTGAACTTTTTCTCTCAGAACTGCGCGAAAACTTGTATTCCGGCTCAAAACAACGGGATACATCGTTTTAGATCGAAACTAGCAAGATTCACGAGCATCGATTTTACAAGTCATCGACGAGTAGACGAGAGAAAATTGTAAACTTTTTCTCTCCGAACTGCGCGAAAACTTGTATTCTGGCTCAAAACAACGGAATGCATCGTTTTAGATCGAAACTAGCAAGATTCACGAGCATCGATTTTACAAGTCTTCGAAGAGTAGACGAGAGAAAGGTGTAAACTTTTTCTCTCAGAACTGCGCGAAAACTTGTATTCCGGCTCAAAACAACGGGATACATCGTTTTAGATCGAAACTAGCAAGATTCACGAGCATCGATTTTACAAGTCGTCGACGAGTAGACGAGAGAAAATTGTAAACTTTTTCTCTCCGAACTGCGCGAAAACTTGTATTCCGGCTCAAAACAACGAAATGCATCGTTTTAGATCGAAACTAGCAAGATTCACGAGCATCGATTTTACAAGTCGTCGAAGAGTAGACGAGAGAAAGGTGTAAACTTTTTCTCTCAGAACTGCACGAAAACTTGTATTCCGGCTCAAAACAACGGGATATATCGTTTTAGATCGAAACTAGCAAGGTTCACGAGCATCGATTTTACAAGTCGTCGAAGAGTAGACGAGAGAAAGGTGTAAACTTTTTCTTTCAGAACTGCACGAAAACTTGTCTTCCGGCTCAAAACAAGAGGATTCATCGTTTTAGATCGAAACTAGCAAGATTCACGAGCATCGATTTTACAAGTCTCGAAGAGTAGACGAGAGAAAGGTGTAAACTTTTTCTCTCAGAACTGCGCGAAAACTTGTATTCCGGCTCAAAACAACGGGATTCATCGTTTTAGATCGAAACTAGCAAGATTCACGAGCATCGATTTTACAAGTCCTCGAAGAGTAGACGAGAGAAAGGTGTGAACTTTTTCTCTCAGAACTGCGCGAAAACTTCTATTCCAGCTCAAAACAACGAGATACATCGTTGTAGATCGAAACTAGCAAGGTTCACGAGCATTGATTTCACAAGTCCTCGAAGAGTAGACGAGTGAAAGGTGTAAACTTTTTCTCTCAGAACTGCGCGAAAACTTCTATTCCAAATCAAAACAACGAGATACATCGTTGTAGATCGAAACTAGCAAGATTCACGAGCATCGATATTACACGTCGTCGAAGAGTAGACGAGAGAAAGGTGTAAACTTTTTCTGTCAGAACTGCGCGAAAACTTGTATTCCGGCTCAAAAAAACGGGATACATCGTTTTAGATCGAAACTAGCAAGATTCACGAGCATCGATTTTATAAGTCTTCGAAGAGTAGACGAGAGAAAGGTGTAAAATTTTTCTCTCAGAACCGCGCGAAAACTTGTATTCCGGCTCAAAACAACGGGATACATCGTTTTAGATCGAAACTAGCAAGATTCACGAGGATCGATTTTACAAGTCATCGACGAGCAGACGAGAGAAAATTGTAAACTTTTTCTCTCCGAACTGCGCGAAAACTTGTATTCTGGCTCAAAACAACGGAATGCATCGTTTTAGATCGAAACTAGCAAGATTCACGAGCATCGATTTTACAAGTCGTCGAAGAGTAGACGAGAGAAAGGTGTAAACTTTTTCTCTCAGAATTGCACGAAAACTTGTATTCCGGCTCAAAACAACGGGATACATCGTTTTAGATTGAAACTAGCAAGGTTCACGAGCATCAATTTTACAGTCGTCGAAGAGTAGACGAGAGAAAGGTGTAAACTTTTTCTTTCACGACTGCCCGAAAACTTGTATTCCGGCTCAAAACAACAGGATTCATCGTTTTAGATCGAAACTAGCAAGATTCACGAGCATCGATTTTACAAGTCCTCGAAGAGTAGACGAGAGAAAGGTGTAAACTTTTTCTCTCAGAACTGCGCGAAAACTTGTATTCCGGCTCAAAACAACGGGATTCATCGTTTTAGATCGAAACTAGCAAGATTCACGAGCATCGATTTTACAAGTCCTCGAAGAGTAGACGAGAGAAAGGTGTAAACTTTTTCTCTCAGAACTGCGCGAAAACTTCTATTCCAGCTCAAAACAACGAGATACATCGTTGTAGATCGAAACTAGCAAGATTCACGAGCATTGATTTTACAAGTCGTCGAAGAGTAGACGAGAGAAAGGTGTAAACTTTTTCTCTCAGAACTGCGCGAAAACTTGTATTCCGGCTCAAAACAACGGAATACATCGTTTTAGATCGAAAGTAGCAAGATTCACGAGCATCGATTTTACAAGTCGTCGAAGAGTAGACGAGAGAAAGGTGTAAATTTTTTCTCTCAGAACTTCGCGAAAACTTGTATTCCGGCTCAAAACAACGGAATACATCGTTTTAGATCGAAAGTAGCAAGATTCACGAGCATCGATTTTACAAGTCGTCGAAGAGTAGACGAGAGAAAGGTGTAAATTTTTTCTCTGAGAACTTCGCGAAAACTTGTATTCCGGCTCAAAACAACGGAATACATCGTTTTAGATCGAAACTAGCAAGATTCACGCGCATCGTTTTTACAACTCGTCGAAGAGTAGACGAGAGAAAGGTGTAAACGTTTTCTCTCAGAACTGCGCGAAAATCTGTATTCCGGCTCAAAACAACGGAATACATCGTTTTAGATCGAAACTAGCAAGATTCACGAGCATCGATTTTACAACTCGTCGAAGAGTAAACGAGAGAAAGGTGTAAACTTTTTCTCTCAGAACTGCGCGAAAACTTGTATTCCGGCTCAAAACAACGTGATACATCGTTTTAGATCGAAACTAGCAAGATTCACGAGCATCGATTTTACAAGTCCTCGAAGAGTAGACGAGAGAAAGGTGTAAACTTTTTCTCTCAGAACTGCGTCAGAACTTGTATTCCGGCTCAGAACAACGGGTTACATCGTTTTAGATCGAAACTAGCAAGATTCACGAGCATCGATTTTACAAGTCCTCGAAGAGTAGACGAGAGAAAGGTGTAAACTTTTTCTCTCAGAACTGCGCGAAAACTTCTATTCCAGCTCAAAACAACGAGATACATCGTTGTAGATCGAAACTAGCACGATTCACGAGCATTGATTTTACAAGTCGTCGAAGAGTAGACGAGAGAAAGGTGTAAACTTTTTCTCTCAGAACTGCGCGAAAACTTGTATTCCGGCTCAAAACAACGGAATACATCGTTTTAGATCGAAACTAGCAAGATTCACGATTATCGATTTTACAAGTCTTCGAAGAGTAGACGAGAGAAAGGTGTAAACTTTTTCTCTCAGAACTGCGCGAAAACTTGTATTCCGGCTCAAAACAACGGGATACATCGTTTTAGATCGAAACTAGCAAGATTCACGAGCATCGATTTTACAAGTCGTCGAAGAGTAGACGAGAGAAAGGTGTAAACTTTTTCTTTCAGAACTGCACGAAAATTTGTATTCCGGCTCAAAACAACAGGATTCATCGTTTTAGATCGAAACTAGCAAGATTCACGAGCATCGATTTTACAAGTCCTCGAAGAGTAGACGAGAGAAAGGTGTAAACTTTTTCTCAGAATTGCGCGAAAACTTGTATTCCGGCTCAAAACAACGGGATTCATCGTTTTAGATCGAAACTAGCAAGATTCACGAGCATCGATTTTACAAGTCCTCGAAGAGTAGACGAGAGAAAGGTGTAAACTTTTTCTCTCAGAACTGCGCGAAAACTTCTATTCCAGCTCAAAACAACGAGATACATCGTTGTAGATCGAAACTAGCAAGATTCACGAGCATTGATTTTACAAGTCGTCGAAGAGTAGACGAGAGAAAGGTGTAAATTTTTTCTCTCAGAACTGCGCGAAAACTTGTATTCCGGCTCAAAACAACGGGATACATCGTTTTAGATCGAAACTAGCAAGATTCACGAGCATCGATTATACTAGTCGACGAAGAGTAGACGAGAGAAAGGTGTAAACGTTTTCTCTCAGAACTGCGCGAAAACTTGTATTCCGGCTCAGAACAACGGAATACATCGTTTTAGATCGAAACTAGCAAGATTCACGAGCATCGTTTTTACTACTCGTCGAAGAGTAAACGAGAGAAAGGTGTAAACTTATTCTCTCAGAACTGCACGAAAACTTGTATTCCGGCTCAAAACAACGTGATACATCGTTTTAGGTCGAAACTAGCAAGATTCACGAGCATCGATTTTACAAGTCCTCGAAGAGTAGACGAGAGAAAGGTGTGAACTTTTTCTCTCAGAACTGCGCGAAAACTTCTATTCCAGCTCAAAACAAAGAGATACATCGTTGTAGATCGAAACTAGCAAGGTTCACGAGCATTGATTTTACAAGTCGTCGAAGAGTAGACGAGAGAAAGGTGTAAACTTTTTCTCTCAGAACTGCGTCAGAACTTGTATTCCGGCTCAGAACAACGGGTTACATCGTTTTAAATCGAAACTAGCAAGATTCACGAGCATCGATTTTACAAGTCCTCGAAGAGTAGACGAGAGAAAGGCGTAAACTTTTTCTCTCAGAACTGCGCGAAAACTTGTATTCCGGCTCAAAACAACGGGATACATCGTTTTAGATCGAAACTAGCAAGATTCACGAGCATCGATTTTACAACTCGTCGAAGAGTAGACGAGAGAAAGGTGTAAACTTTTTCTCTCAGAACTGCGCGAAAACTTGTATTCCAGCTCAAAACAACGAGATACATCGTTGTAGATCGAAACTAGCAAGATTCACGAGCATTGATTTTACAAGTCGTCGAAGAGTAGACGAGAGAAAGGTGTAAACTTTTTCTCTCAGAACTGCGCAAAAACTTGTATTCCGGCTCAAAACAACGGAATACGTCGTTTTAGATCGAAACTAGCAAGATTCACGAGCATCGATATTACAAGTCGTCGAAGAGTAGACGAGAGAAAGGTGTAAACTTTTTCTCTCAGAACTGCGCGAAAACTTGTATTCCGGCTCAAAACAACGGGATACATCGTTTTAGATCGAAACTAGCAAGATTCACGAGCATCGATTTTACAAGTCGTCGACGAGTAGACGAGAGAAAATTGTAAACTTTTTCTCTCAGAACTGCGCGAAAACTTGTATTCCGGCTCAAAACAACGGAATGCATCGTTTTAGATCGAAACTAGCAAGATTCACGAGCATCGATTTTACAAGTCGCCGAAGAGTAGACGAGAGAAAGGTGTAAACTTTTTCTCTCAGAACTCCACGAAAACATGTATTCCGGCTCAAAACAACGGGATACATCGTTTTAGATCGAAACGAGCAAGATTCACGAGCATCGATTTACAAGTCGTCGAAGAGTAGACGAGAGAAAGGTGTAAACTTTTTCTCTCAGAACTGCGCGAAAACTTGTATTCCGGCTCAAAACAACAGGATTCATCGTTTTAGATCGAAACTAGCAAGATTCACGAGCATCGATTTTACAAGTCCTCGAAGAGTAGACGAGAGAAAGGTGTAAACGTTTTCTCTCAGAACTGCGTCAGAACTTGTATTCTGGCTCAGAACAACCGGTTACATCGTTTTAGATCGAAACTAGCAAGATTCACGAGCATCGATTTTACAAGTCCTCGAAGAGTAGACGAGAGAAAGGCGTAAACTTTTTCTCTCAGAACTGCGCGAAAACTTGTATTCCGGCTCAAAACAACGGGATACATCGTTTTAGATTGAAACTAGCAAGATTCACGAGCATCGATTTTTCAAGTCGTCGACGAGTAGACGAGAGAAAATTGTAAACTTTTTCTCTCAGAACTGCGCGAAAACTTGTATTCCGGCTCAAAACAACGGAATGCATCGTTTTAGATCGAAACTAGCAAGATTCACGAGCATCAATTTTACACGTCGCCGAAGAGTAGACGAGAGAAAGGTGTAAACTTTTTCTCTCAGAACTGCAAGAAAACATGTATTCCGGCTCAAAACAACGGGATACATCGTTTTAGATCGAAACGAGCAAGATTCACGAGCATCGATTTTACAAGTCGTCGAAGAGTAGACGAGAGAAAGGTGTAAACTTTTTCTCTCAGAACTGCGCGAAAACTTGTATTCCGGCTCAAAACAACAGGATTCATCGTTTTAGATCGAAACTAGCAAGATTCACGAGCATCGATTTTACAAGTCCTCGAAGAGTAGACGAGAGAAAGGTGTAAACTTTTTCTCTCAGAACTGCACGAAAACTTGTATTCCGGCTCAAAACAACAGAATACATCGTTTTAGATCGAATCTAGCAAGATTCACGAGCATCGATTTTACAACTCGTCGAAGAGTAGACAAGAAGAAGGTGTAAACTTTTTCTCTCAGAACTGCACGAAAACTTGTATTCCGGCTCAAAACAACAGGATACATCGTTTTAGATCGAAACTAGCAAGATTCACGAGCATCGATTTTACAAGTCGTCGAAGAGTAGACGAGAGAAAGGTGTAAACTTTTTCTCTCAGAACTGCGCGAAAACTTGTATTCCGGCTCAAAACAACGGGATTCATCCTTTTAGATCGAAACTAGCAAGATTCACGAGCATCGATTTTACAAGTCCTCGAAGAGTAGACGAGACAAAGTTGTAAACGTTTTCTCTCAGAACTGCGTCAGAACTTGTATTCCGGCTCAGAACAACGGGTTACATCGTTTTAGATCGAAACTAGCAAGATTCACGAGCATCGATTTTACAAGTCGTCGACGAGTAGACGAGAGAAAATTGTAAACTTTTTCTCTCAGAACTGCGCGAAAACTTGTATTCCGGCTCAAAACAACGGAATGCATCGTTTTAGATCGAAACTAGCAAGATTCACGAGCATCGATTTTACAAGTCGTCAAAGAGTAGACGAGAGAAAGGTGTAAACTTTTTCTCTCAGAACTGCACGAAAACTTGTATTCCGGCTCAAAACAACGGGATACATCGTTTTAGATCGAAACGAGCAAGATTCACGAGCATCGATTTTACAAGTCCTCGAAGAGTAGACGAGAGAAAGGTGTAAACTTTTTCTCTCAGAACTGCACGAAAACTTGTATTCCGGCTCAAAAAAACGGGATACATCGTTTTAGATCGAAACTAGCAAGATTCACGAGCATCGATTTTACAAGTCGTCGAAGAGTAGACGAGAGAAAGGTGTAAACTTTTTCTCTCAGAACTGCGCGAAAACTTGTATTCCGGCTCAAAACAACAGGATTCATCGTTTTAGATCGAAACTAGCAAGATTCACGAGCATCGATTTTACAAGTCCTCGAAGAGTAGACGAGAGAAAGGTGTAAACTTTTTCTCTCAGAACTGCACGAAAACTTGTATTCCGGCTCAAAACAACGGGATACATCGTTTTAGATCGAAACTAGCAAGATTCACAAGCATCGATTTTACACGTCGCCGAAGAGTAGACGAGAGAAAGGTGTAAACTTTTTCTCTCAGAACTGCACGAAAACTTGTATTCCGGCTCAAAAAAACGGGATACATCGTTTTAGATCGAAACTAGCAAGATTCACGAGCATCGATTTTACAAGTCGTCGAAGAGTAGACGAGAGAAAGCTGTAAACTTTTTCTCTCAGAACTGCGCGAAAACATGTATTCCGGCTCAAAACAACGGGATACATCGTTTTAGATCGAAACGAGCAAGATTCACGAGCATCGATTTACAAGTCGTCGAAGAGTAGACGAGAGAAAGGTGTAAACTTTTTCTCTCAGAACTGCGCGAAAACTTGTATTCCGGCTCAAAACAACAGGATTCATCGTTTTAGATCGAAACTAGCAAGATTCACGAGCATCGATTTTACAAGTCCTCGAAGAGTAGACGAGAGAAAGGTGTAAACGTTTTCTCTCAGAACTGCGTCAGAACTTGTATTCTGGCTCAGAACAACCGGTTACATCGTTTTAGATCGAAACTAGCAAGATTCACGAGCATCGATTTTACAAGTCCTCGAAGAGTAGACGAGAGAAAGGCGTAAACTTTTTCTCTCAGAACTGCGCGAAAACTTGTATTCCGGCTCAAAACAACGGGATACATCGTTTTAGATCGAAACTAGCAAGATTCACGAGCATCGATTTTACAAGTCCTCGAAGAGTAGACGAGAGAAAGGTGTAAACGTTTTCTCTCAGAACTGCGTCAGAACTTGTATTCTGGCTCAGAACAACCGGTTACATCGTTTTAGATCGAAACTAGCAAGATTCACGAGCATCGATTTTACAAGTCCTCGAAGAGTAGACGAGAGAAAGGCGTAAACTTTTTCTCTCAGAACTGCGCGAAAACTTGTATTCCGGCTCAAAACAACGGGATACATCGTTTTAGATTGAAACTAGCAAGATTCACGAGCATCGATTTTTCAAGTCGTCGACGAGTAGACGAGAGAAAATTGTAAACTTTTTCTCTCAGAACTGCGCGAAAACTTGTATTCCGGCTCAAAACAACGGAATGCATCGTTTTAGATCGAAACTAGCAAGATTCACGAGCATCAATTTTACACGTCGCCGAAGAGTAGACGAGAGAAAGGTGTAAACTTTTTCTCTCAGAACTGCAAGAAAACATGTATTCCGGCTCAAAACAACGGGATACATCGTTTTAGATCGAAACGAGCAAGATTCACGAGCATCGATTTTACAAGTCGTCGAAGAGTAGACGAGAGAAAGGTGTAAACTTTTTCTCTCAGAACTGCGCGAAAACTTGTATTCCGGCTCAAAACAACAGGATTCATCGTTTTAGATCGAAACTAGCAAGATTCACGAGCATCGATTTTACAAGTCCTCGAAGAGTAGACGAGAGAAAGGTGTAAACTTTTTCTCTCAGAACTGCACGAAAACTTGTATTCCGGCTCAAAACAACAGAATACATCGTTTTAGATCGAATCTAGCAAGATTCACGAGCATCGATTTTACAACTCGTCGAAGAGTAGACAAGAAGAAGGTGTAAACTTTTTCTCTCAGAACTGCACGAAAACTTGTATTCCGGCTCAAAACAACAGGATACATCGTTTTAGATCGAAACTAGCAAGATTCACGAGCATCGATTTTACAAGTCGTCGAAGAGTAGACGAGAGAAAGGTGTAAACTTTTTCTCTCAGAACTGCGCGAAAACTTGTATTCCGGCTCAAAACAACGGGATTCATCCTTTTAGATCGAAACTAGCAAGATTCACGAGCATCGATTTTACAAGTCCTCGAAGAGTAGACGAGACAAAGTTGTAAACGTTTTCTCTCAGAACTGCGTCAGAACTTGTATTCCGGCTCAGAACAACGGGTTACATCGTTTTAGATCGAAACTAGCAAGATTCACGAGCATCGATTTTACAAGTCGTCGACGAGTAGACGAGAGAAAATTGTAAACTTTTTCTCTCAGAACTGCGCGAAAACTTGTATTCCGGCTCAAAACAACGGAATGCATCGTTTTAGATCGAAACTAGCAAGATTCACGAGCATCGATTTTACAAGTCGTCAAAGAGTAGACGAGAGAAAGGTGTAAACTTTTTCTCTCAGAACTGCACGAAAACTTGTATTCCGGCTCAAAACAACGGGATACATCGTTTTAGATCGAAACGAGCAAGATTCACGAGCATCGATTTTACAAGTCCTCGAAGAGTAGACGAGAGAAAGGTGTAAACTTTTTCTCTCAGAACTGCACGAAAACTTGTATTCCGGCTCAAAAAAACGGGATACATCGTTTTAGATCGAAACTAGCAAGATTCACGAGCATCGATTTTACAAGTCGTCGAAGAGTAGACGAGAGAAAGGTGTAAACTTTTTCTCTCAGAACTGCGCGAAAACTTGTATTCCGGCTCAAAACAACAGGATTCATCGTTTTAGATCGAAACTAGCAAGATTCACGAGCATCGATTTTACAAGTCCTCGAAGAGTAGACGAGAGAAAGGTGTAAACTTTTTCTCTCAGAACTGCACGAAAACTTGTATTCCGGCTCAAAACAACGGGATACATCGTTTTAGATCGAAACTAGCAAGATTCACAAGCATCGATTTTACACGTCGCCGAAGAGTAGACGAGAGAAAGGTGTAAACTTTTTCTCTCAGAACTGCACGAAAACTTGTATTCCGGCTCAAAAAAACGGGATACATCGTTTTAGATCGAAACTAGCAAGATTCACGAGCATCGATTTTACAAGTCGTCGAAGAGTAGACGAGAGAAAGCTGTAAACTTTTTCTCTCAGAACTGCGCGAAAACTTGTATTCCGGCTCAAAACAACAGGATTCATCGTTTTAGATCTAAACTAGCAAGATTCACGAGCATCGATTTTACAAGTCCTCGAAGATTAGACGAGAGAAAGGTGTAAACGTTTTCTCTCAGAACTGCACGAAAACTTGTATTCCGGCTCAAAACAACGGGATACATCGTTTTAGATCGAAACTAGCAAGATTCACAAGCATCGCTTTTACAAGTCGTCGATGAGTACACGAGGGAAAGGTGTAAACTTTTTTCTCAGAACTGCGCGAGAACTTGTATACCGGCTCAAAAAACGGGATACATCGTTTTAGATCGAAACTAGCAAGATTCACGAGCATCGATTTTACAAGTCGTCGAAGAGTAGACGAGAGAAAGGTGTAAACTTTTTTTCTCAGAACTGCGCGAAAACTTGTATTCCGGCTCAAAACAACGGAATACATCGTTTTAGGTCGAAACTAGCAAGATTCACGAGCATCGATTTTACAACTCGTCGAAGAGTAGACAGGAGAAAGGTGTAAACTTTTTCTCTCAGAACTGCGCGAAAACTTGTATTCCGGCTCAAAACAACGGAATACATCGTTTTAGATCGAAACTAGCAAGATTCACGAGCATCGATTTTACAAGTCGTCGACGAGTAGACGAGATAAAATTGTAAACTTTTTCTCTCAGAACTGCGCGAAAACTTGTATTCCGGCTCAAAACAACGGAATGCATCGTTTTAGATCGAAACTAGCAAGATTCACGAGCATCGATTTTACACGTCGCCGAAGAGTAGACGAGAGAAAGGTGTAAACTTTTTCTCTCAGAACTGCACGAAAACATGTATTCCGGCTCAAAACAACGGGATACATCGTTTTAGATCGAAACGAGCAAGATTCACGAGCATCGATTTTACAAGTCGTCGAAGAGTAGACGAGAGAAAGGTGTAAACTTTTTCTCTCAGAACTGCGCGAAAACTTGTATTCCGGCTCAAAACAACAGGATTCATCGTTTTAGATCGAAACTAGCAAGATTCACGAGCATCGATTTTACAAGTCCTCGAAGAGTAGACGAGAGAAAGGTGTAAACTTTTTCTCTCAGAACTGCACGAAAACTTGTATTCCGGCTCAAAACAACAGAATACATCGTTTTAGATCGAATCTAGCAAGATTCACGAGCATCGATTTTACAACTCGTCGAAGAGTAGACAAGAGAAAGGTGTAAACGTTTTCTCTCAGAACTGCACGAAAACTTGTATTCCGGCTCAAAACAACAGGATACATCGTTTTAGATCGAAACTAGCAAGATTCACGAGCATCGATTTTACAAGTCGTCGAAGAGTAGACGAGAGAAAGGTGTAAACTTTTTCTCTCAGAACTGCGCGAAAACTTGTATTCCGGCTCAAAACAACGGGATTCATCCTTTTAGATCGAAACTAGCAAGATTCACGAGCATCGATTTTACAAGTCCTCGAAGAGTAGACGAGAGAAAGGTGTAAACGTTTTCTCTCAGAACTGCGTCAGAACTTGTATTCCGGCTCAGAACAACGGGTTACATCGTTTTAGATCGAAACTAGCAAGATTCACGAGCATCGATTTTACAAGTCGTCGACGAGTAGACGAGAGAAAATTGTAAACTTTTTCTCTCAGAACTGCGCGAAAACTTGTATTCCGGCTCAAAACAACGGAATGCATCGTTTTAGATCGAAACTAGCAAGATTCACGAGCATCGATTTTACAAGTCGTCAAAGAGTAGACGAGAGAAAGGTGTAAACTTTTTCTCTCAGAACTGCACGAAAACTTGTATTCCGGCTCAAAACAACGGGATACATCGTTTTAGATCGAAACGAGCAAGATTCACGAGCATCGATTTTACAAGTCCTCGAAGAGTAGACGAGAGAAAGGTGTAAACTTTTTCTCTCAGAACTGCACGAAAACTTGTATTCCGGCTCAAAAGAACGGGATACATCGTTTTAGATCGAAACTAGCAAGATTCACGAGCATCGATTTTACAAGTCGTCGAAGAGTAGACGAGAGAAAGGTGTAAACTTTTTCTCTCAGAACTGCGCGAAAACTTGTATTCCGGCTCAAAACAACAGGATTCATCGTTTTAGATCGAAACTAGCAAGATTCACGAGCATCGATTTTACAAGTCCTCGGTGAGTAGACGAGAGAAAGGTGTAAACTTTTTCTCTCAGAACTGCACGAAAACTTGTATTCCGGCTCAAAACAACGGGATACATCGTTTTAGATCGAAACTAGCAAGATTCACAAGCATCGATTTTACACGTCGCCGAAGAGTAGACGAGAGAAAGGTGTAAACTTTTTCTCTCAGAACTGCACGAAAACTTGTATTCCGGCTCAAAAAAACGGGATACATCGTTTTAGATCGAAACTAGCAAGATTCACGAGCATCGATTTTACAAGTCGTCGAAGAGTAGACGAGAGAAAGCTGTAAACTTTTTCTCTCAGAACTGCGCGAAAACTTGTATTCCGGCTCAAAACAACAGGATTCATCGTTTTAGATCTAAACTAGCAAGATTCACGAGCATCGATTTTACAAGTCCTCGAAGATTAGACGAGAGAAAGGTGTAAACGTTTTCTCTCAGAACTGCACGAAAACTTGTATTCCGGCTCAAAACAACGGGATACATCGTTTTAGATCGAAACTAGCAAGATTCACAAGCATCGCTTTTACAAGTCGTCGATGAGTACACGAGGGAAAGGTGTAAACTTTTTTCTCAGAACTGCGCGAGAACTTGTATACCGGCTCAAAAAAACGGGATACATCGTTTTAGATCGAAACTAGCAAGATTCACGAGCATTGATTTTACAAGTCGTCGAAGAGTAGACGAGAGAAAGGTGTAAACTTTTTTTCTAAGAACTGCGCGAAAACTTGTATTCCGGCTCAAAACAACGGAATACATCGTTTTAGATCGAAACTAGCAAGATTCACGAGCATCGATTTTACAACTCGTCGAAGAGTAGACAGGAGAAAGGTGTAAACTTTTTCTCTCAGAACTGCGCGAAAACTTGTATTCCGGCTCAAAACAACGGAATACATCGTTTTAGATCGAAACTAGCAAGATTCACGAGCATCGATTTTACAAGTCGTCGAAGAGTAGACGAGAGAAAGGTATAAACTTTTTCTCTCAGAACTGCGCGAAAACTTGTATTCCGGCTCAAAACAACGGGATTCATCGTTTTAGATCGAAACTAGCAAGATTCACGAGCATCGATTTTACAAGTCCTCGAAGAGTAGACGAGAGAAAGGTGTAAACGTTTTCTCTCAGAACTGCGTCAGAACTTGTATTCCGGCTCAGAACAACGGGTTACATCGTTTTAGATCGAAACTAGCAAGATTCACGAGCATCGATTTTACAAGTCATCGAAGAGTAGACGAGAGAAAGGCGTAAACTTTTTTCTCAGAACTGCGCGAAAACTTGTATTCCGGCTCAAAACAACGGAATACATCGTTTTAGATCGAAACTAGCAAGATTCACGAGCATCGATATTACAAGTCGTCGAAGAGTAGACGAGAGAAAGGTGTAAACTTTTTCTCTTAGAACTGCGCGAAAACTTGTATTCTGGCTCAAAACAACGGGATACATCGTTTTAGATCGAAACTAGCAAGATTCACGAGCATCGATTTTACAAGTCGTCGAAGAGTAGACGAGAGAAAGGTGTAAACTTTTTCTCTCAGTACTGCGCGAAAACTTGTATTCCGGCTCAAAACAACAGGATTCATCGTTTTAGATCGAAACTAGCAAGATTCACGAGCATCGATTTTACAAGTCTTCGAAGAGTAGACGAGAGAAAGGTGTAAACTTTTTCTCTCAGAACTGCACGAAAACTTGTATTCCGGCTCAAAACAACGGAATACATCGTTTTAGATCGAAACTAGCAAGATTCACGAGCATCGATTTTACAACTCGTCGAAGAGTAGACAGGAGAAAGGTGTAAACTTTTTCTCTCAGAACTGCGCGAAAACTTGTATTCCGGCTCAAAACAACGGAATACATCGTTTTAGATCGAAACTAGCAAGATTCACGAGCATCGATTTTACAAGTCGTCGACGAGTAGACGAGATAAAATTGTAAACTTTTTCTCTCAGAACTGCGCGAAAACTTGTATTCCGGCTCAAAACAACGGAATGCATCGTTTTAGATCGAAACTAGCAAGATTCACGAGCATCGATTTTACACGTCGCCGAAGAGTAGACGAGAGAAAGGTGTAAACTTTTTCTCTCAGAACTGCACGAAAACATGTATTCCGGCTCAAAACAACGGGATACATCGTTTTAGATCGAAACGAGCAAGATTCACGAGCATCGATTTTACAAGTCGTCGAAGAGTAGACGAGAGAAAGGTGTAAACTTTTTCTCTCAGAACTGCGCGAAAACTTGTATTCCGGCTCAAAACAACAGGATTCATCGTTTTAGATCGAAACTAGCAAGATTCACGAGCATCGATTTTACAAGTCCTCGAAGAGTAGACGAGAGAAAGGTGTAAACTTTTTCTCTCAGAACTGCACGAAAACTTGTATTCCGGCTCAAAACAACAGAATACATCGTTTTAGATCGAATCTAGCAAGATTCACGAGCATCGATTTTACAACTCGTCGAAGAGTAGACAAGAGAAAGGTGTAAACTTTTTCTCTCAGAACTGCACGAAAACTTGTATTCCGGCTCAAAACAACAGGATACATCGTTTTAGATCGAAACTAGCAAGATTCACGAGCATCGATTTTACAAGTCGTCGAAGAGTAGACGAGAGAAAGGTGTAAACTTTTTCTCTCAGAACTGCGCGAAAACTTGTATTCCGGCTCAAAACAACGGGATTCATCCTTTTAGATCGAAACTAGCAAGATTCACGAGCATCGATTTTACAAGTCCTCGAAGAGTAGACGAGAGAAAGGTGTAAACGTTTTCTCTCAGAACTGCGTCAGAACTTGTATTCCGGCTCAGAACAACGGGTTACATCGTTTTAGATCGAAACTAGCAAGATTCACGAGCATCGATTTTACAAGTCGTCGACGAGTAGACGAGAGAAAATTGTAAACTTTTTCTCTCAGAACTGCGCGAAAACTTGTATTCCGGCTCAAAACAACGGAATGCATCGTTTTAGATCGAAACTAGCAAGATTCACGAGCATCGATTTTACAAGTCGTCGAAGAGTAGACGAGAGAAAGGTGTAAACTTTTTCTCTCAGAACTGCGCGAAAACTTGTATTCCGGCTCAAAACAACAGGATTCATCGTTTTAGATCGAAACTAGCAAGATTCACGAGCATCGATTTTACAAGTCCTCGGTGAGTAGACGAGAGAAAGGTGTAAACTTTTTCTCTCAGAACTGCACGAAAACTTGTATTCCGGCTCAAAACAACGGGATACATCGTTTTAGATCGAAACTAGCAAGATTCACAAGCATCGATTTTACACGTCGCCGAAGAGTAGACGAGAGAAAGGTGTAAACTTTTTCTCTCAGAACTGCACGAAAACTTGTATTCCGGCTCAAAAAAACGGGATACATCGTTTTAGATCGAAACTAGCAAGATTCACGAGCATCGATTTTACAAGTCGTCGAAGAGTAGACGAGAGAAAGCTGTAAACTTTTTCTCTCAGAACTGCGCGAAAACTTGTATTCCGGCTCAAAACAACAGGATTCATCGTTTTAGATCTAAACTAGCAAGATTCACGAGCATCGATTTTACAAGTCCTCGAAGATTAGACGAGAGAAAGGTGTAAACGTTTTCTCTCAGAACTGCACGAAAACTTGTATTCCGGCTCAAAACAACGGGATACATCGTTTTAGATCGAAACTAGCAAGATTCACAAGCATCGCTTTTACAAGTCGTCGATGAGTACACGAGGGAAAGGTGTAAACTTTTTTCTCAGAACTGCGCGAGAACTTGTATACCGGCTCAAAAAAACGGGATACATCGTTTTAGATCGAAACTAGCAAGATTCACGAGCATTGATTTTACAAGTCGTCGAAGAGTAGACGAGAGAAAGGTGTAAACTTTTTTTCTAAGAACTGCGCGAAAACTTGTATTCCGGCTCAAAACAACGGAATACATCGTTTTAGATCGAAACTAGCAAGATTCACGAGCATCGATTTTACAACTCGTCGAAGAGTAGACAGGAGAAAGGCGTAAACTTTTTCTCTCAGAACTGCGCGAAAACTTGTATTCCGGCTCAAAACAACGGAATACATCGTTTTAGATCGAAACTAGCAAGATTCACGAGCATCGATATTACAAGTCGTCGAAGAGTAGACGAGAGAAAGGTGTAAACTTTTTCTCTTAGAACTGCGCGAAAACTTGTATTCCGGCTCAAAACAACGGGATACATCGTTTTAGATCGAAACTAGCAAGATTCACGAGCATCGATTTTACAAGTCGTCGAAGAGTAGACGAGAGAAAGGTGTAAACTTTTTCTCTCAGTACTGCGCGAAAACTTGTATTCCGGCTCAAAACAACAGGATTCATCGTTTTAGATCGAAACTAGCAAGATTCACGAGCATCGATTTTACAAGTCTTCGAAGAGTAGACGAGAGAAAGGTGTAAACTTTTTCTCTCAGAACTGCACGAAAACTTGTATTCTGGCTCAAAACAACGGTATACATCGTTTTAGATCGAAACTAGTAAGATTCGCGAGCATCGATTTTACAAATCGTCGACGAGTAGACGAGAGAAAATTGTAAACTTTTTCTCTCAGAACTGCGCGAAAACTTGTATTCCGGCTCAAAACAACGGAATACATCGTTTTAGATCGAAACTAGCAAGATTCACGAGCATCGATTTTACAAGTCGTCGAAGAGTAGAGAGAAAGGTGTAAACTTTTTCTCTCAGAACTGCACGAAAACTTGTATTCCGGCTCAAAACAACGGGATACATCGTTTTAGATCGAAACTAGCAAGATTCACGAGCATCGATTTTACAAGTCCTCGAAGAGTAGACGAGAGAAAGGTGTAAACTTTTTCTCTCAGAACTGCACGAAAACTTGTATTCCGGCTCAAAACAAAGGGATACATCGTTTTAGATCGAAACTAGCAAGATTCACAAGCATCGATTTTACACGTCGCCGAAGAGTAGACGAGAGAAAGGTGTAAACTTTTTCTCTCAGAACTGCACGAAAACTTGTATTCCGGCTCAAAAAAACGGGATACATCGTTTTAGATCGAAACTAGCAAGATTCACGAGCATCGATATTACAAGTCGTCGAAGAGTAGACGAGAGAAAGGTGTAAACTTTTTCTCTTAGAACTGCGCGAAAACTTGTATTCCGGCTCAAAACAACGGGATACATCGTTTTAGATCGAAACTAGCAAGATTCACGAGCATCGATTTTACAAGTCGTCGAAGAGTAGACGAGAGAAAGGTGTAAACTTTTTCTCTCAGTACTGCGCGAAAACTTGTATTCCGGCTCAAAACAACAGGATTCATCGTTTTAGATCGAAACTAGCAAGATTCACGAGCATCGATTTTACAAGTCTTCGAAGAGTAGACGAGAGAAAGGTGTAAACTTTTTCTCTCAGAACTGCACGAAAACTTGTATTCCGGCTCAAAACAACGGTATACATCGTTTTAGATCGAAACTAGTAAGATTCGCGAGCATCGATTTTACAAATCGTCGACGAGTAGACGAGAGAAAATTGTAAACTTTTTCTCTCAGAACTGCGCGAAAACTTGTATTCCGGCTCAAAACAGCGGAATACATCGTTTTAGATCGAAACTAGCAAGATTCACGAGCATCGATTTTACAAGTCGTCGAAGAGTAGAGAGAAAGGTGTAAACTTTTTCTCTCAGAACTGCACGAAAACTTGTATTCCGGCTCAAAACAACGGGATACATCGTTTTAGATCGAAACTAGCAAGATTCACGAGCATCGATTTTACAAGTCGTCGAAGAGTAGACGAGAGAAAGGTGTAAACTTTTTCTCTCAGAACTGCGCGAAAACTTGTATTCCGGCTCAAAACAACGGGATACATCGTTTTAGATCGAAACTAGCAAGATTCACGAGCATCGATTTTACAAGTCGTCGAAGAGTAGACGAGAGAAAGGTGTAAACTTTTTCTCTCAGAACTGCGCGAAAACTTGTATTCCGGCTCAAAACAACGGAATACATCGTTTTAGATCGAAACTAGCAAGATTCACGAGCATCGATTTTACAAGTCGTCGAAGAGTAGAGAGAAAGGTGTAAACTTTTTCTCTCAGAACTGCACGAAAACTTGTATTCCGGCTCAAAACAACGGGATACATCGTTTTAGATCGAAACTAGCAAGATTCACGAGCATCGATTTTACAAGTCGTCGAAGAGTAGACGAGAGAAAGGTGTAAACTTTTTCTCTCAGAACTGCGCGAAAACTTGTATTCCAGCTCAAAACAACGAGATACATCGTTGTAGATCGAAACTAGCAAGATTCACGAGCATTGATTTTACAAGTCGTCGAAGAGTAGACGAGAGAAAGGTGTAAACTTTTTCTCTCAGAACTGCGCGAAAACTTGTATTCCGGCTCAAAACAACGGAATACATCGTTTTAGATCGAAACTAGCAAGATTCACGAGCATCGATTTTACAAGTCGTCGACGAGTAGACGAGAGAAAATTGTAAACTTTTTCTCTCAGAACTGCGCGAAAACTTGTATTCCGGCTCAAAACAACGCAATGCATCGTTTTAGATCGAAACTAGCAAGATTCACGAGCATCGATTTTACAAGTCGTCGAAGAGTAGACGAGAGAAAGGTGTAAACTTTTTCTCTCAGAACTGCACGAAAACTTGTATTCCGGCTCAAAACAACGGGATACATCGTTTTAGATCGAAACGAGCAAGATTCACGAGCATCGATTTTACAAGTCCTCGAAGAGTAGACGAGAGAAAGGTGTAAACTTTTTCTCTCAGAACTGCACGAAAACTTGTATTCCGGCTCAAAAAACGGGATACATCGTTTTAGATCGAAACTAGCAAGATTCACGAGCATCGATTTTACAAGTCGTCGAAGAGTAGACGAGAGAAAGGTGTAAACTTTTTTTCTCAGAACTGCGCGAAAACTTGTATTCCGGCTCAAAACAACGGAATACATCGTTTTAGATCGAAACTAGCAAGATTCACGAGCATCGATTTTACAACTCGTCGAAGAGTAGACAGGAGAAAGGTGTAAACTTTTTCTCTCAGAACTGCGCGAAAACTTGTATTCCGGCTCAAAACAACGGGATTCATCGTTTTAGATCGAAACTAGCAAGATTCACGAGCATCGATTTTACAAGTCCTCGAAGAGTAGACGAGAGAAAGGTGTAAACTTTTTCTCTCAGAACTGCGCGAAAACTTCTATTCCAGCTCAAAACAACGAGATACATCGTTGTAGATCGAAACTAGCAAGATTCACGAGCATTGATTTTACAAGTCGTCGAAGAGTAGACGAGAGAAAGGTGTAAACGTTTTCTCTCAGAACTGCGCGAAAACTTGTATTCCGGCTCAAAACAACGGAATACATCGTTTTAGATCGAAAGTAGCAAGATTCACGAGCATCGATTTTACAAGTCGTCGAAGAGTAGACGAGAGAAAGGTGTAAATTTTTTCTCTCAGAACTTCGCGAAAACTTGTATTCCGGCTCAAAACAACGGAATACATCGTTTTAGATCGAAAGTAGCAAGATTCACGAGCATCGATTTTACAAGTCGTCGAAGAGTAGACGAAAGAAAGGTGTAAATTTTTTCTCTCAGAACTTCGCGAAAACTTGTATTCCGGCTCAAAACAACGGAATACATCGTTTTAGATCGAAACTAGCAAGATTCACGAGCATCGTTTTTACAACTCGTCGAAGAGTAGACGAGAGAAAGGTGTAAACGTTTTCTCTCAGAACTGCGCGAAAACCTGTATTCCGGCTCAAAACAACGGAATACATCGTTTTAGATCGAAACTAGCAAGATTCACGAGCATCGATTTTACAAGTCGTCGAAGAGTAGACGAGAGAAAGGTGTAAACTTTTTCTCTCAGTACTGCGCGAAAACTTGTATTCCGGATCAAAACAACAGGATTCATCGTTTTAGATCGAAACTAGCAAGATTCACGAGCATCGATTTTACAAGTCTTCGAAGAGTAGACGAGAGAAAGGTGTAAACTTTTTCTCTCAGAACTGCACGAAAACTTGTATTCCGGCTCAAAACAACGGTATACATCGTTTTAGATCGAAACTAGTAAGATTCGCGAGCATCGATTTTACAAATCGTCGACGAGTAGACGAGAGAAAATTGTAAACTTTTTCTCTCAGAACTGCGCGAAAACTTGTATTCCGGCTCAAAACAGCGGAATACATCGTTTTAGATCGAAACTAGCAAGATTCACGAGCATCGATTTTACAAGTCGTCGAAGAGTAGAGAGAAAGGTGTAAACTTTTTCTCTCAGAACTGCACGAAAACTTGTATTCCGGCTCAAAACAACGGGATACATCGTTTTAGATCGAAACTAGCAAGATTCACGAGCATCGATTTTACAAGTCGTCGAAGAGTAGACGAGAGAAAGGTGTAAACTTTTTCTCTCAGAACTGCGCGAAAACTTGTATTCCGGCTCAAAACAACGGGATACATCGTTTTAGATCGAAACTAGCAAGATTCACGAGCATCGATTTTACAAGTCGTCGAAGAGTAGACGAGAGAAAGGTGTAAACTTTTTCTCTCAGAACTGCGCGAAAACTTGTATTCCGGCTCAAAACAACGGAATACATCGTTTTAGATCGAAACTAGCAAGATTCACGAGCATCGATTTTACAAGTCGTCGAAGAGTAGAGAGAAAGGTGTAAACTTTTTCTCTCAGAACTGCACGAAAACTTGTATTCCGGCTCAAAACAACGGGATACATCGTTTTAGATCGAAACTAGCAAGATTCACGAGCATCGATTTTACAAGTCGTCGAAGAGTAGACGAGAGAAAGGTGTAAACTTTTTCTCTCAGAACTGCGCGAAAACTTGTATTCCAGCTCAAAACAACGAGATACATCGTTGTAGATCGAAACTAGCAAGATTCACGAGCATTGATTTTACAAGTCGTCGAAGAGTAGACGAGAGAAAGGTGTAAACTTTTTCTCTCAGAACTGCGCGAAAACTTGTATTCCGGCTCAAAACAACGGAATACATCGTTTTAGATCGAAAGTAGCAAGATTCACGAGCATCGATTTTACAAGTCGTCGAAGAGTAGACGAGAGAAAGGTGTAAATTTTTTCTCTCAGAACTTCGCGAAAACTTGTATTCCGGCTCAAAACAACGGAATACATCGTTTTAGATCGAAAGTAGCAAGATTCACGAGCATCGATTTTACAAGTCGTCGAAGAGTAGACGAAAGAAAGGTGTAAATTTTTTCTCTCAGAACTTCGCGAAAACTTGTATTCCGGCTCAAAACAACGGAATACATCGTTTTAGATCGAAACTAGCAAGATTCACGAGCATCGTTTTTACAACTCGTCGAAGAGTAGACGAGAGAAAGGTGTAAACGTTTTCTCTCAGAACTGCGCGAAAACCTGTATTCCGGCTCAAAACAACGGAATACATCGTTTTAGATCGAAACTAGCAAGATTCACGAGCATCGATTTTACAAGTCGTCGAAGAGTAGACGAGAGAAAGGTGTAAACTTTTTCTCTCAGTACTGCGCGAAAACTTGTATTCCGGATCAAAACAACAGGATTCATCGTTTTAGATCGAAACTAGCAAGATTCACGAGCATCGATTTTACAAGTCTTCGAAGAGTAGACGAGAGAAAGGTGTAAACTTTTTCTCTCAGAACTGCACGAAAACTTGTATTCCGGCTCAAAACAACGGTATACATCGTTTTAGATCGAAACTAGTAAGATTCGCGAGCATCGATTTTACAAATCGTCGACGAGTAGACGAGAGAAAATTGTAAACTTTTTCTCTCAGAACTGCGCGAAAACTTGTATTCCGGCTCAAAACAGCGGAATACATCGTTTTAGATCGAAACTAGCAAGATTCACGAGCATCGATTTTACAAGTCGTCGAAGAGTAGAGAGAAAGGTGTAAACTTTTTCTCTCAGAACTGCACGAAAACTTGTATTCCGGCTCAAAACAACGGGATACATCGTTTTAGATCGAAACTAGCAAGATTCACGAGCATCGATTTTACAAGTCGTCGAAGAGTAGACGAGAGAAAGGTGTAAACTTTTTCTCTCAGAACTGCGCGAAAACTTGTATTCCGGCTCAAAACAACGGGATACATCGTTTTAGATCGAAACTAGCAAGATTCACGAGCATCGATTTTACAAGTCGTCGAAGAGTAGACGAGAGAAAGGTGTAAACTTTTTCTCTCAGAACTGCGCGAAAACTTGTATTCCGGCTCAAAACAACGGAATACATCGTTTTAGATCGAAACTAGCAAGATTCACGAGCATCGATTTTACAAGTCGTCGAAGAGTAGAGAGAAAGGTGTAAACTTTTTCTCTCAGAACTGCACGAAAACTTGTATTCCGGCTCAAAACAACGGGATACATCGTTTTAGATCGAAACTAGCAAGATTCACGAGCATCGATTTTACAAGTCGTCGAAGAGTAGACGAGAGAAAGGTGTAAACTTTTTCTCTCAGAACTGCGCGAAAACTTGTATTCCAGCTCAAAACAACGAGATACATCGTTGTAGATCGAAACTAGCAAGATTCACGAGCATTGATTTTACAAGTCGTCGAAGAGTAGACGAGAGAAAGGTGTAAACTTTTTCTCTCAGAACTGCGCGAAAACTTGTATTCCGGCTCAAAACAACGGAATACATCGTTTTAGATCGAAACTAGCAAGATTCACGAGCATCGATTTTACAAGTCGTCGACGAGTAGACGAGAGAAAATTGTAAACTTTTTCTCTCAGAACTGCGCGAAAACTTGTATTCCGGCTCAAAACAACGCAATGCATCGTTTTAGATCGAAACAAGCAAGATTCACGAGCATCGATTTTACAAGTCGTCGAAGAGTAGACGAGAGAAAGGTGTAAACTTTTTCTCTCAGAACTGCACGAAAACTTGTATTCCGGCTCAAAAAACGGGATACATCGTTTTAGATCGAAACTAGCAAGATTCACGAGCATCGATTTTACAAGTCGTCGAAGAGTAGACGAGAGAAAGGTGTAAACTTTTTTTCTCAGAACTGCGCGAAAACTTGTATTCCGGCTCAAAACAACGGAATACATCGTTTTAGATCGAAACTAGCAAGATTCACGAGCATCGATTTTACAACTCGTCGAAGAGTAGACAGGAGAAAGGTGTAAACTTTTTCTCTCAGAACTGCGCGAAAACTTGTATTCCGGCTCAAAACAACGGGATTCATCGTTTTAGATCGAAACTAGCAAGATTCACGAGCATCGATTTTACAAGTCCTCGAAGAGTAGACGAGAGAAAGGTGTAAACTTTTTCTCTCAGAACTGCGCGAAAACTTCTATTCCAGCTCAAAACAACGAGATACATCGTTGTAGATCGAAACTAGCAAGATTCACGAGCATTGATTTTACAAGTCGTCGAAGAGTAGACGAGAGAAAGGTGTAAACTTTTTCTCTCAGAACTGCGCGAAAACTTGTATTCCGGCTCAAAACAACGGAATACATCGTTTTAGATCGAAAGTAGCAAGATTCACGAGCATCGATTTTACAAGTCGTCGAAGAGTAGACGAGAGAAAGGTGTAAATTTTTTCTCTCAGAACTTCGCGAAAACTTGTATTCCGGCTCAAAACAACGGAATACATCGTTTTAGATCGAAAGTAGCAAGATTCACGAGCATCGATTTTACAAGTCGTCGAAGAGTAGACGAGAGAAAGGTGTAAACTTTTTCTCTCAGAACTTCGCGAAAACTTGTATTCCGTCTCAAAACAACGGAATACATCGTTTTAGATCGAAACTAGCAAGATTCACGAGCATCGTTTTTACAACTCGTCGAAGAGTAGACGAGAGAAAGGTGTAAACGTTTTCTCTCAGAACTGCGCGAAAACCTGTATTCCGGCTCAAAACAACGGAATACATCGTTTTAGATCGAAACTAGCAAGATTCACGAGCATCGATTTTACAACTCGTCGAAGAGTAAACGAGAGAAAGGTGTAAACTTTTTCTCTCAGAACTGCGCGAAAACTTGTATTCCGGCTCAAAACAACGTGATACATCGTTTTAGATCGAAACTAGCAAGATTCACGAGCATCGATTTTACAAGTCCTCGAAGAGTAGACGAGAGAAAGGTGTAAACTTTTTCTCTCAGAACTGCGCGAAAACTTCTATTCCAGCTCAAAACAACGAGATACATCGTTGTAGATCGAAACTAGCAAGGTTCACGAGCATTGATTTTACAAGTCGTGGAAGAGTAGACGAGAGAAAGGTGTAAACTTTTTCTCTCAGAACTGCGTCAGAACTTGTATTCCGGCTCAGAACAACGGGTTACATCGTTTTAGATCGAAACTAGCAAGATTCACGAGCATCGATTTTACAAGTCTTCGAAGAGTAGACGAGAGAAAGGTGTAAACTTTTTCTCTCAGAACTGCGCGAAAACTTGTATTCCGGCTCAAAACAACGGGATACATCGTTTTAGATCGAAACTAGCAAGATTCACGAGCATCGATTTTACAAGTCGTCGAAGAGTAGACGAGAGAAAGGTGTAAACTTTTTCATTCAGAACTGCACGAAAACTTGTATTCCGGCTCAAAACAACAGGATTCATCGTTTTAGATCGAAACTAGCAAGATTCACGAGCATCGATTTTACAAGTCCTCGAAGAGTAGACAAGAGAAAGGTGTAAACTTTTTCTCAGAACTGCGCGAAAACTTGTATTCCGGCTCAAAACAACGGGATTCATCGTTTTAGATCGAAACTAGCAAGATTCACGAGCATCGATTTTACAAGTCCTCGAAGAGTAGACGAGAGAAAGGTGTAAACTTTTTCTCTCAGAACTGCGCGAAAACTTCTATTCCAGCTCAAAACAACGAGATACATCGTTGTAGATCGAAACTAGCAAGATTCACGAGCATCGATTTTACAACTCGTCGAAGAGTAGACAGGAGAAAGGTGTAAACTTTTTCTCTCAGAACTGCGCGAAAACTTGTATTCCGGCTCAAAACAACGGGATACATCGTTTTAGATCGAAACTAGCAAGATTCACGAGCATCGATTTTACAAGTCCTCGAAGAGTAGACGAGAGAAAGGTGTAAACTTTTTCTCTCAGAACTGCACGAAAACTTGTATTCCGGCTCAAAAAACGGGATACATCGTTTTAGATCGAAACTAGCAAGATTCACGAGCATCGATTTTACAAGTCGTCGAAGAGTAGACGAGAGAAAGGTGTAAACTTTTTCTCTCAGAACTGCGCGAAAACTTGTATTCCGGCTCAAAACAACGGAATACATCGTTTTAGATCGAAAGTAGCAAGATTCACGAGCATCGATTTTACAAGTCGTCGAAGAGTAGACGAGAGAAAGGTGTAAATTTTTTCTCTCAGAACTTCGCGAAAACTTGTATTCCGGCTCAAAACAACGGAATACATCGTTTTAGATCGAAAGTAGCAAGATTCACGAGCATCGATTTTACAAGTCGTCGAAGAGTAGACGAGAGAAAGGTGTAAACTTTTTCTCTCAGAACTTCGCGAAAACTTGTATTCCGTCTCAAAACAACGGAATACATCGTTTTAGATCGAAACTAGCAAGATTCACGAGCATCGTTTTTACAACTCGTCGAAGAGTAGACGAGAGAAAGGTGTAAACGTTTTCTCTCAGAACTGCGCGAAAACCTGTATTCCGGCTCAAAACAACGGAATACATCGTTTTAGATCGAAACTAGCAAGATTCACGAGCATCGATTTTACAACTCGTCGAAGAGTAAACGAGAGAAAGGTGTAAACTTTTTCTCTCAGAACTGCGCGAAAACTTGTATTCCGGCTCAAAACAACGTGATACATCGTTTTAGATCGAAACTAGCAAGATTCACGAGCATCGATTTTACAAGTCCTCGAAGAGTAGACGAGAGAAAGGTGTAAACTTTTTCTCTCAGAACTGCGCGAAAACTTCGATTCCAGCTCAAAACAACGAGATACATCGTTGTAGATCGAAACTAGCAAGGTTCACGAGCATTGATTTTACAAGTCGTGGAAGAGTAGACGAGAGAAAGGTGTAAACTTTTTCTCTCAGAACTGCGCGAAAACTTCTATTCCAGCTCAAAACAACGAGAGACATCGTTTTAGATCGAAACTAGCAAGATTCACGAGCATCGATTTTACACGTCGCCGAAGAGTAGACGAGAGAAAGGTGTAAACTTTTTCTCTCAGAACTGCACGAAAACATGTATTCCGGCTCAAAACAACGTTATACATCGTTTTAGATCGAAACGAGCAAGATTCACGAGCATCGATTTTACAAGTCGTCGAAGAGTAGACGAGAGAAAGGTGTAAACTTTTTCTCTCAGAACTGCGCGAAAACTTGTATTCCGGCTCAAAACAACAGGATTCATCGTTTTAGATCGAAACTAGCAAGATTCACGAGCATCGATTTTACAAGTCCTCGAAGAGTAGACGAGAGAAAGGTGTAAACTTTTTCTCTCAGAACTGCACGAAAACTTGTATTCCGGCTCAAAACAACAGAATACATCGTTTTAGATCGAATCTAGCAAGATTCACGAGCATCGATTTTACAACTCGTCGAAGAGTAGACAAGAGAAAGGTGTAAACTTTTTCTCTCAGAACTGCACGAAAACTTGTATTCCGGCTCAAAACAACAGGATACATCGTTTTAGATCGAAACTAGCAAGATTCACGAGCATCGATTTTACAAGTCGTCGAAGAGTAGACGAGAGAAAGGTGTAAACTTTTTCTCTCAGAACTGCGCGAAAACTTGTATTCCGGCTCAAAACAACGGGATTCATCCTTTTAGATCGAAACTAGCAAGATTCACGAGCATCGATTTTACAAGTCCTCGAAGAGTAGACGAGAGAAAGGTGTAAACGTTTTCTCTCAGAACTGCGTCAGAACTTGTATTCCGGCTCAGAACAACGAGTTACATCGTTTTAGATCGAAACTAGCAAGATTCACGAGCATCGATTTTACAAGTCATCGAAGAGTAGACGAGAGAAAGGCGTAAACTTTTTCTCTCAGAACTGCGCGAAAACTTGTATTCCGGCTCAAAACAACGGAATACATCGTTTTAGATCGAAACTAGCAAGATTCACGAGCATCGATATTACAAGTCGTCGAAGGGTAGACGAGAGAAAGGTGTAAACTTTTTCTCTTAGAACTGCGCGAAAACTTGTATTCCGGCTCAAAACAACGGGATACATCGTTTTAGATCAAAACTAGCAAGATTCACGAGCATCGATTTTACAAGTCGTCGAAGAGTAGACGAGAGAAAGGTGTAAACTTTTTCTCTCAGTACTGCGCGGAAACTTGTATTCCGGCTCAAAGCAACAGGATTCATCGTTTTAGATCGAAACTAGCAAGATTCACGAGCATCGATTTTACAAGTCTTCGAAGAGTAGTCGAGAGAAAGGTGTACACTTTTTCTCTCAGAACTGCACGAAAACTTGTATTCCGGCTCAAAACAACGGTATACATCGTTTTAGATCGAAACTAGTAAGATTCGCGAGCATCGATTTTACAAATCGTCGACGATTAGACGAGAGAAAATTGTAAACTTTTTCTCTCAGAACTGCGCGAAAACTTGTATTCCGGCTCAAAACAACGGAATACATCGTTTTAGATCGAAACTAGCAAGATTCACGAGCATCGATTTTACAAGTCGTCGAAGAGTAGAGAGAAAGGTGTAAACTTTTTCTCTCAGAACTGCACGAAAACTTGTATTCCGGCTCAAAACAACGGGATACATCGTTTTAGATCGAAACTAGCAAGATTCACGAGCATCGATTTTACAAGTCGTCGAAGAGTAGACGAGAGAAAGGTGTAAACTTTTTCTCTCAGAACTGCGCGAAAACTTGTATTCCAGCTCAAAACAACGAGATACATCGTTGTAGATCAAAACTAGCAAGATTCACGAGCATTGATTTTACAAGTCGTCGAAGAGTAGACGAGAGAAAGGTGTAAACTTTTTCTCTCAGAACTTCGCGAAAACTTGTATTCCGGCTCAAAACAACGGAATACATCGTTTTAGATCGAAACTAGCAAGATTCACGAGCATCGATTTTACAAGTCGTCGACGAGTAGACGAGAGAAAATTGTAAACTTTTTCTCTCAGAACTGCGCGAAAACATGTATTCCGGCTCAAAACAACGGGATACATCGTTTTAGATCGAAACGAGCAAGATTCACGAGCATCGATTTTACAAGTCGTCGAAGAGTAGACGAGAGAAAGGTGTAAACTTTTTCTCTCAGAACTGCGCGAAAACTTGTATTCCGGCTCAAAACAACAGGATTCATCGTTTTAGATCGAAACTAGCAAGATTCACGAGCATCGATTTTACAAGTCCTCGAAGAGTAGACGAGAGAAAGGTGTAAACTTTTTCTCTCAGAACTGCACGAAAACTTGTATTTCGGCTCAAAACAACAGAATACATCGTTTTAGATCGAATCTAGCAAGATTCACGAGCATCGGTTTTACAACTCGTCGAAGAGTAGACAAGAGAAAGGTGTAAACTTTTTCTCTCAGAACTGCACGAAAACTTGTATTCCGGCTCAAAACAACAGGATACATCGTTTTAGATCGAAACTAGCAAGATTCACGAGCATCGATTTTACAAGTCGTCGAAGAGTAGACGAGAGAAAGGTGTAAACTTTTTCTCTCAGAACTGCGCGAAAACTTGTATTCCGGCTCAAAACAACGGGATTCATCCTTTTAGATCGAAACTAGCAAGATTCACGAGCATCGATTTTACAAGTCCTCGAAGAGTAGACGAGAGAAAGGTGTAAACGTTTTCTCTCAGAACTGCGTCAGAACTTGTATTCCGGCTCAGAACAACGGGTTACATCGTTTTAGATCGAAACTAGCAAGATTCACGAGCATCGATTTTACAAGTCATCGAAGAGTAGACGAGAGAAAGGCGTAAACTTTTTCTCTCAGAACTGCGCGAAAACTTGTATTCCGGCTCAAAACAACGGAATACATTGTTTTAGATCGAAACTAGCAAGATTCACGAGCATCGATATTACAAGTCGTCGAAGGGTAGACGAGAGAAAGGTGTAAACTTTTTCTCTTAAAACTGCGCGAAAACTTGTATTCCGGCTCAAAACAACGGGATACATCGTTTTAGATCGAAACTAGCAAGATTCACGAGCATCGATTTTACAAGTCGTCGAAGAGTAGACGAGAGAAAGGTGTAAACTTTTTCTCTCAGTACTGCGCGGAAACGTGTATTCCGGCTCAAAGCAACAGGATTCATCGTTTTAGATCGAAACTAGCAAGATTCACGAGCATCGATTTTACAAGTCTTCGAAGAGTAGTCGAGAGAAAGGTGTACACTTTTTCTCTCAGAACTGCACGAAAACTTGTATTCCGGCTCAAAACAACGGTATACATCGTTTTAGATCGAAACTAGTAAGATTCGCGAGCATCGATTTTACAAATCGTCGACGATTAGACGAGAGAAAATTGTAAACTTTTTCTCTCAGAACTGCGCGAAAACTTGTATTCCGGCTCAAAACAACGGAATACATCGTTTTAGATCGAAACTAGCAAGATTCACGAGCATCGATTTTACAAGTCGTCGAAGAGTAGAGAGAAAGGTGTAAACTTTTTCTCTCAGAACTGCACGAAAACTTGTATTCCGGCTCAAAACAACGGGATACATCGTTTTAGATCGAAACTAGCAAGATTCACGAGCATCGATTTTACAAGTCGTCGAAGAGTAGACGAGAGAAAGGTGTAAACTTTTTCTCTCAGAACTTCGCGAAAACTTGTATTCCGGCTCAAAACAACGGAATACATCGTTTTAGATCGAAACTAGCAAGATTCACGAGCATCGATTTTACAAGTCGTCGACGAGTAGACGAGAGAAAATTGTAAACTTTTTCTCTCAGAACTGCGCGAAAACTTGTATTCCGGCTCAAAACAACGGAATGCATCGTTTTAGATCGAAACTAGCAAGATTCACGAGCATCGATTTTACAAGTCGTCAAAGAGTAGACGAGAGAAAGGTGTAAACTTTTTCTCTCAGAACTGCACGAAAACTTGTATTCCGGCTCAAAACAACGGGATACATCGTTTTAGATTGAAACGAGCAAGATTCACGAGCATCGATTTTACAAGTCCTCGAAGAGTAGACGAGAGAAAGGTGTAAACTTTTTCTCTCAGAACTGCACGAAAACTTGTATTCCGGCTCAAAAAAACGGGATACATCGTTTTAGATCGAAACTAGCAAGATTCACGAGCATCGATTTTACAAGTCGTCGAAGAGTAGACGAGAGAAAGGTGTAAACTTTTTCTCTCAGAACTTCGCGAAAACTTGTATTCCGGCTCAAAACAACGGAATACATCGTTTTAGATCGAAACTAGCAAGATTCACGAGCATCGATTTTACAAGTCGTCGACGAGTAGACGAGAGAAAATTGTAAACTTTTTCTCTCAGAACTGCGCGAAAACTTGTATTCCGGCTCAAAACAACGGAATGCATCGTTTTAGATCGAAACTAGCAAGATTCACGAGCATCGATTTTACAAGTCGTCAAAGAGTAGACGAGAGAAAGGTGTAAACTTTTTCTCTCAGAACTGCACGAAAACTTGTATTCCGGCTCAAAACAACGGGATACATCGTTTTAGATCGAAACGAGCAAGATTCACGAGCATCGATTTTACAAGTCCTCGAAGAGTAGACGAGAGAAAGGTGTAAACTTTCTCTCAGAACTGCACGAAAACTTGTATTCCGGCTCAAAAAAACGGGATACATCGTTTTAGATCGAAACTAGCAAGATTCACGAGCATCGATTTTACAAGTCGTCGAAGAGTAGACGAGAGAAAGGTGTAAACTTTTTCTCTCAGAACTGCGCGAAAACTTGTATTCCGGCTCAAAACAACAGGATTCATCGTTTTAGATCGAAACTAGCAAGATTCACGAGCATCGATTTTACAAGTCCTCGAAGAGTAGACGAGAGAAAGGTGTAAACTTTTTCTCTCAGAACTGCACGAAAACTTGTATTCCGGCTCAAAACAACGGGATACATCGTTTTAGATCGAAACTAGCAAGATTCACAAGCATCGATTTTACACGTCGCCGAAGAGTAGACGAGAGAAAGGTGTAAACTTTTTCTCTCAGAACTGCACGAAAACTTGTATTCCGGCTCAAAAAAACGGGATACATCGTTTTAGATCGAAACTAGCAAGATTCACGAGCATCGATTTTACAAGTCGTCGAAGAGTAGACGAGAGAAAGCTGTAAACTTTTTCTCTCAGAACTGCGCGAAAACTTGTATTCCGGCTCAAAACAACAGGATTCATCGTTTTAGATCTAAACTAGCAAGATTCACGAGCATCGATTTTACAAGTCCTCGAAGATTAGACGAGAGAAAGGTGTAAACGTTTTCTCTCAGAACTGCACGAAAACTTGTATTCCGGCTCAAAACAACGGGATACATCGTTTTAGATCGAAACTAGCAAGATTCACAAGCATCGCTTTTACAAGTCGTCGATGAGTACACGAGGGAAAGGTGTAAACTTTTTTCTCAGAACTGCGCGAGAACTTGTATACCGGCTCAAAAAAACGGGATACATCGTTTTAGATCGAAACTAGCAAGATTCACGAGCATCGATTTTACAAGTCGTCGAAGAGTAGACGAGAGAAAGGTGTAAACTTTTTTTCTCAGAACTGCGCGAAAACTTGTATTCCGGCTCAAAACAACGGAATACATCGTTTTAGATCGAAACTAGCAAGATTCACGAGCATCGATTTTACAACTCGTCGAAGAGTAGACAGGAGAAAGGTGTAAACTTTTTCTCTCAGAACTGCGCGAAAACTTGTATTCCGGCTCAAAACAACGGAATGCATCGTTTTAGATCGAAACTAGCAAGATTCACGAGCATCGATTTTACAAGTCGTCGAAGAGTAGACGAGAGAAAGGTATAAACTTTTTCTCTCAGAACTGCGCGAAAACTTGTATTCCGGCTCAAAACAACGGGATTCATCGTTTTAGATCGAAACTAGCAAGATTCACGAGCATCGATTTTACAAGTCCTCGAAGAGTAGACGAGAGAAAGGTGTAAACGTTTTCTCTCAGAACTGCGTCAGAACTTGTATTCCTGCTCAGAACAACGGGTTACATCGTTTTAGATCGAAACTAGCAAGATTCACGAGCATCGATTTTACAAGTCATCGAAGAGTAGACGAGAGAAAGGCGTAAACGTTTTCTCTCAGAACTGCGCGAAAACTTGTATTCCGGCTCAAAACAACGGAATACATCGTTTTAGATCGAAACTAGCAAGATTCACGAGCATCGATATTACAAGTCGTCGAAGAGTAGACGAGAGAAAGGTGTAAACTTTTTCTCATAGAACTGTGCGAAAACTTGTATTCCGGCTCAAAACAACGGGATACATCGTTTTAGATCGAAACTAGCAAGATTCACGAGCATCGATTTTACAAGTCGTCGAAGAGTAGACGAGAGAAAGGTGTAAACTTTTTCTCTCAGTACTGCGCGAAAACTTGTATTCCGGCTCAAAACAACAGGATTCATCGTTTTAGATCGAAACTAGCAAGATTCACGAGCATCGATTTTACAAGTCTTCGAAGAGAAGACGAGAGAAAGGTGTAAACTTTTTCTCTCAGAACTGCACGAAAACTTGTATTCTGGCTCAAAACAACGGTATACATCGTTTTAGATCGAAACTAGTAAGATTCGCGAGCATCGATTTTACAAATCGTCGACGAGTAGACGAGAGAAAATTGTAAACTTTTTCTCTCAGAACTGCGCGAAAACTTGTATTCCGGCTCAAAACAACGGAATACATCGTTTTAGATCGAAACTAGCAAGATTCACGAGCATCGATTTTACAAGTCGTCGAAGAGTAGAGAGAAAGGTGTAAACTTTTTCTCTCAGAACTGCACGAAAACTTGTATTCCGGCTCAAAACAACGGGATACATCGTTTTAGATCGAAACTAGCAAGATTCACGAGCATCGATTTTACAAGTCCTCGAAGAGTAGACGAGAGAAAGGTGTAAACTTTTTCTCTCAGAACTGCACGAAAACTTGTATTCCCGCTCAAAACAACGGGATACATCGTTTTAGATCGAAACTAGCAAGATTCACAAGCATCGATTTTACACGTCGCCGAAGAGTAGACGAGAGAAAGGTGTAAACTTTTTCTCTCAGAACTGCACGAAAACTTGTATTCCGGCTCAAAAAAACGGGATACATCGTTTTAGATCGAAACTAGCAAGATTCACGAGCATCGATTTTACAAGTCCTCGAAGAGTAGACGAGAGAAAGGTGTAAACGTTTTCTCTCAGAACTGCACGAAAACTTGTATTCCGGCTCAAAACAACGGGATACATCGTTTTAGATCGAAACTAGCAAGATTCACAAGCATCGCTTTTACAAGTCGTCGATGAGTACACGAGGGAAAGGTGTAAACTTTTTTCTCAGAACTGCGCGAGAACTTGTATACCGGCTCAAAAAAACGGGATACATCGTTTTAGATCGAAACTAGCAAGATTCACGAGCATCGATTTTACAAGTCGTCGAAGAGTAGACGAGAGAAAGGTGTAAACTTTTTTCTCAGAACTGCGCGAAAACTTGTATTCCGGCTCAAAACAACGGAATACATCGTTTTAGATCGAAACTAGCAAGATTCACGAGCATCGATTTTACAACTCGTCGAAGAGTAGACAGGAGAAAGGTGTAAACTTTTTCTCTCAGAACTGCACGAAAACTTGTATTCCGGCTCAAAACAACGGGATACATCGTTTTAGATCGAAACTAGCAAGATTCACGAGCATCGATTTTACAAGTCCTCGAAGAGTAGACGAGAGAAAGGTGTAAACTTTTTCTCTCAGAACTGCACGAAAACTTGTATTCCGGCTCAAAACAACGGGATACATCGTTTTAGATCGAAACTAGCAAGATTCACAAGCATCGATTTTACACGTAGCCGAAGAGTAGACGAGAGAAAGGTGTAAACTTTTTCTCTCAGAACTGCACGAAAACTTGTATTCCGGCTCAAAAAAACGGGATACATCGTTTTAGATCGAAACTAGCAAGATTCACGAGCATCGATTTTACAAGTCGTCGAAGAGTAGACGAGAGAAAGCTGTAAACTTTTTCTCTCAGAACTGCGCGAAAACTTGTATTCCGGCTCAAAACAACAGGATTCATCGTTTTAGATCGAAACTAGCAAGATTCACGAGCATCGATTTTACAAGTCCTCGAAGAGTAGACGAGAGAAAGGTGTAAACGTTTTCTCTCAGAACTGCACGAAAACTTGTATTCCGGCTCAAAACAACGGGATACATCGTTTTAGATCGAAACTAGCAATATTCACAAGCATCGCTTTTACAAGTCGTCGATGAGTACACGAGAGAATGGTGTAAACTTTTTCTCTCAGAACTGCACGAAAACTTGTATTCCGGCTCAAAACAACGGTATACATCGTTTTAGATCGAAACTAGTAAGATTCGCGAGCATCGATTTTACAAATCGTCGACGAGTAGACGAGAGAAAATTGTAAACTTTTTCTCTCAGAAATGCTCGAAAACTTGTATTCCGGCTCAAAACAGCGGAATACATCGTTTTAGATCGAAACTAGCAAGATTCACGAGCATCGATTTTACAAGTCGTCGAAGAGTAGAGAGAAAGGTGTAAACTTTTTCTCTCAGAACTGCACGAAAACTTGTATTCCGGCTCAAAACAACGGGATACATCGTTTTAGATCGAAACTAGCAAGATTCACGAGCATCGATTTTACAAGTCGTCGAAGAGTAGACGAGAGAAAGGTGTAAACTTTTTCTCTCAGAACTGCGCGAAAACTTGTATTCCGGCTCAAAACAACGGGATACATCGTTTTAGATCGAAACTAGCAAGATTCACGAGCATCGATTTTACAAGTCGTCGAAGAGTAGACGAGAGAAAGGTGTAAACTTTTTCTCTCAGAACTGCGCGAAAACTTGTATTCCGGCTCAAAACAACGGAATACATCGTTTTAGATCGAAACTAGCAAGATTCACGAGCATCGATTTTACAAGTCGTCGAAGAGTAGAGAGAAAGGTGTAAACTTTTTCTCTCAGAACTGCACGAAAACTTGTATTCCGGCTCAAAACAACGGGATACATCGTTTTAGATTGAAACTAGCAAGATTCACGAGCATCGATTTTACAAGTCCTCGAAGAGTAGACGAGAGAAAGGTGTAAACTTTTTCTCTCAGAACTGCGCGAAAACTTGTATTCCAGCTCAAAACAACGAGATACATCGTTGTAGATCGAAACTAGCAAGATTCACGAGCATTAATTTTACAAGTCGTCGAAGAGTAGACGAGAGAAAGGTGTAAACTTTTTCTCTCAGAACTGCGCGAAAACTTGTATTCCGGCTCAAAACAACGGAATACATCGTTTTAGATCGAAACTAGCAAGATTCACGAGCATCGATTTTACAAGTCGTCGACGAGTAGACGAGAGAAAATCGTAAACTTTTTCTCTCAGAACTGCGCGAAAACTTGTATTCCGGCTCAAAACAACGCAATGCATCGTTTTAGATCGAAACTAGCAAGATTCACGAGCATCGATTTTACAAGTCGTCGAAGAGTAGACGAGAGAAAGGTGTAAACTTTTTCTCTCAGAACTGCGCGAAAACTTGTATTCCGGCTCAAAACAACGGAATACATCGTTTTAGATCGAAACTAGCAAGATTCACGAGCATCGATTTTACAAGTCGTCGAAGAGTAGAGAGAAAGGTGTAAACTTTTTCTCTCAGAACTGCACGAAAACTTGTATTCCGGCTCAAAACAACGGGATACATCGTTTTAGATTGAAACTAGCAAGATTCACGAGCATCGATTTTACAAGTCCTCGAAGAGTAGACGAGAGAAAGGTGTAAACTTTTTCTCTCAGAACTGCGCGAAAACTTGTATTCCAGCTCAAAACAACGAGATACATCGTTGTAGATCGAAACTAGCAAGATTCACGAGCATTAATTTTACAAGTCGTCGAAGAGTAGACGAGAGAAAGGTGTAAACTTTTTCTCTCAGAACTGCGCGAAAACTTGTATTCCGGCTCAAAACAACGGAATACATCGTTTTAGATCGAAACTAGCAAGATTCACGAGCATCGATTTTACAAGTCGTCGACGAGTAGACGAGAGAAAATCGTAAACTTTTTCTCTCAGAACTGCGCGAAAACTTGTATTCCGGCTCAAAACAACGCAATGCATCGTTTTAGATCGAAACTAGCAAGATTCACGAGCATCGATTTTACAAGTCGTCGAAGAGTAGACGAGAGAAAGGTGTAAACTTTTTCTCTCAGAACTGCACGAAAACTTGTATTCCGGCTCAAAACAACGGGATACATCGTTTTAGATCGAAACGAGCAAGATTCACGAGCATCGGTTTTACAAGTCCTCGAAGAGTAGACGAGAGAAAGGTGTAAACTTTTTCTCTCAGAACTGCACGAAAACTTGTATTCCGGCTCAAAAAAACGGGATACATCGTTTTAGATCGAAACTAGCAAGATTCACGAGCATCGATTTTACAAGTCGTCGAAGAGTAGACGAGAGAAAGGTGTAAACTTTTTTTCTCAGAACTGCGCGAAAACTTGTATTCCGGCTCAAAACAACGGAATACATCGTTTTAGATCGAAACTAGCAAGATTCACGAGCATCGATTTTACAACTCGTCGAAGAGTAGACAGGAGAAAGGTGTAAACTTTTTCTCTCAGAACTGCACGAAAACTTGTATTCCGGCTCAAAACAACAGGATACATCGTTTTAGATCGAAACTAGCAAGATTCACGAGCATCGATTTTACAAGTCGTCGAAGAGTAGACGAGAGAAAGGTGTAAACTTTTTCTCTCAGAACTGCGCGAAAACTTGTATTCCGGCTCAAAACAACGGGATTCATCGTTTTAGATCGAAACTAGCAAGATTCACGAGCATCGATTTTACAAGTCCTCGAAGAGTAGACGAGAGAAAGGTGTAAACGTTTTCTCTCAGAACTGCGTCAGAACTTGTATTCCGGCTCAGAACAACGGGTTACATCGTTTTAGATCGAAACTAGCAAGATTCACGAGCATCGATTTTACAAGTCATCGAAGAGTAGACGAGAGAAAGGCGTAAACTTTTTCTCTCAGAACTGCGCGAAAACTTGTATTCCGGCTCAAAACAACGGAATACATCGTTTTAGATTGAAACTAGCAAGATTCACGAGCATCGATATTACAAGTCGTCGAAGAGTAGACGAGAGAAAGGTGTAAACTTTTTCTCTTAGAACTGCGCGAAAACTTGTATTCCGGCTCAAAACAACGGGATACATCGTTTTAGATCGAAACTAGCAAGATTCACGAGCATCGATTTTACAAGTCGTCGAAGAGTAGACGAGAGAAAGGTGTAAACTTTTTCTCTCAGTACTGCGCGAAAACTTGTATTCCGGCTCACAACAACAGGATTCATCGTTTTAGATCGAAACTCGCAAGATTCACGAGCATCGATTTTACAAGTCTTCGAAGAGTAGACGAGAGAAAATTGTAAACTTTTTCTCTCAGAACTGCGCGAAAACTTGTATTCCGGCTCAAAACAACGGAATACATCGTTTTAGATCGAAACTAGCAAGATTCACGAGCATCGATTTTACAAGTCGTCGAAGAGTAGAGAGAAAGGTGTAAACTTTTTCTCTCAGAACTGCACGAAAACTTGTATTCCGGCTCAAAACAACGGGATACATCGTTTTAGATCGAAACTAGCAAGATTCACGAGCATCGATTTTACAAGTCGTCGAAGAGTAGACGAGAGAAAGGTGTAAACTTTTTCTCTCAGAACTGCGCGAAAACTTGTATTCCGGCTCAAAACAACGGGATACATCGTTTTAGATCGAAACTAGCAAGATTCACGAGCATCGATTTTACAAGTCGTCGAAGAGTAGACGAGAGAAACGTGTAAACTTTTTCTCTCAGTACTGCGCGAAAACTTGTATTCCGGCTCAAAACAACAGGATTCATCGTTTTAGATCGAAACTAGCAAGATTCACGAGCATCGATTTTACAAGTCTTCGAAGAGTAGACGAGAGAAAGGTGTAAACTTTTTCTCTCAGAACTGCGCGAAAACTTGTATTCCGGCTCAAAACAACGGAATACATCGTTTTAGATCGAAACTAGCAAGATTCACGAGCATCGATTTTAGAAGTCGTCGAAGAGTAGAGAGAAAGGTGTAAACTTTTTCTCTCAGAACTGCACGAAAACTTGTATTCCGGCTCAAAACAACGGGATACATCGTTTTAGATCGAAACTAGCAAGATTCACGAGCATCGATTTTACAAGTCGTCGAAGAGTAGACGAGAGAAAGGTGTAAACTTTTTCTCTCAGAACTGCGCGAAAACTTGTATTCCAGCTCAAAACAACGAGATACATCGTTGTAGATCGAAACTAGCAAGATTCACGAGCATCGATTTTACAAGTCGTCGAAGAGTAGACGAGAGAAAGGCGTAAACTTTTTCTCTCAGAACTGCACGAAAACTTGTATTCCGGCTCAAAACAACGGGATACATCGTTTTAGATCGAAACGAGCAAGATTCACGAGCATCGATTTTACAAGTCCTCGAAGAGTAGACGAGAGAAAGGTGTAAACTTTTTCCCTCAGAACTGCACGAAAACTTGTATTCCGGCTCAAAAAACGGGATACATCGTTTTAGATCGAAACTAGCAAGATTCACGAGCATCGATTTTACAAGTCTTCGACGAGTAGACGAGAGAAAGGTGTAAACTTTTTCTCTCAGAACTGCACGAAAACTTGTATTCCGGCTCAAAACAACGGGATACATCGTTTTAGATCGAAACGAGCAAGATTCACGAGCATCGATTTTGCAAGTCGTCGAAGAGTAGACGAGAGAAAGGCGTAAACTTCTTCTCTCAGAATAGCGCGAAAACTTGTATTCCGGCTCAAAACAACAGGATTCATCGTTGTAGATCGAAACTAGCAAGATTCACGAGCATCGATTTTACAAGTCGTCGAAGAGTAGACGAGAGAAAGGTGTAAAGTTTTTCTCTCAGAACTGCGCGAAAACTTGTATTCCGGCTCAAAACAACGGAATACATCGTTTTAGATCGAAACTAGCAAGATTCACGAGCATCGATTTTACAAGTCGTCGACGAGTAGACGAGAGAAAATTGTAAACTTTTTCTCTCAGAACTGCGCGAAAACTTGTATTCCGGCTCAAAACAACGGAATACATCGTTTTAGATCGAAACTAGCAAGATTCACGAGCATCGATTTTACAAGTCGTCGACGAGTAGACGAGAGAAAATTGTAAACTTTTTCTCTCAGAACTGCGCGAAAACTTGTATTCCGGCTCAAAACAACGCAATGCATCGTTTTAGATCGAAACTAGCAAGATTCACGAGCATCGATTTTACAAGTCGTCGAAGAGTAGACGAGAGAAAGGTGTAAACTTTTTCTCTCAGAACTGCACGAAAACTTGTATTCCGGCTCAAAACAACGGGATACATCGTTTTAGATCGAAACGAGCAAGATTCACGAGCATCGATTTTACAAGTCCTCGAAGAGTAGACGAGAGAAAGGTGTAAACTTTTTCTCTCAGAACTGCACGAAAACTTGTATTCCGGCTCAAAAAACGGGATACATCGTTTTAGATCGAAACTAGCAAGATTCACGAGCATCGATTTTACAAGTCGTCGAAGAGTAGACGAGAGAAAGGTGTAAACTTTTTCTCTCAGAACTGCGCGAAAACTTGTATTCCGGCTCAAAACAACGGAATACATCGTTTTAGATCGAAACTAGCAAGATTCACGAGCATCGATTGTACAAGTCGCCGAAGAGTAGACGAGAGAAAGGTGTAAACTTTTTCTCTCAGAACTGCACGAAAACTTGTATTCCGGCTCAAAACAACGGGATACATCGTTTTAGATCTAAACGAGCAAGATTCACGAGCATCGATTTTGCAAGTCGTCGAAGAGTAGACGAGAGAAAGGTGTAAACATTTTCTCTCAGAACTGCGCGAAAACTTGTATTCCGGCTCAAAACAACGGAATACATCGTTTTAGATCGAAACTAGCAAGATTCACGAGCATCGATTTTACAAGTCGCCGAAGAGTAGACGAGAGAAAGGTGTAAACTTTTTCTCTCAGAACTGCACGAAAACTTGTATTCCGGCTCAAAACAACGGGATAGATCGTTTTAGATCTAAACGAGCAAGATTCACGAGCATCGATTTTGCAAGTCGTCGAAGAGTAGACGAGAGAAAGGTGTAAACTTTTTCTCTCAGAACTGCGCGAAAACTTGTATTCCGGCTCAAAACAACGGGATACATCGTTTTAGATCGAAACTAGCAAGATTCACGAGCATCGATTTTACAAGTCTTCGACGAGTAGACGAGAGAAAGGTGTAAACTTTTTCTCTCAGAACTGCACGAAAACTTGTATTCCGGCTCAAAACAACGGGATACATCGTTTTAGATCGAAACGAGCAAGATTCACGAGCATCGATTTTGCAAGTCGTCGAAGAGTAGACGAGAGAAAGGCGTAAACTTCTTCTCTCAGAATAGCGCGAAAACTTGTATTCCGGCTCAAAACAACAGGATTCATCGTTGTAGATCGAAACTAGCAAGATTCACGAGCATTGATTTTACAAGTCGTCGAAGAGTAGACGAGAGAAAGGTGTAAAGTTTTTCTCTCAGAACTGCGCGAAAACTTGTATTCCGGCTCAAAACAACGGAATACATCGTTTTAGATCGAAACTAGCAAGATTCACGAGCATCGATTTTACAAGTCGTCGACGAGTAGACGAGAGAAAATTGTAAACTTTTTCTCTCAGAACTGCGCGAAAACTTGTATTCCGGCTCAAAACAACGCAATGCATCGTTTTAAATCGAAACTAGCAAGATTCACGAGCATCGATTTTACAAGTCGTCGAAGAGTAGACGAGAGAAAGGTGTAAACTTTTTCTCTCAGAACTGCACGAAAACTTGTATTCCGGCTCAAAACAACGGGATACATCGTTTTAGATCGAAACGAGCAAGATTCACGAGCATCGATTTTACAAGTCCTCGAAGAGTAGACGAGAGAAAGGTGTAAACTTTTTCTCTCAGAACTGCACGAAAACTTGTATTCCGGCTCAAAAAACGGGATACATCGTTTTAGATCGAAACTAGCAAGATTCACGAGCATCGATTTTACAAGTCGTCGAAGAGTAGACGAGAGAAAGGTGTAAACTTTTTCTCTCAGAACTGCGCGAAAACTTGTATTCCGGCTCAAAACAACGGAATACATCGTTTTAGATCGAAACTAGCAAGATTCACGAGCATCGATTTTACAAGTCGCCGAAGAGTAGACGAGAGAAAGGTGTAAACTTTTTCTCTCAGAACTGCACGAAAACTTGTATTCCGGCTCAAAACAACGGGATACATCGTTTTAGATCTAAACGAGCAAGATTCACGAGCATCGATTTTGCAAGTCGTCGAAGAGTAGACGAGAGAAAGGTGTAAACATTTTCTCTCAGAACTGCGCGAAAACTTGTATTCCGGCTCAAAACAACGGAATACATCGTTTTAGATCGAAACTAGCAAGATTCACGAGCATCGATTTTACAAGTCGCCGAAGAGTAGACGAGAGAAAGGTGTAAACTTTTTCTCTCAGAACTGCACGAAAACTTGTATTCCGGCTCAAAACAACGGGATACATCGTTTTAGATCTAAACGAGCAAGATTCACGAGCATCGATTTTGCAAGTCGTCGAAGAGTAGACGAGAGAAAGGTGTAAACTTTTTCTCTCAGAACTGCGCGAAAACTTGTATTCCGGCTCAAAACAACGGGATACATCGTTTTAGATCGAAACTAGCAAGATTCACGAGCATCGATTTTACAAGTCTTCGACGAGTAGACGAGAGAAAGGTGTAAACGTTTTCTCTCAGAACTGCACGAAAACTTGTATTCCGGCTCAAAACAACGGGATACATCGTTTTAGATCGAAACGAGCAAGATTCACGAGCATCGATTTTGCAAGTCGTCGAAGAGTAGACGAGAGAAAGGCGTAAACTTCTTCTCTCAGAATAGCGCGAAAACTTGTATTCCGGCTCAAAACAACAGGATTCATCGTTGTAGATCGAAACTAGCAAGATTCACGAGCATTGATTTTACAAGTCGTCGAAGAGTAGACGAGAGAAAGGTGTAAAGTTTTTCTCTCAGAACTGCGCGAAAACTTGTATTCCGGCTCAAAACAACGGAATACATCGTTTTAGATCGAAACTAGCAAGATTCACGAGCATCGATTTTACAAGTCGTCGACGAGTAGACGAGAGAAAATTGTAAACTTTTTCTCTCAGAACTGCGCGAAAACTTGTATTCCGGCTCAAAACAACGAGATACATCGTTGTAGATCGAAACTAGCAAGATTCACGAGCATTGATTTTACAAGTCGTCGAAGAGTAGACGAGAGAAAGGTGTAAACTTTTTCTCTCAGAACTGCGCGAAAACTTGTATTCCGGCTCAAAACAACGGAATACATCGTTTTAGATCGAAACTAGCAAGATTCACGAGCATCGATTTTACAAGTCGTCGACGAGTAGACGAGAGAAAATTGTAAACTTTTTCTCTCAGAACTGCGCGAAAACTTGTATTCCGGCTCAAAACAACGCAATGCATCGTTTTAGATCGAAACTAGCAAGATTCACGAGCATCGATTTTACAAGTCGTCGAAGAGTAGACGAGAGAAAGGTGTAAACTTTTTCTCTCAGAACTGCACGAAAACTTGTATTCCGGCTCAAAACAACGGGATACATCGTTTTAGATCGAAACGAGCAAGATTCACGAGCATCGATTTTACAAGTCCTCGAAGAGTAGACGAGAGAAAGGTGTAAACTTTTTCTCTCAGAACTGCACGAAAACTTGTATTCCGGCTCAAAAAACGGGATACATCGTTTTAGATCGAAACTAGCAAGATTCACGAGCATCGATTTTACAAGTCGTCGAAGAGTAGACGAGAGAAAGGTGTAAACTTTTTCTCTCAGAACTGCGCGAAAACTTGTATTCCGGCTCAAAACAACGGAATACATCGTTTTAGATCGAAACTAGCAAGATTCACGAGCATCTATTTTACAAGTCGCCGAAGAGTAGACGAGAGAAAGGTGTAAACTTTTTCTCTCAGAACTGCACGAAAACTTGTATTCCGGCTCAAAACAACGGGATACATCGTTTTAGATCTAAACGAGCAAGATTCACGAGCATCGATTTTGCAAGTCGTCGAAGAGAAGACGAGAGAAAGGTGTAAACTTTTTCTCTCAGAACTGCGCGAAAACTTGTATTCCGGCTCAAAACAACGGGATACATCGTTTTAGATCGAAACTAGCAAGATTCACGAGCATCGATTTTACAAGTCGTCGACGAGTAGACGAGAGAAAGGTGTAAACTTTTTCTCTCAGAACTGCACGAAAACTTGTATTCCGGCTCAAAACAACGGGATACATCGTTTTAGATCGAAACGAGCAAGATTCACGAGCATCGATTTTGCAAGTCGTCGAAGAGTAGACGAGAGAAAGGCGTAAACTTCTCTCAGAATAGCGCGAAAACTTGTATTCCGGCTCAAAACAACGGGATACATCGTTTTAGATCGAAACTAGCAAGATTCACGAGCATCGATTTTACAAGTCTTCGACGAGTAGACGAGAGAAAGGTGTAAACTTTTTTTCTCAGAACTGCACGAAAACTTGTATTCCGGCTCAAAACAACGGGATACATCGTTTTAGATCGAAACGAGCAAGATTCACGAGCATCGATTTTACAAGTCCTCGAAGAGTAGACGAGAGAAAGGTGTAAACGTTTTCTCTCAGAACTGCGTCAGAACTTGTATTCCGGCTCAGAACAACGGGTTACATCGTTTTAGATCGAAACTAGCAAGATTCACGAGCATCGATTTTACAAGTCCTAGAAGAGTAGACGAGAGAAAGGCGTAAACGTCTTCTCTCAGAACTGCGCGAAAACTTGTATTCCGAGTCGTCGAAGAGTAGACGAGAGAAAGGTGTAAACTTTTTCTCTCAGAACTGCGCGAAAACTTGTATTCCGGCTCAAAACAACGGAATACATCGTTTTAGATCGAAACTAGCAAGATTCACGAGCATCGATTTTACAAGTCGTCGAAGAGTAGACGAGAGAAAGGTGTAAACTTTTTCTCTCAGAACTGCGCGAAAACTTGTATTCCGGCTCAAAACAACGGAATACATCGTTTTAGATCGAAACTAGCAAGATTCACGAGCATCGATATTACAAGTCGTCGAAGAGTAGACGAGAGAAAGGTGTAAACTTTTTCTCTCAGAACTGCGCGAAAACTTGTATTCCGGCTCAAAACAACGGGATACATCGTTTTAGATCGAAACTAGCAAGATTCACGAGCATCGATTTTACAAGTCGTCGACGAGTAGACGAGAGAAAATTGTAAACTTTTTCTCTCAGAACTGCGCGAAAACTTGTATTCCGGCTCAAAACAACGGAATGCATCGTTTTAGATCGAAACTAGCAAGATTCACGAGCATCGATTTTACAAGTCGCCGAAGAGTAGACGAGAGAAAGGTGTAAACTTTTCCTCTCAGAACTGCACGAAAACTTGTATTCCGGCTCAAAACAACGGGATACATCGGTTTAGATCGAAACGAGCAAGATTCACGAGCATCGATTTTACAAGTCCTCGAAGAGTAGACGAGAGAAAGGTGTAAACTTTTTCTCTCAGAACTGCACGAAAACTTGTATTCCGGCTCAAAAAAATGGGATACATCGTTTTAGATTGAAACTAGCAAGATTCACGAGCATCGATTTTACAAGTCGTCGAAGAGTAGACGAGAGAAAGGTGTAAACGTTTTCTCTCAGAACTGCGCGAAAACTTGTATTCCGGCTCAAAACAACGGGATACATCGTTTTAGATCGAAACTAGCAAGATTCACGAGCATCGATTTTACAAGTCGTCGACGAGTAGACGAGAGAAAATTGTAAACTTTTTCTCTCAGAACTGCGCGAAAACTTGTATTCCGGCTCAAAACAACGGAATGCATTGTTTTAGATCGAAACTAGCAAGATTCACGAGCATCGACTTTACAAGTCGCCGAAGAGTAGACGAGAGAAAGGTATAAACTTTTCCTCTCAGAACTGCACGAAAACTTGTATTCCGGCTCAAAACAACGGGATACATCGTTTTAGATCGAAACGAGCAAGATTCACGAGCATCGATTTTACAAGTCGTCGAAGAGTAGACGAGAGAAAGGTGTAAACTTTTTCTCTCAGAACTGCGCGAAAACTTGTATTCCGGCTCAAAACAACGGGATACATCGGTTTAGATCGAAACGAGCAAGATTCACGAGCATCGATTTTACAAGTCCTCGAAGAGTAGACGAGAGAAAGGTGTAAACTTTTTCTCTCAGAACTGCACGAAAACTTGTATTCCGGCTCAAAAAACGGGATACATCGTTTTAGATCGAAACTAGCAAGATTCACGAGCATCGATTTTACAAGTCGTCGAAGAGTAGACGAGAGAAAGGTGTAAACTTTTTCTCTCAGAACTGCGCGAAAACTTGTATTCCGGCTCAAAACAACGGAATACATCGTTTTAGATCGAAACTAGCAAGATTCACGAGCATCGATTTTACAAGTCGCCGAAGAGTAGACGAGAGAAAGGTGTAAACTTTTTCTCTCAGAACTGCACGAAAACTTGTATTCCGGCTCAAAACAACGGGATACATCGTTTTAGATCTAAACGAGCAAGATTCACGAGCATCGATTTTGCAAGTCGTCGAAGAGTAGACGAGAGAAAGGTGTAAACTTTTTCTCTCAGAACTGCGCGAAAACTTGTATTCCGGCTCAAAACAACGGGATACATCGTTTTAGATCGAAACTAGCAAGATTCACGAGCATCGATTTTACAAGTCTTCGACGAGTAGACGAGAGAAAGGTGTAAACTTTTTCTCTCAGAACTGCACGAAAACTTGTATTCCGGCTCAAAACAACGGGATACATCGTTTTAGATCGAAACGAGCAAGATTCACGAGCATCGATTTTGCAAGTCGTCGAAGAGTAGACGAGAGAAAGGCGTAAACTTCTTCTCTCAGAATAGCGCGAAAACTTGTATTCCGGCTCAAAACAACAGGATTCATCGTTGTAGATCGAAACTAGCAAGATTCACGAGCATTGATTTTACAAGTCGTCGAAGAGTAGACGAGAGAAAGGTGTAAACTTTTTCTCTCAGAACTGCACGAAAACTTGAATTCCGGCTCAAAACAACGGGATACATCGTTTTAGATCTAAACGAGCAAGATTCACGAGCATCGATTTTGCAAGTCGTCGAAGAGTAGACGAGAGAAAGGTGTAAACTTTTTCTCTCAGAACTGCGCGAAAACTTGTATTCCGGCTCAAAACAACGGGATACATCGTTTTAGATCGAAACTAGCAAGATTCACGAGCATCGATTTTACAAGTCTTCGACGAGTAGACGAGAGAAAGGTGTAAACTTTTTCTCTCAGAACTGCACGAAAACTTGTATTCCGGCTCAAAACAACGGGATACATCGTTTTAGATCGAAACGAGCAAGATTCACGAGCATCGATTTTGCAAGTCGTCGAAGAGTAGACGAGAGAAAGGCGTAAACTTCTTCTCTCAGAATAGCGCGAAAACTTGTATTCCGGCTCAAAACAACAGGATTCATCGTTGTAGATCGAAACTAGCAAGATTCACGAGCATTGATTTTACAAGTCGTCGAAGAGTAGACGAGAGAAAGGTGTAAAGTTTTTCTCTCAGAACTGCGCGAAAACTTGTATTCCGGCTCAAAACAACGGAATACATCGTTTTAGATCGAAACTAGCAAGATTCACGAGCATCGATTTTACAAGTCGTCGACGAGTAGACGAGAGAAAATTGTAAACTTTTTCTCTCAGAACTGCGCGAAAACTTGTATTCCGGCTCAAAACAACGAGATACATCGTTGTAGATCGAAACTAGCAAGATTCACGAGCATTGATTTTACAAGTCGTCGAAGAGTAGACGAGAGAAAGGTGTAAACTTTTTCTCTCAGAACTGCGCGAAAACTTGTATTCCGGCTCAAAACAACGGAATACATCGTTTTAGATCGAAACTAGCAAGATTCACGAGCATCGATTTTACAAGTCCTCGAAGAGTAGACGAGAGAAAGGTGTAAACTTTTTCTCTCAGAACTGCACGAAAACTTGTATTCCGGCTCAAAAAACGGGATACATCGTTTTAGATCGAAACTAGCAAGATTCACGAGCATCGATTTTACAAGTCGTCGAAGAGTAGACGAGAGAAAGGTGTAAACTTTTTCTCTCAGAACTGCGCGAAAACTTGTATTCCGGCTCAAAACAACGGAATACATCGTTTTAGATCGAAACTAGCAAGATTCACGAGCATCGATTTTACAAGTCGCCGAAGAGTAGACGAGAGAAAGGTGTAAACTTTTTCTCTCAGAACTGCACGAAAACTTGTATTCCGGCTCAAAACAACGGGATACATCGTTTTAGATCTAAACGAGCAAGATTCACGAGCATCGATTTTGCAAGTCGTCGAAGAGAAGACGAGAGAAAGGTGTAAACTTTTTCTCTCAGAACTGCGCGAAAACTTGTATTCCGGCTCAAAACAACGGGATACATCGTTTTAGATCGAAACTAGCAAGATTCACGAGCATCGATTTTACAAGTCGTCGACGAGTAGACGAGAGAAAGGTGTAAACTTTTTCTCTCAGAACTGCACGAAAACTTGTATTCCGGCTCAAAACAACGGGATACATCGTTTTAGATCGAAACGAGCAAGATTCACGAGCATCGATTTTGCAAGTCGTCGAAGAGTAGACGAGAGAAAGGCGTAAACTTCTCTCAGAATAGCGCGAAAACTTGTATTCCGGCTCAAAACAACAGGATTCATCGTTGTAGATCGAAACTAGCAAGATTCACGAGCATTGATTTTACAAGTCGTCGAAGAGTAGACGAGAGAAAGGTGTAAAGTTTTTCTCTCAGAACTGCGCGAAAACTTGTATTCCGGCTCAAAACAACGGAATACATCGTTTTAGATCGAAACTAGCAAGATTCACGAGCATCGATTTTACAAGTCGTCGACGAGTAGACGAGAGAAAATTGTAAACTTTTTCTCTCAGAACTGCGCGAAAACTTGTATTCCGGCTCAAAACAACGGAATGCATCGTTTAAGTTTGAAACTAGCAAGATTCACGAGCATCGATAATATAAGTCGTCGAAGAGTAGACGAGAGAAAGGTGTAAACGTTTTCTCTCAGAACTGCAAGAAAACTTGTATTCCGGCTCAAAACAACGGGATACATCGTTTTAGATCGAAACGAGCAAGATTCACGAGCATCGATTTTACAAGTCCTCGAAGAGTAGACGAGAGAAAGGTGTAAACTTTTTCTCTCAGAACTGCACGAAAACTTGTATTCCGGCTCAAAAAAACGGGATACATCGTTTTAGATCGAAACTAGCAAGATTCACGAGCATCGATTTTACAAGTCGTCGAAGAGTAGACGAGAGAAAGGTGTAAACTTTTTCTCTCAGAACTGCGCGAAAACTTGTATTCCGGCTCAAAACAACGGAATACATCGTTTTAGATCGAAACTAGCAAGATTCACGAGCATCGATATTACAAGTCGTCGAAGAGTAGACGAGAGAAAGGTGTAAACTTTTTCTCTCAGAACTGCGCGAAAACTTGTATTCCGGCTCAAAACAACGGGATACATCGTTTTAGATCGAAACTAGCAAGATTCACGAGCATCGATTTTACAAGTCGTCGACGAGTAGACGAGAGAAAATTGTAAACTTTTTCTCTCAGAACTGCGCGAAAACTTGTATTCCGGCTCAAAACAACGGAATGCATCGTTTTAGATCGAAACTAGCAAGATTCACGAGCATCGATTTTACAAGTCGCCGAAGAGTAGACGAGAGAAAGGTGTAAACTTTTTCTCTCAGAACTGCACGAAAACTTGTATTCCGGCTCAAAACAACGGGATACATCGTTTTAGATCTAAACGAGCAAGATTCACGAGCATCGATTTTGCAAGTCGTCGAAGAGTAGACGAGAGAAAGGTGTAAACTTTTTCTCTCAGAACTGCGCGAAAACTTGTATTCCGGCTCAAAACAACGGGATACATCGTTTTAGATCGAAACTAGCAAGATTCACGAGCATCGATTTTACAAGTCTTCGACGAGTAGACGAGAGAAAGGTGTAAACTTTTTCTCTCAGAACTGCACAAAAACTTGTATTCCGGCTCAAAACAACGGGATACATCGTTTTAGATCGAAACGAGCAAGATTCACGAGCATCGATTTTACAAGTCCTCGAAGAGTAGACGAGAGAAAGGTGTAAACGTTTTCTCTCAGAACTGCGTCAGAACTTGTATTCCGGCTCAGAACAACGGGTTACATCGTTTTAGATCGAAACTAGCAAGATTCACGAGCATCGATTTTACAAGTCCTCGAAGAGTAGACGAGAGAAAGGCGTAAACGTCTTCTCTCAGAACTGCGCGAAAACTTGTATTCCGAGTCGTCGAAGAGTAGACGAGAGAAAGGTGTAAACTTTTTCTCTCAGAACTGCGCGAAAACTTGTATTCCGGCTCAAAACAACGGAATACATCGTTTTAGATCGAAACTAGCAAGATTCACGAGCATCGATTTTACAAGTCGTCGAAGAGTAGACGAGAGAAAGGTGTAAACTTTTTCTCTCAGAACTGCGCGAAAACTTGTATTCCGGCTCAAAACAACGGAATACATCGTTTTAGATCGAAACTAGCAAGATTCACGAGCATCGATATTACAAGTCGTCGAAGAGTAGACGAGAGAAAGGTGTAAACTTTTTCTCTCAGAACTGCGCGAAAACTTGTATTCCGGCTCAAAACAACGGGATACATCGTTTTGGATCGAAACTAGCAAGATTCACGAGCATCGATTTTACAAGTCGTCGACGAGTAGACGAGAGAAAATTGTAAACTTTTTCTCTCAGAACTGCGCGAAAACTTGTATTCCGGCTCAAAACAACGGAATGCATCGTTTTAGATCGAAACTAGCAAGATTCACGAGCATCGATTTTACAAGTCGCCGAAGAGTAGACGAGAGAAAGGTGTAAACTTTTCCTCTCAGAACTGCACGAAAACTTGTATTCCGGCTCAAAACAACGGGATACATCGGTTTAGATCGAAACGAGCAAGATTCACGAGCATCGATTTTACAAGTCCTCGAAGAGTAGACGAGAGAAAGGTGTAAACTTTTTCTCTCAGAACTGCACGAAAACTTGTATTCCGGCTCAAAAAAATGGGATACATCGTTTTAGATTGAAACTAGCAAGATTCACGAGCATCGATTTTACAAGTCGTCGAAGAGTAGACGAGAGAAAGGTGTAAACGTTTTCTCTCAGAACTGCGCGAAAACTTGTATTCCGGCTCAAAACAACGGGATACATCGTTTTAGATCGAAACTAGCAAGATTCACGAGCATCGATTTTACAAGTCGTCGACGAGTAGACGAGAGAAAATTGTAAACTTTTTCTCTCAGAACTGCGCGAAAACTTGTATTCGGGCTCAAAACAACGGAATGCATTGTTTTAGATCAAAACTAGCAAGATTCACGAGCATCGACTTTACAAGTCGCCGAAGAGTAGACGAGAGAAAGGTGTAAACTTTTCCTCTCAGAACTGCACGAAAACTTGTATTCCGGCTCAAAACAACGGGATACATCGTTTTAGATCGAAACGAGCAAGATTCACGAGCATCGATTTTACAAGTCGTCGAAGAGTAGACGAGAGAAAGGTGTAAACTTTTTCTCTCAGAACTGCGCGAAAACTTGTATTCCGGCTCAAAACAACGGGATACATCGGTTTAGATCGAAACGAGCAAGATTCACGAGCATCGATTTTACAAGTCCTCGAAGAGTAGACGAGAGAAAGGTGTAAACTTTTTCTCTCAGAACTGCACGAAAACTTGTATTCCGGCTCAAAAAAACGGGATACATCGTTTTAGATCGAAACGCAAGATTCACGAGCATCGATTTTACAAGTCGTCGAAGAGTAGACGAGAGAAAGGTGTAAACTTTTTCTCTCAGAACTGCGCGAAAACTTGTATTCCGGCTCAAAACAACGGGATACATCGTTTTAGATCGAAACTAGCAAGATTCACGAGCATCGATTTTACAAGTCGTCGACGAGTAGACGAGAGAAAATTGTAAACTTTTTCTCTCAGAACTGCGCGAAAACTTGCATTCCGGCTCAAAACAACGGAATGCATCGTTTTAGATCGAAACTAGCAAGATTCACGAGCATCGATTTTATAAGTCGCCGAAGAGTAGACGAGAGAAAGGTGTAAACGTTTTCTCTCAGAACTGCGTCAGAACTTGTATTCCGGCTCAGAACAACGGGTTACATCGTTTTAGATCGAAACTAGCAAGATTCACGAGCATCGATTTTACAAGTCCTCGAAGAGTAGACGAGAGAAAGGCGTAAACTTCTTCTCTCAGAACTGCGCGAAAACTTGTATTCCGGCTCAAAACAACGGAATACATCGTTTTAGATCGAAACTAGCAAGATTCACGAGCATCGATTTTACAAGTCGTCGAAGAGTAGACGAGAGAAAGGTGTAAACTTTTTCTCTCAGAACTGCACGAAAACTTGTATTCCGGCTCAAAACAACGGGATACATCGTTTTAGATCGAAACTAGCAAGATTCACGAGCATCGATTTTACAAGTCGTCGAAGAGTAGACGAGAGAAAGGTGTAAACTTTTTCCCTCAGAACTGCGCGAAAACTTGTATTCCAGCTCAAAACAACGAGATACATCGTTGTAGATCGAAACTAGCAAGATTCACGAGCATTGATTTTACAAGTCGTCGAAGAGTAGACGAGAAAAAGGTGTAAACTTTTTCTCTCAGAACTGCGCGAAAACTTGTATTCCAGCTCAAAACAACGAGATACATCGTTGTAGATCGAAACTAGCAAGATTCACGAGCATTGATTTTACAAGTCGTCGAAGAGTAGACGAGAGAAAGGTGTAAACTTTTTCTCTCAGAACTGCGCGAAAACTTGTATTCCGGCTCAAAACAACGGAATACATCGTTTTAGATCGAAACTAGCAAGATTCACGAGCATCGATTTTACAAGTCGTCGAAGAGTAGACGAGAGAAAGGTGTAAACTTTTTTTCTCAGAACTGCGCGAAAACTTGTATTCCGGCTCAAAACAACAGAATACATCGTTTTAGATCGAAACTAGCAAGATTCACGAGCATCGATTTTACAACTCTTCGAAGAGTAGACAAGAGAAAGGTGTAAACTTTTTCTCTCAGAACTGCACGAAAACTTGTATTCCGGCTCAAAACAACAGGATACATCGTTTTAGATCGAAACTAGCAAGATTCACGAGCATCGATTTTACAAGTCGTCGAATAGTAGACGAGAGAAAGGTGTAAACTTTTTCTCTCAGAACTGCGCGAAAACTTGTATTCCGGCTCAAAACAACGAGATTCATCCTTTTAGATCGAAACTAGCAAGATTCACGAGCATCGATTTACAAGTCCTCGAAGAGTAGACGAGAGAAAGGTGTAAACGTTTTCTCTCAGAACTGCGTCAGAACTTGTATTCCGGCTAAGAACAACGGGTTACATCGTTTTAGATCGAAACTAGCAAGATTCACGAGCATCGATTTTACAAGTCATCGAAGAGTAGACGAGAGAAAGGCGTAAACTTTTTCTCTCAGAACTGCGCGAAAACTTGTATTCCGGCTCAAAACAACGGAATACATCGTTTTAGATCGAAACTAGCAAGATTCACGAGCATCGATATTACAAGTCGTCGAAGAGTAGACGAGAGAAAGGTGTAAACTTTTTCTCTTAGAACGTAATTCACAAGGGTAGAAACTTGGGCGAGTCGGTAACGGTGATCCAACTTCCGACTGAAAGAAACCAGGGCGGCCAAGACGAACGTAATCCGTGAGGGGAAACAGGCGCATGCGCCCAGAAAGATAATGAAAAACAGGTGAATGAGGATCTACGGATGTGCACGATTCAGCGTTTCTTTAAGAAGGCCAGCTCTCTTTTGGACAGGGAGATAGACGGCTTGCTTACACATTTATCGTCCAAGGCAGCGATACGAGCTGCTTCAATAATCTCTCGCGTTAACTGATCCCGGTGTCTGGCAACGATCGAGCACTTGTCCAGAAATGGCACACAACCACACTCCTTGCAGTGTAAAGCCAGATTACTGCCAGTAAAAGTTCTCAAGTTATTTTTGTGTTCGCGAAGTCTCTCATTCAAGCACCGACCTGACTGACCAACATACCGCTTACCGCAAGAGAGAGGGATGTCATAAACAATGCCTTCAGTACATTTCACGAATTTCTTTCTGTGGTTAATGGTGCACTGCAGCTTTTGGGGACGTTTATCAGCGGGCAAAGTTTTTTTGGAAAGCGCACTTAGTTTTTCAGGGGCAGAAAAAACGACACGAACATTAGCTTTTGTCCCAATTTTCTTGAGATTGTGGGACAGGCAATGAATGTAAGGAATGACGGCAATTTTGTCTTTTTTCTTTCTGAAGGCACGGACGGCAGTTGACCTTCCTGGCGCTTCTTCTTTAGTATGCCTTCGGCGACAGAAACACAAATATCAGCTGGGTAGCCTGCTTGATGGAACCTTGCGAGTTGAGCGTGAAAGCTCTCGCTGATGAGGTGGGGGCATGACTTTTCCAGAGCATTCTTCAAGCATAAATTAATAATGCCCCTTAGAACTCTTAGAACTGCGCGAAAACTTGTATTCCGGCTCAAAACAACGGGATACATCGTTTTAGATCGAAACTAGCAAGATTCACGAGCATCGATTTTAAAAGTCGTCGAAGAGTAGACGAGAGAAAGGTGTAAACTTTTTCTCTCAGTACTGCGCGGAAACTTGTATTCCGGCTCAAAACAACAGGATTCATCGTTTTAGATCGAAACTAGCAAGATTCACGAGCATCGATTCTACAAATCTTCGAAGAGTAGTCGAGAGAAAGGTGTACACTTTTTCTCTCAGAACTGCACGAAAACTTGTATTCCGGCTCAAAACAACGGTATACATCGTTTTAGATCGAAACTAGTAAGATTCGCGAGCATCGATTTTACGAATCGTCGACGAGTAGACGAGAGAAAATTGTAAACTTTTTCTCTCAGAACTGCGCGAAAACTTGTATTCCGGCTCAAAACAACGGAATACATCGTTTTAGATCGAGACTAGCAAGATTCACGAGCATCGATTTTACAAGTCGTCGAAGAGTAGAGAGAAAGGTGTAAACTTTTTCTCTCAGAACTGCACGAAAACTTGTATTCCGGCTCAAAACAACGGGATACATCGTTTTAGATCGAAAATAGCAAGATTCACGAGCATCGATTTTACAAGTCGTCGAAGAGTAGACGAGAGAAAGGTGTAAACTTTTTCTCTCAGAACTGCGCGAAAACTTGTATTCCGGCTCAAAACAACGGGATACATCGTTTTAGATCGAAACTAGCAAGATTCACGAGCATCGATTTTACAAGTCGTCGACGAGTAGACGAGAGAAAGGTGTAAACTTTTTCTCTCAGAACTGCGCGAAAACTTGTATTCCGGCTCAAAACAACGGAATGCATCGTTTTAGATCGAAACTAGCAAGATTCACGAGCATCAACTTTACAAGTCGCCGAAGAGTAGACGAGAGAAAGGTGTAAACTTTTCCTCTCAGAACTGCACGAAAACTTGTATTCCGGCTCAAAACAACGGGATACATCGTTTTAGATCGAAACGAGCAAGATTCACGAGCATCGATTTTACAAGTCGTCGAAGAGTAGACGAGAGAAAGGTGTAAACGTTTTCTCTCAGAACTGCGCGAAAACTTGTATTCCGGCTCAAAACAACGGGATACATCGGTTTAGATCGAAACGAGCGAGATTCACGAGCATCGATTTTACAAGTCCTCGAAGAGTAGACGAGAGAAAGGTGTAAACTTTTTCTCTCAGAACTGCACGAAAACTTGTATTCCGGCTCAAAAAAACGGGATACATCGTTTTAGATCGAAACTAGCAAGATTCACGAGCATCGATTTTACAAGTCGTCGAAGAGTAGACGAGAGAAAGGTGTAAACTTTTTCTCTCAGAACTGCGCGAAAACTTGTATTCCGGCTCAAAACAACGGGATACATCGTTTTAGATCGAAACTAGCGAGATTCACGAGCATCGATTTTACAAGTCGTCGACGAGTAGACGAGAGAAAATTGTAAACTTTTTCTCTCAGAACTGCGCGAAAACTTGCATTCCGGCTCAAAACAACGGAATGCATCGTTTTAGATCGAAACTAGCAAGATTCACGAGCATCGATTTTACAAGTCGCCGAAGAGTAGACGAGAGAAAGGTGTAAACTTTTTCTCTCAGAACTGCACGAAAACTTGTATTCCGGCTCAAAACAACGGGATACATCGTTTTAGATCGAAACGAGCAAGATTTAAGAGCATCGGTTTTACAAGTCGTCGAAGAGTAGACGAGAGAAAGGTGTAAACTTTTCCTCTCAGAACTGCGCGAAAACTTGTATTCCGGCTCAAAACAACGGGATACATCGTTTTAGATCGAAACTAGCAAGATTCACGAGCATCGATTTTACAAGTCGTCGACGAGTAGACAAGAGAAAATTGTAAACTTTTTCTCTCAGAACTGCGCGAAAACTTGTATTCCGGCTCAAAACAACGGGATACATCGTTTTAGATCAAAACTAGCAAGATTCACGAGCATCGATTTTACAAGTCCTCGAAGAGTAGACGAGAGAAAGGCGTAAACTTTTTCTCTCAGAACTGCGCGAAAACTTGTATTCCGGCTCAAAACAACGGGATACATCGTTTTAGATTGAAACTAGCAAGATTCACGAGCATCGATTTTACAAGTCGTCGACGAGTAGACGAGAGAAAATTGTAAACTTTTTCTCTCAGAACTGCGCGAAAACTTGTATTCCGGCTCAAAACAACGGAATGCATCGTTTTAGATCGAAACTAGCATGATTCACGAGCATCGATTTTACACGTCGCCGAAGAGTAGACGAGAGAAAGGTGTAAACTTTTTCTCTCAGAACTGCGCGAGAACTTGTATACCGGCTCAAAAAAACGGGATACATCGTTTTAGATCGAAACTAGCAAGATTCACGAGCATCGATTTTACAAGTCGTCGAAGAGTAGACGAGAGAAAGGTGTAAACTTTTTTTCTCAGAAGTGCGCGAAAACTTGTATTCCGGCTCAAAACAACAGAATACATCGTTTTAGATCGAAACTAGCAAGATTCACGAGCATCGATTTTACAACTCTTCGAAGAGTAGACAAGAGAAAGGTGTAAACTTTTTCTCTCAGAACTGCACGAAAACTTGTATTCCGGCTCAAAACAACGAGATTCATCCTTTTAGATCGAAACTAGCAAGATTCACGAGCATCGATTTACAAGTCCTCGAAGAGTAGACGAGAGAAAGGTGTAAACGTTTTCTCTCAGAACTGCGTCAGAACTTGTATTCCGGCTCAGAACAACGGGTTACATCGTTTTAGATCGAAACTAGCAAGATTCACGAGCATCGATTTTACAAGTCATCGAAGAGTAGACGAGAGAAAGGCGTAAACTTTTTCTCTCAGAACTGCGCGAAAACTTGTATTCCGGCTCAAAACAACGGAATACATCGTTTTAGATCGAAACTAGCAAGATTCACGAGCATCGATATTACAAGTCGTCGAAGAGTAGACGAGAGAAAGGTGTAAACTTTTTCTCTTAGAACGTAATTCACAAGGGTAGAAACTTGGGCGAGTCGGTAACGGTGATGCAACTTCCGACTGAAAGAAACCAGGGCGGCCAAGACGAACGTAATCCGTGAGGGGAAACAGGCGCATGCGCCCAGAAAGATAATGAAAAACAGGTGAATGAGGATCTACGGATGTGCACGATTCAGCGTTTCTTTAAGAAGGCCAGCTCTCTTTTGGACAGGGAGATAGACGGCTTGCTTACACATTTATCGTCCAAGGCAGCGATACGAGCTGCTTCAATAATCTCTCGCGTTAACTGATCCCGGTGTCTGGCAACGATCGAGCACTTGTCCAGAAATGGCACACAACCACACTCCTTGCAGTGTAAAGCCAGATTACTGCCAGTAAAAGTTCTCAAGTTATTTTTGTGTTCGCGAAGTCTCTCATTCAAGCACCGACCTGACTGACCAACATACCGCTTACCGCAAGAGAGAGGGATGTCATAAACAATGCCTTCAGTACATTTCACGAATTTCTTTCTGTGGTTAATGGTGCACTGCAGCTTTTGGGGACGTTTATCAGCGGGAAAAGTTTTTTTGGAAAGCGCACTTAGTTTTTCAGGGGCAGAAAAAACGACACGAACATTAGCTTTTGTCCCAATTTTCTTGAGATTGTGGGACAGGCAATGAATGTAAGGAATGACGGCAATTTTGTCTTTTTTTCTTTCTGAAGGCACGGACGGCAGTTGACCTTCCTGGCGCTTCTTCTTTAGTATGCCTTCGGCGACAGAAACACAAATATCAGCTGGGTAGCCTGCTTGATGGAACCTTGCGAGTTGAGCGTGAAAGCTCTCGCTGATGAGGTGGGGGCATGACTTTTCCAGAGCATTCTTCAAGCATAAATTAATAATGCCCCTTAGAACTCTTAGAACTGCGCGAAAACTTGTATTCCGGCTCAAAACAACGGGATACATCGTTTTAGATCGAAACTAGCAAGATTCACGAGCATCGATTTTAAAAGTCGTCGAAGAGTAGACGAGAGAAAGGTGTAAACATTTTTCTCTCAGTACTGCGCGGAAACTTGTATTCCGGCTCAAAACAACAGGATTCATCGTTTTAGATCGAAACTAGCAAGATTCACGAGCATCGATTTTACAAGTCTTCGAAGAGTAGTCGAGAGAAAGGTGTACACTTTTTCTCTCAGAACTGCACGAAAACTTGTATTCCGGCTCAAAACAACGGTATACATCGTTTTAGATCGAAACTAGTAAGATTCGCGAGCATCGATTTTACGAATCGTCGACGAGTAGACGAGAGAAAATTGTAAACTTTTTCTCTCAGAACTGCGCGAAAACTTGTATTCCGGCTCAAAACAACGGAATACATCGTTTTAGATCGAAACTAGCAAGATTCACGAGCATCGATTTTACAAGTCGTCGAAGAGTAGAGAGAAAGGTGTAAACTTTTTCTCTCAGAACTGCACGAAAACTTGTATTCCGGCTCAAAACAACGGGATACATCGTTTTAGATCGAAACTAGCAAGATTCACGAGCATCGATTTTACAAGTCGTCGAAGAGTAGACGAGAGAAAGGTGTAAACTTTTTCTCTCAGAACTGCGCGAAAACTTGTATTCCAGCTCAAAACAACGAGATACATCGTTGTAGATCGAAACTAGCAAGATTCACGAGCATTGATTTTACAAGTCGTCGAAGAGTAGACGAGAGAAAGGTGTAAACTTTTTCTCTCAGAACTGCGCGAAAACTTGTATTCCGGCTCAAAACAACGGAATACATCGTTTTAGATCGAAACTAGCAAGATTCACGAGCATCGATTTTACAAGTCGTCGACGAGTAGACGAGAGAAAATTGTAAACTTTTTCTCTCAGAACTGCGCGAAAACTTGTATTCCGGCTCAAAACAACGGAATGCATCGTTTTAGATCGAAACTAGCAAGATTCACGAGCATCGATTTTACAAGTCGTCAAAGAGTAGACGAGAGAAAGGTGTAAACTTTTTCTCTCAGAACTGCACGAAAACTTGTATTCCGGCTCAAACAACGGGATACATCGTTTTAGATCGAAACGAGCAAGATTCACGAGCATCGATTTTACAAGTCCTCGAAGAGTAGACGAGAGAAAGGTGTAAACTTTTTCTCTCAGAACTGCACGAAAACTTGTATTCCGGCTCAAAAAAATGGGATACATCGTTTTAGATCGAAACTAGCAAGATTCACGAGCATCGATTTTACAAGTCGTCGAAGAGTAGACGAGAGAAAGGTGTAAACTTTTTCTCTCAGAACTGCGCGAAAACTTGTATTCCGGCTCAAAACAACAGGATTCATCGTTTTAGATCGAAACTAGCAAGATTCACGAGCATCGATTTTACAAGTCCTCGAAGAGTAGACGAGAGAAAGGTGTAAACTTTTTCTCTCAGAACTGCACGAAAACTTGTATACCGGCTCAAAAAAACGGGATACATCGTTTTAGATCGAAACTAGCAAGATTCACGAGCATCGATTTTACAAGTCGTCGAAGAGTAGACGAGAGAAAGGTGTAAACTTTTTTTCTCAAAACTGCGCGAAAACTTGTATTCCGGCTCAAAACAACAGAATACATCGTTTTAGATCGAAACTAGCAAGATTCACGAGCATCGATTTTACAACTCGTCGAAGAGTAGACAAGAGAAAGGTGTAAACTTTTTCTCTCAGAACTGCACGAAAACTTGTATTCCGGCTCAAAACAACAGGATACATCGTTTTAGATCGAAACTAGCAAGATTCACGAGCATCGATTTTACAAGTTGTCGAAGAGTAGACGAGAGAAAGGTGTAAACTTTTTCTCTCAGAACTGCGCGAAAACTTGTATTCCGGCTCAAAACAACGGGATTCATCCTTTTAGATCGAAACTAGCAAGATTCACGAGCATCGATTTTACAAGTCGCCGAAGAGTAGACGAGAGAAAGGTGTAAACTTTTCCTCTCAGAACTGCACGAAAACTTGTATTCCGGCTCAAAACAACGGGATACATCGTTTTAGATCGAAACGAGCAAGATTCACGAGCATCGATTTTACAAGTCGTCGAAGAGTAGACGAGAGAAAGGTGTAAACTTTTTCTCTCAGAACTGCGCGAAAACTTGTATTCCGGCTCAAAACAACGGGATACATCGGTTTAGATCGAAACGAGCAAGATTCACGAGCATCGATTTTACAAGTCCTCGAAGAGTAGACGAGAGAAAGGTGTAAACTTTTTCTCTCAGAACTGCACGAAAACTTGTATTCCGGCTCAAAACAACAGGATTCATCGTTTTAGATCGAAACTAGCAAGATTCACGAGCATCGATTTTACAAGTCGCCGAAGAGTAGACGAGAGAAAGGTGTAAACTTTTCCTCTCAGAACTGCACGAAAACTTGTATTCCGGCTCAAAACAACGGGATACATCGTTTTAGATCGAAACGAGCAAGATTCACGAGCATCGATTTTACAAGTCGTCGAAGAGTAGACGAGAGAAAGGTGTAAACTTTTTCTCTCAGAACTGCGCGAAAACTTGTATTCCGGCTCAAAACAACGGGATACATCGGTTTAGATCGAAACGAGCAAGATTCACGAGCATCGATTTTACAAGTCCTCGAAGAGTAGACGAGAGAAAGGTGTAAACTTTTTCTCTCAGAACTGCACGAAAACTTGTATTCCGGCTCAAAACAACAGGATTCATCGTTTTAGATCGAAACTAGCAAGATTCACGAGCATCGATATTACAAGTCGTCGAAGAGTAGACGAGAGAAAGGTGTAAACTTTTTCTCTTAGAACGTAATTCACAAGGGTAGAAACTTGGGCGAGTCGGTAACGGTGATCCAACTTCCGACTGAAAGAAACCAGGGCGGCCAAGACGAACGTAATCCGTGAGGGGAAACAGGCGCATGCGCCCAGAAAGATAATGAAAAACAGGTGAATGAGGATCTACGGATGTGCACGATTCAGCGTTTCTTTAAGAAGGCCAGCTCTCTTTTGGACAGGGAGATAGACGGCTTGCTTACACATTTATCGTCCAAGGCAGCGATACGAGCTGCTTCAATAATCTCTCGCGTTAACTGATCCCGGTGTCTGGCAACGATCGAGCACTTGTCCAGAAATGGCACACAACCACACTCCTTGCAGTGTAAAGCCAGATTACTGCCAGTAAAAGTTCTCAAGTTATTTTTGTGTTCGCGAAGTCTCTCATTCAAGCACCGACCTGACTGACCAACATACCGCTTACCGCAAGAGAGAGGGATGTCATAAACAATGCCTTCAGTACATTTCACGAATTTCTTTCTGTGGTTAATGGTGCACTGCAGCTTTTGGGGACGTTTATCAGCGGGAAAAGTTTTTTTGGAAAGCGCACTTAGTTTTTCAGGGGCAGAAAAAACGACACGAACATTAGCTTTTGTCCCAATTTTCTTGAGATTGTGGGACAGGCAATGAATGTAAGGAATGACGGCAATTTTGTCTTTTTTTCTTTCTGAAGGCACGGACGGCAGTTGACCTTCCTGGCGCTTCTTCTTTAATATGCCTTCGGCGACAGAAACACAAATATCAGCTGGGTAGCCTGCTTGATGGAACCTTGCGAGTTGAGCGTGAAAGCTCTCGCTGATGAGGTGGGGGCATGACTTTTCCAGAGCATTCTTCAAGCATAAATTAATAATGCCCCTTAGAACTCTTAGAACTGCGCGAAAACTTGTATTCCGGCTCAAAACAACGGGATACATCGTTTTAGATCGAAACTAGCAAGATTCACGAGCATCGATTTTAAAAGTCGTCGAAGAGTAGACGAGAGAAAGGTGTAAACTTTTTCTCTCAGTACTGCGCGGAAACTTGTATTCCGGCTCAAAACAACAGGATTCATCGTTTTAGATCGAAACTAGCAAGATTCACGAGCATCGATTTTACAAGTCTTCGAAGAGTAGTCGAGAGAAAGGTGTACACTTTTTCTCTCAGAACTGCACGAAAACTTGTATTCCGGCTCAAAACAACGGTATACATCGTTTTAGATCGAAACTAGTAAGATTCGCGAGCATCGATTTTACGAATCGTCGACGAGTAGACGAGAGAAAATTGTAAACTTTTTCTCTCAGAACTGCGCGAAAACTTGTATTCCGGCTCAAAACAACGGAATACATCGTTTTAGATCGAAACTAGCAAGATTCACGAGCATCGATTTTACAAGTCGTCGAAGAGTAGAGAGAAAGGTGTAAACTTTTTCTCTCAGAACTGCACGAAAACTTGTATTCCGGCTCAAAACAACGGAATGCATCGTTTTAGATCGAAACTAGCAAGATTCACGAGCATCGATTTTACAAGTCGTCAAAGAGTAGACGAGAGAAAGGTGTAAACTTTTTCTCTCAGAACTGCACGAAAACTTGTATTCCGGCTCAAACAACGGGATACATCGTTTTAGATCGAAACGAGCAAGATTCACGAGCATCGATTTTACAAGTCCTCGAAGAGTAGACGAGAGAAAGGTGTAAACTTTTTCTCTCAGAACTGCACGAAAACTTGTATTCCGGCTCAAAAAAATGGGATACATCGTTTTAGATCGAAACTAGCAAGATTCACGAGCATCGATTTTACAAGTCGTCGAAGAGTAGACGAGAGAAAGGTGTAAACTTTTTCTCTCAGAACTGCGCGAAAACTTGTATTCCGGCTCAAAACAACAGGATTCATCGTTTTAGATCGAAACTAGCAAGATTCACGAGCATCGATTTTACAAGTCCTCGAAGAGTAGACGAGAGAAAGGTGTAAACTTTTTCTCTCAGAACTGCACGAAAACTTGTATACCGGCTCAAAAAAAACGGGATACATCGTTTTAGATCGAAACTAGCAAGATTCACGAGCATCGATTTTACAAGTCGTCGAAGAGTAGACGAGAGAAAGGTGTAAACTTTTTTTCTCAGAACTGCGCGAAAACTTGTATTCCGGCTCAAAACAACAGAATACATCGTTTTAGATCGAAACTAGCAAGATTCACGAGCATCGATTTTACAACTCGTCGAAGAGTAGACAAGAGAAAGGTGTAAACTTTTTCTCTCAGAACTGCACGAAAACTTGTATTCCGGCTCAAAACAACAGGATACATCGTTTTAGATCGAAACTAGCAAGATTCACGAGCATCGATTTTACAAGTTGTCGAAGAGTAGACGAGAGAAAGGTGTAAACTTTTTCTCTCAGAACTGCGCGAAAACTTGTATTCCGGCTCAAAACAACGGGATTCATCCTTTTAGATCGAAACTAGCAAGATTCACGAGCATCGATTTTACAAGTCGCCGAAGAGTAGACGAGAGAAAGGTGTAAACTTTTCCTCTCAGAACTGCACGAAAACTTGTATTCCGGCTCAAAACAACGGGATACATCGTTTTAGATCGAAACGAGCAAGATTCACGAGCATCGATTTTACAAGTCGTCGAAGAGTAGACGAGAGAAAGGTGTAAACTTTTTCTCTCAGAACTGCGCGAAAACTTGTATTCCGGCTCAAAACAACGGGATACATCGGTTTAGATCGAAACGAGCAAGATTCACGAGCATCGATTTTACAAGTCCTCGAAGAGTAGACGAGAGAAAGGTGTAAACTTTTTCTCTCAGAACTGCACGAAAACTTGTATTCCGGCTCAAAAAAACGGGATACATCGTTTTAGATCGAAACTAGCAAGATTCACGAGCATCGATTTTACAAGCCGTCGAAGAGTAGACGAGAGAAAGGTGTAAACTTTTTCTCTCAGAACTGCGCGAAAACTTGTATTCCGGCTCAAAACAACGGGATACATCGTTTTAGATCGAAACTAGCAAGATTCACGAGCATCGATTTTACAATTCGTCGACGAGTAGACGAGAGAAAATTGTAAACTTTTTCTCTCAGAACTGCGCGAAAACTTGCATTCCGGCTCAAAACAACGGAATGCATCGTTTTAGATCGAAACTAGCAAGATTCACGAGCATCGATTTTACAAGTCGCCGAAGAGTAGACGAGAGAAAGGTGTAAACTTTTTCTCTCAGAACTGCACGAAAACTTGTATTCCGGCTCAAAACAACGGGATACATCGTTTTAGATCGAAACGAGCAAGATTCACGAGCATCGATTTTACAAGTCGTCGATGAGTAGACGAGAGAAAGGTGTAAACTTTTTCTCTCAGAACTGCGCGAAAACTTGTATTCCGGCTCAAAACAACGGGATACATCGTTTTAGATCGAAACTAGCAAGATTCACGAGCATCGATTTTACAAGTCGTCGACGAGTAGACGAGAGAAAATTGTAAACTTTTTCTGTCAGAACTGCGCGAAAACTTGTATTCCGGCTCAAAACAACGGGATACATCGTTTTAGATCAAAACTAGCAAGATTCACGAGCATCGATTTTACAAGTCCTCGAAGAGTAGACGAGAGAAAGGTGTAAACGTTTTCTCTCAGAACTGCGTCAGAACTTGTATTCCGGCTCAGAACAACGGGTTACATCGTTTTAGATCGAAACTAGCAAGATTCACGAGCATCGATTTTACAAGTCCTCGAAGAGTAGACGAGAGAAAGGCGTAAACTTCTTCTCTCAGAACTGCGCGAAAACTTGTATTCCGGCTCAAAACAACGGAATACATCGTTTTAGATCGAAACTAGCAAGATTCACGAGCATCGATTTTACAAGTCGTCGAAGAGTAGACGAGAGAAAGGTGTAAACTTTTTCTCTCAGAACTGCACGAAAACTTGTATTCCGGCTCAAAACAACGGGATACATCGTTTTAGATCGAAACTAGCAAGATTCACGAGCATCGATTTTACAAGTCGTCGAAGAGTAGACGAGAGAAAGGTGTAAACTTTTTCCCTCAGAACTGCGCGAAAACTTGTATTCCAGCTCAAAACAACGAGGTACATCGTTGTAGATCGAAACTAGCAAGATTCACGAGCATTGATTTTACAAGTCGTCGAAGAGTAGACGAGAGAAAGGTGTAAACTTTTTCTCTCAGAACTGCGCGAAAACTTGTATTCCAGCTCAAAACAACGAGATACATCGTTGTAGATCGAAACTAGCAAGATTCACGAGCATTGATTTTACAAGTCGTCGAAGAGTAGACGAGAGAAAGGTGTAAACTTTTTCTCTCAGAACTGCGCGAAAACTTGTATTCCGGCTCAAAACAACGGAATACATCGTTTTAGATCGAAACTAGCAAGATTCACGAGCATCGATTTTACAAGTCGTCGAAGAGTAGACGAGAGAAAGGTGTAAACTTTTTTTCTCAGAACTGCGCGAAAACTTGTATTCCGGCTCAAAACAACAGAATACATCGTTTTAGATCGAAACTAGCAAGATTCACGAGCATCGATTTTACAACTCTTCGAAGAGTAGACAAGAGAAAGGTGTAAACGTTTTCTCTCAGAACTGCACGAAAACTTGTATTCCGGCTCAAAACAACAGGATACATCGTTTTAGATCGAAACTAGCAAGATTCACGAGCATCGATTTTACAACTCTTCGAAGAGTAGACAAGAGAAAGGTGTAAACTTTTTCTCTCAGAACTGCGCGAAAACTTGTATTCCGGCTCAAAACAACGAGATTCATCCTTTTAGATCGAAACTAGCAAGATTCACGAGCATCGATTTTACAAGTCCTCGAAGAGTAGACGAGAGAAAGGTGTAAACGTTTTCTCTCAGAACTGCGTCAGAACTTGTATTCCGGCTCAGAACAACGGGTTACATCGTTTTAGATCGAAACTAGCAAGATTCACGAGCATCGATTTTACAAGTCATCGAAGAGTAGACGAGAGAAAGGCGTAAACTTTTTCTCTCAGAACTGCGCGAAAACTTGTATTCCGGCTCAAAACAACGGAATACATCGTTTTAGATCGAAACTAGCAAGATTCACGAGCATCGATATTACAAGTCGTCGAAGAGTAGACGAGAGAAAGGTGTAAACTTTTTCTCTTAGAACGTAATTCACAAGGGTAGAAACTTGGGCGAGTCGGTAACGGTGATCCAACTTCCGACTGAAAGAAACCAGGGCGGCCAAGACGAACGTAATCCGTGAGGGGAAACAGGCGCATGCGCCCAGAAAGATAATGAAAAACAGGTGAATGAGGATCTACGGATGTGCACGATTCAGCGTTTCTTTAAGAAGGCCAGCTCTCTTTTGGACAGGGAGATAGACGGCTTGCTTACACATTTATCGTCCAAGGCAGCGATACGAGCTGCTTCAATAATCTCTCGCGTTAACTGATCCCGGTGTCTGGCAACGATCGAGCACTTGTCCAGAAATGGCACACAACCACACTCCTTGCAGTGTAAAGCCAGATTACTGCCAGTAAAAGTTCTCAAGTTATTTTTGTGTTCGCGAAGTCTCTCATTCAAGCACCGACCTGACTGACCAACATACCGCTTACCGCAAGAGAGAGGGATGTCATAAACAATGCCTTCAGTACATTTCACGAATTTCTTTCTGTGGTTAATGGTGCACTGCAGCTTTTGGGGACGTTTATCAGCGGGCAAAGTTTTTTTGGAAAGCGCACTTAGTTTTTCAGGGGCAGAAAAAACGACACGAACATTAGCTTTTGTCCCAATTTTCTTGAGATTGTGGGACAGGCAATGAATGTAAGGAATGACGGCAATTTTGTCTTTTTTTCTTTCTGAAGGCACGGACGGCAGTTGACCTTCCTGGCGCTTCTTCTTTAGTATGCCTTCGGCGACAGAAACACAAATATCAGCTGGGTAGCCTGCTTGATGGAACCTTGCGAGTTGAGCGTGAAAGCTCTCGCTGATGAGGTGGGGGCATGACTTTTCCAGAGCATTCTTCAAGCATAAATTAATAATGCCCCTTAGAACTCTTAGAACTGCGCGAAAACTTGTATTCCGGCTCAAAACAACGGGATACATCGTTTTAGATCGAAACTAGCAAGATTCACGAGCATCGATTTTAAAAGTCGTCAAAGAGTAGACGAGAGAAAGGTGTAAACTTTTTCTCTCAGAACTGCGCGAAAACTTGTATTCCGGCTCAAAACAACGGGATACATCGTTTTAGATCGAAACTAGCAAGATTCACGAGCATCGATTTTACAAGTCGTCGACGAGTAGACGAGAGAAAGGTGTAAACTTTTTCTCTCAGAACTGCGCGAAAACTTGTATTCCGGCTCAAAACAACGGAATGCATCGTTTTAGATCGAAACTAGCAAGATTCACGAGCATCGACTTTACAAGTCGCCGAAGAGTAGACGAGAGAAAGGTGTAAACTTTTCCTCTCAGAACTGCACGAAAACTTGTATTCCGGCTCAAAACAACGGGATACATCGTTTTAGATCGAAACTAGCAAGATTCACGAGCATCGATTTTACAAGTCGTCGACGAGTAGACGAGAGAAAGGTGTAAACTTTTTCTCTCAGAACTGCGCGAAAACTTGTATTCCGGCTCAAAACAACGGAATGCATCGTTTTAGATCGAAACTAGCAAGATTCACGAGCATCGACTTTACAAGTCGCCGAAGAGTAGACGAGAGAAAGGTGTAAACTTTTCCTCTCAGAACTGCACGAAAACTTGTATTCCGGCTCAAAACAACGGGATACATCGTTTTAGATCGAAACGAGCAAGATTCACGAGCATCGATTTTACAAGTCGTCGAAGAGTAGACGAGAGAAAGGTGTAAACTTTTTCTCTCAGAACTGCGAGAAAACTTGTATTCCGGCTCAAAACAACGGGATACATCGGTTTAGATCGAAACGAGCAAGATTCACGAGCATCGATTTTACAAGTCCTCGAAGAGTAGACGAGAGAAAGGTGTAAACTTTTTCTCTCAGAACTGCGCGAAAACTTGTATTCCGGCTCAAAACAACGGGATACATCGGTTTAGATCGAAACGAGCAAGATTCACGAGCATCGATTTTACAAGTCCTCGAAGAGTAGACGAGAGAAAGGTGTAAACTTTTTCTCTCAGAACTGCACGAAAACTTGTATTCCGGCTCAAAAAAACGGGATACATCGTTTTAGATCGAAACTAGCAAGATTCACGAGCATCGATTTTACAAGTCGTCGAAGAGTAGACGAGAGAAAGGTGTAAACTTTTTCTCTCAGAACTGCGCGAAAACTTGTATTCCGGCTCAAAACAACGGGATACATCGTTTTAGATCGAAACTAGCAAGATTCACGAGCATCGATTTTACAAGTCGTCGACGAGTAGACGAGAGAAAATTGTAAACTTTTTCTCTCAGAACTGCGCGAAAACTTGCATTCCGGCTCAAAACAACGGAATGCATCGTTTTAGATCGAAACTAGCAAGATTCACGAGCATCGATTTTACAAGTCGCCGAAGAGTAGACGAGAGAAAGGTGTAAACTTTTTCTCTCAGAACTGCACGAAAACTTGTATTCCGGCTCAAAACAACGGGATACATCGTTTTAGATCGAAACGAGCAAGATTCAAGAGCATCGATTTTACAAGTCGTCGAAGAGTAGACGAGAGAAAGGTGTAAACTTTTTCTCTCAGAACTGCGCGAAAACTTGTATTCCGGCTCAAAACAACGGGATACATCGTTTTAGATCGAAACTAGCAAGATTCATGAGCATCGATTTTACAAGTCGTCGACGAGTAGACAAGAGAAAATTGTAAACTTTTTCTCTCAGAACTGCGCGAAAACTTGTATTCCGGCTCAAAACAACGGGATACATCGTTTTAGATCAAAACTAGCAAGATTCACGAGCATCGATTTTACAAGTCCTCGAAGAGTAGACGAGAGAAAGGCGTAAACTTTTTCTCTCAGAACTGCGCGAAAACTTGTATTCCGGCTCAAAACAACGGGATACATCGTTTTAGATTGAAACTAGCAAGATTCACGAGCATCGATTTTACAAGTCGTCGACGAGTAGACGAGAGAAAATTGTAAACTTTTTCTCTCAGAACTGCGCGAAAACTTGTATTCCGGCTCAAAACAACGGGATACATCGTTTTAGATCGAAACTAGCATGATTCACGAGCATCGATTTTACACGTCGCCGAAGAGTAGACGAGAGAAAGGTGTAAACTTTTTCTCTCAGAACTGCACGAAAACATGTATTCCGGCTCAAAACAACGGGATACATCGTTTTAGATCGAAACGAGCAAGATTCACGAGCATCGATTTTACAAGTCGTCGAAGAGTAGACGAGAGAAAGGTGTAAACTTTTTCTCTCAGAACTGCGCGAAAACTTGTATTCCGGCTCAAAACAACAGGATTCATCGTTTTAGATCGAAACTAGCAAGATTCACGAGCATCGATTTTACAAGTCCTCGAAGAGTAGACGAGAGAAAGGTGTAAACTTTTTCTCTCAGAACTGCACGAAAACTTGTATTCCGGCTCAAAACAACGGGATACATCGTTTTAGATCGAAACTAGCAAGATTCACAAGCATCGCTTTTACAAGCCGTCGATGAGTATACGAGGGAAAGGTGTAAACTTTTTTCTCAGAACTGCACGAAAACTTGTATTCCGGCTCAAAACAACAGAATACATCGTTTTAGATCGAAACTAGCAAGATTCACGAGCATGGATTTTACAACTCTTCGAAGAGTAGACAAGAGAAAGGTGTAAACTTTTTCTCTCAGAACTGCACGAAAACTTGTATTCCGGCTCAAAACAACAGGATACATCGTTTTAGATCGAAACTAGCAAGATTCACGAGCATCGATTTTACAACTCTTCGAAGAGTAGACAAGAGAAAGGTGTAAACTTTTTCTCTCAGAACTGCGCGAAAACTTGTATTCCGGCTCAAAACAACGAGATTCATCCTTTTAGATCGAAACTAGCAAGATTCACGAGCATCGATTTACAAGTCCTCGAAGAGTAGACGAGAGAAAGGTGTAAACGTTTTCTCTCAGAACTGCGCGAAATCTTGTATTCCGGCTCAAAACAACGGAATGCATCGTTTTAGATCGAAACTAGCAAGATTCACGAGCATCGACTTTACAAGTCGCCGAAGAGTAGACGAGAGAAAGGTGTAAACTTTTTCTCTCAGAACTGCACGAAAACATGTATTCCGGCTCAAAACAACGGGATACATCGTTTTAGATCGAAACGAGCAAGATTCACGAGCATCGATTTTACAAGTCGTCGAAGAGTAGACGAGAGAAAGGTGTAAACTTTTTCTCTCAGAACTGCGCGAAAACTTGTATTCCGGCTCAAAACAACAGGATTCATCGTTTTAGATCGAAACTAGCAAGATTCACGAGCATCGATTTTACAAGTCCTCGAAGAGTAGACGAGAGAAAGGTGTAAACTTTTTCTCTCAGAACTGCACGAAAACTTGTATTCCGGCTCAAAACAACGGGATACATCGTTTTAGATCGAAACTAGCAAGATTCACAAGCATCGCTTTTACAAGCCGTCGATGAGTATACGAGGGAAAGGTGTAAACTTTTTTCTCAGAACTGCACGAAAACTTGTATTCCGGCTCAAAACAACAGAATACATCGTTTTAGATCGAAACTAGCAAGATTCACGAGCATGGATTTTACAACTCTTCGAAGAGTAGACAAGAGAAAGGTGTAAACTTTTTCTCTCAGAACTGCACGAAAACTTGTATTCCGGCTCAAAACAACAGGATACATCGTTTTAGATCGAAACTAGCAAGATTCACGAGCATCGATTTTACAACTCTTCGAAGAGTAGACAAGAGAAAGGTGTAAACTTTTTCTCTCAGAACTGCGCGAAAACTTGTATTCCGGCTCAAAACAACGAGATTCATCCTTTTAGATCGAAACTAGCAAGATTCACGAGCATCGATTTACAAGTCCTCGAAGAGTAGACGAGAGAAAGGTGTAAACGTTTTCTCTCAGAACTGCGCGAAATCTTGTATTCCGGCTCAAAACAACGGAATGCATCGTTTTAGATCGAAACTAGCAAGATTCACGAGCATCGACTTTACAAGTCGCCGAAGAGTAGACGAGAGAAAGGTGTAAACTTTTCCTCTCAGAACTGCACGAAAACTTGTATTCCGGCTCAAAACAACGGGATACATCGTTTTAGATCGAAACGAGCAAGATTCACGAGCATCGATTTTACAAGTCGTCGAAGAGTAGACGAGAGAAAGGTGTAAACTTTTTCTCTCAGAACTGCGCGAAAACTTGTATTCCGGCTCAAAACAACGGGATACATCGGTTTAGATCGAAACGAGCAAGATTCACGAGCATCGATTTTACAAGTCCTCGAAGAGTAGACGAGAGAAAGGTGTAAACTTTTTCTCTCAGAACTGCGCGAAAACTTGTATTCCGGCTCAAAACAACGGGATACATCGGTTTAGATCGAAACGAGCAAGATTCACGAGCATCGATTTTACAAGTCCTCGAAGAGTAGACGAGAGAAAGGTGTAAACTTTTTCTCTCAGAACTGCACGAAAACTTGTATTCCGGCTCAAAAAAACGGGATACATCGTTTTAGATCGAAACTAGCAAGATTCACGAGCATCGATTTTACAAGTCGTCGAAGAGTAGACGAGAGAAAGGTGTAAACTTTTTCTCTCAGAACTGCGCGAAAACTTGTATTCCGGCTCAAAACAACGGGATACATCGTTTTAGATCGAAACTAGCAAGATTCACGAGCATCGATTTTACAAGTCGTCGACGAGTAGACGAGAGAAAATTGTAAACTTTTTCTCTCAGAACTGCGCGAAAACTTGCATTCCGGCTCAAAACAACGGAATGCATCGTTTTAGATCGAAACTAGCAAGATTCACGAGCATCGATTTTACAAGTCGCCGAAGAGTAGACGAGAGAAAGGTGTAAACTTTTTCTCTCAGAACTGCACGAAAACTTGTATTCCGGCTCAAAACAACGGGATACATCGTTTTAGATCGAAACGAGCAAGATTCAAGAGCATCGATTTTACAAGTCGTCGAAGAGTAGACGAGAGAAAGGTGTAAACTTTTTCTCTCAGAACTGCGCGAAAACTTGTATTCCGGCTCAAAACAACGGGATACATCGTTTTAGATCGAAACTAGCAAGATTCATGAGCATCGATTTTACAAGTCGTCGACGAGTAGACAAGAGAAAATTGTAAACTTTTTCTCTCAGAACTGCGCGAAAACTTGTATTCCGGCTCAAAACAACGGGATACATCGTTTTAGATCAAAACTAGCAAGATTCACGAGCATCGATTTTACAAGTCCTCGAAGAGTAGACGAGAGAAAGGCGTAAACTTTTTCTCTCAGAACTGCGCGAAAACTTGTATTCCGGCTCAAAACAACGGGATACATCGTTTTAGATTGAAACTAGCAAGATTCACGAGCATCGATTTTACAAGTCGTCGACGAGTAGACGAGAGAAAATTGTAAACTTTTTCTCTCAGAACTGCGCGAAAACTTGTATTCCGGCTCAAAACAACGGGATACATCGTTTTAGATCGAAACTAGCATGATTCACGAGCATCGATTTTACACGTCGCCGAAGAGTAGACGAGAGAAAGGTGTAAACTTTTTCTCTCAGAACTGCACGAAAACATGTATTCCGGCTCAAAACAACGGGATACATCGTTTTAGATCGAAACGAGCAAGATTCACGAGCATCGATTTTACAAGTCGTCGAAGAGTAGACGAGAGAAAGGTGTAAACTTTTTCTCTCAGAACTGCGCGAAAACTTGTATTCCGGCTCAAAACAACAGGATTCATCGTTTTAGATCGAAACTAGCAAGATTCACGAGCATCGATTTTACAAGTCCTCGAAGAGTAGACGAGAGAAAGGTGTAAACTTTTTCTCTCAGAACTGCACGAAAACTTGTATTCCGGCTCAAAACAACGGGATACATCGTTTTAGATCGAAACTAGCAAGATTCACAAGCATCGCTTTTACAAGCCGTCGATGAGTATACGAGGGAAAGGTGTAAACTTTTTTCTCAGAACTGCACGAAAACTTGTATTCCGGCTCAAAACAACAGAATACATCGTTTTAGATCGAAACTAGCAAGATTCACGAGCATGGATTTTACAACTCTTCGAAGAGTAGACAAGAGAAAGGTGTAAACTTTTTCTCTCAGAACTGCACGAAAACTTGTATTCCGGCTCAAAACAACAGGATACATCGTTTTAGATCGAAACTAGCAAGATTCACGAGCATCGATTTTACAACTCTTCGAAGAGTAGACAAGAGAAAGGTGTAAACTTTTTCTCTCAGAACTGCGCGAAAACTTGTATTCCGGCTCAAAACAACGAGATTCATCCTTTTAGATCGAAACTAGCAAGATTCACGAGCATCGATTTACAAGTCCTCGAAGAGTAGACGAGAGAAAGGTGTAAACGTTTTCTCTCAGAACTGCGTCAGAACTTGTATTCCGGCTAAGAACAACGGGTTACATCGTTTTAGATCGAAACTAGCAAGATTCACGAGCATCGATTTTACAAGTCATCGAAGAGTAGACGAGAGAAAGGCGTAAACTTTTTCTCTCAGAACTGCGCGAAAACTTGTATTCCGGCTCAAAACAACGGAATACATCGTTTTAGATCGAAACTAGCAAGATTCACGAGCATCGATTTTACAAGTCATCGAAGAGTAGACGAGAGAAAGGCGTAAACTTTTTCTCTCAGAACTGCGCGAAAACTTGTATTCCGGCTCAAAACAACGGAATACATCGTTTTAGATCGAAACTAGCAAGATTCACGAGCATCGATATTACAAGTCGTCGAAGAGTAGACGAGAGAAAGGTGTAAACTTTTTCTCTTAGAACGTAATTCACAAGGGTAGAAACTTGGGCGAGTCGGTAACGGTGATCCAACTTCCGACTGAAAGAAACCAGGGCGGCCAAGACGAACGTAATCCGTGAGGGGAAACAGGCGCATGCGCCCAGAAAGATAATGAAAAACAGGTGAATGAGGATCTACGGATGTGCACGATTCAGCGTTTCTTTAAGAAGGCCAGCTCTCTTTTGGACAGGGAGATAGACGGCTTGCTTACACATTTATCGTCCAAGGCAGCGATACGAGCTGCTTCAATAATCTCTCGCGTTAACTGATCCCGGTGTCTGGCAACGATCGAGCACTTGTCCAGAAATGGCACACAACCACACTCCTTGCAGTGTAAAGCCAGATTACTGCCAGTAAAAGTTCTCAAGTTATTTTTGTGTTCGCGAAGTCTCTCATTCAAGCACCGACCTGACTGACCAACATACCGCTTACCGCAAGAGAGAGGGATGTCATAAACAATGCCTTCAGTACATTTCACGAATTTCTTTCTGTGGTTAATGGTGCACTGCAGCTTTTGGGGACGTTTATCAGCGGGCAAAGTTTTTTTGGAAAGCGCACTTAGTTTTTCAGGGGCAGAAAAAACGACACGAACATTAGCTTTTGTCCCAATTTTCTTGAGATTGTGGGACAGGCAATAAATGTAAGGAATGACGGCAATTTTGTCTTTTTTTCTTTCTGAAGGCACGGACGGCAGTTGACCTTCCTGGCGCTTCTTCTTTAGTATGCCTTCGGCGACAGAAACACAAATATCAGCTGGGTAGCCTGCTTGATGGAACCTTGCGAGTTGAGCGTGAAAGCTCTCGCTGATGAGGTGGGGGCATGACTTTTCCAGAGCATTCTTCAAGCATAAATTAATAATGCCCCTTAGAACTCTTAGAACTGCGCGAAAACTTGTATTCCGGCTCAAAACAACGGGATACATCGTTTTAGATCGAAACTAGCAAGATTCACGAGCATCGATTTTAAAAGTCGTCGAAGAGTAGACGAGAGAAAGGTGTAAACTTTTTCTCTCAGTACTGCGCGGAAACCTGTATTCCGGCTCAAAACAACAGGATTCATCGTTTTAGATCGAAACTAGCAAGATTCACGAGCATCGATTTTACAAGTCTTCGAAGAGTAGTCGAGAGAAAGGTGTACACTTTTTCTCTCAGAACTGCACGAAAACTTGTATTCCGGCTCAAAACAACGGTATACATCGTTTTAGATCGAAACTAGTAAGATTCGCGAGCATCGATTTTACGAATCGTCGACGAGTAGACGAGAGAAAATTGTAAACTTTTGCTCTCAGAACTGCGCGAAAACTTGTATTCCGGCTCAAAACAACGGAATACATCGTTTTAGATCGAAACTAGCAAGATTCACGAGCATCGATTATACAAGTCGTCGAAGAGTAGAGAGAAAGGTGTAAACTTTTTCTCTCAGAACTGCACGAAAACTTGTATTCCGGCTCAAAACAACGGGATACATCGTTTTAGATCGAAACTAGCAAGATTCACGAGCATCGATTTTACAAGTCGTCGAAGAGTAGACGAGAGAAAGGTGTAAACTTTTTCTCTCAGAACTGCGCGAAAACTTGTATTCCAGCTCAAAACAACGAGATACATCGTTGTAGATCGAAACTAGCAAGATTCACGAGCATTGATTTTACAAGTCGTCGAAGAGTAGACGAGAGAAAGGTGTAAACTTTTTCTCTCAGAACTGCGCGAAAACTTGTATTCCGGCTCAAAACAACGGAATACATCGTTTTAGATCGAAACTAGCAAGATTCACGAGCATCGATTTTACAAGTCCTCGAAGAGTAGACGAGAGAAAGGTGTAAACTTTTTCTCTCAGAACTGCACGAAAACTTGTATACGGCTCAAAAAAACGGGATACATCGTTTTAGATCGAAACTAGCAAGATTCACGAGCATCGATTTTACAAGTCGTCGAAGAGTAGACGAGAGAAAGGTGTAAACTTTTTTTCTCAGAACTGCGCGAAAACTTGTATTCCGGCTCAAAACAACAGAATACATCGTTTTAGATCGAAACTAGCAAGATTCACGAGCATCGATTTTACAACTCGTCGAAGAGTAGACGAGAGAAAGGTGTAAACTTTTTCTCTCAGAACTGCACGAAAACTTGTATTCCGGCTCAAAAAAACGGGATACATCGTTTTAGATCGAACCTAGCAAGATTCACGAGCATCGATTTTACAAGTCGTCGAAGAGTAGACGAGAGAAAGGTGTAAACTTTTTCTCTCAGAACTGCGCGAAAACTTGTATTCCGGCTCAAAACAACAGGATTCATCGTTTTAGATCGAAACTAGCAAGATTCACGAGCATCGATTTTACAAGTCCTCGAAGAGTAGACGAGAGAAAGGTGTAAACTTTTTCTCTCAGAACTGCGCGAAAACTTGTATTCCGGCTCAAAACAACAGGATTCATCGTTTTAGATCGAAACTAGCAAGTATCACGAGCATCGATTTTACAAGTCCTCGAAGAGTAGACGAGAGAAAGGTGTAAACTTTTTCTCTCAGAACTGCACGAAAACTTGTATTCCGGCTCAAAACAACGGGATACATCGTTTTAGATCGAAACTAGCAAGATTCACAAGCATCGCTTTTACAAGCCGTCGATGAGTATACGAGGGAAAGGTGTAAACTTTTTTCTCAGAACTGCGCGAGAACTTGTATACCGGCTCAAAAAAACGGGATACATCGTTTTAGATCGAAACTAGCAAGATTCACGAGCATCGATTTTACAAGTCGTCGAAGAGTAGACGAGAGAAAGGTGTAAACTTTTTTTCTCAGAACTGCGCGAAAACTTGTATTCCGGCTCAAAACAACAGAATACATCGTTTTAGATCGAAACTAGCAAGATTCACGAGCATCAATTTTACAACTCGTCGAAGAGTAGACAAGAGAAAGGTGTAAACTTTTTCTCTCAGAACTGCACGAAAACTTGTATTCCGGCTCAAAACAACAGGATACATCGTTTTAGATCGAAACTAGCAAGATTCACGAGCATCGATTTTACAAGTCGTCGAAGAGTAGACGAGAGAAAGGTGTAAACTTTTTCTCTCAGAACTGCGCGAAAACTTGTATTCCGGCTCAAAACAACGGGATTCATCCTTTTAGATCGAAACTAGCAAGATTCACGAGCATCGATTTTACAAGTCCTCGAAGAGTAGACGAGAGAAAGGTGTAAACGTTTTCTCTCAGAACTGCGTCAGAACTTGTATTCCGGCTCAGAACAACGGGTTACATCGTTTTAGATCGAAACTAGCAAGATTCACGAGCATCGATTTTACAAGTCATCGAAGAGTAGACGAGAGAAAGGCGTAAACTTTTTCTCTCAGAACTGCGCGAAAACTTGTATTCCGGCTCAAAACAACGGAATACATCGTTTTAGATCGAAACTAGCAAGATTCACGAGCATCGATATTACAAGTCGTCGAAGAGTAGACGAGAGAAAGGTGTAAACTTTTTCTCTTAGAACTGCGCGAAAACTTGTATTCCGGCTCAAAACAACGGGATACATCGTTTTAGATCGAAACTAGCAAGATTCACGAGCATCGATTTTAAAAGTCGTCGAAGAGTAGACGAGAGAAAGGTGTAAACTTTTTCTCTCAGTACTGCGCGGAAACTTGTATTCCGGCTCAAAACAACAGGATTCATCATTTTAGATCGAAACTAGCAAGATTCACGAGCATCGATTTTACAAGTCGTCGAAGAGTAGAGAGAAAGGTGTAAACTTTTTCTCTCAGAACTGCGCGAAAACTTGTATTCCGGCTCAAAACAACGGAATACATCGTTTTAGATCGAAACTAGCAAGATTCACGAGCATCGATTTTACAAGTCGTCGACGAGTAGACGAGAGAAAATTGTAAACTTTTTCTCTCAGAACTGCGCGAAAACTTGTATTCCGGCTCAAAACAACGGAATGCATCGTTTTAGATCAAAACTAGCAATATTCACGAGCATCGATTTTACAAGTCGTCAAAGAGTAGACGAGAGAAAGGTGTAAACTTTTTCTCTCAGAACTGCACGAAAACTTGTATTCCGGCTCAAACAACGGGATGCATCGTTTTAGATCGAAACGAGCAAGATTCACGAGCATCGATTTTACAAGTCCTCGAAGAGTAGACGAGAGAAAGGTGTAAACTTTTTCTCTCAGAACTGCACGAAAACTTGTATTCCGGCTCAAAACAACAGGATTCATCGTTTTAGATCGAAACTAGCAAGATTCACGAGCATCGATTTTACAAGTCCTCGAAGAGTAGACGAGAGAAAGGTGTAAACTTTTTCTCTCAGAACTGCACGAAAACTTGTATACGGCTCAAAAAAACGGGATACATCGTTTTAGATCGAAACTAGCAAGATTCACGAGCATCGATTTTACAAGTCGTCGAAGAGTAGACGAGAGAAAGGTGTAAACTTTTTTTCTCAGAACTGCGCGAAAACTTGTATTCCGGCTCAAAACAACAGAATACATCGTTTTAGATCGAAACTAGCAAGATTCACGAGCATCGATTTTACAACTCGTCGAAGAGTAGACGAGAGAAAGGTGTAAACTTTTTCTCTCAGAACTGCACGAAAACTTGTATTCCGGCTCAAAAAAACGGGATACATCGTTTTAGATCGAACCTAGCAAGATTCACGAGCATCGATTTTACAAGTCGTCGAAGAGTAGACGAGAGAAAGGTGTAAACTTTTTCTCTCAGAACTGCGCGAAAACTTGTATTCCGGCTCAAAACAACAGGATTCATCGTTTTAGATCGAAACTAGCAAGATTCACGAGCATCGATTTTACAAGTCCTCGAAGAGTAGACGAGAGAAAGGTGTAAACTTTTTCTCTCAGAACTGCGCGAAAACTTGTATTCCGGCTCAAAACAACAGGATTCATCGTTTTAGATCGAAACTAGCAAGTATCACGAGCATCGATTTTACAAGTCCTCGAAGAGTAGACGAGAGAAAGGTGTAAACTTTTTCTCTCAGAACTGCACGAAAACTTGTATTCCGGCTCAAAACAACGGGATACATCGTTTTAGATCGAAACTAGCAAGATTCACAAGCATCGCTTTTACAAGCCGTCGATGAGTATACGAGGGAAAGGTGTAAACTTTTTTCTCAGAACTGCGCGAGAACTTGTATACCGGCTCAAAAAAACGGGATACATCGTTTTAGATCGAAACTAGCAAGATTCACGAGCATCGATTTTACAAGTCGTCGAAGAGTAGACGAGAGAAAGGTGTAAACTTTTTTTCTCAGAACTGCGCGAAAACTTGTATTCCGGCTCAAAACAACAGAATACATCGTTTTAGATCGAAACTAGCAAGATTCACGAGCATCGATTATACAAGTCGTCGAAGAGTAGAGAGAAAGGTGTAAACTTTTTCTCTCAGAACTGCACGAAAACTTGTATTCCGGCTCAAAACAACGGGATACATCGTTTTAGATCGAAACTAGCAAGATTCACGAGCATCGATTTTACAAGTCGTCGAAGAGTAGACGAGAGAAAGGTGTAAACTTTTTCTCTCAGAACTGCGCGAAAACTTGTATTCCAGCTCAAAACAACGAGATACATCGTTGTAGATCGAAACTAGCAAGATTCACGAGCATTGATTTTACAAGTCGTCGAAGAGTAGACGAGAGAAAGGTGTAAACTTTTTCTCTCAGAACTGCGCGAAAACTTGTATTCCGGCTCAAAACAACGGAATACATCGTTTTAGATCGAAACTAGCAAGATTCACGAGCATCGATTTTACAAGTCGTCGACGAGTAGACGAGAGAAAATTGTAAACTTTTTCTCTCAGAACTGCGCGAAAACTTGTATTCCGGCTCAAAACAACGGAATGCATCGTTTTAGATCAAAACTAGCAAGATTCACGAGCATCGATTTTACAAGTCGTCAAAGAGTAGACGAGAGAAAGGTGTAAACTTTTTCTCTCAGAACTGCACGAAAACTTGTATTCCGGCTCAAACAACGGGATACATCGTTTTAGATCGAAACGAGCAAGATTCACGAGCATCGATTTTACAAGTCCTCGAAGAGTAGACGAGAGAAAGGTGTAAACTTTTTCTCTCAGAACTGCACGAAAACTTGTATTCCGGCTCAAAACAACAGGATTCATCGTTTTAGATCGAAACTAGCAAGATTCACGAGCATCGATTTTACAAGTCCTCGAAGAGTAGACGAGAGAAAGGTGTAAACTTTTTCTCTCAGAACTGCACGAAAACTTGTATACGGCTCAAAAAAACGGGATACATCGTTTTAGATCGAAACTAGCAAGATTCACGAGCATCGATTTTACAAGTCGTCGAAGAGTAGACGAGAGAAAGGTGTAAACTTTTTTTCTCAGAACTGCGCGAAAACTTGTATTCCGGCTCAAAACAACAGAATACATCGTTTTAGATCGAAACTAGCAAGATTCACGAGCATCGATTTTACAACTCGTCGAAGAGTAGACGAGAGAAAGGTGTAAACTTTTTCTCTCAGAACTGCACGAAAACTTGTATTCCGGCTCAAAAAAACGGGATACATCGTTTTAGATCGAACCTAGCAAGATTCACGAGCATCGATTTTACAAGTTGTCGAAGAGTAGACGAGAGAAAGGTGTAAACTTTTTCTCTCAGAACTGCGCGAAAACTTGTATTCCGGCTCAAAACAACAGGATTCATCGTTTTAGATCGAAACTAGCAAGATTCACGAGCATCGATTTTACAAGTCCTCGAAGAGTAGACGAGAGAAAGGTGTAAACTTTTTCTCTCAGAACTGCGCGAAAACTTGTATTCCGGCTCAAAACAACAGGATTCATCGTTTTAGATCGAAACTAGCAAGTATCACGAGCATCGATTTTACAAGTCCTCGAAGAGTAGACGAGAGAAAGGTGTAAACTTTTTCTCTCAGAACTGCACGAAAACTTGTATTCCGGCTCAAAACAACGGGATACATCGTTTTAGATCGAAACTAGCAAGATTCACAAGCATCGCTTTTACAAGCCGTCGATGAGTATACGAGGGAAAGGTGTAAACTTTTTTCTCAGAACTGCGCGAGAACTTGTATACCGGCTCAAAAAAACGGGATACATCGTTTTAGATCGAAACTAGCAAGATTCACGAGCATCGATTTTACAAGTCGTCGAAGAGTAGACGAGAGAAAGGTGTAAACTTTTTTTCTCAGAACTGCGCGAAAACTTGTATTCCGGCTCAAAACAACAGAATACATCGTTTTAGATCGAAACTAGCAAGATTCACGAGCATCGATTTTACAAGTCGTCGACGAGTAGACAAGAGAAAATTGTAAACTTTTTCTCTCAGAACTGCGCGAAAACTTGTATTCCGGCTCAAAACAACGGGATACATCGTTTTAGATCAAAACTAGCAAGATTCACGAGCATCGATTTTACAAGTCCTCGAAGAGTAGACGAGAGAAAGGCGTAAACTTTTTCTCTCAGAACTGCGCGAAAACTTGTATTCCGGCTCAAAACAACGGGATACATCGTTTTAGATTGAAACTAGCAAGATTCACGAGCATCGATTTTACAAGTCGTCGACGAGTAGACGAGAGAAAATTGTAAACTTTTTCTCTCAGAACTGCGCGAAAACTTGTATTCCGGCTCAAAACAACGGAATGCATCGTTTTAGATCGAAACTAGCATGATTCACGAGCATCGATTTTACACGTCGCCGAAGAGTAGACGAGAGAAAGGTGTAAACTTTTTCTCTCAGAACTGCACGAAAACATGTATTCCGGCTCAAAACAACGGGATACATCGTTTTAGATCGAAACGAGCAAGATTCACGAGCATCGATTTTACAAGTCGTCGAAGAGTAGACGAGAGAAAGGTGTAAACTTTTTCTCTCAGAACTGCGCGAAAACTTGTATTCCAGCTCAAAACAACAGGATTCATCGTTTTAGATCGAAACTAGCAAGATTCACGAGCATCGATTTTACAAGTCCTCGAAGAGTAGACGAGAGAAAGGTGTAAACTTTTTCTCTCAGAACTGCACGAAAACTTGTATTCCGGCTCAAAACAACGGGATACATCGTTTTAGATCGAAACTAGCAAGATTCACAAGCATCGCTTTTACAAGCCGTCGATGAGTATACGAGGGAAAGGTGTAAACTTTTTTCTCAGAACTGCACGAAAACTTGTATTCCGGCTCAAAACAACAGAATACATCGTTTTAGATCGAAACTAGCAAGATTCACGAGCATGAATTTTACAACTCTTCGAAGAGTAGACAAGAGAAAGGTGTAAACTTTTTCTCTCAGAACTGCACGAAAACTTGTATTCCGGCTCAAAACAACAGGATACATCGTTTTAGATCGAAACTAGCAAGATTCACGAGCATCGATTTTACAACTCTTCGAAGAGTAGACAAGAGAAAGGTGTAAACTTTTTCTCTCAGAACTGCGCGAAAACTTGTATTCCGGCTCAAAACAACGAGATTCATCCTTTTAGATCGAAACTAGCAAGATTCACGAGCATCGATTTACAAGTCCTCGAAGAGTAGACGAGAGAAAGGTGTAAACGTTTTCTCTCAGAACTGCGTCAGAACTTGTATTCCGGCTAAGAACAACGGGTTACATCGTTTTAGATCGAAACTAGCAAGATTCACGAGCATCGATTTTACAAGTCATCGAAGAGTAGACGAGAGAAAGGCGTAAACTTTTTCTCTCAGAACTGCGCGAAAACTTGTATTCCGGCTCAAAACAACGGAATACATCGTTTTAGATCGAAACTAGCAAGATTCACGAGCATCGATATTACAAGTCGTCGAAGAGTAGACGAGAGAAAGGTGTAAACTTTTTCTCTTAGAACGTAATTCACAAGGGTAGAAACTTGGGCGAGTCGGTAACGGTGATCCAACTTCCGACTGAAAGAAACCAGGGCGGCCAAGACGAACGTAATCCGTGAGGGGAAACAGGCGCATGCGCCCAGAAAGATAATGAAAAACAGGTGAATGAGGATCTACGGATGTGCACGATTCAGCGTTTCTTTAAGAAGGCCAGCTCTCTTTTGGACAGGGAGATAGACGGCTTGCTTACACATTTATCGTCCAAGGCAGCGATACGAGCTGCTTCAATAATCTCTCGCGTTAACTGATCCCGGTGTCTGGCAACGATCGAGCACTTGTCCAGAAATGGCACACAACCACACTCCTTGCAGTGTAAAGCCAGATTACTGCCAGTAAAAGTTCTCAAGTTATTTTTGTGTTCGCGAAGTCTCTCATTCAAGCACCGACCTGACTGACCAACATACCGCTTACCGCAAGAGAGAGGGATGTCATAAACAATGCCTTCAGTACATTTCACGAATTTCTTTCTGTGGTTAATGGTGCACTGCAGCTTTTGGGGACGTTTATCAGCGGGCAAAGTTTTTTTGGAAAGCGCACTTAGTTTTTCAGGGGCAGAAAAAACGACACGAACATTAGCTTTTGTCCCAATTTTCTTGAGATTGTGGGACAGGCAATAAATGTAAGGAATGACGGCAATTTTGTCTTTTTTTCTTTCTGAAGGCACGGACGGCAGTTGACCTTCCTGGCACTTCTTCTTTAGTATGCCTTCGGCGACAGAAACACAAATATCAGCTGGGTAGCCTGCTTGATGGAACCTTGCGAGTTGAGCGTGAAAGCTCTCGCTGATGAGGTGGGGGCATGACTTTTCCAGAGCATTCTTCAAGCATAAATTAATAATGCCCCTTAGAACTCTTAGAACTGCGCGAAAACTTGTATTCCGGCTCAAAACAACGGGATACATCGTTTTAGATCGAAACTAGCAAGATTCACGAGCATCGATTTTAAAAGTCGTCGAAGAGTAGACGAGAGAAAGGTGTAAACTTTTTCTCTCAGTACTGCGCGGAAACTTGTATTCCGGCTCAAAACAACAGGATTCATCGTTTTAGATCGAAACTAGCAAGATTCACGAGCATCGATTTTACAAGTCTTCGAAGAGTAGTCGAGAGAAAGGTGTACACTTTTTCTCTCAGAACTGCACGAAAACTTGTATTCCGGCTCAAAACAACGGTATACATCGTTTTAGATCGAAACTAGTAAGATTCGCGAGCATCGATTTTACGAATCGTCGACGAGTAGACGAGAGAAAATTGTAAACTTTTGCTCTCAGAACTGCGCGAAAACTTGTATTCCGGCTCAAAACAACGGAATACATCGTTTTAGATCGAAACTAGCAAGATTCACGAGCATCGATTATACAAGTCGTCGAAGAGTAGAGAGAAAGGTGTAAACTTTTTCTCTCAGAACTGCACGAAAACTTGTATTCCGGCTCAAAACAACGGGATACATCGTTTTAGATCGAAACTAGCAAGATTCACGAGCATCGATTTTACAAGTCGTCGAAGAGTAGACGAGAGAAAGGTGTAAACTTTTTCTCTCAGAACTGCGCGAAAACTTGTATTCCAGCTCAAAACAACGAGATACATCGTTGTAGATCGAAACTAGCAAGATTCACGAGCATTGATTTTACAAGTCGTCGAAGAGTAGACGAGAGAAAGGTGTAAACTTTTTCTCTCAGAACTGCGCGAAAACTTGTATTCCGGCTCAAAACAACGGAATACATCGTTTTAGATCGAAACTAGCAAGATTCACGAGCATCGATTTTACAAGTCGTCGACGAGTAGACGAGAGAAAATTGTAAACTTTTTCTCTCAGAACTGCGCGAAAACTTGTATTCCGGCTCAAAACAACGGAATGCATCGTTTTAGATCAAAACTAGCAAGATTCACGAGCATCGATTTTACAAGTCGTCAAAGAGTAGACGAGAGAAAGGTGTAAACTTTTTCTCTCAGAACTGCACGAAAACTTGTATTCCGGCTCAAACAACGGGATACATCGTTTTAGATCGAAACGAGCAAGATTCACGAGCATCGATTTTACAAGTCCTCGAAGAGTAGACGAGAGAAAGGTGTAAACTTTTTCTCTCAGAACTGCACGAAAACTTGTATTCCGGCTCAAAACAACAGGATTCATCGTTTTAGATCGAAACTAGCAAGATTCACGAGCATCGATTTTACAAGTCCTCGAAGAGTAGACGAGAGAAAGGTGTAAACTTTTTCTCTCAGAACTGCACGAAAACTTGTATACGGCTCAAAAAAAACGGGATACATCGTTTTAGATCGAAACTAGCAAGATTCACGAGCATCGATTTTACAAGTCGTCGAAGAGTAGACGAGAGAAAGGTGTAAACTTTTTTTCTCAGAACTGCGCGAAAACTTGTATTCCGGCTCAAAACAACAGAATACATCGTTTTAGATCGAAACTAGCAAGATTCACGAGCATCGATTTTACAACTCGTCGAAGAGTAGACGAGAGAAAGGTGTAAACTTTTTCTCTCAGAACTGCACGAAAACTTGTATTCCGGCTCAAAAAAACGGGATACATCGTTTTAGATCGAACCTAGCAAGATTCACGAGCATCGATTTTACAAGTCGTCGAAGAGTAGACGAGAGAAAGGTGTAAACTTTTTCTCTCAGAACTGCGCGAAAACTTGTATTCCGGCTCAAAACAACAGGATTCATCGTTTTAGATCGAAACTAGCAAGATTCACGAGCATCGATTTTACAAGTCCTCGAAGAGTAGACGAGAGAAAGGTGTAAACTTTTTCTCTCAGAACTGCGCGAAAACTTGTATTCCGGCTCAAAACAACAGGATTCATCGTTTTAGATCGAAACTAGCAAGTATCACGAGCATCGATTTTACAAGTCCTCGAAGAGTAGACGAGAGAAAGGTGTAAACTTTTTCTCTCAGAACTGCACGAAAACTTGTATTCCGGCTCAAAACAACGGGATACATCGTTTTAGATCGAAACTAGCAAGATTCACAAGCATCGCTTTTACAAGCCGTCGATGAGTATACGAGGGAAAGGTGTAAACTTTTTTCTCAGAACTGCGCGAGAACTTGTATACCGGCTCAAAAAAACGGGATACATCGTTTTAGATCGAAACTAGCAAGATTCACGAGCATCGATTTTACAAGTCGTCGAAGAGTAGACGAGAGAAAGGTGTAAACTTTTTTTCTCAGAACTGCGCGAAAACTTGTATTCCGGCTCAAAACAACAGAATACATCGTTTTAGATCGAAACTAGCAAGATTCACGAGCATCAATTTTACAACTCGTCGAAGAGTAGACAAGAGAAAGGTGTAAACTTTTTCTCTCAGAACTGCACGAAAACTTGTATTCCGGCTCAAAACAACAGGATACATCGTTTTAGATCGAAACTAGCAAGATTCACGAGCATCGATTTTACAAGTCGTCGAAGAGTAGACGAGAGAAAGGTGTAAACTTTTTCTCTCAGAACTGCGCGAAAACTTGTATTCCGGCTCAAAACAACGGGATTCATCCTTTTAGATCGAAACTAGCAAGATTCACGAGCATCGATTTTACAAGTCCTCGAAGAGTAGACGAGAGAAAGGTGTAAACGTTTTCTCTCAGAACTGCGTCAGAACTTGTATTCCGGCTCAGAACAACAGGTTACATCGTTTTAGATCGAAACTAGCAAGATTCACGAGCATCGATTTTACAAGTCATCGAAGAGTAGACGAGAGAAAGGCGTAAACTTTTTCTCTCAAAACTGCGCGAAAACTTGTATTCCGGCTCAAAACAACGGAATACATCGTTTTAGATCGAAACTAGCAAGATTCACGAGCATCGATATTACAAGTCGTCGAAGAGTAGACGAGAGAAAGGTGTAAACTTTTTCTCTTAGAACTGCGCGAAAACTTGTATTCCGGCTCAAAACAACGGGATACATCGTTTTAGATCGAAACTAGCAAGATTCACGAGCATCGATTTTAAAAGTCGTCGAAGAGTAGACGAGAGAAAGGTGTAAACTTTTTCTCTCAGTACTGCGCGGAAACTTGTATTCCGGCTCAAAACAACAGGATTCATCATTTTAGATCGAAACTAGCAAGATTCACGAGCATCGATTTTACAAGTCGTCGAAGAGTAGAGAGAAAGGTGTAAACTTTTTCTCTCAGAACTGCGCGAAAACTTGTATTCCGGCTCAAAACAACGGAATGCATCGTTTTAGATCGAAACTAGCAAGAATCACGAGCATCGATTTTACAAGTCGTCGAAGAGAAGACGAGAGAAAGGTGTAAACTTTTTCTCTCAGAACTGCGCGAAAACTTGTATTCCGGCTCAAAACAACAGGATTCATCGTTTTAGATCGAAACTAGCAAGATTCACGAGCATCGATTTTACAAGTCCTCGAAGAGTAGACGAGAGAAAGGTGTAAACTTTTTATCTCAGAACTGCGCGAAAACTTGTATTCCGGCTCAAAACAACAGGATTCATTGTTTTAGATCGAAACTAGCAAGATTCACGAGCATCGATTTTACAAGTTCTCGAAGAGTAGACGAGAGAAAGGTGTAAACTTTTTCTCTCAGAACTGCACGAAAACTTGTATTCCGGCTCAAAACAACGGGATACATCGTTTTAGATCGAAACTAGCAAGATTCACAAGCATCGCTTTTACAAGCCGTCGATGAGTATACGAGGGAAAGGTGTAAACTTTTTTCTCAGAACTGCGCGAGAACTTGTATACCGGCTCAAAAAAACGGGATACATCGTTTTAGATCGAAACTAACAAGATTCACGAGCATCGATTTTACAAGTCGTCGAAGAGTAGACGAGAGAAAGGTGTAAACTTTTTTTCTCAGAACTGCGCGAAAACTTGTATTCCGGCTCAAAACAACAGAATACATCGTTTTAGATCGAAACTAGCAAGATTCACGAGCATCGATTTTACAACTCGTCGAAGAGTAGACAAGAGAAAGGTGTAAACTTTTTCTCTCAGAACTGCACGAAAACTTGTATTCCGGCTCAAAACAACAGGATACATCGTTTTAGATCGAAACTAGCAAGATTCACGAGCATCTATTTTAAAATTCGTCGAAGAGTAGACGAGAGAAAGGTGTAAACTTTTTCTCTCAGAACTGCGCGAAAACTTGTATTCCGGCTCAAAACAACGGGATTCATCCTTTTAGATCGAAACTAGCAAGATTCACGAGCCTCGATTTTACAAGTCCTCGAAGAGTAGACGAGAGAAAGGTGTAAACGTTTTCTCTCAGAACTGCGTCAGAACTTGTATTCCGGCTCAGAACAACGGGATACATCGTTTTAGATCGAAACTAGCAAGATTCACGAGCACCGATTTTAAAAGTCGTCGAAGAGTAGACGAGAGAAAGGTGTAAACTTTTTCTCTCAGTACTGCGCGGAAACTTGTATTCCGGCTCAAAATAACAGGATTCATCGTTTTAGATCGAAACTAGCAAGATTCACGAGCATCGATTTTACAAGTCGTCGAAGAGTAGAGAGAAAGGTGTAAACTTTTTCTCTCAGAACTGCACGAAAACTTGTATTCCGGCTGAAAACAACGGGATACATCGTTTTAGATCGAAACTAGCAAGATTCACAAGCATCGCTTTTACAAGCCGTCGATGAGTATACGAGGGAAAGGTGTAAACTTTTTTCTCAGAACTGCGCGAGAACTTGTATACCGGCTCAAAAAAACGGGATACATCGTTTTAGATCGAAACTAACAAGATTCACGAGCATCGATTTTACAAGTCGTCGAAGAGTAGACGAGAGAAAGGTGTAAACTTTTTTTCTCAGAACTGCGCGAAAACTTGTATTCCGGCTCAAAACAACAGAATACATCGTTTTAGATCGAAACTAGCAAGATTCACGAGCATCGATTTTACAACTCGTCGAAGAGTAGACAAGAGAAAGGTGTAAACTTTTTCTCTCAGAACTGCACGAAAACTTGTATTCCGGCTCAAAACAACAGGATACATCGTTTTAGATCGAAACTAGCAAGATTCACGAGCATCTATTTTACAAGTCGTCGAAGAGTATACGAGAGAAAGGTGTAAACTTTTTCTCTCAGAACTGCGCGAAAACTTGTATTCCGGCTCAAAACAACGGGATTCATCCTTTTAGATCGAAACTAGCAAGATTCACGAGCCTCGATTTTACAAGTCCTCGAAGAGTAGACGAGAGAAAGGTGTAAACGTTTTCTCTCAGAACTGCGTCAGAACTTGTATTCCGGCTCAGAACAACGGGATACATCGTTTTAGATCGAAACTAGCAAGATTCACGAGCATCGATTTTAAAAGTCGTCGAAGAGTAGACGAGAGAAAGGTGTAAACTTTTTCTCTCAGTACTGCGCGGAAACTTGTATTCCGGCTCAAAAGAACAGGATTCTTCGTTTTAGATCGAAACTAGCAAAATTCACGAGCATCGATTTTACAAGTCGTCGAAGAGTAGAGAGAAAGGTGTAAACTTTTTCTCTCAGAACTGCACGAAAACTTGTATTCCGGCTCAAAACAACGGGATACATCGTTTTAGATCGAAACTAGCAAGATTCACGAGCATCGATTTTACAAGTCGTCGAAGAGTAGACGAGAGAAAGGTGTAAACTTTTTCTCTTAGAACTGCGCGAAAACTTGTATTCCGGCTGAAAACAACGGGATACATCGTTTTAGATCGAAACTAGCAAGATTCACGAGCATCGATTTTAAAAGTCGTCGAAGAGTAGACGAGAGAAAGGTGTAAACTTTTTCTCTCAGTACTGCGCGGAAACTTGTATTCCGGCTCAAAACAACAGGATTCATCGTTTTAGATCGAAACTAGCAAGATTCACGAGCATCGATTTTACAAGTCTTTGAAGAGTAGTCGAGAGAAAGGTGTACACTTTTTCTCTCAGAACTGCACGAAAACTTGTATTCCGGCTCAAAACAACGGTATACATCGTTTTAGATCGAAACTAGTAAGATTCGCGAGCATCGATTTCACAAATCGTCGACGAGTAGACGAGAGAAAATTGTAAACTTTTTCTCTCAGAACTGCGCGAAAACTTGTATTCCGGCTCAAAACAACGGAATACATCGTTTTAGATCGAAACTAGCAAGATTCACGAGCATCGATTTTACAAGTCGTCGAAGAGTAGAGAGAAAGGTGTAAACTTTTTCTCTCAGAACTGCACAAAACTTGTAATCCGGCTCAAAACAACGGGATACATCGTTTTAGATCGAAACTAGCAAGATTCACGAGCATCGATTTTACAAGTCGTCGAAGAGTAGACGAGAGAAAGGTGTAAACTTTTTCTCTCAGAACTGCGCGAAAACTTGTATTCCAGCTCAAAACAACGAGATACATCGTTGTAGATCGAAACTAGCAAGATTCACGAGCATTGATTTTACAAGTCGTCGAAGAGTAGACGAGAGAAAGGTGTAAACTTTTTCTCTCAGAACTGCGCGAAAACTTGTATTCCGGCTCAAAACAACGGAATACATCGTTTTAGATCGAAACTAGCAAGATTCACGAGCATCGATTTTACAAGTCGTCGACGAGTAGACGAGAGAAAATTGTAAACTTTTTCTCTCAGAACTGCGCGAAAACTTGTATTCCGGCTCAAAACAACGGAATGCATCGTTTTAGATCGAAACTAGCAAGATTCACGAGCATCGATTTTACAAGTCGTCAAAGAGTGCACGAGAGAAAGGTGTAAACTTTTTCTCTCAGAACTGCACGAAAACTTGTATTCCGGCTCAAAACAACGGGATACATCGTTTTAGATCGAAACGAGCAAGATTCACGAGCATCGATTTTACAAGTCCTCGAAGAGTAGACGAGAGAAAGGTGTAAACTTTTTCTCTCAGAACTGCACGAAAACTTGTATTCCGGGTCAAAAAAACAGGATACATCGTTTTAGATCGAAACTAGCAAGATTCACGAGCATCGATTTTAAAAGTCGTCGAAGAGTAGACGAGAGAAAGGTGTAAACTTTTTCTCTCAGTACTGCGCGGAAACTTGTATTCCGGCTCAAAACAACAGGATTCATCGTTTTAGATCGAAACTAGCAAGATTCACGAGCATCGATTTTACAAGTCTTTGAAGAGTAGTCGAGAGAAAGGTGTACACTTTTTCTCTCAGAACTGCACGAAAACTTGTATTCCGGCTCAAAACAACGGTATACATCGTTTTAGATCGAAACTAGTAAGATTCGCGAGCATCGATTTTACAAATCGTCGACGAGTAGACGAGAGAAAATTGTAAACTTTTTCTCTCAGAACTGCGCGAAAACTTGTATTCCGGCTCAAAACAACGGAATACATCGTTTTCGATCGAAACTAGCAAGATTCACGAGCATCGATTTTACAAGTCGTCGAAGAGTAGAGAGAAAGGTGTAAACTTTTTTCTCTCAGAACTGCACAAAACTTGTAATCCGGCTCAAAACAACGGGATACATCGTTTTAGATCGAAACTAGCAAGATTCACGAGCATCGATTTTACAAGTCGTCGAAGAGTAGACGAGAGAAAGGTGTAAACTTTTTCTCTCAGAACTGCGCGAAAACTTGTATTCCAGCTCAAAACAACGAGATACATCGTTGTAGATCGAAACTAGCAAGATTCACGAGCATTGATTTTACAAGTCGTCGAAGAGTAGACGAGAGAAAGGTGTAAACTTTTTCTCTCAGAACTGCACGAAAACTTGTATTCCGGCTCAAAACAACGGAATACATCGTTTTAGATCGAAACTACCAAGATTCACGAGCATCGATTTTACAAGTCGTCGACGAGTAGACGAGAGAAAATTGTAAACTTTTTCTCTCAGAACTGCGCGAAAACTTGTATTCCGGCTCAAAACAACGGAATGCATCGTTTTAGATCGAAACTAGCAAGATTCACGAGCATCGATTTTACAAGTCGTCAAAGAGTAGACGAGAGAAAGGTGTAAACTTTTTCTCTCAGAACTGCACGAAAACTTGTATTCCGGCTCAAAACAACGGGATACATCGTTTTAGATCGAAACGAGCAAGATTCACGAGCATCGATTTTACAAGTCCTCGAAGAGTAGACGAGAGAAAGGTGTAAACTTTTTCTCTCAGAACTGCACGAAAACTTGTATTCCGGCTCAAAAAAACGGGATACATCGTTTTAGATCGAAACTAGCAAGATTCACGAGCATCGATTTTACAAGTCGTCGAAGAGTAGACGAGAGAAAGGTGTAAACTTTTTTTCTCAGAACTGCGCGAAAACTTGTATTCCGGCTCAAAACAACAGGATTCATCGTTTTAGATCGAAACTAGCAAGATTCACGAGCATCGATTTTACAAGTCCTCGAAGAGTAGACGAGAGAAAGGTGTAAACTTTTTCTCTCAGAACTGCGCGAAAACTTGTATTCCGGCTGAAAACAACGGAATACATCGTTTTAGATCGAAACTAGCAAGATTCACGAGCATCGATTTTACAAGTCGTCGACGAGTAGACGAGAGAAAATTGTAAACTTTTTCTCTCAGAACTGCGCGAAAACTTGTATTCCGGCTCAAAACAACGGAATGCATCGTTTTAGATCGAAACTAGCAAGATTCACGAGCATCGATTTTACAAGTCCTCGAAGAGTAGACGAGAGAAAGGTGTAAACTTTTTCTCTCAGAACTGCACGAAAACTTGTATTCCGGCTCAAAAAAAACGAAATACATCGTTTTAGATCGAAACTAGCAAGATTCACGAGCATCGATTTTACAAGTCGCCGAAAAGTAGACGAGAGAAAGGTGTAAACTTTTTCTCTCAGTACTGCGCGGAAACTTGTATTCCGGCTCAAAACAACAGGATTCATCGTTTTAGATCGAAACTAGCAAGATTCACGAGCATCGATTTTACAAGTCTTTGAAGAGTAGTCGAGAGAAAGGTGTACACTTTTTCTCTCAGAACTGCACGAAAACTTGTATTCCGGCTCAAAACAACGGTATACATCGTTTTAGATCGAAACTAGTAAGATTCGCGAGCATCGATTTTACAAATCGTCGACGAGTAGACGAGAGAAAATTGTAAACTTTTTCTCTCAGAACTGCGCGAAAACTTGTATTCCGGCTCAAAACAACGGAATACATCGTTTTAGATCGAAACTAGCAAGATTCACGAGCATCGATTTTACAAGTCGTCGAAGAGTAGAGAGAAAGGTGTAAACTTTTTCTCTCAGAACTGCACAAAACTTGTAATCCGGCTCAAAACAACGGGATACATCGTTTTAGATCGAAACTAGCAAGATTCACGAGCATCGATTTTACAAGTCGTCGAAGAGTAGACGAGAGAAAGGTGTAAACTTTTTCTCTCAGAACTGCGCGAAAACTTGTATTCCAGCTCAAAACAACGAGATACATCGTTGTAGATCGAAACTAGCAAGATTCACGAGCATTGATTTTACAAGTCGTCGAAGAGTAGACGAGAGAAAGGTGTAAACTTTTTCTCTCAGAACTGCACGAAAACTTGTATTCCGGCTCAAAACAACGGAATACATCGTTTTAGATCGAAACTACCAAGATTCACGAGCATCGATTTTACAAGTCGTCGACGAGTAGACGAGAGAAAATTGTAAACTTTTTCTCTCAGAACTGCGCGAAAACTTGTATTCCGGCTCAAAACAACGGAATGCATCGTTTTAGATCGAAACTAGCAAGATTCACGAGCATCGATTTTACAAGTCGTCAAAGAGTAGACGAGAGAAAGGTGTAAACTTTTTCTCTCAGAACTGCACGAAAACTTGTATTCCGGCTCAAAACAACGGGATACATCGTTTTAGATCGAAACGAGCAAGATTCACGAGCATCGATTTTACAAGTCCTCGAAGAGTAGACGAGAGAAAGGTGTAAACTTTTTCTCTCAGAACTGCACGAAAACTTGTATTCCGGCTCAAAAAAACGGGATACATCGTTTTAGATCGAAACTAGCAAGATTCACGAGCATCGATTTTACAAGTCGTCGAAGAGTAGACGAGAGAAAGGTGTAAACTTTTTTTCTCAGAACTGCGCGAAAACTTGTATTCCGGCTCAAAACAACAGGATTCATCGTTTTAGATCGAAACTAGCAAGATTCACGAGCATCGATTTTACAAGTCCTCGAAGAGTAGACGAGAGAAAGGTGTAAACTTTTTCTCTCAGAACTGCGCGAAAACTTGTATTCCGGCTGAAAACAACGGAATACATCGTTTTAGATCGAAACTAGCAAGATTCACGAGCATCGATTTTACAAGTCGTCGACGAGTAGACGAGAGAAAATTGTAAACTTTTTCTCTCAGAACTGCGCGAAAACTTGTATTCCGGCTCAAAACAACGGAATGCATCGTTTTAGATCGAAACTAGCAAGATTCACGAGCATCGATTTTACAAGTCCTCGAAGAGTAGACGAGAGAAAGGTGTAAACTTTTTCTCTCAGAACTGCACGAAAACTTGTATTCCGGCTCAAAAAAAACGAAATACATCGTTTTAGATCGAAACTAGCAAGATTCACGAGCATCGATTTTACAAGTCGCCGAAGAGTAGACGAGAGAAAGGTGTAAACTTTTTCTCTCAGAACTGCACGAAAACTTGTATTCCGGCTCAAAAAAAACGAAATACATCGTTTTAGATCGAAACTAGCAAGATTCACGAGCATCGATTTTACAAGTCGCCGAAGAGTAGACGAGAGAAAGGTGTAAACTTTTTCTCTCAGAACTGCGCGAAAACTTGTATTCCGGCTCAAAACAACAGGATTCATCGTTTTAGATCGAAACTAGCAAGATTCACGAGCATCGATTTTACAAGTCCTCGAAGAGTAGACGAGAGAAAGGTGTAAACTTTTTCTCTCAGAACTGCGCGAAAACTTGTATTCCGGCTGAAAACAACGGAATACATCGTTTTAGATCGAAACTAGCAAGATTCACGAGCATCGATTTTACAAGTCGTCGACGAGTAGATGAGAGAAAATTGTAAACTTTTTCTCTCAGAACTGCGCGAAAACTTGTATTCCGGCTCAAAACAACGGAATGCATCGTTTTAGATCGAAACTAGCAAGATTCACGAGCATCGATTTTACAAGTCCTCGAAGAGTAGACGAGAGAAAGGTGTAAACTTTTTCTCTCAGAACTGCACGAAAACTTGTATTCCGGCTCAAAAAAAACGAAATACATCGTTTTAGATCGAAACTAGCAAGATTCACGAGCATCGATTTTACAAGTCGCCGAAGAGTAGACGAGAGAAAGGTGTAAACTTTTTCTCTCAGTACTGCGCGGAAACTTGTATTCCGGCTCAAAACAACAGGATTCATCGTTTTAGATCGAAACTAGCAAGATTCACGAGCATCGATTTTACAAGTCTTTGAAGAGTAGTCGAGAGAAAGGTGTACACTTTTTCTCTCAGAACTGCACGAAAACTTGTATTCCGGCTCAAAACAACGGTATACATCGTTTTAGATCGAAACTAGTAAGATTCGCGAGCATCGATTTTACAAATCGTCGACGAGTAGACGAGAGAAAATTGTAAACTTTTTCTCTCAGAACTGCGCGAAAACTTGTATTCCGGCTCAAAACAACGGAATACATCGTTTTAGATCGAAACTAGCAAGATTCACGAGCATCGATTTTACAAGTCGTCGAAGAGTAGAGAGAAAGGTGTAAACTTTTTCTCTCAGAACTGCACAAAACTTGTAATCCGGCTCAAAACAACGGGATACATCGTTTTAGATCGAAACTAGCAAGATTCACGAGCATCGATTTTACAAGTCGTCGAAGAGTAGACGAGAGAAAGGTGTAAACTTTTTCTCTCAGAACTGCGCGAAAACTTGTATTCCAGCTCAAAACAACGAGATACATCGTTGTAGATCGAAACTAGCAAGATTCACGAGCATTGATTTTACAAGTCGTCGAAGAGTAGACGAGAGAAAGGTGTAAACTTTTTCTCTCAGAACTGCACGAAAACTTGTATTCCGGCTCAAAACAACGGAATACATCGTTTTAGATCGAAACTACCAAGATTCACGAGCATCGATTTTACAAGTCGTCGACGAGTAGACGAGAGAAAATTGTAAACTTTTTCTCTCAGAACTGCGCGAAAACTTGTATTCCGGCTCAAAACAACGGAATGCATCGTTTTAGATCGAAACTAGCAAGATTCACGAGCATCGATTTTACAAGTCGTCAAAGAGTAGACGAGAGAAAGGTGTAAACTTTTTCTCTCAGAACTGCACGAAAACTTGTATTCCGGCTCAAAACAACGGGATACATCGTTTTAGATCGAAACGAGCAAGATTCACGAGCATCGATTTTACAAGTCCTCGAAGAGTAGACGAGAGAAAGGTGTAAACTTTTTCTCTCAGAACTGCACGAAAACTTGTATTCCGGCTCAAAAAAACGGGATACATCGTTTTAGATCGAAACTAGCAAGATTCACGAGCATCGATTTTACAAGTCGTCGAAGAGTAGACGAGAGAAAGGTGTAAACTTTTTTTCTCAGAACTGCGCGAAAACTTGTATTCCGGCTCAAAACAACAGGATTCATCGTTTTAGATCGAAACTAGCAAGATTCACGAGCATCGATTTTACAAGTCCTCGAAGAGTAGACGAGAGAAAGGTGTAAACTTTTTCTCTCAGAACTGCGCGAAAACTTGTATTCCGGCTGAAAACAACGGAATACATCGTTTTAGATCGAAACTAGCAAGATTCACGAGCATCGATTTTACAAGTCGTCGACGAGTAGACGAGAGAAAATTGTAAACTTTTTCTCTCAGAACTGCGCGAAAACTTGTATTCCGGCTCAAAACAACGGAATGCATCGTTTTAGATCGAAACTAGCAAGATTCACGAGCATCGATTTTACAAGTCCTCGAAGAGTAGACGAGAGAAAGGTGTAAACTTTTTCTCTCAGAACTGCACGAAAACTTGTATTCCGGCTCAAAAAAAACGAAATACATCGTTTTAGATCGAAACTAGCAAGATTCACGAGCATCGATTTTACAAGTCGCCGAAGAGTAGACGAGAGAAAGGTGTAAACTTTTTCTCTCAGAACTGCACGAAAACTTGTATTCCGGCTCAAAAAAAACGAAATACATCGTTTTAGATCGAAACTAGCAAGATTCACGAGCATCGATTTTACAAGTCGCCGAAGAGTAGACGAGAGAAAGGTGTAAACTTTTTCTCTCAGAACTGCGCGAAAACTTGTATTCCGGCTCAAAACAACGGGATACATCGTTTTAGATCTAAACGAGCAAGATTCACGAGCATCGATTTTGCAAGTCGTCGAAGAGTAGACGAGAGAAAATTGTAAACTTTTTCTCTCAGAACTGCGCGAAAACTTGTATTCCGGCTCAAAACAACGGAATGCATCGTTTTAGATCGAAACTAGCAAGATTCACGAGCATCGATTTTACAAGTCGCCGAAGAGTAGACGAGAGAAAGGTGTAAACTTCTTCTCTCAGAACTGCACGAAAACTTGTATTCCGGCTCAAAACAACGGGATACATCGTTTTAGATCGAAACGAGCAAGATTCACGAGCATCGATTTTGCAAGTCGTCGAAGAGTAGACGAGAGAAAGGTGTAAACTTTTTCTCTCAGAACTGCGCGAAAACTTGTATTCCGGCTCAAAACAACAGGATTCATCGTTTTAGATCGAAACTAGCAAGATTCACGAGCATCGATTTTACAAGTCCTCGAAGAGTAGACGAGAGAAAGGTGTAAACTTTTTCTCTCAGAACTGCACGAAAACTTGTATTCCGGCTCAAAAAAACGGGATACATCGTTTCAGATCGAAACTAGCAAGATTCACGAGCATCGATTTTACAACTCGTCGAAGAGTAGACAAGAGAAAGGTGTAAACTTTTTCTCTCAGAACTGCACGAAAACTTGTATTCCGGCTCAAAACAACAGGATACATCGTTTTAGATCGAAACTAGCAAGATTCACGAGCATCGATTTTACAAGTAGTCGAAAAGTAGACGAGAGAAAGGTGTAAACTTTTTCTCTCAGAACTGCGCGAAAACGTGTATTCCGGCTCAAAACAACGGGATTCATCGTTTTAGATCGAAACTAGCAAGATTCACGAGCATCGATTTTACAAGTCGTCGAAGAGTAGACGAGAGAAAGGTGTAAACTTTTTCTCTCAGAACTGCGCGAAAACTTGTATTCCGGCTCAAAACAACGCAATACATCGTTTTAGATCGAAACTAGCAAGATTCACGAGCATCGATATTACAAGTCGTCGAAGAGTAGACGAGAGAAAGGTGTAAACTTCTTCTCTCAGAACTGCACGAAAACTTGTATTCCGGCTCAAAACAACGGGATACATCGTTTTAGATCGAAACGAGCAAGATTCACGAGCATCGATTTTGCAAGTCGTCGAAGAGTAGACGAGAGAAAGGTGTAAACTTTTTCTCTCAGAACTGCGCGAAAACTTGTATTCCGGCTCAAAACAACAGGATTCATCGTTTTAGATCGAAACTAGCAAGATTCACGAGCATCGATTTTACAAGTCCTCGAAGAGTAGACGAGAGAAAGGTGTAAACTTTTTCTCTCAGAACTGCACGAAAACTTGTATTCCGGCTCAAAACAACGGGATACATCGTTTTAGATCGAAACTAGCAAGATTCACAAGCATCGCTTTTACAAGTCGTCGATGAGCAAACGAGGGAAAGGTGTAAACTTTTTTCTCAGAACTGCGCGAGAACTTGTATACCGGCTCAAAAAAACGGGATACATCGTTTTAGATCGAAACTAGCAAGATTCACGAGCATCGATTTTACAACTCGTCGAAGAGTAGACAAGAGAAAGGTGTAAACTTTTTCTCTCAGAACTGCACGAAAACTTGTATTCCGGCTCAAAACAACAGGATACATCGTTTTAGATCGAAACTAGCAAGATTCACGAGCATCGATTTTACAAGTAGTCGAAAAGTAGACGATAGAAAGGTGTAAACTTTTTCTCTCAGAACTGCGCGAAAACTTGTATTCCGGCTCAAAACAACGGGATTGATCGTTTTAGATCGAAACTAGCAAGATTCACGAGCATCGATTTTACAAGTCGTCGAAGAGTAGACGAGAGAAAGGTGTAAACTTTTTCTCTCAGAACTGCGCGAAAACTTGTATTCCGGCTCAAAACAACGGAATACATCGTTTTAGATCGAAACTAGCAAGATTCACGAGCATCGATATTACAAGTCGTCGAAGAGTAGACGAGACAAAGGTATAAACTTTTTCTCTCAGAACTGTGCGAAAACTTGTATTCCGGCTCAAAACAACGGGATACATCGTTTTAGATCGAAACTAGCAAGATTCACGAGCATCGATTTTACAAGTCCTCGAAGAGTAGACGAGAGAAAGGCGTAAACTTCTCTCAGAACTGCGCGAAAACTTGTATTCCGGCTCAAAACAACGGAATACATCGTTTTAGATCGAAACTAGCAAGATTCATGAGCATCGATATTACAAGTCGTCGAAGAGTAGACGAGACAAAGGTATAAACTTTTTCTCTCAGAACTGTGCGAAAACTTGTATTCCGGCTCAAAACAACGGGATACATCGTTTTAGATCGAAACTAGCAAGATTCACGAGCATCGATTTTACAAGTCCTCGAAGAGTAGACGAGAGAAAGGCGTAAACTTCTCTCAGAACTGCGCGAAAACTTGTATTCCGGCTCAAAACAACGGGATTGATCGTTTTAGATCGAAACTAGCAAGATTCACGAGCATCGATTTTACAAGTCGTCGAAGAGTAGACGAGAGAAAGGTGTAAACTTTTTCTCTCAGAACTGCGCGAAAACTTGTATTCCGGCTCAAAACAACGGAATACATCGTTTTAGATCGAAACTAGCAAGATTCACGAGCATCGATATTACAAGTCGTCGAAGAGTAGACGAGACAAAGGTATAAACTTTTTCTCTCAGAACTGTGCGAAAACTTGTATTCCGGCTCAAAACAACGGGATACATCGTTTTAGATCGAAACTAGCAAGATTCACGAGCATCGATTTTACAAGTCCTCGAAGAGTAGACGAGAGAAAGGCGTAAACTTCTCTCAGAACTGCGCGAAAACTTGTATTCCGGCTCAAAACAACGGAATACATCGTTTTAGATCGAAACTAGCAAGATTCATGAGCATCGATATTACAAGTCGTCGAAGAGTAGACGAGACAAAGGTATAAACTTTTTCTCTCAGAACTGTGCGAAAACTTGTATTCCGGCTCAAAACAACGGGATACATCGTTTTAGATCGAAACTAGCAAGATTCACGAGCATCGATTTTACAAGTCCTCGAAGAGTAGACGAGAGAAAGGCGTAAACTTCTCTCAGAACTGCGCGAAAACTTGTATTCCGGCTCAAAACAACGGAATACATCGTTTTAGATCGAAACTAGCAAGATTCACGAGCATCGATTTTATAAGTCGTCGAAGAGTAGACGAGAGAAAGGTGTAAACTTTTTCTCTCAGAACTGCACGAAAACTTGTATTCCGGCTCAAAACAACGGGATACATCGTTTTAGATCGAAACTAGCAAGATTCACGAGCATCGATTTTACAAGTCGTCGAAGAGTAGACGAGAGAAAGGTGTAAAGTTTTTCTCTCAGAACTGCGCGAAAACTTGTATTCCAGCTCAAAACAACGAGATACATCGTTGTAGATCGAAACTAGCAAGATTCACGAGCATTGATTTTACAAGTCGTCGAAGAGTAGACGAGAGAAAGGTGTAAACTTTTTCTCTCAGAACTGCGCGAAAACTTGTATTCCGGCTCAAAACAACGGAATACATCGTTTTAGATCGAAACTAGCAAGATTCACGAGCATCGATATTACAAGTCGTCGAAGAGTAGACGAGAGAAAGGTGTAAACTTTTTCTCTCAGAACTGCGCGAAAACTTGTATTCCGGCTCAAAACAACGGGATACATCGTTTTAGATCGAAACTAGCAAGATTCACGAGCATCGATTTTACAAGTCGTCGACGAGTAGACGAGAGAAAATTGTAAACTTTTTCTCTCAGAACTGCGCGAAAACTTGTATTCCGGCTCAAAACAACGGAATACATCGTTTTAGATCGAAACTAGCAAGATTCACGAGCATCGATTTTACAACTCGTCGAAGAGTAGACAAGAGAAAGGTGTAAACTTTTTCTCTCAGAACTGCACGAAAACTTGTATTCCGGCTCAAAACAACAGGATACATCGTTTTAGATCGAAACTAGCAAGATTCACGAGCATCGATTTTACAAGTAGTCGAAAAGTAGACGAGAGAAAGGTGTAAACTTTTTCTCTCAGAACTGCGCGAAAACTTGTATTCCGGCTCAAAACAACGGGATTCATCGTTTTAGATCGAAACTAGCAAGATTCACGAGCATCGATTTTACAAGTCGTCGAAGAGTAGACGAGAGAAAGGTGTAAACTTTTTCTCTCAGAACTGCGCGAAAACTTGTATTCCGGCTCAAAACAAAGGAATACATCGTTTTAGATCGAAACTAGCAAGATTCACGAGCATCGATATTACAAGTCGTCGAAGAGTAGACGAGAGAAAGGTGTAAACTTTTTCTCTCAGAACTGCGCGAAAACTTGTATTCCGGCTCAAAACAACGGGATACATCGTTTTAGATCGAAACTAGCAAGATTCACGAGCATCGATTTTACAAGTCCTCGAAGAGTAGACGAGAGAAAGGCGTAAACTTCTCTCAGAACTGCGCGAAAACTTGTATTCCGGCTCAAAACAACGGGATTCATCGTTTTAGATCGAAACTAGCAAGATTCACGAGCATCGATTTTACAAGTCGTCGAAGAGTAGACGAGAGAAAGGTGTAAACTTTTTCTCTCAGAACTGCGCGAAAACTTGTATTCCGGCTCAAAACAACGGAATACATCGTTTTAGATCGAAACTAGCAAGATTCACGAGCATCGATATTACAAGTCGTCGAAGAGTAGACGAGAGAAAGGTGTAAACTTTTTCTCTCAGAACTGCGCGAAAACTTGTATTCCGGCTCAAAACAACGGGATACATCGTTTTAGATCGAAACTAGCAAGATTCACGAGCATCGATTTTACAAGTCCTCGAAGAGTAGACGAGAGAAAGGCGTAAACTTCTCTCAGAACTGCGCGAAAACTTGTATTCCGGCTCAAAACAACGGAATACATCGTTTTAGATCGAAACTAGCAAGATTCACGAGCATCGATTTTACAAGTCGTCGAAGAGTAGACGAGAGAAAGGTGTAAACTTTTTCTCTCAGAACTGCACGAAAACTTGTATTCCAGCTCAAAACAACGAGATACATCGTTGTAGATCGAAACTATCAAGATTCACGAGCATTGATTTTACAAGTCGTCGAAGAGTAGACGAGAGAAAGGTGTAAACTTTTTCTCTCAGAACTGCGCGAAAACTTGTATTCCGGCTCAAAACAACGGAATACATCGTTTTAGATCGAAACTAGCAAGATTCACGAGCATCGATTTTACAAGTCGTCGACGAGTAGACGAGAGAAAATTGTAAACTTTTTCTCCCAGAACTGCGCGAAAACTTGTATTCCGGCTCAAAACAACGGAATGCATCGTTTTAGATCGAAACTAGCAAGATTCACGAGCATCGATTTTACAAGTCGTCGAAGAGTAGACGAGAGAAAGGTGTAAACTTTTTCTCTCAGAACTGCAAGAAAACTTGTATTCCGGCTCAAAACAACGGGATACATCGTTTTAGATCGAAACGAGCAAGATTCACGAGCATCGATTTTACAAGTCGTCGAAGAGTAGACGAGAGAAAGGTGTAAACTTTTTCTCTCAGAACTGCGCGAAAACTTGTATTCCGGCTCAAAACAACGGAATACATCGTTTTAGATCGAAACTAGCAAGATTCACGAGCATCGATATTACAAGTCGTCGAAGAGTAGACGAGAGAAAGGTGTAAACTTTTTCTCTCAGAACTGCGCGAAAACTTGTATTCCGGCTCAAAACAACGGGATACATCGTTTTAGATCGAAACTAGCAAGATTTACGAGCATCGATTTTACAAGTCGTCGACGAGTAGACGAGAGAAAATTGTAAACTTTTTCTCTCAGAACTGCGCGAAAACTTGTATTCCGGCTCAAAACAACGGAATGCATCGTTTTAGATCGAAACTAGCAAGATTCACGAGCATCGATTTTACAAGTCGCCGAAGAGTAGACGAGAGAAAGGTGTAAACTTCTTCTCTCAGAACTGCACGAAAACTTTTATTCCGGCTCAAAACAACGGGATACATCGTTTTAGATCGAAACGAGCAAGATTCACGAGCATCGATTTTGCAAGTCGTCGAAGAGTAGACGAGAGAAAGGTGTAAACTTTTTCTCTCAGAACTGCGCGAAAACTTGTATTCCGGCTCAAAACAACAGGATTCATCGTTTTAGATCGAAACTAGCAAGATTCACGAGCATCGATTTTACAAGTCCTCGAAGAGTAGACGAGAGAAAGGTGTAAACTTTTTCTCTCAGAACTGCACGAAAACTTGTATTCCGGCTCAAAACAACGGGATACATCGTTTTAGATCGAAACTAGCAAGATTCACAAGCATCGCTTTTACAAGTCGTCGATGAGCAAACGAGGGAAAGGTGTAAACTTTTTTCTCAGAACTGCGCGAGAACTTGTATACCGGCTCAAAAAAACGGGATACATCGTTTCAGATCGAAACTAGCAAGATTCACGAGCATCGATTTTACAACTCGTCGAAGAGTAGACAAGAGAAAGGTGTAAACTTTTTCTCTCAGAACTGCACGAAAACTTGTATTCCGGCTCAAAACAACAGGATACATCGTTTTAGATCGAAACTAGCAAGATTCACGAGCATCGATTTTACAAGTAGTCGAAAAGTAGACGAGAGAAAGGTGTAAACTTTTTCTCTCAGAACTGCGCGAAAACTTGTATTCCGGCTCAAAACAACGGGATTCATCGTTTTAGATCGAAACTAGCAAGATTCACGAGCATCGATTTTACAAGTCCTCGAAGAGTAGACGAGAGAAAGGTGTAAACTTTTTCTCTCAGAACTGCACGAAAACTTGTATTCCGGCTCAAAACAACGGGATACATCGTTTTAGATCGAAACTAGCAAGATTCACAAGCATCGCTTTTACAAGTCGTCGATGAGCAAACGAGGGAAAGGTGTAAACTTTTTTCTCAGAACTGCGCGAGAACTTGTATACCGGCTCAAAAAAACGGGATACATCGTTTTAGATCGAAACTAGCAAGATTCACGAGCATCGATTTTACAACTCGTCGAAGAGTAGACAAGAGAAAGGTGTAAACTTTTTCTCTCAGAACTGCGCGAAAACTTGTATTCCAGCTCAAAACAACGAGATACATCGTTGTAGATCGAAACTAGCAAGATTCACGAGCATTGATTTTACAAGTCGTCGAAGAGTAGACGAGAGAAAGGTGTAAACTTTTTCTCTCAGAACTGCGCGAAAACTTGTATTCCGGCTCAAAACAACGGAATACATCGTTTTAGATCGAAACTAGGAAGATTCACGAGCATCGATTTTACAAGTCGTCGACGAGTAGACGAGAGAAAATTGTAAACTTTTTCTCTCAGAACTGCGCGAAAACTTGTATTCCGGCTCAAAACAACAGGATACATCGTTTTAGATCGAAACTAGCAAGATTCACGAGCATCGATTTTACAAGTAGTCGAAAAGTAGACGAGAGAAAGGTGTAAACTTTTTCTCTCAGAACTGCGCGAAAACTTGTATTCCGGCTCAAAACAACGGGATTCATCGTTTTAGATCGAAACTAGCAAGATTCACGAGCATCGATTTTACAAGTCGTCGAAGAGTAGACGAGAGAAAGGTGTAAACTTTTTCTCTCAGAACTGCGCGAAAACTTGTATTCCGGCTCAAAACAACGGAATACATCGTTTTAGATCGAAACTAGCAATATTCACGAGCATCGATATTACAAGTCGTCGAAGAGTAGACGAGAGAAAGGTGTAAACTTTTTCTCTCAGAACTGCGCGAAAACTTGTATTCCGGCTCAAAACAACGGGATACATCGTTTTAGGTCGAAACTAGCAAGATTCACGAGCATCGATTTTACAAGTCCTCGAAGAGTAGACGAGAGAAAGGCGTAAACTTCTCTCAGAACTGCGCGAAAACTTGTATTCCGGCTCAAAACAACGGAATACATCGTTTTAGATCGAAACTAGCAAGATTCACGAGCATCGATTTTACAAGTCGTCGAAGAGTAGACGAGAGAAAGGTGTAAACTTTTTCTCTCAGAACTGCACGAAAACTTGTATTCCGGCTCAAAACAACGGGATACATCGTTTTAGATCGAAACTAGCAAGATTCACGAGCATCGATTTTACAAGTCGTCGAAGAGTAGACGAGAGAAAGGTGTAAAGTTTTTCTCTCAGAACTGCGCGAAAACTTGTATTCCAGCTCAAAACAACGAGATACATCGTTGTAGATCGAAACTAGCAAGATTCACGAGCATTGATTTTACAAGTCGTCGAAGAGTAGACGAGAGAAAGGTGTAAACTTTTTCTCTCAGAACTGCGCGAAAACTTGTATTCCGGCTCAAAACAACAGGATTCATCGTTTTAGATCGAAACTAGCAAGATTCACGAGCATCGATTTTACAAGTCCTCGAAGAGTAGACGAGAGAAAGGTGTAAACTTTTTCTCTCAGAACTGCACGAAAACTTGTATTCCGGCTCAAAACAACGGGATACATCGTTTTAGATCGAAACTAGCAAGATTCACAAGCATCGCTTTTACAAGTCGTCGATGAGCAAACGAGGGAAAGGTGTAAACTTTTTTCTCAGAACTGCGCGAGAACTTGTATACCGGCTCAAAAAAACGGGATACATCGTTTCAGATCGAAACTAGCAAGATTCACGAGCATCGATTTTACAACTCGTCGAAGAGTAGACAAGAGAAAGGTGTAAACTTTTTCTCTCAGAACTGCACGAAAACTTGTATTCCGGCTCAAAACAACAGGATACATCGTTTTAGATCGAAACTAGCAAGATTCACGAGCATCGATTTTACAAGTAGTCGAAAAGTAGACGAGAGAAAGGTGTAAACTTTTTCTCTCAGAACTGCGCGAAAACTTGTATTCCGGCTCAAAACAACGGGATTCATCGTTTTAGATCGAAACTAGCAAGATTCACGAGCATCGATTTTACAAGTCCTCGAAGAGTAGACGAGAGAAAGGTGTAAACTTTTTCTCTCAGAACTGCACGAAAACTTGTATTCCGGCTCAAAACAACGGGATACATCGTTTTAGATCGAAACTAGCAAGATTCACAAGCATCGCTTTTACAAGTCGTCGATGAGCAAACGAGGGAAAGGTGTAAACTTTTTTCTCAGAACTGCGCGAGAACTTGTATACCGGCTCAAAAAAACGGGATACATCGTTTTAGATCGAAACTAGCAAGATTCACGAGCATCGATTTTACAACTCGTCGAAGAGTAGACAAGAGAAAGGTGTAAACTTTTTCTCTCAGAACTGCGCGAAAACTTGTATTCCAGCTCAAAACAACGAGATACATCGTTGTAGATCGAAACTAGCAAGATTCACGAGCATTGATTTTACAAGTCGTCGAAGAGTAGACGAGAGAAAGGTGTAAACTTTTTCTCTCAGAACTGCGCGAAAACTTGTATTCCGGCTCAAAACAACGGAATACATCGTTTTAGATCGAAACTAGGAAGATTCACGAGCATCGATTTTACAAGTCGTCGACGAGTAGACGAGAGAAAATTGTAAACTTTTTCTCTCAGAACTGCGCGAAAACTTGTATTCCGGCTCAAAACAACAGGATACATCGTTTTAGATCGAAACTAGCAAGATTCACGAGCATCGATTTTACAAGTAGTCGAAAAGTAGACGAGAGAAAGGTGTAAACTTTTTCTCTCAGAACTGCGCGAAAACTTGTATTCCGGCTCAAAACAACGGGATTCATCGTTTTAGATCGAAACTAGCAAGATTCACGAGCATCGATTTTACAAGTCGTCGAAGAGTAGACGAGAGAAAGGTGTAAACTTTTTCTCTCAGAACTGCGCGAAAACTTGTATTCCGGCTCAAAACAACGGAATACATCGTTTTAGATCGAAACTAGCAATATTCACGAGCATCGATATTACAAGTCGTCGAAGAGTAGACGAGAGAAAGGTGTAAACTTTTTCTCTCAGAACTGCGCGAAAACTTGTATTCCGGCTCAAAACAACGGGATACATCGTTTTAGGTCGAAACTAGCAAGATTCACGAGCATCGATTTTACAAGTCCTCGAAGAGTAGACGAGAGAAAGGCGTAAACTTCTCTCAGAACTGCGCGAAAACTTGTATTCCGGCTCAAAACAACGGAATACATCGTTTTAGATCGAAACTAGCAAGATTCACGAGCATCGATTTTACAAGTCGTCGAAGAGTAGACGAGAGAAAGGTGTAAACTTTTTCTCTCAGAACTGCACGAAAACTTGTATTCCGGCTCAAAACAACGGGATACATCGTTTTAGATCGAAACTAGCAAGATTCACGAGCATCGATTTTACAAGTCGTCGAAGAGTAGACGAGAGAAAGGTGTAAAGTTTTTCTCTCAGAACTGCGCGAAAACTTGTATTCCAGCTCAAAACAACGAGATACATCGTTGTAGATCGAAACTAGCAAGATTCACGAGCATTGATTTTACAAGTCGTCGAAGAGTAGACGAGAGAAAGGTGTAAACTTTTTCTCTCAGAACTGCGCGAAAACTTGTATTCCGGCTCAAAACAACGGAATACATCGTTTTAGATCGAAACTAGCAAGATTCACGAGCATCGATATTACAAGTCGTCGAAGAGTAGACGAGAGAAAGGTGTAAACTTTTTCTCTCAGAACTGCGCGAAAACTTGTATTCCGGCTCAAAACAACGGGATACATCGTTTTAGATCGAAACTAGCAAGATTCACGAGCATCGATTTTACAAGTCGTCGACGAGTAGACGAGAGAAAATTGTAAACTTTTTCTCTCAGAACTGCGCGAAAACTTGTATTCCGGCTCAAAACAACGGAATGCATCGTTTTAGATCGAAACTAGCAAGATTCACGAGCATCGATTTTACAAGTCGCCGAAGAGTAGACGAGAGAAAGGTGTAAACTTTTCCTCTCAGAACTGCACGAAAACTTGTATTCCGGCTCAAAACAACGGGATACATCGTTTTAGATCGAAACGAGCAAGATTCACGAGCATCGATTTTACAAGTCGTCGAAGAGTAGACGAGAGAAAGGTGTAAACTTTTTCTCTCAGAACTGCGCGAAAACTTGCATTCCGGCTCAAAACAACAGGATTCATCGTTTTAGATCGAAACTAGCAAGATTCACGAGCATCGATTTTACAAGTCGTCGAAGAGTAGACGAGAGAAAGGTGTAAACTTTTTCTCTCAGAACTGCACGAAAACTTGTATTCCGGCTCAAAACAACGGGATACATCGGTTTAGATCGAAACGAGCAAGATTCACGAGCATCGATTTTACAAGTCCTCGAAGAGTAGACGAGGGAAAGGTGTAAACTTTTTCTCTCAGAACTGCACGAAAACTTGTATTCCGGCTCAAAAAAACGGGACACATCGTTTTAGATCGAAACTAGCAAGATTCACGAGCATCGATTTTACAAGTCGTCGAAGAGTAGACGAGAGAAAGGTGTAAACTTTTTCTCTCAGAACTGCGCGAAAACTTGTATTCCGGCTCAAAACAACGGAATACATCGTTTTAGATCGAAACTAGCAAGATTCACGAGCATCGATATTACAAGTCGTCGAAGAGTAGACGAGAGAAAGGTGTAAACTTTTTCTCTCAGAACTGCGCGAAAACTTGTATTCCGGCTCAAAACAACGGGATACATCGTTTTAGATCAAAACTAGCAAGATTCACGAGCATCGATTTTACAAGTCGTCGACGAGTAGACGAGAGAAAATTGTAAACTTTTTCTCTCAGAACTGCGCGAAAACTTGCATTCCGGCTCAAAACAACGGAATGCATCGTTTTAGATCGAAACTAGCAAGATTCACGAGCATCGATTTTACAAGTCGCCGAAGAGTAGACGAGAGAAAGGTGTAAACTTTTTCTCTCAGAACTGCACGAAAACTTGTATTCCGGCTCAAAACAACGGGATACATCGTTTTAGATCGAAACGAGCAAGATTCACGAGCATCGATTTTACAAGTCGTCGAAGAGTAGACGAGAGAAAGGTGTAAACTTTTTCTCTCAGAACTGCGCGAAAACTTGTATTACGGCTCAAAACAACAGGATTCATCGTTTCAGATCGAAACTAGCAAGATTCACGAGCAACGATTTTACAAGTCCTCGAAGAGTAGACGAGAGAAAGGTGTAAACTTTTTCTCTCAGAACTGCGCGAAAACTTTTATTCCGGCACAAAACAACAGGATTCATCGTTTTAGATTGAAACTAGCAAGATTCACGAGCATCGATTTTACAAGTCCTCGAAGAGTAGACGAGAGAAAGGTGTAAACTTTTTCTCTCAGAACTGCACGAAAACTTGTATTCCGGCTCAAAACAACGGGATACATTGTTTTAGATCGAAACTAGCAAGATTCACAAGCATCGCTTTTACAAGTCGTCGATGAGTACACGAGAGAAAGGTGTAAACGTTTTCTATCAGAACTGCGTCAGAACTTGTATTCCGGCTCAGAACAACGGGTTACATCGTTTTAGATCGAAACTAGCAAGATTCACGAGCATCGATTTTACAAGTCCTCGAAGAGTATACGAGAGAAAGGCGTCAACTTTTTCTCAGAACTGCGCGAAAACTTGTATTCCGGCTCAAAACAACGGAATACATCGTTTTAGATCGAAACTAGCAAGATTCACGAGCATCGATTTTACAAGTCGTCGAAGAGTAGACGAGAGAAATGTGTAAACTTTTTCTCTCAGAACTGCACGAAAACTTGTATTCCGGCTCAAAACAACGGGATACATCGTTTAAGATCGAAACTAGCAAGATTCACGAGCATTGATTTTACAAGTCGTCGAAGAGTAGACGAAAGAAAGGTGTACACTTTTTCTCTCAGAACTGCGCGAAAACTTGTATTCCGGCTCAAAACAACAGGATTCATCGTTTTAGATCGAAACTAGCAAGATTCACGAGCATCGATTTTACAAGTCCTCGAAGAGTAGACGAGAGAAAGGTGTAAACTTTTTCTCTCAGAACTGCACGAAAACTTGTATTCCGGCTCAAAACAACGGGATACATCGTTTTAGATCGAAACTAGCAAGATTCACAAGCATCGCTTTTACAAGTCGTCGATGAGTACACGAGAGAAAGGTGTAAATTTTTTCCCAGAACTGCGCGAGTACTTGTATACCGGCTCAAAAAAACGGGATACATCGTTTTAGATCGAAACTAGCAAGATTCACGAGCATCGATTTTACAAGTCGTCGAAGAGTAGACGAGAGAAAGGTGTAAACTTTTTTTCTCAGAACTGCGCGAAAACTTGTATTCCGGCTCAAAACAACGGAATACATCGTTTTAGATCGAAACTAGCAAGATTCACGAGCATCAATTTTACAACTCGTCGAAGAGTAGACGAGAGAAAGGTGTAAACTTTTTCTCTCAGAACTGCGCGAAAACTTGTATTCCGGCTCAAAACAACGGGATACATCGTTTTAGATCGAAACTAGCAAGATTCACGAGCATCGATTTTACAAGTCGTCGACGAGTAGACGAGAGAAAATTGTAAGCTTTTTCTATCAGAACTGCGCGAAAACTTGTATTCCGGCTCAAAACAACGGAATGCATCGTTTTAGATCGAAACTAGCAAGATTCACGAGCATCAATTTTACAAGTCGCCGAAGAGTAGACGAGAGAAAGGTGTAAACTTTTTCTCTCAGAACTGCACGAAAACTTGTATTCCGGCTCAAAACAACGGGATACATCGTTTTAGATCGAAACGAGCAAGATTCACGAGCATCGATTTTACAAGTCGTCGAAGAGTAGACGAGAGAAAGGTGTAAACTTTTTCTCTCAGAACTGCGCGAAAACTTGTATTCCAGCTCAAAACAACGAGATACATCGTTGTAGATCGAAACTAGCAAGATTCACGAGCATTGATTTTACAAGTCGTCGAAGAGTAGACGAGAGAAAGGTGTAAACTTTTTCTCTCAGAACTGCGCGAAAACTTGTATTCCGGCTCAAAACAACGGAATACATCGTTTTAGATCGAAACTAGCAGGATTCACGAGCATCGATTTTACAAGTCGTCGACGAGTAGACGAGAGAAAATTGTAAACTTTTTCTCTCAGAACTGCGCGAAAACTTGTATTCCGGCTCAAAACAACGGAATGCATCGTTTTAAATCGAAACTAGCAAGATTCACGAGCATCGATTTTACAAGTCGTCGAAGAGTAGACGAGAGAAAGGTGTAAACTTTTTCTCTCAGAACTGCAAGAAAACTTGTATTCCGGCTCAAAACAACGGGATACATCGTTTTAGATCGAAACGAGCAAGATTCACGAGCATCGATTTCACAAGTCCTCGAAGAGTAGACGAGAGAAAGGTGTAAACTTTTTCTCTCAGAACTGCACGAAAACTTGTATTCCGGCTCAAAAAAACGGGATACATCGTTTTAGATCGAAACTAGCAAGATTCACGAGCATCGATTTTACAAGTCGTCGAAGAGTAGACGAGAGAAAGGTGTAAACTTTTTCTCTCAGAACTGCGCGAAAACTTGTATTCCGGCTCAAAACAACGGAATACATTGTTTTAGATCGAAACTAGCAAGATTCACGCATCGATATTACAAGTCGTCGAAGAGTAGACGAGAGAAAGGTGTAAACTTTTTCTCTCAGAACTGCGCGAAAACTTGTATTCCGGCTCAAAACAACGGGATACATCATTTTAGATCGAAACTAGCAAGATTCACGAGCATCGATTTTACAAGTCGTCGACGAGTAGACGAGAAAAAATTGTAAACTTTTTCTCTCAGAACTGCGCGAAAACTTGTATTCCGGCTCAAAACAACGGAATGCATCGTTTTAGATCGAAACTAGCAAGATTCACGAGCATCGATTTTACAAGTCAGAACTGCACGAAAACTTGTATTCCGGCTCAAAACAACGGGATACATCGGTTTAGATCGAAACGAGCAAGATTCACGAGCATCGATTTTACAAGTCCTCGAAGAGTAGACGAGGGAAAGGTGTAAACTTTTTCTCTCAGAACTGCACGAAAACTTGTATTCCGGCTCAAAAAAACGGGACACATCGTTTTAGATAGAAACTAGCAAGATTCACGAGCATCGATTTTACAAGTCGTCGAAGAGTAGACGAGAGAAAGGTGTAAACTTTTTCTCTCAGAACTGCGCGAAAACTTGTATTCCGGCTCAAAACAACGGAATACATCGTTTTAGATCGAAACTAGCAAGATTCACGAGCATCGATATTACAAGTCGTCGAAGAGTAGACGAGAGAAAGGTGTAAACTTTTTCTCTCAGAACTGCGCGAAAACTTGTATTCCGGCTCAAAACAACGGGATACATCGTTTTAGATCGAAACTAGCAAGATTCACGAGCATCGATTTTACAAGTCGTCGACGAGTAGACGAGAGAAAATTGTAAACTTTTTCTCTCAGAACTGCGCGAAAACTTGCATTCCGGCTCAAAACAACGGAATGCATCGTTTTAGATCGAAACTAGCAAGATTCACGAGCATCGATTTTACAAGTCGCCGAAGAGTAGACGAGAGAAAGGTGTAAACTTTTTCTCTCAGAACTGCACGAAAACTTGTATTCCGGCTCAAAACAACGGGATACATCGTTTTAGATCGAAACGAGCAAGATTCACGAGCATCGATTTTACAAGTCGTCGAAGAGTAGACGAGAGAAAGGTGTAAACTTTTTCTCTCAGAACTGCGCGAAAACTTGTATTACGGCTCAAAACAACAGGATTCATTGTTTCAGATCGAAACTAGCAAGATTCACGAGCAACGATTTTACAAGTCCTCGAAGAGTAGACGAGAGAAAGGTGTAAACTTTTTCTCTCAGAACTGCGCGAAAACTTTTATTCCGGCACAAAACAACAGGATTCATCGTTTTAGATTGAAACTAGCAAGATTCACGAGCATCGATTTTACAAGTCCTCGAAGAGTAGACGAGAGAAAGGTGTAAACTTTTTCTCTCAGAACTGCACGAAAACTTGTATTCCGGCTCAAAACAACGGGATACATTGTTTTAGATCGAAACTAGCAAGATTCACAAGCATCGCTTTTACAAGTCGTCGATGAGTACACGAGAGAAAGGTGTAAACGTTTTCTATCAGAACTGCGTCAGAACTTGTATTCCGGCTCAGAACAACGGGTTACATCGTTTTAGATCGAAACTAGCAAGATTCACGAGCATCGATTTTACAAGTCCTCGAAGAGTATACGAGAGAAAGGCGTCAACTTTTTCTCTCAGAACTGCGCGAAAACTTGTATTCCGGCTCAAAACAACGGAATACATCGTTTTAGATCGAAACTAGCAAGATTCACGAGCATCGATTTTACAAGTCGTCGAAGAGTAGACGAGAGAAAGGTGTAAACTTTTTCTCTCAGAACTGCACGAAAACTTGTATTCCGGCTCAAAACAACGGGATACATCGTTTAAGATCGAAACTAGCAAGATTCACGAGCATTGATTTTACAAGTCGTCGAATAGTAGACGAAAGAAAGGTGTACACTTTTTCTCTCAGAACTGCGCGAAAACTTGTATTCCGGCTCAAAACAACAGGATTCATCGTTTTAGATCGAAACTAGCAAGATTCACGAGCATCGATTTTACAAGTCCTCGAAGAGTAGACGAGAGAAAGGTGTAAACTTTTTCTCTCAGAACTGCACGAAAACTTGTATTCCGGCTCAAAACAACGGGATACATCGTTTTAGATCGAAACTAGCAAGATTCACAAGCATCGCTTTTACAAGTCGTCGATGAGTACACGAGAGAAAGGTGTAAATTTTTTCCCAGAACTGCGCGAGTACTTGTATACCGGCTCAAAAAAACGGGATACATCGTTTTAGATCGAAACTAGCAAGATTCACGAGCATCGATTTTACAAGTCGTCGAAGAGTAGACGAGAGAAAGGTGTAAACTTTTTTTCTCAGAACTGCGCGAAAACTTGTATTCCGGCTCAAAACAACGGAATACATCGTTTTAGATCGAAACTAGCAAGATTCACGAGCATCGATTTTACAACTCGTCGAAGAGTAGACGAGAGAAAGGTGTAAACTTTTTCTCTCAGAACTGCGCGAAAACTTGTATTCCGGCTCAAAACAACGGGATACATCGTTTTAGATCGAAACTAGCAAGATTCACGAGCATCGATTTTACAAGTCGTCGACGAGTAGACGAGAGAAAATTGTAAACTTTTTCTATCAGAACTGCGCGAAAACTTGTATTCCGGCTCAAAACAACGGAATGCATCGTTTTAGATCGAAACTAGCAAGATTCACGAGCATCAATTTTACAAGTCGCCGAAGAGTAGACGAGAGAAAGGTGTAAACTTTTTCTCTCAGAACTGCACGAAAACTTGTATTCCGGCTCAAAACAACGGGATACATCGTTTTAGATCGAAACGAGCAAGATTCACGAGCATCGATTTTACAAGTCGTCGAAGAGTTGACGAGAGAAAGGTGTAAACTTTTTCTCTCAGAACTGCGCGAAAACTTGTATTCCAGCTCAAAACAACGAGATACATCGTTGTAGATCGAAACTAGCAAGATTCACGAGCATTGATTTTACAAGTCGTCGAAGAGTAGACGAGAGAAAGGTGTAAACTTTTTCTCTCAGAACTGCGCGAAAACTTGTATTCCGGCTCAAAACAACGGAATACATCGTTTTAGATCGAAACTAGCAAGATTCACGAGCATCGATTTTACAAGTCGTCGAAGAGTAGACGAGAGAAAGGTGTAAACTTTTTCTCTCAGAACTGCGCGAAAACTTGTATTCCGGCTCAAAACAACGGAATACATCGTTTTAGATCGAAACTAGCAAGATTCACGAGCATCGATATTACAAGTCGTCGAAGAGTAGACGAGAGAAAGGTGTAAACTTTTTCTCTCAGAACTGCGCGAAAACTTGTATTCCGGCTCAAAACAACGGGATACATCGTTTTAGATCGAAACTAGCAAGATTCACGAGCATCGATTTTACAAGTCGTCGACGAGTAGACGAGAGAAAATTGTAAACTTTTTCTCTCAGAACTGCGCGAAAACTTGCATTCCGGCTCAAAACAACGGAATGCATCGTTTTAGATCGAAACTAGCAAGATTCACGAGCATCGATTTTACAAGTCGCCGAAGAGTAGACGAGAGAAAGGTGTAAACTTTTTCTCTCAGAACTGCACGAAAACTTGTATTCCGGCTCAAAACAACGGGATACATCGTTTTAGATCGAAACGAGCAAGATTCACGAGCATCGATTTTACAAGTCGTCGAAGAGTAGACGAGAGAAAGGTGTAAACTTTTTCTCTCAGAACTGCACGAAAACTTGTATTCCGGCTCAAAACAACGGGATACATCGTTTAAGATCGAAACTAGCAAGATTCACGAGCATTGATTTTACAAGTCGTCGAAGAGTAGACGAAAGAAAGGTGTACACTTTTTCTCTCAGAACTGCGCGAAAACTTGTATTCCGGCTCAAAACAACAGGATTCATCGTTTTAGATCGAAACTAGCAAGATTCACGAGCATCGATTTTACAAGTCCTCGAAGAGTAGACGAGAGAAAGGTGTAAACTTTTTCTCTCAGAACTGCACGAAAACTTGTATTCCGGCTCAAAACAACGGGATACATCGTTTTAGATCGAAACTAGCAAGATTCACAAGCATCGCTTTTACAAGTCGTCGATGAGTACACGAGAGAAAGGTGTAAATTTTTTCCCAGAACTGCGCGAGTACTTGTATACCGGCTCAAAAAAACGGGATACATCGTTTTAGATCGAAACTAGCAAGATTCACGAGCATCGATTTTACAAGTCGTCGAAGAGTAGACGAGAGAAAGGTGTAAACTTTTTTTCTCAGAACTGCGCGAAAACTTGTATTCCGGCTCAAAACAACGGAATACATCGTTTTAGATCGAAACTAGCAAGATTCACGAGCATCGATTTTACAACTCGTCGAAGAGTAGACGAGAGAAAGGTGTAAACTTTTTCTCTCAGAACTGCGCGAAAACTTGTATTCCGGCTCAAAACAACGGGATACATCGTTTTAGATCGAAACTAGCAAGATTCACGAGCATCGATTTTACAAGTCGTCGACGAGTAGACGAGAGAAAATTGTAAACTTTTTCTATCAGAACTGCGCGAAAACTTGTATTCCGGCTCAAAACAACGGAATGCATCGTTTTAGATCGAAACTAGCAAGATTCACGAGCATCAATTTTACAAGTCGCCGAAGAGTAGACGAGAGAAAGGTGTAAACTTTTTCTCTCAGAACTGCACGAAAACTTGTATTCCGGCTCAAAACAACGGGATACATCGTTTTAGATCGAAACGAGCAAGATTCACGAGCATCGATTTTACAAGTCGTCGAAGAGTAGACGAGAGAAAGGTGTAAACTTTTTCTCTCAGAACTGCGCGAAAACTTGTATTCCAGCTCAAAACAACGAGATACATCGTTGTAGATCGAAACTAGCAAGATTCACGAGCATTGATTTTACAAGTCGTCGAAGAGTAGACGAGAGAAAGGTGTAAACTTTTTCTCTCAGAACTGCGCGAAAACTTGTATTCCGGCTCAAAACAACGGAATACATCGTTTTAGATCGAAACTAGCAAGATTCACGAGCATCGATTTTACAAGTCGTCGAAGAGTAGACGAGAGAAAGGTGTAAACTTTTTCTCTCAGAACTGCGCGAAAACTTGTATTCCGGCTCAAAACAACGGAATACATCGTTTTAGATCGAAACTAGCAAGATTCACGAGCATCGATATTACAAGTCGTCGAAGAGTAGACGAGAGAAAGGTGTAAACTTTTTCTCTCAGAACTGCGCGAAAACTTGTATTCCGGCTCAAAACAACGGGATACATCGTTTTAGATCGAAACTAGCAAGATTCACGAGCATCGATTTTACAAGTCGTCGACGAGTAGACGAGAGAAAATTGTAAACTTTTTCTCTCAGAACTGCGCGAAAACTTGCATTCCGGCTCAAAACAACGGAATGCATCGTTTTAGATCGAAACTAGCAAGATTCACGAGCATCGATTTTACAAGTCGCCGAAGAGTAGACGAGAGAAAGGTGTAAACTTTTTCTCTCAGAACTGCACGAAAACTTGTATTCCGGCTCAAAACAACGGGATACATCGTTTTAGATCGAAACGAGCAAGATTCACGAGCATCGATTTTACAAGTCGTCGAAGAGTAGACGAGAGAAAGGTGTAAACTTTTTCTCTCAGAACTGCGCGAAAACTTGTATTACGGCTCAAAACAACAGGATTCATCGTTTCAGATCGAAACTAGCAAGATTCACGAGCAACGATTTTACAAGTCCTCGAAGAGTAGACGAGAGAAAGGTGTAAACTTTTTCTCTCAGAACTGCGCGAAAACTTTTATTCCGGCACAAAACAACAGGATTCATCGTTTTAGATTGAAACTAGCAAGATTCACGAGCATCGATTTTACAAGTCCTCGAAGAGTAGACGAGAGAAAGGTGTAAACTTTTTCTCTCAGAACTGCACGAAAACTTGTATTCCGGCTCAAAACAACGGGATACATTGTTTTAGATCGAAACTAGCAAGATTCACAAGCATCGCTTTTACAAGTCGTCGATGAGTACACGAGAGAAAGGTGTAAACGTTTTCTATCAGAACTGCGTCAGAACTTGTATTCCGGCTCAGAACAACGGGTTACATCGTTTTAGATCGAAACAAGCAAGATTCACGAGCATCGATTTTACAAGTCCTCGAAGAGTATACGAGAGAAAGGCGTCAACTTTTTCTCTCAGAACTGCGCGAAAACTTGTATTCCGGCTCAAAACAACGGAATACATCGTTTTAGATCGAAACTAGCAAGATTCACGAGCATCGATTTTACAAGTCGTCGAAGAGTAGACGAGAGAAAGGTGTAAACTTTTTCTCTCAGAACTGCACGAAAACTTGTATTCCGGCTCAAAACAACGGGATACATCGTTTAAGATCGAAACTAGCAAGATTCACGAGCATTGATTTTACAAGTCGTCGAAGAGTAGACGAAAGAAAGGTGTACACTTTTTCTCTCAGAACTGCGCGAAAACTTGTATTCCGGCTCAAAACAACAGGATTCATCGTTTTAGATCGAAACTAGCAAGATTCACGAGCATCGATTTTACAAGTCCTCGAAGAGTAGACGAGAGAAAGGTGTAAACTTTTTCTCTCAGAACTGCACGAAAACTTGTATTCCGGCTCAAAACAACGGGATACATCGTTTTAGATCGAAACTAGCAAGATTCACAAGCATCGCTTTTACAAGTCGTCGATGAGTACACGAGAGAAAGGTGTAAATTTTTTCCCAGAACTGCGCGAGTACTTGTATACCGGCTCAAAAAAACGGGATACATCGTTTTAGATCGAAACTAGCAAGATTCACGAGCATCGATTTTACAAGTCGTCGAAGAGTAGACGAGAGAAAGGTGTAAACTTTTTTTCTCAGAACTGCGCGAAAACTTGTATTCCGGCTCAAAACAACGGAATACATCGTTTTAGATCGAAACTAGCAAGATTCACGAGCATCGATTTTACAACTCGTCGAAGAGTAGACGAGAGAAAGGTGTAAACTTTTTCTCTCAGAACTGCGCGAAAACTTGTATTCCGGCTCTAAACAACGGGATACATCGTTTTAGATCGAAACTAGCAAGATTCACGAGCATCGATTTTACAAGTCGTCGACGAGTAGACGAGAGAAAATTGTAAACTTTTTCTATCAGAACTGCGCGAAAACTTGTATTCCGGCTCAAAACAACGGAATGCATCGTTTTAGATCGAAACTAGCAAGATTCACGAGCATCAATTTTACAAGTCGTCGACGAGTAGACGAGAGAAAATTGTAAACTTTTTCTATCAGAACTGCACGAAAACTTGTATTCCGGCTCAAAACAACGGGATACATCGTTTTAGATCGAAACGAGCAAGATTCACGAGCATCGATTTTACAAGTCGTCGAAGAGTAGACGAGAGAAAGGTGTAAACTTTTTCTCTCAGAACTGCGCGAAAACTTGTATTCCAGCTCAAAACAACGAGATACATCGTTGTAGATCGAAACTAGCAAGATTCACGAGCATTGATTTTACAAGTCGTCGAAGAGTAGACGAGAGAAAGGTGTAAACTTTTTCTCTCAGAACTGCGCGAAAACTTGTATTCCGGCTCAAAACAACGGAATACATCGTTTTAGATCGAAACTAGCAAGATTCACGAGCATCGATTTTACAAGTCGTCGACGAGTAGACGAGAGAAAATTGTAAACTTTTTCTCTCAGAACTGCGCGAAAACTTGTATTCCGGCTCAAAACAACGGAATGCATCGTTTTAAATCGAAACTAGCAAGATTCACGAGCATCGATTTTACAAGTCGTCGAAGAGTAGACGAGAGAAAGGTGTAAACTTTTTCTCTCAGAACTGCAAGAAAACTTGTATTCCGGCTCAAAACAACGGGATACATCGTTTTAGATCGAAACGAGCAAGATTCACGAGCATCGATTTCACAAGTCCTCGAAGAGTAGACGAGAGAAAGGTGTAAACTTTTTCTCTCAGAACTGCACGAAAACTTGTATTCCGGCTCAAAAAAACGGGATACATCGTTTTAGATCGAAACTAGCAAGATTCACGAGCATCGATTTTACAAGTCGTCGAAGAGTAGACGAGAGAAAGGTGTAAACTTTTTCTCTCAGAACTGCGCGAAAACTTGTATTCCGGCTCAAAACAACGGAATACATCGTTTTAGATCGAAACTAGCAAGATTCACGAGCATCGATATTACAAGTCGTCGAAGAGTAGACGAGAGAAAGGTGTAAACTTTTTCTCTCAGAACTGCGCGAAAACTTGTATTCCGGCTCAAAACAGCGGGATACATCGTTTTAGATCGAAACTAGCAAGATTCACGAGCATCGATTTTACAAGTCGTCGACGAGTAGACGAGAAAAAATTGTAAACTTTTTCTCTCAGAACTGCGCGAAAACTTGTATTCCGGCTCAAAACAACGGAATGCATCGTTTTAGATCGAAACTAGCAAGATTCACGAGCATCGATTTTACAAGTCGCCGAAGAGTAGACGAGAGAAAGGTGTAAACTTTTTCTCTCAGAACTGCACGAAAACTTGTATTCTGGCTCAAAACAACAGGATACATCGTTTTAGATCGAAACGAGCAAGATTCACGAGCATCGATTTTGCAAGTCGTCGAAGAGTAGACGAGAGAAAGGTGTAAACTTTTTCTCTCAGAACTGCGCGAAAACTTGTATTCCGGCTCAAAACAACAGGATTCATTGTTTTAGATCGAAACTAGCAAGATTCACGAGCATCGATTTTACAAGTCCTCGAAGAGTAGACGAGAGAAAGGTGTAAACGTTTTCTCTCAGAACTGCACGAAAACTTGTATTCCGGCTCAAAACAACGGGATACATCGTTTTAGATCGAAACTAGCAAGATTCACATGCATCGCTTTTACAAGTCGTCGATGAGTAAACGAGGGAAAGGTGTAAACTTTTTTCTCAGAACTGCGCGAGAACTTGTATACCGGCTCAAAAAAACGGGATACATCGTTTTAGATCGAAACTAGCAAGATTCACGAGCATCGATTTTACAAGTCGTCGAAGAGTAGACGAGAGAAAGGTGTAAACTTTTTTTCTCAGAACTGCACGAAAACTTGTATTCCGGCTCAAAACAACGGGATACATCGTTTTAGATCGAAACGAGCAAGATTCACGAGCATCGATTTTACAAGTCGTCGAAGAGTAGACGAGAGAAAGGTGTAAACTTTTTCTCTCAGAACTGCGCGAAAACTTGTATTACGGCTCAAAACAACAGGATTCATCGTTTCAGATCGAAACTAGCAAGATTCACGAGCAACGATTTTACAAGTCCTCGAAGAGTAGACGAGAGAAAGGTGTAAACTTTTTCTCTCAGAACTGCGCGAAAACTTTTATTCCGGCACAAAACAACAGGATTCATCGTTTTAGATTGAAACTAGCAAGATTCACGAGCATCGATTTTACAAGTCCTCGAAGAGTAGACGAGAGAAAGGTGTAAACTTTTTCTCTCAGAACTGCACGAAAACTTGTATTCCGGCTCAAAACAACGGGATACATTGTTTTAGATCGAAACTAGCAAGATTCACAAGCATCGCTTTTACAAGTCGTCGATGAGTACACGAGAGAAAGGTGTAAACGTTTTCTATCAGAACTGCGTCGGAACTTGTATTCCGGCTCAGAACAACGGGTTACATCGTTTTAGATCGAAACTAGCAAGATTCACGAGCATCGATTTTACAAGTCCTCGAAGAGTATACGAGAGAAAGGCGTCAACTTTTTCTCAGAACTGCGCGAAAACTTGTATTCCGGCTCAAAACAACGGAATACATCGTTTTAGATCGAAACTAGCAAGATTCACGAGCATCGATTTTACAAGTCGTCGAAGAGTAGACGAGAGAAAGGTGTAAACTTTTTCTCTCAGAACTGCACGAAAACTTGTATTCCGGCTCAAAACAACGGGATACATCGTTTAAGATCGAAACTAGCAAGATTCACGAGCATTGATTTTACAAGTCGTCGAAGAGTAGACGAAAGAAAGGTGTACACTTTTTCTCTCAGAACTGCGCGAAAACTTGTATTCCGGCTCAAAACAACAGGATTCATCGTTTTAGATCGAAACTAGCAAGATTCACGAGCATCGATTTTACAAGTCCTCGAAGAGTAGACGAGAGAAAGGTGTAAACTTTTTCTCTCAGAACTGCACGAAAACTTGTATTCCGGCTCAAAACAACGGGATACATCGTTTTAGATCGAAACTAGCAAGATTCACAAGCATCGCTTTTACAAGTCGTCGATGAGTACACAAGAGAAAGGTGTAAATTTTTTCCCAGAACTGCGCGAGTACTTGTATACCGGCTCAAAAAAACGGGATACATCGTTTTAGATCGAAACTAGCAAGATTCACGAGCATCGATTTTACAAGTCGTCGAAGAGTAGACGAGAGAAAGGTGTAAACTTTTTGCTCAGAACTGCGCGAAAACTTGTATTCCGGCTCAAAACAACGGAATACATCGTTTTAGATCGAAACTAGCAAGATTCACGAGCATCGATTTTACAACTCGTCGAAGAGTAGACGAGAGAAAGGTGTAAACTTTTTCTCTCAGAACTGCGCGAAAACTTGTATTCCGGCTCAAAACAACGGGATACATCGTTTTAGATCGAAACTAGCAAGATTCACGAGCATCGATTTTACAAGTCGTCGACGAGTAGACGAGAGAAAATTGTAAGCTTTTTCTATCAGAACTGCGCGAAAACTTGTATTCCGGCTCAAAACAACGGAATGCATCGTTTTAGATCGAAACTAGCAAGATTCACGAGCATCAATTTTACAAGTCGCCGAAGAGTAGACGAGAGAAAGGTGTAAACTTTTTCTCTCAGAACTGCACGAAAACTTGTATTCCGGCTCAAAACAACGGGATACATCGTTTTAGATCGAAACGAGCAAGATTCACGAGCATCGATTTTACAAGTCGTCGAAGAGTAGACGAGAGAAAGGTGTAAACGTTTTCTCTCAGAACTGCGCGAAAACTTGTATTCCAGCTCAAAACAACGAGATACATCGTTGTAGATCGAAACTAGCAAGATTCACGAGCATTGATTTTACAAGTCGTCGAAGAGTAGACGAGAGAAAGGTGTAAACTTTTTCTTTCAGAACTGCGCGAAAACTTGTATTCCGGCTCAAAACAACGGAATACATCGTTTTAGATCGAAACTAGCAAGATTCACGAGCATCGATTTTACAAGTCGTCGACGAGTAGACGAGAGAAAATTGTAAACTTTTTCTCTCAGAACTGCGCGAAAACTTGTATTCCGGCTCAAAACAACGGAATGCATCGTTTTAAATCGAAACTAGCAAGATTCACGAGCATCGATTTTACAAGTCGTCGAAGAGTAGACGAGAGAAAGGTGTAAACTTTTTCTCTCAGAACTGCAAGAAAACTTGTATTCCGGCTCAAAACAACGGGATACATCGTTTTAGATCGAAACGAGCAAGATTCACGAGCATCGATTTCACAAGTCCTCGAAGAGTAGACGAGAGAAAGGTGTAAACTTTTTCTCTCAGAACTGCACGAAAACTTGTATTCCGGCTCAAAAAAACGGGATACATCGTTTTAGATCGAAACTAGCAAGATTCACGAGCATCGATTTTACAAGTCGTCGAAGAGTAGACGAGAGAAAGGTGTAAACTTTTTCTCTCAGAACTGCGCGAAAACTTGTATTCCGGCTCAAAACAACGGAATACATCGTTTTAGATCGAAACTAGCAAGATTCACGAGCATCGATATTACAAGTCGTCGAAGAGTAGACGAGAGAAAGGTGTAAACTTTTTCTCTCAGAACTGCGCGAAAACTTGTATTCCGGCTCAAAACAACGGGATACATCATTTTAGATCGAAACTAGCAAGATTCACGAGCATCGATTTTACAAGTCGTCGACGAGTAGACGAGAAAAAATTGTAAACTTTTTCTCTCAGAACTGCGCGAAAACTTGTATTCCGGCTCAAAACAACGGAATGCATCGTTTTAGATCGAAACTAGCAAGATTCACGAGCATCGATTTTACAAGTCAGAACTGCACGAAAACTTGTATTCCGGCTCAAAACAACGGGATACATCGGTTTAGATCGAAACGAGCAAGATTCACGAGCATCGATTTTACAAGTCCTCGAAGAGTAGACGAGGGAAAGGTGTAAACTTTTTCTCTCAGAACTGCACGAAAACTTGTATTCCGGCTCAAAAAAACGGGACACATCGTTTTAGATCGAAACTAGCAAGATTCACGAGCATCGATTTTACAAGTCGTCGAAGAGTAGACGAGAGAAAGGTGTAAACTTTTTCTCTCAGAACTGCGCGAAAACTTGTATTCCGGCTCAAAACAACGGAATACATCGTTTTAGATCGAAACTAGCAAGATTCACGAGCATCGATATTACAAGTCGTCGAAGAGTAGACGAGAGAAAGGTGTAAACTTTTTCTCTCAGAACTGCGCGAAAACTTGTATTCCGGCTCAAAACAACGGGATACATCGTTTTAGATCGAAACTAGCAAGATTCACGAGCATCGATTTTACAAGTCGTCGACGAGTAGACGAGAGAAAATTGTAAACTTTTTCTCTCAGAACTGCGCGAAAACTTGCATTCCGGCTCAAAACAACGGAATGCATCGTTTTAGATCGAAACTAGCAAGATTCACGAGCATCGATTTTACAAGTCGCCGAAGAGTAGACGAGAGAAAGGTGTAAACTTTTTCTCTCAGAACTGCACGAAAACTTGTATTCCGGCTCAAAACAACGGGATACATCGTTTTAGATCGAAACGAGCAAGATTCACGAGCATCGATTTTACAAGTCGTCGAAGAGTAGACGAGAGAAAGGTGTAAACTTTTTCTCTCAGAACTGCGCGAAAACTTTTATTCCGGCACAAAACAACAGGATTCATCGTTTTAGATTGAAACTAGCAAGATTCACGAGCATCGATTTTACAAGTCCTCGAAGAGTAGACGAGAGAAAGGTGTAAACTTTTTCTCTCAGAACTGCACGAAAACTTGTATTCCGGCTCAAAACAACGGGATACATTGTTTTAGATCGAAACTAGCAAGATTCACAAGCATCGCTTTTACAAGTCGTCGATGAGTACACGAGAGAAAGGTGTAAACGTTTTCTATCAGAACTGCGTCAGAACTTGTATTCCGGCTCAGAACAACGGGTTACATCGTTTTAGATCGAAACTAGCAAGATTCACGAGCATCGATTTTACAAGTCCTCGAAGAGTATACGAGAGAAAGGCGTCAACTTTTTCTCTCAGAACTGCGCGAAAACTTGTATTCCGGCTCAAAACAACGGAATACATCGTTTTAGATCGAAACTAGCAAGATTCACGAGCATCGATTTTACAAGTCGTCGAAGAGTAGACGAGGGAAAGGTGTAAACGTTTTCTCTCAGAACTGCACGAAAACTTGTATTCCGGCTCAAAACAACGGGATACATCGTTTTAGATCGAAACTAGCAAGATTCACGAGCATCGATTTTACAAGTCGTCGACGAGTAGACGAGAGAAAATTGTAAACTTTTTCTCTCAGAACTGCGCGAAAACTTGCATTCCGGCTCAAAACAACGGAATGCATCGTTTTAGATCGAAACTAGCAAGATTCACGAGCATCGATTTTACAAGTCACCGAAGAGTAGACGAGAGAAAGGTGTAAACTTTTTCTCTCAGAACTGCACGAAAACTTGTATTCCGGCTCAAAACAACGGGATACATCGTTTTAGATCGAAACTAGCAAGATTCACGAGCAACGATTTTACAAGTCCTCGAAGAGTAGACGAGAGAAAGGTGTAAACTTTTTCTCTCAGAACTGCGCGAAAACTTTTATTCCGGCACAAAACAACAGGATTCATCGTTTTAGATTGAAACTAGCAAGATTCACGAGCATCGATTTTACAAGTCCTCGAAGAGTAGACGAGAGAAAGGTGTAAACTTTTTCTCTCAGAACTGCACGAAAACTTGTATTCCGGCTCAAAACAACGGGATACATTGTTTTAGATCGAAACTAGCAAGATTCACAAGCATCGCTTTTACAAGTCGTCGATGAGTACACGAGAGAAAGGTGTAAACGTTTTCTATCAGAACTGCGTCAGAACTTGTATTCCGGCTCAGAACAACGGGTTACATCGTTTTAGATCGAAACTAGCAAGATTCACGAGCATCGATTTTACAAGTCCTCGAAGAGTATACGAGAGAAAGGCGTCAACTTTTTCTCAGAACTGCGCGAAAACTTGTATTCCGGCTCAAAACAACGGAATACATCGTTTTAGATCGAAACTAGCAAGATTCACGAGCATCGATTTTACAAGTCGTCGAAGAGTAGACGAGAGAAAGGTGTAAACTTTTTCTCTCAGAACTGCACGAAAACTTGTATTCCGGCTCAAAACAACGGGATACATCGTTTAAGATCGAAACTAGCAAGATTCACGAGCATTGATTTTACAAGTCGTCGAAGAGTAGACGAAAGAAAGGTGTACACTTTTTCTCTCAGAACTGCGCGAAAACTTGTATTCCGGCTCAAAACAACAGGATTCATCGTTTTAGATCGAAACTAGCAAGATTCACGAGCATCGATTTTACAAGTCCTCGAAGAGTAGACGAGAGAAAGGTGTAAACTTTTTCTCTCAGAACTGCACGAAAACTTGTATTCCGGCTCAAAACAACGGGATACATCGTTTTAGATCGAAACTAGCAAGATTCACAAGCATCGCTTTTACAAGTCGTCGATGAGTACACAAGAGAAAGGTGTAAATTTTTTCCCAGAACTGCGCGAGTACTTGTATACCGGCTCAAAAAAACGGGATACATCGTTTTAGATCGAAACTAGCAAGATTCACGAGCATTGATTTTCAAGTCGTCGAAGAGTAGACGAGAGAAAGGTGTAAACTTTTTCTCTCAGAACTGCGCGAAAACTTGTATTCCGGCTCAAAACAACGGAATACATCGTTTTAGATCGAAACTAGCAAGATTCACGAGCATCGATATTACAAGTCGTCGAAGAGTAGACGAGAGAAAGGTGTAAACTTTTTCTCTCAGAACTGCGCGAAAACTTTTATTCCGGCACAAAACAACAGGATTCATCGTTTTAGATTGAAACTAGCAAGATTCACGAGCATCGATTTTACAAGTCCTCGAAGAGTAGACGAGAGAAAGGTGTAAACTTTTTCTCTCAGAACTGCACGAAAACTTGTATTCCGGCTCAAAACAACGGGATACATTGTTTTAGATCGAAACTAGCAAGATTCACAAGCATCGCTTTTACAAGTCGTCGATGAGTACACGAGAGAAAGGTGTAAACGTTTTCTATCAGAACTGCGTCAGAACTTGTATTCCGGCTCAGAACAACGGGTTACATCGTTTTAGATCGAAACTAGCAAGATTCACGAGCATCGATTTTACAAGTCCTCGAAGAGTATACGAGAGAAAGGCGTCAACTTTTTCTCTCAGAACTGCGCGAAAACTTGTATTCCAGCTCAAAACAACGAGATACATCGTTGTAGATCGAAACTAGCAAGATTCACGAGCATTGATTTTACAAGTCGTCGAAGAGTAGACGAGAGAAAGGTGTAAACTTTTTCTCTCAGAACTGCGCGAAAACTTGTATTCCGGCTCAAAACAACGGAATACATCGTTTTAGATCGAAACTAGCAAGATTCACGAGCATCGATTTTACAAGTCGTCGACGAGTAGACGAGAGAAAATTGTAAACTTTTTCTCTCAGAACTGCGCGAAAACTTGTATTCCGGCTCAAAACAACGGAATGCATCGTTTTAAATCGAAACTAGCAAGATTCACGAGCATCGATTTTACAAGTCGTCGAAGAGTAGACGAGAGAAAGGTGTAAACTTTTTCTCTCAGAACTGCAAGAAAACTTGTATTCCGGCTCAAAACAACGGGATACATCGTTTTAGATCGAAACGAGCAAGATTCACGAGCATCGATTTCACAAGTCCTCGAAGAGTAGACGAGAGAAAGGTGTAAACTTTTTCTCTCAGAACTGCACGAAAACTTGTATTCCGGCTCAAAAAAACGGGATACATCGTTTTAGATCGAAACTAGCAAGATTCACGAGCATCGATTTTACAAGTCGTCGAAGAGTAGACGAGAGAAAGGTGTAAACTTTTTCTCTCAGAACTGCGCGAAAACTTGTATTCCGGCTCAAAACAACGGAATACATCGTTTTAGATCGAAACTAGCAAGATTCACGAGCATCGATATTACAAGTCGTCGAAGAGTAGACGAGAGAAAGGTGTAAACTTTTTCTCTCAGAACTGCGCGAAAACTTGTATTCCGGCTCAAAACAGCGGGATACATCGTTTTAGATCGAAACTAGCAAGATTCACGAGCATCGATTTTACAAGTCGTCGACGAGTAGACGAGAAAAAATTGTAAACTTTTTCTCTCAGAACTGCGCGAAAACTTGTATTCCGGCTCAAAACAACGGAATGCATCGTTTTAGATCGAAACTAGCAAGATTCACGAGCATCGATTTTACAAGTCGCCGAAGAGTAGACGAGAGAAAGGTGTAAACTTTTTCTCTCAGAACTGCACGAAAACTTGTATTCTGGCTCAAAACAACAGGATACATCGTTTTAGATCGAAACGAGCAAGATTCACGAGCATCGATTTTGCAAGTCGTCGAAGAGTAGACGAGAGAAAGGTGTAAACTTTTTCTCTCAGAACTGCGCGAAAACTTGTATTCCGGCTCAAAACAACAGGATTCATTGTTTTAGATCGAAACTAGCAAGATTCACGAGCATCGATTTTACAAGTCCTCGAAGAGTAGACGAGAGAAAGGTGTAAACTTTTTCTCTCAGAACTGCACGAAAACTTGTATTCCGGCTCAAAACAACGGGATACATCGTTTTAGATCGAAACTAGCAAGATTCACATGCATCGCTTTTACAAGTCGTCGATGAGTAAACGAGGGAAAGGTGTAAACTTTTTTCTCAGAACTGCGCGAGAACTTGTATACCGGCTCAAAAAAACGGGATACATCGTTTTAGATCGAAACTAGCAAGATTCACGAGCATCGATTTTACAAGTCGTCGAAGAGTAGACGAGAGAAAGGTGTAAACTTTTTTTCTCAGAACTGCGCGAAAACTTGTATTCCGGCTCAAAACAACGGAATACATCGTTTTAGATCGAAACTAGCAAGATTCACGAGCATCGATTTTACAAGTCCTCGAAGAGTAGACGAGAGAAAGGTGTAAACGTTTTCTAACAGAACTGCGTCAGAACTTGTATTCCGGCTCAGAACAACGGGTTACATCGTTTTAGATCGAAACTAGCAAGATTCACGAGCATAGATTTTACAAGTCCTCGAAGAGTAGACGAGAGAAAGGTGTAAACTTTTTCTCTCAGAACTGCGCGAAAACTTGTATTCCAGCTCAAAACAACGAGATACATCGTTGTAGATCGAAACAGCAAGATTCACGAGCATTGATTTTCAAGTCGTCGAAGAGTAGACGAGAGAAAGGTGTAACTTTTTCTCTCAGAACTGCGCGAAAACTTGTATTCCGGCTCAAAACAACGGAATACATCGTTTTAGATCGAAACTAGCAAGATTCACGAGCATCGATATTACAATTCGTCGAAGAGTAGACGAGAGAAAGGTGTAAACTTTTTCTCTCAGAACTGCGCGAAAACTTGTATTCCGGCTCAAAACAACGGGATACATCGTTTTAGATCGAAACTAGCAAGATTCACGAGCATCGATTTTACAAGTCGTCGACGAGTAGACGAGAGAAAATTGTAAACTTTTTCTCTCAGAACTGCGCGAAAACATGTATTCCGGCTCAAAACAACGGAATGCATCGTTTTAGATCGAAACTAGCAAGATTCACGAGCATCGATTTTACAAGTCCTCGAAGAGTATACGAGAGAAAGGCGTCAACTTTTTCTCTCAGAACTGCGCGAAAACTTGTATTCCAGCTCAAAACAACGAGATACATCGTTGTAGATCGAAACTAGCAAGATTCACGAGCATTGATTTTACAAGTCGTCGAAGAGTAGACGAGAGAAAGGTGTAAACTTTTTCTCTCAGAACTGCGCGAAAACTTGTATTCCGGCTCAAAACAACGGAATACATCGTTTTAGATCGAAACTAGCAAGATTCACGAGCATCGATTTTACAAGTCGTCGACGAGTAGACGAGAGAAAATTGTAAACTTTTTCTCTCAGAACTGCGCGAAAACTTGTATTCCGGCTCAAAACAACGGAATGCATCGTTTTAAATCGAAACTAGCAAGATTCACGAGCATCGATTTTACAAGTCGTCGAAGAGTAGACGAGAGAAAGGTGTAAACTTTTTCTCTCAGAACTGCAAGAAAACTTGTATTCCGGCTCAAAACAACGGGATACATCGTTTTAGATCGAAACGAGCAAGATTCACGAGCATCGATTTCACAAGTCCTCGAAGAGTAGACGAGAGAAAGGTGTAAACTTTTTCTCTCAGAACTGCACGAAAACTTGTATTCCGGCTCAAAAAAACGGGATACATCGTTTTAGATCGAAACTAGCAAGATTCACGAGCATCGATTTTACAAGTCGTCGAAGAGTAGACGAGAGAAAGGTGTAAACTTTTTCTCTCAGAACTGCGCGAAAACTTGTATTCCGGCTCAAAACAACGGAATACATCGTTTTAGATCGAAACTAGCAAGATTCACGAGCATCGATATTACAAGTCGTCGAAGAGTAGACGAGAGAAAGGTGTAAACTTTTTCTCTCAGAACTGCGCGAAAACTTGTATTCCGGCTCAAAACAGCGGGATACATCGTTTTAGATCGAAACTAGCAAGATTCACGAGCATCGATTTTACAAGTCGTCGACGAGTAGACGAGAAAAAATTGTAAACTTTTTCTCTCAGAACTGCGCGAAAACTTGTATTCCGGCTCAAAACAACGGAATGCATCGTTTTAGATCGAAACTAGCAAGATTCACGAGCATCGATTTTACAAGTCGCCGAAGAGTAGACGAGAGAAAGGTGTAAACTTTTTCTCTCAGAACTGCACGAAAACTTGTATTCTGGCTCAAAACAACAGGATACATCGTTTTAGATCGAAACGAGCAAGATTCACGAGCATCGATTTTGCAAGTCGTCGAAGAGTAGACGAGAGAAAGGTGTAAACTTTTTCTCTCAGAACTGCGCGAAAACTTGTATTCCGGCTCAAAACAACAGGATTCATTGTTTTAGATCGAAACTAGCAAGATTCACGAGCATCGATTTTACAAGTCCTCGAAGAGTAGACGAGAGAAAGGTGTAAACTTTTTCTCTCAGAACTGCACGAAAACTTGTATTCCGGCTCAAAACAACGGGATACATCGTTTTAGATCGAAACTAGCAAGATTCACATGCATCGCTTTTACAAGTCGTCGATGAGTAAACGAGGGAAAGGTGTAAACTTTTTTCTCAGAACTGCGCGAGAACTTGTATACCGGCTCAAAAAAACGGGATACATCGTTTTAGATCGAAACTAGCAAGATTCACGAGCATCGATTTTACAAGTCGTCGAAGAGTAGACGAGAGAAAGGTGTAAACTTTTTTTCTCAGAACTGCGCGAAAACTTGTATTCCGGCTCAAAACAACGGAATACATCGTTTTAGATCGAAACTAGCAAGATTCACGAGCATCGATTTTACAAGTCCTCGAAGAGTAGACGAGAGAAAGGTGTAAACGTTTTCTAACAGAACTGCGTCAGAACTTGTATTCCGGCTCAGAACAACGGGTTACATCGTTTTAGATCGAAACTAGCAAGATTCACGAGCATAGATTTTACAAGTCCTCGAAGAGTAGACGAGAGAAAGGTGTAAACTTTTTCTCTCAGAACTGCGCGAAAACTTGTATTCCAGCTCAAAACAACGAGATACATCGTTGTAGATCGAAACAGCAAGATTCACGAGCATTGATTTTCAAGTCGTCGAAGAGTAGACGAGAGAAAGGTGTAAACTTTTTCTCTCAGAACTGCGCGAAAACTTGTATTCCGGCTCAAAACAACGGAATACATCGTTTTAGATCGAAACTAGCAAGATTCACGAGCATCGATATTACAAGTCGTCGAAGAGTAGACGAGAGAAAGGTGTAAACTTTTTCTCTCAGAACTGCGCGAAAACTTGTATTCCGGCTCAAAACAACGGGATACATCGTTTTAGATCGAAACTAGCAAGATTCACGAGCATCGATTTTACAAGTCGTCGACGAGTAGACGAGAGAAAATTGTAAACTTTTTCTCTCAGAACTGCGCGAAAACATGTATTCCGGCTCAAAACAACGGAATGCATCGTTTTAGATCGAAACTAGCAAGATTCACGAGCATCGATTTTACAAGTCGCCGAAGAGTAGACGAGAGAAAGGTGTAAACTTTTCCTCTCAGAACTGCACGAAAACTTGTATTCCGGCTCAAAACAACGGGATACATCGTTTTAGATCGAAACGAGCAAGATTCACGAGCATCGATTTTACAAGTCGTCGAAGAGTAGACGAGAGAAAGGTGTAAACTTTTTCTCTCAGAACTGCGCGAAAACTTGTATTCCGGCTCAAAACAACAGGATTCATCGTTTTAGATCGAAACTAGCAAGATTCACGAGCATCGATTTTACAAGTCGTCGAAGAGTAGACGAGAGAAAGGTGTAAACTTTTTCTCTCAGAACTGCACGAAAACTTGTATTCCGGCTCAAAACAACGGGATACATCGTTTTAGATCGAAACTAGCAAGATTCACGAGCATCGATTTTACAAGTCGTCGAAGAGTAGACGAGAGAAAGGTGTAAAGTTTTTCTCTCAGAACTGCGCGAAAACTTGTATTCCAGCTCAAAACAACGAGATACATCGTTGTAGATCGAAACTAGCAAGATTCACGAGCATTGATTTTACAAGTCGTCGAAGAGTAGACGAGAGAAAGGTGTAAACCTTTTCTCTCAGAACTGCGCGAAAACTTGTATTCCGGCTCAAAACAACGGAATACATCGTTTTAGATCGAAACTAGCAAGATTCACGAGCATCGATACTACAAGTCGTCGAAGAGTAGACGAGAGAAAGGTGTAAACTTTTTCTCTCAGAACTGCGCGAAAACTTGTATTCCGGCTCAAAACAACGGGATACATCGTTTTAGATCGAAACTAGCAAGATTCACGAGCATCGATTTTACAAGTCGTCGACGAGTAGACGAGAGAAAATTGTAAACTTTTTCTCTCAGAACTGCGCGAAAACTTGTATTCCGGCTCAAAACAACGGATGCATCGTTTTAGATCGAAACTAGCAAGATTCACGAGCATCGATTTTACAAGTCGCCGAAGAGTAGACGAGAGAAAGGTGTAAACTTTTCCTCTCAGAACTGCACGAAAACTTGTATTCCGGCTCAAAACAACGGGATACATCGTTTTAGATCGAAACGAGCAAGATTCACGAGCATCGATTTTACAAGTCGTCGAAGAGTAGACGAGAGAAAGGTGTAAACTTTTTCTCTCAGAACTGCGCGAAAACTTGCATTCCGGCTCAAAACAACAGGATTCATCGTTTTAGATCGAAACTAGCAAGATTCACGAGCATCGATTTTACAAGTCGTCGAAGAGTAGACGAGAGAAAGGCGTAAACTTTTTCTCTCAGAACTGCACGAAAACTTGTATTCCGGCTCAAAACAACGGGATACATCGGTTTAGATCGAAACGAGCAAGATTCACGAGCATCGATTTTACAAGTCCTCGAAGAGTAGACGAGGGAAAGGTGTAAACTTTTTCTCTCAGAACTGCACGAAAACTTGTATTCCGGCTCAAAAAAACGGGACACATCGTTTTAGATCGAAACTAGCAAGATTCACGAGCATCGATTTTACAAGTCGTCGAAGAGTAGACGAGAGAAAGGTGTAAACTTTTTCTCTCAGAACTGCGCGAAAACTTGTATTCCGGCTCAAAACAACGGAATACATCGTTTTAGATCGAAACTAGCAAGATTCACGAGCATCGATTTTACAAGTCGTCGAAGAGTAGACGAGAGAAAGGTGTAAACTTTTTCTCTCAGAACTGCGCGAAAACTTGTATTACGGCTCAAAACAACAGGATTCATCGTTTCAGATCGAAACTAGCAAGATTCACGAGCATCGATTTTACAAGTCGTCGACGAGTAGACGAGAAAAAATTGTAAACTTTTTCTCTCAGAACTGCGCGAAAACTTGTATTCCGGCTCAAAACAACGGAATGCATCGTTTTAGATCGAAACTAGCAAGATTCACGAGCATCGATTTTACAAGTCGCCGAAGAGTAGACGAGAGAAAGGTGTAAACTTTTTCTCTCAGAACTGCACGAAAACTTGTATTCTGGCTCAAAACAACGGGATACATCGTTTTAGATCGAAACGAGCAAGATTCACGAGCATCGATTTTGCAAGTCGTCGAAGAGTAGACGAGAGAAAGGTGTAAACTTTTTCTCTCAGAACTGCGCGAAAACTTGTATTCCGGCTCAAAACAACAGGATTCATTGTTTTAGATCGAAACTAGCAAGATTCACGAGCATCGATTTTACAAGTCCTCGAAGAGTAGACGAGAGAAAGGTGTAAACTTTTTCTTTCAGAACTGCACGAAAACTTGTATTCCGGCTCAAAACAACGGGATACATCGTTTTAGATCGAAACTAGCAAGATTCACATGCATCGCTTTTACAAGTCCTCGAAGAGTAGACGAGAGAAAGGTGTAAACGTTTTCTCTCAGAACTGCGTCAGAACTTGTATTCCGGCTCAGAACAACGGGTTACATCGTTTTAGATCGAAACTAGCAAGATTCACGAGCATAGATTTTACAAGTCCTCGAAGAGTAGACGAGAGAAAGGTGTAAACTTTTTCTCTCAGAACTGCGCGAAAACTTGTATTCCAGCTCAAAACAACGAGATACATCGTTGTAGATCGAAACAGCAAGATTCACGAGCATTGATTTTCAAGTCGTCGAAGAGTAGACGAGAGAAAGGTGTAAACTTTTTCTCTCAGAACTGCGCGAAAACTTGTATTCCGGCTCAAAACAACGGAATACATCGTTTTAGATCGAAACTAGCAAGATTCACGAGCATCGATATTACAAGTCGTCGAAGAGTAGACGAGAGAAAGGTGTAAACTTTTTCTCTCAGAACTGCGCGAAAACTTGTATTCCGGCTCAAAACAACGGGATACATCGTTTTAGATCGAAACTAGCAAGATTCACGAGCATCGATTTTACAAGTCGTCGACGAGTAGACGAGAGAAAATTGTAAACTTTTTCTCTCAGAACTGCGCGAAAACATGTATTCCGGCTCAAAACAACGGAATGCATCGTTTTAGATCGAAACTAGCAAGATTCACGAGCATCGATTTTACAAGTCGCCGAAGAGTAGACGAGAGAAAGGTGTAAACTTTTCCTCTCAGAACTGCACGAAAACTTGTATTCCGGCTCAAAACAACGGGATACATCGTTTTAGATCGAAACGAGCAAGATTCACGAGCATCGATTTTACAAGTCGTCGAAGAGTAGACGAGAGAAAGGTGTAAACTTTTTCTCTCAGAACTGCGCGAAAACTTGTATTCCGGCTCAAAACAACAGGATTCATCGTTTTAGATCGAAACTAGCAAGATTCACGAGCATCGATTTTACAAGTCGTCGAAGAGTAGACGAGAGAAAGGTGTAAACTTTTTCTCTCAGAACTGCACGAAAACTTGTATTCCGGCTCAAAACAACGGGATACATCGGTTTAGATCGAAACGAGCAAGATTCACGAGCATCGATTTTACAAGTCCTCGAAGAGTAGACGAGAGAAAGGTGTAAACTTTTTCTCTCAGAACTGCACGAAAACTTGTATTCCGGCTCAAAAAAACGGGATACATCGTTTTAGATCGAAACTAGCAAGATTCACGAGCATCGATTTTACAAGTCGTCGAAGAGTAGACGAGAGAAAGGTGTAAGCTTTTTCTCTCAGAACTGCGCGAAAACTTGTATTCCGGCTCAAAACAACGGAATACATCGTTTTAGATCGAAACTAGCAAGATTCACGAGCATCGATATTACAAGTCGTCGAAGAGTAGACGAGAGAAAGGTGTAAACTTTTTCTCTCAGAACTGCGCGAAAACTTGTATTCCGGCTCAAAACAACGGGATACATCGTTTTAGATCGAAACTAGCAAGATTCACGAGCATCGATTTTACAAGTCGCCGAAGAGTAGACGAGAGAGAGGTGTAAACTTTTTCTCTCAGAACTGCACGAAAACTTGTATTCCGGCTCAAAACAACGGGATACATCGTTTTAGATCGAAACTAGCAAGATTCACATGCATCGCTTTTACAAGTCCTCGAAGAGTAGACGAGAGAAAGGTGTAAACGTTTTCTCTCAGAACTGCGTCAGAACTTGTATTCCGGCTCAGAACAACGGGTTACATCGTTTTAGATCGAAACTAGCAAGATTCACGAGCATAGATTTTACAAGTCCTCGAAGAGTAGACGAGAGAAAGGTGTAAACTTTTTCTCTCAGAACTGCGCGAAAACTTGTATTCCAGCTCAAAACAACGAGATACATCGTTGTAGATCGAAACAGCAAGATTCACGAGCATTGATTTTCAAGTCGTCGAAGAGTAGACGAGAGAAAGGTGTAAACTTTTTCTCTCAGAACTGCGCGAAAACTTGTATTCCGGCTCAAAACAACGGAATACATCGTTTTAGATCGAAACTAGCAAGATTCACGAGCATCGATATTACAAGTCGTCGAAGAGTAGACGAGAGAAAGGTGTAAACTTTTTCTCTCAGAACTGCGCGAAAACTTGTATTCCGGCTCAAAACAACGGGATACATCGTTTTAGATCGAAACTAGCAAGATTCACGAGCATCGATTTTACAAGTCGTCGACGAGTAGACGAGAGAAAGGTGTAAACTTTTTCTCTCAGAACTGCGCGAAAACTTGTATTCCGGCTCAAAACAACAGGATTCATCGTTTTAGATCGAAACTAGCAAGATTCACGAGCATCGATTTTACAAGTCGTCGAAGAGTAGACGAGAGAAAGGTGTAAACTTTTTCTCTCAGAACTGCACGAAAACTTGTATTCCGGCTCAAAACAACGGGATACATCGGTTTAGATCGAAACGAGCAAGATTCACGAGCATCGATTTTACAAGTCCTCGAAGAGTAGACGAGAGAAAGGTGTAAACTTTTTCTCTCAGAACTGCACGAAAACTTGTATTCCGGCTCAAAAAAACGGGATACATCGTTTTAGATCGAAACTAGCAAGATTCACGAGCATCGATTTTACAAGTCGTCGAAGAGTAGACGAGAGAAAGGTGTAAGCTTTTTCTCTCAGAACTGCGCGAAAACTTGTATTCCGGCTCAAAACAACGGAATACATCGTTTTAGATCGAAACTAGCAAGATTCACGAGCATCGATATTACAAGTCGTCGAAGAGTAGACGAGAGAAAGGTGTAAACTTTTTCTCTCAGAACTGCGCGAAAACTTGTATTCCGGCTCAAAACAACGGGATACATCGTTTTAGATCGAAACTAGCAAGATTCACGAGCATCGATTTTACAAGTCGCCGAAGAGTAGACGAGAGAGAGGTGTAAACTTTTTCTCTCAGAACTGCACGAAAACTTGTATTCCGGCTCAAAACAACGGGATACATCGTTTTAGATCGAAACTAGCAAGATTCACATGCATCGCTTTTACAAGTCCTCGAAGAGTAGACGAGAGAAAGGTGTAAACGTTTTCTCTCAGAACTGCGTCAGAACTTGTATTCCGGCTCAGAACAACGGGTTACATCGTTTTAGATCGAAACTAGCAAGATTCACGAGCATAGATTTTACAAGTCCTCGAAGAGTAGACGAGAGAAAGGTGTAAACTTTTTCTCTCAGAACTGCGCGAAAACTTGTATTCCAGCTCAAAACAACGAGATACATCGTTGTAGATCGAAACAGCAAGATTCACGAGCATTGATTTTCAAGTCGTCGAAGAGTAGACGAGAGAAAGGTGTAAACTTTTTCTCTCAGAACTGCGCGAAAACTTGTATTCCGGCTCAAAACAACGGAATACATCGTTTTAGATCGAAACTAGCAAGATTCACGAGCATCGATATTACAAGTCGTCGAAGAGTAGACGAGAGAAAGGTGTAAACTTTTTCTCTCAGAACTGCGCGAAAACTTGTATTCCGGCTCAAAACAACGGGATACATCGTTTTAGATCGAAACTAGCAAGATTCACGAGCATCGATTTTACAAGTCGTCGACGAGTAGACGAGAGAAAATTGTAAACTTTTTCTCTCAGAACTGCGCGAAAACATGTATTCCGGCTCAAAACAACGGAATGCATCGTTTTAGATCGAAACTAGCAAGATTCACGAGCATCGATTTTACAAGTCGCCGAAGAGTAGACGAGAGAAAGGTGTAAACTTTTCCTCTCAGAACTGCACGAAAACTTGTATTCCGGCTCAAAACAACGGGATACATCGTTTTAGATCGAAACGAGCAAGATTCACGAGCATCGATTTTACAAGTCGTCGAAGAGTAGACGAGAGAAAGGTGTAAACTTTTTCTCTCAGAACTGCGCGAAAACTTGTATTCCGGCTCAAAACAACAGGATTCATCGTTTTAGATCGAAACTAGCAAGATTCACGAGCATCGATTTTACAAGTCGTCGAAGAGTAGACGAGAGAAAGGTGTAAACTTTTTCTCTCAGAACTGCACGAAAACTTGTATTCCGGCTCAAAACAACGGGATACATCGGTTTAGATCGAAACGAGCAAGATTCACGAGCATCGATTTTACAAGTCCTCGAAGAGTAGACGAGAGAAAGGTGTAAACTTTTTCTCTCAGAACTGCACGAAAACTTGTATTCCGGCTCAAAAAAACGGGATACATCGTTTTAGATCGAAACTAGCAAGATTCACGAGCATCGATTTTACAAGTCGTCGAAGAGTAGACGAGAGAAAGGTGTAAGCTTTTTCTCTCAGAACTGCGCGAAAACTTGTATTCCGGCTCAAAACAACGGAATACATCGTTTTAGATCGAAACTAGCAAGATTCACGAGCATCGATATTACAAGTCGTCGAAGAGTAGACGAGAGAAAGGTGTAAACTTTTTCTCTCAGAACTGCGCGAAAACTTGTATTCCGGCTCAAAACAACGGGATACATCGTTTTAGATCGAAACTAGCAAGATTCACGAGCATCGATTTTACAAGTCGCCGAAGAGTAGACGAGAGAGAGGTGTAAACTTTTTCTCTCAGAACTGCACGAAAACTTGTATTCCGGCTCAAAACAACGGGATACATCGTTTTAGATCGAAACGAGCAAGATTCACGAGCATCGATTTTACAAGTCGTCGAAGAGTAGACGAGAGAAAGGTGTAAACTTTTTCTCTCAGAACTGCGCGAAAACTTGTTTTCCGGCTCAAAACAACAGGATTCATCGTTTTAGTTCGAAACTAGCAAGATTCACGAGCATCGATTTTACAAGTCCTCGAAGAGTAGACGAAAGAAAGGTGTAAACTTTTTCTCTCAGAACTGCGCGAAAACTTGTATTCCGGCTCAAAACAACAGGATTCATCGTTTTAGATCGAAACTAGCAAGATTCACGAGCATCGATTTTACAAGTCCTCGAAGAGTCGACGAGAGAAAGGTGTAAACTTTTTCTCTCAGAACTGCACGAAAACTTGTATTCCGGCTCAAAACAACGGGATACATCGTTTTAGATCGAAACTAGCAAGATTCACAAGCATCGGTTTTACAAGTCGTCGATGAGTACACGAGGGAAAGGTGTAAACTTTTTTCTCAGAACTGCGCGAAAACTTGTATTCCGGCTCAAAACAACGGGATACATCGTTTAAGATCAAAACTAGCAAGATTCACGAGCATCGATTTTACAAGTCGTCGAAGAGTAGACGAGAGAAAGGTGTAAACTTTTTCTCTCAGAACTGCGCGAAAACTTGTATTCCGGCTCAAAACAACGGAATGCATCGTTTTAGATCGAAACTAGCAAGATTCACGAGCATCGATTTTACAAGTCGCCGAAGAGTAGACGAGAGAAAGGTGTAAACTTTTTTCTCAGAACTGCGCGAAAACTTGTATTCCGGCTCAAAACAACGGGATACATCGTTTAAGATCGAAACTAGCAAGATTCACGAGCATCGATTTTACAAGTCGTCGAAGAGTAGACGAGAGAAAGGTGTAAACTTTTTCTCTCAGAACTGCGCGAAAACTTGTATTCCGGCTCAAAACAACGGAATACATCGTTTTAGATCGAAACTAGCAAGATTCACGAGCATCGATTTTACAAGTCGTCGAAGAGTAGACGAGAGAAAGGTGTACACTTTTTCTCTCAGAACTGCACGAAAACTTGTATTCCGGCCTAAAACAACGGGATACATCGTTTTAGATCGAAACTAGCAAGATTCACGAGCATCGATTTTACAAGTCGTCGAAGAGTAGACGAGAGAAAGGTGTAAACTTTTTCTCTCAGAACTGCGCGAAAACTTGTATTCCGGCTCAAAACAACAGGATTCATCGTTTTAGATCGAAACTAGCAAGATTCACGAGCATCGATTTTACAAGTCGTCGAAGAGTAGACGAGAGAAAGGTGTAAACTTTTTCTCTCAGAACTGCACGAAAACTTGTATTCCGGCTCAAAACAACGGGATACATCGGTTTAGATCGAAACGAGCAAGATTCACGAGCATCGATTTTACAAGTCCTCGAAGAGTAGACGAGAGAAAGGTGTAAACTTTTTCTCTCAGAACTGCGCGAAAACTTGTATTCCGGCTCAAAACAACGGAATACATCGTTTTAGATCGAAACTAGCAAGATTCACGAGCATCGATATTACAAGTCGTCGAAGAGTAGACGAGAGAAAGGTGTAAACTTTTTCTCTCAGAACTGCGCGAAAACTTGTATTCCGGCTCAAAACAACAGGATTCATCGTTTTAGATCGAAACTAGCAAGATTCACGAGCATCGATTTTACAAGTCCTCGAAGAGTCGACGAGAGAAAGGTGTAAACTTTTTCTCTCAGAACTGCACGAAAACTTGTATTCCGGCTCAAAACAACGGGATACATCGTTTTAGATCGAAACTAGCAAGATTCACAAGCATCGGTTTTACAAGTCGTCGATGAGTACACGAGGGAAAGGTGTAAACTTTTTTCTCAGAACTGCGCGAAAACTTGTATTCCGGCTCAAAACAACGGGATACATCGTTTAAGATCGAAACTAGCAAGATTCACGAGCATCGATTTTACAAGTCCTCGAAGAGTAGACGAGAGAAAGGTGTAAACTTTTTCTCTCAGAACTGCGCGAAAACTTGTATTCCAGCTCAAAACAACGAGATACATCGTTGTAGATCGAAACAGCAAGATTCACGAGCATTGATTTTCAAGTCGTCGAAGAGTAGACGAGAGAAAGGTGTAAACTTTTTCTCTCAGAACTGCGCGAAAACTTGTATTCCGGCTCAAAACAACGGAATACATCGTTTTAGATCGAAACTAGCAAGATTCACGAGCATCGATATTACAAGTCGTCGAAGAGTAGACGAGAGAAAGGTGTAAACTTTTTCTCTCAGAACTGCGCGAAAACTTGTATTCCGGCTCAAAACAACGGGATACATCGTTTTAGATCGAAACTAGCAAGATTCACGAGCATCGATTTTACAAGTCGTCGAAGAGTAGACGAGAGAAAGGTGTAAGCTTTTTCTCTCAGAACTGCGCGAAAACTTGTATTCCGGCTCAAAACAACGGAATACATCGTTTTAGATCGAAACTAGCAAGATTCACGAGCATCGATATTACAAGTCGTCGACGAGTAGACGAGAGAAAATTGTAAACTTTTTCTCTCAGAACTGCGCGAAAACATGTATTCCGGCTCAAAACAACGGAATGCATCGTTTTAGATCGAAACTAGCAAGATTCACGAGCATCGATTTTACAAGTCGCCGAAGAGTAGACGAGAGAAAGGTGTAAACTTTTCCTCTCAGAACTGCACGAAAACTTGTATTCCGGCTCAAAACAACGGGATACATCGTTTTAGATCGAAACGAGCAAGATTCACGAGCATCGATTTTACAAGTCGTCGAAGAGTAGACGAGAGAAAGGTGTAAACTTTTTCTCTCAGAACTGCGCGAAAACTTGTATTCCGGCTCAAAACAACAGGATTCATCGTTTTAGATCGAAACTAGCAAGATTCACGAGCATCGATTTTACAAGTCGTCGAAGAGTAGACGAGAGAAAGGTGTAAACTTTTTCTCTCAGAACTGCACGAAAACTTGTATTCCGGCTCAAAACAACGGGATACATCGGTTTAGATCGAAACGAGCAAGATTCACGAGCATCGATTTTACAAGTCCTCGAAGAGTAGACGAGAGAAAGGTGTAAACTTTTTCTCTCAGAACTGCACGAAAACTTGTATTCCGGCTCAAAAAAACGGGATACATCGTTTTAGATCGAAACTAGCAAGATTCACGAGCATCGATTTTACAAGTCGTCGAAGAGTAGACGAGAGAAAGGTGTAAGCTTTTTCTCTCAGAACTGCGCGAAAACTTGTATTCCGGCTCAAAACAACGGAATACATCGTTTTAGATCGAAACTAGCAAGATTCACGAGCATCGATATTACAAGTCGTCGAAGAGTAGACGAGAGAAAGGTGTAAACTTTTTCTCTCAGAACTGCGCGAAAACTTGTATTCCGGCTCAAAACAACGGGATACATCGTTTTAGATCGAAACTAGCAAGATTCACGAGCATCGATTTTACAAGTCGCCGAAGAGTAGACGAGAGAGAGGTGTAAACCTTTTCTCTCAGAACTGCACGAAAACTTGTATTCCGGCTCAAAACAACGGGATACATCGTTTTAGATCGAAACGAGCAAGATTCACGAGCATCGATTTTACAAGTCGTCGAAGAGTAGACGAGAGAAAGGTGTAAACTTTTTCTCTCAGAACTGCGCGAAAACTTGTTTTCCGGCTCAAAACAACAGGATTCATCGTTTTAGTTCGAAACTAGCAAGATTCACGAGCATCGATTTTACAAGTCCTCGAAGAGTAGACGAAAGAAAGGTGTAAACTTTTTCTCTCAGAACTGCGCGAAAACTTGTATTCCGGCTCAAAACAACAGGATTCATCGTTTTAGATCGAAACTAGCAAGATTCACGAGCATCGATTTTACAAGTCCTCGAAGAGTCGACGAGAGAAAGGTGTAAACTTTTTCTCTCAGAACTGCACGAAAACTTGTATTCCGGCTCAAAACAACGGGATACATCGTTTTAGATCGAAACTAGCAAGATTCACAAGCATCGGTTTTACAAGTCGTCGATGAGTACACGAGGGAAAGGTGTAAACTTTTTTCTCAGAACTGCGCGAAAACTTGTATTCCGGCTCAAAACAACGGGATACATCGTTTAAGATCGAAACTAGCAAGATTCACGAGCATCGATTTTACAAGTCGTCGAAGAGTAGACGAGAGAAAGGTGTAAACTTTTTCTCTCAGAACTGCGCGAAAACTTGTATTCCGGCTCAAAACAACGGAATACATCGTTTTAGATCGAAACTAGCAAGATTCACGAGCATCGATTTTACAAGTCGTCGAAGAGTAGACGAGAGAAAGGTGTACACTTTTTCTCTCAGAACTGCCCGAAAACTTGTATTCCGGCCTAAAACAACGGGATACATCGTTTTAGATCGAAACTAGCAAGATTCACGAGCATCGATTTTACAAGTCGTCGAAGAGTAGACGAGAGAAAGGTGTAAACTTTTTCTCTCAGAACTGCGCGAAAACTTGTATTCCGGCTCAAAACAACAGGATTCATCGTTTTAGATCGAAACTAGCAAGATTCACGAGCATCGATTTTACAAGTCGTCGAAGAGTAGACGAGAGAAAGGTGTAAACTTTTTCTCTCAGAACTGCACGAAAACTTGTATTCCGGCTCAAAACAACGGGATACATCGGTTTAGATCGAAACGAGCAAGATTCACGAGCATCGATTTTACAAGTCCTCGAAGAGTAGACGAGAGAAAGGTGTAAACTTTTTCTCTCAGAACTGCGCGAAAACTTGTATTCCGGCTCAAAACAACGGAATACATCGTTTTAGATCGAAACTAGCAAGATTCACGAGCATCGATATTACAAGTCGTCGAAGAGTAGACGAGAGAAAGGTGTAAACTTTTTCTCTCAGAACTGCGCGAAAACTTGTATTCCGGCTCAAAACAACAGGATTCATCGTTTTAGATCGAAACTAGCAAGATTCACGAGCATCGATTTTACAAGTCCTCGAAGAGTCGACGAGAGAAAGGTGTAAACTTTTTCTCTCAGAACTGCACGAAAACTTGTATTCCGGCTCAAAACAACGGGATACATCGTTTTAGATCGAAACTAGCAAGATTCACAAGCATCGGTTTTACAAGTCGTCGATGAGTACACGAGGGAAAGGTGTAAACTTTTTTCTCAGAACTGCGCGAAAACTTGTATTCCGGCTCAAAACAACGGGATACATCGTTTAAGATCGAAACTAGCAAGATTCACGAGCATCGATTTTACAAGTCGTCGAAGAGTAGACGAGAGAAAGGTGTAAACTTTTTCTCTCAGAACTGCGCGAAAACTTGTATTCCGGCTCAAAACAACGGAATGCATCGTTTTAGATCGAAACTAGCAAGATTCACGAGCATCGATTTTACAAGTCGCCGAAGAGTAGACGAGAGAAAGGTGTAAACTTTTTTCTCAGAACTGCGCGAAAACTTGTATTCCGGCTCAAAACAACGGGATACATCGTTTAAGATCGAAACTAGCAAGATTCACGAGCATCGATTTTACAAGTCGTCGAAGAGTAGACGAGAGAAAGGTGTAAACTTTTTCTCTCAGAACTGCGCGAAAACTTGTATTCCGGCTCAAAACAACGGAATACATCGTTTTAGATCGAAACTAGCAAGATTCACGAGCATCGATTTTACAAGTCGTCGAAGAGTAGACGAGAGAAAGGTGTACACTTTTTCTCTCAGAACTGCACGAAAACTTGTATTCCAGCCTAAAACAACGGGATACATCGTTTTAGATCGAAACTAGCAAGATTCACGAGCATCGATTTTACAAGTCGTCGAAGAGTAGACGAGAGAAAGGTGTAAACTTTTTCTCTCAGAACTGCGCGAAAACTTGTATTCCGGCTCAAAACAACAGCATTCATCGTTTTAGATCGAAACTAGCAAGATTCACGAGCATCGATTTTACAAGTCGTCGAAGAGTAGACGAGAGAAAGGTGTAAACTTTTTCTCTCAGAACTGCACGAAAACTTGTATTCCGGCTCAAAACAACGGGATACATCGGTTTAGATCGAAACGAGCAAGATTCACGAGCATCGATTTTACAAGTCCTCGAAGAGTAGACGAGAGAAAGGTGTAAACTTTTTCTCTCAGAACTGCGCGAAAACTTGTATTCCGGCTCAAAACAACGGAATACATCGTTTTAGATCGAAACTAGCAAGATTCACGAGCATCGATATTACAAGTCGTCGAAGAGTAGACGAGAGAAAGGTGTAAACTTTTTCTCTCAGAACTGCGCGAAAACTTGTATTCCGGCTCAAAACAACAGGATTCATCGTTTTAGATCGAAACTAGCAAGATTCACGAGCATCGATTTTACAAGTCCTCGAAGAGTCGACGAGAGAAAGGTGTAAACTTTTTCTCTCAGAACTGCACGAAAACTTGTATTCCGGCTCAAAACAACGGGATACATCGTTTTAGATCGAAACTAGCAAGATTCACAAGCATCGGTTTTACAAGTCGTCGATGAGTACACGAGGGAAAGGTGTAAACTTTTTTCTCAGAACTGCGCGAAAACTTGTATTCCGGCTCAAAACAACGGGATACATCGTTTAAGATCGAAACTAGCAAGATTCACGAGCATCGATTTTACAAGTCGTCGAAGAGTAGACGAGAGAAAGGTGTAAACTTTTTCTCTCAGAACTGCGCGAAAACTTGTATTCCGGCTCAAAACAACGGAATGCATCGTTTTAGATCGAAACTAGCAAGATTCACGAGCATCGATTTTACAAGTCGCCGAAGAGTAGACGAGAGAAAGGTGTAAACTTTTCCTCTCAGAACTGCACGAAAACTTGTATTCCGGCTCAAAACAACGGGATACATCGTTTTAGATCGAAACGAGCAAGATTCACGAGCATCGATTTTACAAGTCGTCGAAGAGTAGACGAGAGAAAGGTGTAAACTTTTTCTCTCAGAACTGCGCGAAAACTTGTATTCCGGCTCAAAACAACAGGATTCATCGTTTTAGATCGAAACTAGCAAGATTCACGAGCATCGATTTTACAAGTCGTCGAAGAGTAGACGAGAGAAAGGTGTAAACTTTTTCTCTCAGAACTGCACGAAAACTTGTATTCCGGCTCAAAACAACGGGATACATCGGTTTAGATCGAAACGAGCAAGATTCACGAGCATCGATTTTACAAGTCCTCGAAGAGTAGACGAGAGAAAGGTGTAAACTTTTTCTCTCAGAACTGCACGAAAACTTGTATTCCGGCTCAAAAAAACGGGATACATCGTTTTAGATCGAAACTAGCAAGATTCACGAGCATCGATTTTACAAGTCGTCGAAGAGTAGACGAGAGAAAGGTGTAAGCTTTTTCTCTCAGAACTGCGCGAAAACTTGTATTCCGGCTCAAAACAACGGAATACATCGTTTTAGATCGAAACTAGCAAGATTCACGAGCATCGATATTACAAGTCGTCGAAGAGTAGACGAGAGAAAGGTGTAAACTTTTTCTCTCAGAACTGCGCGAAAACTTGTATTCCGGCTCAAAACAACGGGATACATCGTTTTAGATCGAAACTAGCAAGATTCACGAGCATCGATTTTACAAGTCGCCGAAGAGTAGACGAGAGAGAGGTGTAAACTTTTTTCTCAGAACTGCGCGAAAACTTGTATTCCGGCTCAAAACAACGGGATACATCGTTTAAGATCGAAACTAGCAAGATTCACGAGCATCGATTTTACAAGTCGTCGAAGAGTAGACGAGAGAAAGGTGTAAACTTTTTCTCTCAGAACTGCGCGAAAACTTGTATTCCGGCTCAAAACAACGGAATACATCGTTTTAGATCGAAACTAGCAAGATTCACGAGCATCGATTTTACAAGTCGTCGAAGAGTAGACGAGAGAAAGGTGTACACTTTTTCTCTCAGAACTGCACGAAAACTTGTATTCCGGCCTAAAACAACAGGATTCATCGTTTTAGATCGAAACTAGCAAGATTCACAAGCATCGCTTTTACAAGTCGTCGATGAGTACACGAGAGAAAGGTGTAAACTTTTTTCTCAGAACTGCGCGAGAACTTGTATACCGGCTCAAAAAAACGGGATACATCGTTTTAGATCTAAACTAGCAAGATTCACGAGCATCGATTTTACAAGTCGTCGAAGAGTAGACGAGAGAAAGGTGTAAACTTTTTTTCTCAGAACTGCGCGAAAACTTGTATTCCGGCTCAAAACAACGGAATACATCGTTTTAGATCGAAACTAGCAAGATTCATGAGCATCGATTTTACAACTCGTCGAAGAGTAGACGAGAGAAAGGTGTAAACTTTTTCTCTCAGAACTGCGCGAAAACTTGTATTCCGGCTCAAAACAACGGGATACATCGTTTTAGATCGAAACTAGCAAGATTCACGAGCATCGATTTTACAAGTCGTCGACGAGTAGACGAGAGAAAATTGTAATCTTTTTCTATCAGAACTGCGCGAAAACTTGTATTCCGGCTCAAAACAACGGAATGCATCGTTTTAGATCGAAACTAGCAAGATTCACGAGCATCGATATTACAAGTCGTCGAAGAGTAGACGAGAGAAAGGTGTAAACTTTTTCTCTCAGAACTGCACGAAAACTTGTATTCCGGCTCAAAACAACGGGATACATCGTTTTAGATCGAAACGAGCAAGATTCACGAGCATCGATTTTACAAGTCGTCGAGGAGTAGACGAGAGAAAGGTGTAAACTTTTTCTCTCAGAACTGCGCGAAAACTTGTATTACGGCTCAAAACAACAGGATTCATCGTTTCAGATCGAAACTAGCAAGATTCACGAGCATCGATTTTACAAGTCGTCGACGAGTAGACGAGAAAAAATTGTAAACTTTTTCTCTCAGAACTGCGCGAAAACTTGTATTCCGGCTCAAAACAACGGAATGCATCGTTTTAGATCGAAACTAGCAAGATTCACGAGCATCGATTTTACAAGTCGCCGAAGAGTAGACGAGAGAAAGGTGTAAACTTTTTCTCTCAGAACTGCACGAAAACTTGTATTCTGGCTCAAAACAACGGGATACATCGTTTTAGATCGAAACGAGCAAGATTCACGAGCATCGATTTTGCAAGTCGTCGAAGAGTAGACGAGAGAAAGGTGTAAACTTTTTCTCTCAGAACTGCGCGAAAACTTGTATTCCGGCTCAAAACAACAGGATTCATTGTTTTAGATCGAAACTAGCAAGATTCACGAGCATCGATTTTACAAGTCCTCGAAGAGTAGACGAGAGAAAGGTGTAAACTTTTTCTTTCAGAACTGCACGAAAACTTGTATTCCGGCTCAAAACAACGGGATACATCGTTTTAGATCGAAACTAGCAAGATTCACATGCATCGCTTTTACAAGTCGTCGATGAGTAAACGAGGGAAAGGTGCAAACTTTTTTCTCAGAACTGCGCGAGAACTTGTATACCGGCTCAAAAAAACGGGATACATCGTTTTAGATCGAAACTAGCAAGATTCACGAGCATCGATTTTACAAGTCGTCGAAGAGTAGACGAGAGAAAGGTGTAAACTTTTTTTCTCAGAACTGCTCGAAAACTTGTATTCCGGCTCAAAACAACGGAATACATCGTTTTAGATCGAAACTAGCAAGATTCACGAGCATCGATTTTACAACTCGTCGAAGAGTAGACAAGAGAAAGGTGTAAACTTTTTCTCTCAGAACTGCACGAAAACTTGTATTCCGGCTCAAAACAACAGAATACATCGTTTTAGATCGAAACTAGCAAGATTCACGAGCATCGATTTTACAAGTAGTCGAAAAGTAGACGAGAGAAAGGTGTAAACTTTTTCTCTCAGAACTGCGCGAAAACTTGTATTCCGGCTCAAAACAACGGGATTCATCGTTTTAGATCGAAACTAGCAAGATTCACGAGCATAGATTTTACAAGTCCTCGAAGAGTAGACGAGAGAAAGGTGTAAACTTTTTCTCTCAGAACTGCGCGAAAACTTGTATACCGGCTCAAAAAAACGGGATACATCGTTTTAGATCTAAACTAGCAAGATTCACGAGCATCGATTTTACAAGTCGTCGAAGAGTAGACGAGAGAAAGGTGTAAACTTTTTTTCTCAGAACTGCGCGAAAACTTGTATTCCGGCTCAAAACAACGGAATACATCGTTTTAGATCGAAACTAGCAAGATTCACGAGCATCGATTTTACAACTCGTCGAAGAGTAGACGAGAGAAAGGTGTAAACTTTTTCTCTCAGAACTGCGCGAAAACTTGTATTCCGGCTCAAAACAACGGGATACATCGTTTTAGATCGAAACTAGCAAGATTCACGAGCATCGATTTTACAAGTCGTCGACGAGTAGACGAGAGAAAATTGTAATCTTTTTCTATCAGAACTGCGCGAAAACTTGTATTCCGGCTCAAAACAACGGAATGCATCGTTTTAGATCGAAACTAGCAAGATTCACGAGCATCGATATTACAAGTCGTCGAAGAGTAGACGAGAGAAAGGTGTAAACTTTTTCTCTCAGAACTGCACGAAAACTTGTATTCCGGCTCAAAACAACGGGATACATCGTTTTAGATCGAAACGAGCAAGATTCACGAGCATCGATTTTACAAGTCGTCGAGGAGTAGACGAGAGAAAGGTGTAAACTTTTTCTCTCAGAACTGCGCGAAAACTTGTATTACGGCTCAAAACAACAGGATTCATCGTTTCAGATCGAAACTAGCAAGATTCACGAGCATCGATTTTACAAGTCGTCGACGAGTAGACGAGAAAAAATTGTAAACTTTTTCTCTCAGAACTGCGCGAAAACTTGTATTCCGGCTCAAAACAACGGAATGCATCGTTTTAGATCGAAACTAGCAAGATTCACGAGCATCGATTTTACAAGTCGCCGAAGAGTAGACGAGAGAAAGGTGTAAACTTTTTCTCTCAGAACTGCACGAAAACTTGTATTCTGGCTCAAAACAACGGGATACATCGTTTTAGATCGAAACGAGCAAGATTCACGAGCATCGATTTTGCAAGTCGTCGAAGAGTAGACGAGAGAAAGGTGTAAACTTTTTCTCTCAGAACTGCGCGAAAACTTGTATTCCGGCTCAAAACAACAGGATTCATTGTTTTAGATCGAAACTAGCAAGATTCACGAGCATCGATTTTACAAGTCCTCGAAGAGTAGACGAGAGAAAGGTGTAAACTTTTTCTTTCAGAACTGCACGAAAACTTGTATTCCGGCTCAAAACAACGGGATACATCGTTTTAGATCGAAACTAGCAAGATTCACATGCATCGCTTTTACAAGTCGTCGATGAGTAAACGAGGGAAAGGTGTAAACTTTTTTCTCAGAACTGCGCGAGAACTTGTATACCGGCTCAAAAAAACGGGATACATCGTTTTAGATCGAAACTAGCAAGATTCACGAGCATCGATTTTACAAGTCGTCGAAGAGTAGACGAGAGAAAGGTGTAAACTTTTTTTCTCAGAACTGCTCGAAAACTTGTATTCCGGCTCAAAACAACGGAATACATCGTTTTAGATCGAAACTAGCAAGATTCACGAGCATCGATTTTACAACTCGTCGAAGAGTAGACAAGAGAAAGGTGTAAACTTTTTCTCTCAGAACTGCACGAAAACTTGTATTCCGGCTCAAAACAACAGAATACATCGTTTTAGATCGAAACTAGCAAGATTCACGAGCATCGATTTTACAAGTAGTCGAAAAGTAGACGAGAGAAAGGTGTAAACTTTTTCTCTCAGAACTGCGCGAAAACTTGTATTCCGGCTCAAAACAACGGGATTCATCGTTTTAGATCGAAACTAGCAAGATTCACGAGCATAGATTTTACAAGTCCTCGAAGAGTAGACGAGAGAAAGGTGTAAACTTTTTCTCTCAGAACTGCGCGAAAACTTGTATTCCGGCTCAAAACAACGGAATACATCGTTTTAGATCGAAACTAGCAAGATTCACGAGCATCGATATTACAAGTCGTCGAAGAGTAGACGAGAGAAAGGTGTAAACTTTTTCTCTCAGAACTGCACGAAAACTTGTATTCCGGCTCAAAACAACGGGATACATCGTTTTAGATCGAAACGAGCAAGATTCACGAGCATCGATTTTACAAGTCGTCGAAGAGTAGACGAGAGAAAGGTGTAAACTTTTTCTCTCAGAACTGCGCGAAAACTTGTATTACGGCTCAAAACAACAGGATTCATCGTTTCAGATCGAAACTAGCAAGATTCACGAGCATCGATTTTACAAGTCGTCGACGAGTAGACGAGAAAAAATTGTAAACTTTTTCTCTCAGAACTGCGCGAAAACTTGTATTCCGGCTCAAAACAACGGAATGCATCGTTTTAGATCGAAACTAGCAAGATTCACGAGCATCGATTTTACAAGTCGCCGAAGAGTAGACGAGAGAAAGGTGTAAACTTTTTCTCTCAGAACTGCACGAAAACTTGTATTCTGGCTCAAAACAACGGGATACATCGTTTTAGATCGAAACGAGCAAGATTCACGAGCATCGATTTTGCAAGTCGTCGAAGAGTAGACGAGAGAAAGGTGTAAACTTTTTCTCTCAGAACTGCGCGAAATCTTGTATTCCGGCTCAAAACAACAGGATTCATTGTTTTAGATCGAAACTAGCAAGATTCACGAGCATCGATTTTACAAGTCCTCGAAGAGTAGACGAGAGAAAGGTGTAAACTTTTTCTTTCAGAACTGCACGAAAACTTGTATTCCGGCTCAAAACAACGGGATACATCGTTTTAGATCGAAACTAGCAAGATTCACATGCATCGCTTTTACAAGTCGTCGATGAGTAAACGAGGGAAAGGTGTAAACTTTTTTCTCAGAACTGCGCGAGAACTTGTATACCGGCTCAAAAAAACGGGATACATCGTTTTAGATCGAAACTAGCAAGATTCACGAGCATCGATTTTACAAGTCGTCGAAGAGTAGACGAGAGAAAGGTGTAAACTTTTTTTCTCAGAACTGCGCGAAAACTTGTATTCCGGCTCAAAACAACGGAATACATCGTTTTAGATCGAAACTAGCAAGATTCACGAGCATCGATTTTACAACTCGTCGAAGAGTAGACAAGAGAAAGGTGTAAACTTTTTCTCTCAGAACTGCACGAAAACTTGTATTCCGGCTCAAAACAACAGAATACATCGTTTTAGATCGAAACTAGCAAGATTCACGAGCATCGATTTTACAAGTAGTCGAAAAGTAGACGAGAGAAAGGTGTAAACTTTTTCTCTCAGAACTGCGCGAAAACTTGTATTCCGGCTCAAAACAACGGGATTCATCGTTTTAGATCGAAACTAGCAAGATTCACGAGCATAGATTTTACAAGTCCTCGAAGAGTAGACGAGAGAAAGGTGTAAACGTTTTCTCTCAGAACTGCGTCAGAACTTGTATTCCGGCTCAGAACAACGGGTTACATCGTTTTAGATCGAAACTAGCAAGATTCACGAGCATAGATTTTACAAGTCCTCGAAGAGTAGACGAGAGAAAGGTGTAAACTTTTTCTCTCAGAACTGCGCGAAAACTTGTATTCCAGCTCAAAACAACGAGATACATCGTTGTAGATCGAAACAGCAAGATTCACGAGCATTGATTTTCAAGTCGTCGAAGAGTAGACGAGAGAAAGGTGTAAACTTTTTCTCTCAGAACTGCGCGAAAACTTGTATTCCGGCTCAAAACAACGGAATACATCGTTTTAGATCGAAACTAGCAAGATTCACGAGCATCGATATTACAAGTCGTCGAAGAGTAGACGAGAGAAAGGTGTAAACTTTTTCTCTCAGAACTGCGCGAAAACTTGTATTCCGGCTCAAAACAACGGGATACATCGTTTTAGATCGAAACTAGCAAGATTCACGAGCATCGATTTTACAAGTCGTCGACGAGTAGACGAGAGAAAATTGTAAACTTTTTCTCTCAGAACTGCGCGAAAACATGTATTCCGGCTCAAAACAACGGAATGCATCGTTTTAGATCGAAACTAGCAAGATTCACGAGCATCGATTTTACAAGTCGCCGAAGAGTAGACGAGAGAAAGGTGTAAACTTTTCCTCTCAGAACTGCACGAAAACTTGTATTCCGGCTCAAAACAACGGGATACATCGTTTTAGATCGAAACGAGCAAGATTCACGAGCATCGATTTTACAAGTCGTCGAAGAGTAGACGAGAGAAAGGTGTAAACTTTTTCTCTCAGAACTGCGCGAAAACTTGTATTCCGGCTCAAAACAACAGGATTCATCGTTTTAGATCGAAACTAGCAAGATTCACGAGCATCGATTTTACAAGTCGTCGAAGAGTAGACGAGAGAAAGGTGTAAACTTTTTCTCTCAGAACTGCACGAAAACTTGTATTCCGGCTCAAAACAACGGGATACATCGGTTTAGATCGAAACGAGCAAGATTCACGAGCATCGATTTTACAAGTCCTCGAAGAGTAGACGAGAGAAAGGTGTAAACTTTTTCTCTCAGAACTGCACGAAAACTTGTATTCCGGCTCAAAAAAACGGGATACATCGTTTTAGATCGAAACTAGCAAGATTCACGAGCATCGATTTTACAAGTCGTCGAAGAGTAGACGAGAGAAAGGTGTAAGCTTTTTCTCTCAGAACTGCGCGAAAACTTGTATTCCGGCTCAAAACAACGGAATACATCGTTTTAGATCGAAACTAGCAAGATTCACGAGCATCGATATTACAAGTCGTCGAAGAGTAGACGAGAGAAAGGTGTAAACTTTTTCTCTCAGAACTGCGCGAAAACTTGTATTCCGGCTCAAAACAACGGGATACATCGTTTTAGATCGAAACTAGCAAGATTCACGAGCATCGATTTTACAAGTCGCCGAAGAGTAGACGAGAGAGAGGTGTAAACTTTTTCTCTCAGAACTGCACGAAAACTTGTATTCCGGCTCAAAACAACGGGATACATCGTTTTAGATCGAAACGAGCAAGATTCACGAGCATCGATTTTACAAGTCGTCGAAGAGTAGACGAGAGAAAGGTGTAAACTTTTTCTCTCAGAACTGCGCGAAAACTTGTTTTCCGGCTCAAAACAACAGGATTCATCGTTTTAGTTCGAAACTAGCAAGATTCACGAGCATCGATTTTACAAGTCCTCGAAGAGTAGACGAAAGAAAGGTGTAAACTTTTTCTCTCAGAACTGCGCGAAAACTTGTATTCCGGCTCAAAACAACAGGATTCATCGTTTTAGATCGAAACTAGCAAGATTCACGAGCATCGATTTTACAAGTCCTCGAAGAGTCGACGAGAGAAAGGTGTAAACTTTTTCTCTCAGAACTGCACGAAAACTTGTATTCCGGCTCAAAACAACGGGATACATCGTTTTAGATCGAAACTAGCAAGATTCACAAGCATCGGTTTTACAAGTCGTCGATGAGTACACGAGGGAAAGGTGTAAACTTTTTTCTCAGAACTGCGCGAAAACTTGTATTCCGGCTCAAAACAACGGGATACATCGTTTAAGATCGAAACTAGCAAGATTCACGAGCATCGATTTTACAAGTCGTCGAAGAGTAGACGAGAGAAAGGTGTAAACTTTTTCTCTCAGAACTGCGCGAAAACTTGTATTCCGGCTCAAAACAACGGAATACATCGTTTTAGATCGAAACTAGCAAGATTCACGAGCATCGATTTTACAAGTCGTCGAAGAGTAGACGAGAGAAAGGTGTACACTTTTTCTCTCAGAACTGCCCGAAAACTTGTATTCCGGCCTAAAACAACGGGATACATCGTTTTAGATCGAAACTAGCAAGATTCACGAGCATCGATTTTACAAGTCGTCGAAGAGTAGACGAGAGAAAGGTGTAAACTTTTTCTCTCAGAACTGCGCGAAAACTTGTATTCCGGCTCAAAACAACAGGATTCATCGTTTTAGATCGAAACTAGCAAGATTCACGAGCATCGATTTTACAAGTCATCGAAGAGTAGACGAGAGAAAGGTGTAAACTTTTTCTCTCAGAACTGCACGAAAACTTGTATTCCGGCTCAAAACAACGGGATACATCGGTTTAGATCGAAACGAGCAAGATTCACGAGCATCGATTTTACAAGTCCTCGAAGAGTAGACGAGAGAAAGGTGTAAACTTTTTCTCTCAGAACTGCGCGAAAACTTGTATTCCGGCTCAAAACAACGGAATACATCGTTTTAGATCGAAACTAGCAAGATTCACGAGCATCGATATTACAAGTCGTCGAAGAGTAGACGAGAGAAAGGTGTAAACTTTTTCTCTCAGAACTGCGCGAAAACTTGTATTCCGGCTCAAAACAACAGGATTCATCGTTTTAGATCGAAACTAGCAAGATTCACGAGCATCGATTTTACAAGTCCTCGAAGAGTCGACGAGAGAAAGGTGTAAACTTTTTCTCTCAGAACTGCACGAAAACTTGTATTCCGGCTCAAAACAACGGGATACATCGTTTTAGATCGAAACTAGCAAGATTCACAAGCATCGGTTTTACAAGTCGTCGATGAGTACACGAGGGAAAGGTGTAAACTTTTTTCTCAGAACTGCGCGAAAACTTGTATTCCGGCTCAAAACAACGGGATACATCGTTTAAGATCGAAACTAGCAAGATTCACGAGCATCGATTTTACAAGTCGTCGAAGAGTAGACGAGAGAAAGGTGTAAACTTTTTCTCTCAGAACTGCGCGAAAACTTGTATTCCGGCTCAAAACAACGGAATGCATCGTTTTAGATCGAAACTAGCAAGATTCACGAGCATCGATTTTACAAGTCGCCGAAGAGTAGACGAGAGAAAGGTGTAAACTTTTTTCTCAGAACTGCGCGAAAACTTGTATTCCGGCTCAAAACAACGGGATACATCGTTTAAGATCGAAACTAGCAAGATTCACGAGCATCGATTTTACAAGTCGTCGAAGAGTAGACGAGAGAAAGGTGTAAACTTTTTCTCTCAGAACTGCACGAAAACTTGTATTCCGGCTCAAAACAACGGGATACATCGGTTTAGATCGAAACGAGCAAGATTCACGAGCATCGATTTTACAAGTCCTCGAAGAGTAGACGAGAGAAAGGTGTAAACTTTTTCTCTCAGAACTGCGCGAAAACTTGTATTCCGGCTCAAAACAACGGAATACATCGTTTTAGATCGAAACTAGCAAGATTCACGAGCATCGATATTACAAGTCGTCGAAGAGTAGACGAGAGAAAGGTGTAAACTTTTTCTCTCAGAACTGCGCGAAAACTTGTATTCCGGCTCAAAACAACAGGATTCATCGTTTTAGATCGAAACTAGCAAGATTCACGAGCATCGATTTTACAAGTCCTCGAAGAGTCGACGAGAGAAAGGTGTAAATTTTTTCTCTCAGAACTGCACGAAAACTTGTATTCCGGCTCAAAACAACGGGATACATCGTTTTAGATCGAAACTAGCAAGATTCACAAGCATCGGTTTTACAAGTCGTCGATGAGTACACGAGGGAAAGGTGTAAACTTTTTTCTCAGAACTGCGCGAAAACTTGTATTCCGGCTCAAAACAACGGGATACATCGTTTAAGATCGAAACTAGCAAGATTCACGAGCATCGATTTTACAAGTCGTCGAAGAGTAGACGAGAGAAAGGTGTAAACTTTTTCTCTCAGAACTGCGCGAAAACTTGTATTCCGGCTCAAAACAACGGAATGCATCGTTTTAGATCGAAACTAGCAAGATTCACAAGCATCGATTTTACAAGTCGCCGAAGAGTAGACGAGAGAAAGGTGTAAACTTTTCCTCTCAGAACTGCACGAAAACTTGTATTCCGGCTCAAAACAACGGGATACATCGTTTTAGACCGAAACGAGCAAGATTCACGAGCATCGATTTTACAAGTCGTCGAAGAGTAGACGAGAGAAAGGTGTAAACTTTTTCTCTCAGAACTGCGCGAAAACTTGTATTCCGGCTCAAAACAACAGGATTCATCGTTTTAGATCGAAACTAGCAAGATTCACGAGCATCGATTTTACAAGTCGTCGAAGAGTAGACGAGAGAAAGGTGTAAACTTTTTCTCTCAGAACTGCACGAAAACTTGTATTCCGGCTCAAAACAACGGGATACATCGGTTTAGATCGAAACGAGCAAGATTCACGAGCATCGATTTTACAAGTCGTCGAAGAGTAGACGAGAGAAAGGTGTAAACTTTTTCTCTCAGAACTGCGCGAAAACTTGTATTCCGGCTCAAAACAACGGGATACATCGTTTAAGATCGAAACTAGCAAGATTCACGAGCATCGATTTTACAAGTCCTCGAAGAGTCGACGAGAGAAAGGTGTAAACTTTTTCTCTCAGAACTGCACGAAAACTTGTATTCCGGCTCAAAACAACAGGATTCATCGTTTTAGATCGAAACTAGCAAGATTCACGAGCATCGATTTTACAAGTCCTCGAAGAGTCGACGAGAGAAAGGTGTAAACTTTTTCTCTCAGAACTGCACGAAAACTTGTATTCCGGCTCAAAACAACGGGATACATCGTTTTAGATCGAAACTAGCAAGATTCACAAGCATCGGTTTTACAAGTCGTCGATGAGTACACGAGGGAAAGGTGTAAACTTTTTTCTCAGAACTGCGCGAAAACTTGTATTCCGGCTCAAAACAACGGGATACATCGTTTAAGATCGAAACTAGCAAGATTCACGAGCATCGATTTTACAAGTCGTCGAAGAGTAGACGAGAGAAAGGTGTAAACTTTTTCTCTCAGAACTGCGCGAAAACTTGTATTCCGGCTCAAAACAACGGAATGCATCGTTTTAGATCGAAACTAGCAAGATTCACGAGCATCGATTTTACAAGTCGCCGAAGAGTAGACGAGAGAAAGGTGTAAACTTTTTTCTCAGAACTGCGCGAAAACTTGTATTCCGGCTCAAAACAACGGGATACATCGTTTAAGATCGAAACTAGCAAGATTCACGAGCATCGATTTTACAAGTCGTCGAAGAGTAGACGAGAGAAAGGTGTAAACTTTTTCTCTCAGAACTGCACGAAAACTTGTATTCCGGCTCAAAACAACGGGATACATCGGTTTAGATCGAAACGAGCAAGATTCACGAGCATCGATTTTACAAGTCCTCGAAGAGTAGACGAGAGAAAGGTGTAAACTTTTTCTCTCAGAACTGCGCGAAAACTTGTATTCCGGCTCAAAACAACGGAATACATCGTTTTAGATCGAAACTAGCAAGATTCACGAGCATCGATATTACAAGTCGTCGAAGAGTAGACGAGAGAAAGGTGTAAACTTTTTCTCTCAGAACTGCGCGAAAACTTGTATTCCGGCTCAAAACAACAGGATTCATCGTTTTAGATCGAAACTAGCAAGATTCACGAGCATCGATTTTACAAGTCCTCGAAGAGTCGACGAGAGAAAGGTGTAAATTTTTTCTCTCAGAACTGCACGAAAACTTGTATTCCGGCTCAAAACAACGGGATACATCGTTTTAGATCGAAACTAGCAAGATTCACAAGCATCGGTTTTACAAGTCGTCGATGAGTACACGAGGGAAAGGTGTAAACTTTTTTCTCAGAACTGCGCGAAAACTTGTATTCCGGCTCAAAACAACGGGATACATCGTTTAAGATCGAAACTAGCAAGATTCACGAGCATCGATTTTACAAGTCGTCGAAGAGTAGACGAGAGAAAGGTGTAAACTTTTTCTCTCAGAACTGCGCGAAAACTTGTATTCCGGCTCAAAACAACGGAATGCATCGTTTTAGATCGAAACTAGCAAGATTCACAAGCATCGATTTTACAAGTCGCCGAAGAGTAGACGAGAGAAAGGTGTAAACTTTTCCTCTCAGAACTGCACGAAAACTTGTATTCCGGCTCAAAACAACGGGATACATCGTTTTAGATCGAAACGAGCAAGATTCACGAGCATCGATTTTACAAGTCGTCGAAGAGTAGACGAGAGAAAGGTGTAAACTTTTTCTCTCAGAACTGCGCGAAAACTTGTATTCCGGCTCAAAACAACAGGATTCATCGTTTTAGATCGAAACTAGCAAGATTCACGAGCATCGATTTTACAAGTCGTCGAAGAGTAGACGAGAGAAAGGTGTAAACTTTTTCTCTCAGAACTGCACGAAAACTTGTATTCCGGCTCAAAACAACGGGATACATCGGTTTAGATCGAAACGAGCAAGATTCACGAGCATCGATTTTACAAGTCGTCGAAGAGTAGACGAGAGAAAGGTGTAAACTTTTTCTCTCAGAACTGCGCGAAAACTTGTATTCCGGCTCAAAACAACGGGATACATCGTTTAAGATCGAAACTAGCAAGATTCACGAGCATCGATTTTACAAGTCCTCGAAGAGTCGACGAGAGAAAGGTGTAAACTTTTTCTCTCAGAACTGCACGAAAACTTGTATTCCGGCTCAAAACAACAGGATTCATCGTTTTAGATCGAAACTAGCAAGATTCACGAGCATCGATTTTACAAGTCCTCGAAGAGTCGACGAGAGAAAGGTGTAAACTTTTTCTCTCAGAACTGCACGAAAACTTGTATTCCGGCTCAAAACAACGGGATACATCGTTTTAGATCGAAACTAGCAAGATTCACAAGCATCGGTTTTACAAGTCGTCGATGAGTACACGAGGGAAAGGTGTAAACTTTTTTCTCAGAACTGCGCGAAAACTTGTATTCCGGCTCAAAACAACGGGATACATCGTTTAAGATCGAAACTAGCAAGATTCACGAGCATCGATTTTACAAGTCGTCGAAGAGTAGACGAGAGAAAGGTGTAAACTTTTTCTCTCAGAACTGCGCGAAAACTTGTATTCCGGCTCAAAACAACGGAATGCATCGTTTTAGATCGAAACTAGCAAGATTCACGAGCATCGATTTTACAAGTCGCCGAAGAGTAGACGAGAGAAAGGTGTAAACTTTTTTCTCAGAACTGCGCGAAAACTTGTATTCCGGCTCAAAACAACGGGATACATCGTTTAAGATCGAAACTAGCAAGATTCACGAGCATCGATTTTACAAGTCGTCGAAGAGTAGACGAGAGAAAGGTGTAAACTTTTTCTCTCAGAACTGCACGAAAACTTGTATTCCGGCTCAAAACAACGGGATACATCGGTTTAGATCGAAACGAGCAAGATTCACGAGCATCGATTTTACAAGTCCTCGAAGAGTAGACGAGAGAAAGGTGTAAACTTTTTCTCTCAGAACTGCGCGAAAACTTGTATTCCGGCTCAAAACAACGGAATACATCGTTTTAGATCGAAACTAGCAAGATTCACGAGCATCGATATTACAAGTCGTCGAAGAGTAGACGAGAGAAAGGTGTAAACTTTTTCTCTCAGAACTGCGCGAAAACTTGTATTCCGGCTCAAAACAACAGGATTCATCGTTTTAGATCGAAACTAGCAAGATTCACGAGCATCGATTTTACAAGTCCTCGAAGAGTCGACGAGAGAAAGGTGTAAATTTTTTCTCTCAGAACTGCACGAAAACTTGTATTCCGGCTCAAAACAACGGGATACATCGTTTTAGATCGAAACTAGCAAGATTCACAAGCATCGGTTTTACAAGTCGTCGATGAGTACACGAGGGAAAGGTGTAAACTTTTTTCTCAGAACTGCGCGAAAACTTGTATTCCGGCTCAAAACAACGGGATACATCGTTTAAGATCGAAACTAGCAAGATTCACGAGCATCGATTTTACAAGTCGTCGAAGAGTAGACGAGAGAAAGGTGTAAACTTTTTCTCTCAGAACTGCGCGAAAACTTGTATTCCGGCTCAAAACAACGGAATGCATCGTTTTAGATCGAAACTAGCAAGATTCACAAGCATCGATTTTACAAGTCGCCGAAGAGTAGACGAGAGAAAGGTGTAAACTTTTCCTCTCAGAACTGCACGAAAACTTGTATTCCGGCTCAAAACAACGGGATACATCGTTTTAGATCGAAACGAGCAAGATTCACGAGCATCGATTTTACAAGTCGTCGAAGAGTAGACGAGAGAAAGGTGTAAACTTTTTCTCTCAGAACTGCGCGAAAACTTGTATTCCGGCTCAAAACAACAGGATTCATCGTTTTAGATCGAAACTAGCAAGATTCACGAGCATCGATTTTACAAGTCGTCGAAGAGTAGACGAGAGAAAGGTGTAAACTTTTTCTCTCAGAACTGCACGAAAACTTGTATTCCGGCTCAAAACAACGGGATACATCGGTTTAGATCGAAACGAGCAAGATTCACGAGCATCGATTTTACAAGTCCTCGAAGAGTAGACGAGAGAAAGGTGTAAACTTTTTCTCTCAGAACTGCACGAAAACTTGTATTCCGGCTCAAAAAAACGGGATACATCGTTTTAGATCGAAAATAGCAAGATTCACGAGCATCGATTTTACAAGTCGTCGAAGAGTAGACGAGAGAAAGGTGTAAGCTTTTTCACTCAGAACTGCGCGAAAACTTGTATTCCGGCTCAAAACAACGGAATACATCGTTTTAGATCGAAACTAGCAAGATTCACGAGCATCGATATTACAAGTCGTCGAAGAGTAGACGAGAGAAAGGTGTAAACTTTTTCTCTCAGAACTGCGCGAAAACTTGTATTCCGGCTCAAAACAACGGGATACATCGTTTTAGATCGAAACTAGCAAGATTCACGAGCATCGATTTTACAAGTCGCCGAAGAGTAGACGAGAGAGAGGTGTAAACTTTTTTCTCAGAACTGCGCGAAAACTTGTATTCCGGCTCAAAACAACGGGATACATCGTTTAAGATCGAAACTAGCAAGATTCACGAGCATCGATTTTACAAGTCGTCGAAGAGTAGACGAGAGAAAGGTGTAAACTTTTTCTCTCAGAACTGCGCGAAAACTTGTATTCCGGCTCAAAACAACGGAATACATCGTTTTAGATCGAAACTAGGAAGATTCACGAGCATCGATTTTACAAGTCGTCGAAGAGTAGACGAGAGAAAGGTGTACACTTTTTCTCTCAGAACTGCACGAAAACTTGTATTCCGGCCTAAAACAACAGGATTCATCGTTTTAGATCGAAACTAGCAAGATTCACAAGCATCGCTTTTACAAGTCGTCGATGAGTACACGAGAGAAAGGTGTAAACTTTTTTCTCAGAACTGCGCGAGAACTTGTATACCGGCTCAAAAAAACGGGATACATCGTTTTAGATCTAAACTAGCAAGATTCACGAGCATCGATTTTACAAGTCGTCGAAGAGTAGACGAGAGAAAGGTGTAAACTTTTTTTCTCAGAACTGCGCGAAAACTTGTATTCCGGCTCAAAACAACGGAATACATCGTTTTAGATCGAAACTAGCAAGATTCACGAGCATCGATTTTACAACTCGTCGAAGAGAAGACGAGAGAAAGGTGTAAACTTTTTCTCTCAGAACTGCGCGAAAACTTGTATTCCGGCTCAAAACAACGGGATACATCGTTTTAGATCGAAACTAGCAAGATTCACGAGCATCGATTTTACAAGTCGTCGACGAGTAGACGAGAGAAAATTGTAATCTTTTTCTATCAGAACTGCGCGAAAACTTGTATTCCGGCTCAAAACAACGGAATGCATCGTTTTAGATCGAAACTAGCAAGATTCACGAGCATCAATTTTACAAGTCGCCGAAGAGTAGACGAGAGAAAGGTGTAAACTTTTTCTCTCAGAACTGCACGAAAACTTGTATTCCGGCTCAAAACAACGGGATACATCGTTTTAGATCGAAACGAGCAAGATTCACGAGCATCGATTTTGCAAGTCGTCGAAGAGTAGACGAGAGAAAGGCGTAAACTTTTTCTCTCAGAACTGCGCGAAAACTTGTATTCCGGCTCAAAACAACAGGATTCATCGTTTTAGATCGAAACTAGCAAGATTCACGAGCATCGATTTTACAAGTCCTCGAAGAGTAGACGAGAGAAAGGTGTAAACTTTTTCTCTCAGAACTGCACGAAAACTTGTATTCCGGCTCAAAACAACGGGATACATCGTTTTAGATCGAAACTAGCAAGATTCACGAGCATCGATTTTACAAGTCGTCGAAGAGTAGACGAGAGAAAGGTGTAAACTTTTTCTCTCAGAACTGCGCGAAAACTTGTATTCCGGCTCAAAACAACGGAATACATCGTTTTAGATCGAAACTAGCAAGATTCACGAGCATCGATTTTACAAGTCGTCGAAGAGTAGACGAGAGAAAGGTGTAAACTTTTTCTCTCAGAACTGCAAGAAAACTTGTATTCCGGCCTAAAACAACGGGATACATCGTTTTAGATCGAAACTAGCAAGATTCACAAGCATCGCTTTTACAAGTCGTCGATGAGTACACGAGAGAAAGGTGTAAACTTTTTTCTCAGAACTGCGCGAGAACTTGTATACCGGCTCAAAAAAACGGGATACATCGTTTTAGATCTAAACTAGCAAGATTCACGAGCATCGATTTTACAAGTCGTCGAAGAGTAGACGAGAGAAAGGTGTAAACTTTTTTTCTCAGAACTGCGCGAAAACTTGTATTCCGGCTCAAAACAACGGAATACATCGTTTTAGATCGAAACTAGCAAGATTCACGAGCATCGATTTTACAACTCGTCGAAGAGTAGACGAGAAAAAGGTGTAAACTTTTTCTCTCAGAACTGCGCGAAAACTTGTATTCCGGCTCAAAACAACGGGATACATCGTTTTAGATCGAAACTAGCAAGATTCACGAGCATCGATTTTACAAGTCGTCGACGAGTAGACGAGAGAAAATTGTAATCTTTTTCTATCAGAACTGCGCGAAAACTTGTATTCCGGCTCAAAACAACGGAATGCATCGTTTTAGATCGAAACTAGCAAGATTCACGAGCATCAATTTTACAAGTCGCCGAAGAGTAGACGAGAGAAAGGTGTAAACTTTTTCTCTCAGAACTGCACGAAAACTTGTATTCCGGCTCAAAACAACGGGATACATCGTTTTAGATCGAAACGAGCAAGATTCACGAGCATCGATTTTGCAAGTCGTCGAAGAGTAGACGAGAGAAAGGTGTAAACTTTTTCTCTCAGAACTGCGCGAAAACTTGTATTCCGGCTCAAAACAACGGGATACATCGTTTTAGATCGAAACTAGCAAGATTCACGAGCATCGATTTTACAAGTCGTCGACGAGTAGACGAGAAAAAATTGTAAACTTTTTCTCTCAGAACTGCGCGAAAACTTGTATTCCGGCTCAAAACAACGGAATGCATCGTTTTAGATCGAAACTAGCAAGATTCACGAGCATCGATTTTACAAGTCGCCGAAGAGTAGACGAGAGAAAGGTGTAAACTTTTTCTCTCAGAACTGCACGAAAACTTGTATTCCGGCTCAAAACAACGGGATACATCGTTTTAGATCGAAACGAGCAAGATTCACGAGCATCGATTTTGCAAGTCGTCGAAGAGTAGACGAGAGAAAGGTGTAAACTTTTTCTCTCAGAACTGCGCGAAAACTTGTATTCCGGCTCAAAACAACAGGATTCATTGTTTTAGATCGAAACTAGCAAGATTCACGAGCATCGATTTTACAAGTCCTCGAAGAGTAGACGAGAGAAAGGTGTAAACTTTTTCTCTCAGAACTGCACGAAAACTTGTATTCCGGCTCAAAACAACGGGATACATCGTTTTAGATCGAAACTAGCAAGATTCACATGCATCGCTTTTACAAGTCGTCGATGAGTAAACGAGGGAAAGGTGTAAACTTTTTTCTCAGAACTGCGCAAGAACTTGTATACCGGCTCAAAAAAACGGGATACATCGTTTTAGATCGAAACTAGCAAGATTCACGAGCATCGATTTTACAAGTCGTCGAAGAGTAGACGAGAGAAAGGTGTAAACTTTTTTTCTCAGAACTGCGCGAAAACTTGTATTCCGGCTCAAAACAACGGAATACATCGTTTTAGATCGAAACTAGCAAGATTCACGAGCATCGATTTTACAACTCGTCGAAGAGTAGACAAGAGAAAGGTGTAAACTTTTTCTCTCAGAACCGCACGAAAACTTGTATTCCGGCTCAAAACAACGGAATACATCGTTTTAGATCGAAACTAGCAAGATTCACGAGCATCGATTTTACAAGTCGTCGAAGAGTAGACGAGAGAAAGGTGTACACTTTTTCTCTCAGAACTGCGCGAAAACTTGTATTCCGGCTCAAAACAACAGGATTCATCGTTTTAGATCGAAACTAGCAAGATTCACGAGCATCGATTTTACAAGTCCTCGAAGAGTAGACGAGAGAAAGGTGTAAACTTTTTCTCTCAGAACTGCACGAAAACTTGTATTCCGGCTTAAAACAACGGGATACATCGTTTTAGATCGAAACTAGCAAGATTCACAAGCATCGCTTTTACAAGTCGTCGATGAGTACACGAGAGAAAGGTGTAAACTTTTTTCTCAGAACTGCGCGAGAACTTGTATACACGCTCAAAAAAACGGGATACATCGTTTTAGATCTAAACTAGCAAGATTCACGAGCATCGATTTTACAAGTCGTCGAAGAGTAGACGAGAGAAAGGTGTAAACGTTTTTTCTCAGAACTGCGCGAAAACTTGTATTCCGGCTCAAAACAACGGAATACATCGTTTTAGATCGAAACTAGCAAGATTCACAAGCATCGCTTTTACAAGTCGTCGATGAGTACACGAGAGAAAGGTGTAAACTTTTTTCTCAGAACTGCGCGAGAACTTGTATACCGGCTCAAAAAAACGGGATACATCGTTTTAGATCTAAACTAGCAAGATTCACGAGCATCGATTTTACAAGTCGTCGAAGAGTAGACGAGAGAAAGGTGTAAACTTTTTTTCTCAGAACTGCGCGAAAACTTGTATTCCGGCTCAAAACAACGGAATACATCGTTTTAGATCGAAACTAGCAAGATTCACGAGCATCGATTTTACAACTCGTCGAAGAGTAGACGAGAGAAAGGTGTAAACTTTTTCTCTCAGAACTGCGCGAAAACTTGTATTCCGGCTCAAAACAACGGGATACATCGTTTTAGATCGAAACTAGCAAGATTCACGAGCATCGATTTTACAAGTCGTCGACGAGTAGACGAGAGAAAATTGTAATCTTTTTCTATCAGAACTGCGCGAAAACTTGTATTCCGGCTCAAAACAACGGAATGCATCGTTTTAGATCGAAACTAGCAAGATTCACGAGCATCAATTTTACAAGTCGCCGAAGAGTAGACGAGAGAAAGGTGTAAACTTTTTCTCTCAGAACTGCACGAAAACTTGTATTCCGGCTCAAAACAACGGGATACATCGTTTTAGATCGAAACGAGCAAGATTCACGAGCATCGATTTTGCAAGTCGTCGAAGAGTAGACGAGAGAAAGGCGTAAACTTTTTCTCTCAGAACTACGCGAAAACTTGTATTCCGGCTCAAAACAACAGGATTCATCGTTTTAGATCGAAACTAGCAAGATTCACGAGCATCGATTTTACAAGTCCTCGAAGAGTAGACGAGAGAAAGGTGTAAACTTTTTCTCTCAGAACTGCACGAAAACTTGTATTCCGGCTCAAAACAACGGGATACATCGTTTTAGATCGAAACTAGCAAGATTCACGAGCATCGATTTTACAAGTCGTCGAAGAGTAGACGAGAGAAAGGTGTAAACTTTTTCTCTCAGAACTGCAAGAAAACTTGTATTCCGGCCTAAAACAACGGGATACATCGTTTTAGATCGAAACTAGCAAGATTCACAAGCATCGCTTTTACAAGTCGTCGATGAGTACACGAGAGAAAGGTGTAAACTTTTTTCTCAGAACGGCGCGAGAACTTGTATACCGGCTCAAAAAAACGGGATACATCGTTTTAGATCTAAACTAGCAAGATTCACGAGCATCGATTTTACAAGTCGTCGAAGAGTAGACGAGAGAAAGGTGTAAACTTTTTTTCTCAGAACTGCGCGAAAACTTGTATTCCGGCTCAAAACAACGGAATACATCGTTTTAGATCGAAACTAGCAAGATTCACGAGCATCGATTTTACAACTCGTCGAAGAGTAGACGAGAGAAAGGTGTAAACTTTTTCTCTCAGAACTGCGCGAAAACTTGTATTCCGGCTCAAAACAACGGGATACATCGTTTTAGATCGAAACTAGCAAGATTCACGAGCATCGATTTTACAAGTCGTCGACGAGTAGACGAGAGAAAATTGTAATCTTTTTCTATCAGAACTGCGCGAAAACTTGTATTCCGGCTCAAAACAACGGAATGCATCGTTTTAGATCGAAACTAGCAAGATTCACGAGCATCAATTTTACAAGTCGCCGAAGAGTAGACGAGAGAAAGGTGTAAACTTTTTCTCTCAGAACTGCACGAAAACTTGTATTCCGGCTCAAAACAACGGGATACATCGTTTTAGATCGAAACGAGCAAGATTCACGAGCATCGATTTTGCAAGTCGTCGAAGAGTAGACGAGAGAAAGGTGTAAACTTTTTCTCTCAGAACTGCGCGAAAACTTGTATTCCGGCTCAAAACAACGGGATACATCGTTTTAGATCGAAACTAGCAAGATTCACGAGCATCGATTTTACAAGTCGTCGACGAGTAGACGAGAAAAAATTGTAAACTTTTTCTCTCAGAACTGCGCGAAAACTTGTATTCCGGCTCAAAACAACGGAATGCATCGTTTTAGATCGAAACTAGCAAGATTCACGAGCATCGATTTTACAAGTCGCCGAAGAGTAGACGAGAGAAAGGTGTAAACTTTTTCTCTCAGAACTGCACGAAAACTTGTATTCCGGCTCAAAACAACGGGATACATCGTTTTAGATCGAAACGAGCAAGATTCACGAGCATCGATTTTGCAAGTCGTCGAAGAGTAGACGAGAGAAAGGTGTAAACTTTTTCTCTCAGAACTGCGCGAAAACTTGTATTCCGGCTCAAAACAACAGGATTCATTGTTTTAGATCGAAACTAGCAAGATTCACGAGCATCGATTTTACAAGTCCTCGAAGAGTAGACGAGAGAAAGGTGTAAACTTTTTCTCTCAGAACTGCACGAAAACTTGTATTCCGGCTCAAAACAACGGGATACATCGTTTTAGATCGAAACTAGCAAGATTCACATGCATCGCTTTTACAAGTCGTCGATGAGTAAACGAGGGAAAGGTGTAAACTTTTTTCTCAGAACTGCGCGAGAACTTGTATACCGGCTCAAAAAAACGGGATACATCGTTTTAGATCGAAACTAGCAAGATTCACGAGCATCGATTTTACAAGTCGTCGAAGAGTAGACGAGAGAAAGGTGTAAACTTTTTTTCTCAGAACTGCGCGAAAACTTGTATTCCGGCTCAAAACAACGGAATACATCGTTTTAGATCGAAACTAGCAAGATTCACGAGCATCGATTTTACAACTCGTCGAAGAGTAGACAAGAGAAAGGTGTAAACTTTTTCTCTCAGAACTGCACGAAAACTTGTATTCCGGCTCAAAACAACGGAATACATCGTTTTAGATCGAAACTAGCAAGATTCACGAGCATCGATTTTACAAGTCGTCGAAGAGTAGACGAGAGAAAGGTGTACACTTTTTCTCTCAGAACTGCGCGAAAACTTGTATTCCGGCTCAAAACAACAGGATTCATCGTTTTAGATCGAAACTAGCAAGATTCACGAGCATCGATTTTACAAGTCCTCGAAGAGTAGACGAGAGAAAGGTGTAAACTTTTTCTCTCAGAACTGCGCGAAAACTTGTATTCCGGCTCAAAACAACGGGATACATCGTTTTAGATCGAAACTAGCAAGATTCACGAGCATCGATTTTACAAGTCGTCGACGAGTAGACGAGAAAAAATTGTAAACTTTTTCTCTCAGAACTGCGCGAAAACTTGTATTCCGGCTCAAAACAACGGAATGCATCGTTTTAGATCGAAACTAGCAAGATTCACGAGCATCGATTTTACAAGTCGCCGAAGAGTAGACGAGAGAAAGGTGTAAACTTTTTCTCTCAGAACTGCACGAAAACTTGTATTCCGGCTCAAAACAACGGGATACATCGTTTTAGATCGAAACGAGCAAGATTCACGAGCATCGATTTTGCAAGTCGTCGAAGAGTAGACGAGAGAAAGGTGTAAACTTTTTCTCTCAGAACTGCGCGAAAACTTGTATTCCGGCTCAAAACAGCAGGATTCATTGTTTTAGATCGAAACTAGCAAGATTCACGAGCATCGATTTTACAAGTCCTCGAAGAGTAGACGAGAGAAAGGTGTAAACTTTTTCTCTCAGAACTGCACGAAAACTTGTATTCCGGCTCAAAACAACGGGATACATCGTTTTAGATCGAAACTAGCAAGATTCACATGCATCGCTTTTACAAGTCGTCGATGAGTAAACGAGGGAAAGGTGTAAACTTTTTTCTCAGAACTGCGCGAGAACTTGTATACCGGCTCAAAAAAACGGGATACATCGTTTTAGATCGAAACTAGCAAGATTCACGAGCATCGATTTTACAAGTCGTCGAAGAGTAGACGAGAGAAAGGTGTAAACTTTTTTTCTCAGAACTGCGCGAAAACTTGTATTCCGGCTCAAAACAACGGAATACATCGTTTTAGATCGAAACTAGCAAGATTCACGAGCATCGATTTTGCAAGTCGTCGAAGAGTAGACGAGAGAAAGGTGTAAACTTTTTCTCTCAGAACTGCGCGAAAACTTGTATTCCGGCTCAAAACAACAGGATTCATTGTTTTAGATCGAAACTAGCAAGATTCACGAGCATCGATTTTACAAGTCCTCGAAGAGTAGACGAGAGAAAGGTGTAAACTTTTTCTCTCAGAACTGCACGAAAACTTGTATTCCGGCTCAAAACAACGGGATACATCGTTTTAGATCGAAACTAGCAAGATTCACATGCATCGCTTTTACAAGTCGTCGATGAGTAAACGAGGGAAAGGTGTAAACTTTTTTCTCAGAACTGCGCGAGAACTTGTATACCGGCTCAAAAAAACGGGATACATCGTTTTAGATCGAAACTAGCAAGATTCACGAGCATCGATTTTACAAGTCGTCGAAGAGTAGACGAGAGAAAGGTGTAAACTTTTTTTCTCAGAACTGCGCGAAAACTTGTATTCCGGCTCAAAACAACGGAATACATCGTTTTAGATCGAAACTAGCAAGATTCACGAGCATCGATTTTACAACTCGTCGAAGAGTAGACAAGAGAAAGGTGTAAACTTTTTCTCTCAGAACTGCACGAAAACTTGTATTCCGGCTCAAAACAACGGAATACATCGTTTTAGATCGAAACTAGCAAGATTCACGAGCATCGATTTTACAAGTCGTCGAAGAGTAGACGAGAGAAAGGTGTACACTTTTTCTCTCAGAACTGCGCGAAAACTTGTATTCCGGCTCAAAACAACAGGATTCATCGTTTTAGATCGAAACTAGCAAGATTCACGAGCATCGATTTTACAAGTCCTCGAAGAGTAGACGAGAGAAAGGTGTAAACTTTTTCTCTCAGAACTGCGCGAAAACTTGTATTCCGGCTCAAAACAACGGGATACATCGTTTTAGATCGAAACTAGCAAGATTCACGAGCATCGATTTTACAAGTCGTCGACGAGTAGACGAGAAAAAATTGTAAACTTTTTCTCTCAGAACTGCGCGAAAACTTGTATTCCGGCTCAAAACAACGGAATGCATCGTTTTAGATCGAAACTAGCAAGATTCACGAGCATCGATTTTACAAGTCGCCGAAGAGTAGACGAGAGAAAGGTGTAAACTTTTTCTCTCAGAACTGCACGAAAACTTGTATTCCGGCTCAAAACAACGGGATACATCGTTTTAGATCGAAACGAGCAAGATTCACGAGCATCGATTTTGCAAGTCGTCGAAGAGTAGACGAGAGAAAGGTGTAAACTTTTTCTCTCAGAACTGCGCGAAAACTTGTATTACGGCTCAAAACAGCAGGATTCATTGTTTTAGATCGAAACTAGCAAGATTCACGAGCATCGATTTTACAAGTCCTCGAAGAGTAGACGAGAGAAAGGTGTAAACTTTTTCTCTCAGAACTGCACGAAAACTTGTATTCCGGCTCAAAACAACGGGATACATCGTTTTAGATCGAAACTAGCAAGATTCACATGCATCGCTTTTACAAGTCGTCGATGAGTAAACGAGGGAAAGGTGTAAACTTTTTTCTCAGAACTGCGCGAGAACTTGTATACCGGCTCAAAAAAACGGGATACATCGTTTTAGATCGAAACTAGCAAGATTCACGAGCATCGATTTTACAAGTCGTCGAAGAGTAGACGAGAGAAAGGTGTAAACTTTTTTTCTCAGAACTGCGCGAAAACTTGTATTCCGGCTCAAAACAACGGAATACATCGTTTTAGATCGAAACTAGCAAGATTCACGAGCATCGATTTTACAACTCGTCGAAGAGTAGACAAGAGAAAGGTGTAAACTTTTTCTCTCAGAACTGCACGAAAACTTGTATTCCGGCTCAAAACAACAGAATACATCGTTTTAGATCGAAACTAGCAAGATTCACGAGCATCGATTTTAAAAGTCGTCGAAGAGTAGACGAGAGAAAGGTGTACACTTTTTCTCTCAGAACTGCGCGAAAACTTGTATTCCGGCTCAAAACAACAGGATTCATCGTTTTAGATCGAAACTAGCAAGATTCACGAGCATCGATTTTACAAGTCCTCGAAGAGTAGACGAGAGAAAGGTGTAAACTTTTTCTCTCAGAACTGCACGAAAACTTGTATTCCGTCTTAAAACAACGGGATACATCGTTTTAGATCGAAACTAGCAAGATTCACAAGCATCGCTTTTACAAGTCGTCGATGAGTACACGAGAGAAAGGTGTAAACTTTTTTCTCAGAACTGCGCGAGAACTTGTATACCGGCTCAAAAAAACGGGATACATCGTTTTAGATCTAAACTAGCAAGATTCACGAGCATCGATTTTACAAGTCGTCAAAGAGTAGGCGAGAGAAAGGTGTAAACGTTTTTTCTCAGAACTGCGCGAAAACTTGTATTCCGGCTCAAAACAACGGAATACATCGTTTTAGATCGAAACTAGCAAGATTCACGAGCATCGATTTTACAACTCGTCGAAGAGTAGACGAGAGAAAGGTGAAAACTTTTTCTCTCAGAACTGCGCGAAAACTTGTATTCCGGCTCAAAACAACGGAATACATCGTTTTAGATCGAAACTAGCAAGATTCACGAGCATCGATTTTACAAGTCGTCGACGAGTAGACGAGAGAAAATTGTAATCTTTTTCTATCAGAACTGCGCGAAAACTTGTATTCCGGCTCAAAACAACGGAATGCATCGTTTTAGATCGAAACTAGCAAGATTCACGAGCATCAATTTTACAAGTCGCCGAAGAGTAGACGAGAGAAAGGTGTAAACTTTTTCTCTCAGAACTGCACGAAAACTTGTATTCCGGCTCAAAACAACGGGATACATCGTTTTAGATCGAAACGAGCAAGATTCACGAGCATCGATTTTGCAAGTCGTCGAAGAGTAGACGAGAGAAAGGCGTAAACTTTTTCTCTCAGAACTGCGCGAAAACTTGTATTCCGGCTCAAAACAACAGGATTCATCGCTTTAGATCGAAACTAGCAAGATTCACGAGCATCGATTTTACAAGTCCTCGAAGAGTAGACGAGAGAAAGGTGTAAACTTTTTCTCTCAGAACTGCACGAAAACTTGTATTCCGGCTCAAAACAACGGGATACATCGTTTTAGATCGAAACTAGCAAGATTCACGAGCATCGATTTTACAAGTCGTCGAAGAGTAGACGAGAGAAAGGTGTAAACTTTTTCTCTCAGAACTGCGCGAAAACTTGTATTCCAGCTCAAAACAACGAGATACATCGTTGTAGATCGAAACTAGCAAGATTCACGAGCATTGATTTTACAAGTCGTCGAAGAGTAGACGAGAGAAAGGTGTAAACTTTTTCTCTCAGAACTGCGCGAAAACTTGTATTCCGGCTCAAAACAACGGAATACATCGTTTTAGATCGAAACTAGGAAGATTCACGAGCATCGATTTTACAAGTCGTCGACGAGTAGACGAGAGAAAATTGTAAACTTTTTCTCTCAGAACTGCGCGAAAACTTGTATTCCGGCTCAAAACAACGGAATGCATCGTTTTAGATCGAAACTAGCAAGATTCACGAGCATCGATTTTACAAGTCGTCGAAGAGTAGACGAGAGAAAGGTGTAAACTTTTTCTCTCAGAACTGCAAGAAAACTTGTATTCCGGCTCAAAACAACGGGATACATCGTTTTAGATCGAAACGAGCAAGATTCACGAGCATCGATTTTACAAGTCCTCGAAGAGTAGACGAGAGAAAGGTGTAAACTTTTTCTCTCAGAACTGCACGAAAACTTGTATTCCGGCTCAAAAAAACGGGATACATCGTTTTAGATCGAAACTAGCAAGATTCACGAGCATCGATTTTACAAGTCGTCGAAGAGTAGACGAGAGAAAGGTGTAAACTTTTTCTCTCAGAACTGCGCGAAAACTTGTATTCCGGCTCAAAACAACGGAATACATCGTTTTAGATCGAAACTAGCAAGATTCACGAGCATCGATATTACAAGTCGTCGAAGAGTAAACGAGAGAAAGGTGTAAACTTTTTCTCTCAGAACTGCGCGAAAACTTGTATTCCGGCTCAAAACAACGGGATACATCGTTTTAGATCGAAACTAGCAAGATTCACGAGCATCGATTTTACAAGTCGTCGACGAGTAGACGAGAAAAAATTGTAAACTTTTTCTCTCAGAACTGCGCGAAAACTTGTATTCCGGCTCAAAACAACGGAATGCATCGTTTTAGATCGAAACTAGCAAGATTCACGAGCATCGATTTTACAAGTCGCCGAAGAGTAGACGAGAGAAAGGTGTAAACTTTTTCTCTCAGAACTGCACGAAAACTTGTATTCCGGCTCAAAACAACGGGATACATCGTTTTAGATCGAAACGAGCAAGATTCACGAGCATCGATTTTGCAAGTCGTCGAAGAGTAGACGAGAGAAAGGTGTAAACTTTTTCTCTCAGAACTGCGCGAAAACTTGTATTCCGGCTCAAAACAACAGGATTCATTGTTTTAGATCGAAACTAGCAAGATTCACGAGCATCGATTTTACAAGTCCTCGAAGAGTAGACGAGAGAAAGGTGTAAACTTTTTCTCTCAGAACTGCACGAAAACTTGTATTCCGGCTCAAAACAACGGGATACATCGTTTTAGATCGAAACTAGCAAGATTCACATGCATCGCTTTTACAAGTCGTCGATGAGTAAACGAGGGAAAGGTGTAAACTTTTTTCTCAGAACTGCGCGAGAACTTGTATACCGGCTCAAAAAAACGGGATACATCGTTTTAGATCGAAACTAGCAAGATTCACGAGCATCGATTTTACAAGTCGTCGAAGAGTAGACGAGAGAAAGGTGTAAACTTTTTTTCTCAGAACTGCGCGAAAACTTGTATTCCGGCTCAAAACAACGGAATACATCGTTTTAGATCGAAACTAGCAAGATTCACGAGCATCGATTTTACAACTCGTCGAAGAGTAGACAAGAGAAAGGTGTAAACTTTTTCTCTCAGAACTGCACGAAAACTTGTATTCCGGCTCAAAACAACCGGATACATCGTTTTAGATCGAAACTAGCAAGATTCACGAGCATCGATTTTACAAGTAGTCGAAAAGTAGACGAGAGAAAGGTGTAAACTTTTTCTCTCAGAACTGCGCGAAAACTTGTATTCCGGCTCAAAACAACGGGATTCATCGTTTTAGATCGAAACTAGCAAGATTCACGAGCATCGATTTTACAAGTCCTCGAAGAGTAGACGAGAGAAAGGTGTAAACGTTTTCTCTCAGAACTGCGTCAGAACTTGTATTCCGGCTCAGAACAACGGGTTACATTGTTTTAGATCGAAACTAGCAAGATTCACGAGCATAGATTTTACAAGTCCTCGAAGAGTAGACGAGAGAAAGGTGTAAACTTTTTCTCTCAGAACTGCGCGAAAACTTGTATTCCAGCTCAAAACAACGAGATACATCGTTGTAGATCGAAACTAGCAAGATTCACGAGCATTGATTTTCAAGTCGTCGAAGAGTAGACGAGAGAAAGGTGTAAACTTTTTCTCTCAGAACTGCGCGAAAACTTGTATTCCGGCTCAAAACAACAGAATACATCGTTTTAGATCGAAACTAGCAAGATTCACGAGCATCGATATTACAAGTCGTCGAAGAGTAGACGAGAGAAAGGTGTAAACTTTTTCTCTCAGAACTGCGCGAAAACTTGTATTCCGGCTCAAAACAACGGGATACATCGTTTTAGATCGAAACTAGCAAGATTCACGAGCATCGATTTTACAAGTCGTCGACGAGTAGACGAGAGAAAATTGTAAACCTTTTCTCTCAGAACTGCGCGAAAACTTGTATTCCGGCTCAAAACAACGGGATACATCGTTTTAGATCGAAACGAGCAAGATTCACGAGCATCGATTTTACAAGTCGTCGAAGAGTAGACGAGAGAAAGGTGTAAACTTTTTCTCTCAGAACTGCACGAAAACTTGTATTCCGGCTCAAAACAACGGGATACATCGGTTTAGATCGAAACGAGCAAGATTCACGAGCATCGATTTTACAAGTCCTCGAAGAGTAGACGAGAGAAAGGTGTAAACTTTTTCTCTCAGAACTGCACGAAAACTTGTATTCCGGCTCAAAAAAACGGGATACATCGTTTTAGATCGAAACTAGCAAGATTCACGAGCATCGATTTTACAAGTCGTCGAAGAGTAGACGAGAGAAAGGTGTAAACTTTTTCTCTCAGAACTGCGCGAAAACTTGTATTCCGGCTCAAAACAACAGGATTCATCGTTTTAGATCGAAACTAGCAAGATTCACGAGCATCGATTTTACAAGTCCTCGAAGAGTAGACGAGAGAAAGGTGTAAACTTTTTCTCTCAGAACTGCACAAAAACTTGTATTCCGGCTCAAAACAACGGGATACATCGTTTTAGATCGAAACTAGCAAGATTCACAAGCATCGGTTTTACAAGTCGTCGATGAGTACACGAGGGAAAGGTGTAAACTTTTTTCTCAGAACTGCGCGAAAACTTGTATTCCGGCTCAAAACAACGGAATACATCGTTTTAGATCGAAACTAGCAAGATTCACGAGCATCATTTTACAACTCGTCGAAGAGTAGACAAGAGAAAGGTGTAAACTTTTTCTCTCAGAACTGCACGAAAACTTGTATTCCGGCTCAAAACAACAGGATACATCGTTTTAGATCGAAACTAGCAAGATTCACGAGCATCGATTTTACAAGTAGTCGAAAAGTAGACGAGAGAAAGGTGTAAACTTTTTCTCTCAGAACTGCGCGAAAGCTTGTATTCCGGCTCAAAACAACGGGATTCATCGTTTTAGATCGAAACTAGCAAGATTCACGAGCATCGATTTTACAAGTCCTCGAAGAGTAGACGAGAGAAAGGTGTAAACGTTTTCTCTCAGAACTGCGTCAGAACTTGTATTCCGGCTCAGAACAACGGGTTACATCGTTTTAGATCGAAACTAGCAAGATTCACGAGCATCGATTTTACAAGTCCTCGAAGAGTAGACGAGAGAAAGGCGTAAACTTTTTCTCTCAGAACTGCGCGAAAACTTGTATTCCGGCTCAAACCAACGGAATACATCGTTTTAGATCGAAACTAGCAAGATTCACGAGCATCGATTTTACAAGTCGTCGAAGAGTAGACGAGAGAAAGGTGTACACTTTTTCTCTCAGAACTGCGCGAAAACTTGTATTCCGGCTCAAAACAACAGGATTCATCGTTTTAGATCGAAACTAGCAAGATTCACGAGCATCGATATTACAAGTCGTCGAAGAGTAGACGAGAGAAAGGTGTAAACTTTTTCTCTCAGAACTGCGCGAAAACTTGTATTCCGGCTCAAAACAACGGGATACATCGTTTTAGATCGAAACTAGCAAGATTCACGAGCATCGATTTTACAAGTCGTTGACGAGTAGACGAGAGAAAATTGTAAACTTTTTCTCTCAGAACTGCGCGAAAACTTGTATTCCGGCTCAAAACAACGGAATGCATCGTTTTAGATCGAAACTAGCAAGATTCACGAGCATCGATTTTACAAGTCGCCGAAGAGTAGACGAGAGAAAGGTGTAAACTTTTCCTCTCAGAACTGCACGAAAACTTGTATTCCGGCTCAAAACAACGGGATACATCGTTTTAGATCGAAACGAGCAAGATTCACGAGCATCGATTTTACAAGTCGTCGAAGAGTAGACGAGAGAAAGGTGTAAACTTTTTCTCTCAGAACTGCGCGAAAACTTGTATTCCGGCTCAAAACAACAGGATTCATCGTTTTAGATCGAAACTAGCAAGATTCACGAGCATCGATTTTACAAGTCGTCGAAGAGTAGACGAGAGAAAGGTGTAAACTTTTTCTCTCAGAACTGCACGAAAACTTGTATTCCGGCTCAAACCAACGGGATACATCGGTTTAGATCGAAACGAGCAAGATTCACGAGCATCGATTTTACAAGTCCTCGAAGAGTAGACGAGAGAAAGGTGTAAACTTTTTCTCTCAGAACTGCACGAAAACTTGTATTCCGGCTCAAAAAAACGGGATACATCGTTTTAGATCGAAACTAGCAAGATTCACGAGCATCGATTTTACAAGTCGTCGAAGAGTAGACGAGAGAAAGGTGTAAACTTTTTCTCTCAGAACTGCGCGAAAACTTGTATTCCGGCTCAAAACAACGGAATACACCGTTTTAGATCGAAACTAGCAAGATTCACGAGCATCGATATTACAAGTCGTCGAAGAGTAGACGAGAGAAAGGTGTAAACTTTTTCTCTCAGAACTGCGCGAAAACTTGTATTCCGGCTCAAAACAACGGGATACATCGTTTTAGATCGAAACTAGCAAGATTCACGAGCGTCGATTTTACAAGTCGTCGACGAGTAGACGAGAGAAAATTGTAAACTTTTTCTCTCAGAACTGCGCGAAAACTTGTATTCCGGCTCAAAACAACGGAATGCATCGTTTTAGATCGAAACTAGCAAGATTCACGAGCATCGATTTTACAAGTCGCCGAAGAGTAGACGAGAGAAAGGTGTAAACTTTTTCTCTCAGAACTGCACGAAAACTTGTATTCCGGCTCAAAACAACAGGATACATCGTTTTAGATCGAAACTAGCAAGATTCACGAGCATCGATTTTACAAGTAGTCGAAAAGTAGACGAGAGACAGGTGTAAACTTTTTCTCTCAGAACTGCGCGAAAACTTGTATTCCGGCTCAAAACAACGGGATTCATCGTTTTAGATCGAAACTAGCAAGATTCACGAGCATCGATTTTACAAGTCCTCGAAGAGTAGACGAGAGAAAGGTGTAAACGTTTTCTCTCAGAACTGCGTCAGAACTTGTATTCCGGCTCAGAACAACGGGTTACATCGTTATAGATCGAAACTAGCAAGATTCACGAGCATCGATTTTACAAGTCCTTGAAGAGTAGACGAGAGAAAGGCGTAAACTTTTTCTCTCAGAACTGCGCGAAAACTTGTATTCCGGCTCAAAACAACGGAATACATCGTTTTAGATCGAAACTAGCAAGATTCACGAGCATCGATTTTACAAGTCGTCGAAGAGTAGACGAGAGAAAGGTGTAAACTTTTTCCCTCAGAACTGCACGAAAACTTGTATTCCGGCTCAAAACAACGGGATACATCGTTTTAGATCGAAACTAGCAAGATTCACGAGCATCGATTTTACAAGTCGTCGAAGAGTAGACGAGAGAAAGGTGTAAACTTTTTCTCTCAGAACTGCGCGAAAACTTGTATTCCGGCTCAAATCAACGGAATACATCGTTTTAGATCGAAACTAGCAAGATTCACGAGCATCGATATTACAAGTCGTCGAAGAGTAGACGAGAGAAAGGCGTAAACTTTTTCTCTCAGAACTGCGCGAAAACTTGTATTCCGGCTCAAAACAACGGGATACATCGTTTTAGATTGAAACTAACAAGATTCACGAGCATCGATTTTACAAGTCGTCGACGAGTAGACGAGAGAAAATTGTAAACTTTTTCTCTCAGAACTGCGCGAAAACTTGTATTCCGGCTCAAAACAACGAAATGCATCGTTTTAGATCGAAACTAGCAAGATTCACGAGCATCGATTTTACAAGTCGCCGAAGAGTAGACGAGAGAAAGGTGTAAACTTTTCCTCTCAGAACTGCACGAAAACTTGTATTCCGGCTCAAAACAACGGGATACATCGTTTTAGATCGAAACGAGCAAGATTCACGAGCATCGATTTTACAAGTCGTCGAAGAGTAGACGAGAGAAAGGTGTAAACTTTTTCTCTCAGAACTGCGCGAAAACTTGTATTCCGGCTCAAAACAACAGGATTCATCGTTTTAGATCGAAACTAGCAAGATTCACGAGCATCGATTTTACAAGTCGTCGAAGAGTAGACGAGAGAAAGGTGTAAACTTTTTCTCTCAGAACTGCACGAAAACTTGTATTCCGGCTCAAAACAACGGGATACATCGGTTTAGATCGAAACGAGCAAGATTCACGAGCATCAATTTTACAAGTCCTCGAAGAGTAGACGAGAGAAAGGTGTAAACTTTTTCTCTCAGAACTGCACGAAAACTTGTATTCCGGCTCAAAAAAACGGGATACATCGTTTTAGATTGAAACTAGCAAGATTCACGAGCATCGATTTTACAAGTCGTCGAAGAGTAGACGAGAGAAAGGTGTAAACTTTTTCTCTCAGAACTGCGCGAAAACTTGTATTCCGGCTCAAAACAACAGGATACATCGTTTTAGATCGAAACTAGCAAGATTCACGTGCATCGATTTTACAAGTAGTCGAAAAGTAGACGAGAGACAGGTGTAAACTTTTTCTCTCAGAACTGCGCGAAAACTTGTATTCCGGCTCAAAACAACGGGATTCATTGTTTTAGATCGAAACTAGCAAGATTCACGAGCATCGATTTTACAAGTCCTCGAAGAGTAGACGAGAGAAAGGTGTAAACGTTTTCTCTCAGAACTGCGTCAGAACTTGTATTCCGGCTCAGAACAACGGGTTACATCGTTTTAGATCGAAACTAGCAAGATTCACGAGCATCGATTTTACAAGTCCTTGAAGAGTAGACGAGAGAAAGGCGTAAACTTTTTCTCTCAGAACTGCGCGAAAACTTGTATTCCGGCTCAAAACAACGGAATACATCGTTTTAGATCGAAACTAGCAAGATTCACGAGCATCGATTTTACAAGTCGTCGAAGAGTAGACGAGAGAAAGGTGTAAACTTTTTCCCTCAGAACTGCACGAAAACTTGTATTCCGGCTCAAAACAACGGGATACATCGTTTTAGATCGAAACTAGCAAGATTCACGAGCATCGATTTTACAAGTCGTCGAAGAGTAGACGAGAGAAAGGTGTAAACTTTTTCTCTCAGAACTGCGCGAAAACTTGTATTCCGGCTCAAATCAACGGAATACATCGTTTTAGATCGAAACTAGCAAGATTCACGAGCATCGATATTACAAGTCGTCGAAGAGTAGACGAGAGAAAGGCGTAAACTTTTTCTCTCAGAACTGCGCGAAAACTTGTATTCCGGCTCAAAACAAAGGGATACATCGTTTTAGATCGAAACTAACAAGATTCACGAGCATCGATTTTACAAGTCGTCGACGAGTAGACGAGAGAAAATTGTAAACTTTTTCTCTCAGAACTGCGCGAAAACTTGTATTCCGGCTCAAAACAACGAAATGCATCGTTTTAGATCGAAACTAGCAAGATTCACGAGCATCGATTTTACAAGTCGCCGAAGAGTAGACGAGAGAAAGGTGTAAACTTTTCCTCTCAGAACTGCACGAAAACTTGTATTCCGGCTCAAAAAAACGGGATACATCGTTTTAGATTGAAACTAGCAAGATTCACGAGCATCGATTTTACAAGTCGTCGAAGAGTAGACGAGAGAAAGGTGTAAACTTTTTCTCTCAGAACTGGGCGAAAACTTGTATTCCGGCTCAAAACAACAGGATACATCGTTTTAGATCGAAACTAGCAAGATTCACGAGCATCGATTTTACAAGTAGTCGAAAAGTAGACGAGAGACAGGTGTAAACTTTTTCTCTCAGAACTGCGCGAAAACTTGTATTCCGGCTCAAAACAACGGGATTAATCGTTTTAGATCGAAACTAGCAAGATTCACGAGCATCGATTTTACAAGTCCTCGAAGAGTAGACGAGAGAAAGGTGTAAACGTTTTCTCTCAGAACTGCGTCAGAACTTGTATTCCGGCTCAGAACAACGGGTTACATCGTTTTAGATCGAAACTAGCAAGATTCACGAGCATCGATTTTACAAGTCCTTGAAGAGTAGACGAGAGAAAGGCGTAAACTTTTTCTCTGAGAACTGCGCGAAAACTTGTATTCCGGCTCAAAACAACGGAATACATCGTTTTAGATCGAAACTAGCAAGATTCACGAGCATCGATTTTACAAGTCGTCGAAGAGTAGACGAGAGAAAGGTGTAAACTTTTTCCCTCAGAACTGCACGAAAACTTGTATTCCGGCTCAAAACAACGGGATACATCGTTTTAGATCGAAACTAGCAAGATTCACGAGCATCGATTTTACAAGTCGTCGAAGAGTAGACGAGAGAAAGGTGTAAACTTTTTCTCTCAGAACTGCGCGAAAACTTGTATTCCAGCTCAAAACAACGAGATACATCGTTGTAGATCGAAACTAGCAAGATTCACGAGCATCGAATTTACAAGTCGTCGAAGAGTAGACGAGAGAAAGGTGTAAACTTTTTCTCTCAGAACTGCGCGAAAACTTGTATTCCGGCTCAAATCAACGGAATACATCGTTTTAGATCGAAACTAGCAAGATTCACGAGCATCGATATTACAAGTCGTCGAAGAGTAGACGAGAGAAAGGCGTAAACTTTTTCTCTCAGAACTGCGCGAAAACTTGTATTCCAGCTCAAAACAACGAGATACATCGTTGTAGATCGAAACTAGCAAGATTCACGAGCATCGATTTTACAAGTCGTCGAAGAGTAGACGAGAGAAAGGTGTAAACTTTTTCTCTCAGAACTGCGCGAAAACTTGTATTCCGGCTCAAATCAACGGAATACATCGTTTTAGATCGAAACTAGCAAGATTCACGAGCATCAATATTACAAGTCGTCGAAGAGTAGACGAGAGAAAGGCGTAAACTTTTTCTCTCAGAACTGCGCGAAAACTTGTATTCCGGCTCAAAACAACGGGATACATCGTTTTAGATCGAAACTAACAAGATTCACGAGCATCGATTTTACAAGTCGTCGACGAGTAGACGAGAGAAAATTGTAAACTTTTTCTCTCAGAACTGCGCGAAAACTTGTATTCCGGCTCAAAACAACGAAATGCATCGTTTTAGATCGAAACTAGCAAGATTCACGAGCATCGATTTTACAAGTCACCGAAGAGTAGACGAGAGAAAGGTGTAAACTTTTCCTCTCAGAACTGCACGAAAACTTGTATTCCGGCTCAAAAAAACGGGATACATCGTTTTAGATTGAAACTAGCAAGATTCACGAGCATCGATTTTACAAGTCGTCGAAGAGTAGACGAGAGAAAGGTGTAAACTTTTTCTCTCAGAACTGGGCGAAAACTTGTATTCCGGCTCAAAACAACAGGATACATCGTTTTAGATCGAAACTAGCAAGATTCACGAGCATCGATTTTACAAGTAGTCGAAAAGTAGACGAGAGACAGGTGTAAACTTTTTCTCTCAGAACTGCGCGAAAACTTGTATTCCGGCTCAAAACAACGGGATTCATCGTTTTAGATCGAAACTAGCAAGATTCACGAGCATCGATTTTACAAGTCCTCGAAGAGTAGACGAGAGAAAGGTGTAAACGTTTTCTCTCAGAACTGCGTCAGAACTTGTATTCCGGCTCAGAACAACGGGTTACATCGTTTTAGATCGAAACTAGCAAGATTCACGAGCATCGATTTTACAAGTCCTTGAAGAGTAGACGAGAGAAAGGCGTAAACTTTTTCTCTCAGAACTGCGCGAAAACTTGTATTCCAGCTCAAAACAACGGAATACATCGTTTTAGATCGAAACTAGCAAGATTCACGAGCATCGATTTTACAAGTCGTCGAAGAGTAGACGAGAGAAAGGTGTAAACTTTTTCCCTCACTACTGCACGAAAACTTGTATTCCGGCTCAAAACAACGGGATACATCGTTTTAGATCGAAACTAGCAAGATTCGCGAGCATCGATTTTACAAGTCGTCGAAGAGTAGACGAGAGAAAGGTGTAAACTTTTTCTCTCAGAACTGCGCGAAAACTTGTATTCCAGCTCAAAACAACGAGATACATCGTTGTAGATCGAAACTAGCAAGATTCACGAGCATCGATTTTACAAGTCGTCGAAGAGTAGACGAGAGAAAGGTGTAAACTTTTTCTCTCAGAACTGCGCGAAAACTTGTATTCCGGCTCAAATCAACGGAATACATCGTTTTAGATCGAAACTGGCAAGATTCACGAGCATCGATATTACAAGTCGTCGAAGAGTAGACGAGAGAAAGGCGTAAACTTTTTCTCTCAGAACTGCGCGAAAACTTGTATTCCGGCTCAAAACAACGGGATACATCGTTTTAGATCGAAACTAACAAGATTCACGAGCATCGATTTTACAAGTCGTCGACGAGTAGACGAGAGAAAATTGTAAACTTTTTCTCTCAGAACTGCGCGAAAACTTGTATTCCGGCTCAAAACAACGAAATGCATCGTTTTAGATCGAAACTAGCAAGATTCACGAGCATCGATTTTACAAGTCGCCGAAGAGTAGACGAGAGAAAGGTGTAAACTTTTCCTCTCAGAACTGCACGAAAACTTGTATTCCGGCTCAAAACAACGGGATACATCGTTTTAGATCGAAACGAGCAAGATTCACGAGCATCGATTTTACAAGTCGTCGAAGAGTAGACGAGAGAAAGGTGTAAACTTTTTCTCTCAGAACTGCGCGAAAACTTGTATTCCGGCTCAAAACAACAGGATTCATTGTTTTAGATCGAAACTAGCAAGATTCACGAGCATCGATTTTACAAGTCGTCGAAGAGTAGACGAGAGAAAGGTGTAAACTTTTTCTCTCAGAACTGCGCGAAAACTTGTATTCCGGCTCAAATCAACGGAATACATCGTTTTAGATCGAAACTAGCAAGATTCACGAGCATCGATATTACAAGTCGTCGAAGAGTAGACGAGAGAAAGGCGTAAACTTTTTCTCTCAGAACTGCGCGAAAACTTGTATTCCGGCTCAAAACAACGGGATACATCGTTTTAGATCGAAACTAACAAGATTCACGAGCATCGATTTTACAAGTCGTCGACGAGTAGACGAGAGAAAATTGTAAACTTTTTCTCTCAGAACTGCGCGAAAACTTGTATTCCGGCTCAAAACAACGAAATGCATCGTTTTAGATCGAAACTAGCAAGATTCACGAGCATCGATTTTACAAGTCGCCGAAGAGTAGACGAGAGAAAGGTGTAAACTTTTCCTCTCAGAACTGCACGAAAACTTGTATTCCGGCTCAAAAAAACGGGATACATCGTTTTAGATTGAAACTAGCAAGATTCACGAGCATCGATTTTACAAGTCGTCGAAGAGTAGACGAGAGAAAGGTGTAAACTTTTTCTCTCAGAACTGGGCGAAAACTTGTATTCCGGCTCAAAACAACAGGGGCCATCGTTTTAGATCGAAACTAGCAAGATTCACGAGCATCGATTTTACAAGTAGTCGAAAAGTAGACGAGAGACAGGTGTAAACTTTTTCTCTCAGAACTGCGCGAAAACTTGTATTCCGGCTCAAAACAACGGGATTCATCGTTTTAGATCGAAACTAGCAAGATTCACGAGCATCGATTTTACAAGTCCTCGAAGAGTAGACGAGAGAAAGGTGTAAACGTTTTCTCTCAGAACTGCGTCAGAACTTGTATTCCGGCTCAGAACAACGGGTTACATCGTTTTAGATCGAAACTAGCAAGATTCACGAGCATCGATTTTACAAGTCCTTGAAGAGTAGACGAGAGAAAGGCGTAAACTTTTTCTCTGAGAACTGCGCGAAAACTTGTATTCCGGCTCAAAACAACGGAATACATCGTTTTAGATCGAAACTAGCAAGATTCACGAGCATCGATTTTACAAGTCGTCGAAGAGTAGACGAGAGAAAGGTGTAAACTTTTTCCCTCAGAACTGCACGAAAACTTGTATTCCGGCTCAAAACAACGGGATACATCGTTTTAGATCGAAACTAGCAAGATTCACGAGCATCGATTTTACAAGTCGTCGAAGAGTAGACGAGAGAAAGGTGTAAACTTTTTCTCTCAGAACTGCGCGAAAACTTGTATTCCAGCTCAAAACAACGAGATACATCGTTGTAGATCGAAACTAGCAAGATTCACGAGCATCGAATTTACAAGTCGTCGAAGAGTAGACGAGAGAAAGGTGTAAACTTTTTCTCTCAGAACTGCGCGAAAACTTGTATTCCGGCTCAAATCAACGAAATGCATCGTTTTAGATCGAAACTAGCAAGATTCACGAGCATCGATTTTACAAGTCGCCGAAGAGTAGACGAGAGAAAGGTGTAAACTTTTCCTCTCAGAACTGCACGAAAACTTGTATTCCGGCTCAAAAAAACGGGATACATCGTTTTAGATTGAAACTAGCAAGATTCACGAGCATCGATTTTACAAGTCGTCGAAGAGTAGACGAGAGAAAGGTGTAAACTTTTTCTCTCAGAACTGGGCGAAAACTTGTATTCCGGCTCAAAACAACAGGGGCCATCGTTTTAGATCGAAACTAGCAAGATTCACGAGCATCGATTTTACAAGTAGTCGAAAAGTAGACGAGAGACAGGTGTAAACTTTTTCTCTCAGAACTGCGCGAAAACTTGTATTCCGGCTCAAAACAACGGGATTCATCGTTTTAGATCGAAACTAGCAAGATTCACGAGCATCGATTTTACAAGTCCTCGAAGAGTAGACGAGAGAAAGGTGTAAACGTTTTCTCTCCGAACTGCGTCAGAACTTGTATTCCGGCTCAGAACAACGGGTTACATCGTTTTAGATCGAAACTAGCAAGATTCACGAGCATCGATTTTACAAGTCCTTGAAGAGTAGACGAGAGAAAGGCGTAAACTTTTTCTCTGAGAACTGCGCGAAAACTTGTATTCCGGCTCAAAACAACGGAATACATCGTTTTAGATCGAAACTAGCAAGATTCACGAGCATCGATTTTACAAGTCGTCGAAGAGTAGACGAGAGAAAGGTGTAAACTTTTTCCCTCAGAACTGCACGAAAACTTGTATTCCGGCTCAAAACAACGGGATACATCGTTTTAGATCGAAACTAGCAAGATTCACGAGCATCGATTTTACAAGTCGTCGAAGAGTAGACGAGAGAAAGGTGTAAACTTTTTCTCTCAGAACTGCGCGAAAACTTGTATTCCAGCTCAAAACAACGAGATACATCGTTGTAGATCGAAACTAGCAAGATTCACGAGCATCGAATTTACAAGTCGTCGAAGAGTAGACGAGAGAAAGGTGTAAACTTTTTCTCTCAGAACTGCGCGAAAACTTGTATTCCGGCTCAAATCAACGGAATACATCGTTTTAGATCGAAACTAGCAAGATTCACGAGCATCGATATTACAAGTCGTCGAAGAGTAGACGAGAGAAAGGCGTAAACTTTTTCTCTCAGAACTGCGCGAAAACTTGTATTCCGGCTCAAAACAACGGGATACATCGTTTTAGATCGAAACTAACAAGATTCACGAGCATCGATTTTACAAGTCGTCGACGAGTAGACGAGAGAAAATTGTAAACTTTTTCTCTCAGAACTGCGCGAAAACTTGTATTCCGGCTCAAAACAACGAAATGCATCGTTTTAGATCGAAACTAGCAAGATTCACGAGCATCGATTTTACAAGTCGCCGAAGAGTAGACGAGAGAAAGGTGTAAACTTTTCCTCTCAGAACTGCACGAAAACTTGTATTCCGGCTCAAAACAACGGGATACATCGTTTTAGATCGAAACGAGCAAGATTCACGAGCATCGATTTTACAAGTCGTCGAAGAGTAGACGAGAGAAAGGTGTAAACTTTTTCTCTCAGAACTGCGCGAAAACTTGTATTCCGGCTCAAAACAACAGGATTCATCGTTTTAGATCGAAACTAGCAAGATTCACGAGCATCGATTTTACAAGTCGTCGAAGAGTAGACGAGAGAAAGGTGTAAACTTTTTCTCTCAGAACTGCACGAAAACTTGTATTCCGGCTCAAAACAACGGGATACATCGGTTTAGATCGAAACGAGCAAGATTCACGAGCATCAATTTTACAAGTCCTCGAAGAGTAGACGAGAGAAAGGTGTAAACTTTTTCTCTCAGAACTGCGCGAAAACTTGTATTCCGGCTCAAAACAACAGGATTTATCGTTTTAGATCGAAACTAGCAAGATTCACGAGCATCGATTTTACAAGTCGTCGAAGAGTAGACGAGAGAAAGGTGTAAACTTTTTCTCTCAGAACTGCACGAAAACTTGTATTCCGGCTCAAAACAACGGGATACATCGGTTTAGATCGAAACGAGCAAGATTCACGAGCATCAATTTTACAAGTCCTCGAAGAGTAGACGAGAGAAAGGTGTAAACTTTTTCTCTCAGAACTGCACGAAAACTTGTATTCCGGCTCAAAAAAACGGGATACATCGTTTTAGATTGAAACTAGCAAGATTCACGAGCATCGATTTTACAAGTCGTCGAAGAGTAGACGAGAGAAAGGTGTAAACTTTTTCTCTCAGAACTGCGCGAAAACTTGTATTCCGGCTCAAAACAACAGGATACATCGTTTTAGATCGAAACTAGCAAGATTCACGAGCATCGATTTTACAAGTAGTCGAAAAGTAGACGAGAGACAGGTGTAAACTTTTTCTCTCAGAACTGCGCGAAAACTTGTATTCCGGCTCAAAACAACGGGATTCATCGTTTTAGATCGAAACTAGCAAGATTCACGAGCATCGATTTTACAAGTCCTCGAAGAGTAGACGAGAGAAAGGTGTAAACGTTTTCTCTCAGAACTGCGTCAGAACTTGTATTCCGGCTCAGAACAACGGGTTACATCGTTTTAGATCGAAACTAGCAAGATTCACGAGCATCGATTTTACAAGTCCTTGAAGAGTAGACGAGAGAAAGGCGTAAACTTTTTCTCTCAGAACTGCGCGAAAACTTGTATTCCGGCTCAAAACAACGGAATACATCGTTTTAGATCGAAACTAGCAAGATTCACGAGCATCGATTTTACAAGTCGTCGAAGAGTAGACGAGAGAAAGGTGTAAACTTTTTCTCTCAGAACTGCGCGAAAACTTGTATTCCAGCTCAAAACAACGAGATACATCGTTGTAGATCGAAACTAGCAAGATTCACGAGCATCGATTTTACAAGTCGTCGAAGAGTAGACGAGAGAAAGGTGTAAACTTTTTCTCTCAGAACTGCGCGAAAACTTGTATTCCGGCTCAAATCAACGGAATACATCGTTTTAGATCGAAACTAGCAAGATTCACGAGCATCGATATTACAAGTCGTCGAAGAGTAGACGAGAGAAAGGCGTAAACTTTTTCTCTCAGAACTGCGCGAAAACTTGTATTCCGGCTCAAAACAACGGGATACATCGTTTTAGATCGAAACTAACAAGATTCACGAGCATCGATTTTACAAGTCGTCGACGAGTAGACGAGAGAAAATTGTAAACTTTTTCTCTCAGAACTGCGCGAAAACTTGTATTCCGGCTCAAAACAACGAAATGCATCGTTTTAGATCGAAACTAGCAAGATTCACGAGCATCGATTTTACAAGTCGCCGAAGAGTAGACGAGAGAAAGGTGTAAACTTTTCCTCTCAGAACTGCACGAAAACTTGTATTCCGGCTCAAAACAACGGGATACATCGTTTTAGATCGAAACGAGCAAGATTCACGAGCATCGATTTTACAAGTCGTCGAAGAGTAGACGAGAGAAAGGTGTAAACTTTTTCTCTCAGAACTGCGCGAAAACTTGTATTCCGGCTCAAAACAACAGGATTCATCGTTTTAGATCGAAACTAGCAAGATTCACGAGCATCGATTTTACAAGTCGTCGAAGAGTAGACGAGAGAAAGGTGTAAACTTTTTCTCTCAGAACTGCACGAAAACTTGTATTCCGGCTCAAAACAACGGGATACATCGGTTTAGATCGAAACGAGCAAGATTCACGAGCATCAATTTTACAAGTCCTCGAAGAGTAGACGAGAGAAAGGTGTAAACTTTTTCTCTCAGAACTGCGCGAAAACTTGTATTCCGGCTCAAAACAACAGGATTTATCGTTTTAGATCGAAACTAGCAAGATTCACGAGCATCGATTTTACAAGTCGTCGAAGAGTAGACGAGAGAAAGGTGTAAACTTTTTCTCTCAGAACTGCACGAAAACTTGTATTCCGGCTCAAAACAACGGGATACATCGGTTTAGATCGAAACGAGCAAGATTCACGAGCATCAATTTTACAAGTCCTCGAAGAGTAGACGAGAGAAAGGTGTAAACTTTTTCTCTCAGAACTGCACGAAAACTTGTATTCCGGCTCAAAAAAACGGGATACATCGTTTTAGATCGAAACTAGCAAGATTCACGAGCATCGATTTTACAAGTCGTCGAAGAGTAGACGAGAGAAAGGTGTAAACTTTTTCTCTCAGAACTGCACGAAAACTTGTATTCCGGCTCAAAACAACGGGATACATCGTTTTAGATCGAAACGAGCAAGATTCACGAGCATCGATTTTACAAGTCGTCGAAGAGTAGACGAGAGAAAGGTGTAAACTTTTTCTCTCAGAACTGCGCGAAAACTTGTATACCGGCTCAAAAAAACGGGTTACATCGTTTTAGATCGAAACTAGCAAGATTCACGAGCATCGATTTTACAAGTCCTCGAAGAGTAGAAGAGAGAAAGGTGTAAACTTTTTCTCTCAGAACTGCGCGAAAACTTCTATTCCAGCTCAAAACAACGAGATACATCGTTGTAGATCGAAACTAGCAAGATTCACGAGCATTGATTTTACAAGTCGTCGAAGAGTAGACGAGAGAAGGGCGTAAACTTTTTCTCTCAGAACTGCGCGAAAACTTGTATTCCGGCTCAAAACAACGGAATACATCGTTTTAGATCGAAACTAGCAAGATTCACGAGCATCGATTTTACAAGTCCTCGAAGAGTAGAAGAGAGAAAGGTGTAAACTTTTTCTCTCAGAACTGCGCGAAAACTTCTATTCCAGCTCAAAACAACGAGATACATCGTTGTAGATCGAAACTAGCAAGATTCACGAGCATTGATTTTACAAGTCGTCGAAGAGTAGACGAGAGAAGGGCGTAAACTTTTTCTCTCAGAACTGCGCGAAAACTTGTATTCCGGCTCAAAACAACGGAATACATCGTTTTAGATCGAAACTAGCAAGATTCACGAGCATCGATTTTACAAGTCGTCGAAGAGTAGACGAGAGAAAGGTGTAAACTTTTTCTCTCAGAACTGCGCGAAAACTTGTATTCCAGCTCAAAACAACGAGATACATCGTTGTAGATCGAAACTAGCAAGATTCACGAGCATCGATTTTACAAGTCGTCGAAGAGTAGACGAGAGAAAGGTGTAAACTTTTTCTCTCAGAACTGCGCGAAAACTTGTATTCCGGCTCAAATCAACGGAATACATCGTTTTAGATCGAAACTAGCAAGATTCACGAGCATCGATATTACAAGTCGTCGAAGAGTAGACGAGAGAAAGGCGTAAACTTTTTCTCTCAGAACTGCGCGAAAACTTGTATTCCGGCTCAAAACAACGGGATACATCGTTTTAGATCGAAACTAACAAGATTCACGAGCATCGATTTTACAAGTCGTCGACGAGTAGACGAGAGAAAATTGTAAACTTTTTCTCTCAGAACTGCGCGAAAACTTGTATTCCGGCTCAAAACAACGAAATGCATCGTTTTAGATCGAAACTAGCAAGATTCACGAGCATCGATTTTACAAGTCGCCGAAGAGTAGACGAGAGAAAGGTGTAAACTTTTCCTCTCAGAACTGCACGAAAACTTGTATTCCGGCTCAAAACAACGGGATACATCGTTTTAGATCGAAACGAGCAAGATTCACGAGCATCGATTTTACAAGTCGTCGAAGAGTAGACGAGAGAAAGGTGTAAACTTTTTCTCTCAGAACTGCGCGAAAACTTGTATTCCGGCTCAAAACAACAGGATTCATCGTTTTAGATCGAAACTAGCAAGATTCACGAGCATCGATTTTACAAGTCGTCGAAGAGTAGACGAGAGAAAGGTGTAAACTTTTTCTCTCAGAACTGCACGAAAACTTGTATTCCGGCTCAAAACAACGGGATACATCGGTTTAGATCGAAACGAGCAAGATTCACGAGCATCAATTTTACAAGTCCTCGAAGAGCAGACGAGAGAAAGGTGTAAACTTTTTCTCTCAGAACTGCACGAAAACTTGTATTCCGGCTCAAAAAAACGGGATACATCGTTTTAGATTGAAACTAGCAAGATTCACGAGCATCGATTTTACAAGTCGTCGAAGAGTAGACGAGAGAAAGGTGTAAACTTTTTCTCTCAGAACTGCGCGAAAACTTGTATTCCGGCTCAAAACAACGGAATACATCGTTTTAGATCGAAACTAGCAAGATTCACGAGCATCGATATTACAAGTCGTCGAAGAGTAGACGAGAGAAAGGTGTAAACTTTTTCTCTCAGAACTGCGCGAAAACTTGTATTCCGGCTCAAAACAACGGGATACATCGTTTTAGATCGAAACTAGCAAGATTCACGAGCATCGATTTTACAAGTCGTCGACGAGTAGACGAGAGAAAATTGTAAACTTTTTCTCTCAGAACTGCGCGAAAACTTGTATTCCGGCTCAAAACAACGGAATGCATCGTTTTAGATCGAAACTAGCAAGATTCACGAGCATCGATTTTACAAGTCGCCGAAGAGTAGACGAGAGAAAGGTGTAAACTTTTTCTCTCAGAACTGCACGAAAACTTGTATTCCGGCTCAAAACAACGGGATACATCGTTTTAGATCGAAACGAGCAAGATTCACGAGCATCGATTTTACAAGTCGTCGAAGAGTAGACGAGAGAAAGGTGTAAACTTTTTCTCTCAGAACTGCGCGAAACTTGTATTCCGGCTCAAAACAACAGGATTCATCGTTTTAGATCGAAACTAGCAAGATTCACGAGCATCGATTTTACAAGTCCTCGAAGAGTAGACGAGAGAAAGGTGTAAACTTTTTCTCTCAGAACTGCGCGAAAACTTGTATTCCGGCTCAAAACAGCAGGATTCATCGTTTTAGATCGAAACTAGCAAGATTCACGAGCATAGATTTTACAAGTCCTCGAAGAGTAGACGAGAGAAAGGTGTAAACTTTTTCTCTCAGAACTGCACGAAAACTTGTATTCCGGCTCAAAACAACGGGATACATCGTTTTAGATCGAAACTAGCAAGATTCACAAGAATCGCTTTTACAAGTCGTCGATGAGTACACGAGGGAAAGGTGTAAACTTTTTTCTCAGAACTGCGCGAGAACTTGTATACCGGCTCAAAAAAACGGGATACATCGTTTTAGATCGAAACTAGCAAGATTCACGAGCATCGATTTTACAAGTCGTCGAAGAGTAGACGAGAGAAAGGTGTAAACTTTTTTTCTCAGAACTGCGCGAAAACTTGTATTCCGGCTCAAAACAACGGAATACATCGTTTTAGATCGAAACTAGCAAGATTCACGAGCATCGATTTTACAACTCGTCGAAGAGTAGACAAGAGAAAGGTGTAAACGTTTTCTCTCAGAACTGCACGAAAACTTGTATTCCGGCTAAAATCAACAGAATACATCGTTTTAGATCGAAACTAGCAAGATTCACGAGCATCGATTTTACAAGTCGTCGAAGAGTAGACGAGAGAAAGGTGTAAACTTTTTCTCTCAGAACTGCGCGAAAACTTGTATTCCGGCTCAAAACAACGGGATTCATCGTTTTAGATCGAAACTAGCAAGATTCACGAGCATCGATTTTATAAGTCCTCGAAGAGTAGACGAGAGAAAGGTGTAAACGTTTTCTATCAGAACTGCGTCAGAACTTGTATTCCGGCTCAGAACAACGGGTTACATCGTTTTAGATCGAAACTAGCAAGATTCACGAGCATCGATTTTACAAGTCCTCGAAGAGTATACGAGAGAAAGGCGTCAACTTTTTCTCTCAGAACTGCGCGAAAACTTGTATTCCGGCTCAAAACAACGGAATACATCGTTTTAGATCGAAACTAGCAAGATTCACGAGCATCGATTTTACAAGTCGTCGAAGAGTAGACGAGAGAAAGGTGTAAACTTTTTCTCTCAGAACTGCACGAAAACTTGTATTCCGGCTCAAAACAACGGGATACATCGTTTTAGATCGAAACTAGCAAGATTCACGAGCATCGATTTTACAAGTCGTCGAAGAGTAGACGAGAGAAAGGTGTAAACTTTTTCTCTCAGAACTGCGCGAAAACTTGTATTCCGGCTCAAAACAACGGAATACATCGTTTTAGATCGAAACTAGCAAGATTCACGAGCATCGATTTTACAAGTCGTCGAAGAGTAGACGAGAGAAAGGTGTACACTTTTTCTCTCAGAACTGCGCGAAAACTTGTATTCCGGCTCAAAACAACAGGATTCATCGTTTTAGATCGAAACTAGCAAGATTCACGAGCATCGATTTTACAAGTCCTCGAAGAGTAGACGAGAGAAAGGTGTAAACTTTTTCTCTCAGAACTGCACGAAAACTTGTATTCCGGCTCAAAACAACGGGATACATCGTTTTAGATCGAAACTAGCAAGATTCACAAGCATCGCTTTTACAAGTTGTCGATGAGTACACGAGGGAAAGGTGTAAACTTTTTTCTCAGAACTGCGCGAGAACTTGTATACCGGCTCAGAAAAACGGGATACATCGTTTTAGATCGAAACTAGCAAGATTCACGAGCATCGATTTTACAATTCGTCGAAGAGTAGACGAGAGAAAGGTGTAAACTTTTTTCTCAGAACTGCGCGAAAACTTGTATTCCGGCTCAAAACAACGGAATACATCGTTTTAGATCGAAACTAGCAAGATTCACGAGCATCGATTTTACAAGTCGTTGAAGAGAAGACGAGAGAAAGGTGTAAACTTTTTCTCTCAGAACTGCGCGAAAACTTGTATTCCGGCTCAAAACAACGGGATTCATCGTTTTAGATCGAAACTAGCAAGATTCACGAGCATCGATTTTACAAGTCCTCGAAGAGTAGACGAGAGAAAGGTGTAAACGTTTTCTCTCAGAACTGCGTCAGAACTTGTATTCCGGCTCAGAACAACGGGTTACATCGTTTTAGATCGAAACTAGCAAGATTCACGAGCATCGATTTTACAAGTCCTCGAAGAGTAGACGAGAGAAAGGCGTCAACTTTTTCTCTCAGAACTGCGCGAAAACTTGTATTCTGGCTCAAAACAACGGAATACATCGTTTTAGATCGAAACTAGCAACATTCACGAGCATCGATTTTACAAGTCGTCGAAGAGTAGACGAGAGAAAGGTGTAAACTTTTTCTCTCAGAACTGCACGAAAACTTGTATTCCGGCTCAAAACAACGGGATACATCGTTTTAGATCGAAACTAGCAAGATTCACGAGCATCGATTTTACAAGTCGTCGAAGAGTAGACGAGAGAAAGGTGTAAACTTTTTCTCTCAGAACTGCGCGAAAACTTGTATTACAGCTCAAAACAACGAGATACATCGTTGTAGATCGAAACTAGCAAGATTCACGAGCATTTATTTTACAAGTCGTCGAAGAGTAGACGAGAGAAAGGTGTAAACTTTTTCTCTCAGAACTGCGCGAAAACTTGTATTCCGGCTCAAAACAACGGAATACATCGTTTTAGATCGAAACTAGCAAGATTCACGAGCATCGATATTACAAGTCGTCGAAGAGTAGACGAGAGAAAGGTGTAAACTTTTTCTCTCAGAACTGCGCGAAAACTTGTATTCCGGCTCAAAACAACGGGATACATCGTTTTAGATCGAAACTAGCAAGATTCACGAGCATCGATTTTACAAGTCGTCGACGAGTAGACGAGAGAAAATTGTAAACTTTTTCTCTCAGAACCGCGCGAAAACTTGTATTCCGGCTCAAAACAACGGAATGCATCGTTTTAGATCGAAACTAGCAAGATTCACGAGCATCGATTTTACAAGTCGCCGAAGAGTAGACGATAGAAAGGTGTACACTTTTTCTCTCAGAACTGCGCGAAAACTTGTATTCCGGCTCAAAACAACAGGATTCATCGTTTTAGATCGAAACTAGCAAGATTCACGAGCATCGATTTTACAAGTCCTCGAAGAGTAGACGAGAGAAAGGTGTAAACTTTTTCTCTCAGAACTGCACGAAAACTTGTATTCCGGCTCAAAACAACGGGATACATCGTTTTAGATCGAAACTAGCAAGATTCACAAGCATCGCTTTTACAAGTTGTCGATGAGTACACGAGGGAAAGGTGTAAACTTTTTTCTCAGAACTGCGCGAGAACTTGTATACCGGCTCAAAAAAACGGGATACATCGTTTTAGATCGAAACTAGCAAGATTCACGAGCATCGATTTTACAATTCGTCGAAGAGTAGACGAGAGAAAGGTGTAAACTTTTTTCTCAGAACTGCGCGAAAACTTGTATTCCGGCTCAAAACAACGGAATACATCGTTTTAGATCGAAACTAGCAAGATTCACGAGCATCGATTTTACAAGTCGTTGAAGAGAAGACGAGAGAAAGGTGTAAACTTTTTCTCTCAGAACTGCGCGAAAACTTGTATTCCGGCTCAAAACAACGGGATTCATCGTTTTAGATCGAAACTAGCAAGATTCACGAGCATCGATTTTACAAGTCCTCGAAGAGTAGACGAGAGAAAGGTGTAAACGTTTTCTCTCAGAACTGCGTCAGAACTTGTATTCCGGCTCAGAACAACGGGTTACATCGTTTTAGATCGAAACTAGCAAGATTCACGAGCATCGATTTTACAAGTCCTCGAAGAGTAGACGAGAGAAAGGCGTCAACTTTTTCTCTCAGAACTGCGCGAAAACTTGTATTCCGGCTCAAAACAACGGAATACATCGTTTTAGATCGAAACTAGCAACATTCACGAGCATCGATTTTACAAGTCGTCGAAGAGTAGACGAGAGAAAGGTGTAAACTTTTTCTCTCAGAACTGCACGAAAACTTGTATTCCGGCTCAAAACAACGGGATACATCGTTTTAGATCGAAACTGGCAAGATTCACGAGCATCGATATTACAAGTCGTCGAAGAGTAGACGAGAGAAAGGTGTAAACTTTTTCTCTCAGAACTGCGCGAAAACTTGTATTCCGGCTCAAAACAACGGGATACATCGTTTTAGATCGAAACTAGCAAGATTCACGAGCATCGATTTTACAAGTCGTCGACGAGTAGACGAGAGAAAATTGTAAACTTTTTCTCTCAGAACCGCGCGAAAACTTGTATTCCGGCTCAAAACAACGGAATGCATCGTTTTAGATCGAAACTAGCAAGATTCACGAGCATCGATTTTACAAGTCGCCGAAGAGTAGACGAGAGAAAGGTGTAAACTTTTTCTCTCAGAACTGCACGAAAACTTGTATTCCGGCTCAAAACAACGGGATACATCGTTTTAGATCGAAACGAGCAAGATTCACGAGCATCGATTTTACAAGTCGTCGAAGAGTAGACGAGAGAAAGGTGTAAACTTTTTCTCTCAGAACTGCGCGAAAACTTGTATTCCGGCTCAAAACAACAGGATTCATCGTTTTAGATCGAAACTAGCAAGATTCACGAGCATCGATTTTACAAGTCCTCGAAGAGTAGACGAGAGAAAGGTGTAAACTTTTTCTCTCAGAACTGCACGAAAACTTGTATTCCGGCTCAAAACAACGGGATACATCGTTTTAGATCGAAACTAGCAAGATTCACAAGCATCGCTTTTACAAGTCGTCGATGAGTACACGAGGGAAAGGTGTAAACTTTTTTCTCAGAACTGCGCGAGAACTTGTATACCGGCTCAAAAAAACGGGATACATCGTTTTAGATCGAAACTAGCAAGATTCACGAGCATCGATTTTACAAGTCGTCGAAGAGTAGACGAGAGAAAGGTGTAAACTTTTTTTCTCAGAACTGCGCGAAAACTTGTATTCCGGCTCAAAACAACGGAATACATCGTTTTAGATCGAAACTAGCAAGATTCACGAGCATCGATTTTACAACTCGTCGAAGAGTAGACAAGAGAAAGGTGTAAACGTTTTCTCTCAGAACTGCACGAAAACTTGTATTCCGGCTCAAAACAACAGGATACATCGTTTTAGATCGAAACTAGCAAGATTCACGAGCATCGATTTTACAAGTCGTCGAAGAGTAGACGAGAGAAAGGCGTCAACTTTTTCTCTCAGAACTGCGCGAAAACTTGTATTCCGGCTCAAAACAACGGAATACTTCGTTTTAGATCGAAACTAGCAACATTCACGAGCATCGATTTTACAAGTCGTCGAAGAGTAGACGAGAGAAAGGTGTAAACTTTTTCTCTCAGAACTGCACGAAAACTTGTATTCCGGCTCAAAACAACGGGATACATCGTTTTAGATCGAAACTAGCAAGATTCACGAGCATCGATTTTACAAGTCGTCGAAGAGTAGACGAGAGAAAGGTGTAAACTTTTTCTCTCAGAACTGCGCGAAAACTTGTATTACAGCTCAAAACAACGAGATACATCGTTGTAGATCGAAACTAGCAAGATTCACGAGCATTGATTTTACAAGTCGTCGAAGAGTAGACGAGAGAAAGGTGTAAACTTTTTCTCTCAGAACTGCGCGAAAACTTGTATTCCGGCTCAAAACAACGGAATACATCGTTTTAGATCGAAACTAGCAAGATTCACGAGCATCGATATTACAAGTCGTCGAAGAGTAGACGAGAGAAAGGTGTAAACTTTTTCTCTCAGAACTGCGCGAAAACTTGTATTCCGGCTCAAAACAACGGGATACATCGTTTTAGATCGAAACTAGCAAGATTCACGAGCATCGATTTTACAAGTCGTCGACGAGTAGACGAGAGAAAATTGTAAACTTTTTCTCTCAGAACCGCGCGAAAACTTGTATTCCGGCTCAAAACAACGGAATGCATCGTTTTAGATCGAAACTAGCAAGATTCACGAGCATCGATTTTACAAGTCGCCGAAGAGTAGACGAGAGAAAGGTGTAAACTTTTTCTCTCAGAACTGCACGAAAACTTGTATTCCGGCTCAAAACAACGGGATACATCGTTTTAGATCGAAACGAGCAAGATTCACGAGCATCGATTTTACAAGTCGTCGAAGAGTAGACGAGAGAAAGGTGTAAACTTTTTCTCTCAGAACTGCGCGAAAACTTGTATTCCGGCTCAAAACAACAGGATTCATCGTTTTAGATCGAAACTAGCAAGATTCACGAGCATCGATTTTACAAGTCCTCGAAGAGTAGACGAGAGAAAGGTGTAAACTTTTTCTCTCAGAACTGCACGAAAACTTGTATTCCGGCTCAAAACAACGGGATACATCGTTTTAGATCGAAACTAGCAAGATTCACAAGCATCGCTTTTACAAGTCGTCGATGAGTACACGAGGGAAAGGTGTAAACTTTTTTCTCAGAACTGCGCGAGAACTTGTATACCGGCTCAAAAAAACGGGATACATCGTTTTAGATCGAAACTAGCAAGATTCACGAGCATCGATTTTACAAGTCGTCGAAGAGTAGACGAGAGAAAGGTGTAAACTTTTTTTCTCAGAACTGCGCGAAAACTTGTATTCCGGCTCAAAACAACGGAATACATCGTTTTAGATCGAAACTAGCAAGATTCACGAGCATCGATTTTACAACTCGTCGAAGAGTAGAAAAGAGAAAGGTGTAAACGTTTTCTCTCAGAACTGCACGAAAACTTGTATTCCGGCTCAAAACAACAGGATACATCGTTTTAGATCGAAACTAGCAAGATTCACGAGCATCGATTTTACAAGTCGTCGAAGAGTAGACGAGAGAAAGGTGTAAACTTTTTCTCTCAGAACTGCGCGAAAACTTGTATTCCGGCTCAAAACAACGGGATTCATCGTTTTAGATCGAAACTAGCAAGATTCACGAGCATCGATTTTACAAGTCCTCGAAGAGTAGACGAGAGAAAGGTGTAAACGTTTTCTCTCAGAACTGCGTCAGAACTTGTATTCCGGCTCAGAACAACGGGTTACATCGTTTTAGATCGAAACTAGCAAGATTCACGAGCATCGATTTTACAACTCGTCGAAGAGTAGACAAGAGAAAGGTGTAAACTTTTTCTCTCAGAACTGCACGAAAACTTGTATTCCGGCTCAAAACAACAGGATACATCGTTTTAGATCGAAACTAGCAAGATTCACGAGCATCGATTTTACAAGTCGTCGAAGAGTAGACGAGAGAAAGGTGTAAACTTTTTCTCTCAGAACTGCGCGAAAACTTGTATTCCGGCTCAAAACAACGGGATTCATCGTTTTAGATCGAAACTAGCAAGATTCACGAGCATCGATTTTATAAGTCCTCGAAGAGTAGACGAGAGAAAGGTGTAAACGTTTTCTATCAGAACTGCGTCAGAACTTGTATTCCGGCTCAGAACAACGGGTTACATCGTTTTAGATCGAAACTAGCAAGATTCACGAGCATCGATTTTACAAGTCCTCGAAGAGTATACGAGAGAAAGGCGTCAACTTTTTCTCTCAGAACTGCGCGAAAACTTGTATTCCGGCTCAAAACAACGGAATACATCGTTTTAGATCGAAACTAGCAAGATTCACGAGCATCGATTTTACAAGTCGTCGAAGAGTAGACGAGAGAAAGGTGTAAACTTTTTCTCTCAGAACTGCACGAAAACTTGTATTCCGGCTCAAAACAACGGGATACATCGTTTTAGATCGAAACTAGCAAGATTCACGAGCATCGATTTTACAAGTCGTCGAAGAGTAGACGAGAGAAAGGTGTAAACTTTTTCTCTCAGAACTGCGCGAAAACTTGTATTCCGGCTCAAAACAACGGAATACATCGTTTTAGATCGAAACTAGCAAGATTCACGAGCATCGATTTTACAAGTCGTCGAAGAGTAGACGAGAGAAAGGTGTACACTTTTTCTCTCAGAACTGCGCGAAAACTTGTATTCCGGCTCAAAACAACAGGATTCATCGTTTTAGATCGAAACTAGCAAGATTCACGAGCATCGATTTTACAAGTCCTCGAAGAGTAGACGAGAGAAAGGTGTAAACTTTTTCTCTCAGAACTGCACGAAAACTTGTATTCCGGCTCAAAACAACGGGATACATCGTTTTAGATCGAAACTAGCAAGATTCACAAGCATCGCTTTTACAAGTTGTCGATGAGTACACGAGGGAAAGGTGTAAACTTTTTTCTCAGAACTGCGCGAGAACTTGTATACCGGCTCAGAAAAACGGGATACATCGTTTTAGATTGAAACTAGCAAGATTCACGAGCATCGATTTTACAATTCGTCGAAGAGTAGACGAGAGAAAGGTGTAAACTTTTTTCTCAGAACTGCGCGAAAACTTGTATTCCGGCTCAAAACAACGGAATACATCGTTTTAGATCGAAACTAGCAAGATTCACGAGCATCGATTTTACAAGTCGTTGAAGAGAAGACGAGAGAAAGGTGTAAACTTTTTCTCTCAGAACTGCGCGAAAACTTGTATTCCGGCTCAAAACAACGGGATTCATCGTTTTAGATCGAAACTAGCAAGATTCACGAGCATCGATTTTACAAGTCCTCGAAGAGTAGACGAGAGAAAGGTGTAAACGTTTTCTCTCAGAACTGCGTCAGAACTTGTATTCCGGCTCAGAACAACGGGTTACATCGTTTTAGATCGAAACTAGCAAGATTCACGAGCATCGATTTTACAAGTCCTCGAAGAGTAGACGAGAGAAAGGCGTCAACTTTTTCTCTCAGAACTGCGCGAAAACTTGTATTCTGGCTCAAAACAACGGAATACATCGTTTTAGATCGAAACTAGCAACATTCACGAGCATCGATTTTACAAGTCGTCGAAGAGTAGACGAGAGAAAGGTGTAAACTTTTTCTCTCAGAACTGCACGAAAACTTGTATTCCGGCTCAAAACAACGGGATACATCGTTTTAGATCGAAACTAGCAAGATTCACGAGCATCGATTTTACAAGTCGTCGAAGAGTAGACGAGAGAAAGGTGTAAACTTTTTCTCTCAGAACTGCGCGAAAACTTGTATTACAGCTCAAAACAACGAGATACATCGTTGTAGATCGAAACTAGCAAGATTCACGAGCATTGATTTTACAAGTCGTCGAAGAGTAGACGAGAGAAAGGTGTAAACTTTTTCTCTCAGAACTGCGCGAAAACTTGTATTCCGGCTCAAAACAACGGAATACATCGTTTTAGATCGAAACTAGCAAGATTCACGAGCATCGATATTACAAGTCGTCGAAGAGTAGACGAGAGAAAGGTGTAAACTTTTTCTCTCAGAACTGCGCGAAAACTTGTATTCCGGCTCAAAACAACGGGATACATCGTTTTAGATCGAAACTAGCAAGATTCACGAGCATCGATTTTACAAGTCGTCGACGAGTAGACGAGAGAAAATTGTAAACTTTTTCTCTCAGAACCGCGCGAAAACTTGTATTCCGGCTCAAAACAACGGAATGCATCGTTTTAGATCGAAACTAGCAAGATTCACGAGCATCGATTTTACAAGTCGCCGAAGAGTAGACGAGAGAAAGGTGTACACTTTTTCTCTCAGAACTTCGCGAAAACTTGTATTCCGGCTCAAAACAACAGGATTCATCGTTTTAGATCGAAACTAGCAAGATTCACGAGCATCGATTTTACAAGTCCTCGAAGAGTAGACGAGAGAAAGGTGTAAACTTTTTCTCTCAGAACTGCACGAAAACTTGTATTCCGGCTCAAAACAACGGGATACATCGTTTTAGATCGAAACTAGCAAGATTCACAAGCATCGCTTTTACAAGTTGTCGATGAGTACACGAGGGAAAGGTGTAAACTTTTTTCTCAGAACTGCGCGAGAACTTGTATACCGGCTCAAAAAAACGGGATACATCGTTTTAGATCGAAACTAGCAAGATTCACGAGCATCGATTTTACAATTCGTCGAAGAGTAGACGAGAGAAAGGTGTAAACTTTTTTCTCAGAACTGCGCGAAAACTTGTATTCCGGCTCAAAACAACGGAATACATCGTTTTAGATCGAAACTAGCAAGATTCACGAGCATCGATTTTACAAGTCGTTGAAGAGAAGACGAGAGAAAGGTGTAAACTTTTTCTCTCAGAACTGCGCGAAAACTTGTATTCCGGCTCAAAACAACGGGATTCATCGTTTTAGATCGAAACTAGCAAGATTCACGAGCATCGATTTTACAAGTCCTCGAAGAGTAGACGAGAGAAAGGTGTAAACGTTTTCTCTCAGAACTGCGTCAGAACTTGTATTCCGGCTCAGAACAACGGGTTACATCGTTTTAGATCGAAACTAGCAAGATTCACGAGCATCGATTTTACAAGTCCTCGAAGAGTAGACGAGAGAAAGGCGTCAACTTTTTCTCTCAGAACTGCGCGAAAACTTGTATTCCGGCTCAAAACAACGGAATACATCGTTTTAGATCGAAACTAGCAACATTCACGAGCATCGATTTTACAAGTCGTCGAAGAGTAGACGAGAGAAAGGTGTAAACTTTTTCTCTCAGAACTGCACGAAAACTTGTATTCCGGCTCAAAACAACGGGATACATCGTTTTAGATCGAAACTAGCAAGATTCACGAGCATCGATATTACAAGTCGTCGAAGAGTAGACGAGAGAAAGGTGTAAACTTTTTCTCTCAGAACTGCGCGAAAACTTGTATTCCGGCTCAAAACAACGGGATACATCGTTTTAGATCGAAACTAGCAAGATTCACGAGCATCGATTTTACAAGTCGTCGACGAGTAGACGAGAGAAAATTGTAAACTTTTTCTCTCAGAACCGCGCGAAAACTTGTATTCCGGCTCAAAACAACGGAATGCATCGTTTTAGATCGAAACTAGCAAGATTCACGAGCATCGATTTTACAAGTCGCCGAAGAGTAGACGAGAGAAAGGTGTAAACTTTTTCTCTCAGAACTGCACGAAAACTTGTATTCCGGCTCAAAACAACGGGATACATCGTTTTAGATCGAAACGAGCAAGATTCACGAGCATCGATTTTACAAGTCGTCGAAGAGTAGACGAGAGAAAGGTGTAAACTTTTTCTCTCAGAACTGCGCGAAAACTTGTATTCCGGCTCAAAACAACAGGATTCATCGTTTTAGATCGAAACTAGCAAGATTCACGAGCATCGATTTTACAAGTCCTCGAAGAGTAGACGAGAGAAAGGTGTAAACTTTTTCTCTCAGAACTGCACGAAAACTTGTATTCCGGCTCAAAACAACGGGATACATCGTTTTAGATCGAAACTAGCAAGATTCACAAGCATCGCTTTTACAAGTCGTCGATGAGTACACGAGGGAAAGGTGTAAACTTTTTTCTCAGAACTGCGCGAGAACTTGTATACCGGCTCAAAAAAACGGGATACATCGTTTTAGATCGAAACTAGCAAGATTCACGAGCATCGATTTTACAAGTCGTCGAAGAGTAGACGAGAGAAAGGTGTAAACTTTTTTTCTCAGAACTGCGCGAAAACTTGTATTCCGGCTCAAAACAACGGAATACATCGTTTTAGATCGAAACTAGCAAGATTCACGAGCATCGATTTTACAACTCGTCGAAGAGTAGACAAGAGAAAGGTGTAAACGTTTTCTCTCAGAACTGCACGAAAACTTGTATTCCGGCTCAAAACAACAGGATACATCGTTTTAGATCGAAACTAGCAAGATTCACGAGCATCGATTTTACAAGTCGTCGAAGAGTAGACGAGAGAAAGGCGTCAACTTTTTCTCTCAGAACTGCGCGAAAACTTGTATTCCGGCTCAAAACAACGGAATACTTCGTTTTAGATCGAAACTAGCAACATTCACGAGCATCGATTTTACAAGTCGTCGAAGAGTAGACGAGAGAAAGGTGTAAACTTTTTCTCTCAGAACTGCACGAAAACTTGTATTCCGGCTCAAAACAACGGGATACATCGTTTTAGATCGAAACTAGCAAGATTCACGAGCATCGATTTTACAAGTCGTCGAAGAGTAGACGAGAGAAAGGTGTAAACTTTTTCTCTCAGAACTGCGCGAAAACTTGTATTACAGCTCAAAACAACGAGATACATCGTTGTAGATCGAAACTAGCAAGATTCACGAGCATTGATTTTACAAGTCGTCGAAGAGTAGACGAGAGAAAGGTGTAAACTTTTTCTCTCAGAACTGCGCGAAAACTTGTATTCCGGCTCAAAACAACGGAATACATCGTTTTAGATCGAAACTAGCAAGATTCACGAGCATCGATATTACAAGTCGTCGAAGAGTAGACGAGAGAAAGGTGTAAACTTTTTCTCTCAGAACTGCGCGAAAACTTGTATTCCGGCTCAAAACAACGGGATACATCGTTTTAGATCGAAACTAGCAAGATTCACGAGCATTGATTTTACAAGTCGTCGACGAGTAGACGAGAGAAAATTGTAAACTTTTTCTCTCAGAACCGCGCGAAAACTTGTATTCCGGCTCAAAACAACGGAATGCATCGTTTTAGATCGAAACTAGCAAGATTCACGAGCATCGATTTTACAAGTCGCCGAAGAGTAGACGAGAGAAAGGTGTAAACTTTTTCTCTCAGAACTGCACGAAAACTTGTATTCCGGCTCAAAACAACGGGATACATCGTTTTAGATCGAAACGAGCAAGATTCACGAGCATCAATTTTACAAGTCGTCGAAGAGTAGACGAGAGAAAGGTGTAAACTTTTTCTCTCAGAACTGCGCGAAAACTTGTATTCCGGCTCAAAACAACAGGATTCATCGTTTTAGATCGAAACTAGCAAGATTCACGAGCATCGATTTTACAAGTCCTCGAAGAGTAGACGAGAGAAAGGTGTAAACTTTTTCTCTCAGAACTGCACGAAAACTTGTATTCCGGCTCAAAACAACGGGATACATCGTTTTAGATCGAAACTAGCAAGATTCACAAGCATCGCTTTTACAAGTCGTCGATGAGTACACGAGGGAAAGGTGTAAACTTTTTTCTCAGAACTGCGCGAGAACTTGTATACCGGCTCAAAAAAACGGGATACATCGTTTTAGATCGAAACTAGCAAGATTCACGAGCATCGATTTTACAAGTCGTCGAAGAGTAGACGAGAGAAAGGTGTAAACTTTTTTTCTCAGAACTGCGCGAAAACTTGTATTCCGGCTCAAAACAACGGAATACATCGTTTTAGATCGAAACTAGCAAGATTCACGAGCATCGATTTTACAACTCGTCGAAGAGTAGAAAAGAGAAAGGTGTAAACGTTTTCTCTCAGAACTGCACGAAAACTTGTATTCCGGCTCAAAACAACAGGATACATCGTTTTAGATCGAAACTAGCAAGATTCACGAGCATCGATTTTACAAGTCGTCGAAGAGTAGACGAGAGAAAGGTGTAAACTTTTTCTCTCAGAACTGCGCGAAAACTTGTATTCCGGCTCAAAACAACGGGATTCATCGTTTTAGATCGAAACTAGCAAGATTCACGAGCATCGATTTTACAAGTCCTCGAAGAGTAGACGAGAGAAAGGTGTAAACGTTTTCTCTCAGAACTGCGTCAGAACTTGTATTCCGGCTCAGAACAACGGGTTACATCGTTTTAGATCGAAACTAGCAAGATTCACGAGCATCGATTTTACAACTCGTCGAAGAGTAGACAAGAGAAAGGTGTAAACTTTTTCTCTCAGAACTGCACGAAAACTTGTATTCCGGCTCAAAACAACAGGATACATCGTTTTAGATCGAAACTAGCAAGATTCACGAGCATCGATTTTACAAGTCGTCGAAGAGTAGACGAGAGAAAGGTGTAAACTTTTTCTCTCAGAACTGCGCGAAAACTTGTATTCCGGCTCAAAACAACGGGATTCATCGTTTTAGATCGAAACTAGCAAGATTCACGAGCATCGATTTTACAAGTCCTCGAAGAGTAGACGAGAGAAAGGTGTAAACGTTTTCTATCAGAACTGCGTCAGAACTTGTATTCCGGCTCAGAACAACGGGTTACATCGTTTTAGATCGAAACTAGCAAGATTCACGAGCATCGATTTTACAAGTCGTCGAAGAGTAGACGAGAGAAAGGTGTAAACTTTTTCTCTCAGAACTGCGCGAAAACTTGTATTCCGGCTCAAAACAACGGAATACATCGTTTTAGATCGAAACTAGCAAGATTCACGAGCATCGATATTACAAGTCGTCGAAGAGTAGACGAGAGAAAGGTGTAAACTTTTTCTCTCAGAACTGCGCGAAAACTTGTATTCCGGCTCAAAACAACGGGATACATCGTTTTAGATCGAAACTAGCAAGATTCACGAGCATCGATTTTACAAGTCGTCGACGAGTAGACGAGAGAAAATTGTAAACTTTTTCTCTCAGAACCGCGCGAAAACTTGTATTCCGGCTCAAAACAACGGAATGCATCGTTTTAGATCGAAACTAGCAAGATTCACGAGCATCGATTTTACAAGTCGCCGAAGAGTAGACGAGAGAAAGGTGTAAACTTTTTCTCTCAGAACTGCACGAAAACTTGTATTCCGGCTCAAAACAACGGGATACATCGTTTTAGATCGAAACGAGCAAGATTCACGAGCATCGATTTTACAAGTCGTCGAAGAGTAGACGAGAGAAAGGTGTAAACTTTTTTTCTCAGAACTGCGCGAAAACTTGTATTCCGGCTCAAAACAACAGAATACATCGTTTTAGATCGAAACTAGCAAGATTCACGAGCATCGATATTACAAGTCGTCGAAGAGTAGACGAGAGAAAGGTGTAAACTTTTTCTCTCAGAACTGCGCGAAAACTTGTATTCCGGCTCAAAACAACGGGATACATCGTTTTAGATCGAAACTAGCAAGATTCACGAGCATCGATTTTACAAGTCCTCGAAGAGTAGACGAGAGAAAGGTGTAAACAATTTCTCTCAGAACTGCGTCAGAACTTGTATTCCGGCTCAGAACAACGGGTTACATCGTTTTAGATCGAAACTAGCAAGATTCACGAGCATCGATTTTTCAAGTCCTCGAAGAGTAGGCGAGAGAAAGGTGTAAACTTTTTCTCTCAGAACTGCGCGAAAACTTGTATTCCGGCTCAAAACAACGGGATTCATCGTTTTAGATCGAAACTAGCAAGATTCACGAGCATCGATTTTACAAGTCCTCGAAGAGTAGACGAGAGAAAGGTGTAAACGTTTTCTCTCAGAACTGCGTCAGAACTTGTATTCCGGCTCAGAACAACGGGTTACATCGTTTTAGATCGAAACTAGCAAGATTCACGAGCATCGATTTTACAACTCGTCGAAGAGTAGACAAGAGAAAGGTGTAAACTTTTTCTCTCAGAACTGCACGAAAACTTGTATTCCGGCTCAAAACAACAGGATACATCGTTTTAGATCGAAACTAGCAAGATTCACGAGCATCGATTTTACAAGTCGTCGAAGAGTAGACGAGAGAAAGGTGTAAACTTTTTCTCTCAGAACGGCGCGAAAACTTGTATTCCGGCTCAAAACAACGGGATTCATCGTTTTAGATCGAAACTAGCAAGATTCACGAGCATCGATTTTACAAGTCCTCGAAGAGTAGACGAGAGAAAGGTGTAAACGTTTTCTATCAGAACTGCGTCAGAACTTGTATTCCGGCTCAGAACAACGGGTTACATCGTTTTAGATCGAAACTAGCAAGATTCACGAGCATCGATTTTACAAGTCGTCGAAGAGTAGACGAGAGAAAGGTGTAAACTTTTTCTCTCAGAACTGCGCGAAAACTTGTATTCCGGCTCAAAACAACGGAATACATCGTTTTAGATCGAAACTAGCAAGATTCACGAGCATCGATTTTACAAGTCGTCGAAGAGTAGACGAGAGAAAGGTGTAAACTTTTTCTCTCAGAACTGCGCGAAAACTTGTATTCCGGCTCAAAACAACGGGATTCATCGTTTTAGATCGAAACTAGCAAGATTCACGAGCATCGATTTTACAAGTCCTCGAAGAGTAGACGAGAGAAAGGTGTAAACGTTTTCTATCAGAACTGCGTCAGAACTTGTATTCCGGCTCAGAACAACGGGTTACATCGTTTTAGATCGAAACTAGCAAGATTCACGAGCATCGATTTTACAAGTCGTCGAAGAGTAGACGAGAGAAAGGTGTGAACTTTTTCTCTCAGAACTGCGCGAAAACTTGTATTCCGGCTCAAAACAACGGAATACATCGTTTTAGATCGAAACTAGCAAGATTCACGAGCATCGATATTACAAGTCGTCGAAGAGTAGACGAGAGAAAGGTGTAAACTTTTTCTCTCAGAACTGCGCGAAAACTTGTATTCCGGCTCAAAACAACGGGATACATCGTTTTAGATCGAAACTAGCAAGATTCACGAGCATCGATTTTACAAGTCGTCGACGAGTAGACGAGAGAAAATTGTAAACTTTTTCTCTCAGAACCGCGCGAAAACTTGTATTCCGGCTCAAAACAACGGAATGCATCGTTTTAGATCGAAACTAGCAAGATTCACGAGCATCGATTTTACAAGTCGCCGAAGAGTAGACGAGAGAAAGGTGTAAACTTTTTCTCTCAGAACTGCACGAAAACTTGTATTCCGGCTCAAAACAACGGGATACATCGTTTTAGATCGAAACGAGCAAGATTCACGAGCATCGATTTTACAAGTCGTCGAAGAGTAGACGAGAGAAAGGTGTAAACTTTTTTTCTCAGAACTGCGCGAAAACTTGTATTCCGGCTCAAAACAACAGAATACATCGTTTTAGATCGAAACTAGCAAGATTCACGAGCATCGATATTACAAGTCGTCGAAGAGTAGACGAGAGAAAGGTGTAAACTTTTTCTCTCAGAACTGCGCGAAAACTTGTATTCCGGCTCAAAAGAACGGGATACATCGTTTGAGATCGAAACTAGCAAGATTCACGAGCATCGATTTTACAAGTCCTCGAAGAGTAGACGAGAGAAAGGTGTAAACAATTTCTCTCAGAACTGCGTCAGAACTTGTATTCCGGCTCAGAACAACGGGTTACATCGTTTTAGATCGAAACTAGCAAGATTCACGAGCATCGATTTTTCAAGTCCTCGAAGAGTAGGCGAGAGAAAGGCGTCAACTTTTTCTCTCAGAACTGCGCGAAAACTTGTATTCCGGCTCAAAACAACGGAATACTTCGTTTTAGATCGAAACTAGCAACATTCACGAGCATCGATTTTACAAGTCGTCGAAGAGTAGACGAGAGAAAGGTGTAAACTTTTTCTCTCAGAACTGCACGAAAACTTGTATTCCGGCTCAAAACAACGGGATACATCGTTTTAGATCGAAACTAGCAAGATTCACGAGCATCGATTTTACAAGTCGTCGAAGAGTAGACGAGAGAAAGGTGTAAACTTTTTCTCTCAGAACTGCGCGAAAACTTGTATTACAGCTCAAAACAACGAGATACATCGTTGTAGATCGAAACTAGCAAGATTCACGAGCATCGATTTTACAAGTCGTCGAAGAGTAGACGAGAGAAAGGTGTAAACTTTTTCTCTCAGAACTGCGCGAAAACTTGTATTCCGGCTCAAAACAACGGAATACATCGTTTTAGATCGAAACTAGCAAGATTCACGAGCATCGATATTACAAGTCGTCGAAGAGTAGACGAGAGAAAGGTGTAAACTTTTTCTCTCAGAACTGCGCGAAAACTTGTATTCCGGCTCAAAACAACGGGATACATCGTTTTAGATCGAAACTAGCAAGATTCACGAGCATCGATTTTACAAGTCCTCGAAGAGTAGACGAGAGAAAGGTGTAAACAATTTCTCTCAGAACTGCGTCAGAACTTGTATTCCGGCTCAGAACAACGGGTTACATCGTTTTAGATCGAAACTAGCAAGATTCACGAGCATCGATTTTTCAAGTCCTCGAAGAGTAGGCGAGAGAAAGGCGTCAACTTTTTCTCTCAGAACTGCGCGAAAACTTGTATTCCGGCTCAAAACAACGGAATACTTCGTTTTAGATCGAAACTAGCAACATTCACGAGCATCGATTTTACAAGTCGTCGAAGAGTAGACGAGAGAAAGGTGTAAACTTTTTCTCTCAGAACTGCACGAAAACTTGTATTCCGGCTCAAAACAACGGGATACATCGTTTTAGATCGAAACTAGCAAGATTCACGAGCATCGATTTTACAAGTCGTCGAAGAGTAGACGAGAGAAAGGTGTAAACTTTTTCTCTCAGAACTGCGCGAAAACTTGTATTACAGCTCAAAACAACGAGATACATCGTTGTAGATCGAAACTAGCAAGATTCACGAGCATTGATTTTACAAGTCGTCGAAGAGTAGACGAGAGAAAGGTGTAAACTTTTTCTCTCAGAACTGCGCGAAAACTTGTATTCCGGCTCAAAACAACGGAATACATCGTTTTAGATCGAAACTAGCAAGATTCACGAGCATCGATATTACAAGTCGTCGAAGAGTAGACGAGAGAAAGGTGTAAACTTTTTCTCTCAGAACTGCGCGAAAACTTGTATTCCGGCTCAAAACAACGGGATACATCGTTTTAGATCGAAACTAGCAAGATTCACGAGCATCGATTTTACAAGTCGTCGACGAGTAGACGAGAGAAAATTGTAAACTTTTTCTCTCAGAACCGCGCGAAAACTTGTATTCCGGCTCAAAACAACGGAATGCATCGTTTTAGATCGAAACTAGCAAGATTCACGAGCATCGATTTTACAAGTCGCCGAAGAGTAGACGAGAGAAAGGTGTAAACTTTTTCTCTCAGAACTGCACGAAAACTTGTATTCCGGCTCAAAACAACGGGATACATCGTTTTAGATCGAAACGAGCAAGATTCACGAGCATCGATTTTACAAGTCGTCGAAGAGTAGACGAGAGAAAGGTGTAAACTTTTTCTCTCAGAACTGCGCGAAAACTTGTATTCCGGCTCAAAACAACAGGATTCATCGTTTTAGATCGAAACTAGCAAGATTCACGAGCATCGATTTTACAAGTCCTCGAAGAGTAGACGAGAGAAAGGTGTAAACTTTTTCTCTCAGAACTGCACGAAAACTTGTATTCCGGCTCAAAACAACGGGATACATCGTTTTAGATCGAAACTAGCAAGATTCACAAGCATCGCTTTTACAAGTCGTCGATGAGTACACGAGGGAAAGGTGTAAACTTTTTTCTCAGAACTGCGCGAGAACTTGTATACCGGCTCAAAAAAACGGGATACATCGTTTTAGATCGAAACTAGCAAGATTCACGAGCATCGATTTTACAAGTCGTCGAAGAGTAGACGAGAGAAAGGTGTAAACTTTTTTTCTCAGAACTGCGCGAAAACTTGTATTCCGGCTCAAAACAACGGAATACATCGTTTTAGATCGAAACTAGCAAGATTCACGAGCATCGATTTTACAACTCGTCGAAGAGTAGACAAGAGAAAGGTGTAAACGTTTTCTCTCAGAACTGCACGAAAACTTGTATTCCGGCTCAAAACAACAGGATACATCGTTTTAGATCGAAACTAGCAAGATTCACGAGCATCGATTTTACAAGTCGTCGAAGAGTAGACGAGAGAAAGGTGTAAACTTTTTCTCTCAGAACTGCGCGAAAACTTGTATTCCGGCTCAAAACAACGGGATTCATCGTTTTAGATCGAAACTAGCAAGATTCACGAGCATCGATTTTACAAGTCCTCGAAGAGTAGACGAGAGAAAGGTGTAAACGTTTTCTCTCAGAACTGCGTCAGAACTTGTATTCCGGCTCAGAACAACGGGTTACATCGTTTTAGATCGAAACTAGCAAGATTCACGAGCATCGATTTTACAACTCGTCGAAGAGTAGACAAGAGAAAGGTGTAAACTTTTTCTCTCGGAACTGCACGAAAACTTGTATTCCGGCTCAAAACAACAGGATACATCGTTTTAGATCGAAACTAGCAAGATTCACGAGCATCGATTTTACAAGTCGTCGAAGAGTAGACGAGAGAAAGGTGTAAACGTTTTCTCTCAGAACTGCGCGAAAACTTGTATTCCGGCTCAAAACAACGGGATTCATCGTTTTAGATCGAAACTAGCAAGATTCACGAGCATCGATTTTACAAGTCCTCGAAGAGTAGACGAGAGAAAGGTGTAAACGTTTTCTATCAGAACTGCGTCAGAACTTGTATTCCGGCTCAGAACAACGGGTTACATCGTTTTAGATCGAAACTAGCAAGATTCACGAGCATCGATTTTACAAGTCCTCGAAGAGTATACGAGAGAAAGGCGTCAACTTTTTCTCTCAGAACTGCGCGAAAACTTGTATTCCGGCTCAAAACAACGGAATACATCGTTTTAGATCGAAACTAGCAAGATTCACGAGCATCGATTTTACAAGTCGTCGAAGAGTAGACGAGAGAAAGGTGTAAACTTTTTCTCTCAGAACTGCACGAAAACTTGTATTCCGGCTCAAAACAACGGGATACATCGTTTTAGATCGAAACTAGCAAGATTCACGAGCATCAATTTTACAAGTCGTCGAAGAGTAGACGAGAGAAAGGTGTAAACTTTTTCTCTCAGAACTGCGCGAAAACTTGTATTCCGGCTCAAAACAACGGGATTCATCGTTTTAGATCGAAACTAGCAAGATTCACGAGCATCGATTTTACAAGTCGCCGAAGAGTAGACGAGAGAAAGGTGTAAACTTTTTCTCTCAGAACTGCACGAAAACTTGTATTCCGGCTCAAAACAACGGGATACATCGTTTTAGATCGAAACGAGCAAGATTCACGAGCATCGATTTTACAAGTCGTCGAAGAGTAGACGAGAGAAAGGTGTAAACTTTTTCTCTCAGAACTGCGCGAAAACTTGTATTCCGGCTCAAAACAACAGGATTCATCGTTTTAGATCGAAACTAGCAAGATTCACGAGCATCGATTTTACAAGTCCTCGAAGAGTAGACGAGAGAAAGGTGTAAACTTTTTCTCTCAGAACTGCACGAAAACTTGTATTCCGGCTCAAAACAACGGGATACATCGTTTTAGATCGAAACTAGCAAGATTCACAAGCATCGCTTTTACAAGTCGTCGATGAGTACACGAGGGAAAGGTGTAAACTTTTTTCTCAGAACTGCGCGAGAACTTGTATACCGGCTCAAAAAAACGGGATACATCGTTTTAGATCGAAACTAGCAAGATTCACGAGCATCGATTTTACAAGTCGTCGAAGAGTAGACGAGAGAAAGGTGTAAACTTTTTTTCTCAGAACTGCGCGAAAACTTGTATTCCGGCTCAAAACAACGGAATACATCGTTTTAGATCGAAACTAGCAAGATTCACGAGCATCGATTTTACAACTCGTCGAAGAGTAGACAAGAGAAAGGTGTAAACGTTTTCTCTCAGAACTGCACGAAAACTTGTATTCCGGCTCAAAACAACAGGATACATCGTTTTAGATCGAAACTAGCAAGATTCACGAGCATCGATTTTACAAGTCGTCGAAGAGTAGACGAGAGAAAGGTGTAAACTTTTTCTCTCAGAACTGCGCGAAAACTTGTATTCCGGCTCAAAACAACGGGATTCATCGTTTTAGATCGAAACTAGCAAGATTCACGAGCATCGATTTTACAAGTCCTCGAAGAGTAGACGAGAGAAAGGTGTAAACGTTTTCTCTCAGAACTGCGTCAGAACTTGTATTCCGGCTCAGAACAACGGGTTACATCGTTTTAGATCGAAACTAGCAAGATTCACGAGCATCGATTTTACAACTCGTCGAAGAGTAGACAAGAGAAAGGTGTAAACTTTTTCTCTCGGAACTGCACGAAAACTTGTATTCCGGCTCAAAACAACAGGATACATCGTTTTAGATCGAAACTAGCAAGATTCACGAGCATCGATTTTACAAGTCGTCGAAGAGTAGACGAGAGAAAGGTGTAAACTTTTTCTCTCAGAACTGCGCGAAAACTTGTATTCCGGCTCAAAACAACGGGATTCATCGTTTTAGATCGAAACTAGCAAGATTCACGAGCATCGATTTTACAAGTCCTCGAAGAGTAGACGAGAGAAAGGTGTAAACGTTTTCTATCAGAACTGCGTCAGAACTTGTATTCCGGCTCAGAACAACGGGTTACATCGTTTTAGATCGAAACTAGCAAGATTCACGAGCATCGATTTTACAAGTCCTCGAAGAGTATACGAGAGAAAGGCGTCAACTTTTTCTCTCAGAACTGCGCGAAAACTTGTATTCCGGCTCAAAACAACGGAATACATCGTTTTAGATCGAAACTAGCAAGATTCACGAGCATCGATTTTACAAGTCGTCGAAGAGTAGACGAGAGAAAGGTGTAAACTTTTTCTCTCAGAACTGCACGAAAACTTGTATTCCGGCTCAAAACAACGGGATACATCGTTTTAGATCGAAACTAGCAAGATTCACGAGCATCGATTTTACAAGTCGTCGAAGAGTAGACGAGAGAAAGGTGTAAACTTTTTCTCTCAGAACTGCGCGAAAACTTGTATTCCGGCTCAAAACAACGGAATACATCGTTTTAGATCGAAACTAGCAAGATTCACGAGCATCGATTTTACAAGTCGTCGAAGAGTAGACGAGAGAAAGGTGTACACTTTTTTTCTCAGAACTGCGCGAAAACTTGTATTCCGGCTCAAAACAACAGGATTCATCGTTTTAGATCGAAACTAGCAAGATTCACGAGCATCGATTTTACAAGTCCTCGAAGAGTAGACGAGAGAAAGGTCTAAACTTTTTCTCTCAGAACTGCACGAAAACTTGTATTCCGGCTCAAAACAACGGGATACATCGTTTTAGATCGAAACTAGCAAGATTCACAAGCATCGCTTTTACAAGTCGTCGATGAGTACACGAGGGAAAGGTGTAAACTTTTTTCTCAGAACTGCGCGAGAACTTGTATACCGGCTCAAAAAAACGGGATACATCGTTTTAGATCGAAACTAGCAAGATTCACGAGCATCGATTTTACAAGTCGTCGAAGAGTAGACGAGAGAAAGGTGTAAACTTTTTTTCTCAGAACTGCGCGAAAACTTGTATTCCGGCTCAAAACAACGGAATACATCGTTTTAGATCGAAACTAGCAAGATTCACGAGCATCGATTTTACAAGTCGTTGAAGAGAAGACGAGAGAAAGGTGTAAACTTTTTCTCTCAGAACTGCGCGAAAACTTGTATTCCGGCTCAAAACAACGGGATTCATCGTTTTAGATCGAAACTAGCAAGATTCACGAGCATCGATTTTACAAGTCCTCGAAGAGTAGACGAGAGAAAGGTGTAAACGTTTTCTCTCAGAACTGCGTCAGAACTTGTATTCCGGCTCAGAACAACGGGTTACATCGTTTTAGATCGAAACTAGCAAGATTCACGAGCATCGATTTTACAAGTCCTCGAAGAGTAGACGAGAGAAAGGCGTCAACTTTTTCTCTCAGAACTGCGCCAAAACTTGTATTCCGGCTCAAAACAACGGAATACATCGTTTTAGATCGAAACTAGCAACATTCACGAGCATCGATTTTACAAGTCGTCGAAGAGTAGACGAGAGAAAGGTGTAAACTTTTTCTCTCAGAACTGCACGAAAACTTGTATTCCGGCTCAAAACAACGGGATACATCGTTTTAGATCGAAACTAGCAAGATTCACGAGCATCGATTTTACAAATCGTCGAAGAGTAGACGAAAGGTGTAAACTTTTTCTCTCAGAACTGCGCGAAAACTTGTATTCCAGCTCAAAACAACGAGATACATCGTTGTAGATCGAAACTAGCAAGATTCACGAGCATTGATTTTACAAGTCGTCGAAGAGTAGACGAGAGAAAGGTGTAAACTTTTTCTCTCAGAACTGCGCGAAAACTTGTATTCCGGCTCAGAACAACGGAATACATCGTTTTAGATCGAAACTAGCAAGATTCACGAGCATCGATATTACAAGTCGTCGAAGAGTAGACGAGAGAAAGGTGTAAACTTTTTCTCTCAGAACTGCGCGAAAACTTGTATTCCGGCTCAAAACAACGGAATACATCGTTTTAGATCGAAACTAGCAAGATTCACGAGCATCGATTTTACAAGTCGTCGACGAGTAGACGAGAGAAAATTGTAAACTTTTTCTCTCAGAACCGCGCGAAAACTTGTATTCCGGCTCAAAACAACGGAATGCATCGTTTTAGATCGAAACTAGCAAGATTCACGAGCATCGATTTTACAAGTCGCCGAAGAGTAGACGAGAGAAAGGTGTAAACTTTTTCTCTCAGAACTGCACGAAAACTTGTATTCCGGCTCAAAACAACCGGATACATCGTTTTAGATCGAAACGAGCAAGATTCACGAGCATCGATTTTACAAGTCGTCGAAGAGTAGACGAGAGAAAGGTGTAAACTTTTTCTCTCAGAACTGCGCTAAAACTTGTATTCCGGCTCAAAATAACAGGATTCATCGTTTTAGATCGAAACTAGCAAGATTCACGAGCATCGATTTTACAATTCCTCGAAGAGTAGACGAGAGAAAGGTGTAAACTTTTTCTCTCAGAACTGCACGAAAACTTGTATTCCGGCTCAAAACAACGGGATACATCGTTTTAGATCGAAACTAGCAAGATTCACAAGCATCGCTTTTACAAGTCGTCGATCAGTACACGAGGGAAAGGTGTAAACTTTTTTCTCAGAACTGCGCGAGAACTTGTATACCGGCTCAAAAAAACGGGATACATCGTTTTAGATCGAAACTAGCAAGATTCACGAGCATCGATTTTACAAGTCGTCGAAGAGTAGACGAGAGAAAGGTGTAAACTTTTTTTCTCAGAACTGCGCGAAAACTTGTATTCCGGCTCAAAACAACGGAATACATCGTTTTAGATCGAAACTAGCAAGATTCACGAGCATCGATTTTACAACTCGTCGAAGAGTAGACAAGAGAAAGGTGTAAACTTTTTCTCTCAGAACTGCACGAAAACTTGTATTCCGGCTCAAAACAACAGGATACATCGTTTTAGATCGAAACTAGCAAGATTCACGAGCATCGATTTTACAAGTCGTCGAAGAGTAGACGAGAGAAAGGTGTAAACTTTTTCTCTCAGAACTGCGCGAAAACTTGTATTCCGGCTCAAAACAACGGGATTCATCGTTTTAGATCGAAACTAGCAAGATTCACGAGCATCGATTTTACAAGTCCTCGAAGAGTAGACGAGAGAAAGGTGTAAACGTTTTCTCTCAGAACTGCGTCAGAACTTGTATTCCGGCTCAGAACAACGGGTTACATCGTTTTAGATCGAAACTAGCAAGATTCACGAGCATCGATTTTACAAGTCGTCGAAGAGTAGACGAGAGAAAGGCGTAAACTTTTTCTCTCAGAACTGCGCGAAAACTTGTATTCCGGCTCAAAACAACGGGATACATCGTTTTAGATCGAAACGAGCAAGATTCACGAGCATCGATTTTACAAGTCGTCGAAGAGTAGACGAGAGAAAGGTGTAAACTTTTTCTCTCAGAACTGCGCGAAAACTTGTATTCCGGCTCAAAACAACAGGATTCATCGTTTTAGATCGAAACTAGCAAGATTCACGAGCATCGATTTTACATGTCCTCGAAGAGTAGACGAGAGAAAGGTGTAAACTTTTTCTCTCAGAACTGCACGAAAACTTGTATTCCGGCTCAAAACAACGGGATACATCGTTTTAGATCGAAACTAGCAAGATTCACAAGCATCGCTTTTACAAGTCGTCGATGAGTACACGAGGGAAAGGTGTAAACTTTTTTCTCAGAACTGCGCGAGAACTTGTATACCGGCTCAAAAAAACGGGATACATCGTTTTAGATCGAAACTAGCAAGATTCACGAGCATCGATTTTACAAGTCGTCGAAGAGTAGACGAGAGAAAGGTGTAAACTTTTTTTCTCAGAACTGCGCGAAAACTTGTATTCCGGCTCAAAACAACGGAATACATCGTTTTAGATCGAAACTAGCAAGATTCACGAGCATCGATTTTACAACTCGTCGAAGAGTAGACAAGAGAAAGGTGTAAACTTTTTCTCTCAGAACTGCACGAAAACTTGTATTCCGGCTCAAAACAACAGGATACATCGTTTTAGATCGAAACTAGCAAGATTCACGAGCATCGATTTTACAAGTCGTCGAAGAGTAGACGAGAGAAAGGTGTAAACTTTTTCTCTCAGAACTGCGCGAAAACTTGTATTCCGGCTCAAAACAACGGGATTCATCGTTTTAGATCGAAACTAGCAAGATTCACGAGCATCGATTTTACAAGTCCTCGAAGAGTAGACGAGAGAAAGGTGTAAACGTTTTCTCTCAGAACTGCGTCAGAACTTGTATTCCGGCTCAGAACAACGGGTTACATCGTTTTAGATCGAAACTAGCAAGATTCACGAGCATCGATTTTACAAGTCCTCGAAGAGTAGACGAGAGAAAGGCGTAAACTTTTTCTCTCAGAACTGCGCGAAAACTTCTATTCCAGCTCAAAACAACGAGATACATCGTTGTAGATCGAAACTAGCAAGATTCACGAGCATTGATTTTACAAGTCGTCGAAGAGTAAACGAGAGAAAGGTGTAAACTTTTTCTCTCAGAACTGCGCGAAAACTTGTATTCCGGCTCAAAACAATGGAATACATCGTTTTAGATCGAAACTAGCAAGATTCACGAGCATCGATATTACAAGTCGTCGAAGAGTAGACGAGAGAAAGGTGTAAACTTTTTCTCTTAGAACTGCGCGAAAACTTGTATTCCGGCTCAAAAAAACGGGATACATCGTTTTAGATCGAAACTAGCAAGATTCACGAGCATCTATTTTACAAGTCTTCGAAGAGTAGACGAGAGAAAGGTGTACACTTTCTCTCAGAACTGCGCGAAAACTTGTATTCCGGCTCAAAACATTCAGATACATCGTTTTAGATCGAAACTAGCAAGATTCACGAGCATCGATTTTACAAGTCGTCGAAGAGTAGACGAGAGAAAGGTGTAAACTTTTTCTCTCAGTACTGCGCGAAAACTTGTATTCCGGCTCAAAACAACAGGATTCATCGTTTTAGATCGAAACTAGCAAGATTCACGAGCATCGATTTTACAAGTCCTCGAAGAGTAGACGAGAGAAAGGTGTAAACATTTTCTCTCAGAACTGCACGAAAACTTGTATTCCGGCTCAAAACAACGGGATACATCGTTTTAGATCGAAACTAGCAAGATTCACAAGCATCGCTTTTACAAGTCGTCGATGAGTACACGAGGGAAAGGTGTAAACTTTTTTCTCAGAACTGCGCGAGAACTTGTATACCGGCTCAAAAAAACGGGATACATCGTTTTAGATCGAAACTAGCAAGATTCACGAGCATCGATTTTACAAGTCGTCGAAGAGTAGACGAGAGAAAGGTGTAAACTTTTTTTCTCAGAACTGCGCGAAAACTTGTATTCCGGCTCAAAACAACGGAATACATCGTTTTAGATCGAAACTAGCAAGATTCACGAGCATCGATTTTACAACTCGTCGAAGAGTAGACAAGAGAAAGGTGTAAACTTTTTCTCTCAGAACTGCACGAAAACTTGTATTCCGGCTCAAAACAACAGGATACATCGTTTTAGATCGAAACTAGCAAGATTCACGAGCATCGATTTTACAAGTCGTCGAAGAGTAGACGAGAGAAAGGTGTAAACTTTTTCTCTCAGAACTGCGCGAAAACTTGTATTCCGGCTCAAAACAACGGGATTCATCGTTTTAGATCGAAACTAGCAAGATTCACGAGCATCGATTTTACAAGTCCTCGAAGAGTAGACGAGAGAAAGGTGTAAACGTTTTCTCTCAGAACTGCGTCAGAACTTGTATTCCGGCTCAGAACAACGGGTTACATCGTTTTAGATCGAAACTAGCAAGATTCACGAGCATCGATTTTACAAGTCCTCGAAGAGTAGACGAGAGAAAGGCGTAAACTTTTTCTCTCAGAACTGCGCGAAAACTTCTATTCCAGCTCAAAACAACGAGATACATCGTTGTAGATCGAAACTAGCAAGATTCACGAGCATTGATTTTACAAGTCGTCGAAGAGTAAACGAGAGAAAGGTGTAAACTTTTTCTCTCAGAACTGCGCGAAAACTTGTATTCCGGCTCAAAACAATGGAATACATCGTTTTAGATCGAAACTAGCAAGATTCACGAGCATCGATATTACAAGTCGTCGAAGAGTAGACGAGAGAAAGGTGTAAACTTTTTCTCTTAGAACTGCGCGAAAACTTGTATTCCGGCTCAAAAAAACGGGATACATCGTTTTAGATCGAAACTAGCAAGATTCACGAGCATCTATTTTACAAGTCTTCGAAGAGTACACGAGAGAAAGGTGTACACTTTCTCTCAGAACTGCGCGAAAACTTGTATTCCGGCTCAAAACAACGGGATACATCGTTTTAGATCGAAACTAGCAAGATTCACGAGCATCGATTTTACAAGTCGTCGAAGAGTAGACGAGAGAAAGGTGTAAACTTTTTCTCTCAGTACTGCGCGAAAACTTGTATTCCGGCTCAAAACAACAGGATTCATCGTTTTAGATCGAAACTAGCAAGATTCACGAGCATCGATTTTACAAGTCCTCGAAGAGTAGACGAGAGAAAGGTGTAAACATTTTCTCTCAGAACTGCACGAAAACTTGTATTCCGGCTCAAAACAACGGGATACATCGTTTTAGATCGAAACTAGCAAGATTCACAAGCATCGCTTTTACAAGTCGTCGATGAGTACACGAGGGAAAGGTGTAAACTTTTTTCTCAGAACTGCGCGAGAACTTGTATACCGGCTCAAAAAAACGGGATACATCGTTTTAGATCGAAACTAGCAAGATTCACGAGCATCGATTTTACAAGTCGTCGAAGAGTAGACGAGAGAAAGGTGTAAACTTTTTTCTCAGAACTGCGCGAAAACTTGTATTCCGGCTCAAAACAACGGAATACATCGTTTTAGATCGAAACTAGCAAGATTCACGAGCATCGATTTTACAACTCGTCGAAGAGTACACAAGAGAAAGGTGTAAACTTTTTCTCTCAGAACTGCACAAAAACTTGTATTCCGGCTCAAAACAACAGGATACATCGTTTTAGATCGAAACTAGCAAGATTCACGAGCATCGATTTTACAAGTCGTCGAAGAGTAGACGAGAGAAAGGTGTAAACTTTTTCTCTCAGAACTGCGCGAAAACTTGTATTCCGGCACAAAACAACGGGATTCATCGTTTTAGATCGAAACTAGCAAGATTCACGAGCATCGATTTTACAAGTCCTCGAAGAGTAGACGAGAGAAAGGTGTAAACGTTTTCTCTCAGAACGGCGTCAGAACTTGTATTCCGGCTCAGAACAACGGGTTACTTCGTTTTAGATCGAAACTAGCAAGATTCACGAGCATCGATTTTACAAGTCCTCGAAGAGTAGACGAGAGAAAGGCGTAAACTTTTTCTCTCAGAACTGCGCGAAAACTTCTATTCCAGCTCAAAACAACAAGATACATCGTTGTAGATCGAAACTAGCAAGATTCACGAGCATTGATTTTACAAGTCGTCGAAGAGTAAACGAGAGAAAGGTGTAAACTTTTTCTCTCAGAACTGCGCGAAAACTTGTATTCCGGCTCAAAACAACGGAATACATCGTTTTAGATCGAAACTAGCAAGATTCACGAGCATCGATATTACAAGTCGTCGAAGAGTAGACGAGAAAAAGGTTTAAACTTTTTCTCTTAGAACTGCGCGAAAACTTGTATTCGGGCTCAAAAAAACGGGATACATCGTTTTAGATCGAAACTAGCAAGATTCACGAGCATCTATTTTACAAGTCTTCGAAGAGTAGACGAGAGAAAGGTGTACACTTTCTCTCAGAACTGCGCGAAAACTTGTATTCCGGCTCAAAACAACGGGATACATCGTTTTAGATCGAAACTAGCAAGATTCACGAGCATCGATTTTACAAGTCGTCGAAGAGTAGACGAGAGAAAGGTGTAAGCTTTTTCTCTCAGTACTGCGCGAAAACTTGTATTCCGGCTCAAAACAACATAATTCATCGTTTTAGATCGAAACTAGCAAGATTCACGAGCATCGATTTTACAAGTCTTCGAAGAGTAGACGAGAGAAAGGTGTAAACTTTTTCTCTCAGAACTGCACGAAAACTTGTATTCCGGCTCAAAACAACGGTATACATCGTTTTAGATCGAAACTAGTAAGATTCGCGAGCATCGATTTTACAAATCGTCGACGAGTAGACGAGAGAAAATTGTAAACTTTTTCTCTCAGAACTGCGTGAAAACTTGTATTCCGGCTCAAAACAACGGAATACATCGTTTTAGATCGAAACTAGCAAGATTCACGAGCATCGATATTACAAGTCGTCGAAGAGTAGAAAGGTGTAAACGTTTTCTCTCAGAACTGCACGAAAACTTGTATTCCGGCTCAAAACAACGGGATACATCGTTTTAGATCGAAACTAGCAAGATTCACGAGCATCGATTTTACAAGTCGTCGAAGAGTAGACGAGAGAAAGGTGTAAACTTTTTCTCTCAGAACTGCGCGAAAACTTGTATTCCGGCTCAAAACAACGGGATACATCGTTTTAGATCGAAACGAGCAAGATTCACGAGCATCGATTTTACAAGTCCTCGAAGAGTAGACGAGAGAAAGGTGTAAACTTTTTCTCTCAGAACTGCACGAAAACTTGTATTCCGGCTCAAAAAAACGGGATACATCGTTTTAGATCGAAACTAGCAAGATTCACAAGCATCGCTTTTACAAGTCGTCGATGAGTACACGAGGGAAAGGTGTAAACTTTTTTCTCAGAACTGCGCGAGAACTTGTATACCGGCTCAAAAAAACGGGATACATCGTTTTAGATCGAAACTAGCAAGATTCACGAGTATCGATTTTACAAGTCGTCGAAGAGTAGACGAGAGAAAGGTGTAAACTTTTTTTCTCAGAACTGCGCGAAAACTTGTATTCCGGCTCAAAACAACGGAATACATCGTTTTAGATCGAAACTAGCAAGATTCACGAGCATCGATTTTACAACTCGTCGAAGAGTAGACAAGAGAAAGGTGTAAACTTTTTCTCTCAGAACTGCACGAAAACTTGTATTCCGGCTCAAAACAACAGGATACATCGTTTTAGATCGAAACTAGCAAGATTCACGAGCATCGATTTTACAAGTCGTCGAAGAGTAGACGAGAGAAAGGTGTAAATTTTTCTCTCAGAACTGCGCGAAAACTTGTATTCCGGCTCAAAACAACGGGATTCATCGTTTTAGATCGAAACTAGCAAGATTCACGAGCATCGATTTTACAAGTCCTCGAAGAGTAGACAAGAGAAAGGTGTAAACGTTTTCTCTCAGAACTGCGTCAGAACTTGTATTCCGGCTCAGAACAACGGGTTACATCGTTTTAGATCGAAACTAGCAAGATTCACGAGCATCGATTTTACAAGTCCTCGAAGAGTAGACGAGAGAAAGGCGTAAACTTTTTCTCTCAGAACTGCGCGAAAACTTCTATTCCAGCTCAAAACAACGAGATACATCGTTGTAGATCGAAACTAGCAAGATTCACGAGCATTGATTTTACAAGTCGTCGAAGAGTAAACGAGAGAAAGGTGTAAACTTTTTCTCTCAGAACTGCGCGAAAACTTGTATTCCGGCTCAAAACAATGGAATACATCGTTTTAGATCGAAACTAGCAAGATTCACGAGCATCGATATTACAAGTCGTCGAAGAGTAGACGAGAGAAAGGTGTAAACTTTTTCTCTTAGAACTGCGCGAAAACTTGTATTCCGGCTCAAAAAAACGGGATACATCGTTTTAGATCGAAACTAGCAAGATTCACGAGCATCTATTTTACAAGTCTTCGAAGAGTAGACGAGAGAAAGGTGTACACTTTCTCTCAGAACTGCGCGAAAACTTGTATTCCGGCTCAAAACAACGGGATACATCGTTTTAGATCGAAACTAGCAAGATTCACGAGCATCGATTTTACAAGTCGTCGAAGAGTAGACGAGAGAAAGGTGTAAACTTTTTCTCTCAGTACTGCGCGAAAACTTGTATTCCGGCTCAAAACAACAGGATTCATCGTTTTAGATCGAAACTAGCAAGATTCACGAGCATCGATTTTACAAGTCCTCGAAGAGTAGACGAGAGAAAGGTGTAAACTTTTTCTCTCAGAACTGCACGAAAACTTGTATTCCGGCTCAAAACAACGGGATACATCGTTTTAGATCGAAACTAGCAAGATTCACAAGCATCGCTTTTACAAGTCGTCGATGAGTACACGAGGGAAAGGTGTAAACTTTTTTCTCAGAACTGCGCGAGAACTTGTATACCGGCTCAAAAAAACGGGATACATCGTTTTAGATCGAAACTAGCAAGATTCACGAGCATCGATTTTACAAGTCGTCGAAGAGTAGACGAGAGAAAGGTGTAAACTTTTTTCTCAGAACTGCGCGAAAACTTGTATTCCGGCTCAAAACAACGGAATACATCGTTTTAGATCGAAACTAGCAAGATTCACGAGCATCGATTTTACAACTCGTCGAAGAGTACACAAGAGAAAGGTGTAAACTTTTTCTCTCAGAACTGCACGAAAACTTGTATTCCGGCTCAAAACAACAGGATACATCGTTTTAGATCGAAACTAGCAAGATTCACGAGCATCGATTTTACAAGTCGTCGAAGAGTAGACGAGAGAAAGGTGTAAACTTTTTCTCTCAGAACTGCGCGAAAACTTGTATTCCGGCACAAAACAACGGGATTCATCGTTTTAGATCGAAACTAGCAAGATTCACGAGCATCGATTTTACAAGTCCTCGAAGAGTAGACGAGAGAAAGGTGTAAACGTTTTCTCTCAGAACTGCGTCAGAACTTGTATTCCGGCTCAGAACAACGGGTTACTTCGTTTTAGATCGAAACTAGCAAGATTCACGAGCATCGATTTTACAAGTCCTCGAAGAGTAGACGAGAGAAAGGCGTAAACTTTTTCTCTCAGAACTGCGCGAAAACTTCTATTCCAGCTCAAAACAACAAGATACATCGTTGTAGATCGAAACTAGCAAGATTCACGAGCATTGATTTTACAAGTCGTCGAAGAGTAAACGAGAGAAAGGTGTAAACTTTTTCTCTCAGAACTGCGCGAAAACTTGTATTCCGGCTCAAAACAACGGAATACATCGTTTTAGATCGAAACTAGCCAGATTCACGAGCATCGATATTACAAGTCGTCGAAGAGTAGACGAGAGAAAGGTGTAAACTTTTTCTCTTAGAACTGCGCGAAAACTTGTATTCGGGCTCAAAAAAACGGGATACATCGTTTTAGATCGAAACTAGCAAGATTCACGAGCATCTATTTTACAAGTCTTCGAAGAGTAGACGAGAGAAAGGTGTACACTTTCTCTCAGAACTGCGCGAAAACTTGTATTCCGGCTCAAAACAACGGGTTACATCGTTTAAGATCGAAACTAGCAAGATTCACGAGCATCGATTTTACAAGTCGTCGAAGAGTAGACGAGAGAAAGGTGTAAACTTTTTCTCTCAGTACTGCGCGAAAACTTATATTCCGGCTCAAAACAACATAATTCATCGTTTTAGATCGAAACTAGCAAGATTCACGAGCATCGATTTTACAAGTCGTCGAAGAGTAGACGAGAGAAAGGTGTAAACTTTTTCTCTTAGAACTGCGCGAAAACTTGTATTCGGGCTCAAAAAAACGGGATACATCGTTTTAGATCGAAACTAGCAAGATTCACGAGCATCTATTTTACAAGTCTTCGAAGAGTAGACGAGAGAAAGGTGTACACTTTCTCTCAGAACTGCACGAAAACTTGTATTCCGGCTCAAAACAACAGGATACATCGTTTTAGATCGAAACTAGCAAGATTCACGAGCATCGATTTTACAAGTCGTCGAAGAGTAGACGAGAGAAAGGTGTAAACTTTTTCTCTCAGAACTGCGCGAAAACGTGTATTCCGGCTCAAAACAACGGGATACATCGTTTTAGATCGAAACGAGCAAGATTCACGAGCATCGATTTTACAAGTCCTCGAAGAGTAGACGAGAGAAAGGTGTAAACTTTTTCTCTCAGAACTGCACGAAAACTTGTATTCCGGCTCAAAAAAACGGGATACATCGTTTTAGATCGAAACTAGCAAGATTCACGAGCATCGATTTTACAAGTCGTCGAAGAGTAGACGAGAGAAAGGTGTAAACTTTTTCTTTCAGAACTGCACGAAAACTTGTATTCCGGCTCAAAACAACGGGATACATCGTTTTAGATCGAAACGAGCAAGATTCACGAGCATCAATTTTACAAGTCGTCGAAGAGTAGACGAGAGAAAGGTGTAAACTTTTTCTCTCAGAACTGCGCGAAAACTTGTATTCCGGCTCAAAACAACAGGATTCATCGTTTTAGATCGAAACTAGCAAGATTAACGAGCATCGATTTTACCAGTCCTCGAAGAGTAGACGAGAGAAAGGTGTAAACTTTTTCTCTCAGAACTGCACGAAAACTTGTATTCCGGCTCAAAACAACGGGATACATCGTTTTAGATCGAAACTAGCAAGATTCACAAGCATCGCTTTTACAAGTCGTCGATGAGTACACGAGGGAAAGGTGTAAACTTTTTTCTCAGAACTGCGCGAGAACTTGTATACCGGCTCAAAAAAACGGGATACATCGTTTTAGATCGAAACTAGCAAGATTCACGAGCATCGATTTTACAAGTCGTCGAAGAGTAGACGAGAGAAAGGTGTAAACTTTTTTTCTCAGAACTGCGCGAAAACTTGTATTCCGGCTCAAAACAACGGAATACATCGTTTTAGATCGAAACTAGCAAGATTCACGAGCATCGATTTTACAGTAAACTCGTCGAAGAGTAGACAAGAGAAAGGTGTAAACTTTTTCTCTCAGAACTGCACGAAAACTTGTATTCCGGCTCAAAACAACAGGATACATCGTTTTAGATCGAAACTAGCAAGATTCACGAGCATCGATTTCACAAGTCGTCGAAGAGTAGACGAGAGAAAGGTGTAAACTTTTTCTCTCAGAACTGCGCGAAAACTTGTATTCCGGCTCAAAACAACGGGATTCATCGTTTTAGATCGAAACTAGCAAGATTCACGAGCATCGATTTTACAAGTCCTCGAAGAGTAGACGAGAGAAAGGTGTAAACGTTTTCTCTCAGAACTGCGTCAGAACTTGTATTCCGGCTCAGAACAACGGGTTACATCGTTTTAGATCGAAACTAGCAAGATTCACGAGCATCGATTTTACAAGTCCTCGAAGAGTAGACGAGAGAAAGGTTTAAACTTTTTCTCTCAGAACTGCACGAAAACTTGTATTCCGGCTCAAAACAACGGGATACATCGTTTTAGATCGAAACGAGCAAGATTCACGAGCATCGATTTTACAAGTCCTCGAAGAGTAGACGAGAGAAAGGTGTAAACTTTTTCTCTCAGAACTGCACGAAAACTTGTATTCTGGCTCAAAAAAACGGGATACATCGTTTTAAATCGAAACTAGCAAGATTCACGAGCATCGATTTTAGAAGTCGTCGAAGAGCAGACGAGAGAAAGGTGTAAACTTTTTTTCTCAGAACTGCGCGAAAACTTATATTCCGGCTCAAAACAACGGAATACATCGTTTTAGATTGAAACTAGCAAGATTCACGAGCATCGATTTTACAACTCGTCGAAGAGTAGACGAGAGAAAGGTGTAAACTTTTTCTTTCAGTACTGCACGAAAACTTGTATTCCGGCTCAAAACAACGGGATACATCGTTTTAGATCGAAACGAGCAAGATTCACGAGCATCGATTTTACAAGTCGTCGAAGAGTAGACGAGAGAAAGGTGTAAACTTTTTCTCTCAGAACTGCGCGAAAACTTGTATTCCGGCTCAAAACAACAGGATTCATCGTTTTAGATCGAAACTAGCAAGATTCACGAGCATCGATTTTACAAGTCCTCGAAGAGTAGACGAGAGAAAGGTGTAAACTTTTTCTCTCAGAACTGCACGAAAACTTGTATTCCGGCTCAAAACAACGGGATACATTGTTTTAGATCGAAACTAGCAAGATTCACAAGCATCGCTTTTACAAGTCGTCGATGAGTACACGAGGGAAAGGTGTAAACTTTTTTCTCAGAACTGCGCGAGAACTTGTATACCGGCTCAAAAAAACGGGATACATCGTTTTAGATCGAAACTAGCAAGATTCACGAGCATCGATTTTACAAGTCGTCGAAGAGTAGACGAGAGAAAGGTGTAAACTTTTTTTCTCAGAACTGCGCGAAAACTTGTATTCCGGCTCAAAACAACGGAATACATCGTTTTAGATCGAAACTAGCAAGATTCACGAGCATCGATTTTACAGTAAACTCGTCGAAGAGTAGACAAGAGAAAGGTGTAAACTTTTTCTCTCAGAACTGCACGAAAACTTGTATTCCGGCTCAAAACAACAGGATACATCGTTTTAGATCGAAACTAGCAAGATTCACGAGCATCGATTTTACAAGTCGTCGAAGAGTAGACGAGAGAAAGGTGTAAACTTTTTCTCTCAGAACTGCGCGAAAACTTGTATTCCGGCTCAAAACAACGGGATTCATCGTTTTAGATCGAAACTAGCAAGATTCACGAGCATCGATTTTACAAGTCCTCGAAGAGTAGACGAGAGAAAGGTGTAAACGTTTTCTCTCAGAACTGCGTCAGAACTTGTATTCCGGCTCAGAACAACGGGTTACATCGTTTTAGATCGAAACTAACAAGATTCACGAGCATCGATTTTACAAGTCCTCGAAGAGTAGACGAGAGAAAGGTTTAAACTTTTTCTCTCAGAACTGCACGAAAACTTGTATTCCGGCTCAAAACAACGGGATACATCGTTTTAGATCGAAACGAGCAAGATTCACGAGCATCGATTTTACAAGTCCTCGAAGAGTAGACGAGAGAAAGGTGTAAACTTTTTCTCTCAGAACTGCACGAAAACTTGTATTCCGGCTCAAAAAAACGGGATACATCGTTTTAGATCGAAACTAGCAAGATTCACGAGCATCGATTTTAGAAGTCGTCGAAGAGCAGACGAGAGAAAGGTGTAAACTTTTTTTCTCAGAACTGGCGAAAACTTATATTCCGGCTGAAAACAACGGAATACATCGTTTTAGATTGAAACTAGCAAGATTCACGAGCATCGATTTTACAACTCGTCGAAGAGTAGACGAGAGAAAGGTGTAAACTTTTTCTTTCAGTACTGCACGAAAACTTGTATTCCGGCTCAAAACAACGGGATACATCGTTTTAGATCGAAACGAGCAAGATTCACGAGCATCGATTTTACAAGTCCTCGAAGAGTAGACGAGAGAAAGGTGTAAACTTTTTCTCTCAGAACTGCACGAAAACTTGTATTCCGGCTCAAAACAACGGGATACATTGTTTTAGATCGAAACTAGCAAGATTCACAAGCATCGCTTTTACAAGTCGTCGATGAGTACACGAGGGAAAGGTGTAAACTTTTTTCTCAGAACTGCGCGAGAACTTGTATACCGGCTCAAAAAAACGGGATACATCGTTTTAGATCGAAACTAGCAAGATTCACGAGCATCGATTTTACAAGTCGTCGAAGAGTAGACGAGAGAAAGGTGTAAACTTTTTTTCTCAGAACTGCGCGAAAACTTGTATTCCGGCTCAAAACAACGGAATACATCGTTTTAGATCGAAACTAGCAAGATTCACGAGCATCGATTTTACAGTAAACTCGTCGAAGAGTAGACAAGAGAAAGGTGTAAACTTTTTCTCTCAGAACTGCACGAAAACTTGTATTCCGGCTCAAAACAACAGGATACATCGTTTTAGATCGAAACTAGCAAGATTCACTAGCATCGATTTTACAAGTCGTCGAAGAGTAGACGAGAGAAAGGTGTAAACTTTTTCTCTCAGAACTGCGCGAAAACTTGTATTCCGGCTCAAAACAACGGGATTCATCGTTTTAGATCGAAACTAGCAAGATTCACGAGCATCGATTTTACAAGTCCTCGAAGAGTAGACGAGTGAAAGGTGTAAACGTTTTCTCTCAGAACTGCGTCAGAACTTGTATTCCGGCTCAGAACAACGGGTTACATCGTTTTAGATCGAAACTAGCAAGATTCACGAGCATCGATTTTACAAGTCCTCGAAGAGTAGACGAGAGAAAGGTTTAAACTTTTTCTCTCAGAACTGCACGAAAACTTGTATTCCGGCTCAAAACAACGGGATACATCGTTTTAGATCGAAACTAGCAAGATTCACGAGCATCGATTTTACAAGTCGTCGAAGAGTAGACGAGAGAAAGGTGTAAACTTTTTCTCTCAGAACTGCGCGAAAACTTGTATTCCAGCTCAAAACAACGAGATACATCGTTGTAGATTGAAACTAGCAAGATTCACGAGCATTGATTTTACAAGTCGTCGAAGAGTAGACGAGAGAAAGGTGTAAACTTTTTCTCTCAGAACTGCGCGAAAACTTGTATTCCGGCTCAAAACAACGGAATACATCGTTTTAGATCGAAACTAGCAAGATTCACGAGCATCGATAATACAAGTCGTCGAAGAGTAGACGAGAGAAAGGTGTAAACTTTTTCTCTCAGAACTGCGCGAAAACTTGTATTCCGGCTCAAAACAACAGGATTCATCGTTTTAGATCGAAACTAGCAAGATTCACGAGCATCGATTTTACAAGTCCTCGAAGAGTAGACGAGAGAAAGGTGTAAACTTTTTCTCTCAGAACTGCACGAAAACTTGTATTCCGGCTCAAAACAACGGGATGCATCGTTTTAGATCGAAACTAGCAAGATTCACAAGCACCGCTTTTACAAGTCGTCGATGAGTACACGAGGGAAAGGTGTAAACTTTTTTCTCAGAACTGCGCGAGAACTTGTATACCGGCTCAAAAAAACGGGATACATCGTTTTAGATCGAAACTAGCAAGATTCACGAGCATCGATTTTACAAGTCGTCGAAGAGTAGACGAGAGAAAGGTGTAAACTTTTTTTCTCAGAACTGCGCGAGAACTTGTATACCGGCTCAAAAAAACGGGATACATCGTTTTAGATTGAAACTAGCAAGATTCACGAGCATCGATTTTACAAGTCGTCGAAGAGTAGACGAGAGAAAGGTGTAAACTTTTTTTCTCAGAACTGCGCGAAAACTTGTATTCCGGCTCAAAACAACGGAATACATCGTTTTAGATCGAAACTAGCAAGATTCACGAGCATCGATTTTACAGTAAACTCGTCGAAGAGTAGACAAGAGAAAGGTGTAAACTTTTTCTCTCAGAACTGCACGAAAACTTGTATTCCGGCTCAAAACAACAGGATACATCGTTTTAGATCGAAACTAGCAAGATTCACGAGCATCGATTTTACAAGTCGTCGAAGAGTAGACGAGAGAAAGGTGTAAACTTTTTCTCTCAGAACTGCGCGAAAACTTGTATTCCGGCTCACAACAACGGGATTCATCGTTTTAGATCGAAACTAGCAAGATTCACGAGCATCGATTTTACAAGTCCTCGAAGAGTAGACGAGAGAAAGGTGTAAACGTTTTCTCTCAGAACTGCGTCAGAACTTGTATTCCGGCTCAGAACAACGGGTTACATCGTTTTAGATCGAAACTAGCAAGATTCACGAGCATCGATAATACAAGTCGTCGAAGAGTAGACGAGAGAAAGGTGTAAACTTTTTCTCTCAGAACTGCGCGAAAACTTGTATTCCGGCTCAAAACAACAGGATTCATCGTTTTAGATCGAAACTAGCAAGATTCACGAGCATCGATTTTACAAGTCCTCGAAGAGTAGACGAGAGAAAGGTGTAAACTTTTTCTCTCAGAACTGCACGAAAACTTGTATTCCGGCTCAAAACAACGGGATGCATCGTTTTAGATCGAAACTAGCAAGATTCACAAGCACCGCTTTTACAAGTCGTCGATGAGTACACGAGGGAAAGGTGTAAACTTTTTTCTCAGAACTGCGCGAGAACTTGTATACCGGCTCAAAAAAACGGGATACATCGTTTTAGATCGAAACTAGCAAGATTCACGAGCATCGATTTTACAAGTCGTCGAAGAGTAGACGAGAGAAAGGTGTAAACTTTTTTTCTCAGAACTGCGCGAGAACTTGTATACCGGCTCAAAAAAACGGGATACATCGTTTTAGATCGAAACTAGCAAGATTCACGAGCATCGATTTTACAAGTCGTCGAAGAGTAGACGAGAGAAAGGTGTAAACTTTTTTTCTCAGAACTGCGCGAAAACTTGTATTCCGGCTCAAAACAACGGAATACATCGTTTTAGATCGAAACTAGCAAGATTCACGAGCATCGATTTTACAGTAAACTCGTCGAAGAGTAGACAAGAGAAAGGTGTAAACTTTTTCTCTCAGAACTGCACGAAAACTTGTATTCCGGCTCAAAACAACAGGATACATCGTTTTAGATCGAAACTAGCAAGATTCACGAGCATCGATTTTACAAGTCGTCGAAGAGTAGACGAGAGAAAGGTGTAAACTTTTTCTCTCAGAACTGCGCGAAAACTTGTATTCCGGCTCAAAACAACGGGATTCATCGTTTTAGATCGAAACTAGCAAGATTCACGAGCATCGATTTTACAAGTCCTCGAAGAGTAGACGAGAGAAAGGTGTAAACGTTTTCTCTCAGAACTGCGTCAGAACTTGTATTCCGGCTCAGAACAACGGGTTACATCGTTTTAGATCGAAACTAGCAAGATTCACGAGCATCGATTTTACAAGTCCTCGAAGAGTAGACGAGAGAAAGGTTTAAACTTTTTCTCTCAGAACTGCACGAAAACTTGTATTCCGGCTCAAAACAACGGGATACATCGTTTTAGATCGAAACTAGCAAGATTCACGAGCATCGATTTTACAAGTCGTCGAAGAGTAGACGAGAGAAAGGTGTAAACTTTTTCTCTCAGAACTGCGCGAAAACTTGTATTCCAGCTCAAAACAACGAGATACATCGTTGTAGATTGAAACTAGCAAGATTCACGAGCATTGATTTTACAAGTCGTCGAAGAGTAGACGAGAGAAAGGTGTAAACTTTTTCTCTCAGAACTGCGCGAAAACTTGTATTCCGGCTCAAAACAACAGGATTCATCGTTTTAGATCGAAACTAGCAAGATTCACGAGCATCGATTTTACAAGTCCTCGAAGAGTAGACGAGAGAAAGGTGTAAACTTTTTCTCTCAGAACTGCACGAAAACTTGTATTCCGGCTCAAAACAACGGGATACATCGTTTTAGATTGAAACTAGCAAGATTCACAAGCGTCGCTTTTACAAGTCGTCGATGAGTACACGAGGGAAAGGTGTAAACTTTTTTCTCAGAACTGCGCGAGAACTTGTATACCGGCTCAAAAAAACGGGATACATCGTTTTAGATCGAAACTAGCAAGATTCACGAGCATCGATTTTACAAGTCGTCGAAGAGTAGACGAGAGAAAGGTGTAAACTTTTTCTCTCAGAACTGCGCGAAAACTTGTATTCCGGCTCAAAACAACGGGATTCATCGTTTTAGATCGAAACTAGCAAGATTCACGAGCATCGATTTTACAAGTCCTCGAAGAGTAGACGAGAGAAAGGTGTAAACGTTTTCTCTCAGAGCTGCGTCAGAACTTGTAATCCGGCTCAGAACAACGGGTTACATCGTTTTAGATCGAAACTAGCAAGATTCACGAGCATCGATTTTACAAGTCCTCGAAGAGTAGACGAGAGAAAGGTTTAAACTTTTTCTCTCAGAACTGCACGAAAACTTGTATTCCGGCTCAAAACAACGGGATACATCGTTTTAGATCGAAACTAGCAAGATTCACGAGCATCGATTTTACAAGTCGTCGAAGAGTAGACGAGAGAAAGGTGTAAACTTTTTCTCTCAGAACTGCACGAAAACTTGTATTCCGGCTCAAAACAACGGGATACATCGTTTTAGATCGAAACTAGCAAGATTCACAAGCGTCGCTTTTACAAGTCGTCGATGAGTACACGAGGGAAAGGTGTAAACTTTTTTCTCAGAACTGCGCGAGAACTTCTATACCGGCTCAAAAAAACGGGATACATCGTTTTAGATCGAAACTAGCAAGATTCACGAGCATCGATTTTACAAGTCGTCGAAGAGTAGACGAGAGAAAGGTGTAAACTTTTTTTCTCAGAACTGCGCGAAAACTTGTATTCCGGCTCAAAACAACGGAATACATCGTTTTAGATCGAAACTAGCAAGATTCACGAGTATCGATTTTACAGTAAACTCGTCGAAGAGTAGACAAGAGAAAGGTGTAAACTTTTTCTCTCAGAACTGCACGAAAACTTGTATTCCGGCTCAAAACAACAGGATACATCGTTTTAGATCGAAACTAGCAAGATTCACGAGCATCGATTTTACAAGTCGTCGAAGAGTAGACGAGAGAAAGGTGTAAACTTTTTCTCTCAGAACTGCGCGAAAACTTGTATTCCGGCTCAAAACAACGGGATTCATCGTTTTAGATCGAAACTAGCAAGATTCACGAGCATCGAATTTACAAGTCCTCGAAGAGTAGACGAGAGAAAGGTGTAAACGTTTTCTCTCAGAGCTGCGTCAGAACTTGTAATCCGGCTCAGAACAACGGGTTACATCGTTTTAGATCGAAACTAGCAAGATTCACGAGCATCGATTTTACAAGTCCTCGAAGAGTAGACGAGAGAAAGGTTTAAACTTTTTCTCTCAAAACTGCACGAAAACTTGTATTCCGGCTCAAAACAACGGGATACATCGTTTTAGATCGAAACTAGCAAGATTCACGAGCATCGATTTTACAAGTCGTCGAAGAGTAGACGAGAGAAAGGTGTAAACTTTTTCTCTCAGAACTGCGCGAAAACTTGTATTCCAGCTCAAAACAACGAGATACATCGTTGTAGATTGAAACTAGCAAGATTCACGAGCATTGATTTTACAAGTCGTCGAAGAGTAGACGAGAGAAAGGTGTAAACTTTTTCTCTCAGAACTGTGCGAAAACTTGTATTCCGGCTCAAAACAACGGAATACATCGTTTTAGATCGAAACTAGCAAGATTCACGAGCATCGATTTTACAAGTCGTCGAAGAGTAGAAAGGTGTAAACTTTTTCTCTCAGAACTGCACGAAAACTTGTATTCCGGCTCAAAACAACGGGATACATCGTTTTAGATCGAAACTAGCAAGATTCACAAGCATCGCTTTTACAATTCGTCGATGAGTACACGAGGGAAAGGTGTAAACTTTTTTCTCAGAACTGCACGAGAACTTGTATACCGGCTCAAAAAAACGGGATACATCGTTTTAGATCGAAACTAGCAAGATTCACGAGCATCGATTTTACAAGTTCTCGAAGAGTAGACGAGAGAAAGGTTTAAACTTTTTCTCTCAGAACTGCACGAAAACTTGTATTCCGGCTCAAAACAACGGGATACATCGTTTTAGATCGAAACTAGCAAGATTCACGAGCATCGATTTTACAAGTCGTCGAAGAGTAGACGAGAGAAAGGTGTAAACTTTTTCTCTCAGAACTGCGCGAAAACTTGTATTCCAGCTCAAAACAACGAGATACATCGTTGTAGATTGAAACTAGCAAGATTCACGAGCATTGATTTTACAAGTCGTCGAAGAGTAGACGAGAGAAAGGTGTAAACTTTTTCTCTCAGAACTGCGCGAAAACTTGTATTCCGGCTCAAAACAACGGAATACATCGTTTTAGATCGAAACTAGCAAGATTCACGAGTATCGAGTTTACAGTAAACTCGTCGAAGAGTAGACAAGAGAAAGGTGTAAACTTTTTCTCTCAGAACTGCACGAAAACTTGTATTCCGGCTCAAAACAACAGGATACATCGTTTTAGATCGAAACTAGCAAGATTCACGAGCATCGATTTTACAAGTCGTCGAAGAGTAGACGAGAGAAAGGTGTAAACTTTTTCTCTCAGAACTGCGCGAAAACTTGTATTCCGGCTCAAAACAACGGGATTCATCGTTTTAAATCGAAACTAGCAAGATTCACGAGCATCGATTTTACAAGTCGTCGAAGAGTAGACGAGAGAAAGGTGTAAACTTTTTCTCTCAGAACTGCGCGAAAACTTGTATTCCAGCTCAAAACAACGAGATACATCGTTGTAGATTGAAACTAGCAAGATTCACGAGCATTGATTTTACAAGTCGTCGAAGAGTAGACGAGAGAAAGGTGTAAACTTTTTCTCTCAGAACTGCGCGAAAACTTGTATTCCGGCTCAAAACAACGGAATACATCGTTTTAGATCGAAACTAGCAAGATTCACGAGCATCGATTTTACAAGTCGTCGAAGAGTAGAAAGGTGTAAACTTTTTCTCTCAGAACTGCACGAAAACTTGTATTCCGGCTCAAAACAACGGGATACATCGTTTTAGATCGAAACTAGCAAGATTCACAAGCATCGCTTTTACAAGTCGTCGATGAGTACACGAGGGAAAAGTGTAAACTTTTTTCTCAGAACTGCGCGAGAACTTGTATACCGGCTCAAAAAAACGGGATACATCGTTTTAGATCGAAACTAGCAAGATTCACGAGCATCGATTTTACAAGTCCTCGAAGAGTAGACGAGAGAAAGGTTTAAACTTTTTCTCTCAGAACTGCACGAAAACTTGTATTCCGGCTCAAAACAACGGGATACATCGTTTTAGATCGAAACTAGCAAGATTCACGAGCATCGATTTTACAAGTCGTCGAAGAGTAGACGAGAGAAAGGTGTAAACTTTTTCTCTCAGAACTGCGCGAAAACTTGTATTCCAGCTCAAAACAACGAGATACATCGTTGTAGATTGAAACTAGCAAGATTCACGAGCATTGATTTTACAAGTCGTCGAAGAGTAGACGAGAGAAAGGTGTAAACTTTTTCTCTCAGAACTGCGCGAAAACTTGTATTCCGGCTCAAAACAACGGAATACATCGTTTTAGATCGAAACTAGCAAGATTCACGAGCATCGATTTTACAAGTCGTCGAAGAGTAGAAAGGTGTAAACTTTTTCTCTCAGAACTGCACGAAAACTTGTATTCCGGCTCAAAACAACGGGATACATCGTTTTAGATCGAAACTAGCAAGATTCACAAGCATCGCTTTTACAAGTCGTCGATGAGTACACGAGGGAAAGGTGTAAACTTTTTTCTCAGAACTGCGCGAGAACTTGTATACCGGCTCAAAAAAACGGGATACATCGTTTTAGATCGAAACTAGCAAGATTCACGAGCATCGATTTTACAAGTCGTCGAAGAGTAGACGAGAGAAAGGTGTAAACTTTTTTTCTCAGAACTGCGCGAAAACTTGTATTCCGTCTCAAAACAACGGAATACATCGTTTTAGATCGAAACTAGCAAGATTCACGAGTATCGATTTTACAGTAAACTCGTCGAAGAGTAGACAAGAGAAAGGTGTAAACTTTTTCTCTCAGAACTGCACGAAAACTTGTATTCCGGCTCAAAACAACAGGATACATCGTTTTAGATCGAAACTAGCAAGATTCACGAGCATCGATTTTACAAGTCGTCGAAGAGTAGACGAGAGAAAGGTGTAAACTTTTTCTCTCAGAACTGCGCGAAAACTTGTATTCCGGCTCAAAACAACGGGATTCATCGTTTTAGATCGAAACTAGCAAGATTCACGAGCATCGATTTTACAAGTCCTCGAAGAGTAGACGAGAGAAAGGTGTAAACGTTTTCTCTCAGAACTGCGTCAGAACTTGTAATCCGGCTCAGAACAACGGGTTACATCGTTTTAGATCGAAACTAGCAAGATTCACGAGCATCGATTTTACAAGTCCTCGAAGAGTAGACGAGAGAAAGGTTTAAACTTTTTCTCTCAGAACTGCACGAAAACTTGTATTCCGGCTCAAAACAACGGGATACATCGTTTTAGATCGAAACTTGCAAGATTCACGAGCATCGATTTTACAAGTCGTCGAAGAGTAGACGAGAGAAAGGTGTAAACTTTTTCTCTCAGAACTGCGCGAAAACTTGTATTCCAGCTCAAAACAACGAGATACATCGTTGTAGATTGAAACTAGCAAGATTCACGAGCATTAATTTTACAAGTCGTCGAAGAGTAGACGAGAGAAAGGTAAACTTTTTCTCTCAGAACTGCGCGAAAACTTGTATTCCGGCTCAAAACAACGGAATACATCGTTTTAGATCGAAACTAGCAAGATTCACGAGCATCGATTTTACAAGTCGTCGAAGAGTAGAAAGGTGTAAACTTTTTCTCTCAGAACTGCACGAAAACTTGTATTCCGGCTCAAAACAACGGGATACATCGTTTTAGATCGAAACTAGCAAGATTCACAAGCATCGCTTTTACAAGTCGTCGATGAGTACACGAGGGAAAGGTGTAAACTTTTTTCTCAGAACTGCGCGAGAACTTGTATACCGGCTCAAAAAAACGGGATACATCGTTTTAGATCGAAACTAGCAAGATTCACGAGCATCGATTTTACAAGTCGTCGAAGAGTAGACGAGAGAAAGGTGTAAACTTTTTTTCTCAGAACTGCGCGAAAACTTGTATTCCGGCTCAAAACAACGGAATACATCGTTTTAGATCGAAACTAGCAAGATTCACGAGTATCGATTTTACAGTAAACTCGTCGAAGAGTAGACAAGAGAAAGGTGTAAACTTTTTCTCTCAGAACTGCACGAAAACTTGTATTCCGGCTCAAAACAACAGGATACATCGTTTTAGATCGAAACTAGCAAGATTCACGAGCATCGATTTTACAAGTCGTCGAAGAGTAGACGAGAGAAAGCTGTAAACTTTTTCTCTCAGAACTGCGCGAAAACTTGTATTCCGGCTCAAGACAACGGGATTCATCGTTTTAGATCGAAACTAGCAAGATTCACGAGCATCGATTTTACAAGTCCTCGAAGAGTAGACGAGAGAAAGGTGTAAACGTTTTCTCTCAGAACTGCGCCAGAACTTGTATTCCGGCACAGAACAACGGGTTACATCGTTTTAGATCGAAACTAGCAAGATTCACGAGCATCGATTTTACAAGTCCTCGAAGAGTAGACGAGAGAAAGGTTTAAACTTTTTCTCTCAGAACTGCACGAAAACTTGTATTCCGGCTCAAAACAACGGGATACATCGTTTTAGATTGAAACTAGCAAGATTCACGAGCATCGATTTTACAAGTCGTCGAAGAGTAGACGAGAGAAAGGTGTAAACTTTTTCTCTCAGAACTGCGCGAAAACTTGTATTCCAGCTCAAAACAACGAGATACATCGTTGTAGATTGAAACTAGCAAGATTCACGAGCATTGATTTTACAAGTCGTCGAAGAGTAGACGAGAGAAAGGTGTAAACTTTTTCTCTCAGAACTGCGCGAAAACTTGTATTCCGGCTCAAAACAACGGAATACATCGTTTTAGATCGAAACTAGCAAGATTCACGAGCATCGATTTTACAAGTCGTCGAAGAGTAGAAAGGTGTAAACTTTTTCTCTCAGAACTGCACGAAAACTTGTATTCCGGCTCAAAACAACGGGATACATCGTTTTAGATCGAAACTAGCAAGTTCACGAGCATCGATTTTACAAGTCGTCGAAGAGTAGACGAGAGAAAGGTGTAAACTTTTTCTCTCAGAACTGCGCGAAAACTTGTATTCCAGCTCAAAACAACGAGATACATCGTTGTAGATCGAAACTAGCAAGATTCACGAGCATTGATTTTACAAGTCGTCGAAGAGTAGACGAGAGAAAGGTGTAAACTTTTTCTCTCAGAACTGCGCGAAAACTTGTATTCCGGCTCAAAACAACGGAATACATCGTTTTAGATCGAAACTAGCAAGATTCACGAGCATCGATTTTACAAGTCGTCGACGAGAGGACGAGAGAAAATTGTAAACTTTTTCTCTCAGAACTGCGCGAAAACTTGTATTCCGGCTCAAAACAACGGGATACATCGTTTTAGATCGAAACGAGCAAGATTCACGAGCATCGATTTTACAAGTCCTCGAAGAGTAGACGAGAGAAAGGTGTAAACTTTTTCTCTCAGAACTGCACGAAAACTTGTATTCCGGCTCAAAAAAACGGGATACATCGTTTTAGATCGAAACTAGCAAGATTCACGAGCATCGATTTTACAAGTCGTCGAAGAGTAGACGAGAGAAAGGTGTAAACTTTTTTTCTCAGAACTGCGCGAAAACTTATATTCCGGCTCAAAACAACGGAATACATCGTTTTAGATCGAAACTAGCAAGATTCACGAGCATCGATTTTACAACTCGTCGAAGAGTAGACGAGAGAAAGGTGTAAACTTTTTCTTTCAGAACTGCACGAAAACTTGTATTCCGGCTCAAAACAACGGGATACATCGTTTTAGATCGAAACGAGCAAGATTCACGAGCATCGATTTTACAAGTCGTCGAAGAGTAGACGAGAGAAAGGTGTAAACTTTTTCTCTCAGAACTGCGCGAAAACTTGTATTCCGGCTCAAAACAACAGGATTCATCGTTTAAATCGAAACTAGCAAGATTCACGAGCATCGATTTTACAAGTCCTCGAAGAGTAGACGAGAGAAAGGTGTAAACTTTTTCTCTCAGAACTGCACGAAAACTTGTATTCCGGCTCAAAACAACGGGATACATCGTTTTAGATCGAAACTAGCAAGATTCACAAGCATCGCTTTTACAAGTCGTCGATGAGTACACGAGGGAAAGGTGTAAACTTTTTTCTCAGAACTGCGCGAGAACTTGTATACCGGCTCAAAAAAACGGGATACATCGTTTTAGATCGAAACTAGCAAGATTCACGAGCATCGATTTTACAAGTCGTCGAAGAGTAGACGAGAGAAAGGTGTAAACTTTTTTTTCTCAGAACTGCGCGAAAACTTGTATTCCGGCTCAAAACAACGGAATACATCGTTTTAGATCGAAACTAGCAAGATTCACGAGCATCGATTTTACAGTAAACTCGTCGAAGAGTAGACAAGAGAAAGGTGTAAACTTTTTCTCTCAGAACTGCACGAAAACTTGTATTCCGGCTCAAAACAACAGGATACATCGTTTTAGATCGAAACTAGCAAGATTCACGAGCATCGATTTTACAAGTCGTCGAAGAGTAGACGAGAGAAAGGTGTAAACTTTTTCTCTCAGAACTGCGCGAAAACTTGTATTCCGGCTCAAAACAACGGGATTCATCGTTTTAGATCGAAACTAGCATGATTCACGAGCATCGATTTTACAAGTCCTCGAAGAGTAGACGAGAGAAAGGTTTAAACTTTTTCTCTCAGAACTGCACGAAAACTTGTATTCCGGCTCAAAACAACGGGATACATCGTTTTAGATCGAAACTAGCAAGATTCACGAGCATCGATTTTACAAGTCGTCGAAGAGTAGACGAGAGAAAGGTGTAAACTTTTTCTCTCAGAACTGCGCGAAAACTTGTATTCCAGCTCAAAACAACGAGATACATCGTTGTAGATTGAAACTAGCAAGATTCACGAGCATTGATTTTACAAGTCGTCGAAGAGTAGACGAGAGAAAGGTGTAAACTTTTTCTCTCAGAACTGCGCGAAAACTTGTATTCCGGCTCAAAACAACGGAATACATCGTTTTAGATCGAAACTAGCAAAATTCACGAGCATCGATATTACAAGTCGTCGAAGAGTAGACGAGAGAAAGGTGTAAACTTTTTCTCTCAGAACTGCACGAAAACTTGTATTCCGGCTCAAAACAACGGGATACATCGTTTTAGATCGAAACTAGCAAGATTCACGAGCATCGATTTTACAAGTCGTCGAAGAGTAGACGAGAGAAAGGTGTAAACTTTTTCTCTCAGAACTGCGCGAAAACTTGTATTCCGGCTCAAAACAACGGGATTCATCGTTTTAGATCGAAACTAGCATGATTCACGAGCATCGATTTTACAAGTCCTCGAAGAGTAGACGAGAGAAAGGTTTAAACTTTTTCTCTCAGAACTGCACGAAAACTTGTATTCCGGCTCAAAACAACGGGATACATCGTTTTAGATCGAAACTAGCAAGATTCACGAGCATCGATTTTACAAGTCGTCGAAGAGTAGACGAGAGAAAGGTGTAAACTTTTTCTCTCAGAACTGCGCGAAAACTTGTATTCCAGCTCAAAACAACGAGATACATCGTTGTAGATTGAAACTAGCAAGATTCACGAGCATTGATTTTACAAGTCGTCGAAGAGTAGACGAGAGAAAGGTGTAAACTTTTTCTCTCAGAACTGCGCGAAAACTTGTATTCCGGCTCAAAACAACGGAATACATCGTTTTAGATCGAAACTAGCAAAATTCACGAGCATCGATATTACAAGTCGTCGAAGAGTAGACGAGAGAAAGGTGTAAACTTTTTCTCTCAGAACTGCACGAAAACTTGTATTCCGGCTCAAAACAACGGGATACATCGTTTTAGATCGAAACTAGCAAGATTCACGAGCATCGATTTTACAAGTCGTCGACGAGTTGATGAGAGAAAATTGTAAACTTTTTCTCTCAGAACTGCGCGAAAACTTGTATTCCGGCTCAAAACAACGGAATGCATCGTTTTAGATCGAAACTAGCAAGATTCACGAGCATCGATTTTACAAGTCGCCGAAGAGTAGACGAGAGAAAGGTGTAAACTTTTTCTCTCAGAACTGCACGAAAACTTGTATTCCGGCTCAAAACAACGGGATACATCGTTTTAGATCGAAACGAGCAAGATTCACGAGCATCGATTTTACAAGTCGTCGAAGAGTAGACGAGAGAAAGGTGTAAACGTTTTCTCTCAGAACTGCGCGAAAACTTGTATTCCGGCTCAAAACAACAGGATTCATCGTTTTAGATCGAAACTAGCAAGATTCACGAGCATCGATTTTAGAAGTCCTCGAAGAGTAGACGAGAGAAAGGTGTAAACTTTTTCTCTCAGAACTGCACGAAAACTTGTATTCCGGCTCAAAACAACGGGATACATCGTTTTAGATCGAAACGAGCAAGATTCACGAGCATCGATTTTACAAGTCGTCGAAGAGTAGACGAGAGAAAGGTGTAAACTTTTTCTCTCAGAACTGCGCGAAAACTTGTATTCCGGCTCAAAACAACAGGATTCATCGTTTAAATCGAAACTAGCAAGATTCACGAGCATCGATTTTACAAGTCCTCGAAGAGTAGACGAGAGAAAGGTGTAAACTTTTTCTCTCAGAACTGCACGAAAACTTGTATTCCGGCTCAAAACAACGGGATACATCGTTTTAGATCGAAACTAGCAAGATTCACAAGCATCGCTTTTACAAGTCGTCGATGAGTACACGAGGGAAAGGTGTAAACTTTTTTTTCTCAGAACTGCGCGAAAACTTGTATTCCGGCTCAAAACAACGGAATACATCGTTTTAGATCGAAACTAGCAAGATTCACGAGCATCGATTTTACAGTAAACTCGTCGAAGAGTAGACAAGAGAAAGGTGTAAACTTTTTCTCTCAGAACTGCACGAAAACTTGTATTCCGGCTCAAAACAACAGGATACATCGTTTTAGATCGAAACTAGCAAGATTCACGAGCATCGATTTTACAAGTCGTCGAAGAGTAGACGAGAGAAAGGTGTAAACTTTTTCTCTCAGAACTGCGCGAAAACTTGTATTCCGGCTCAAAACAACGGGATTCATCGTTTTAGATCGAAACTAGAATGATTCACGAGCATCGATTTTACAAGTCCTCGAAGAGTAGACGAGAGAAAGGTTTAAACTTTTTCTCTCAGAACTGCACGAAAACTTGTATTCCGGCTCAAAACAACGGGATACATCGTTTTAGATCGAAACTAGCAAGATTCACGAGCATCGATTTTACAAGTCGTCGAAGAGTAGACGAGAGAAAGGTGTAAACTTTTTCTCTCAGAACTGCGCGAAAACTTGTATTCCAGCTCAAAACAACGAGATACATCGTTGTAGATTGAAACTAGCAAGATTCACGAGCATTGATTTTACAAGTCGTCGAAGAGTAGACGAGAGAAAGGTGTAAACTTTTTCTCTCAGAACTGCGCGAAAACTTGTATTCCGGCTCAAAACAACGGAATACATCGTTTTAGATCGAAACTAGCAAAATTCACGAGCATCGATATTACAAGTCGTCGAAGAGTAGACGAGAGAAAGGTGTAAACTTTTTCTCTCAGAACTGCGCGAAAACTTGTATTCCGGCTCCAAACAACGGGATACATCGTTTTAGATCGAAACTAGCAAGATTCACGAGCATCGATTTTACAAGTCGTCGACGAGTTGATGAGAGAAAATTGTAAACTTTTTCTCTCAGAACTGCGCGAAAACTTGTATTCCGGCTCAAAACAACGGAATGCATCGTTTTAGATCGAAACTAGCAAGATTCACGAGCATCGATTTTACAAGTCGCCGAAGAGTAGGCGAGAGAAAGGTGTAAACTTTTTCTCTCAGAACTGCACGAAAACTTGTATTCCGGCTCAAAACAACGGGATACATCGTTTTAGATCGAAACGAGCAAGATTCACGAGCATCGATTTTACAAGTCGTCGAAGAGTAGACGAGAGAAAGGTGTAAACGTTTTCTCTCAGAACTGCGCGAAAACTTGTATTCCGGCTCAAAACAACAGGATTCATCGTTTTAGATCGAAACTAGCAAGATTCACGAGCATCGATTTTACAAGTCCTCGAAGAGTAGACGAGAGAAAGGTGTAAACTTTTTCTCTCAGAACTGCACGAAAACTTGTATTCCGGCTCAAAACAACGGGATACATCGTTTTAGATCGAAACTAGCAAGATTCACGAGCATCGATTTTACAAGTCGTCGAAGAGTAGACGAGAGAAAGGTGTAAACTTTTTCTCTCAGAACTGCGCGAAAACTTGTATTCCAGCTCAAAACAACGAGATACATCGTTGTAGATTGAAACTAGCAAGATTCACGAGCATTGATTTTACAAGTCGTCGAAGAGTAGACGAGAGAAAGGTGTAAACTTTTTCTCTCAGAACTGCGCGAAAACTTGTATTCCGGCTCAAAACAACGGAATACATCGTGTTAGATCGAAACTAGCAAAATTCACGAGCATCGATATTACAAGTCGTCGAAGAGTAGACGAGAGAAAGGTGTAAACTTTTTCTCTCAGAACTGCGCGAAAACTTGTATTCCGGCTCAAAACAACGGGATACATCGTTTTAGATCGAAACTAGCAAGATTCACGAGCATCGATTTTACAAGCCGTCGACGAGTTGATGAGAGAAAATTGTAAACTTTTTCTCTCAGAACTGCGCGAAAACTTGTATTCCGGCTCAAAACAACGGAATGCATCGTTTTAGATCGAAACTAGCAAGATTCACGAGCATCGATTTTACAAGTCGCCGAAGAGTAGACGAGAGAAAGGTGTAAACTTTTTCTCTCAGAACTGCACGAAAACTTGTATTCCGGCTCAAAACAACGGGATACATCGTTTTAGATCGAAACGAGCAAGATTCACGAGCATCGATTTTACAAGTCGTCGAAGAGTAGACGAGAGAAAGGTGTAAACGTTTTCTCTCAGAACTGCGCGAAAACTTGTATTCCGGCTCAAAACAACAGGATTCATCGTTTTAGATCGAAACTAGCAAGATTCACGAGCATCGATTTTACAAGTCCTCGAAGAGTAGACGAGAGAAAGGTGTAAACTTTTTCTCTCAGAACTGCACGAAAACTTGTATTCCGGCTCAAAACAACGGGATACATCGTTTTAGATCGAAACTAGCAAGATTCACAAGCATCGCTTTTACAAGTCGTCGATGAGTACACGATGGAAAGGTGTAAACTTTTTTCTCAGAACTGCGCGAGAACTTGTATACCGGCTCAAAAAAACGGGATACATCGTTTTAGATCGAAACTAGCAAGATTCACGAGCATCGATTTTTCAAGTCGTCGAAGAGTAGACGAGAGAAAGGTGTAAACTTTTTTTCTCAGAACTGCGCGAAAACTTGTATTCCGACTCAAAACAACGGAATACATCGTTTTAGATCGAAACTAGCAAGATTCACGAGCATCGATTTTACAACTCGTCGAAGAGTAGACAAGAGAAAGGTGTAAACTTTTTCTTTAAGAACTGCACTAAAACTTGTATTCCGGCTCAAAACAACAGGATACATCGTTTTAGATCGAAACTAGCAAGATTCACGAGCATCGATTTTACAAGTCGTCGAAGAGTAGACGAGAGAAAGGTGTAAACTTTTTCTCTCAGAACTGCGCGAAAACTTGTATTTCGGCTCAAAACAACGGGATTCATCGTTTTAGATCGAAACTAGCAAGATTCACGAGCATCGATTTTACAAGTCCTCGAAGAGTAGACGAGAGAAAGGCGCAAACTTTTTCTCTCAGAACTGCGCGAAAACTTCTATTCCAGCTCAAAACAACGAGATACATCGTTGTAGATCGAAACTAGCAAGATTCACGAGCATTGATTTTACAAGTCGTCGAAGAGTAAACGAGAGAAAGGTGTAAACTTTTTCTCTCAGAACTGCGCGAAAACTTGTATTCCGGCTCAAAACAACGGAATACATCGTTTTAGATCGAAACTAGCAAGATTCACGAGCATCGATATTACAAGTCGTCGAAGAGTAGACAAGAGAAAGGTGTAAACTTTTTCTCTCAGAACTGCGCGAAAACTTGTATTCCGGCTCAAAACAACGGAATACATCGTTTTAGATCGAAACTAGCAAAATTCACGAGCATCGATATTTCAAGTCGTCGAAGAGTAGACGAGAGAAAGGTGTAAACTTTTTCTCTCAGAACTGCGCGAAAACTTGTATTCCGGCTCAAAACAACAGGATTCATCGTTTTAGATCGAAACTAGCAAGATTCACGAGCATCGATTTTACAAGTCTTCGAAGAGTAGACGAGAGAAAGGTGTACACTTTCTCTCAGAACTGCACGAAAACTTGTATTCCGGCTCAAAACAACGGAATGCATCGTTTTAGATCGAAACTAGCAAGATTCACGAGCATCGATTTTACAAGTCGTCGAAGAGTAGACGAAAGAAAGGTGTAAACTTTTTCTCTCAGAACTGCACGATAACTTGTATTCCGGCTCAAAACAACGGGATACATCGTTTTAGATCGAAACGAGCAAGATTCACGAGCATCGATTTTACAAGTCGTCGAAGAGTAGACGAGAGAAAGGTGTAAACTTTTTTCTCAGAACTGCGCGAGAACTTGTATACCGGCTCAAAAAAACGGGATACATCGTTTTAGATCGAAACTAGCAAGATTCACGAGCATCGATTTTACAAGTCCTCGAAGAGTAGACGAGAGAAAGGTGTAAACTTTTTCTCTCAGAACTGCACGAAAACTTGTATTCCGGCTCAAAACAACGGGATACATCGTTTTAGATCGAAACTAGCAAGATTCACAAGCATCGCTTTTACAAGTCGTCGATGAGTACACGATGGAAAGGTGTAAACTTTTTTCTCAGAACTGCGCGAGAACTTGTATACCGGCTCAAAAAAACGGGATACATCGTTTTAGATCGAAACTAGCAAGATTCACGAGCATCGATTTTTCAAGTCGTCGAAGAGTAGACGAGAGAAAGGTGTAAACTTTTTTTCTCAGAACTGCGCGAAAACTTGTATTCCGGCTCAAAACAACGGAATACATCGTTTTAGATCGAAACTAGCAAGATTCACGAGCATCGATTTTACAACTCGTCGAAGAGTAGACAAGAGAAAGGTGTAAACTTTTTCTCTAAGAACTGCACGAAAACTTGTATTCCGGCTCAAAACAACAGGATACATCGTTTTAGATCGAAACTAGCAAGATTCACGAGCATCGATTTTACAAGTCGTCGAAGAGTAGACGAGAGAAAGGTGTAAACTTTTTCTCTCAGAACTGCGCGAAAACTTGTATTTCGGCTCAAAACAACGGGATTCATCGTTTTAGATCGAAACCAGCAAGATTCACGAGCATCAATTTTACAAGTCCTCGAAGAGTAGACGAGAGAAAGGTGTAAACGTTTTCTCTCAGAACTGCGTCAGAACTTGTATTCCGGCTCAGAACAACGGGTTACATCGTTTTAGATCGAAACTAGCAAGATTCACGAGCATCGATTTTACAAGTCCTCGAAGAGTAGACGAGAGAAAGGCGTAAACTTTTTCTCTCAGAACTGCGCGAAAACTTCTATTCCAGCTCAAAACAACGAGATACATCGTTGTAGATCGAAACTAGCAAGATTCACGAGCATTGATTTTACAAGTCGTCGAAGAGTAAACGAGAGAAAGGTGTAAACTTTTTCTCTCAGAACTGCGCGAAAACTTGTATTCCGGCTCAAAACAACGGAATACATCGTTTTAGATCGAAACTAGCAAGATTCACGAGCATCGATATTACAAGTCGTCGAAGAGTAGACAAGAGAAAGGTGTAAACTTTTTCTCTTAGAACTGCGCGAAAACTTGTATTCCGGCTCAAAAAAACGGGATACATCGTTTTAGATCGAAACTAGCAAGATTCACGAGCATCTATTTTACAGGTCTTCGAAGAGTAGACGAGAGAAAGGTGTACACTTTCTCTCAGAACTGCACGAAAACTTGTATTCCGCCTCAAAACAACGGTATACATCGTTTTTGATCGAAACTAGCAAGATTCACGAGCATCGATTTTACAAGTCGTCGACGAGTAGACGAGAGAAAATTGTAAACTTTTTCTCTCAGAACTGCGCGAAAACTTGTATTCCGGCTCAAAACAACGGGATACATCGTTTTAGATCGAAACTAGCAAGATTCACGAGCATCGATTTTACAAGTCTTCGAAGAGTAGACGAGAGAAAGGTGTAAACTTTTTCTCTCAGAACTGCACGAAAACTTGTATTCCGGCTCAAAACAACGGTATACATCGTTTTAGATCGAAACTAGTAAGATTCGCGAGCATCGATTTTACAAATCGTCGACGAGTAGACGAGAGAAAATTGTAAACTTTTTCTCTCAGAACTGCGCGAAAACTTGTATTCCGGCTCAAAACAACGGAATGCATCGTTTTAGATCGAAACAGGCAAGATTCACGAGCATCGATTTTACAAGTCGTCGAGGAGTAGAGAGAAAGGTGTAAACTTTTTCTCTCAGAACTGCACGAAAACTTGTATTCCGGCTCAAAACAACGGGATACATCGTTTTAGATCGAAACTAGCAAGATTCACGAGCATCGATTTTACAAGTCGTCGAAGAGTAGACGAGAGAAAGGTGTAAACTTTTTCTCTCAGAACTGCGCGAAAACTTGTATTCCAGCTCAAAACAACGAGATACATCGTTGTAGATCGAAACTAGCAAGATTCACGAGCATTGATTTTACAAGTCGTCGAAGAGTAGACGAGAGAAAGGTGTAAACTTTCTCTCTCAGAACTGCGCGAAAACTTGTATTCCGGCTCAAAACAACGGAATACATCGTTTTAGATCGAAACTAGCAAGATTCACGAGCATCGATTTTACAAGTCGTCGACGAGTAGACGAGAGAAAATTGTAAACTTTTTCTCTCAGAACTGCGCAAAAACTTGTATTCCGGCTCAAAACAACGGGATACATCGTTTAGATCAAAACTAGCAAGATTCACGAGCATCGATTTTACAAGTCGTCGAAGAGTAGACGAGAGAAAGGTGTAAACTTTTTCTCTCAGAACTGCGCGAAAACATGTATTCCGGCTCAAAACAACGGGATTCATCGTTTTAGATCGAAACTAGCAAGATTCACGAGCATCGATTTTACAAGTCCTCGAAGAGTAGACGAGAGAAAGGTGTAAACGTTTTCTCTCAGAACTGCGTCAGAACTTGTATTCCGGCTCAGAACAACGGGTTACATCGTTTTAGATCGAAACTAGCAAGATTCACGAGCATCGATTTTACAAGTCCTCGAAGAGTAGATGAGAGAAAGGTGTAAGCTTTTTCTCTCAGAACTGCGCGAAAACTTCTATTCCAGCTCAAAACAACGAGATACATCGTTGTAGATCGAAACTAGCAAGATTCACGAGCATTGATTTTACAAGTCGTCGAAGAGTATACGAGAGAAAGGTGTAAACTTTTTCTCTCAGAACTGTGCGAAAACTTGTATTCCGGCTCAAAACAACGGAATACAACGTTTTAGGTCGAAACTACCAAGATTCACGAGCATCGATATAACAAGTCGTCGAAGAGTAGACGAGAGAAAGGTGTAAACTTTTTCTCTCAGAACTGCGCGAAAACTTGTATTCCGGCTCAAAAAAACGGGATACATCGTTTTAGATCGAAACTAGCAAGATTCACGAGCATCTATTTTACAAGTCTTCGAAGAGTAGACGAGAGAAAGGTGTACACTTTCTCTCAGAACTGCGCGAAAACTTGTATTCTGGCTCAAAACAACGGGATACATCGTTTTAGATCGAAACTAGCAAGATTCACGAGCATCGATTTTACAAGTCGTCGAAGAGTAGACGAGAGAAAGGTGTAAACTTTTTCTCTCAGAACTGCGCGAAAACTTGTATTCCGGCTCAAAACAACAGGATTCATCGTTTTAGATCGAAACTAGCAAGATTCACGAGCATCGATTTTACAAGTCCTCGAAGAGTAGACGAGAGAAAGGTGTAAACTTTTTCTCTCAGAACTGCACGAAAACTTGTATTCCGGCTCAAAACAACGGGATACATCGTTTTAGATCGAAACTAGCAAGATTCTCAAGCATCGCTTTTACAAGTCGTCGATGAGTACACGAGGGAAAGGTGTAAACCTTTTTCTCAGAACTGCGCGGGAACTTGTATACCGGCTCAAAAAAACGGGATACATCGTTTTAGATCGAAACAAGCAAGATTCACGAGCATCGATTTTACAAGTCGTCGAAGAGTAGACGAGAGAAAGGTGTAAACTTTTTTTCTCAGAACTGCGCGAAAACTTGTATTCCGGCTCAAAACAACGGAATACATCGTTTTAGATCGAAACTAGCAAGATTCACGAGCATCGATTTTACAACTCGTCGAAGAGTAGACGAGAGAAAGGTGTAAACTTTTTCTCTCAGAAATGCGCGAAAACTTGTATTCCGGCTCAAAACAACGTGATACATCGTTTTAGATCGAAACTAGCAAGATTCACGAGCATCGATTTTACAAGTCCTCGAAGAGTAGACGAGAGAAAGGTGTAAACGTTTCCTCTCAGAACTGCGTCAGAACTTGTATTCCGGCTCAGAACGACGGGTTACATCGTTTTAGATCGAAACTAGCAAGATTCACGAGCATCGATTTTACAAGTCCTCGAAGAGTAGACGAGAGAAAGGTGTAAACTTTTTCTTTCAGAACTGCGCGAAAACTTCTATGCCAGCTCAAAACAACGAGATACATCGTTGTAGATCGAAAGTAGCAAGATTCACGAGCATTGATTTTACAAGTCGTCGAAGAGTAGACGAGAGAAAGGTGTAAACTTTTTCTCTCAGAACTGCGCGAAAACTTGTATTCCGGCTCAAAACAACGGAATACAACGTTTTAGATCGAAACTAGCAAGATTCACGAGCATCGATATAACAAGTCGTCGAAGAGTAGACGAGCGAAAGGTGTAAACTTTTTCTCTCAGAACTGCACGAAAACTTGTATTCCGGCTCAAAACAACGGGATACATCGTTTTAGATCGAAACTAGCAAGATTCACGAGCATCGATTTTACAAGTCGTCGAAGAGTAGACGAGAGAAAGGTGTAAACTTTTTCTCTCAGAACTGCGCGAAAACTTGTATTCCAGCTCAAACCAACGAGATACATCGTTGTAGATCGAAACTAGCAAGATTCACGAGAATTGATTTTACAAGTCGTCGAAGAGTAGACGAGAGAAAGGTGTAAACTTTTTCTCTCAGAACTGCGCGAAAACTTGTATTCCGGCTCAAAACAACGGAATACATCGTTTTAGATCGAAACTAGCAAGATTCACGAGCATCGACTTTACAAGTCGTCGACGAGTAGACGAGAGAAAATTGTAAACTTTTTCTCTCAGAACTGCACGAAAACTTGTATTCCGGCTCAAAACAAGGGGATACATCGTTTTAGATCGAAACTAGCAAGATTCACAAGCATCGATTTTACAAGTCGTCGATGAGTACACGAGGGAAAGGTGTAAACTTTTTTCTCAGAACGGCGCGAGAACTTGTATACCGGCTCAAAAAAACGGGATACATCGTTTTAGATCGAAACTAGCAAGATTTACGAGCATCGATTTTACTAGTCGTCGAAGAGTAGACGAGAGAAAGGTGAAAACTTTTTTTCTCAGAACTGCGCGAAAACTTATATTCCGGCTCAAAACAACGGAATACATCGTTTTAGATCGAAACTAGCAAGATTCACGAGCATCGATTTTACAACTCGTCGAAGAGTAGACGAGAGAAAGGTGTAAACTTTTTCTCTCAGAACTGCACGAAAACTTGTATTCCGGCTCAAAACAACGGGATACATCGTTTTAGATCAAAACTAGCAAGATTCACGAGCATCGATTTTACAAGTCGTCGAAGAGTAGACGAGAGGAAGGTGTAAACTTTTTCTCTCAGAACTGCGCGAAAACATGTATTCCGGCTCAAAACAACGGGATTCATCGTTTTAGATCGAAACTAGCAAGATTCACGAGCATCGAGTTTACAAGTCCTCGAAGAGTAGACGAGAGAAAGGTGTAAACGTTTTCTCTCAGAACTGCGTCAGAACTTGTATTCCGGCTCAGAACAACGGGTTACATCGTTTTAGATCGAAACTAGCAAGATTCACGAGCATTGATTTTACAAGTCCTCGAAGAGTAGACGAGAGAAAGGTGTACACTTTTTCTCTCAGAACTGCGCGAAAACTTCTATTCCAGCTCAAAACAACGAGATACATCGTTGTAGATCGAAACTAGCAAGATTCACGAGCATTGATTTTACAAGTCGTCGAAGAGTAGACGAGAGAAAGGTGTAAACGTTTTCTCTCAGAACTGAGCGAAAACTTGTATTCCGGCTCAAAACAATGGAATACAACGTTTTAGATCGAAACTAGCAAGATTCACGAGCATCGATATAACAAGTCGTCGAAGAGTAGACGAGAGAAAAGTGTAAACTTTTTCTCTCACAACTGCGCGAAAACTTGTATTCCGGCTCAAAAAAACGGGATACATCGTTTTAGATCGAAACTAGCAAGATTCACGAGCATCTATTTTACAAGTCTTCGAAGAGTAGACGAGAGAAAGGTGTACACTTTCTCTCAGAACTGCACGAAAACTTGTATTCCGGCTCAAAACAACGGTATACATCGTTTCAGATCGAAACTAGCAAGATTCACGAGCATCGATTTTACAAGTCGTCGACGAGTAGACGAGAGAAAATTGTAAACTTTTTCTCTCAGAACTGCGCGAAAACTTGTATTCCGGCTCAAAACAACGGGATACATCGTTTTAGATCGAAACTAGCAAGATTCACGAGCATCGATTTTACAAGTCGTCGAAGAGTAGACGAGAGAAAGGTGTAAACTTTTTCTCTCAGAACTGCGCGAAAACTTGTATTCCGGCTCAAAACAACGGAATACATCGTTTTAGATCGAAACTAGCAAGATTCACGAGCATCGATTTCACAACTCGTCGAAGAGTAGACGAGAGAAAGGTGTAAACTTTTTCTCTCAGAACTGCACGAAAACTTGTATTCCGGCTCAAAACAACAGGATACATCGTTTTAGATCGAAACTCGCAAGATTCACGAGCATCGATTTTACAAGTCGTCGAAGAGTAGACTAGAGAAAGGTGTAAACTTTTTCTCTCAGAACTGCGCGAAAACTTGTATTCCGGCTCAAAACAACGGGATTCATCGTTTTAGATCGAAACTAGCAAGATTCACGAGCATCGATTTTACAAGTCCTCGAAGAGTAGACGAGAGAAAGGTGTAAACGTTTTCTCTCAGAACTGCGTCAGAACTTGTATTCCGGCTCAGAACAACGGGTTACATCGTTTTAGATCGAAACTAGCAAGATTCACGAGCATCTATTTTACAAGTCTTCGAAGAGTACACGAGAGAAAGGTGTACACTTTCTCTCAGAACTGCACGAAAACTTGTATTCCGGCTCAAAACAACGGGATACATCGTTTTAGATCGAAACTAGCAAGATTCACGAGCATCGATTTTACAAGTCGTCGAAGAGTAGACGAGAGAAAGGTGTAAACGTTTTCTCTCAGAACTGCGCGAAAACTTGTATTCCAGCTCAAACCAACGAGATACATCGTTGTAGATCGAAACTAGCAAGATTCACGAGAATTGATTTTACAAGTCGTCGAAGAGTAGACGAGAGAAAGGTGTAAACTTTTTCTCTCAGAACTGCGCGAAAACTTGTATTCGGGCTCAAAATAACGGAATACATCGTTTTAGATCGAAACTAGCAAGATTCACGAGCATCGACTTTACAAGTCGTCGACGAGTAGACGAGAGAAAATTGTAAACTTTTTCTCTCAGAACTGCACGAAAACTTGTATTCCGGCTCAAAACAAGGGGATACATCGTTTTAGATCGAAACTAGCAAGATTCACAAGCATCGATTTTACAAGTCGTCGATGAGTACACGAGGGAAAGGTGTAAACTTTTTTCTCAGAACGGCGCGAGAACTTGTATACCGGCTCAAAAAAACGGGATACATCGTTTTAGATCGAAACTAGCAAGATTTACGAGCATCGATTTTACTAGTCGTCGAAGAGTAGACGAGAGAAAGGTGAAAACTTTTTTTCTCAGAACTGCGCGAAAACTTATATTCCGGCTCAAAACAACGGAATACATCGTTTTAGATCGAAACTAGCAAGATTCACGAGCATCGATTTTACAACTCGTCGAAGAGTAGACGAGAGAAAGGTGTAAACTTTTTCTCTCAGAACTGCACGAAAACTTGTATTCCGGCTCAAAACAACGGGATACATCGTTTTAGATCAAAACTAGCAAGATTCACGAGCATCGATTTTACAAGTCGTCGAAGAGTAGACGAGAGAAAGGTGTAAACTTTTTCTCTCAGAACTGCGCGAAAACGTATTCCGGCTCAAAACAACGGGATTCATCGTTTTAGATCGAAACTAGCAAGATTCACGAGCATCGAGTTTACAAGTCCTCGAAGAGTAGACGAGAGAAAGGTGTAAACGTTTTCTCTCAGAACTGCGTCAGAACTTGTATTCCGGCTCAGAACAACGGGTTACATCGTTTTAGATCGAAACTAGCAAGATTCACGAGCATTGATTTTACAAGTCCTCGAAGAGTAGACGAGAGAAAGGTGTACACTTTTTCTCTCAGAACTGCGCGAAAACTTCTATTCCAGCTCAAAACAACGAGATACATCGTTGTAGATCGAAACTAGCAAGATTCACGAGCATTGATTTTACAAGTCGTCGAAGAGTAGACGAGAGAAAGGTGTAAACGTTTTCTCTCAGAACTGCGCGAAAACTTGTATTCCGGCTCAAAACAACGGAATACAACGTTTTAGATCGAAACTAGCAAGATTCACGAGCATCGATATAACAAGTCGTCGAAGAGTAGACGAGAGAAAAGTGTAAACTTTTTCTCTCACAACTGCGCGAAAACTTGTATTCCGGCTCAAAAAAACGGGATACATCGTTTTAGATCGAAACTAGCAAGATTCACGAGCATCTATTTTACAAGTCTTCGAAGAGTAGACGAGAGAAAGGTGTACACTTTCTCTCAGAACTGCACGAAAACTTGTATTCCGGCTCAAAACAACGGTATACATCGTTTCAGATCGAAACTAGCAAGATTCACGAGCATCGATTTTACAAGTCGTCGACGAGTAGACGAGAGAAAATTGTAAACTTTTTCTCTCAGAACTGCGCGAAAACTTGTATTCCGGCTCAAAACAACGGGATACATCGTTTTAGATCGAAACTAGCAAGATTCACGAGCATCGATTTTACAAGTCGTCGAAGAGTAGACGAGAGAAAGGTGTAAACTTTTTCTCTCAGAACTGCGCGAAAACTTGTATTCCGGCTCAAAACAACGGAATACATCGTTTTAGATCGAAACTAGCAAGATTCACGAGCATCGATTTCACAACTCGTCGAAGAGTAGACGAGAGAAAGGTGTAAACTTTTTCTCTCAGAACTGCACGAAAACTTGTATTCCGGCTCAAAACAACAGGATACATCGTTTTAAATCGAAACTCGCAAGATTCACGAGCATCGATTTTACAAGTCGTCGAAGAGTAGACTAGAGAAAGGTGTAAACTTTTTCTCTCAGAACTGCGCGAAAACTTGTATTCCGGCTCAAAACAACGGGATTCATCGTTTTAGATCGAAACTAGCAAGATTCACGAGCATCGATTTTACAAGTCCTCGAAGAGTAGACGAGAGAAAGGTGTAAACGTTTTCTCTCAGAACTGCGTCAGAACTTGTATTCCGGCTCAGAACAACGGGTTACATCGTTTTAGATCGAAACTAGCAAGATTCACGAGCATCTATTTTACAAGTCTTCGAAGAGTAGACGAGAGAAAGGTGTACACTTTCTCTCAGAACTGCACGAAAACTTGTATTCCGGCTCAAAACAACGGAATGCATCGTTTTAGATCGAAACTAGCAAGATTCACGAGCATCGATTTTACAAGTCGTCGAAGAGTAGACGAGAGAAAGGTGTAAACTTTTTCTCTCAGAACTGCACGAAAACTTGTATTCCGGCTCAAAACAACGGGATACATCGTTTTAGATCGAAAAGAGCAAGATTCACGAGCATCGATTTTACAAGTCGTCGAAGAGTAGACGAGAGAAAGGTGTAAACTTTTTCTCTCAGAACTGCGCGAAAACTTGTATTCCGTCTCAAAACAACAGGATTCATCGTTTTAGATCGAAACTAGCAAGATTCACGAGCATCGATTTTACAAGTCCTCGAAGAGTAGACGAGAGAAAGGTGTAAACTTTTTCTCTCAGAACTGCACGAAAACTTGTATTCCGGCTCAAAACAACGGGATACATCGTTTTAGATCGAAACTAGCAAGATTCACAAGCATCGCTTTTACAAGTCGTCGATGAGTACACGAGGGAAAGGCGTAAACTTTTTTCTCAGAACTGCGCGAGAACTTGTATACCGGCTCAAAAAAACGGGATACATCGTTTTAGATCGAAACTAGCAAGATTCACGAGCATCGATTTTACAAGTCGTCGAAGAGTAGACGAGAGAAAGGTGTAAACTTTTTTTCTCAGTACTGCGCGAAAACTTGTATTCCGGCTCAAAACAACGGAATACATCGTTTTAGATCGAAACTAGCAAGATTCACGAGCATCGATTTCACAACTCGTCGAAGAGTAGACGAGAGAAAGGTGTAAACTTTTTCTCTCAGAACTGCACGAAAACTTGTATTCCGGCTCAAAACAACAGGATACATCGTTTTAGATCGAAACTAGCAAGATTCACGAGCATCGATTTTACAAGTCGTCGAAGAGTAGACGAGAGAAAGGTGTAAACTTTTTCTCTCAGAACTGCGCGAGAACTTGTATACCGGCTCAAAAAAACGGGATACATCGTTTTAGATCGAAACTAGCAAGATTCACGAGCATCGATTTTACAAGTCCTCGAAGAGTAGAAGAGAGAAAAGTGTAAACTTTTTCTCTCACAACTGCGCGAAAACTTGTATTCCGGCTCAAAAAAACGGGATACATCGTTTTAGATCGAAACTAGCAAGATTCACGAGCATCTATTTTACAAGTCTTCGAAGAGTAGACGAGAGAAAGGTGTACACTTTCTCTCAGAACTGCACGAAAACTTGTATTTCGGCTCAAAACAACGGTATACATCGTTTCAGATCGAAACTAGCAAGATTCACGAGCATCGATTTTACAAGTCGTCGACGAGTAGACGAGAGAAAATTGTAAACTTTTTCTCTCAGAACTGCGCGAAAACTTGTATTCCGGCTCAAAACAACGGGATACATCGTTTTAGATCGAAACTAGCAAGATTCACGAGCATCGATTTTACAAGTCGTCGAAGAGTAGACGAGAGAAAGGTGTAAACTTTTTCTCTCAGAACTGCGCGATAACTTGTATTCCGGCTCAAAACAACGGAATACATCGTTTTAGATCGAAACTAGCAAGATTCACGAGCATCGATTTCACAACTCGTCGAAGAGTAGACGAGAGAAAGGTGTAAACTTTTTCTCTCAGAACTGCACGAAAACTTGTATTCCGGCTCAAAACAACGGGATACATCGTTTTAGATCGAAACTAGCAAGATTCACGAGCATCGATTTTACAAGTCGTCGAAGAGTAGACGAGAGAAAGGTGTAAACTTTTTCTCTCAGAACTGCGCGAAAACTTGTATTCCGGCTCAAAACAACGGAATACATCGTTTTAGATCGAAACTAGCAAGATTCACGAGCATCGATTTCACAACTCGTCGAAGAGTAGACGAGAGAAAGGTGTAAACTTTTTCTCTCAGAACTGCACGAAAACTTGTATTCCGGCTCAAAACAACAGGATACATCGTTTTAGATCGAAACTCGCAAGATTCACGAGCATCGATTTTACAAGTCGTCGAAGAGTAGACTAGAGAAAGGTGTAAACTTTTTCTCTCAGAACTGCGCGAAAACTTGTATTCCGGCTCAAAACAACGGGATTCATCGTTTTAGATCGAAACTAGCAAGATTCACGAGCATCGATTTTACAAGTCCTCGAAGAGTAGACGAGAGAAAGGTGTAAACGTTTTCTCTCAGAACTGCGTCAGAACTTGTATTCCGGCTCAGAACAACGGGTTACATCGTTTTAGATCGAAACTAGCAAGATTCACGAGCATCTATTTTACAAGTCTTCGAAGAGTAGACGAGAGAAAGGTGTACACTTTCTCTCAGAACTGCACGAAAACTTGTATTCCGGCTCAAAACAACGGAATGCATCGTTTTAGATCGAAACTAGCAAGATTCACGAGCATCGATTTTACAAGTCGTCGAAGAGTAGACGAGAGAAAGGTGTAAACTTTTTCTCTCAGAACTGCACGAAAACTTGTATTCCGGCTCAAAACAACGGGATACATCGTTTTAGATCGAAAAGAGCAAGATTCACGAGCATCGATTTTACAAGTCGTCGAAGAGTAGACGAGAGAAAGGTGTAAACTTTTTCTCTCAGAACTGCGCGAAAACTTGTATTCCGTCTCAAAACAACAGGATTCATCGTTTTAGATCGAAACTAGCAAGATTCACGAGCATCGATTTTACAAGTCCTCGAAGAGTAGACGAGAGAAAGGTGTAAACTTTTTCTCTCAGAACTGCACGAAAACTTGTATTCCGGCTCAAAACAACGGGATACATCGTTTTAGATCGAAACTAGCAAGATTCACAAGCATCGCTTTTACAAGTCGTCGATGAGTACACGAGGGAAAGGCGTAAACTTTTTTCTCAGAACTGCGCGAGAACTTGTATACCGGCTCAAAAAAACGGGATACATCGTTTTAGATCGAAACTAGCAAGATTCACGAGCATCGATTTTACAAGTCGTCGAAGAGTAGACGAGAGAAAGGTGTAAACTTTTTTTCTCAGTACTGCGCGAAAACTTGTATTCCGGCTCAAAACAACGGAATACATCGTTTTAGATCGAAACTAGCAAGATTCACGAGCATCGATTTCACAACTCGTCGAAGAGTAGACGAGAGAAAGGTGTAAACTTTTTCTCTCAGAACTGCACGAAAACTTGTATTCCGGCTCAAAACAACAGGATACATCGTTTTAGATCGAAACTAGCAAGATTCACGAGCATCGATTTTACAAGTCGTCGAAGAGTAGACGAGAGAAAGGTGTAAACTTTTTCTCTCAGAACTGCGCGAGAACTTGTATACCGGCTCAAAAAAACGGGATACATCGTTTTAGATCGAAACTAGCAAGATTCACGAGCATCGATTTTACAAGTCCTCGAAGAGTAGAAGAGAGAAAAGTGTAAACTTTTTCTCTCACAACTGCGCGAAAACTTGTATTCCGGCTCAAAAAAACGGGATACATCGTTTTAGATCGAAACTAGCAAGATTCACGAGCATCTATTTTACAAGTCTTCGAAGAGTAGACGAGAGAAAGGTGTACACTTTCTCTCAGAACTGCACGAAAACTTGTATTTCGGCTCAAAACAACGGTATACATCGTTTCAGATCGAAACTAGCAAGATTCACGAGCATCGATTTTACAAGTCGTCGACGAGTAGACGAGAGAAAATTGTAAACTTTTTCTCTCAGAACTGCGCGAAAACTTGTATTCCGGCTCAAAACAACGGGATACATCGTTTTAGATCGAAACTAGCAAGATTCACGAGCATCGATTTTACAAGTCGTCGAAGAGTAGACGAGAGAAAGGTGTAAACTTTTTCTCTCAGAACTGCGCGATAACTTGTATTCCGGCTCAAAACAACGGAATACATCGTTTTAGATCGAAACTAGCAAGATTCACGAGCATCGATTTCACAACTCGTCGAAGAGTAGACGAGAGAAAGGTGTAAACTTTTTCTCTCAGAACTGCACGAAAACTTGTATTCCGGCTCAAAACAACAGGATACATCGTTTTAGATCGAAACTCGCAAGATTCACGAGCATCGATTTTACAAGTCGTCGAAGAGTAGACCAGAGAAAGGTGTAACCTTTTTCTCTCAGAACTGCGCGAAAACTTGTATTCCGGCTCAAAACAACGGGATACATCGTTTTAGATCGAAACTAGCAAGATTCACGAGCATCGATTTTACAAGTCCTCGAAGAGTAGACGAGAGAAAGGTGTAAACGTTTCCTCTCAGAACTGCGTCAGAACTTGTATTCCGGCTCAGAACGACGGGTTACATCGTTTTAGATCGAAACTAGCAAGATTCACGAGCATCGATTTTACAAGTCGTCGAAGAGTAGACGAGAGAAAGGTGTAAACTTTTTCTCTCAGAACTGCGCGAGAACTTGTATACCGGCTCAAAAAAACGGGATACATCGTTTTAGATCGAAACTAGCAAGATTCACGAGCATCGATTTTACAAGTCCTCGAAGAGTAGACGAGAGAAAGGTGTAAACGTTTCCTCTCAGAACTGCGTCAGAACTTGTATTCCGGCTCAGAACGACGGGTTACATCGTTTTAGATCGAAACTAGCAAGATTCACGAGCATCGATTTTACAAGTCGTCGAAGAGTAGACGAGAGAAAGGTGTAAACTTTTTCTCTCAGAACTGCGCGAGAACTTGTATACCGGCTCAAAAAAACGGGATACATCGTTTTAGATCGAAACTAGCAAGATTCACGAGCATCGATTTTACAAGTCCTCGAAGAGTAGAAGAGAGAAAAGTGTAAACTTTTTCTCTCACAACTGCGCGAAAACTTGTATTCCGGCTCAAAAAAACGGGATACATCGTTTTAGATCGAAACTAGCAAGATTCACGAGCATCTATTTTACAAGTCTTCGAAGAGTAGACGAGAGAAAGGTGTACACTTTCTCTCAGAACTGCACGAAAACTTGTATTTCGGCTCAAAACAACGGTATACATCGTTTCAGATCGAAACTAGCAAGATTCACGAGCATCGATTTTACAAGTCTTCGACGAGTAGACGAGAGAAAATTGTAAACTTTTTCTCTCAGAACTGCGCGAAAACTTGTATTCCGGCTCAAAACAACGGGATACATCGTTTTAGATCGAAACTAGCAAGATTCACGAGCATCGATTTTACAAGTCGTCGAAGAGTAGACGAGAGAAAGGTGTAAACTTTTTCTCTCAGAACTGCGCGATAACTTGTATTCCGGCTCAAAACAACGGAATACATCGTTTTAGATCGAAACTAGCAAGATTCACGAGCATCGATTTCACAACTCGTCGAAGAGTAGACGAGAGAAAGGTGTAAACTTTTTCTCTCAGAACTGCACGAAAACTTGTATTCCGGCTCAAAACAACAGGATACATCGTTTTAGATCGAAACTCGCAAGATTCACGAGCATCGATTTTACAAGTCGTCGAAGAGTAGACTAGAGAAAGGTGTAAACTTTTTCTCTCAGAACTGCGCGAAAACTTGTATTCCGGCTCAAAACAACGGGATTCATCGTTTTAGATCGAAACTAGCAAGATTCACGAGCATCGATTTTACAAGTCCTCGAAGAGTAGACGAGAGAAAGGTGTAAACGTTTTCTCTCAGAACTGCGTCAGAACTTGTATTCCGGCTCAGAACAACGGGTTACATCGTTTTAGATCGAAACTAGCAAGATTCACGAGCATCGATTTTACAAGTCCTCGAAGAGTAGAAGAGAGAAAGGTGTAAACTTTTTCTCTCAGAACTGCGCGAAAACTTCTATTCCAGCTCAAAACAACGAGATACATCGTTGTAGATCGAAACTAGCAAGATTCACGAGCATTGATTTTACAAGTCGTCGAAGAGTAGACGAGAGAAAGGTGTAAACTTTTTCTCTCAGAACTGCGCGAAAACTTGTATTCCGGCTCAAAACAACGGAATACATCGTTTTAGATCGAAACTAGCAAGATTCACGAGCATCGATATTACAAGTCGTCGAAGAGTAGACGAGAGAAAGGTGTAAACTTTTTCTCTCAAAACTGCGCGAAAACTTGTATTCCGGCTCAAAAAAACGGGATACATCGTTTTAGATCGAAACTAGCAAGATTCACGAGCATCTATTTTACAAGTCTTCGAAGAGTAGACGAGAGAAAGGTGTACACTTTCTCTCAGAACTGCACGAAAACTTGTATTCCGGCTCAAAACAACGGAATGCATCGTTTTAGATCGAAACTAGCAAGATTCACGAGCATCGATTTTACAAGTCGTCGAAGAGTAGACGAGAGAAAGGTGTAAACTTTTTCTCTCAGAACTGCACGAAAACTTGTATTCCGGCTCAAAACAACGGGATACATCGTTTAGATCGAAAAGAGCAAGATTCACGAGCATCGATTTTACAAGTCGTCGAAGAGTAGACGAGAGAAAGGTGTAAACTTTTTCTCTCAGAACTGCGCGAAAACTTGTATTCCGTCTCAAAACAACAGGATTCATCGTTTTAGATCGAAACTAGCAAGATTCACGAGCATCGATTTTACAAGTCCTCGAAGAGTAGACGAGAGAAAGGTGTAAACTTTTTCTCTCAGAACTGCACGAAAACTTGTATTCCGGCTCAAAACAACGGCATACATCGTTTTAGATCGAAACTAGCAAGATTCACAAGCATCGCTTTTACAAGTCGTCGATGAGTACACGAGGGAAAGGTGTAAACTTTTTTCTCAGAACTGCGCGAGAACTTGTATACCGGTTCAAAAAAACGGGATACATCGTTTTAGATCGAAACTAGCAAGATTCACGAGCATCGATTTTACAAGTCGTCGAAGAGTAGACGAGAGAAAGGTGTAAACTTTTTCTCTCAGAACTGCGCGAGAACTTGTATACCGGCTCAAAAAAACGGGATACATCGTTTTAGATCGAAACTAGCAAGATTCACGAGCATCGATTTTACAAGTCCTCGAAGAGTAGAAGAGAGAAAGGTGTAAACTTTTTTTCTCAGAACTGCGCGAAAACTTGTATTCCGGCTCAAAACAACAGGATACATCGTTTTAGATCAAAACTAGCAAGATTCACGAGCATCGATTTTACAAGTCGTCGAAGAGTAGACGAGAGAAAGGTGTAAACTTTTTCTCTCAGAACTGCGTCAGAACTTGTATTCCGGCTCAGAACAACGGGTTACATCGTTTTAGATCGAAACTAGCAAGATTCACGAGCATCGATTTTACAAGTCCTCGAAGAGTAGACGAGAGAAAGGTGTAAACTTTTTCTCTCAGAACTGCGCGAAAACTTGTATTCCGGCTCAAAACAACGGGATACATCGTTTTAGATCGAAACTAGCAAGATTCACGAGCATCGATTTTACAAGTCCTCGAAGTGTAGAAGAGAGAAAGGTGTAAACTTTTTCTCTCAGAACTGCGCGAAAACTTGTATTCCGGCTCAAAACACCGTGATACATCGTTTTAGATCGAAAATAGCAAGATTCACGAGCATCGATTTTACAAGTCCTCGAAGAGTAGACGAGAGAAAGGTGTAAACTTTTTCTCTCAGAACTGCACGAAAACTTGTATTCCGGCTCAAAACAACAGGATACATCGTTTTAGATCGAAACTAGCAAGATTCACGAGCATCGATTTTACAAGTCGTCGAAGAGTAGACGAGAGAAAGGTGTAAACTTTTTCTCTCAGAACTGCGCGAGAACTTGTATACCGGCTCAAAAAAACGGGATACATCGTTTTAGATCGAAACTAGCAAGATTCACGAGCATCGATTTTACAAGTCCTCGAAGAGTAGAAGAGAGAAAAGTGTAAACTTTTTCTCTCACAACTGCGCGAAAACTTGTATTCCGGCTCAAAAAAACGGGATACATCGTTTTAGATCGAAACTAGCAAGATTCACGAGCATCTATTTTACAAGTCTTCGAAGAGTAGACGAGAGAAAGGTGTACACTTTCTCTCAGAACTGCACGAAAACTTGTATTCCGGCTCAAAACAACGGTATACATCGTTTCAGATCGAAACTAGCAAGATTCACGAGCATCGATTTCACAACTCGTCGAAGAGTAGACGAGAGAAAGGTGTAAACTTTTTCTCTCAGAACTGCACGAAAACTTGTATTCCGGCTCAAAACAACAGGATACATCGTTTTAGATCGAAACTAGCAAGATTCAGGAGCATCGATTTTACAAGTCGTCGAAGAGTAGACGAGAGAAAGGTGTAAACTTTTTCTCTCAGAACTGCGCGAGAACTTGTATACCGGCTCAAAAAAACGGGATACATCGTTTTAGATCGAAACTAGCAAGATTCACGAGCATCGATTTTACAAGTCCTCGAAGAGTAGAAGAGAGAAAAGTGTAAACTTTTTCTCTCACAACTGCGCGAAAACTTGTATTCCGGCTCAAAAAAACGGGATACATCGTTTTAGATCGAAACTAGCAAGATTCACGAGCATCTATTTTACAAGTCTTCGAAGAGTAGACGAGAGAAAGGTGTACACTTTCTCTCAGAACTGCACGAAAACTTGTATTCCGGCTCAAAACAACGGTATACATCGTTTCAGATCGAAACTAGCAAGATTCACGAGCATCGATTTTACAAGTCGTCGACGAGTAGACGAGAGAAAGGTGTAAACTTTTTCTCTCAGAACTGCACGAAAACTTGTATTCCGGCTCAAAACAACAGGATACATCGTTTTAGATCGAAACTCGCAAGATTCACGAGCATCGATTTTACAAGTCCTCGAAGTGTAGAAGAGAGAAAGGTGTAAACTTTTTCTCTCAGAACTGCGCGAAAACTTGTATTCCGGCTCAAAACACCGTGATACATCGTTTTAGATCGAAAATAGCAAGATTCACGAGCATCGATTTTACAAGTCCTCGAAGAGTAGACGAGAGAAAGGTGTAAACTTTTTCTCTCAGAACTGCACGAAAACTTGTATTCCGGCTCAAAACAACAGGATACATCGTTTTAGATCGAAACTAGCAAGATTCACGAGCATCGATTTTACAAGTCGTCGAAGAGTAGACGAGAGAAAGGTGTAAACTTTTTCTCTCAGAACTGCGCGAGAACTTGTATACCGGCTCAAAAAAACGGGATACATCGTTTTAGATCGAAACTAGCAAGATTCACGAGCATCGATTTTACAAGTCCTCGAAGAGTAGAAGAGAGAAAAGTGTAAACTTTTTCTCTCACAACTGCGCGAAAACTTGTATTCCGGCTCAAAAAAACGGGATACATCGTTTTAGATCGAAACTAGCAAGATTCACGAGCATCTATTTTACAAGTCTTCGAAGAGTAGACGAGAGAAAGGTGTACACTTTCTCTCAGAACTGCACGAAAACTTGTATTCCGGCTCAAAACAACGGTATACATCGTTTCAGATCGAAACTAGCAAGATTCACGAGCATCGATTTCACAACTCGTCGAAGAGTAGACGAGAGAAAGGTGTAAACTTTTTCTCTCAGAACTGCACGAAAACTTGTATTCCGGCTCAAAACAACAGGATACATCGTTTTAGATCGAAACTAGCAAGATTCAGGAGCATCGATTTTACAAGTCGTCGAAGAGTAGACGAGAGAAAGGTGTAAACTTTTTCTCTCAGAACTGCGCGAGAACTTGTATACCGGCTCAAAAAAACGGGATACATCGTTTTAGATCGAAACTAGCAAGATTCACGAGCATCGATTTTACAAGTCCTCGAAGAGTAGAAGAGAGAAAAGTGTAAACTTTTTCTCTCACAACTGCGCGAAAACTTGTATTCCGGCTCAAAAAAACGGGATACATCGTTTTAGATCGAAACTAGCAAGATTCACGAGCATCTATTTTACAAGTCTTCGAAGAGTAGACGAGAGAAAGGTGTACACTTTCTCTCAGAACTGCACGAAAACTTGTATTCCGGCTCAAAACAACGGTATACATCGTTTCAGATCGAAACTAGCAAGATTCACGAGCATCGATTTTACAAGTCGTCGACGAGTAGACGAGAGAAAGGTGTAAACGTTTTCTCTCAGAACTGCACGAAAACTTGTATTCCGGCTCAAAACAACAGGATACATCGTTTTAGATCGAAACTCGCAAGATTCACGAGCATCGATTTTACAAGTCGTCGAAGAGTAGACTAGAGAAAGGTGTAAACTTTTTCTCTCAGAACTGCGCGAAAACTTGTATTCCGGCTCAAAACAACGGGATTCATCGTTTTAGATCGAAACTAGCAAGATTCACGAGCATCGATTTTACAAGTCCTCGAAGAGTAGACGAGAGAAAGGTGTAAACGTTTTCTCTCAGAACTGCGTCAGAACTTGTATTCCGGCTCAGAACAACGGGTTACATCGTTTTAGATCGAAACTAGCAAGATTCACGAGCATCTATTTTACAAGTCTTCGAAGAGTAGACGAGAGAAAGGTGTACACTTTCTCTCAGAACTGCACGAAAACTTGTATTCCGGCTCAAAACAACGGAATGCATCGTTTTAGATCGAAACTAGCAAGATTCACGAGCATCGATTTTACAAGTCGTCGAAGAGTAGACGAGAGAAAGGTGTAAACTTTTTCTCTCAGAACTGCACGAAAACTTGTATTCCGGCTCAAAACAACGGGATACATCGTTTTAGATCGAAAAGAGCAAGATTCACGAGCATCGATTTTACAAGTCGTCGAAGAGTAGACGAGAGAAAGGTGTAAACTTTTTCTCTCAGAACTGCGCGAAAACTTGTATTCCGTCTCAAAACAACAGGATTCATCGTTTTAGATCGAAACTAGCAAGATTCACGAGCATCGATTTTACAAGTCCTCGAAGAGTAGACGAGAGAAAGGTGTAAACTTTTTCTCTCAGAACTGCACGAAAACTTGTATTCCGGCTCAAAACAACGGGATACATCGTTTTAGATCGAAACTAGCAAGATTCACAAGCATCGCTTTTACAAGTCGTCGATGAGTACACGAGGGAAAGGCGTAAACTTTTTTCTCAGAACTGCGCGAGAACTTGTATACCGACTCAAAAAAACGGGATACATCGTTTTAGATCGAAACTAGCAAGATTCACGAGCATCGATTTTACAAGTCGTCGAAGAGTAGACGAGAGAAAGGTGTAAACTTTTTTTCTCAGTACTGCGCGAAAACTTGTATTCCGGCTCAAAACAACGGAATACATCGTTTTAGATCGAAACTAGCAAGATTCACGAGCATCGATTTCACAACTCGTCGAAGAGTAGACGAGAGAAAGGTGTAAACTTTTTCTCTCAGAACTGCACGAAAACTTGTATTCCGGCTCAAAACAACAGGATACATCGTTTTAGATCGAAACTAGCAAGATTCACGAGCATCGATTTTACAAGTCGTCGAAGAGTAGACGAGAGAAAGGTGTAAACTTTTTCTCTCAGAACTGCGCGAGAACTTGTATACCGGCTCAAAAAAACGGGATACATCGTTTTAGATCGAAACTAGCAAGATTCACGAGCATCGATTTTACAAGTCCTCGAAGAGTAGAAGAGAGAAAAGTGTAAACTTTTTCTCTCACAACTGCGCGAAAACTTGTATTCCGGCTCAAAAAAACGGGATACATCGTTTTAGATCGAAACTAGCAAGATTCACGAGCATCTATTTTACAAGTCTTCGAAGAGTAGACGAGAGAAAGGTGTACACTTTCTCTCAGAACTGCACGAAAACTTGTATTCCGGCTCAAAACAACGGTATACATCGTTTCAGATCGAAACTAGCAAGATTCACGAGCATCGATTTTACAAGTCGTCGACGAGTAGACGAGAGAAAATTGTAAACTTTTTCTCTCAGAACTGCGCGAAAACTTGTATTCCGGCTCAAAACAACGGGATACATCGTTTTAGATCGAAACTAGCAAGATTCACGAGCATCGATTTTACAAGTCGTCGAAGAGTAGACGAGAGAAAGGTGTAAACTTTTTCTCTCAGAACTGCGCGAAAACTTGTATTCCGGCTCAAAACAACGGAATACATCGTTTTAGATCGAAACTAGCAAGATTCACGAGCATCGATTTCACAACTCGTCGAAGAGTAGACGAGAGAAAGGTGTAAACTTTTTCTCTCAGAACTGCACGAAAACTTGTATTCCGGCTCAAAACAACAGGATACATCGTTTTAGATCGAAACTCGCAAGATCAACGAGCATCGATTTTACAAGTCGTCGAAGAGTAGACTAGAGAAAGGTGTAAACTTTTTCTCTCAGAACTGCGCGAAAACTTGTATTCCGGCTCAAAACAACGGGATTCATCGTTTTAGATCGAAACTAGCAAGATTCACGAGCATCGATTTTACAAGTCCTCGAAGAGTAGACGAGAGAAAGGTGTAAACGTTTTCTCTCAGAACTGCGTCAGAACTTGTATTCCGGCTCAGAACAACGGGTTACATCGTTTTAGATCGAAACTAGCAAGATTCACGAGCATCGATTTTACAAGTCCTCGAAGAGTAGAAGAGAGAAAGGTGTAAACTTTTTCTCTCAGAACTGCGCGAAAACTTCTATTCCAGCTCAAAACAACGAGATACATCGTTGTAGATCGAAACTAGCAAGATTCACGAGCATTGATTTTACAAGTCGTCGAAGAGTAGACGAGAGAAAGGTGTAAACTTTTTCTCTCAGAACTGCGCGAAAACTTGTATTCCGGCTCAAAACAACGGAATACATCGTTTTAGATCGAAACTAGCAAGATTCACGAGCATCGATATTACAAGTCGTCGAAGAGTAGACGAGAGAAAGGTGTAAACTTTTTCTCTCAAAACTGCGCGAAAACTTGTATTCCGGCTCAAAAAAACGGGATACATCGTTTTAGATCGAAACTAGCAAGATTCACGAGCATCTATTTTACAAGTCTTCGAAGAGTAGACGAGAGAAAGGTGTACACTTTCTCTCAGAACTGCACGAAAACTTGTATTCCGGCTCAAAACAACGGAATGCATCGTTTTAGATCGAAACTAGCAAGATTCACGAGCATCGATTTTACAAGTCGTCGAAGAGTAGACGAGAGAAAGGTGAAAACTTTTTCTCTCAGAACTGCACGAAAACTTGTATTCCGGCTCAAAACAACGGGATACATCGTTTTAGATCGAAAAGAGCAAGATTCACGAGCATCGATTTTACAAGTCGTCGAAGAGTAGACGAGAGAAAGGTGTAAACTTTTTCTCTCAGAACTGCGCGAAAACTTGTATTCCGTCTCAAAACAACAGGATTCATCGTTTTAGATCGAAACTAGCAAGATTCACGAGCATCGATTTTACAAGTCCTCGAAGAGTAGACGAGAGAAAGGTGTAAACTTTTTCTCTCAGAACTGCACGAAAACTTGTATTCCGGCTCAAAACAACGGGATACATCGTTTTAGATAAAAACTAGCAAGATTCACAAGCATCGCTTTTACAAGTCGTCGATGAGTACACGAGGGAAAGGTGTAAACTTTTTTCTCAGAACTGCGCGAGAACTTGTATACCGGCTCAAAAAAACGGGATACATCGTTTTAGATCGAAACTAGCAAGATTCACGAGCATCGATTTTACAAGTCGTCGAAGAGTAGACGAGAGAAAGGTGTAAACTTTTTTTCTCAGAACTGCGCGAAAACTTGTATTCCGGCTCAAAACAACGGAATACATCGTTTTAGATCGAAACTAGCAAGATTCACGAGCATCGATTTCACAACTCGTCGAAGAGTAGACGAGAGAAAGGTGTAAACTTTTTCTCTCAGAACTGCACGAAAACTTGTATTCCGGCTCAAAACAACAGGATACATCGTTTTAGATCGAAACTAGCAAGATTCACGAGCATCGATTTTACAAGTCGTCGAAGAGTAGACGAGAGAAAGGTGTAAACTTTTTCTCTCAGAACTGCGCGAAAACTTCTATTCCGGCTCAAAACAACGGGATTCATCGTTTTAGATCGAAACTAGCAAGATTCACGAGCATCGATTTTACAAGTCCTCGAAGAGTAGACGAGAGAAAGGTGTAAACGTTTTCTCTCAGAACTGCGTCAGAACTTGTATTCCGGCTCAGAACAACGGGTTACATCGTTTTAGATCGAAACTAGCAAGATTCACGAGCATCTATTTTACAAGTCTTCGAAGAGTAGACGAGAGAAAGGTGTACACTTTCTCTCAGAACTGCACGAAAACTTGTATTCCGGCTCAAAACAACGGAATGCATCGTTTTAGATCGAAACTAGCAAGATTCACGAGCATCGATTTTACAAGTCGTCGAAGAGTAGACGAGAGAAAGGTGTAAACTTTTTCTCTCAGAACTGCACGAAAACTTGTATTCCGGCTCAAAACAACGGGATACATCGTTTTAGATCGAAAAGAGCAAGATTCACGAGCATCGATTTTACAAGTCGTCGAAGAGTAGACGAGAGAAAGGTGTAAACTTTTTCTCTCAGAACTGCGCGAAAACTTGTATTCCGTCTCAAAACAACAGGATTCATCGTTTTAGATCGAAACTAGCAAGATTCACGAGCATCGATTTTACAAGTCCTCGAAGAGTAGACGAGAGAAAGGTGTAAACTTTTTCTCTCAGAACTGCACGAAAACTTGTATTCCGGCTCAAAACAACGGGATACATCGTTTTAGATCGAAACTAGCAAGATTCACAAGCATCGCTTTTACAAGTCGTCGATGAGTACACGAGGGAAAGGTGTAAACTTTTTTCTCAGAACTGCGCGAGAACTTGTATACCGGCTCAAAAAAACGGGATACATCGTTTTAGATCGAAACTAGCAAGATTCACGAGCATCGATTTTACAAGTCCTCGAAGAGTAGACGAGAGAAAGGTGTAAACTTTTTCTCTCAGAACTGCGCGAGAACTTGTATACCGGCTCAAAAAAACGGGATACATCGTTTTAGATCGAAACTAGCAAGATTCACGAGCATCGATTTTACAAGTCCTCGAAGAGTAGAAGAGAGAAAGGTGTAAACTTTTTTTCTCAGAACTGCGCGAAAACTTGTATTCCGGCTCAAAACAACAGGATACATCGTTTTAGATCAAAACTAGCAAGATTCACGAGCATCGATTTTACAAGTCGTCGAAGAGTAGACGAGAGAAAGGTGTAAACTTTTTCTCTCAGAACTGCGTCAGAACTTGTATTCCGGCTCAGAACAACGGGTTACATCGTTTTAGATCGAAACTAGCAAGATTCACGAGCATCGATTTTACAAGTCCTCGAAGAGTAGACGAGAGAAAGGTGTAAACTTTTTCTCTCAGAACTGCGCGAAAACTTGTATTCCGGCTCAAAACAACGGGATACATCGTTTTAGATCGAAACTAGCAAGATTCACGAGCATCGATTTTACAAGTCCTCGAAGTGTAGAAGAGAGAAAGGTGTAAACTTTTTCTCTCAGAACTGCGCGAAAACTTGTATACCGGCTCAAAAAAACGGGATACATCGTTTTAGATCGAAACTAGCAAGATTCACGAGCATCGATTTTACAAGTCCTCGAAGAGTAGAAGAGAGAAAAGTGTAAACTTTTTCTCTCACAACTGCGCGAAAACTTGTATTCCGGCTCAAAAAAACGGGATACATCGTTTTAGATCGAAACTAGCAAGATTCACGAGCATCTATTTTACAAGTCTTCGAAGAGTAGACGAGAGAAAGGTGTACACTTTCTCTCAGAACTGCACGAAAACTTGTATTCCGGCTCAAAACAACGGTATACATCGTTTCAGATCGAAACTAGCAAGATTCACGAGCATCGATTTTACAAGTCGTCGACGAGTAGACGAGAGAAAGGTGTAAACTTTTTCTCTCAGAACTGCACGAAAACTTGTATTCCGGCTCAAAACAACAGGATACATCGTTTTAGATCGAAACTCGCAAGATTCACGAGCATCGATTTTACAAGTCGTCGAAGAGTAGACTAGAGAAAGGTGTAAACTTTTTCTCTCAGAACTGCGCGAAAACTTGTATTCCGGCTCAAAACAACGGGATTCATCGTTTTAGATCGAAACTAGCAAGATTCACGAGCATCGATTTTACAAGTCCTCGAAGAGTAGACGAGAGAAAGGTGTAAACGTTTTCTCTCAGAACTGCGTCAGAACTTGTATTCCGGCTCAGAACAACGGGTTACATCGTTTTAGATCGAAACTAGCAAGATTCACGAGCATCTATTTTACAAGTCTTCGAAGAGTAGACGAGAGAAAGGTGTACACTTTCTCTCAGAACTGCAAGAAAACTTGTATTCCGGCTCAAAACAACGGAATGCATCGTTTTAGATCGAAACTAGCAAGATTCACGAGCATCGATTTTACAAGTCGTCGAAGAGTAGACGAGAGAAAGGTGTAAACTTTTTCTCTCAGAACTGCACGAAAACTTGTATTCCGGCTCAAAACAACGGGATACATCGTTTTAGATCGAAAAGAGCAAGATTCACGAGCATCGATTTTACAAGTCGTCGAAGAGTAGACGAGAGAAAGGTGTAAACTTTTTCTCTCAGAACTGCGCGAAAACTTGTATTCCGTCTCAAAACAACAGGATTCATCGTTTTAGATCGAAACTAGCAAGATTCACGAGCATCGATTTTACAAGTCCTCGAAGAGTAGACGAGAGAAAGGTGTAAACTTTTTCTCTCAGAACTGCACGAAAACTTGTATTCCGGCTCAAAACAACGGGATACATCGTTTTAGATCGAAACTAGCAAGATTCACAAGCATCGCTTTTACAAGTCGTCGATGAGTACACGAGGGAAAGGCGTAAACTTTTTTCTCAGAACTGCGCGAGAACTTGTATACCGGCTCAAAAAAACGGGATACATCGTTTTAGATCGAAACTAGCAAGATTCACGAGCATCGATTTTACAAGTCGTCGAAGAGTAGACGAGAGAAAGGTGTAAACTTTTTTTCTCAGTACTGCGCGAAAACTTGTATTCCGGCTCAAAACAACGGAATACATCGTTTTAGATCGAAACTAGCAAGATTCACGAGCATCGATTTCACAACTCGTCGAAGAGTAGACGAGAGAAAGGTGTAAACTTTTTCTCTCAGAACTGCACGAAAACTTGTATTCCGGCTCAAAACAACAGGATACATCGTTTTAGATCGAAACTAGCAAGATTCACGAGCATCGATTTTACAAGTCGTCGAAGAGTAGACGAGAGAAAGGTGTAAACTTTTTCTCTCAGAACTGCGCGAGAACTTGTATACCGGCTCAAAAAAACGGGATACATCGTTTTAGATCGAAACTAGCAAGATTCACGAGCATCGATTTTACAAGTCCTCGAAGAGTAGAAGAGAGAAAAGTGTAAACTTTTTCTCTCACAACTGCGCGAAAACTTGTATTCCGGCTCAAAAAAACGGGATACATCGTTTTAGATCGAAACTAGCAAGATTCACGAGCATCTATTTTACAAGTCTTCGAAGAGTAGACGAGAGAAAGGTGTACACTTTCTCTCAGAACTGCACGAAAACTTGTATTCCGGCTCAAAACAACGGTATACATCGTTTCAGATCGAAACTAGCAAGATTCACGAGCATCGATTTTACAAGTCGTCGACGAGTAGACGAGAGAAAATTGTAAACTTTTTCTCTCAGAACTGCGCGAAAACTTGTATTCCGGCTCAAAACAACGGGATACATCGTTTTAGATCGAAACTAGCAAGATTCACGAGCATCGATTTTACAAGTCGTCGAAGAGTAGACGAGAGAAAGGTGTAAACTTTTTCTCTCAGAACTGCGCGAAAACTTGTATTCCGGCTCAAAACAACGGAATACATCGTTTTAGATCGAAACTAGCAAGATTCACGAGCATCGATTTCACAACTCGTCGAAGAGTAGACGAGAGAAAGGTGTAAACTTTTTCTCTCAGAACTGCACGAAAACTTGTATTCCGGCTCAAAACAACAGGATACATCGTTTTAGATCGAAACTCGCAAGATTCACGAGCATCGATTTTACAAGTCGTCGAAGAGTAGACTAGAGAAAGGTGTAAACTTTTTCTCTCAGAACTGCGCGAAAACTTGTATTCCGGCTCAAAACAACGGGATTCATCGTTTTAGATCGAAACTAGCAAGATTCACGAGCATCGATTTTACAAGTCCTCGAAGAGTAGACGAGAGAAAGGTGTAAACGTTTTCTCTCAGAACTGCGTCAGAACTTGTATTCCGGCTCAGAACAACGGGTTACATCGTTTTAGATCGAAACTAGCAAGATTCACGAGCATCGATTTTACAAGTCCTCGAAGAGTAGAAGAGAGAAAGGTGTAAACTTTTTCTCTCAGAACTGCGCGAAAACTTCTATTCCAGCTCAAAACAACGAGATACATCGTTGTAGATCGAAACTAGCAAGATTCACGAGCATTGATTTTACAAGTCGTCGAAGAGTAGACGAGAGAAAGGTGTAAACTTTTTCTCTCAGAACTGCGCGAAAACTTGTATTCCGGCTCAAAACAACGGAATACATCGTTTTAGATCGAAACTAGCAAGATTCACGAGCATCGATATTACAAGTCGTCGAAGAGTAGACGAGAGAAAGGTGTAAACTTTTTCTCTCAAAACTGCGCGAAAACTTGTATTCCGGCTCAAAAAAACGGGATACATCGTTTTAGATCGAAACTAGCAAGATTCACGAGCATCTATTTTACAAGTCTTCGAAGAGTAGACGAGAGAAAGGTGTACACTTTCTCTCAGAACTGCACGAAAACTTGTATTCCGGCTCAAAACAACGGAATGCATCGTTTTAGATCGAAACTAGCAAGATTCACGAGCATCGATTTTACAAGTCGTCGAAGAGTAGACGAGAGAAAGGTGAAAACTTTTTCTCTCAGAACTGCACGAAAACTTGTATTCCGGCTCAAAACAACGGGATACATCGTTTTAGATCGAAAAGAGCAAGATTCACGAGCATCGATTTTACAAGTCGTCGAAGAGTAGACGAGAGAAAGGTGTAAACTTTTTCTCTCAGAACTGCGCGAAAACTTGTATTCCGTCTCAAAACAACAGGATTCATCGTTTTAGATCGAAACTAGCAAGATTCACGAGCATCGATTTTACAAGTCCTCGAAGAGTAGACGAGAGAAAGGTGTAAACTTTTTCTCTCAGAACTGCACGAAAACTTGTATTCCGGCTCAAAACAACGGGATACATCGTTTTAGATCGAAACTAGCAAGATTCACAAGCATCGCTTTTACAAGTCGTCGATGAGTACACGAGGGAAAGGTGTAAACTTTTTTCTCAGAACTGCGCGAGAACTTGTATACCGGCTCAAAAAAACGGGATACATCGTTTTAGATCGAAACTAGCAAGATTCACGAGCATCGATTTTACAAGTCGTCGAAGAGTAGACGAGAGAAAGGTGTAAACTTTTTTTCTCAGAACTGCGCGAAAACTTGTATTCCGGCTCAAAACAACGGAATACATCGTTTTAGATCGAAACTAGCAAGATTCACGAGCATCGATTTCACAACTCGTCGAAGAGTAGACGAGAGAAAGGTGTAAACTTTTTCTCTCAGAACTGCACGAAAACTTGTATTCCGGCTCAAAACAACAGGATACATCGTTTTAGATCGAAACTAGCAAGATTCACGAGCATCGATTTTACAAGTCGTCGAAGAGTAGACGAGAGAAAGGTGTAAACTTTTTCTCTCAGAACTGCGCGAAAACTTCTATTCCGGCTCAAAACAACGGGATTCATCGTTTTAGATCGAAACTAGCAAGATTCACGAGCATCGATTTTACAAGTCCTCGAAGAGTAGACGAGAGAAAGGTGTAAACGTTTTCTCTCAGAACTGCGTCAGAACTTGTATTCCGGCTCAGAACAACGGGTTACATCGTTTTAGATCGAAACTAGCAAGATTCACGAGCATCTATTTTACAAGTCTTCGAAGAGTAGACGAGAGAAAGGTGTACACTTTCTCTCAGAACTGCACGAAAACTTGTATTCCGGCTCAAAACAACGGAATGCATCGTTTTAGATCGAAACTAGCAAGATTCACGAGCATCGATTTTACAAGTCGTCGAAGAGTAGACGAGAGAAAGGTGTAAACTTTTTCTCTCAGAACTGCACGAAAACTTGTATTCCGGCTCAAAACAACGGGATACATCGTTTTAGATCGAAAAGAGCAAGATTCACGAGCATCGATTTTACAAGTCGTCGAAGAGTAGACGAGAGAAAGGTGTAAACTTTTTCTCTCAGAACTGCGCGAAAACTTGTATTCCGTCTCAAAACAACAGGATTCATCGTTTTAGATCGAAACTAGCAAGATTCACGAGCATCGATTTTACAAGTCCTCGAAGAGTAGACGAGAGAAAGGTGTAAACTTTTTCTCTCAGAACTGCACGAAAACTTGTATTCCGGCTCAAAACAACGGGATACATCGTTTTAAATCGAAACTAGCAAGATTCACAAGCATCGCTTTTACAAGTCGTCGATGAGTACACGAGGGAAAGGTGTAAACTTTTTTCTCAGAACTGCGCGAGAACTTGTATACCGGCTCAAAAAAACGGGATACATCGTTTTAGATCGAAACTAGCAAGATTCACGAGCATCGATTTTACAAGTCGTCGAAGAGTAGACGAGAGAAAGGTGTAAACTTTTTCTCTCAGAACTGCGCGAGAACTTGTATACCGGCTCAAAAAAACGGGATACATCGTTTTAGATCGAAACTAGCAAGATTCACGAGCATCGATTTTACAAGTCCTCGAAGAGTAGAAGAGAGAAAGGTGTAAACTTTTTTTCTCAGAACTGCGCGAAAACTTGTATTCCGGCTCAAAACAACAGGATACATCGTTTTAGATCAAAACTAGCAAGATTCACGAGCATCGATTTTACAAGTCGTCGAAGAGTAGACGAGAGAAAGGTGTAAACTTTTTCTCTCAGAACTGCGTCAGAACTTGTATTCCGGCTCAGAACAACGGGTTACATCGTTTTAGATCGAAACTAGCAAGATTCACGAGCATCGATTTTACAAGTCCTCGAAGAGTAGACGAGAGAAAGGTGTAAACTTTTTCTCTCAGAACTGCGCGAAAACTTGTATTCCGGCTCAAAACAACGGGATACATCGTTTTATATCGAAACTAGCAAGATTCACGAGCATCGATTTTACAAGTCCTGGAAGTGTAGAAGAGAGAAAGGTGTAAACTTTTTCTCTCAGAACTGCGCGAAAACTTGTATTCCGGCTCAAAACACCGTGATACATCGTTTTAGATCGAAAATAGCAAGATTCACGAGCATCGATTTTACAAGTCCTCGAAGAGTAGACGAGAGAAAGGTGTAAACTTTTTCTCTCAGAACTGCACGAAAACTTGTATTCCGGCTCAAAACAACAGGATACATCGTTTTAGATCGAAACTAGCAAGATTCACGAGCATCGATTTTACAAGTCGTCGAAGAGTAGACGAGAGAAAGGTGTAAACTTTTTCTCTCAGAACTGCGCGAGAACTTGTATACCGGCTCAAAAAAACGGGATACATCGTTTTAGATCGAAACTAGCAAGATTCACGAGCATCGATTTTACAAGTCCTCGAAGAGTAGAAGAGAGAAAAGTGTAAACTTTTTCTCTCACAACTGCGCGAAAACTTGTATTCCGGCTCAAAAAAACGGGATACATCGTTTTAGATCGAAACTAGCAAGATTCACGAGCATCTATTTTACAAGTCTTCGAAGAGTAGACGAGAGAAAGGTGTACACTTTCTCTCAGAACTGCACGAAAACTTGTATTCCGGCTCAAAACAACGGTATACATCGTTTCAGATCGAAACTAGCAAGATTCACGAGCATCGATTTCACAACTCGTCGAAGAGTAGACGAGAGAAAGGTGTAAGCTTTTTCTCTCAGAACTGCACGAAAACTTGTATTCCGGCTCAAAACAACAGGATACATCGTTTTAGATCGAAACTAGCAAGATTCAGGAGCATCGATTTTACAAGTCGTCGAAGAGTAGACGAGAGAAAGGTGTAAACTTTTTCTCTCAGAACTGCGCGAGAACTTGTATACCGGCTCAAAAAAACGGGATACATCGTTTTAGATCGAAACTAGCAAGATTCACGAGCATCGATTTTACAAGTCCTCGAAGAGTAGAAGAGAGAAAAGTGTAAACTTTTTCTCTCACAACTGCGCGAAAACTTGTATTCCGGCTCAAAAAAACGGGATACATCGTTTTAGATCGAAACTAGCAAGATTCACGAGCATCTATTTTACAAGTCTTCGAAGAGTAGACGAGAGAAAGGTGTACACTTTCTCTCAGAACTGCACGAAAACTTGTATTCCGGCTCAAAACAACGGTATACATCGTTTCAGATCGAAACTAGCAAGATTCACGAGCATCGATTTTACAAGTCGTCGACGAGTAGACGAGAGAAAGGTGTAAACTTTTTCTCTCAGAACTGCACGAAAACTTGTATTCCGGCTCAAAACAACAGGATACATCGTTTTAGATCGAAACTCGCAAGATTCACGAGCATCGATTTTACAAGTCGTCGAAGAGTAGACTAGAGAAAGGTGTAAACTTTTTCTCTCAGAACTGCGCGAAAACTTGTATTCCGGCTCAAAACAACGGGATTCATCGTTTTAGATCGAAACTAGCAAGATTCACGAGCATCGATTTTACAAGTCCTCGAAGAGTAGACGAGAGAAATGTGTAAACGTTTTCTCTCAGAACTGCGTCAGAACTTGTATTCCGGCTCAGAACAACGGGTTACATCGTTTTAGATCGAAACTAGCAAGATTCACGAGCATCTATTTTACAAGTCTTCGAAGAGTAGACGAGAGAAAGGTGTACACTTTCTCTCAGAACTGCACGAAAACTTGTATTCCGGCTCAAAACAACGGAATGCATCGTTTTAGATCGAAACTAGCAAGATTCACGAGCATCGATTTTACAAGTCGTCGAAGAGTAGACGAGAGAAAGGTGTAAACTTTTTCTCTCAGAACTGCACGAAAACTTGTATTCCGGCTCAAAACAACGGGATACATCGTTTTAGATCGAAAAGAGCAAGATTCACGAGCATCGATTTTACAAGTCGTCGAAGAGTAGACGAGAGAAAGGTGTAAACTTTTTCTCTCAGAACTGCGCGAAAACTTGTATTCCGTCTCAAAACAACAGGATTCATCGTTTTAGATCGAAACTAGCAAGATTCACGAGCATCGATTTTACAAGTCCTCGAAGAGTAGACGAGAGAAAGGTGTAAACTTTTTCTCTCAGAACTGCACGAAAACTTGTATTCCGGCTCAAAACAACGGGATACATCGTTTTAGATCGAAACTAGCAAGATTCACAAGCATCGCTTTTACAAGTCGTCGATGAGTACACGAGGGAAAGGCGTAAACTTTTTTCTCAGAACTGCGCGAGAACTTGTATACCGGCTCAAAAAAACGGGATACATCGTTTTAGATCGAAACTAGCAAGATTCACGAGCATCGATTTTACAAGTCGTCGAAGAGTAGACGAGAGAAAGGTGTAAACTTTTTTTCTCAGTACTGCGCGAAAACTTGTATTCCGGCTCAAAACAACGGAATACATCGTTTTAGATCGAAACTAGCAAGATTCACGAGCATCGATTTCACAACTCGTCGAAGAGTAGACGAGAGAAAGGTGTAAACTTTTTCTCTCAGAACTGCACGAAAACTTGTATTCCGGCTCAAAACAACAGGATACATCGTTTTAGATCGAAACTAGCAAGATTCACGAGCATCGATTTTACAAGTCGTCGAAGAGTAGACGAGAGAAAGGTGTAAACTTTTTCTCTCAGAACTGCGCGAGAACTTGTATACCGGCTCAAAAAAACGGGATACATCGTTTTAGATCGAAACTAGCAAGATTCACGAGCATCGATTTTACAAGTCCTCGAAGAGTAGAAGAGAGAAAAGTGTAAACTTTTTCTCTCACAACTGCGCGAAAACTTGTATTCCGGCTCAAAAAAACGGGATACATCGTTTTAGATCGAAACTAGCAAGATTCACGAGCATCTATTTTACAAGTCTTCGAAGAGTAGACGAGAGAAAGGTGTACACTTTCTCTCAGAACTGCACGAAAACTTGTATTCCGGCTCAAAACAACGGTATACATCGTTTCAGATCGAAACTAGCAAGATTCACGAGCATCGATTTTACAAGTCGTCGACGAGTAGACGAGAGAAAATTGTAAACTTTTTCTCTCAGAACTGCGCGAAAACTTGTATTCCGGCTCAAAACAACGGGATACATCGTTTTAGATCGAAACTAGCAAGATTCACGAGCATCGATTTTACAAGTCGTCGAAGAGTAGACGAGAGAAAGGTGTAAACTTTTTCTCTCAGAACTGCGCGAAAACTTGTATTCCGGCTCAAAACAACGGAATACATCGTTTTAGATCGAAACTAGCAAGATTCACGAGCATCGATTTCACAACTCGTCGAAGAGTAGACGAGAGAAAGGTGTAAACTTTTTCTCTCAGAACTGCACGAAAACTTGTATTCCGGCTCAAAACAACAGGATACATCGTTTTAGATCGAAACTCGCAAGATTCACGAGCATCGATTTTACAAGTCGTCGAAGAGTAGACTAGAGAAAGGTGTAAACTTTTTCTCTCAGAACTGCGCGAAAACTTGTATTCCGGCTCAAAACAACGGGATTCATCGTTTTAGATCGAAACTAGCAAGATTCACGAGCATCGATTTTACAAGTCCTCGAAGAGTAGACGAGAGAAAGGTGTAAACGTTTTCTCTCAGAACTGCGTCAGAACTTGTATTCCGGCTCAGAACAACGGGTTACATCGTTTTAGATCGAAACTAGCAAGATTCACGAGCATCGATTTTACAAGTCCTCGAAGAGTAGAAGAGAGAAAGGTGTAAACTTTTTCTCTCAGAACTGCGCGAAAACTTCTATTCCAGCTCAAAACAACGAGATACATCGTTGTAGATCGAAACTAGCAAGATTCACGAGCATTGATTTTACAAGTCGTCGAAGAGTAGACGAGAGAAAGGTGTAAACTTTTTCTCTCAGAACTGCGCGAAAACTTGTATTCCGGCTCAAAACAACAGAATACATCGTTTTAGATCGAAACTAGCAAGATTCACGAGCATCGATATTACAAGTCGTCGAAGAGTAGACGAGAGAAAGGTGTAAACTTTTTCTCTCAAAACTGCGCGAAAACTTGTATTCCGGCTCAAAAAAACGGGATACATCGTTTTAGATCGAAACTAGCAAGATTCACGAGCATCTATTTTACAAGTCTTCGAAGAGTAGACGAGAGAAAGGTGTACACTTTCTCTCAGAACTGCACGAAAACTTGTATTCCGGCTCAAAACAACGGAATGCATCGTTTTAGATCGAAAAGAGCAAGATTCACGAGCATCGATTTTACAAGTCGTCGAAGAGTAGACGAGAGAAAGGTGTAAACTTTTTCTCTCAGAACTGCGCGAAAACTTGTATTCCGTCTCAAAACAACAGGATTCATCGTTTTAGATCGAAACTAGCAAGATTCACGAGCATCGATTTTACAAGTCCTCGAAGAGTAGACGAGAGAAAGGTGTAAACTTTTTCTCTCAGAACTGCACGAAAACTTGTATTCCGGCTCAAAACAACGGGATACATCGTTTTAGATCGAAACTAGCAAGATTCACAAGCATCGCTTTTACAAGTCGTCGATGAGTACACGAGGGAAAGGTGTAAACTTTTTTCTCAGAACTGCGCGAGAACTTGTATACCGGCTCAAAAAAACGGGATACATCGTTTTAGATCGAAACTAGCAAGATTCACGAGCATCGATTTTACAAGTCGTCGAAGAGTAGACGAGAGAAAGGTGTAAACGTTTTTTCTCAGAACTGCGCGAAAACTTGTATTCCGGCTCAAAACAACGGAATACATCGTTTTAGATCGAAACTAGCAAGATTCACGAGCATCGATTTCACAACTCGTCGAAGAGTAGACGAGAGAAAGGTGTAAACTTTTTCTCTCAGAACTGCACGAAAACTTGTATTCCGGCTCAAAACAACAGGATACATCGTTTTAGATCGAAACTAGCAAGATTCACGAGCATCGATTTTACAAGTCGTCGAAGAGTAGACGAGAGAAAGGTGTAAACTTTTTCTCTCAGAACTGCGCGAAAACTTCTATTCCGGCTCAAAACAACGGGATTCATCGTTTTAGATCGAAACTAGCAAGATTCACGAGCATCGATTTTACAAGTCCTCGAAGAGTAGACGAGAGAAAGGTGTAAACGTTTTCTCTCAGAACTGCGTCAGAACTTGTATTCCGGCTCAGAACAACGGGTTACATCGTTTTAGATCGAAACTAGCAAGATTCACGAGCATCTATTTTACAAGTCTTCGAAGAGTAGACGAGAGAAAGGTGTACACTTTCTCTCAGAACTGCACGAAAACTTGTATTCCGGCTCAAAACAACGGAATGCATCGTTTTAGATCGAAACTAGCAAGATTCACGAGCATCGATTTTACAAGTCGTCGAAGAGTAGACGAGAGAAAGGTGTAAACTTTTTCTCTCAGAACTGCACGAAAACTTGTATTCCGGCTCAAAACAACGGGATACATCGTTTTAGATCGAAAAGAGCAAGATTCACGAGCATCGATTTTACAAGTCGTCGAAGAGTAGACGAGAGAAAGGTGTAAACTTTTTCTCTCAGAACTGCGCGAAAACTTGTATTCCGTCTCAAAACAACAGGATTCATCGTTTTAGATCGAAACTAGCAAGATTCACGAGCATCGATTTTACAAGTCCTCGAAGAGTAGACGAGAGAAAGGTGTAAACTTTTTCTCTCAGAACTGCACGAAAACTTGTATTCCGGCTCAAAACAACGGGATACATCGTTTTAGATCGAAACTAGCAAGATTCACAAGCATCGCTTTTACAAGTCGTCGATGAGTACACGAGGGAAAGGTGTAAACTTTTTTCTCAGAACTGCGCGAGAACTTGTATACCGGCTCAAAAAAACGGGATACATCGTTTTAGATCGAAACTAGCAAGATTCACGAGCATCGATTTTACAAGTCGTCGAAGAGTAGACGAGAGAAAGGTGTAAACTTTTTCTCTCAGAACTGCGCGAGAACTTGTATACCGGCTCAAAAAAACGGGATACATCGTTTTAGATCGAAACTAGCAAGATTCACGAGCATCGATTTTACAAGTCCTCGAAGAGTAGAAGAGAGAAAGGTGTAAACTTTTTTTCTCAGAACTGCGCGAAAACTTGTATTCCGGCTCAAAACAACGGAATACATCGTTTTAGATCGAAACTAGCAAGATTCACGAGCATCGATTTCACAACTCGTCGAAGAGTAGACGAGAGAAAGGTGTAAACTTTTTCTCTCAGAACTGCACGAAAACTTGTATTCCGGCTCAAAACAACAGGATACATCGTTTTAGATCAAAACTAGCAAGATTCACGAGCATCGATTTTACAAGTCGTCGAAGAGTAGACGAGAGAAAGGTGTAAACTTTTTCTCTCAGAACTGCGTCAGAACTTGTATTCCGGCTCAGAACAACGGGTTACATCGTTTTAGATCGAAACTCGCAAGATTCACGAGCATCGATTTTACAAGTCCTCGAAGAGTAGACGAGAGAAAGGTGTAAACTTTTTCTCTCAGAACTGCGCGAAAACTTGTATTCCGGCTCAAAACAACGTGATACATCGTTTTAGATCGAAACTAGCAAGATTCACGAGCATCGATTTTACAAGTCCTCGAAGAGTAGACGAGAGAAAGGTGTAAACTTTTTCTCTCAGAACTGCGCGAAAACTTGTATTCCGGCTCAAAACAACGGGATACATCGTTTTAGATCGAAACTAGCAAGATTCACGAGCATCGATTTTACAAGTCCTCGAAGTGTAGAAGAGAGAAAGGTGTAAACTTTTTCTCTCAGAACTGCGCGAAAACTTGTATTCCGGCTCAAAACACCGTGATACATCGTTTTAGATCGAAAATAGCAAGATTCACGAGCATCGATTTTACAAGTCCTCGAAGAGTAGACGAGAGAAAGGTGTAAACTTTTTCTCTCAGAACTGCACGAAAACTTGTATTCCGGCTCAAAACAACAGGATACATCGTTTTAGATCGAAACTAGCAAGATTCACGAGCATCGATTTTACAAGTCGTCGAAGAGTAGACGAGAGAAAGGTGTAAACTTTTTCTCTCAGAACTGCGCGAGAACTTGTATACCGGCTCAAAAAAACGGGATACATCGTTTTAGATCGAAACTAGCAAGATTCACGAGCATCGATTTTACAAGTCCTCGAAGAGTAGAAGAGAGAAAAGTGTAAACTTTTTCTCTCACAACTGCGCGAAAACTTGTATTCCGGCTCAAAAAAACGGGATACATCGTTTTAGATCGAAACTAGCAAGATTCACGAGCATCTATTTTACAAGTCTTCGAAGAGTAGACGAGAGAAATGTGTACACTTTCTCTCAGAACTGCACGAAAACTTGTATTCCGGCTCAAAACAACGGTATACATCGTTTCAGATCGAAACTAGCAAGATTCACGAGCATCGATTTTACAAGTCGTCGACGAGTAGACGAGAGAAAATTGTAAACTTTTTCTCTCAGAACTGCGCGAAAACTTGTATTCCGGCTCAAAACAACGGGATACATCGTTTTAGATCGAAACTAGCAAGATTCACGAGCATCGATTTTACAAGTCGTCGAAGAGTAGACGAGAGAAAGGTGTAAACTTTTTCTCTCAGAACTGCGCGAAAACTTGTATTCCGGCTCAAAACAACGGAATACATCGTTTTAGATCGAAACTAGCAAGATTCACGAGCATCGATTTCACAACTCGTCGAAGAGTAGACGAGAGAAAGGTGTAAACTTTTTCTCTCAGAACTGCACGAAAACTTGTATTCCGGCTCAAAACAACAGGATACATCGTTTTAGATCGAAACTCGCAAGATTCACGAGCATCGATTTTACAAGTCGTCGAAGAGTAGACTAGAGAAAGGTGTAAACTTTTTCTCTCAGAACTGCGCGAAAACTTGTATTCCGGCTCAAAACAACGGGATTCATCGTTTTAGATCGAAACTAGCAAGATTCACGAGCATCGATTTTACAAGTCCTCGAAGAGTAGACGAGAGAAAGGTGTAAACGTTTTCTCTCAGAACTGCGTCAGAACTTGTATTCCGGCTCAGAACAACGGGTTACATCGTTTTAGATCGAAACTAGCAAGATTCACGAGAATCGATTTTACAAGTCCTCGAAGAGTAGAAGAGAGAAAGGTGTAAACTTTTTCTCTCAGAACTGCGCGAAAACTTCTATTCCAGCTCAAAACAACGAGATACATCGTTGTAGATCGAAACTAGCAAGATTCACGAGCATTGATTTTACAAGTCGTCGAAGAGTAGACGAGAGAAAGGTGTAAACTTTTTCTCTCAGAACTGCGCGAAAACTTGTATTCCGGCTCAAAACAACGGAATACATCGTTTTAGATCGAAACTAGCAAGATACACGAGCATCGATATTACAAGTCGTCGAAGAGTAGACGAGAGAAAGGTGTAAACTTTTTCTCTCAAAACTGCGCGAAAACTTGTATTCCGGCTCAAAAAAACGGGATACATCGTTTTAGATCGAAACTAGCAAGATTCACGAGCATCTATTTTACAAGTCTTCGAAGAGTAGACGAGAGAAAGGTGTACACTTTCTCTCAGAACTGCACGAAAACTTGTATTCCGGCTCAAAACAACGGAATGCATCGTTTTAGATCGAAACTAGCAAGATTCACGAGCATCGATTTTACAAGTCGTCGAAGAGTAGACGAGAGAAAGGTGAAAACTTTTTCTCTCAGAACTGCACGAAAACTTGTATTCCGGCTCAAAACAACGGGATACATCGTTTTAGATCGAAAAGAGCAAGATTCACGAGCATCGATTTTACAAGTCGTCGAAGAGTAGACGAGAGAAAGGTGTAAACTTTTTCTCTCAGAACTGCGCGAAAACTTGTATTCCGTCTCAAAACAACAGGATTCATCGTTTTAGATCGAAACTAGCAAGATTCACGAGCATCGATTTTACAAGTCCTCGAAGAGTAGACGAGAGAAAGGTGTAAACTTTTTCTCTCAGAACTGCACGAAAACTTGTATTCCGGCTCAAAACAACGGGATACATCGTTTTAGATCGAAACTAGCAAGATTCACAAGCATCGCTTTTACAAGTCGTCGATGAGTACACGAGGGAAAGGTGTAAACTTTTTTCTCAGAACTGCGCGAGAACTTGTATACCGGCTCAAAAAAACGGGATACATCGTTTTAGATCGAAACTAGCAAGATTCACGAGCATCGATTTTACAAGTCGTTGAAGAGTAGACGAGAGAAAGGTGTAAACTTTTTTTCTCAGAACTGCGCGAAAACTTGTATTCCGGCTCAAAACAACGGAATACATCGTTTTAGATCGAAACTAGCAAGATTCACGAGCATCGATTTCACAACTCGTCGAAGAGTAGACGAGAGAAAGGTGTAAACTTTTTCTCTCAGAACTGCACGAAAACTTGTATTCCGGCTCAAAACAACAGGATACATCGTTTTAGATCGAAACTAGCAAGATTCACGAGCATCGATTTTACAAGTCGTCGAAGAGTAGACGAGAGAAAGGTGTAAACTTTTTCTCTCAGAACTGCGCGAAAACTTCTATTCCGGCTCAAAACAACGGGATTCATCGTTTTAGATCGAAACTAGCAAGATTCACGAGCATCGATTTTACAAGTCCTCGAAGAGTAGACGAGAGAAAGGTGTAAACGTTTTCTCTCAGAACTGCGTCAGAACTTGTATTCCGGCTCAGAACAACGGGTTACATCGTTTTAGATCGAAACTAGCAAGATTCACGAGCATCTATTTTACAAGTCTTCGAAGAGTAGACGAGAGAAAGGTGTACACTTTCTCTCAGAACTGCACGAAAACTTGTATTCCCGCTCAAAACAACGGAATGCATCGTTTTAGATCGAAACTAGCAAGATTCACGAGCATCGATTTTACAAGTCGTCGAAGAGTAGACGAGAGAAAGGTGTAAACTTTTTCTCTCAGAACTGCACGAAAACTTGTATTCCGGCTCAAAACAACGGGATACATCGTTTTAGATCGAAAAGAGCAAGATTCACGAGCATCGATTTTACAAGTCGTCGAAGAGTAGACGAGAGAAAGGTGTAAACTTTTTCTCTCAGAACTGCGCGAAAACTTGTATTCCGTCTCAAAACAACAGGATTCATCGTTTTAGATCGAAACTAGCAAGATTCACGAGCATCGATTTTACAAGTCCTCGAAGAGTAGACGAGAGAAAGGTGTAAACTTTTTCTCTCAGAACTGCACGAAAACTTGTATTCCGGCTCAAAACAACGGGATACATCGTTTTAGATCGAAACTAGCAAGATTCACAAGCATCGCTTTTACAAGTCGTCGATGAGTACACGAGGGAAAGGTGTAAACTTTTTTCTCAGAACTGCGCGAGAACTTGTATACCGGCTCAAAAAAACGGGATACATCGTTTTAGATCGAAACTAGCAAGATTCACGAGCATCGATTTTACAAGTCGTCGAAGAGTAGACGAGAGAAAGGTGTAAACTTTTTCTCTCAGAACTGCGCGAGAACTTGTATACCGGCTCAAAAAAACGGGATACATCGTTTTAGATCGAAACTAGCAAGATTCACGAGCATCGATTTTACAAGTCCTCGAAGAGTAGAAGAGAGAAAGGTGTAAACTTTTTTTCTCAGAACTGCGCGAAAACTTGTATTCCGGCTCAAAACAACGGAATACATCGTTTTAGATCGAAACTAGCAAGATTCACGAGCATCGATTTCACAACTCGTCGAAGAGTAGACGAGAGAAAGGTGTAAACTTTTTCTCTCAGAACTGCACGAAAACTTGTATTCCGGCTCAAAACAACAGGATACATCGTTTTAGATCAAAACTAGCAAGATTCACGAGCATCGATTTTACAAGTCGTCGAAGAGTAGACGAGAGAAAGGTGTAAACTTTTTCTCTCAGAACTGCGTCAGAACTTGTATTCCGGCTCAGAACAACGGGTTACATCGTTTTAGATCGAAACTAGCAAGATTCACGAGCATCGATTTTACAAGTCCTCGAAGAGTAGACGAGAGAAAGGTGTAAACTTTTTCTCTCAGAACTGCGCGAAAACTTGTATTCCGGCTCAAAACAACGTGATACATCGTTTTAGATCGAAACTAGCAAGATTCACGAGCATCGATTTTACAAGTCCTCGAAGAGTAGACGAGAGAAAGGTGTAAACTTTTTCTCTCAGAACTGCGCGAAAACTTGTATTCCGGCTCAAAACAACGGGATACATCGTTTTAGATCGAAACTAGCAAGATTCACGAGCATCGATTTTACAAGTCCTCGAAGTGTAGAAGAGAGAAAGGTGTAAACTTTTTCTCTCAGAACTGCGCGAAAACTTGTATTCCGGCTCAAAACACCGTGATACATCGTTTTAGATCGAAAATAGCAAGATTCACGAGCATCGATTTTACAAGTCCTCGAAGAGTAGACGAGAGAAAGGTGTAAACTTTTTCTCTCAGAACTGCGCGATAACTTGTATTCCGGCTCAAAACAACGGGATACATCGTTTTAGATCGAAACTAGCAAGATTAACGAGCATCGATTTTACAAGTCGTCGAAGAGTAGACGAGAGAAAGGTGTAAACTTTTTCTCTCAGAACTGCACGAAAACTTGTATTCCGGCTCAAAACAACGGGATACATCGTTTTAGATCGAAACGAGCAAGATTCACGAGCATCGATTTTACAAGTCGTCGAAGAGTAGACGAGAGAAAGGTGTAAACTTTTTCTCTCAGAACTGCGCGAAAACTTGTATACCGGCTCAAAAAAACGGGATACATCGTTTTAGATCGAAACTAGCAAGATTCACGAGCATCGATTTTACAAGTCGTCGAAGAGTAGACGAGAGAAAGGTGTAAACTTTTTTTCTCAGAACTGCGCGAAAACTTGTATTCCGGCTCAAAACAACGGAATACATCGTTTTAGATCGAAACTAGCAAGATTCACGAGCATCGATTTTACAAGTCCTCGAAGAGTAGACGAGAGAAAGGTGTAAACGTTTTCTCTCAGAACTGCGTCAGAACTTGTATTCCGGCTCAGAACAACGGGTTACATCGTTTTAGATCGAAACTAGCAAGATTCACGAGCATCGATTTTACAAGTCCTCGAAGAGTAGAAGAGAGAAAGGTGTAAACTTTTTCTCTCAGAACTGCGCGAAAACTTGTATTCCGGCTCAAAACAACGTGATACATCGTTTTAGATCGAAACTAGCAAGATTCACGAGCATCGATTTTACAAGTCCTCGAAGAGTAGACGAGAGAAAGGTGTAAACTTTTTCTCTCAGAACTGCGCGAAAACTTGTATTCCGGCTCAAAACAACGGGATACATCGTTTTAGATCGAAACTAGCAAGATTCACGAGCATCGATTTTACAAGTCCTCGAAGTGTAGAAGAGAGAAAGGTGTAAACTTTTTCTCTCAGAACTGCGCGAAAACTTGTATTCCGGCTCAAAACACCGTGATACATCGTTTTAGATCGAAAATAGCAAGATTCACGAGCATCGATTTTACAAGTCCTCGAAGAGTAGACGAGAGAAAGGTGTAAACTTTTTCTCTCAGAACTGCGCGATAACTTGTATTCCGGCTCAAAACAACGGGATACATCGTTTTAGATCGAAACTAGCAAGATTAACGAGCATCGATTTTACAAGTCGTCGAAGAGTAGACGAGAGAAAGGTGTAAACTTTTTCTCTCAGAACTGCACGAAAACTTGTATTCCGGCTCAAAACAACGGGATACATCGTTTTAGATTGAAACGAGCAAGATTCACGAGCATCGATTTTACAAGTCGTCGAAGAGTAGACGAGAGAAAGGTGTAAACTTTTTCTCTCAGAACTGCGCGAAAACTTGTATACCGGCTCAAAAAAACGGGATACATCGTTTTGGATCGAAACTAGCAAGATTCACGAGCATCGATTTTACAAGTCGTCGAAGAGTAGACGAGAGAAAGGTGTAAACTTTTTTTCTCAGAACTGCGCGAAAACTTGTATTCCGGCTCAAAACAACGAAATACATCGTTTTAGATCGAAACTAGCAAGATTCACGAGCATCGATTTTACAAGTCCTCGAATAGTAGACGAGAGAAAGGTGTAAACGTTTTCTCTCAGAACTGCGTCAGAACTTGTATTCCGGCTCAGAACAACGGGTTACATCGTTTTAGATCGAAACTAGCAAGATTCACGAGCATCGATTTTACAAGTCCTCGAAGAGTAGAAGAGAGAAAGGTGTAAACTTTTTCTCTCAGAACTGCGCGAAAACTTCTATTCCAGCTCAAAACAACGAGATACATCGTTGTAGATCGAAACTAGCAAGATTCACGAGCATTGATTTTACAAGTCGTCGAAGAGTAGACGAGAGAAAGGTGTAAACTTTTTCTCTCAGAACTGCGCGAAAACTTGTATTCCGGCTCAAAACAACGGAATACATCGTTTTAGATCGAAACTAGCAAGATTCACGAGCATCGATATTACAAGTCGTCGAAGAGTAGACGAGAGAAAGGTGTAAACTTTTTCTCTCAAAACTGCGCGAAAACTTGTATTCCGGCACAAAAAAACGGGATACATCGTTTTAGATCGAAACTAGCAAGATTCACGAGGATCTATTTTACAAGTCTTCGAAGAGTAGACGAGAGAAAGGTGTACACTTTCTCTCAGAACTGCACGAAAACTTGTATTCCGGCTCAAAACAACGGAATGCATCGTTTTAGATCGAAACTAGCAAGATTCACGAGCATCGATTTTACAAGTCGTCGAAGAGTAGACGAGAGAAAGGTGTAAACTTTTTCTCTCAGAACTGCACGAAAACTTGTATTCCGGCTCAAAACAACGGGATACATCGTTTTAGATCGAAAAGAGCAAGATTCACGAGCATCGATTTTACAAGTCGTCGAAGAGTAAACGAGAGAAAGGTGTAAACTTTTTCTCTCAGAACTGCGCGAAAACTTGTATTCCGTCTCAAAACAACAGGATTCATCGTTTTAGATCGAAACTAGCAAGATTCACGAGCATCGATTTTACAAGTCCTCGAAGAGTAGACGAGAGAAAGGTGTAAACTTTTTCTCTCAGAACTGCACGAAAACTTGTATTCCGGCTCAAAACAACGGGATACATCGTTTTAGATCGAAACTAGCAAGATTCACAAGCATCGCTTTTACAAGTCGTCGATGAGTACACGAGGGAAAGGTGTAAACTTTTTCTCAGAACTGCGCGAGAACTTGTATACCGGCTCAAAAAAACGGGATACATCGTTTTAGATCGAAACTAGCAAGATTCACGAGCATCGATTTTACAAGTCGTCGAAGAGTAGACGAGAGAAAGGTGTAAACTTTTTTTCTCAGAACTGCGCGAAAACTTGTATTCCGGCTCAAAACAACGGAATACATCGTTTTAGATCGAAACTAGCAAGATTCACGAGCATCGATTTCACAACTCGTCGAAGAGTAGACGAGAGAAAGGTGTAAACTTTTTCTCTCAGAACTGCACGAAAACTTGTATTCCGGCTCAAAACAACAGGATACATCGTTTTAGATCGAAACTAGCAAGATTCACGAGCATCGATTTTACAAGTCGTCGAAGAGTAGACGAGAGAAAGGTGTAAACTTTTTCTCTCAGAACTGCGCGAAAACTTGTATTCCGGCTCAAAACAACGGGATTCATCGTTTTAGATCGAAACTAGCAAGATTCACGAGCATCGATTTTACAAGTCCTCGAAGAGTAGACGAGAGAAAGGTGTAAACGTTTTCTCACAGAACTGCGTCAGAACTTGTATTCCGGCTCAGAACAACGGGTTACATCGTTTTAGATCGAAACTAGCAAGATTCACGAGCATCGATTTTACAAGTCCTCGAAGAGTAGAAGAGAGAAAGCTGTAAACTTTTTCTCTCAGAACTGCGCGAAAACTTCTATTCCAGCTCAAAACAACGAGATACATCGTTGTAGATCGAAACTAGCAAGATTCACGAGCATTGATTTTACAAGTCGTCGAAGAGTAGACGAGAGAAAGGTGTAAACTTTTTCTCTCAGAACTGCGCGAAAACTTGTATTCCGGCTCAAAACAACGGAATACATCGTTTTAGATCGAAACTAGCAAGATTCACGAGCATCGATATTACAAGTCGTCGAAGAGTAGACGAGAGAAAGGTGTAAACTTTTTCTCTCAGAACTGCGCGAAAACTTGTATTCCGGCTCAAAAAAACGGGATACATCGTTTTAGATCGAAACTAGCAAGATTCACGAGCATCTATTGTACAAGTCTTCGTAGAGTAGACGAGAGAAAGGTGTACACTTTCTCTCAGAACTGCACGAAAACTTGTATTCCGGCTCAAAACAACGGAATGCATCGTTTTAGATCGAAACTAGCAAGATTCACGAGCATCGATTTTACAAGTCGTCGAAGAGTAGACGAGAGAAAGGTGTAAACTTTTTCTCTCAGAACTGCACGAAAACTTGTATTCCGGCTCAAAACAACGGGATACATCGTTTTAGATCGAAACGAGCAAGATTCACGAGCATCGATTTTACAAGTCGTCGAAGAGTAGACGAGAGAAAGGTGTAAACTTTTTCTCTCAGAACTGCGCGAAAACTTGTATTCCGTCTCAAAACAACAGGATTCATCGTTTTAGATCGAAACTAGCAAGATTCACGAGCATCGATTTTACAAGTCCTCGAAGAGTAGACGAGAGAAAGGTGTAAACTTTTTCTCTCAGAACTGCACGAAAACTTGTATTCCGGCTCAAAACAACGGGATACATCGTTTTAGATCGAAACTAGCAAGATTCACTAGCATCGCTTTTACAAGTCGTCGATGAGTACACGAGGGAAAGGTGTAAACTTTTTCTCAGAACTGCGCGAGAACTTGTATACCGGCTCCAAAAAACGGGATACATCGTTTTAGATCGAAACTAGCAAGATTCACGAGCATCGATTTTACAAGTCGTCGAAGAGTAGACGAGAGAAAGGTGTAAACTTTTTTTCTCAGAACTGCGCGAAAACTTGTATTCCGGCTCAAAACAACGGAATACATCGTTTTAGATCGAAACTAGCAAGATTCACGAGCATCGATTTCACAACTCGTCGAAGAGTAGACGAGAGAAAGGTGTAAACTTTTTCTCTCAGAACTGAACGAAAACTTGTATTCCGGCTCAAAACAACAGGATACATCGTTTTAGATCGAAACTAGCAAGATTCACGAGCATCGATTTTACAAGTCGTCGAAGAGTAGACGAGAGAAGGTGTAAACTTTTTCTCTCAGAACTGCGTCAGAACTTGTATTCCGGCTCAGAACAACGGGTTACATCGTTTTAGATCGAAACTAGCAAGATTCACGAGCATCGATTTTACAAGTCCTCGAAGAGTAGACGAGAGAAAGGTGTAAACTTTTTCTCTCAGAACTGCGCGAAAACTTGTATTCCGGCTCAAAACAACGTGATACATCGTTTTAGATCGAAACTAGCAAGATTCACGAGCATCGATTTTACAAGTCCTCGAAGAGTAGACGAGAGAAAGGTGTAAACTTTTTCTCTCAGAACAGCGCGAAAACTTGTATTCCGGCTCAAAACAACGGGATACATCGTTTTAGATCGAAACTAGCAAGATTCACGAGCATCGATTTTACAAGTCCTCGAAGAGTAGAAGAGAGAAAGGTGTAAACTTTTTCTCTCAGAACTGTGCGAAAACTTGTATTCCGGCTCAAAACAACGTGATACATCGTTTTAGATCGAAACTAGCAAGATTCACGAGCATCGATTTTACAAGTCCTCGAAGAGTAGACGAGAGAAAGGTGTAAACTTTTTCTCTCAGAACTGCGCGAAAACTTGTATTCCGGCTCAAAACAACGGGATACATCGTTTTAGATCGAAACTAGCAAGATTCACGAGCATCGATTTTACAAGTCGTCGAAGAGTAGACGAGAGAAAGGTGTAAACTTTTTCTCTCAGAACTGCACGAAAACTTGTATTCCGGCTCAAAACAGCGGGATACATCGTTTTAGATCGAAACGAGCAAGATTCACGAGCATCGATTTTACAAGTCGTCGAAGAGTAGACGAGAGAAAGGTGTAAACTTTTTCTCTCAGAACTGCGCGAAAACTTGTATTCCGGCTCAAAACAACAGGATTCATCGTTTTAGATCGAAACTAGCAAGATTCACGAGCATCGATTTTACAAGTCCTCGAAGAGTAGACGAGAGAAAGGTGTAAACTTTTTCTCTCAGAACTGCACGAAAACTTGTATTCCGGCTCAAAACAACGGGATACATCGTTTTAGATCGAAACTAGCAAGATTCACAAGCATCGCTTTTACAAGTCGTCGATGAGTACACGAGGGAAAGGTGGAAACTTTTTTCTCAGAACTGCGCGAGAACTTGTATACCGGCTCAAAAAAACTGGATACATCGTTTTAGATCCAAACTAGCAAGATCCACGAGCATCGATTTTATAAGTCGTCGAAGAGTAGACGAGAGAAAGGTGTAAACTTTTTTTCTCAGAACTGCGCGAAAACTTGTATTCCGGCTCAAAACAACGGAATACATCGTTTTAGATCGAAACTAGCAAGATTCACGAGCATCGATTTTAAAACTCGTCGAAGAGTAGACGAGAGAAAGGTGTAAACTTTTTCTCTCAGAACTGCACGAAAACTTGTATTCCGGCTCAAAACAACGGGATACATCGTTTTAGATCGAAACTAGCAAGATTCACGAGCATCGATTTTACAAGTCGTCGAAGAGTAGACGAGAGAAAGGTGTAAACTTTTTCTCTCAGAACTGCGCGAAAACTTGTATTCCGGCTCAAAACAACGGGATTCATCGTTTTAGATCGAAACTAGCAAGATTCACGAGCATCGATTTTACAAGTCCTCGAAGAGTAGACGAGAGAAAGGTGTAAACGTTTTCTCTCAGAACTGCGTCAGAACTTGTATTCCGGCTCAGAACAACGGGTTACATCGTTTTAGATCGAAACTAGCAAGATTCACGAGCATCGATTTTACAAGTCCTCGAAGAGTAGAAGAGAGAAAGGTGTAAACTTTTTCTCTCAGAACTGCGCGAAAACTTCTATTCCAGCTCAAAACAACGAGATACATCGTTGTAGATCGAAACTAGCAAGATTCGCGAGCATTGATTTTACAAGTCGTCGAAGAGTAGACGAGAGAAAGGTGTAAACTTTTTCTCTCAGAACTGCGCGAAAACTTGTATTCCGGCTCAAAACAACGGAATACATCGTTTTAGATCGAAACTAGCAAGATTCACGAGCATCGATATTACAAGTCGTCGAAGAGTAGACGAGAGAAAGGTGTAAACTTTTTCTCTCAGAACTGCGCGAAAACTTGTATTCCGGCTCAAAAAAACGGGATACATCGTTTTAGATCGAAACTAGCAAGATTCACGAGCATGTATTTTACAAGTCTTCGAAGAGTAGACGAGAGAAAGGTGTACACTTTCTCTCAGAACTGCACGAAAACTTGTATTCCGGCTCAAAACAACGGAATGCTTCGTTTTAGATCGAAACTAGCAAGATTCACGAGCATCGATTTTACAAGTCGTCGAAGAGTAGACGAGAGAAAGGTGTAAACTTTTTCTCTCAGAACTGCACGAAAACTTGTATTCCGGCTCAAAACAACGGGATACATCGTTTTAGATCGAAACTAGCAAGATTCACGAGCATCGATTTTACAAGTCCTCGAAGAGTAGACGAGAGAAAGGTGTAAACTTTTTCTCTCAGAACTGCACGAAAACTTGTATTCCGGCTCAAAACAACGGGATACATCGTTTTAGATCAAAACTAGCAAGATTCACAAGCATCGCTTTTACAAGTCGTTGATGAGTACACAAGGGAAAGGTGTAAACTTTTTTCTCAGAACTGCGCGAGAACTTGTATACCGGCTCAAAAAAACGGGATACATCGTTTTAGATCGAAACTAGCAAGATTCACGAGCATCGATTTTACAAGTCGTCGAAGAGTAGACGAGAGAAAGGTGTAAACTTTTTTTCTCAGAACTGCGCGAAAACTTGTATTCTGGCTCAAAACAACGGAATACATCGTTTTAGATCGAAACTAGCAAGATTCACGAGCATCGATTTCACAACTCGTCGAAGAGTAGACGAGAGAAAGGTGTAAACTTTTTCTCTCAGAACTGCACGAAAACTTGTATTCCGGCTCAAAACAACAGGATACATCGTTTTAGATCGAAACTAGCAAGATTCACGAGCATCGATTTTACAAGTCGTCGAAGAGTAGACGAGAGAAAGGTGTAAACTTTTTCTCTCAGAACTGCGTCAGAACTTGTATTCCGGCTCAGAACAACGGGTTACATCGTTTTAGATCGAAACTAGCAAGATTCACGAGCATCGATTTTACAAGTCCTCGAAGAGTAGACGAGAGAAAGGTGTAAACTTTTTCTCTCAGAACTGCGCGAAAACTTGTATTCCGGCTCAAAACAACGTGATACATCGTTTTAGATCTAAAGTAGCAAGATTCACGAGCATCGATTTTACAAGTCCTCGAAGAGTAGACGAGAGAAAGGTGTAAACTTTTTCTCTCAGAACTGCGCGAAAACTTGTATTCCGGCTCAAAACAACGTGATACATCGTTTTAGATCGAAACTAGCAAGATTCACGAGCATCGATTTTAAAACTCGTCGAAGAGTAGACGAGAGAAAGGTGTAAACTTTTTCTCTTAGAACTGCACGAAAACTTGTATTCCGGCTCAAAACAACGGGATACATCGTTTTAGATCGAAACTAGCAAGATTCACGAGCATCGATTTTACAAGTCGTCGAAGAGTAGACGAGAGAAAGGTGTAAACTTTTTCTCTCAGAACTGCGCGAAAACTTGTATTCCGGCTCAAAACAACGGGATTCATCGTTTTAGATCGAAACTAGCAAGATTCACGAGCATCTATTTTACAAGTCTTCGAAGAGTAGACGAGAGAAAGGTGTACACTTTCTCTCAGAACTGCGCGAAAACTTGTATTCCGGCTCAAAACAACGGGATACATCGTTTTAGATCGAAACTAGCAAGATTCACGAGGATCGATTTTACAAGTCGTCGAAGAGTAGACGAGAGAAAGGTGTAAACTTTTTCTCTCAGAACAGCGCGAAAACTTGTATTCCGGCTCAAAACAACGGGATACATCGTTTTAGATCGAAACTAGCAAGATTCACGAGCATCGATTTTACAAGTCCTCGAAGAGTAGAAGAGAGAAAGGTGTAAACTTTTTCTCTCAGAACTGTGCGAAAACTTGTATTCCGGCTCAAAACAACGTGATACATCGTTTTAGATCGAAACTAGCAAGATTCACGAGCATCGATTTTACAAGTCCTCGAAGAGTAGACGAGAGAAAGGTGTAAACTTTTTCTCTCAGAACTGCGCGAAAACTTGTATTCCGGCTCAAAACAACGGGATACATCGTTTTAGATCGAAACTAGCAAGATTCACGAGCATCGATTTTACAAGTCGTCGAAGAGTAGACGAGAGAAAGGTGTAAACTTTTTCTCTCAGAACTGCACGAAAACTTGTATTCCGGCTCAAAACAGCGGGATACATCGTTTTAGATCGAAACGAGCAAGATTCACGAGCATCGATTTTACAAGTCGTCGAAGAGTAGACGAGAGAAAGGTGTAAACTTTTTCTCTCAGAACTGCGCGAAAACTTGTATTCCGGCTCAAAACAACAGGATTCATCGTTTTAGATCGAAACTAGCAAGATTCACGAGCATCGATTTTACAAGTCCTCGAAGAGTAGACGAGAGAAAGGTGTAAACTTTTTCTCTCAGAACTGCACGAAAACTTGTATTCCGGCTCAAAACAACGGGATACATCGTTTTAGATCGAAACTAGCAAGATTCACAAGCATCGCTTTTACAAGTCGTCGATGAGTACACGAGGGAAAGGTGGAAACTTTTTTCTCAGAACTGCGCGAGAACTTGTATACCGGCTCAAAAAAACTGGATACATCGTTTTAGATCCAAACTAGCAAGATCCACGAGCATCGATTTTATAAGTCGTCGAAGAGTAGACGAGAGAAAGGTGTAAACTTTTTTTCTCAGAACTGCGCGAAAACTTGTATTCCGGCTCAAAACAACGGAATACATCGTTTTAGATCGAAACTAGCAAGATTCACGAGCATCGATTTTAAAACTCGTCGAAGAGTAGACGAGAGAAAGGTGTAAACTTTTTCTCTCAGAACTGCACGAAAACTTGTATTCCGGCTCAAAACAACGGGATACATCGTTTTAGATCGAAACTAGCAAGATTCACGAGCATCGATTTTACAAGTCGTCGAAGAGTAGACGAGAGAAAGGTGTAAACTTTTTCTCTCAGAACTGCGCGAAAACTTGTATTCCGGCTCAAAACAACGGGATTCATCGTTTTAGATCGAAACTAGCAAGATTCACGAGCATCGATTTTACAAGTCCTCGAAGAGTAGACGAGAGAAAGGTGTAAACGTTTTCTCTCAGAACTGCGTCAGAACTTGTATTCCGGCTCAGAACAACGGGTTACATCGTTTTAGATCGAAACTAGCAAGATTCACGAGCATCGATTTTACAAGTCCTCGAAGAGTAGAAGAGAGAAAGGTGTAAACTTTTTCTCTCAGAACTGCGCGAAAACTTCTATTCCAGCTCAAAACAACGAGATACATCGTTGTAGATCGAAACTAGCAAGATTCGCGAGCATTGATTTTACAAGTCGTCGAAGAGTAGACGAGAGAAAGGTGTAAACTTTTTCTCTCAGAACTGCGCGAAAACTTGTATTCCGGCTCAAAACAACGGAATACATCGTTTTAGATCGAAACTAGCAAGATTCACGAGCATCGATATTACAAGTCGTCGAAGAGTAGACGAGAGAAAGGTGTAAACTTTTTCTCTCAGAACTGCGCGAAAACTTGTATTCCGGCTCAAAAAAACGGGATACATCGTTTTAGATCGAAACTAGCAAGATTCACGAGCATGTATTTTACAAGTCTTCGAAGAGTAGACGAGAGAAAGGTGTACACTTTCTCTCAGAACTGCACGAAAACTTGTATTCCGGCTCAAAACAACGGAATGCTTCGTTTTAGATCGAAACTAGCAAGATTCACGAGCATCGATTTTACAAGTCGTCGAAGAGTAGACGAGAGAAAGGTGTAAACTTTTTCTCTCAGAACTGCACGAAAACTTGTATTCCGGCTCAAAACAACGGGATACATCGTTTTAGATCGAAACTAGCAAGATTCACGAGCATCGATTTTACAAGTCCTCGAAGAGTAGACGAGAGAAAGGTGTAAACTTTTTCTCTCAGAACTGCACGAAAACTTGTATTCCGGCTCAAAACAACGGGATACATCGTTTTAGATCAAAACTAGCAAGATTCACAAGCATCGCTTTTACAAGTCGTTGATGAGTACACAAGGGAAAGGTGTAAACTTTTTTCTCAGAACTGCGCGAGAACTTGTATACCGGCTCAAAAAACGGGATACATCGTTTTAGATCGAAACTAGCAAGATTCACGAGCATCGATTTTACAAGTCGTCGAAGAGTAGACGAGAGAAAGGTGTAAACTTTTTTTCTCAGAACTGCGCGAAAACTTGTATTCCGGCTCAAAACAACGGAATACATCGTTTTAGATCGAAACTAGCAAGATTCACGAGCATCGATTTCACAACTCGTCGAAGAGTAGACGAGAGAAAGGTGTAAACTTTTTCTCTCAGAACTGCACGAAAACTTGTATTCCGGCTCAAAACAACAGGATACATCGTTTTAGATCGAAACTAGCAAGATTCACGAGCATCGATTTTACAAGTCGTCGAAGAGTAGACGAGAGAAAGGTGTAAACTTTTTCTCTCAGAACTGCGTCAGAACTTGTATTCCGGCTCAGAACAACGGGTTACATCGTTTTAGATCGAAACTAGCAAGATTCACGAGCATCGATTTTACAAGTCCTCGAAGAGTAGACGAGAGAAAGGTGTAAACTTTTTCTCTCAGAACTGCGCGAAAACTTGTATTCCGGCTCAAAACAACGTGATACATCGTTTTAGATCTAAAGTAGCAAGATTCACGAGCATCGATTTTACAAGTCCTCGAAGAGTAGACGAGAGAAAGGTGTAAACTTTTTCTCTCAGAACTGCGCGAAAACTTGTATTCCGGCTCAAAACAACGTGATACATCGTTTTAGATCGAAACTAGCAAGATTCACGAGCATCGATTTTAAAACTCGTCGAAGAGTAGACGAGAGAAAGGTGTAAACTTTTTCTCTCAGAACTGCACGAAAACTTGTATTCCGGCTCAAAACAACGGGATACATCGTTTTAGATCGAAACTAGCAAGATTCACGAGCATCGATTTTACAAGTCGTCGAAGAGTAGACGAGAGAAAGGTGTAAACTTTTTCTCTCAGAACTGCGCGAAAACTTGTATTCCGGCTCAAAACAACGGGATTCATCGTTTTAGATCGAAACTAGCAAGATTCACGAGCATCTATTTTACAAGTCTTCGAAGAGTAGACGAGAGAAAGGTGTACACTTTCTCTCAGAACTGCGCGAAAACTTGTATTCCGGCTCAAAACAACGGGATACATCGTTTTAGATCGAAACTAGCAAGATTCACGAGGATCGATTTTACAAGTCGTCGAAGAGTAGACGAGAGAAAGGTGTAAACTTTTTCTCTCAGAACTGCACGAAAACTTGTATTCCGGCTCAAAACAACGGGATACATCGTTTTAGATCGAAACGAGCAAGATTCACGAGCATCGATTTTACAAGTCGTCGAAGAGTAGACGAGAGAAAGTTGTAAACTTTTTCTCTCAGAACTGCGCGAAAACTTGTATTCCGGCTCAAAACAACAGGATTCATCGTTTTAGATCGAAACTAGCAAGATTCACGAGCATCTATTTTACAAGTCTTCGAAGAGTAGACGAGAGAAAGGTGTACACTTTCTCTCAGAACTGCACGAAAACTTGTATTCCGGCTCAAAACAACGGAATGCATCGTTTTAGATCGAAACTAGCAAGATTCACGAGCATTGATTTTACAAGTCGTCGAAGAGTAGACGAGAGAAAGGTGTAAACTTTTTCTCTCAGAACTGCACGAAAACTTGTATTCCGGCTCAAAACAACGGGATACATCGTTTTAGATCGAAACGAGCAAGATTCACGAGCATCGATTTTACAAGTCGTCGAAGAGTAGACGAGAGAAAGGTGTAAACTTTTTCTCTCAGAACTGCGCGAAAACTTGTATTCCGTCTCAAAACAACAGGATTCATCGTTTTAGATCGAAACTAGCAAGATTCACGAGCATCGATTTTACAAGTCCTCGAAGAGTAGACGAGAGAAAGGTGTAAACTTTTTCTCTCAGAACTGCACGAAAACTTGTATTCCGGCTCAAAACAACGGGATACATCGTTTTAGATCAAAACTAGCAAGATTCACAAGCATCGCTTTTACAAGTCGTCGATGAGTACGCAAGGGAAAGGTGTAAACTTTTTTCTCAGAACTGCGCGAGAACTTGTATACCGGCTCAAAAAAACGGGATACATCGTTTTAGATCGAAACTAGCAAGATTCACGAGCATCGATTTTACAAGTCGTCGAAGAGTAGACGAGAGAAAGGTGTAAACTTTTTTTCTCAGAACTGCGCGAAAACTTGTATTCCGGCTCAAAACAACGGAATACATCGTTTTAGATCGAAACTAGCAAGATTCACGAGCATCGATTTCACAACTCGTCGAAGAGTAGACGAGAGAAAGGTGTAAACTTTTTCTCTCAGAACTGCACGAAAACTTGTATTCCGGCTCAAAACAACAGGATACATCGTTTTAGATCGAAACTAGCAAGATTCACGAGCATCGATTTTACAAGTCGTCGAAGAGTAGACGAGAGAAAGGTGTAAACTTTTTCTCTCAGAACTGCGTCAGAACTTGTATTCCGGCTCAGAACAACGGGTTACATCGTTTTAGATCGAAACTAGCAAGATTCACGAGCATCGATTTTACAAGTCCTCGAAGAGTAGACGAGAGAAAGGTGTAAACTTTTTCTCTCAGAACTGCGCGAAAACTTGTATTCCGGCTCAAAACAACGGAATACATCGTTTTAGATCGAAACTAGCAAGATTCACGAGCATCGATTTTAAAACTCGTCGAAGAGTAGACGAGAGAAAGGTGTAAACTTTTTCTCTCAGAACTGCACGAAAACTTGTATTCCGGCTCAAAACAACGGGATACATCGTTTTAGATCGAAACTAGCAAGATTCACGAGCATCGATTTTACAAGTCGTCGAAGAGTAGACGAGAGAAAGGTGTAAACTTTTTCTCTCAGAACTGCGCGAAAACTTGTATTCCGGCTCAAAACAACGGGATTCATCGTTTTAGATCGAAACTAGCAAGATTCACGAGCATCTATTTTACAAGTCTTCGAAGAGTAGACGAGAGAAAGGTGTACACTTTCTCTCAGAACTGCGCGAAAACTTGTATTCCGGCTCAAAACAACGGGATACATCGTTTTAGATCGAAACTAGCAAGATTCACGAGCATCGATTTTACAAGTCGTCGAAGAGTAGACGAGAGAAAGGTGTAAACTTTTTCTCTCAGAACTGCACGAAAACTTGTATTCCGGCTCAAAACAACGGGATACATCGTTTTAGATCGAAACGAGCAAGATTCACGAGCATCGATTTTACAAGTCGTCGAAGAGTACACGAGAGAAAGGTGTAAACTTTTTCTCTCAGAACTGCGCGAAAACTTGTATTCCGTCTCAAAACAACAGGATTCATCGTTTTAGACCGAAACTAGCAAGATTCACGAGCATCGATTTTCAAGTCCTCGAAGAGTAGACGAGAGAAAGGTGTAAACTTTTTCTCTCAGAACTGCACGAAAACTTGTATTCCGGCTCAAAACAACGGGATACATCGTTTTAGATCAAAACTAGCAAGATTCACAAGCATCGCTTTTACAAGTCGTCGATGAGTACACAAGGGAAAGGTGTAAACTTTTTTCTCAGAACTGCGCGAGAACTTGTATACCGGCTCAAAAAAACGGGATACATCGTTTTAGATCGAAACTAGCAAGATTCACGAGCATCGATTTTACAAGTCGTCGAAGAGTAGACGAGAGAAAGGTGTAAACTTTTTTTCTCAGAACTGCGCGAAAACTTGTATTCCGGCTCAAAACAACGGAATACATCGTTTTAGATCGAAACTAGCAAGATTCACGAGCATCGATTTCACAACTCGTCGAAGTGTAGACGAGAGAAAGGTGTAAACTTTTTCTCTCAGAACTGCACGAAAACTTGTATTCCGGCTCAAAACAACAGGATACATCGTTTTAGATCGAAACTAGCAAGATTCACGAGCATCGATTTTACAAGTCGTCGAAGAGTAGACGAGAGAAAGGTGTAAACTTTTTCTCTCAGAACTGCGTCAGAACTTGTATTCCGGCTCAGAACAACGGGTTACATCGTTTTAGATCGAAACTAGCAAGATTCACGAGCATCGATTTTACAAGTCCTCGAAGAGTAGACGAGAGAAAGGTGTAAACTTTTTCTCTCAGAACTGCGCGAAAACTTGTATTCCGGCTCAAAACAACGTGATACATCGTTTTAGATCTAAAGTAGCAAGATTCACGAGCATCGATTTTACAAGTCCTCGAAGAGTAGACGAGAGAAAGGTGTACACTTTCTCTCAGAACTGCGCGAAAACTTGTATTCCGGCTCAAAACAACGGGATACATCGTTTTAGATCGAAACTAGCAAGATTCACGAGCATCGATTTTACAAGTCGTCGAAGAGTAGACGAGAGAAAGGTGTAAACTTTTTCTCTCAGAACTGCACGAAAACTTGTATTCCGGCTCAAAACAACGGGATACATCGTTTTAGATCGAAACGAGCAAGATTCACGAGCATCGATTTTACAAGTCGTCGAAGAGTACACGAGAGAAAGGTGTAAACTTTTTCTCTCAGAACTGCGCGAAAACTTGTATTCCGTCTCAAAACAACAGGATTCATCGTTTTAGACCGAAACTAGCAAGATTCACGAGCATCGATTTTACAAGTCCTCGAAGAGTAGACGAGAGAAAGGTGTAAACTTTTTCTCTCAGAACTGCACGAAAACTTGTATTCCGGCTCAAAACAACGGGATACATCGTTTTAGATCAAAACTAGCAAGATTCACAAGCATCGCTTTTACAAGTCGTCGATGAGTACACAAGGGAAAGGTGTAAACTTTTTTCTCAGAACTGCGCGAGAACTTGTATACCGGCTCAAAAAAACGGGATACATCGTTTTAGATCGAAACTAGCAAGATTCACGAGCATCGATTTTACAAGTCGTCGAAGAGTAGACGAGAGAAAGGTGTAAACTTTTTTTCTCAGAACTGCGCGAAAACTTGTATTCCGGCTCAAAACAACGGAATACATCGTTTTAGATCGAAACTAGCAAGATTCACGAGCATCGATTTCACAACTCGTCGAAGTGTAGACGAGAGAAAGGTGTAAACTTTTTCTCTCAGAACTGCACGAAAACTTGTATTCCGGCTCAAAACAACAGGATACATCGTTTTAGATCGAAACTAGCAAGATTCACGAGCATCGATTTTACAAGTCGTCGAAGAGTAGACGAGAGAAAGGTGTAAACTTTTTCTCTCAGAACTGCGTCAGAACTTGTATTCCGGCTCAGAACAACGGGTTACATCGTTTTAGATCGAAACTAGCAAGATTCACGAGCATCGATTTTACAAGTCCTCGAAGAGTAGACGAGAGAAAGGTGTAAACTTTTTCTCTCAGAACTGCGCGAAAACTTGTATTCCGGCTCAAAACAACGTGATACATCGTTTTAGATCTAAAGTAGCAAGATTCACGAGCATCGATTTTACAAGTCCTCGAAGAGTAGACGAGAGAAAGGTGTAAACTTTTTCTCTCAGAACTGCGCGAAAACTTGTATTCCGGCTCAAAACAACGGGATACATCGTTTTAGATCGAAACTAGCAAGATTCACGAGCATCGATTTTACAAGTCCTCGAAGAGAAGAGAGAAAGGTGTAAACTTTTTCTCTCAGAACTGCGCGAAAACTTGTATTCCGGCTCAAAACAACGTGATACATCGTTTTAGATCGAAACTAGCAAGATTCACGAGCATCGATTTTACAAGTCCTCGAAGAGTAGACGAGAGAAAGGTGTAAACTTTTTCTCTCAGAACTGCGCGAAAACTTGTATTCCGGCTCAAAACAACGGGATACATCGTTTTAGATCGAAACTAGCAAGATTCACGAGCATCGATTTTACAAGTCGTCGAAGAGTAGACGAGAGAAAGGTGTAAACTTTTTCTCTCAGAACTGCACGAAAACTTGTATTCCGGCTCAAAACAACGGGATACATCGTTTTAGATCGAAACGAGCAAGATTCACGAGCATCGATTTTACAAGTCGTCGAAGAGTAGACGAGAGAAAGGTGTAAACTTTTTCTCTCAGAACTGCGCGAAAACTTGTATTCCGGCTCAAAACAACAGGATTCATCGTTTTAGATCGAAACTAGCAAGATTCACGAGCATCGATTTTACAAGTCCTCGAAGAGTAGACGAGAGAAAGGTGTAAACTTTTTCTCTCAGAACTGCACGAAAACTTGTATTCCGGCTCAAAACAACGGGATACATCGTTTTAGATCGAAACTAGCAAGATTCACAAGCATCGCTTTTACAAGTCGTCGATGAGTACACGAGGGAAAGGTGTAAACTTTTTTCTCAGAACTGCGCGAGAACTTGTATACCGGCTCAAAAAAACTGGATACATCGTTTTAGATCGAAACTAGCAAGATCCACGAGCATCGATTTTATAAGTCGTCGAAGAGTAGACGAGAGAAAGGTGTAAACTTTTTTTCTCAGAACTGCGCGAAAACTTGTATTCCGGCTCAAAACAACGGAATACATCGTTTTAGATCGAAACTAGCAAGATTCACGAGCATCGATTTTAAAACTCGTCGAAGAGTAGACGAGAGAAAGGTGTAAACTTTTTCTCTCAGAACTGCACGAAAACTTGTATTCCGGCTCAAAACAACGGGATACATCGTTTTAGATCGAAACTAGCAAGATTCACGAGCATCGATTTTACAAGTCGTCGAAGAGTAGACGAGAGAAAGGTGTAAACTTTTTCTCTCAGAACTGCGCAAAAACTTGTATTCCGGCTCAAAACAACGGGATTCATCGTTTTAGATCGAAACTAGCAAGATTCACGAGCATCTATTTTACAAGTCTTCGAAGAGTAGACGAGAGAAAGGTGTACACTTTCTCTCAGAACTGCGCGAAAACTTGTATTCCGGCTCAAAACAACGGGATACATCGTTTTAGATCGAAACTAGCAAGATTCACGAGCATCGATTTTACAAGTCGTCGAAGAGTAGACGAGAGAAAGGTGTAAACTTTTTCTCTCAGAACTGCACGAAAACTTGTATTCCGGCTCAAAACAACAGGATTCATCGTTTTAGATCGAAACTAGCAAGATTCACGAGCATCGATTTTACAAGTACTCGAAGAGTAGACGAGAGAAAGGTGTAAACTTTTTCTCTCAGAACTGCACGAAAACATGTATTCCGGCTCAAAACAACGGGATACATCGTTTTAGATCGAAACTAGCAAGATTCACAAGCATCGCTTTTACAAGTCGTCGATGAGTACACGAGGGAAAATTGGAAACTTTTTTCTCAGAACTGCGCGAGAACTTGTATACCGGCTCAAAAAAACTGGATACATCGTTTTAGATCGAAACTAGCAAGATCCACGAGCATCGATTTTATAAGTCGTCGAAGAGTAGACGAGAGAAAGGTGTAAACTTTTTTTCTCAGAACTGCGCGAAAACTTGTATTCCGGCTCAAAACAACGGAATACATCGTTTTAGATCGAAACTAGCAAGATTCACGAGCATCGATTTTAAAACTCGTCGAAGAGTAGACGAGAGAAAGGTGTAAACTTTTTCTCTCAGAACTGCACGAAAACTTGTATTCCGGCTCAAAACAACGGGATACATCGTTTTAGATCGAAACTAGCAAGATTCACGAGCATCGATTTTAAAAGTCGTCGAAGAGTAGACGAGAGAAAGGTGTAAACTTTTTCTCTCAGAACTGCGCGAAAACTTGTATTCCGGCTCAAAACAACGGGATTCATCGTTTTAGATCGAAACTAGCAAGATTCACGAGCATCGATTTTACAAGTCCTCGAAGAGTAGACGAGAGAAAGGTGTAAACGTTTTCTCTCAGAACTGCCTCAGAACTTGTATTCCGGCTCAGAACAACGGGTTACATCGTTTTAGATCGAAACTAGCAAGATTCACGAGCATCGATTTTACAAGTCCTCGAAGAGTAGAAGAGAGAAAGGTGTAAACTTTTTCTCTCAGAACTGCGCGAAAACTTCTATTCCAGCTCAAAACAACGAGATACATCGTTGTAGATCGAAACTAGCAAGATTCGCGAGCATTGATTTTACAAGTCGTCGAAGAGTAGACGAGAGAAAGGTGTAAACTTTTTCTCTCAGAACTGCGCGAAAACTTGTATTCCGGCTCAAAACAACGGAATACATCGTTTTAGATCGAAACTAGCAAGATTCACGAGCATCGATATTACAAGTCGTCGAAGAGTAGACGAGAGAAAGGTGTAAACTTTTTCTCTCAGAACTGCGCGAAAACTTGTATTCCGGCTCAAAAAAACGGGATACATCGTTTTAGATCGAAACGAGCAAGATTCACGAGCATCTATTTTACAAGTCTTCGAAGAGTAGACGAGAGAAAGGTGTACACTTTCTCTCAGAACTGCACGAAAACTTGTATTCCGGCTCAAAACAACGGAATGCATCGTTTTAGATTGAAACTAGCAAGATTCACGAGCATCGATTTTACAAGTCGTCGAAGAGTAGACGAGAGAAAGGTGTAAACTTTTTCTCTCAGAACTGCACGAAAACTTGTATTCCGGCTCAAAACAACGGGATACATCGTTTTAGATCGAAACGAGCAAGATTCACGAGCATCGATTTTACAAGTCGTCGAAGAGTAGACGAGAGAAAGGTGTAAACTTTTTCTCTCAGAACTGCGCGAAAACTTGTATTCCGTCTCAAAACAACGGGATACATCGTTTTAGATCGAAACTAGCAAGATTCACGAGCATCTATTTTACAAGTCTTCGAAGAGTAGACGAGAGAAAGGTGTACACTTTCTCTCAGAACTGCACGAAAACTTGTATTCCGGCTCAAAACAACGGAATGCATCGTTTTAGATCGAAACTAGCAAGATTCACGAGCATCGATTTTACAAGTCGTCGAAGAGTAGACGAGAGAAAGGTGTAAACTTTTTTTCTCAGAACTGCGCGAAAACTTGTATTCCAGCTCAAAACAACGGAATACATCGTTTTAGATCGAAACTAGCAAGATTCACGAGCATCGATTTCACAACTCGTCGAAGAGTAGACGAGAGAAAGGTGTAAACTTTTTCTCTCAGAACTGCACGAAAACTTGTATTCCGGCTCAAAACAACAGGATACATCGTTTTAGATCGAAACTAGCAAGATTCACGAGCATCGATTTTACAAGTCGTCGAAGAGTAGACGAGAGAAAGGTGTAAACTTTTTCTCTCAGAACTGCGTCAGAACTTGTATTCCGGCTCAGAACAACGGGTTACATCGTTTTAGATCGAAACTAGCAAGATTCACGAGCATCGATTTTACAAGTCCTCGAAGAGTAGACGAGAGAAAGGTGTAAACTTTTTCTCTCAGAACTGCGCGAAAACTTGTATTCCGGCTCAAAACAACGTGATACATCGTTTTAGATCGAAAGTAGCAAGATTCACGAGCATCGATTTTACAAGTCCTCGAAGAGTAGACGAGAGAAAGGTGTAAACTTTTTCTCTCAGAACTGCGCGAAAACTTGTATTCCGGCTCAAAACAACGGGATACATCGTTTTAGATCGAGACTAGCAAGATTCACGAGCATCGATTTTACAAGTCCTCGAAGAGTAGAAGAGAGAAAGGTGTAAACTTTTTCTCTCAGAACTGCGCGAAAACTTGTATTCCGGCTCAAAACAACGTGATACATCGTTTTAGATCGAAACTAGCAAGATTCACGAGCATCGATTTTACAAGTCCTCGAACAGTAGACGAGAGAAAGGTGTAAACTTTTTCTCTCAGAACTGCGCGAAAACTTGTATTCCGGCTCAAAACAACGGGATACATCGTTTTAGCTCGAAACTAGCAAGATTCACGAGCATCGATTTTACAAGTCGTCGAAGAGTAGACGAGAGAAAGGTGTAAACTTTTTCTCTCAGAACTGCACGAAAACTTGTATTCCGGCTCAAAACAACGGGATACATCGTTTTAGATCGAAACGAGCAAGATTCACGAGCATCGATTTTACAAGTCGTCGAAGAGTAGACGAGAGAAAGGTGTAAACTTTTTCTCTCAGAACTGCGCGAAAACTTGTATTCCGGCTCAAAACAACAGGATTCATCGTTTTAGATCGAAACTAGCAAGATTCACGAGCATCGATTTTACAAGTCCTCGAAGAGTAGACGAGAGAAAGGTGTAAACTTTTTCTCTCAGAACTGCACGAAAGCTTGTATTCCGGCTCAAAACAACGGGATACATCGTTTTAGATCGAAACTAGCAAGATTCACAAGCATCGCTTTTACAAGTCGTCGATGAGTACACGAGGGAAAGGTGTAAACTTTTTTCTCAGAACTGCGCGAGAACTTGTATACCGGCTCAAAAAAACTGGATACATCGTTTTAGATCGAAACTAGCAAGATCCACGAGCATCGATTTTATAAGTCGTCGAAGAGTAGACGAGAGAAAGGTGTAAACTTTTTTTCTCAGAACTGCGCGAAAACTTGTATTCCGGCTCAAAACAACGGAATACATCGTTTTAGATCGAAACTAGCAAGATTCACGAGCATCGATTTTAAAACTCGTCGAAGAGTAGACGAGAGAAAGGTGTAAACTTTTTCTCTCAGAACTGCACGAAAACTTGTATTCCGGCTCAAAACAACGGGATACATCGTTTTAGATCGAAACTAGCAAGATTCACGAGCATCGATTTTACAAGTCGTCGAAGAGTAGACGAGAGAAAGGTGTAAACTTTTTCTCTCAGAACTGCGCGAAAACTTGTATTCCGGCTCAAAACAACGGGATTCATCGTTTTAGATCGAAACTAGCAAGATTCACGAGCATCGATTTTACAAGTCCTCGAAGAGTAGACGAGAGAAAGGTGTAAACGTTTTCTCTCAGAACTGCGTCAGAACTTGTATTCCGGCTCAGAACAACGGGTTACATCGTTTTAGATCGAAACTAGCAAGATTCACGAGCATCGATTTTCAAGTCCTCGAAGAGTAGACGAGAGAAAGGTGTAAACTTTTTCTCTCAGAACTGCGCGAAAACTTCTATTCCAGCTCAAAACAACGAGATACATCGTTGTAGATCGAAACTAGCAAGAATCACGAGCATTTATTTTACAAGTCGTCGAAGAGTAGACGAGAGAAAGGTGTAAACTTTTTCTCTCAGAACTGCGCGAAAACTTGTATTCCGGCTCAAAACAACGGAATACATAGTTTTAGATCGAAACTAGCAAGATTCACGAGCATCGATATTACAAGTCGTCGAAGAGTAGACGAGAGAAAGGTGTAAACTTTTTCTCTCAGAACGGCGCGAAAACTTGTATTCCGGCTCAAAACAACGGGATACATCGTTTTAGATCGAAACCAGGAAGATTCACGAGCATCGACTTTACAAGTCGTCGAAGAGTAGACGAGAGAAAGGTGTAAACTTTTTCTCTCAGAACTGCGCGAAAACTTGTATTCCATCTCAAAACAACGGGATACATCGTTTTAGGTCAAAACTAGCAAGATTCACGAGCATCGATTTTACAAGTCGTCGAATAGTAGTCGAGAGAAAGGTGTAAACTTTCTCTCTCAGAACTGCGCGAAAACTTGTATTCTGTCTCAAAACAACAGGATTCATCGTTTTAGATCGAAACTAGCAAGATTCACGAGCATCGATATTACAAGTCGTCGAAGAGTAGAAGACAGAAAGGTGTAAACTTTTTCTCTCAGAACTGCGCGAAAACTTGTATTCCGGCTCAAAACAACGTGATACATCGTTTTAGATCGAAACTAGCAAGATTCACGAGCATCGATTTTACAAGTCCTCGAAGAGTAGACGAGAGAAAGGTGTAAACTTTTTCTCTCAGAACTGCGCGAAAACTTGTATTCCGGCTCAAAACAACGGGATACATCGTTTTAGATCGAAACTAGCAAGATTCACGAGCATCGATTTTACAAGTCGTCGAAGAGTAGACGAGAGAAAGGTGTAAACTTTTTCTCTCAGAACTGCACGAAAACTTGTATTCCGGCTCAAAACAACGGGATACATCGTTTTAGATCGAAACGAGCAAGATTCACGAGCATCGATTTTACAAGTCGTCGAAGAGTAGACGAGAGAAAGGTGTAAACTTTTTCTCTCAGAACTGCGCGAAAACATGTATTCCGGCTCAAAACAACGGGATTCATCGTTTTAGATCGAAACTAGCAAGATTCACGAGCATCGATTTTACAAGTCCTCGAAGAGTAGACGAGAGAAAGGTGTAAACGTTTTCTCTCAGAACTGCGTCAGAACTTGTATTCCGGCTCAGAACAACGGGTTACATCGTTTTAGATCGAAACTAGCAAGATTCACGACCATCGATTTTACAAGTCCTCGAAGAGTAGACGAGAGAAAGGTGTAAACTTTTTCTCTCAGAACTGCGCGAAAACTTCTATTCCAGCTCAAAACAACGAGATACATCGTTGTAGATCGAAACTAGCAAGAATCACGAGCATTTATTTTACAAGTCGTCGAAGAGTAGACGAGAGAAAGGTGTAAACTTTTTCTCTCAGAACTGCGCGAAAACTTGTATTCCGGCTCAAAACAACGGAATACATCGTTTTAGATCGAAACTAGCAAGATTCACGAGCATCGATATTACAAGTCGTCGAAGAGTAGACGAGAGAAAGGTGTAAACTTTTTCTCTCAGAACGGCGCGAAAACTTGTATTCCGGCTCAAAACAACGGGATACATCGTTTTAGATCGAAACCAGGAAGATTCACGAGCATCGATTTTACAAGTCGTCGAAGAGTAGACGAGAGAAAGGTGTAAACTTTTTCTCTCAGAACTGCGCGAAAACTTGTATTCCATCTCAAAACAACGGGATACATCGTTTTAGGTCAAAACTAGCAAGATTCACGAGCATCGATTTTACAAGTCGTCGAATAGTAGTCGAGAGAAAGGTGTAAACTTTCTCTCTCAGAACTGCGCGAAAACTTGTATTCCGTCTCAAAACAACAGGATTCATCGTTTTAGATCGAAACTAGCAAGATTCACGAGCATCGATATTACAAGTCGTCGAAGAGTAGAAGAGAGAAAGGTGTAAACTTTTTCTCTCAGAACTGCGCGAAAACTTGTATTCCGGCTCAAAACAACGGGTTACATCGTTTTAGATCGAAACTAGCAAGATTCACGAGCATCGATTTTACAAGTCCTCGAAGAGTAGACGAGAGAAAGGTGTAAACTTTTTCTCTCAGAACTGCGCGAAAACTTCTATTCCAGCTCAAAACAACGAGATACATCGTTGTAGATCGAAACTAGCAAGAATCACGAGCATTTATTTTACAAGTCGTCGAAGAGTAGACGAGAGAAAGGTGTAAACTTTTTCTCTCAGAACTGCGCGAAAACTTGTATTCCGGCTCAAAACAACGGAATACATCGTTTTAGATCGAAACTAGCAAGATTCACGAGCATCGATATTACAAGTCGTCGAAGAGTAGACGAGAGAAAGGTGTAAACTTTTTCTCTCAGAACGGCGCGAAAACTTGTATTCCGGCTCAAAACAACGGGATACATCGTTTTAGATCGAAACCAGGAAGATTCACGAGCATCGATTTTACAAGTCGTCGAAGAGTAGACGAGAGAAAGGTGTAAACTTTTTCTCTCAGAACTGCGCGAAAACTTGTATTCCATCTCAAAACAACGGGATACATCGTTTTAGGTCAAAACTAGCAAGATTCACGAGCATCGATTTTACAAGTCGTCGAATAGTAGTCGAGAGAAAGGTGTAAACTTTCTCTCTCAGAACTGCGCGAAAACTTGTATTCCGGCTCAAAACAACGGGATACATCGTTTTAGATCGAAACCAGGAAGATTCACGAGCATCGATTTTACAAGTCGTCGAAGAGTAGACGAGAGAAAGGTGTAAACTTTTTCTCTCAGAACTGCGCGAAAACTTGTATTCCATCTCAAAACAACGGGATACATCGTTTTAGGTCAAAACTAGCAAGATTCACGAGCATCGATTTTACAAGTCGTCGAATAGTAGTCGAGAGAAAGGTGTAAACTTTCTCTCTCAGAACTGCGCGAAAACTTGTATTCCGTCTCAAAACAACAGGATTCATCGTTTTAGATCGAAACTAGCAAGATTCACGAGCATCGATATTACAAGTCGTCGAAGAGTAGACGAGAGAAAGGTGTAAACTTTTTCTCTCAGAACTGCGCGAAAACTTGTATTCCGGCTCAAAAAAACGGGATACATCGTTTTAGATCGAAACTAGCAAGATTCACGAGCATCTATTTTACAAGTCTTCGAAGAGTAGACGAGAGAAAGGTGTAAACTTTTTCTCTCAGAACTGCACGAAAACTTGTATTCCGGCTCAAAACAACGGTATACATCGTTTTAGATCGAAACGAGCAAGATTCACGAGCATCGATTTTACAAGTCGTCGAAGAGTAGACGAGAGAAAGGTGTAAACTTTTTCTCTCAGAACTGCGCGAAAACTTGTATTCCGGCTCAAAACAACAGGATTCATCGTTTTAGATCGAAACTAGCAAGATTCACGAGCATCGATTTTACAAGTCCTCGAAGAGTAGACGAGAGAAAGGTGTAAACTTTTTCTCTCAGAACTGCACGAAAACTTGTATTCCGGCTCAAAACAACGGGATACATCGTTTTAGATCGAAACTAGCAAGATTCACAAGCATCGCTTTTACAAGTCGTCGATGAGTACGCGAGGGAAAGGTGTAAACTTTTTTCTGAGAACTGCGCGAGAACTTGTATACCGGCTCAAAAAAACTGGATACATCGTTTTAGATCGAAACTAGCAAGATCCACGAGCATCGATTTTATAAGTCGTCGAAGAGTAGACGAGAGAAAGGTGTAAACTTTTTTTCTCAGAACTGCGCGAAAACTTGTATTCCGGCTCAAAACAACGGAATACATCGTTTTAGATTGAAACTAGCAAGATTCACGAGCATCGATTTTAAAACTCGTCGAAGAGTAGACGAGAGAAAGGTGTAAACTTTTTCTCTCAGAACTGCACGAAAACTTGTATTCCGGCTCAAAACAACGGGATACATCGTTTTAGATCGAAACTAGCAAGATTCACAAGCATCGATTTTACAAGCCGTCGAAGAGTAGACGAGAGAAAGGTGTAAACTTTTTCTCTCAGAACTGCGCGAAAACTTGTATTCCGGCTCAAAACAACGGGATTCATCGTTTTAGATCGAAACTAGCAAGATTCACGAGCATCGATTTTACAAGTCCTCGAAGAGTAGACGAGAGAAAGGTGTAAACGTTTTCTCTCAGAACTGCGTCAGAACTTGTATTCCGGCTCAGAACAACGGGTTACATCGTTTTAGATCGAAACTAGCAAGATTCACGAGCATCGATTTTACAAGTCCTCGAAGAGTAGACGAGAGAAAGGTGTAAACTTTTTCTCTCAGAACTGCGCGAAAACTTCTATTCCAGCTCAAAACAACGAGATACATCGTTGTAGATCGAAACTAGCAAGAATCACGAGCATTGATTTTACAAGTCGTCGAAGAGTAGACGAGAGAAAGGTGTAAACTTTTTCTCTCAGAACTGCGCGAAAACTTGTATTCCGGCTCAAAACAACGGAATACATCGTTTTAGATCGAAACTAGCAAGATTCACGAGCATCGATATTACAAGTCGTCGAAGAGTAGACGAGAGAAAGGTGTAAACTTTTTCTCTCAGAACGGCGCGAAAACTTGTATTCCATCTCAAAACAACGGGATACATCGTTTTAGGTCAAAACTAGCAAGATTCACGAGCATCGATTTTACAAGTCGTCGAATAGTAGTCGAGAGAAAGGTGTAAACTTTCTCTCTCAGAACTGCGCGAAAACTTTTATTCCGTCTCAGAACAACAGGATTCATCGTTTTAGATCGAAACTAGCAAGATTCACGAGCATCGATATTACAAGTCGTCGAAGAGTAGACGAGAGAAAGGTGTAAACTTTTTCTCTCAGAACTGCGCGAAAACTTGTATTCCGGCTCAAAAAAACGGGATACATCGTTTTAGATCGAAACTAGCAAGATTCACGAGCATCTATTTTACAAGTCTTCGAAGAGTAGACGAGAGAAAGGTGTACACTTTCTCTCAGAACTGCACGAAAACTTCTATTCCAGCTCAAAACAACGAGATACATCGTTGTAGATCGAAACTAGCAAGATTCACGAGCATTGATTTTACAAGTCGTCGAAGAGTAGACGAGAGAAAGGTGTAAACTTTTTCTCTCAGAACTGCGCGAAAACTTGTATTCCGGCTCAAAACAACGGAATACATCGTTTTAGATCGAAACTAGCAAGATTCACGAGCATCGATATTACAAGTCGTCGAAGAGTAGACGAGAGAAAGGTGTAAACTTTTTCTCTCAGAACTGCGCGAAAACTTGTATTCCGGCTCAAAAAAACGGGATACATCGTTTTAGATCGAAACTAGCAAGATTCACGAGCATCTATTTTACAAGTCTTCGAAGAGTAGACGAGAGAAAGGTGTACACTTTCTCTCAGAACTGCACGAAAACTTGTATTCCGGCTCAAAACAACGGAATGCATCGTTTTAGATCGAAACTAGCAAGATTCACGAGCATCGATTTTACAAGTCGTCGAAGAGTAGACGAGAGAAAGGTGTAAACTTTTTCTCTCAGAACTGCACGAAAACTTGTATTCCGGCTCAAAACAACGGGATACATCCTTTTAGATCGAAACGAGCAAGATTCACGAGCATCGATTTTACAAGTCGTCGAAGAGTAGACGAGAGAAAGGTGTAAACTTTTTCTCTCAGAACTGCGCGAAAACTCGTGTTCCGTCTCAAAACAACAGGATTCATCGTTTTAGATCGAAACTAGCAAGATTCACGAGCATCGATTTTACAAGTCCTCGAAGAGTAGACGAGAGAAAGGTGTAAACTTTTTCTCTCAGAACTGCACGAAAACTTGTATTCCGGCTCAAAACAACGGGATACATCGTTTTAGATCGAAACTAGCAAGATTCACAAGCATCGCTTTTACAAGTCGTCGATGAGTACACGAGGGAAAGGTGTAAACTTTTTTCTCAGAACTGCGCGAGAACTTGTATACCGGCTCAAAAAAACGGGATACATCGTTTTAGATCGAAACTAGCAAGATTCACGAGCATCGATTTTACAAGTCGTCGAAGAGTAGACGAGAGAAAGGTGTAAACTTTTTTTCTCAGAACTGCGCGAAAACTTGTATTCCGGCTCAAAACAACGGAATACATCGTTTTAGATCGAAACTAGCAAGATTCACGAGCATCGATTTCACAACTCGTCGAAGAGTAGACGAGAGAAAGGTGTAAACTTTTTCTCTCAGAACTGCACGAAAACTTGTATTCCGGCTCAAAACAACAGGATACATCGTTTTAGATCGAAACTAGCAAGATTCACGAGCATCGATTTTACAAGTCGTCGAAGAGTAGACGAGAGAAAGGTGTAAACTTTTTCTCTCAGAACTGCGCGAAAACTTGTATTCCGGCTCAAAACAACGGGATTCATCGTTTTAGATCGAAACTAGCAAGATTCACGAGCATCGATTTTACAAGTCCTCGAAGAGTAGACGAGAGAAAGGTGTAAACGTTTTCTCTCAGAACTGCGTCAGAACTTGTATTCCGGCTCAGAACAACGGGTTACATCGTTTTAGATCGAAACTAGCAAGATTCACGAGCATCGATTTTACAAGTCCTCGAAGAGTAGAAGAGAGAAAGGTGTAAACTTTTTCTCTCAGAACTGCGCGAAAACTTCTATTCCAGCTCAAAACAACGAGATACATCGTTGTAGATCGAAACTAGCAAGATTCACCAGCATTGATTTTACAAGTCGTCGAAGAGTAGACGAGAGAAAGGGTGTAAACTTTTTCTCTCAGAACTGCGCGAAAACTTGTATTCCGGCTCAAAACAACGGAATACATCGTTTTAGATCGAAACTAGCAAGATTCACGAGCATCGATATTACAAGTCGTCGAAGAGTAGACGAGAGAAAGGTGTAAACTTTTTCTCTCAGAACTGCGCGAAAACTTGTATTCCGGCTCAAAAAAACGGGATACATCGTTTTAGATCGAAACTAGCAAGATTCACGAGCATCTATTTTACAAGTCTTCGAAGAGTAGACGAGAGAAAGGTGTACACTTTCTCTCAGAACTGCACGAAAACTTGTATTCCGGCTCAAAACAACGGAATGCATCGTTTTAGATCGAAACTAGCAAGATTCACGAGCATCAATTTTACAAGTCGTCGAGTATAGACGAGAGAAAGGTGTAAACTTTTTCTCTCAGAACTGCGCGAAAACGTGTTTTCCGGCACAAAAGAACGGGATACATCGTTTTAGATCGAAACTTGCAAGATTCACGAGCATCGATTTTACAAGTCGTCGAAGAGTAGACGAGAGAAAGATGTAAATTTTTCTCTTGAACTGCACGAAAACATGTATTCCGGCTCAAAACAGCGGGATTCATCGTTTTAGATCGAAACTAGCAAGATTCACGAGCATCGATTTTACAAGTCTCGAAGAGTACACGAGAGAAAGGTGTAAACTTTTTCTCTCAGAACTGCACGAAAACTTGTATTCCGGCTCAAAACAAGGAATACATCGTTTTAGATCGAAACTAGCAAGATGCAATAGCATCGATTTTACAAGTTGTCGAAGAGTACACGAGAGAAAGGTGTAAACTTTTTCTCTCAGAACTGCGCGAAAACTTGTATTCCGGCTCAAAACAACGGGTTACATTGTTTTAAATCGAAACTAGCAAGATTCTCGTGCATGGATTTTACAAGTCGTCGAAGAGTAGACGAGAGAAAGGTGTAAACTTTTTCTCTCAGAACTGCGCGAAAACTTGTATTCCGGCTTAAAACAACGGGATACATCGTTTTAGATCGAAACCAGCAAGATTCACGAGCATCGATTTTACAATTCGTCGAAGAGTAGACGAGAGAAAGGTGTAAACTTTTTCTCTCAGAACTGCGCGAAACCTTGTATTGCGGCTCAAAACAACGGGATTCATCGTTTTAGATCGAAACTAGCAAGATTCACGAGCATCGATTTTACAAGTCGTCGAAGAGTACACGAGAGAAAGGTGTAAACTTTTTCTCTCAGAACTGCGCGAAAACTTGTATTCCGGCTCAAAACAACGGGTTACATCGTTTTAGATCGAAACTAGCAAGATTCACGAGCATCCATATTACAAGTCGTCGAAGAGTAGACGGGAGAAATGTGTAAACTTTTTCTCTCAGAACTGCGCGAAAACTTGTATTCCGGCTCAAAACAACGGGATACATCGTTTTAGATCGAATCTAGCAAGATTCACGAGCATCGATTTCACAAGTCTTCGAAGAGTAGACGAGAGAAAGGTGTAAACTTTTTCTCCCAGAACTGCACGAAAACTTGTATTCCGGCTCAAAACAAGGGATACATCGTTTTAGATCGAAACTAGCAAGATTCACTAGCATCGATTTTACAAGTCGTCGAAGAGTACCCGAGAGAAAGGTGTATACTTTTTCTCTCAGAACTGCGCGAAAACTTGTATTCCGGCTGAAAACAACGGGATACATCGTTTTAGGTCGAAACTAGCAAGATTCACGAGCATCGATTTTACAAGTCGTCGAATAGTAGACGAGAGAAAGGTGTAAACTTTTTCTCTCAGAACTGCGCGAAAACTTGTATTCCGGCTCAAAACAACGGGATTCATCGTTTTAGATAGAAACTAGCAAGATTCACGAGCATGGATTTTACAAATCGTCGAAGAGTACACGAGAGAAAGGTGTAAACTTTTTCTCTCAGAACTGCGCGAAAACTTGTATTCCGGCTCAAAACAACGGCAAACATCGTTTTAGGTCGAAACTAGCAAGATTCACGAGCATCGATTTTACAAGTCGTCGAATATAGACGAGAGAAAGGTGTAAACTTTTTCTCTCAGAACTGCGCGAAAACGTGTTTTCCGGCTCAAAAGAACGGGATACATCGTTTTAGATCGAAACTAGCAAGATTCACGAGCATCGATTTTACAAGTCGTCGAAGAGTACACGAGAGAAAGGTGTAAACTTTTTCTCTCAGAACTGCGCGAAAACTTGTATTCCGGCTCAAAACAACGGGTTACATCGTTTTAGATCGAAACTAGCAAGATTCACGAGCATCCATATTACAAGTCGTCGAAGAGTAGACGGGAGAAATGTGTAAACTTTTTCTCTCAGAACTGCGCGAAAACTTGTATTCCGGCTCAAAACAACGGGATACATCGTTTTAGATCGAATCTAGCAAGATTCACGAGCATCGATTTCACAAGTCTTCGAAGAGTAGACGAGAGAAAGGTGTAAACTTTTTCTCCCAGAACTGCACGAAAACTTGTATTCCGGCTCAAAACAAGGGATACATCGTTTTAGATCGAAACTAGCAAGATTCACTAGCATCGATTTTACAAGTCGTCGAAGAGTACCCGAGAGAAAGGTGTATACTTTTTCTCTCAGAACTGCGCGAAAACTTGTATTCCGGCTGAAAACAACGGGATACATCGTTTTAGGTCGAAACTAGCAAGATTCACGAGCATCGATTTTACAAGTCGTCGAATAGTAGACGAGAGAAAGGTGTAAACTTTTTCTCTCAGAACTGCGCGAAAACTTGTATTCCGGCTCAAAACAACGGGATTCATCGTTTTAGATAGAAACTAGCAAGATTCACGAGCATGGATTTTACAAATCGTCGAAGAGTACACGAGAGAAAGGTGTAAACTTTTTCTCTCAGAACTGCGCGAAAACTTGTATTCCGGCTCAAAACAACGGCAAACATCGTTTTAGGTCGAAACTAGCAAGATTCACGAGCATCGATTTTACAAGTCGTCGAATATAGACGAGAGAAAGGTGTAAACTTTTTCTCTCAGAACTGCGCGAAAACGTGTTTTCCGGCTCAAAAGAACGGGATACATCGTTTTAGATCGAAACTAGCAAGATTCACGAGCATCGATTTTACAAGTCGTCGAAGAGTACACGAGAGAAAGGTGTAAACTTTTTCTCTCAGAACTGCGCGAAAACTTGTATTCCGGCTCAAAACAACGGGTTACATCGTTTTAGATCGAAACTAGCAAGATTCACGAGCATCGATTTTACAAGTCTCGAAGAGTACACGAGAGAAAGGTGTAAACTTTTTCTCTCAGAACTGCACGAAAACTTGTATTCCGGTTCAAAACAACGGGATACATCGTTTTAGATCGAAACTAGCAAGATGCAATAGCATCGATTTTACAAGTCGTCGAAGAGTACACGAGAGAAAGGTGTAAACTTTTTCTCTCAGAACTGCGCCAAAACTTGTATTCTGGCTCAGAACAACGGGTTACATCGTTTTAGGTCGAAACTAGCAAGATTCACTAGCATCGATTTTACAAGTCGTCGAAGAGTACCCGAGAGAAAGGTGTATACTTTTTCTCTCAGAACTGCGCGAAAACTTGTATTCCGGCTGAAAACAACGGGATACATCGTTTTAGGTCGAAACTAGCAAGATTCACGAGCATCGATTTTACAAGTCGTCGAATAGTAGACGAGAGAAAGGTGTAAACTTTTTCTCTCAGAACTGCGCGAAAACTTGTATTCCGGCTCAAAACAACGGGATTCATCGTTTTAGATAGAAACTAGCAAGATTCACGAGCATGGATTTTACAAATCGTCGAAGAGTACACGAGAGAAAGGTGTAAACTTTTTCTCTCAGAACTGCGCGAAAACTTGTATTCCGGCTCAAAACAACGGCAAACATCGTTTTAGGTCGAAACTAGCAAGATTCACGAGCATCGATTTTACAAGTCGTCGAATATAGACGAGAGAAAGGTGTAAACTTTTTCTCTCAGAACTGCGCGAAAACGTGTTTTCCGGCTCAAAAGAACGGGATACATCGTTTTAGATCGAAACTTGGAAGATTCACGAGCATCGATTTTACAAGTCGTCGAAGAGTAGACGAGAGAAAGGTGTAAATTTTTCTCTCAGAACTGCACGAAAACTTGTATTCCGGCTCAAAACAACGGGTTACATCGTTTTAGATCGAAACTAGCAAGATTCACGAGCATCCATATTACAAGTCGTCGAAGAGTAGACGGGAGAAATGTGTAAACTTTTTCTCTCAGAACTGCGCGAAAACTTGTATTCCGGCTCAAAACAACGGGATACATCGTTTTAGATCGAACCTAGCAAGATTCACGAGCATCGATTTCACAAGTCTTCGAAGAGTAGACGAGAGAAAGGTGTAAACTTTTTCTCCCAGAACTGCACGAAAACTTGTATTCCGGCTCAAAACAAAGGGATACATCGTTTTAGATCGAAACTAGCAAGATTCACTAGCATCGATTTTACAAGTCGTCGAAGAGTACCCGAGAGAAAGGTGTATACTTTTTCTCTCAGAACTGCGCGAAAACTTGTATTCCGGCTGAAAACAACGGGATACATCGTTTTAGGTCGAAACTAGCAAGATTCACGAGCATCGATTTTACAAGTCGTCGAATAGTAGACGAGAGAAAGGTGTAAACTTTTTCTCTCAGAACTGCGCGAAAACTTGTATTCCGGCTCAAAACAACGGGATTCATCGTTTTAGATCGAAACTAGCAAGATTCACGAGCATGGATTTTACAAATCGTCGAAGAGTACACGAGAGAAAGGTGTAAACTTTTTCTCTCAGAACTGCGCGAAAACTTGTATTCCGGCTCAAAACAACGGCAAACATCGTTTTAGGTCGAAACTAGCAAGATTCACGAGCATCGATTTTACAAGTCGTCGAGTATAGACGAGAGAAAGGTGTAAACTTTTTCTCTCAGAACTGCGCGAAAACGTGTTTTCCGGCTCAAAAGAACGGGATACATCGTTTTAGATCGAAACTTGCAAGATACACGAGCATCAATTTAACAAGTCGTCGAAGAGTAGACGAGAGAAAGGTGTAAATTTTTCTCTCAGAACTGCACGAAAACTTGTATTCCGGCTCAAAACAGCGGGATTCATCGTTTTAGATCGAAACTAGCAAGATTCACGAGCATCGATTTTACAAGTCTCGAAGAGTACACGAGAGAAAGGTGTAAACTTTTTCTCTCAGAACTGCACGAAAACTTGTATTCCGGTTCAAAACAACGGGATACATCGTTTTAGATCGAAACTAGCAAGATGCAATAGCATCGATTTTACAAGTCGTCGAAGAGTACACGAGAGAAAGGTGTAAACTTTTTCTCTCAGAACTGCGCCAAAACTTGTATTCTGGCTCAGAACAACGGGTTACATCGTTTTAGGTCGAAACTAGCAAGATTCACGAGCATCGATATTACAAGTCGTCGAAGAGTAGACGATAGAAAGGTGTAAACTTTTTCTCTCAGAACTGCGCGAAAACTTGTATTGCGGCTCAAAACAACGGGATACATCGTTTTAGATCGAAACCAGCAAGATTCACGAGCATCGATTTTACAAGTCGTCGAAGAGTAGACGAGAGAAAGGTGTAAACTTTTTCTCTCAGAACTGCGCGAAACCTTGTATTGCGGCTCAAAACAACGGGATTCATCGTTTTAGATCGAAACTAGCAAGATTCACGAGCATCGATTTTACAAGTCGTCGAATATAGACGAGAGAAAGGTGTAAACTTTTTCTCTCAGAACTGCGCGAAAACTTGTATTCCTGCTCAAAACAACGGGTTACATCGTTTTAGATCGAAACTAGCAAGATTCACGAGCATCCATATTACAAGTCGTCGAAGAGTAGACGGGAGAAATGTGTAAACTTTTTCTCTCAGAACTGCGCGAAAACTTGTATTCCGGCTCAAAACAACGGGATACATCGTTTTAGATCGAATCTAGCAAGATTCACGAGCATCGATTTCACAAGTCTTCGAAGAGTAGACGAGAGAAAGGTGTAAACTTTTTCTCCCAGAACTGCACGAAAACTTGTATTCCGGCTCAAAACAAAGGCATACATCGTTCTAGATCGAAACTAGCAAGATTCATTAGCATCGATTTTACAAGTCGTCGAAGAGTACCCGAGAGAAAGGTGTATACTTTTTCTCTCAGAACTGCGCGAAAACTTGTATTCCGGCTGAAAACAACGGGATACATCGTTTTAGGTCGAAACTAGCAAGATTCACGAGCATCCATATTACAAGTCGTCGAATAGTAGACGAGAGAAAGGTGTAAACTTTTTCTCTCAGAACTGCGCGAAAACTTGTATTCCGGCTCAAAACAACGGGATTCATCGTTTTAGATCGAAACTAGCAAGATTCACGAGCATGGATTTTACAAATCGTCAAAGAGTACACGAGAGAAAGGTGTAAACTTTTTCTCTCAGAACTGCGCGAAAACTTGTATTCCGGCTCAAAACAACGGCAAACATCGTTTTAGGTCGAAACTAGCAAGATTCACGAGCATCGATTTTACAAGTCGTCGAATATAGACGAGAGAAAGGTGTAAACTTTTTCTCTCAGAACTGCGCGAAAACTTGTATTCCGGCTCAAAACAACGGGATACATCGTTTTAGATCGAATCTAGCAAGATTCACGAGCATCGATTTCACAAGTCTTCGAAGAGTAGACGAGAGAAAGGTGTAAACTTTTTCTCCCAGAACTGCACGAAAACTTGTATTCCGGCTTAAAACAAAGGGATACATCGTTTTAGATCGAAACTAGCAAGATTCACTAGCATCGATTTTACAAGTCGTCGAAGAGTACCCGAGAGAAAGGTGTATACTTTTTCTCTCAGAACTGCGCGAAAACTTGTATTCCGGCTCAAAACAACGGCAAACATCGTTTTAGGTCGAAACTAGCAAGATTCACGAGCATCGATTTTACAAGTCGTCGAATATAGACGAGAGAAAGGTGTAAACTTTTTCTCTCAGAACTGCGCGAAAACGTGTTTTCCGGCTCAAAAGAACGGGATACGTCGTTTTATATCGAAACTTGCAAGATTCACGAGCATCGATTTTACAAGTCGTCGAAGAGTAGACGAGAGAAAGGTGTAAATTTTTCTCTCAGAACTGCACGAAAACTTGTATTCCGGCTCAAAACAACGGGTTACATCGTTTTAGATCGAAACTAGCAAGATTCACGAGCAATCATATTACATGTCGTCGAAGAGTAGACGGGAGAAATGTGTAAACTTTTTCTCTCAGAACTGCGCGAAAACTTGTATTCCGGCTCAAAACAACGGGATACATCGTTTTAGATCGAATCTAGCAAGATTCACGAGCATCGATTTCACAAGTCTTCGAAGAGTAGACGAGAGAAAGGTGTAAACTTTTTCTCCCAGAACTGCACGAAAACTTGTATTCCGGCTCAAAACAAAGGGATACATCGTTTTAGATCGAAACTAGCAAGATTCACTAGCATCGATTTTACAAGTCGTCGAAGAGTACCCGAGAGAAAGGTGTATACTTTTTCTCTCAGAACTGCGCGAAAACTTGTATTCCGGCTGAAAACAACGGGATACATCGTTTTAGGTCGAATCTAGCAAGATTCACGAGCATCGATTTTACAAGTCGTCGAATAGTAGACGAGAGAAAGGTGTAAACGTTTTCTCTCAGAACTGCGCGAAAACTTGTATTCCGGCTCAAAACAACGGGATTCATCGTTTTAGATCGAAACTAGCAAGATTCACGAGCATAGATTTTACAAATCGTCGAAGAGTACACGAGAGAAAGGTGTAAACTTTTTCTCTCAGAACTGCGCGAAAACTTGTATTCCGGCTCAAAACAACGGCAAACATCGTTTTAGATTGAAACTTGCAAGATTCACGAGCATCAATTTTACAAGTCGTCGAAGAGTAGACGAGAGAAAGGTGTAAAGTTTTCTCTCAGAACTGCACGAAAACTTGTATTCCGGCTCAAAACAGCGGGATTCATCGTTTTAGATCGAAACTAGCAAGATTCACGAGCATCGATTTTACAAGTCTCGAAGAGTGCACGAGAGAAAGGTGTAAACTTTTTCTCTCAGAACTGCACGAAAACTTGTATTCCGGTTCAAAACAACGGGATACATCGTTTTAGATCGAAACTAGCAAGATGCAATAGCATGGATTTTACAAGTCGTCGAAGAGTAGACGATAGAAAGGTGTAAACTTTTTCTCTCAGAACTGCGCGAAAACTTGTATTCCGGCTCAAAACAACGGGATACATCGTTTTAGATCGAAACCAGCAAGATTCACGAGCATCGATTTTACAAGTCGTCGAAGAGTAGACGAGAGAAAGGTGTAAACTTTTTCTCTCAGAACTGCGCGAAACCTTGTATTGCGGCTCAAAACAACGGGATTCATCGTTTTAGATCGAAACAAGCAAGATTCACGAGCATCGATTTTACAAGTCGTCGAAGAGTACACGAGAGAAAGGTGTAAACTTTTTCTCTCAGAACTGCGCGAAAACTTGTATTCCGGCTCAAAACAACGGGATACATAGTTTTAGGTCGAAACTAGCAAGATTCACGAGCATCGATTTTACAAGTCGTCGAATATAGACGAGAGAAAGGTGTAAACTTTTTCTCTCAGAACAGCGCGAAAACTTGTATTCCTGCTCAAAACAACGGGTTACATCGTTTTAGATTGAAACTAGCAAGATTCACGAGCATCCATATTACAAGTCTTCGAAGAGTAGACGGGAGAAATGTGTAAACTTTTTCTCTCAGAACTGCGCGAAAACTTGTATTCCGGCTCAAAACAACGGGATACATCGTTTTAGATCGAATCTAGCAAGATTCACGAGCATCGATTTCACAAGTCTTCGAAGAGTAGACGAGAGAAAGGTGTAAACTTTTTCTCCCAGAACTGCACGAAAACTTGTATTCCGGCTCAAAACAAAGGCATACATCGTTTTAGATCGAAACTAGCAAGATTCACTAGCATCGATTTTACAAGCCGTCGAAGAGTACCCGAGAGAAAGGTGTATTCTTTTTCTCTCAGAACTGCGCGAAAACTTGTATTCCGGCTGAAAACAACGGGATACATCGTTTTAGGTCGAAACTAGCAAGATTCACGAGCATCCATATTACAAGTCGTCGAATAGTAGACGAGAGAAAGGTGTAAACTTTTTCTCTCAGAACTGCGCGAAAACTTGTATTCCGGCTCAAAACAACGGGATTCATCGTTTTAGATCGAAACTAGCAAGATTCACGAGCATGGATTTTACAAATCGTCGAAGAGTACACGAGAGAAAGGTGTAAACTTTTTCTCTCAGAACTGCGCGAAAACGTGTTTTCCGGCTCAAAAGAACGGGATACATCGTTTTAGATCGAAACTTGCAAGATTCACGAGCATCGATTTTACAAGTCGTCGAAGAGTAGACGAGAGAAAGGTGTAAATGTTTCTCTCAGAACTGCACGAAAACTTGTATTCCGGCTCAAAACAACGGGATACATCGTTTTAGATCGAAACTAGCAAGATTCAATAGCATCGATTTTACAAGTCGTCGAAGCGTACACGAGAGAAAGGTGTAAAATTTTTCTCTCAGAACTGCGCCAAAACTTGTATTCCGGCTCAAAACAACGGGATTCATCGTTTTAGATTGAAACTAGCAAGATTCACGAGCATCGATTTTACAAGTCGTCGAAGAGTACACGAGAGAAAGGTGTAAACTTTTTCTCTCAGAACTGCGCGAAAACTTGTATTCCGGCTCAAAACAACGGGATACATAGTTTTAGGTCGAAACTAGCAAGATTCACGAGCATCGATTTTACAAGTCGTCGAATATAGACGAGAGAAAGGTGTAAACTTTTTCTCTCAGAACTGCGCGAAAACTTGTATTCCTGCTCAAAACAACGGGTTACATTGTTTTAGATCGAAACTAGCAAGATTCTCGAGCATGGATTTTACAAGTCGTCGAAGAGTAGACGATAGAAAGGTGTAAACTTTTTCTCTCAGAACTGCGCGAAAACTTGTATTGCGGCTCAAAACAACGGATACATCGTTTTAGATCGAAACCAGCAAGATTCACGAGCATCGATTTTACAAGTCGTCGAAGAGTAGACGAGAGAAAGGTGTAAACTTTTTCTCTCAGAACTGCGCGAAACCTTGTATTGCGGCTCAAAACAACGGGATTCATCGTTTTAGATCGAAACTAGCAAGATTCACGAGCATCGATTTTACAAGTCGTCGAATATAGACGAGAGAAAGGTGTAAACTTTTTCTCTCAGAACTGCGCGAAAACTTGTATTCCTGCTCAAAACAACGGGTTACATCGTTTTAGATCGAAACTAGCAAGATTCACGAGCATCCATATTACAAGTCGTCGAAGAGTAGACGGGAGAAATGTGTAAACTTTTTCTCTCAGAACTGCGCGAAAACTTGTATTCCGGCTCAAAACAACGGGATACATCGTTTTAGATCGAATCTAGCAAGATTCACGAGCATCGATTTCACAAGTCTTCGAAGAGTAGACGAGAGAAAGGTGTAAACTTTTTCTCCCAGAACTGCACGAAAACTTGTATTCCGGCTCAAAACAAAGGCATACATCGTTCTAGATCGAAACTAGCAAGATTCACTAGCATCGATTTTACAAGTCGTCGAAGAGTACCCGAGAGAAAGGTGTATACTTTTTCTCTCAGAACTGCGCGAAAACTTGTATTCCGGCTCAAAACAACGGGATTCATCGTTTTAGATCGAAACTAGCAAGATTCACGAGCATGGATTTTACAAATCGTCGAAGAGTACACGAGAGAAAGGTGTAAACTTTTTCTCTCAGAACTGCGCGAAAACGTGTTTTCCGGCTCAAAAGAACGGGATACATCGTTTTAGATCGAAACTTGCAAGATTCACGAGCATCGATTTTACAAGTCGTCGAAGAGTAGACGAGAGAAAGGTGTAAATGTTTCTCTCAGAACTGCACGAAAACTTGTATTCCGGCTCAAAACAACGGGATACATCGTTTTAGATCGAAACTAGCAAGATTCAATAGCATCGATTTTACAAGTCGTCGAAGCGTACACGAGAGAAAGGTGTAAAATTTTTCTCTCAGAACTGCGCCAAAACTTGTATTCCGGCTCAAAACAACGGGATTCATCGTTTTAGATCGAAACTAGCAAGATTCACGAGCATCGATTTTACAAGTCGTCGAAGAGTACACGAGAGAAAGGTGTAAACTTTTTCTCTCAGAACTGCGCGAAAACTTGTATTCCGGCTCAAAACAACGGGATACATAGTTTTAGGTCGAAACTAGCAAGATTCACGAGCATCGATTTTACAAGTCGTCGAATATAGACGAGAGAAAGGTGTAAACTTTTTCTCTCAGAACTGCGCGAAAACTTGTATTCCTGCTCAAAACAACGGGTTACACTGTTTTAGATCGAAACTAGCAAGATTCTCGAGCATGGATTTTACAAGTCGTCGAAGAGTAGACGATAGAAAGGTGTAAACTTTTTCTCTCAGAACTGCGCGAAAACTTGTATTGCGGCTCAAAACAACGGGATACATCGTTTTAGATCGAAACCAGCAAGATTCACGAGCATGGATTTTACAAGTCGTCGAAGAGTAGACGAGAGAAAGGTGTAAACTTTTTCTCTCAGAACTGCGCGAAACCTTGTATTGCGGCTCAAAACAACGGGATTCATCGTTTTAGATCGAAACTAGCAAGATTCACGAGCATCGATTTTACAAGTCGTCGAATATAGACGAGAGAAAGGTGTAAACTTTTTCTCTCAGAACTGCGCGAAAACTTGTATTCCTGCTCAAAACAACGGGTTACATCGTTTTAGATCGAAACTAGCAAGATTCACGAGCATCCATATTACAAGTCGTCGAAGAGTAGACGGGAGAAATGTGTAAACTTTTTCTCTCAGAACTGCGCGAAAACTTGTATTCCGGCTCAAAACAACGGGATACATCGTTTTAGATCGAATCTAGCAAGATTCACGAGCATCGATTTCACAAGTCTTCGAAGAGTAGACGAGAGAAAGGTGTAAACTTTTTCTCCCAGAACTGCACGAAAACTTGTATTCCGGCTCAAAACAAAGGCATACATCGTTCTAGATCGAAACTAGCAAGATTCACTAGCATCGATTTTACAAGTCGTCGAAGAGTACCCGAGAGAAAGGTGTATACTTTTTCTCTCAGAACTGCGCGAAAACTTGTATTCCGGCTAAAAACAACGGGATACATCGTTTTAGGTCGAAACTAGCAAGATTCACGAGCATCCATATTACAAGTCGTCGAATAGTAGACGAGAGAAAGGTGTAAACTTTTTCTCTCAGAACTGCGCGAAAACTTGTATTCCGGCTCAAAACAACGGGATTCATCGTTTTAGATCGAAACTAGCAAGATTCACGAGCATGGATTTTACAAATCGTCAAAGAGTACACGAGAGAAAGGTGTAAACTTTTTCTCTCAGAACTGCGCGAAAACTTGTATTCCGGCTCAAAACAACGGCAAACATCGTTTTAGGTCGAAACTAGCAAGATTCACGAGCATCGATTTTACAAGTCGTCGAATATAGACGAGAGAAAGGTGTAAACTTTTTCTCTCAGAACTGCGCGAAAACTTGTATTCCGGCTCAAAACAACGGGATACATCGTTTTAGATCGAATCTAGCAAGATTCACGAGCATCGATTTCACAAGTCTTCGAAGAGTAGACGAGAGAAAGGTGTAAACTTTTTCTCCCAGAACTGCACGAAAACTTGTATTCCGGCTCAAAACAAAGGGATACATCGTTTTAGATCGAAACTAGCAAGATTCACTAGCATCGATTTTACAAGTCGTCGAAGAGTACCCGAGAGAAAGGTGTATACTTTTTCTCTCAGAACTGCGCGAAAACTTGTATTCCGTCTCAAAACAACGGCAAACATCGTTTTAGGTCGAAACTAGCAAGATTCACGAGCATCGATTTTACAAGTCGTCGAATATAGACGAGAGAAAGGTGTAAACTTTTTCTCTCAGAACTGCGCGAAAACGTGTTTTCCGGCTCAAAAGAACGGGATACATCGTTTTATATCGAAACTTGCAAGATTCACGAGCATCGATTTTACAAGTCGTCGAAGAGTAGACGAGAAAAAGGTGTAAATTTTTCTCTCAGAACTGCACGAAAACTTGTATTCCGGCTCAAAACAACGGGTTACATCGTTTTAGATCGAAACTAGCAAGATTCACGAGCAATCATATTACATGTCGTCGAAGAGTAGACGGGAGAAATGTGTAAACTTTTTCTCTCAGAACTGCGCGAAAACTTGTATTCCGGCTCAAAACAACGGGATACATCGTTTTAGATCGAATCTAGCAAGATTCACGAGCATCGATTTCACAAGTCTTCGAAGAGTAGACGAGAGAAAGGTGTAAACTTTTTCTCCCAGAACTGCACGAAAACTTGTATTCCGGCTCAAAACAAAGGGATACATCGTTTTAGATCGAAACTAGCAAGATTCACTAGCATCGATTTTACAAGTCGTCGAAGAGTACCCGAGAGAAAGGTGTATACTTTTTCTCTCAGAACTGCGCGAAAACTTGTATTCCGGCTGAAAACAACGGGATACATCGTTTCAGGTCGAAACTAGCAAGATTCACGAGCATCGATTTTACAAGTCGTCGAATAGTAGACGAGAGAAAGGTGTAAACTTTTTCTCTCAGAACTGCGCGAAAACTTGTATTCCGGCTCAGAACAACGGGATTCATCGTTTTAGATCGAAACTAGCAAGATTCACGAGCATAGATTTTACAAATCGTCGAAGAGTACACGAGAGAAAGGTGTAAACTTTTTCTCTCAGAACTGCGCGAAAACTTGTATTCCGGCTCAAAACAACGGCAAACATCGTTTTAGGTCGAAACTAGCAAGATTCACGAGCATCGATTTTACAAGTCGTCGAGTATAGACGAGAGAAAGGTGTAAACTTTTTCTCTCAGAACTGCGCGAAAACGTGTTTTCCGGCTCAAAAGAACGGGATACATCGTTTTAGATCGAAACTTGCAAGATTCACGAGCATCAATTTTACAAGTCGTCGAAGAGTAGACGAGAGAAAGGTGTAAATTTTTCTCTCAGAACTGCACGAAAACTTGTATTCCGGCTCAAAACAGCGGGATTCATCGTTTTAGATCGAAACTAGCAAGATTCACGAGCATCGATTTTACAAGTCTCGAAGAGTGCACGAGAGAAAGGTGTAAACTTTTTCTCTCAGAACTGCACGAAAACTTGTATTCCGGTTCAAAACAACGGGATACATCGTTTTAGATCGAAACTAGCAAGATGCAATAGCATGGATTTTACAAGTCGTCGAAGAGTAGACGATAGAAAGGTGTAAACTTTTTCTCTCAGAACTGCGCGAAAACTTGTATTCCGGCTCAAAACAACGGGATACATCGTTTTAGATCGAAACCAGCAAGATTCACGAGCATCGATTTTACAAGTCGTCGAAGAGTAGACGAGAGAAAGGTGTAAACTTTTTCTCTCAGAACTGCGCGAAACCTTGTATTGCGGCTCAAAACAACGGGATTCATCGTTTTAGATCGAAACTAGCAAGATTCACGAGCATCGATTTTACAAGTCGTCGAAGAGTACACGAGAGAAAGGTGTAAACTTTTTCTCTCAGAACTGCGCGAAAACTTGTATTCCGGCTCAAAACAACGGGATACATAGTTTTAGGTCGAAACTAGCAAGATTCACGAGCATCGATTTTACAAGTCGTCGAATATAGACGAGAGAAAGGTGTAAACTTTTTCTCTCAGAACTGCGCGAAAACTTGTATTCCTGCTCAAAACAACGGGTTACATCGTTTTAGATCGAAACTAGCAAGATTCACGAGCATCCATATTACAAGTCGTCGAAGAGTAGACGGGAGAAATGTGTAAACTTTTTCTCTCAGAACTGCGCGAAAACTTGTATTCCGGCTCAAAACAACGGGATACATCGTTTTAGATCGAATCTAGCAAGATTCACGAGCATCGATTTCACAAGTCTTCGAAGAGTAGACGAGAGAAAGGTGTAAACTTTTTCTCCCAGAACTGCACGAAAACTTGTATTCCGGCTCAAAACAAAGGCATACATCGTTTTAGATCGAAACTAGCAAGATTCACTAGCATCGATTTTACAAGCCGTCGAAGAGTACCCGAGAGAAAGGTGTATACTTTTTCTCTCAGAACTGCGCGAAAACTTGTATTCCGGCTGAAAACAACGGGATACATCGTTTTACGTCGAAACTAGCAAGATTCACGAGCATCCATATTACAAGTCGTCGAATAGTAGACGAGAGAAAGGTGTAAACTTTTTCTCTCAGAACTGCGCGAAAACTTGTATTCCGGCTCAAAACAACGGGATTCATCGTTTTAGATCCAAACTAGCAAGATTCACGAGCATGGATTTTACAAATCGTCGAAGAGTACACGAGAGAAAGGTGTAAACTTTTTCTCTCAGAACTGCGCGAAAACTTGTATTCCGGCTCAAAACAACGGCAAACATCGTTTTAGGTCGAAACTAGCAAGATTCACGAGCATCGATTTTACAAGTCGTCGAATATTGACGAGAGAAAGGTGTAAACTTTTTCTCTCAGAACTGCGCGAAAACGTGTTTTCCGGCTCAAAAGAACGGGATACATCGTTTTAGATCGAAACTTGCAAGATTCACGAGCATCGATTTTACAAGTCGTCGAAGAGTAGACGAGAGAAAGGTGTAAATGTTTCTCTCAGAACTGCACGAAAACTTGTATTCCGGCTCAAAACAACGGGATACATCGTTTTAGATCGAAACTAGCAAGATTCAATAGCATCGATTTTACAAGTCGTCGAAGCGTACACGAGAGAAAGGTGTAAAATTTTTCTCTCAGAACTGCGCCAAAACTTGTATTCCGGCTCAAAACAACTGGATTCATCGTTTTAGATCGAAACTAGCAAGATTCACGAGCATCGATTTTACAAGTCGTCGAAGAGTACACGAGAGAAAGGTGTAAACTTTTTCTCTCAGAACTGCGCGAAAACTTGTATTCCGGCTCAAAACAACGGGATACATAGTTTTAGGTCGAAACTAGCAAGATTCACGAGCATCGATTTTACAAGTCGTCGAATATAGACGAGAGAAAGGTGTAAACTTTTTCTCTCAGAACTGCGCGAAAACTTGTATTCCTGCTCAAAACAACGGGTTACATCGTTTTAGATCGAAACTAGCAAGATTCACGAGCATCCATATTACAAGTCGTCGAAGAGTAGACGGGAGAAATGTGTAAACTTTTTCTCTCAGAACTGCGCGAAAACTTGTATTCCGGCTCAAAACAACGGGATACATCGTTTTAGATCGAATCTAGCAAGATTCACGAGCATCGATTTCACAAGTCTTCGAAGAGTAGACGAGAGAAAGGTGTAAACTTTTTCTCCCAGAACTGCACGAAAACTTGTATTCCGGCTCAAAACAAAGGCATACATCGTTTTAGATCGAAACTAGCAAGATTCACTAGCATCGATTTTACAAGCCGTCGAAGAGTACCCGAGAGAAAGGTGTATACTTTTTCTCTCAGAACTGCGCGAAAACTTGTATTCCGGCTGAAAACAACGGGATACATCGTTTTAGGTCGAAACTAGCAAGATTCACGAGCATCCATATTACAAGTCGTCGAATAGTAGACGAGAGAAAGGTGTAAACTTTTTCTCTCAGAACTGCGCGAAAACTTGTATTCCGGCTCAAAACAACGGGATTCATCGTTTTAGATCGAAACTAGCAAGATTCACGAGCATGGATTTTACAAATCGTCGAAGAGTACACGAGAGAAAGGTGTAAACTTTTTCTCTCAGAACTGCGCGAAAACTTGTATTCCGGCTCAAAACAACGGCAAACATCGTTTTAGGTCGAAACTAGCAAGATTCACGAGCATCGATTTTACAAGTCGTCGAATATTGACGAGAGAAAGGTGTAAACTTTTTCTCTCAGAACTGCGCGAAAACGTGTTTTCCGGCTCAAAAGAACGGGATACATCGTTTTAGATCGAAACTTGCAAGATTCACGAGCATCTATTTTACAAGTCGTCGAAGAGTAGACGAGAGAAAGGTGTAAATGTTTCTCTCAGAACTGCACGAAAACTTGTATTCCGGCTCAAAACAACGGGATACATCGTTTTAGATCGAAACTAGCAAGATTCAATAGCATCGATTTTACAAGTCGTCGAAGCGTACACGAGAGAAAGGTGTCAAATTTTTCTCTCAGAACTGCGCCAAAACTTGTATTCCGGCTCAAAACAACGGGTTACATTGTTTTAGATCGAAACTTGCAAGATTCACGAGCATCGATTTTACAAGTCGTCGAAGAGTAGACGAGAGAAAGCTGTAAACTTTTTCTCTCAGAACTGCGCGAAAACTTGTATTCCGGCTCAAAACAGCGGGATTCATCGTTTTAGATCGAAACTAGCAAGATTCACGAGCATCGATTTTACAAGTCGTCGAAAAGTACACGAGAGAAAGGTGTAAACTTTTTTTCTCAGAACTGCGCGAAAACTTGTATTCCGGCTCAAAACAACGGGATACATCGTTTCAGGTCGAAACTAGCCAGATTCACGAGCATCGATTTTACAAGTCGTCGAATATAGACGAGAAAAAGGTGTAAACTTTTTCTCTCAGAACTGCACGAAAACTTGTATTCCGGCTCAAAACAACGGGATACATCGTTTTAGATCGAAACTAGCAAGATTCAATAGCATCGATTTTACAAGTCGTCGAAGAGTACACGAGAGAAAGGTGTAAACTTTTTCTCTCAGAACTGCGCGAAAATTTGTATTCCGGCTCAAAACAACGGGATACATCGTTTTAGATCGAATCTAGCAATATTCACGAGCATCGATTTCACAAGTCTTCGAAGAGTAGACGAGAGAAAGGTGTAAACTTTTTCTCTCAGAACTGCGCGAAAACTTGTATTCCGGCTCAAAACAACGGGATACATCGTTTTAGATCAAAACTAGCATGATTCACGAGCATCGATTTTACAAGTCTTCGAAGAGCACACGAGAGAAAGGCGTAAACTTTTTCTCTCAGAACTGCGCGAAAACTTGTATTGCGGCTCAAAACAACGGGATACATCGTTTTAGATCGAAACTAGCAAGATTCACGTGCATCGATTTTACAATTCGTCGCAGAGTAGACGAGAGAAAGGTGTAAACTTTTTCTCTCAGAACTGCGCGAAAACTTGTATTCCGGCTGAAAACAACGGGATACATCGTTTTAGATCGTAACTAGCAAGATTCTCGAGCATCGATTTTACAAGTCTTCGAAGAGTAGACGAGAGAAAGGTGTAAACGTTTTCTCTCAGAACTGCGCGAAAACATGTATTCCGGCTCAAAACAACGGGATACATCGTTTTAGATCGAAACCAGCAAGATTCACGAGCATCGATTTTACAATTCGTCGAATAGTAGACGAGAGAAAGGTGTAAACTTTTTCTCTCAGAACTGCGCCAAAACTTGTATACCGGCTCAAAAAAACGGGATACATCGTATTAGATCGAAACTAGCAAGATTCTCGAGCATCGATTTTACAAGTCTTCGAAGAGTAGACGAGAGAAAGGTGTCAAATTTTCCTCTCCGAACTGCGCGAAAACTTGTATTCCGACTCAAAACAACGGGATACATCGTTTTAGATCGAATCTAGCAAGATTCACGAGCATCGATTTTACAAGTCTTCGAAGAGTAGACGAGAGAAAGGTGTAAACTTTTTCTCTCAGAATTCTCTCAGAACTGCGCGAAAACTTGTATTCCGGCTCAAAACAACGGGATACGTCGTTTTAGATTGAAACTAGCAAGATTCACGAGCATCGATATTACAAGTCGTCGAAGAGTAGACGAGAGAAATGTGTAAACTTTTTCTCTCAGAACTGCGCGAAACTTGTATTCCGGCTCAAAACAACGGGATACATCGTTTTAGATCGAATCTAGCAAGATTCACGAGCATCGATTTCACAAGTCGTCGAAGAGCAAACGAGAGAAAGGTGTAAACTTTTTCTCTCAGAACTGCGCGAAAACTTGTATTCCGGCTCAAAACAACGGGATACATCGTTTAGATCGAAACTAGCATGATTCACGAGCATCGATTTTACAAGTCGTCGAGGAGTAGACGAGAGAAAGGTGTAAACTTTTTCTCTCCGAACTGCGCGAAAACTTGTATTCCGGCTCAAAACAACGGGATACATCGTTTTAGATCGAATCTAGCAAGATTCACGAGAATCGATTTCACAAGTCGTCGAAGAGCACACGAGAGAAAGGTGTAAACTTTTTCTCTCAGAACTGCGCGAAAACTAGTATTCCGGCTCAAAACAACGGGATATATCGTTTTAGGTCGAAACTAGCAAACATTTTTGAGCATCGATTTTACGAGTCGTCGAAGACTAGACGAGAGAAAGGTGTAAACGTTTTCTCTCAGAACTGCGCCAGAACTTGTATTCCAGCTCAAAACAAAGGGATACATCGTTTTAGATCGAAACTAGCAAGATTCACGAGCATCGATTTTACAAGTCGTCGAAGTGTAGACGAGAGAAAGGTGTAAACTTTTTCTCTCAGAACTGCGCGAAAACTTGTATTCCGGCTCGAAACAACGGGATACATCGTTTTAGATTGAAACTAGCAAGATTCACGAGCATCGATTTTACAAGTCGTCGAATAGTAGACGAGAGAAAGGTGTAAACTTTTTCTCTCAGAACTGCACGAAAACTTGTATTCCGGCTCAAAACAACGGGATACATCGTTTTAGATTGAAACTAGCAAGATTCACTAGCATCGATTTTACAAGTCGTCGAAGAGTACACGAGAGAAAGGTGTAAACTTTTTCTCTCAGAACTGCGCCAAAACTTGTATTCTGGGTCAGAACAACGGGTTACATCGTTTTAGGTCGAAACTAGCAAGATTCACGAGCATCGATATTACAAGTCGTCGAAGAGTAGACGAGAAAAAGGTGTAAACTTTTTCTCTCAGAACTGCGCGAAAACTTGTATTCCGGCTCAAAACAACGGGTTACATTGTTTTAGATCGAAACTAGCAAGATTCTCGAGCATGGATTTTACAAGTCGTCGAAGAGTAGACGAGAGAAAGGTGTGAACGTTTTCTCTCAGAACTGCGCGAAAACATGTATTCCGGCTCAAAACAACGGGATACATCGTTTTAGATCGAAACCAGCAAGATTCACGAGCATCGATTTTACAAGTCGTCGAATAGTAGACGAGAGAAAGGTGTAAACTTTTTCTCTCAGAACTGCGCCAAAACTTGTATTGCGGCTCAGAACAATGGGCTACATCGTTTTAGATCGAAACTAGCAAGATTTACGAGCATCGATATTACAAGTCGTCGAAGAGTAGACAACAGAAAGCTGTAAACTTTTTCTCTCAGAACTGCGCGAAAACTTGTATTCCGGCTCAAAACAACGGGATACATCGTTTTAGATCGAATCTAGCAAGATTCACGAGCATCGATTTCACAAGTCTTCGAAGAGTAGACGAGAGAAAGGTGTAAACTTTTTCTCTCAGAACTGCGCGAAAACTTGTATTCCGGCTCAAAACAACGAGATACATCGTTTTAGATAGAAACTAGCATGATTCACGAGCATCGATTTTACAAGTCGTCGAAGAGCACACGAGAGAAAGGCGTAAACTTTTTCTCTCGGAACTGCGCGAAAACTTGTATTCCGTCTCAAAACAACGGGATACATCGCTTTAGATCGAAACTAGCATGATTCACGAGCATCGATTTTACAAGTCGTCGAAGAGTAGACGATAGGAAGGTGTAAACGTTTTCTCTCAGAACTGCGCGAAAACTTGTATTCCGGCTCAAAACAACGGGATACATCGTTTTAGATCGAAACCAGCAAGATTCACGAGCATCGATTTTACAAGTCGTCGAAGAGTACCCGAGAGAAAGGTGTATACTTTTTCTCTCAGAACTGCGCGAAAACTTGTATTCCGGCTGAAAACAACGGGATTCATCGTTTTAGATCGAAACTAGCAAGATTCACGAGCATGGATTTTACAAATCGTCGAAGAGTACACGAAAGGTGTAAACTTTTTCTCTCAGAACTGCGCGACAACTTGTATTCCGGCTCAAAACAACGGCAAACATCGTTTTAGGTCGAAACTAGCAAGATTCACGAGCATCGATTTTACAAGTCGTCGAATATAGACGAGAGAAAGGTGTAAACTTTTTCTCTCAGAACTGCGCGAAAACGTGTTTTCCGGCTCAAAAGAACGGGATACATCGTTTTAGATCGAAACTTGCAAGATTCACGAGCATCGATTTTACAAGTCGTCGAAGAGTAGACGAGAGAAAGGTGTAAATTTTTCTCTCAGAACTGCACGAAAACTTGTATTCCGGCTCAAACCAACGGGATACATCGTTTTAGATCGAAACTAGCAAGATTCAATAGCATCGATTTTACAAGTCGTCGAAGAGTACACGAGAGAAAGGTGTAAAATTTTTCTCTCAGAACTGCGCCAAAACTTGTATTCCGGCTCAAAACAACGGGTTACATCGTTTTAGATCGAAACTTGCAAGATTCACGAGCATCGATTTTACAAGTCGTCGAAGAGTTGACGAGAGAAAGCTGTAAACTTTTTCTCTCAGAACTGCGCGAAAACTTGTATTCCGGCTCAAAACAGCGGGATTCATCGTTTTAGATCGAAACTAGCAAGATTCACGAGCATCGATTTTACAAGTCGTCGAAGAGTACACGAGAGAAAGGTGTAAACGTTTTCTCTCAGAACTGCGCGAAAACTTGTATACCGGCTCAAAAAAACGGGATAAATCGTATTAGATCGAAACTAGCAAGATTCTCGAGCATCGATTTTACAAGTCGTCGAAGAGTAGACGAGAGAAAGGTGTAAATGTTTTCTCTCAGAACTGCGCGAAAACATGTATTCCGGCTCAAAACAACGGGATACATCGTTTTAGATCGAAACCAGCAAGATTCACGAGCATCGATTTTACAATTCGTCGAATAGTAGACGAGAGAAAGGTGTAAACTTTTTCTCTCAGAACTGCGCCAAAACTTGTATACCGGCTCAAAAAAACGGGATACATCGTATTAGATCGAAACTAGCAAGATTCTCGAGCATCGATTTTACAAGTCTTCGAAGAGTAGACGAGAGAAAGGTGTCAAATTTTCCTCTCCGAACTGCGCGAAAACTTGTATTCCGGCTCAAAACAATGGGATACATCGTTTTAGATCGAATCTAGCAAGATTCACGAGCATCGATTTTACAAGTCTTCGAAGAGTAGACGAGAGAAAGGTGTAAACTTTTTCTCTCAGAATTCTCTCAGAACTGCGCGAAAACTTGTATTCCGGCTCAAAACAACGGGATACGTCGTTTTAGATTGAAACTAGCAAGATTCACGAGCATCGATTTTACAAGTTGTCGAAGAGTAGACGAGAGAAAGGTGTAAACGTTTTCTCTCAGAACTGCGCGAAAACTTGTATTCCGGCTCAAAACAACGGGATACATCGTTTTAGATCGAATCTAGCAAGATTCACGAGCATCGATTTCACAAGTCGTCGAAGAGCACACGAGAGAAAGGTGTAAACTTTTTCTCTCAGAACTGCGCGAAAACTTGTATTCCGGCTCAAAACAACGGGATACATCGTTTAGATCGAAACTAGCATGATTCACGAGCATCGATTTTACAAGTCGTCGAGGAGTAGACGAGAGAAAGGTGTAAACTTTTTCTCTCCAAAGTGCGCGAAAACTTGTATTCCGGCTCAAAACAACGGCAAACATCGTTTTAGGTCGAAACTAGCAAGATTCACGAGCATCGATTTTACAAGTCGTCGAATATAGACGAGAGAAAGGTGTAAACTTTTTCTCTCAGAACTGCGCGAAAACGTGTTTTCCGGCTCAAAAGAACGGGATACATCGTTTTAGATCGAAACTTGCAAGATTCACGAGCATCGATTTTACAAGTCGTCGAAGAGTAGACGAGAGAAAGGTGTAAATTTTTCTCTCAGAACTGCACGAAAACTTGTATTCCGGCTCAAACCAACGGGATACATCGTTTTAGATCGAAACTAGCAAGATTCACGAGAATCGATTTCACAAGTCGTTGAAGAGCACACGAGAGAAAGGTGTAAACTTTTTCTCTCAGAACTGCGCGAAAACTAGTATTCCGGCTCAAAACAACGGGATATATCGTTTTAGATCGAAACTAGCAAAAATTTATGAGCATCGATTTTACGAGTCGTCGAAGACTAGACGAGAGAAAGGTGTAAACTTTTTCTCTCAGAACTGCGCCAAAACTTGTATTCCAGCTCAAAACAAAGGGATACATCGTTTTAGATCGAAACTAGCAAGATTCACGAGCATCGATTTTACAAGTCGTCGAAGTGTAGACGAGAGAAAGGTGTAAACTTTTTCTCTCAGAACTGCGCGAAAACTTGTATTCCGGCTCAAAACAACGGGATACATCGTTTCAGGTCGAAACTAGCAAGATTCACGAGCATCGATTTTACAAGTCGTCGAATATAAACGAGAAAAAGGTGTAAACTTTTTCTCTCAGAACTGCACGAAAACTTGTATTCCGGCTCAAAACAACGGGATACATCGTTTTAGATCGAAACTAGCATGATTCACGAGCATCGATTTTACAAGTCTTCGAAGAGCACACGAGAGAAAGGCGTAAACTTTTTCTCTCAGAACTGCGCGAAAACTTGTATTCCGGCTCAAAACAACGGGTTACATCGTTTTAGATTGAAACTAGCAAGATTCACAAGCATCGATTTTACACGTCGTCGAAGAGTACACGAGAGAAAGGTGTAAACGTTTTCTCTCAGAACTGCGCGAAAACTTGTATACCGGCTCAAAAAAACGGGATAAATCGTATTAGATCGAAACTAGCAAGATTCTCGAGCATCGATTTTACAAGTCGTCGAAGAGTAGACGAGAGAAAGGTGTAAATGTTTTCTCTCAGAACTGCGCGAAAACATGTATTCCGGCTCAAAACAACGGGATACATCGTTTTAGATCGAAACCAGCAAGATTCACGAGCATCGATTTTACAATTCGTCGAATAGTAGACGAGAGAAAGGTGTAAACTTTTTCTCTCAGAACTGCGCCAAAACTTGTATACCGGCTCAAAAAAACGGGATACATCGTATTAGATCGAAACTAACAAGATTCTCGAGCATCGATTTTACAAGTCTTCGAAGAGTAGACGAGAGAAAGGTGTCAAATTTTCCTCTCCGAACTGCGCGAAAACTTGTATTCCGGCTCATAACAATGGGATACATCGTTTTAGATCGAATCTAGCAAGATTCACGAGCATCGATTTTACAAGTCTTCGAAGAGTAGACGAGAGAAAGGTGTAAACTTTTTCTCTCAGAATTCTCTCAGAACTGCGCGAAAACTTGTATTCCGACTCAAAACAACGGGATACATCGTTTTAGATCGAATCTAGCAAGATTCACGAGCATCGATTTCACAAGTCGTCGAAGAGCACACGAGAGAAAGGTGTAAACTTTTTCTCTCAGAACTGCGCGAAAACTTGTATTCCGGCTCAAAACAACGGGATACATCGTTTAGATCGAAACTAGCATGATTCACGAGCATCGATTTTACAAGTCGTCGAGGAGTAGACGAGAGAAAGGTGTAAACTTTTTCTCTCCAAAGTGCGCGAAAACTTGTATTCCGGCTCAAAACAACGGGATACATCGTTTTAGATCGAATCTAGCAAGATTCACGAGAATCGATTTCACAAGTCGTCGAAGAGCACACGAGAGAAAAGTGTAAACTTTTTCTCTCAGAACTGCGCGAAAACTAGTATTCCGGCTCAAAACAACGGGATATATCGTTTTAGATCGAAATTGGCAAAATTTATGAGCATCGATTTTACGAGTCGTCGAAGACTAGACGAGAGAAAGGTGTAAACTTTTTCTCTCAGAACTGCGCCAAAACTTGTATTTCGGCTCAAAACAACGGGATACATCGTTTTAGATCGAATCTAGCAAGATTCACGAGAATCGATTTCACAAGTCGTCGAAGAGCACACGAGAGAAAGGTGTAAACTTTTTCTCTCAGAACTGCGCGAAAACTAGTATTCCGGCTCAAAACAACGGGATATATCGTTTTAGATCGAAACTAGCAAAAATTTATGAGCATCGATTTTACGAGTCGTCGAAGACTAGACGAGAGAAAGGTGTAAACTTTTTCTCTCAGAACTGCGCCAAAACTTGTATTCCAGCTCAAAACAAAGGGATACATCGTTTTAGATCGAAACTAGCAAGATTCACGAGCATCGATTTTACAAGTCGTCGAAGTGTAGACGAGAGAAAGGTGTAAACTTTTTCTCTCAGAACTGCGCGAAAACTTGTATTCCGGCTCAAAACAACGGGATACATCGTTTCAGGTCGAAACTAGCAAGATTCACGAGCATCGATTTTACAAGTCGTCGAATATAAACGAGAAAAAGGTGTAAACTTTTTCTCTCAGAACTGCACGAAAACTTGTATTCCGGCTCAAAACAACGGGATACATCGTTTTAGATCAAAACTAGCATGATTCACGAGCATCGATTTTACAAGTCTTCGAAGAGCACACGAGAGAAAGGCGTAAACTTTTTCTCTCAGAACTGCGCGAAAACTTGTATTCCGGCTCAAAACAACGGGTTACATCGTTTTAGATTGAAACTAGCAAGATTCACAAGCATCGATTTTACACGTCGTCGAAGAGTACACGAGAGAAAGGTGTAAACGTTTTCTCTCAGAACTGCGCGAAAACTTGTATACCGGCTCAAAAAAACGGGATAAATCGTATTAGATCGAAACTAGCAAGATTCTCGAGCATCGATTTTACAAGTCGTCGAAGAGTAGACGAGAGAAAGGTGTAAATGTTTTCTCTCAGAACTGCGCGAAAACATGTATTCCGGCTCAAAACAACGGGATACATCGTTTTAGATCGAAACCAGCAAGATTCACGAGCATCGATTTTACAATTCGTCGAATAGTAGACGAGAGAAAGGTGTAAACTTTTTCTCTCAGAACTGCGCCAAAACTTGTATACCGGCTCAAAAAAACGGGATACATCGTATTAGATCGAAACTAACAAGATTCTCGAGCATCGATTTTACAAGTCTTCGAAGAGTAGACGAGAGAAAGGTGTCAAATTTTCCTCTCCGAACTGCGCGAAAACTTGTATTCCGGCTCATAACAATGGGATACATCGTTTTAGATCGAATCTAGCAAGATTCACGAGCATCGATTTTACAAGTCTTCGAAGAGTAGACGAGAGAAAGGTGTAAACTTTTTCTCTCAGAATTCTCTCAGAACTGCGCGAAAACTTGTATTCCGACTCAAAACAACGGGATACATCGTTTTAGATCGAATCTAGCAAGATTCACGAGCATCGATTTCACAAGTCGTCGAAGAGCACACGAGAGAAAGGTGTAAACTTTTTCTCTCAGAACTGCGCGAAAACTCGTATTCCGGCTCAAAACAACGGGATACATCGTTTAGATCGAAACTAGCATGATTCACGAGCATCGATTTTACAAGTCGTCGAGGAGTAGACGAGAGAAAGGTGTAAACTTTTTCTCTCCAAAGTGCGCGAAAACTTGTATTCCGGCTCAAAACAACGGGATACATCGTTTTAGATCGAATCTAGCAAGATTCACGAGAATCGATTTCACAAGTCGTCGAAGAGCACACGAGAGAAAAGTGTAAACTTTTTCTCTCAGAACTGCGCGAAAACTAGTATTCCGGCTCAAAACAACGGGATATATCGTTTTAGATCGAAATTGGCAAAATTTATGAGCATCGATTTTACGAGTCGTCGAAGACTAGACGAGAGAAAGGTGTAAACTTTTTCTCTCAGAACTGCGCCAAAACTTGTATTTCGGCTCAAAACAACGGGATACATCGTTTTAGATCGAATCTAGCAAGATTCACGAGAATCGATTTCACAAGTCGTCGAAGAGCACACGAGAGAAAGGTGTAAACTTTTTCTCTCAGAACTGCGCGAAAACTAGTATTCCGGCTCAAAACAACGGGATATATCGTTTTAGATCGAAACTAGCAAAAATTTATGAGCATCGATTTTACGAGTCGTCGAAGACTAGACGAGAGAAAGGTGTAAACTTTTTCTCTCAGAACTGCGCCAAAACTTGTATTCCAGCTCAAAACAAAGGGATACATCGTTTTAGATCGAAACTAGCAAGATTCACGAGCATCGATTTTACAAGTCGTCGAAGTGTAGACGAGAGAAAGGTGTAAACTTTTTCTCTCAGAACTGCGCGAAAACTTGTATTCCGGCTCAAAACAACGGGATACATCGTTTCAGGTCGAAACTAGCAAGATTCACGAGCATCGATTTTACAAGTCGTCGAATATAAACGAGAAAAAGGTGTAAACTTTTTCTCTCAGAACTGCACGAAAACTTGTATTCCGGCTCAAAACAACGGGATACATCGTTTTAGATCGAAACTAGCATGATTCACGAGCATCGATTTTACAAGTCTTCGAAGAGCACACGAGAGAAAGGCGTAAACTTTTTCTCTCAGAACTGCGCGAAAACTTGTATTCCGGCTCAAAACAACGGGTTACATCGTTTTAGATTGAAACTAGCAAGATTCACAAGCATCGATTTTACACGTCGTCGAAGAGTACACGAGAGAAAGGTGTAAACGTTTTCTCTCAGAACTGCGCGAAAACTTGTATACCGGCTCAAAAAAACGGGATAAATCGTATTAGATCGAAACTAGCAAGATTCTCGAGCATCGATTTTACAAGTCGTCGAAGAGTAGACGAGAGAAAGGTGTAAATGTTTTCTCTCAGAACTGCGCGAAAACATGTATTCCGGCTCAAAACAACGGGATACATCGTTTTAGATCGAAACCAGCAAGATTCACGAGCATCGATTTTACAATTCGTCGAATAGTAGACGAGAGAAAGGTGTAAACTTTTTCTCTCAGAACTGCGCCAAAACTTGTATACCGGCTCAAAAAAACGGGATACATCGTATTAGATCGAAACTAACAAGATTCTCGAGCATCGATTTTACAAGTCTTCGAAGAGTAGACGAGAGAAAGGTGTCAAATTTTCCTCTCCGAACTGCGCGAAAACTTGTATTCCGGCTCATAACAATGGGATACATCGTTTTAGATCGAATCTAGCAAGATTCACGAGCATCGATTTTACAAGTCTTCGAAGAGTAGACGAGAGAAAGGTGTAAACTTTTTCTCTCAGAATTCTCTCAGAACTGCGCGAAAACTTGTATTCCGACTCAAAACAACGGGATACATCGTTTTAGATCGAATCTAGCAAGATTCACGAGCATCGATTTCACAAGTCGTCGAAGAGCACACGAGAGAAAGGTGTAAACTTTTTCTCTCAGAACTGCGCGAAAACTTGTATTCCGGCTCAAAACAACGGGATACATCGTTTAGATCGAAACTAGCATGATTCACGAGCATCGATTTTACAAGTCGTCGAGGAGTAGACGAGAGAAAGGTGTAAACTTTTTCTCTCCAAAGTGCGCGAAAACTTGTATTCCGGCTCAAAACAACGGGATACATCGTTTTAGATCGAATCTAGCAAGATTCACGAGAATCGATTTCACAAGTCGTCGAAGAGCACACGAGAGAAAAGTGTAAACTTTTTCTCTCAGAACTGCGCGAAAACTAGTATTCCGGCTCAAAACAACGGGATATATCGTTTTAGATCGAAATTGGCAAAATTTATGAGCATCGATTTTACGAGTCGTCGAAGACTAGACGAGAGAAAGGTGTAAACTTTTTCTCTCAGAACTGCGCCAAAACTTGTATTTCGGCTCAAAACAACGGGATACATCGTTTTAGATCGAATCTAGCAAGATTCACGAGAATCGATTTCACAAGTCGTCGAAGAGCACACGAGAGAAAGGTGTAAACTTTTTCTCTCAGAACTGCGCGAAAACTAGTATTCCGGCTCAAAACAACGGGATATATCGTTTTAGATCGAAACTAGCAAAAATTTATGAGCATCGATTTTACGAGTCGTCGAAGACTAGACGAGAGAAAGGTGTAAACTTTTTCTCTCAGAACTGCGCCAAAACTTGTATTCCAGCTCAAAACAAAGGGATACATCGTTTTAGATCGAAACTAGCAAGATTCACGAGCATCGATTTTACAAGTCGTCGAAGTGTAGACGAGAGAAAGGTGTAAACTTTTTCTCTCAGAACTGCGCGAAAACTTGTATTCCGGCTCAAAACAACGGGATACATCGTTTTAGATTGAAACTAGCAAGATTCACGAGCATCGATTTTACAAGTCGTCGAATAGTAGACGAGAGAAAGGTGTAAACTTTTTCTCTCAGAACTGCACGAAAACTTGTATTCCGGCTCAAAACAACGGGATACATCGTTTTAGATTGAAACTAGCAAGATTCACTAGCATCGATTTTACAAGTCGTCGAAGAGTACACGAGAGAAAGGTGTAAACTTTTTCTCTCAGAACTGCGCGAAAACTTGTATACCGGCTCAAAACAACGGGATACATTGTTTAGATCGAAACTAGCATGATTCACGAGCATCGATTTTACAAGTCGTCGAATAGTAGACGAGAGAAAGGTGTAAACTTTTTCTCTCAGAACTGCACGAAAACTTGTATTCCGGCTCAAAACAACGGGATACATCGTTTTAGATTGAAACTAGCAAGATTCACTAGCATCGATTTTACAAGTCGTCGAAGAGTACACGAGAGAAAGGTGTAAACTTTTTCTCTCAGAACTGCGCCAAAACTTGTATTCTGGCTCAGAACAACGGGTTACATCGTTTTAGGTCGAAACTAGGAAGATTCACGAGCATCGATATTACAAGTCGTCGAAGAGTAGACGAGAAAAAGGTGTAAACTTTTTCTCTCAGAACTGCGCTAAAACTTGTATTCCATCTCAAAACAACGGGTTACATTGTTTTAGATCGAAACTAGCAAGATTCTCGAGCATCGATTTTACAAGTCGTCGAAGAGTAGACGAGAGAAAGGTGTGAACGTTTTCTCTCAGAACTGCGCGAAAACATGTATTCCGGCTCAAAACAACGGGATACATCGTTTTAGATCGAAACCAGCAAGATTCACGAGCATCGATTTTACAAGTCGTCGAATAGTAGACGAGAGAAAGGTGTAAACTTTTTCTCTCAGAACTGCGCCAAAGCTTGTATTGCGGCTCAGAACAATGGGCTACATCGTTTTAGATCGAAACTAGCAAGATTTACGAGCATCGATATTACAAGTCGTCGAAGAGTAGACAACAGAAAGGTGTAAACTTTTTCTCTCAGAACTGCGCGAAAACTTGTATTCCGGCTCAAAACAACGGGATACATCGTTTTAGATCGAATCTAGCAAGATTCACGAGCATCGATTTCACAAGTCTTCGAAGAGTAGACGAGAGAAAGGTGTAAACTTTTTCTCTCAGAACTGCGCGAAAACTTGTATTCCGGCTCAAAACAACGAGATACATCGTTTTCGATCGAAACTAGCATGATTCACGAGCATCGATTTTACAAGTCGTCGAAGAGTAGACGATAGGAAGGTGTAAACGTTTTCTCTCAGAACTGCGCGAAAACTTGTATTCCGGCTCAAAACAACGGGATACATCGTTTTAGATCGAAACCAGCAAGATTCACGAGCATCGATTTTACAAGTCGTCGAAGAGTACCCGAGAGAAAGGTGTATACTTTTTCTCTCAGAACTGCGCGAAAACTTGTATTCCGGCTGAAAACAACGGGATACATCGTTTTAGGTCGAAACTAGCAAGATTCACGAGCATCGATTTTACAAGTCGTCGAATAGTAGACGAGAGAAAGGTGTAAACTTTTTCTCTCAAAACTGCGCGAAAACTTGTATTCCGGCTCAAAACAACGGGATTCATCGTTTTAGATCGAAACTAGCAAGATTCACGAGCATGGATTTTACAAATCGTCGAAGAGTACACGAAAGGTGTAAACTTTTTCTCTCAGAACTGCGCCAAAACTTGTATACCGGCTCAAAAAAACGGGATACATCGTATTAGATCGAAACTAACAAGATTCTCGAGCATCGATTTTACAAGTCTTGGAAGAGTAGACGAGAGAAAGGTGTCAAATTTTCCTCTCCGAACTGCGCGAAAACTTGTATTCCGGCTCATAACAATGGGATACATCGTTTTAGATCGAATCTAGCAAGATTCACGAGCATCGATTTTACAAGTCTTCGAAGAGTAGACGAGAGAAAGGTGTAAACTTTTTCTCTCAGAATTCTCTCAGAACTGCGCGAAAACTTGTATTCCGGCTCAAAACAACGGGATACATCGTTTTAGATCGAATCTAGCAAGATTCACGAGCATCGATTTCACAAGTCGTCGAAGAGCACACGAGAGAAAGGTGTAAACTTTTTCTCTCAGAACTGCGCGAAAACTTGTATTCCGGCTCAAAACAACGGGATACATCGTTTAGATCGAAACTAGCATGATTCACGAGCATCGATTTTACAAGTCGTCGAGGAGTAGACGAGAGAAAGGTGTAAACTTTTTCTCTCCAAAGTGCGCGAAAACTTGTATTCCGGCTCAAAACAACGGGATACATCGTTTTAGATCGAATCTAGCAAGATTCACGAGAATCGATTTCACAAGTCGTCGAAGAGCACACGAGAGAAAAGTGTAAACTTTTTCTCTCAGAACTGCGCGAAAACTAGTATTCCGGCTCAAAACAACGGGATATATCGTTTTAGATCGAAATTGGCAAAATTTATGAGCATCGATTTTACGAGTCGTCGAAGACTAGACGAGAGAAAGGTGTAAACTTTTTCTCTCAGAACTGCGCCAAAACTTGTATTCCGGCTCAAAACAACGGGATACATCGTTTTAGATCGAATCTAGCAAGATTCACGAGAATCGATTTCACAAGTCGTCGAAGAGCACACGAGAGAAAGGTGTAAACTTTTTCTCTCAGAACTGCGCGAAAACTAGTATTCCGGCTCAAAACAACGGGATATATCGTTTTAGATCGAAACTAGCAAAAATTTATGAGCATCGATTTTACGAGTCGTCGAAGAGTAGACGAGAAAAAGGTGTAAACTTTTTCTCTCAGAACTGCGCTAAAACTTGTATTCCATCTCAAAACAACGGGTTACATTGTTTTAGATCGAAACTAGCAAGATTCTCGAGCATCAATTTTACAAGTCGTCGAAGAGTAGACGAGAGAAAGGTGTGAACGTTTTCTCTCAGAACTGCGCGAAAACATGTATTCCGGCTCAAAACAACGGGATACATCGTTTTAGATCGAAACCAGCAAGATTCACGAGCATCGATTTTACGAGTCGTCGAAGACTAGACGAGAGAAAGGTATAAACTTTTTCTCTCAGAACTGCGCCAAAACTTGTATTCCGGCTCAAAACAACGGGATACATCGTTTTAGATCGAATCTAGCAAGATTCACGAGAATCGATTTCACAAGTCGTCGAAGAGCACACGAGAGAAAGGTGTAAACTTTTTCTCTCAGAACTGCGCCAAAACTTGTATTCTGGCTCAGAACAACGGGTTACATCGTTTTAGGTCGAAACTAGCAAGATTCACGAGCATCGATATTACAAGTCGTCGAAGAGTAGACGAGAAAAAGGTGTAAACTTTTTCTCTCAGAACTGCGCTAAAACTTGTATTCCATCTCAAAACAACGGGTTACATTGTTTTAGATCGAAACTAGCAAGATTCTCGAGCATCGATTTTACAAGTCGTCGAAGAGTAGACGAGAGAAAGGTGTGAACGTTTTCTCTCAGAACTGCGCGAAAACATGTATTCCGGCTCAAAACAACGGGATACATCGTTTTAGATCGAAACCAGCAAGATTCACGAGCATCGATTTTACAAGTCGTCGAATAGTAGACGAGAGAAAGGTGTAAACTTTTTCTCTCAGAACTGCGCCAAAGCTTGTATTGCGGCTCAGAACAATGGGCTACATCGTTTTAGATCGAAACTAGCAAGATTTACGAGCATCGATATTACAAGTCGTCGAAGAGTAGACAACAGAAAGGTGTAAACTTTTTCTCTCAGAACTGCGCGAAAACTTGTATTCCGGCTCAAAACAACGGGATACATCGTTTTAGATCGAATCTAGCAAGATTCACGAGCATCGATTTCACAAGTCTTCGAAGAGTAGACGAGAGAAAGGTGTAAACTTTTTCTCTCAGAACTGCGCGAAAACTTGTATTCCGGCTCAAAACAACGAGATACATCGTTTTAGATCGAAACTAGCATGATTCACGAGCATCGATTTTACAAGTCGTCGAAGAGCACACGAGAGAAAGGCGTAAACTTTTTCTCTCAGAACTGCGCGAAAACTTGTTTTCCGTCTCAAAACAACGGGATACATCGCTTTAGATCGAAACTAGCATGATTCACGAGCATCGATTTTACAAGTCGTCGAAGAGTAGACGATAGGAAGGTGTAAACGTTCTCTCTCAGAACTGCGCGAAAACTTGTATTCCGGCTCAAAACAACGGGATACATCGTTTTAGATCGAAACCAGCAAGATTCACGAGCATCGATTTTACAAGTCGTCGAAGAGTACCCGAGAGAAAGGTGTATACTTTTTCTCTCAGAACTGCGCGAAAACTTGTATTCCGGCTGAAAACAACGGGATACATCGTTTTAGGTCGAAACTAGCAAGATTCACGAGCATCGATTTTACAAGTCGTCGAATAGTAGACGAGAGAAAGGTGTAAACTTTTTCTCTCAAAACTGCGCGAAAACTTGTATTCCGGCTCAAAACAACGGGATTCATCGTTTTAGATCGAAACTAGCAAGATTCACGAGCATGGATTTTACAAATCGTCGAAGAGTACACGAAAGGTGTAAACTTTTTCTCTCAGAACTGCGCCAAAACTTGTATACCGGCTCAAAAAAACGGGATACATCGTATTAGATCGAAACTAACAAGATTCTCGAGCATCGATTTTACAAGTCTTCGAAGAGTAGACGAGAGAAAGGTGTCAAATTTTCCTCTCCGAACTGCGCGAAAACTTGTATTCCGGCTCATAACAATGGGATACATCGTTTTAGATCGAATCTAGCAAGATTCACGAGCATCGATTTTACAAGTCTTCGAAGAGTAGACGAGAGAAAGGTGTAAACTTTTTCTCTCAGAATTCTCTCAGAACTGCGCGAAAACTTGTATTCCGGCTCAAAACAACGGGATACATCGTTTTAGATCGAATCTAGCAAGATTCACGAGCATCGATTTCACAAGTCGTCGAAGAGCACACGAGAGAAAGGTGTAAACTTTTTCTCTCAGAACTGCGCGAAAACTTGTATTCCGGCTCAAAACAACGGGATACATCGTTTAGATCGAAACTAGCATGATTCACGAGCATCGATTTTACAAGTCGTCGAGGAGTAGACGAGAGAAAGGTGTAAACTTTTTCTCTCCAAAGTGCGCGAAAACTTGTATTCCGGCTCAAAACAACGGGATACATCGTTTTAGATCGAATCTAGCAAGATTCACGAGAATCGATTTCACAAGTCGTCGAAGAGCACACGAGAGAAAAGTGTAAACTTTTTCTCTCAGAACTGCGCGAAAACTAGTATTCCGGCTCAAAACAACGGGATATATCGTTTTAGATCGAAATTGGCAAAATTTATGAGCATCGATTTTACGAGTCGTCGAAGACTAGACGAGAGAAAGGTGTAAACTTTTTCTCTCAGAACTGCGCCAAAACTTGTATTCCGGCTCAAAACAACGGGATACATCGTTTTAGATCGAATCTAGCAAGATTCACGAGAATCGATTTCACAAGTCGTCGAAGAGCACACGAGAGAAAGGTGTAAACTTTTTCTCTCAGAACTGCGCGAAAACTAGTATTCCGGCTCAAAACAACGGGATATATCGTTTTAGATCGAAACTAGCAAAAATTTATGAGCATCGATTTTACGAGTCGTCGAAGACTAGACGAGAGAAAGGTGTAAACTTTTTCTCTCAGAACTGCGCCAAAACTTGTATTCCAGCTCAAAACAAAGGGATACATCGTTTTAGATCGAAACTAGCAAGATTCACGAGCATCGATTTTACAAGTCGTCGAAGTGTAGACGAGAGAAAGGTGTAAACTTTTTCTCTCAGAACTGCGCGAAAACTTGTATTCCGGCTCAAAACAACGGGATACATCGTTTTAGATTGAAACTAGCAAGATTCACGAGCATCGATTTTACAAGTCGTCGAATAGTAGACGAGAGAAAGGTGTAAACTTTTTCTCTCAGAACTGCACGAAAACTTGTATTCCGGCTCAAAACAACGGGATACATCGTTTTAGATTGAAACTAGCAAGATTCACTAGCATCGATTTTACAAGTCGTCGAAGAGTACACGAGAGAAAGGTGTAAACTTTTTCTCTCAGAACTGCGCGAAAACTTGTATACCGGCTCAAAACAACGGGATACATTGTTTAGATCGAAACTAGCATGATTCACGAGCATCGATTTTACAAGTCGTCGAATAGTAGACGAGAGAAAGGTGTAAACGTTTTCTCTCAGAACTGCACGAAAACTTGTATTCCGGCTCAAAACAACGGGATACATCGTTTTAGATTGAAACTAGCAAGATTCACTAGCATCGATTTTACAAGTCGTCGAAGAGTACACGAGAGAAAGGTGTAAACTTTTTCTCTCAGAACTGCGCCAAAACTTGTATTCTGGCTCAGAACAACGGGTTACATCGTTTTAGGTCGAAACTAGCAAGATTCACGAGCATCGATATTACAAGTCGTCGAAGAGTAGACGAGAAAAAGGTGTAAACTTTTTCTCTCAGAACTGCGCTAAAACTTGTATTCCATCTCAAAACAACGGGTTACATTGTTTTAGATCGAAACTAGCAAGATTCTCGAGCATCGATTTTACAAGTCGTCGAAGAGTAGACGAGAGAAAGGTGTGAACGTTTTCTCTCAGAACTGCGCGAAAACATGTATTCCGGCTCAAAACAACGGGATACATCGTTTTAGATCGAAACCAGCAAGATTCACGAGCATCGATTTTACAAGTCGTCGAATAGTAGACGAGAGAAAGGTGTAAACTTTTTCTCTCAGAACTGCGCCAAAGCTTGTATTGCGGCTCAGAACAATGGGCTACATCGTTTTAGATCGAAACTAGCAAGATTTACGAGCATCGATATTACAAGTCGTCGAAGAGTAGACAACAGAAAGGTGTAAACTTTTTCTCTCAGAACTGCGCGAAAACTTGTATTCCGGCTCAAAACAACGGGATACATCGTTTTAGATCGAATCTAGCAAGATTCACGAGCATCGATTTCACAAGTCTTCGAAGAGTAGACGAGAGAAAGGTGTAAACTTTTTCTCTCAGAACTGCGCGAAAACTTGTATTCCGGCTCAAAACAACGAGATACATCGTTTTAGATCGAAACTAGCATGATTCACGAGCATCGATTTTACAAGTCGTCGAAGAGCACACGAGAGAAAGGCGTAAACTTTTTCTCTCAGAACTGCGCGAAAACTTGTTTTCCGTCTCAAAACAACGGGATACATCGCTTTAGATCGAAACTAGCATGATTCACGAGCATCGATTTTACAAGTCGTCGAAGAGTAGACGATAGGAAGGTGTAAACGTTTTCTCTCAGAACTGCGCGAAAACTTGTATTCCGGCTCAAAACAACGGGATACATCGTTTTAGATCGAAACCAGCAAGATTCACGAGCATCGATTTTACAAGTCGTCGAAGAGTACCCGAGAGAAAGGTGTATACTTTTTCTCTCAGAACTGCGCGAAAACTTGTATTCCGGCTGAAAACAACGGGATACATCGTTTTAGGTCGAAACTAGCAAGATTCACGAGCATCGATTTTACAAGTCGTCGAATAGTAGACGAGAGAAAGGTGTAAACTTTTTCTCTCAAAACTGCGCGAAAACTTGTATTCCGGCTCAAAACAACGGGATTCATCGTTTTAGATCGAAACTAGCAAGATTCACGAGCATGGATTTTACAAATCGTCGAAGAGTACACGAAAGGTGTAAACTTTTTCTCTCAGAACTGCGCGAAAACTTGTATTCCGGCTCAAAACAACGGCAAACATCGTTTTAGGTCGAAACTAGCAAGATTCACGAGCATCGATTTTACAAGTCGTCGAATATAGACGAGAGAAAGGTGTAAACTTTTTCTCTCAGAACTGCGCGAAAACGTGTTTTCCGGCTCAAAAGAACGGGATACATCGTTTTAGATCGAAACTTGCAAGATTCACGAGCATCGATTTTACAAGTCGTCGAATAGTAGACGAGAGAAAGGTGTAAACTTTTTCTCTCAGAACTGCACGAAAACTTGTATTCCGGCTCAAAACAACGGGATACATCGTTTTAGATTGAAACTAGCAAGATTCACTAGCATCGATTTTACAAGTCGTCGAAGAGTACACGAGAGAAAGGTGTAAACTTTTTCTCTCAGAACTGCGCCAAAACTTGTATTCTGGCTCAGAACAACGGGTTACATAGTTTTAGGTCGAAACTAGCAAGTTTCACGAGCATCGATATTACAAGTCGTCGAAGAGTAGACGAGAAAAAGGTGTAAACTTTTTCTCTCAGAACTGCGCGAAAACTTGTATTCCGGCTCAAAACAACGGGTTACATTGTTTTAGATCGAAACTAGCAAGATTCTCGAGCATCGATTTTACAAGTCGTCGAAGAGTAGACGAGAGAAAGGTGTAAACGTTTTCTCTCAGAACTGCGCGAAAACATGTATTCCGGCTCAAAACAACGGAATACATCGTTTTAGATCGAAACCAGCAAGATTCACGAGCATCGATTTTACAAGTCGTCGAATATAGACGAGAGAAAGGTGTAAACTTTTTCTCTCAGAACTGCACGAAAACTTGTATTCCGGCTCAAAACAACGGGATACATCGTTTTAGATCGAAACTAGCAAGATTCAATAGCATCGATTTTACAAGTCGTCGAAGAGTACACGAGAGAAAGGTGTAAACGTTTTCTCTCAGAACTGCGCGAAAACTTGTATACCGGCTCAAAAAAACGGGATAAATCGTATTAGATCGAAACTAGCAAGATTCTCGAGCATCGATTTTACAAGTCGTCGAAGAGTACACGAGAGAAAGGTGTAAACGTTTTCTCTCAGATCTGCGCGAAAACATGTATTCCGGCTCAATACAACGGGATACATCGTTTTAGATCGAAACCAGCAAGATTCACGAGCATCGATTTTACAATTCGTCGAATAGTAGACGAGAGAAAGGTGTAAACTTTTTCTCTCAGAACTGCGCCAAAACTTGTATACCGGCTCAAAAAAACGGGATACATCGTATTAGATCGAAACTAGCAAGATTCTCGAGCATCGATTTTACAAGTCTTCGAAGAGTAGACGAGAGAAAGGTGTCAAATTTTCCTCTCCGAACTGCGCGAAAACTTGTATTCCGGCTCAAAACAACGGGATACATCCTTTTAGATCGAATCTAGCAAGATTCACTAGCATCGATTTTACAAGTCTTCGAAGAGTAGACGAGAGAAAGGTGTAAACTTTTTCTCTCAGAATTCTCTCAGAACTGCGCGAAAACTTGTATTCCGGCTCAAAACAACGGGATACGTCATTTTAGATTGAAACTAGCAAGATTCACGAGCATCGATTTTACAAGTTGTCGAAGAGTAGACGAGAGAAAGGTGTAAACGTTTTCTCTCAGAACTGCGCGAAATCTTGTATTCCGGCTCAAAACAACGGGTTACATCGTTTTAGATCGAAACTAGCAAGATTCACGAGCATCGATATTACAAGTCGTCGAAGAGTAGACGAGAGAAATGTGTAAACTTTTTCTCTCAGAACTGCGCGAAAACTTGTATTCCGGCTCAAAACAACGGGATACATCGTTTTAGATCGAATCTAGCAAGATTCACGAGCATCGATTTCACAAGTCGTCGAAGAGCACACGAGAGAAAGGTGTAAACTTTTTCTCTCAGAACTGCGCGAAAACTTGTATTCCGGCTCAAAACAACGGGATACATCGTTTAGATCGAAACTAGCATGATTCACGAGCATCGATTTTACAAGTCGTCGAGGAGTAGACGAGAGAAAGGTGTAAACTTTTTCTCTCCGAACTGCGCGAAAACTTGTATTCCGGCTCAAAACAACGGGATACATCGTTTTAGATCGAATCTAGCAAGATTCACGAGAATCGATTTCACAAGTCGTCGAAGAGCACACGAGAGAAAGGTGTAAACTTTTTCTCTCAGAACTGCGCGAAAACTAGTATTCCGGCTCAAAACAACGGGATATATCGTTTTAGATCGAAACTAGCAAAAATTTATGAGCATCGATTTTGCGAGTCGTCGAAGACTAGACGAGAGAAAGGTGTAAACTTTTTCTCTCAGAACTGCGCCAAAACTTGTATTCCAGCTCAAAACAAAGGGATACATCGTTTTAGATCGAAACTAGCAAGATTCACGAGCATCGATTTTACAAGTCGTCGAAGTGTAGACGAGAGAAAGGTGTAAACTTTTTCTCTCAGAACTGCGCGAAAACTTGTATTCCGGCTCAAAACAACGGGATACATCGTTTTAGATTGAAACTAGCAAGATTCACGAGCATCGATTTTACAAGTCGTCGAATAGTAGACGAGAGAAAGGTGTAAACTTTTTCTCTCAGAACTGCACGAAAACTTGTATTCCGGCTCAAAACAACGGGATACATCGTTTTAGATTGAAACTAGCAAGATTCACTAGCATCAATTTTACAAGTCGTCGAAGAGTACACGAGAGAAAGGTGTAAACTTTTTCTCTCAGAACTGCGCGAAAACTTGTATACCGGCTCAAAACAACGGGATACATTGTTTAGATCGAAACTAGCATGATTCACGAGCATCGATTTTACAAGTCGTCGAGGAGTAGACGAGAGAAAGGTGTAAACTTTTTCTCTCCGAACTGCGCGAAAACTAGTATTCCGGCTCAAAACAACGGGATACATCGTTTTAGATCGAATCTAGCAAGATTCACGAGAATCGATTTCACAAGTCGTCGAAGAGCACACGAGAGAAAGGTGTAAACTTTTTCTCTCAGAACAGCGCGAAAACTAGTATTCCGGCTCAAAACAACGGGATATATCGTTTTAGATCGAAACTAGCAAAAATTTATGAGCATCGATTTTACGAGTCGTCGAAGACTAGACGAGAGAAAGGTGTAAACTTTTTCTCTCAGAACTGCGCCAAAACTTGTATTCCAGCTCAAAACAAAGGGATACATCGTTTTTGATCGAAACTAGCAAGATTCACGAGCATCGATTTTACAAGTCGTCGAAGTGTAGACGAGAGAAAGGTGTAAACTTTTTCTCTCAGAACTGCGCGAAAACTTGTATTCCGGCTCAAAACAACGGGATACATCGTTTTAGATTGAAACTAGCAAGATTCACGAGCATCGATTTTACAAGTCGTCGAATAGTAGACGAGAGAAAGGTGTAAACTTTTTCTCTCAGAACTGCACGAAAACTTGTATTCCGGCTCAAAACAACGGGATACATCGTTTTAGATTGAAACTAGCAAGATTCACTAGCATCGATTTTACAAGTCGTCGAAGAGTACACGAGAGAAAGGTGTAAACTTTTTCTCTCAGAACTGCGCCAAAACTTGTATTGTGGCTCAGAACAACGGGTTACATAGTTTTAGGTCGAAACTAGCAAGATTCACGAGCATCGATATTACAAGTCGTCGAAGAGTAGACGAGAAAAAGGTGTAAACTTTTCTCTCAGAACTGCGCGAAAACTTGTATTCCGGCTCAAAACAACGGGTTACATTGTTTTAGATCGAAACTAGCAAGATTCTCGAGCATCGATTTTACAAGTCGTCGAAGAGTAGACGAGAGAAAGGTGTAAACGTTTTCTCTCAGAACTGTGCGAAAACATGTATTCCGGCTCAAAACAACGGGATACATCGTTTTAGATCGAAACCAGCAAGATTCACGAGCATCGATTTTACAAGTCGTCGAATAGTAGACGAGAGAAAGGTGTAAACTTTTTCTCTCAGAACTGCGCCAAAACTTGTATTGCGGCTCAGAACAATGGGCTACATCGTTTTAGATCGAAACTAGCAAGATTTACGAGCATCGATATAAAAAGTCGTCGAAGAGTAGACAACAGAAAGGTGTAAACTTTTTCTCTCAGAACTGCGCGAAAACTTGTATTCCGGCTCAAAACAACGGGATACATTGTTTTAGATCGAATCTAGCAAGATTCACGAGCATCGATTTCACAAGTCTTCGAAGAGTAGACGAGAGAAAGGTGTAAACTTTTTCTCTCAGAACTGCGCGAAAACTTGTATTCCGGCTCAAAACAACGAGATACATCGTTTTAGATCGAAACTAGCATGATTCACGAGCATCGATTTTACAAGTCGTCGAAGAGCACACGAGAGAAAGGCGTAAACTTTTTCTCTCAGAACTGCGCGAAAACTTGTATTCCGTCTCAAAACAACGGGATACATCGTTTTAGATCGAAACTAGCATGATTCACGAGCATCGATTTTACAAGTCGTCGAAGAGTAGACGATAGGAAGGTGTAAACATTTTCTCTCAGAACTGCGCGAAAACTTGTATTCCGGCTGAAAACAACGGGATACATCGTTTTAGGTCGAAACTAGCAAGATTCACGAGCATCGATTTTACAAGTCGTCGAATAGTAGACGAGAGAAAGGTGTAAACTTTTTCTCTCAGAACTGCGCGGAAACTTGTATTCCGGCTCAAAACAACGGGATTCATCGTTTTAGATCGAAACTAGCAAGATTCACGAGCATGGATTTTACAAATCGTCGAAGAGTACACGAAAGGTGTAAACTTTTTCTCTCAGAACTGCGCGAAAACTTGTATTCCGGCTCAAAATAACGGCAAACATCGTTTTAGGTCAAAACTAGCAAGATTCACGAGCATCGATTTTACAAGTCGTCGAATATAGACGAGAGAAAGGTGTAAACTTTTTCTCTCAGAACTGCGCGAAAACGTGTTTTCGGGCTCAAAAGAACGGGATACATCGTTTTAGATCGAAACTTGCAAGATTCACGAGCATCGATTTTACAAGTCGTCGAATATAGACGAGAGAAAGGTGTAAACTTTTTCTCTCAGAACTGCGCAAAAACTTGTATTCCGGCTCAAAACAACGGGATACATCGTTTTAGATTGAAACTAGCAAGATTCACGAGCATCGATTTTACAAGTCGTCGAATAGTAGACGAGAGAAAGGTGTAAACTTTTTCTCTCAGAACTGCACGAAAACTTGTATTCCGGCTCAAAACAACGGGATACATCGTTTTAGATTGAAACTAGCAAGATTCACTAGCATCGATTTTACCAGTCGTCGAAGAGTACACGAGAGAAAGGTGTAAACTTTTTCTCTCAGAACTGCGCCAAAACTTGTATTCTGGCTCAGAACAACGGGTTACATCGTTTTAGGTCGAAACTAGCAAGATTCACGAGCATCGATATTACAAGTCGTCGAAGAGTAGACGAGAAAAAGGTGTAAACTTTTTCTCTCAGAACTGCGCGAAAACTTGTATTCCGGCTCAAAACAACGGGTTACATTGTTTTAGATCGAAACTAGCAAGATTCTCGAGCATCGATTTTACAAGTCGTCGAAGAGTAGACGATAGGAAGGTGTAAACATTTTCTCTCAGAACTGCGCGAAAACTTGTATTCCGGCTGAAAACAACGGGATACATCGTTTTAGGTCGAAACTAGCAAGATTCACGAGCATCGATTTTACAAGTCGTCGAATAGTAGACGAGAGAAAGGTGTAAACTTTTTCTCTCAGAACTGCGCGGAAACTTGTATTCCGGCTCAAAACAACGGGATTCATCGTTTTAGATCGAAACTAGCAAGATTCACGAGCATGGATTTTACAAATCGTCGAAGAGTACACGAAAGGTGTAAACTTTTTCTCTCAGAACTGCGCGAAAACTTGTATTCCGGCTCAAAATAACGGCAAACATCGTTTTAGGTCAAAACTAGCAAGATTCACGAGCATCGATTTTACAAGTCGTCGAATATAGACGAGAGAAAGGTGTAAACTTTTTCTCTCAGAACTGCGCGAAAACGTGTTTTCGGGCTCAAAAGAACGGGATACATCGTTTTAGATCGAAACTTGCAAGATTCACGAGCATCGATTTTACAAGTCGTCGAATATAGACGAGAGAAAGGTGTAAACTTTTTCTCTCAGAACTGCGCAAAAACTTGTATTCCGGCTCAAAACAACGGGATACATCGTTTTAGATTGAAACTAGCAAGATTCACTAGCATCGATTTTACCAGTCGTCGAAGAGTACACGAGAGAAAGGTGTAAACTTTTTCTCTCAGAACTGCGCCAAAACTTGTATTCTGGCTCAGAACAACGGGTTACATCGTTTTAGGTCGAAACTAGCAAGATTCACGAGCATCGATATTACAAGTCGTCGAAGAGTAGACGATAAAAAGGTGTAAACTTTTTCTCTCAGATCTGCGCGAAAACTTGTATTCCGGCTCAAAACAACGGGTTACATTGTTTTAGATCGAAACTAGCAAGATTCTCGAGCATCGATTTTACAAGTCGTCGAAGAGTAGACGAGAGAAAGGTGTAAACGTTTTCTCTCAGAACTGCGCGAAAACATGTATTCCGGCTCAAAACAACGGGATACATCGTTTTAGATCGAAACCAGCAAGATTCACGAGCATCGATTTTACAAGTCGTCGAAGAGTAGACGAGAGAAAGGTGTAAACTTTTTCTCCCAGAAATGCACGAAAACTTGTATTCCGGCTCAAAACAAAGGGATACATCGTTTTATATCGAAACTAGCAAGATTCACTAGCATCGATTTTACAAGTCGTCGAAGATTACCTTAGAGAAAGGTGTATACTTTTTCTCTCAGAACTGCGCGAAAACTTGTATTCCGGCTGAAAACAACGGGTTACATTGTTTTAGATCGAAACTAGCAAGATTCTCGAGCATCGATTTTACAAGTCGTCGAAGAGTAGACGAGAGAAAGGTGTAAACGTTTTCTCTCAGAACTGCGCGAAAACATGTATTCCGGCTCAAAACAACGGGATACATCGTTTTAGGTCGAAACTAGCAAGATTCACGAGCATCGATTTTACAAGTCGTCGAATAGTAGACGAGAGAAAGGTGTAAACTTTTTCTCTCAGAACTGCGCGGAAACTTGTATTCCGGCTCAAAACAACGGGATTCATCGTTTTAGATCGAAACTAGCAAGATTCACGAGCATGGATTTTACAAATCGTCGAAGAGTACACGAAAGGTGTAAACTTTTTCTCTCAGAACTGCGCGAAAACTTGTATTCCGGCTCAAAACAACGGCAAACATCGTTTTAGGTCAAAACTAGCAAGATTCACGAGCATCGATTTTACAAGTCGTCGAATATAGACGAGAGAAAGGTGTAAACTTTTTTTCTCAGAACTGCGCGAAAACGTGTTTTCGGGCTCAAAAGAACGGGATACATCGTTTTAGATCGAAACTTGCAAGATTCACGAGCATCGATTTTACAAGTCGTCGAATATAGACGAGAGAAAGGTGTAAACTTTTTCTCTCAGAACTGCGCGAAAACTTGTATTCCGGCTCAAAACAACGGGATACATCGTTTTAGATTGAAACTAGCAAGATTCACGAGCATCGATTTTACAAGTCGTCGAATAGTAGACGAGAGAAAGGTGTAAACTTTTTCTCCCAGAACTGCACGAAAACTTGTATTCCGGCTCAAAACAACGGGATACATCGTTTTAGATTGAAACTAGCAAGATTCACTAGCATCGATTTTACAAGTCGTCGAAGAGTACACGAGAGAAAGGTGTAAACTTTTTCTCTCAAAACTGCGCCAAAACTTGTATTCTGGCTCAGAACAACGAGTTACATCGTTTTAGGTCGAAACTAGCAAGATTCACGAGCATCGATATTACAAGTCGTCGAAGAGTAGACGAGAAAAAGGTGTAAACTTTTTCTCTCAGAACTGCGCGAAAACTTGTATTCCGGCTCAAAACAACGGGTTACATTGTTTGAGATCGAAAGTAGCAAGATTCTCGAGCATCGATTTTACAAGTCGTCGAAGAGTAGACGAGAGAAAGGTGTAAACGTTTTCTCTCAGAACTGCGCGAAAACTTGTATTCCGGCTCAAAACAACGGGATACATCGTTTAGATCGAAACTAGCATGATTCACGAGCATCGATTTTACAAGTCGTCGAGGAGTAGACGAGAGAAAGGTGTAAACTTTTTCTCTCCGAACTGCGCGAAAACTTGTATTCCGGCTCAAAACAACGGGATACATCGTTTTAGATCGAATCTAGCAAGATTCACGAGAATCGATTTCACAAGTCGTCGAAGAGCACACGAGAGAAAGGCGTAAACTTTTTCTCTCAGAACTGCGCGAAAACTAGTATTCCGGCTCAAAACAACGGGATATATCGTTTTAGATCGAAACTAGCAAAAATTTATGAGCATCGATTTTGCGAGTCGTCGAAGACTAGACGAGAGAAAGGTGTAAACTTTTTCTCTCAGAACTGCGCCAAAACTTGTATTCCAGCTCAAAACAAAGGGATACATCGTTTTAGATCGAAACTAGCAAGATTCACGAGCATCGATTTTACAAGTCGTCGAAGTGTAGACGAGAGAAAGGTGTAAACTTTTTCTCTCAGAACTGCGCGAAAACTTGTATTCCGGCTCAAAACAACGGGATACATCGTTTTAGATTGAAACTAGCAAGATTCACGAGCATCGATTTTACAAGTCGTCGAATAGTAGACGAGAGAAAGGTGTAAACTTTTTCTCTCAGAACTGCACGAAAACTTGTATTCCGGCTCAAAACAACGGGATACATCGTTTTAGATTGAAACTAGCAAGATTCACTAGCATCAATTTTACAAGTCGTCGAAGAGTACACGAGAGAAAGGTGTAAACTTTTTCTCTCAGAACTGCGCGAAAACTTGTATACCGGCTCAAAACAACGGGATACATTGTTTAGATCGAAACTAGCATGATTCACGAGCATCGATTTTACAAGTCGTCGAGGAGTAGACGAGAGAAAGGTGTAAACTTTTTCTCTCCGAACTGCGCGAAAACTAGTATTCCGGCTCAAAACAACGGGATACATCGTTTTAGATCGAATCTAGCAAGATTCACGAGAATCGATTTCACAAGTCGTCGAAGAGCACACGAGAGAAAGGTGTAAACTTTTTCTCTCAGAACAGCGCGAAAACTAGTATTCCGGCTCAAAACAACGGGATATATCGTTTTAGATCGAAACTAGCAAAAATTTATGAGCATCGATTTTACGAGTCGTCGAAGACTAGACGAGAGAAAGGTGTAAACTTTTTCTCTCAGAACTGCGCCAAAACTTGTATTCCAGCTCAAAACAAAGGGATACATCGTTTTTGATCGAAACTAGCAAGATTCACGAGCATCGATTTTACAAGTCGTCGAAGTGTAGACGAGAGAAAGGTGTAAACTTTTTCTCTCAGAACTGCACGAAAACTTGTATTCCGGCTCAAAACAACGGGATACATCGTTTTAGATTGAAACTAGCAAGATTCACTAGCATCGATTTTACAAGTCGTCGAAGAGTACACGAGAGAAAGGTGTAAACTTTTTCTCTCAGAACTGCGCCAAAACTTGTATTGTGGCTCAGAACAACGGGTTACATAGTTTTAGGTCGAAACTAGCAAGATTCACGAGCATCGATATTACAAGTCGTCGAAGAGTAGACGAGAAAAAGGTGTAAACTTTTCTCTCAGAACTGCGCGAAAACTTGTATTCCGGCTCAAAACAACGGGTTACATTGTTTTAGATCGAAACTAGCAAGATTCTCGAGCATCGATTTTACAAGTCGTCGAAGAGTAGACGAGAGAAAGGTGTAAACGTTTTCTCTCAGAACTGTGCGAAAACATGTATTCCGGCTCAAAACAACGGGATACATCGTTTTAGATCGAAACCAGCAAGATTCACGAGCATCGATTTTACAAGTCGTCGAATAGTAGACGAGAGAAAGGTGTAAACTTTTTCTCTCAGAACTGCGCCAAAACTTGTATTGCGGCTCAGAACAATGGGCTACATCGTTTTAGATCGAAACTAGCAAGATTTACGAGCATCGATATAAAAAGTCGTCGAAGAGTAGACAACAGAAAGGTGTAAACTTTTTCTCTCAGAACTGCGCGAAAACTTGTATTCCGGCTCAAAACAACGGGATACATTGTTTTAGATCGAATCTAGCAAGATTCACGAGCATCGATTTCACAAGTCTTCGAAGAGTAGACGAGAGAAAGGTGTAAACTTTTTCTCTCAGAACTGCGCGAAAACTTGTATTCCGGCTCAAAACAACGAGATACATCGTTTTAGATCGAAACTAGCATGATTCACGAGCATCGATTTTACAAGTCGTCGAAGAGCACACGAGAGAAAGGCGTAAACTTTTTCTCTCAGAACTGCGCGAAAACTTGTATTCCGTCTCAAAACAACGGGATACATCGTTTTAGATCGAAACTAGCATGATTCACGAGCATCGATTTTACAAGTCGTCGAAGAGTAGACGATAGGAAGGTGTAAACATTTTCTCTCAGAACTGCGCGAAAACTTGTATTCCGGCTGAAAACAACGGGATACATCGTTTTAGGTCGAAACTAGCAAGATTCACGAGCATCGATTTTACAAGTCGTCGAATAGTAGACGAGAGAAAGGTGTAAACTTTTTCTCTCAGAACTGCGCGGAAACTTGTATTCCGGCTCAAAACAACGGGATTCATCGTTTTAGATCGAAACTAGCAAGATTCACGAGCATGGATTTTACAAATCGTCGAAGAGTACACGAAAGGTGTAAACTTTTTCTCTCAGAACTGCGCGATAACTTGTATTCCGGCTCAAAATAACGGCAAACATCGTTTTAGGTCAAAACTAGCAAGATTCACGAGCATCGATTTTACAAGTCGTCGAATATAGACGAGAGAAAGGTGTAAACTTTTTCTCTCAGAACTGCGCGAAAACGTGTTTTCGGGCTCAAAAGAACGGGATACATCGTTTTAGATCGAAACTTGCAAGATTCACGAGCATCGATTTTACAAGTCGTCGAATATAGACGAGAGAAAGGTGTAAACTTTTTCTCTCAGAACTGCGCAAAAACTTGTATTCCGGCTCAAAACAACGGGATACATCGTTTTAGATTGAAACTAGCAAGATTCACGAGCATCGATTTTACAAGTCGTCGAATAGTAGACGAGAGAAAGGTGTAAACTTTTTCTCTCAGAACTGCACGAAAACTTGTATTCCGGCTCAAAACAACGGGATACATCGTTTTAGATTGAAACTAGCAAGATTCACTAGCATCGATTTTACCAGTCGTCGAAGAGTACACGAGAGAAAGGTGTAAACTTTTTCTCTCAGAACTGCGCCAAAACTTGTATTCTGGCTCAGAACAACGGGTTACATCGTTTTAGGTCGAAACTAGCAAGATTCACGAGCATCGATATTACAAGTCGTCGAAGAGTAGACGAGAAAAAGGTGTAAACTTTTTCTCTCAGAACTGCGCGAAAACTTGTATTCCGGCTCAAAACAACGGGTTACATTGTTTTAGATCGAAACTAGCAAGATTCTCGAGCATCGATTTTACAAGTCGTCGAAGAGTAGACGATAGGAAGGTGTAAACATTTTCTCTCAGAACTGCGCGAAAACTTGTATTCCGGCTGAAAACAACGGGATACATCGTTTTAGGTCGAAACTAGCAAGATTCACGAGCATCGATTTTACAAGTCGTCGAATAGTAGACGAGAGAAAGGTGTAAACTTTTTCTCTCAGAACTGCGCGGAAACTTGTATTCCGGCTCAAAACAACGGGATTCATCGTTTTAGATCGAAACTAGCAAGATTCACGAGCATGGATTTTACAAATCGTCGAAGAGTACACGAAAGGTGTAAACTTTTTCTCTCAGAACTGCGCGAAAACTTGTATTCCGGCTCAAAATAACGGCAAACATCGTTTTAGGTCAAAACTAGCAAGATTCACGAGCATCGATTTTACAAGTCGTCGAATATAGACGAGAGAAAGGTGTAAACTTTTTCTCTCAGAACTGCGCGAAAACGTGTTTTCGGGCTCAAAAGAACGGGATACATCGTTTTAGATCGAAACTTGCAAGATTCACGAGCATCGATTTTACAAGTCGTCGAATATAGACGAGAGAAAGGTGTAAACTTTTTCTCTCAGAACTGCGCAAAAACTTGTATTCCGGCTCAAAACAACGGGATACATCGTTTTAGATTGAAACTAGCAAGATTCACTAGCATCGATTTTACCAGTCGTCGAAGAGTACACGAGAGAAAGGTGTAAACTTTTTCTCTCAGAACTGCGCCAAAACTTGTATTCTGGCTCAGAACAACGGGTTACATCGTTTTAGGTCGAAACTAGCAAGATTCACGAGCATCGATATTACAAGTCGTCGAAGAGTAGACGATAAAAAGGTGTAAACTTTTTCTCTCAGATCTGCGCGAAAACTTGTATTCCGGCTCAAAACAACGGGTTACATTGTTTTAGATCGAAACTAGCAAGATTCTCGAGCATCGATTTTACAAGTCGTCGAAGAGTAGACGAGAGAAAGGTGTAAACGTTTTCTCTCAGAACTGCGCGAAAACATGTATTCCGGCTCAAAACAACGGGATACATCGTTTTAGATCGAAACCAGCAAGATTCACGAGCATCGATTTTACAAGTCGTCGAAGAGTAGACGAGAGAAAGGTGTAAACTTTTTCTCCCAGAAATGCACGAAAACTTGTATTCCGGCTCAAAACAAAGGGATACATCGTTTTATATCGAAACTAGCAAGATTCACTAGCATCGATTTTACAAGTCGTCGAAGATTACCTTAGAGAAAGGTGTATACTTTTTCTCTCAGAACTGCGCGAAAACTTGTATTCCGGCTGAAAACAACGGGTTACATTGTTTTAGATCGAAACTAGCAAGATTCTCGAGCATCGATTTTACAAGTCGTCGAAGAGTAGACGAGAGAAAGGTGTAAACGTTTTCTCTCAGAACTGCGCGAAAACATGTATTCCGGCTCAAAACAACGGGATACATCGTTTTAGGTCGAAACTAGCAAGATTCACGAGCATCGATTTTACAAGTCGTCGAATAGTAGACGAGAGAAAGGTGTAAACTTTTTCTCTCAGAACTGCGCGGAAACTTGTATTCCGGCTCAAAACAACGGGATTCATCGTTTTAGATCGAAACTAGCAAGATTCACGAGCATGGATTTTACAAATCGTCGAAGAGTACACGAAAGGTGTAAACTTTTTCTCTCAGAACTGCGCGAAAACTTGTATTCCGGCTCAAAACAACGGCAAACATCGTTTTAGGTCAAAACTAGCAAGATTCACGAGCATCGATTTTACAAGTCGTCGAATATAGACGAGAGAAAGGTGTAAACTTTTTTTCTCAGAACTGCGCGAAAACGTGTTTTCGGGCTCAAAAGAACGGGATACATCGTTTTAGATCGAAACTTGCAAGATTCACGAGCATCGATTTTACAAGTCGTCGAATATAGACGAGAGAAAGGTGTAAACTTTTTCTCTCAGAACTGCGCGAAAACTTGTATTCCGGCTCAAAACAACGGGATACATCGTTTTAGATTGAAACTAGCAAGATTCACGAGCATCGATTTTACAAGTCGTCGAATAGTAGACGAGAGAAAGGTGTAAACTTTTTCTCCCAGAACTGCACGAAAACTTGTATTCCGGCTCAAAACAACGGGATACATCGTTTTAGATTGAAACTAGCAAGATTCACTAGCATCGATTTTACAAGTCGTCGAAGAGTACACGAGAGAAAGGTGTAAACTTTTTCTCTCAAAACTGCGCCAAAACTTGTATTCTGGCTCAGAACAACGAGTTACATCGTTTTAGGTCGAAACTAGCAAGATTCACGAGCATCGATATTACAAGTCGTCGAAGAGTAGACGAGAAAAAGGTGTAAACTTTTTCTCTCAGAACTGCGCGAAAACTTGTATTCCGGCTCAAAACAACGGGTTACATTGTTTGAGATCGAAAGTAGCAAGATTCTCGAGCATCGATTTTACAAGTCGTCGAAGAGTAGACGAGAGAAAGGTGTAAACGTTTTCTCTCAGAACTGCGCGAAAACATGTATTCCGGCTCAAAACAACGGGATACATCGTTTTAGATCGAAACCAGCAAGATTCACGAGCATCGATTTTACAAGTCGTCGAATAGTAGACGAGAGAAAGGTGTAAACTTTTTCTCTCAGAACTGCGCCAAAACTTGTATTGCGGCTCAGAACAATGGGCTACAATGTTTTAAATCGAAACTAGCAAGATTTACGAGCATCGATATTACAAGTCGTCGAAGAGTAGACAACAGAAAGGTGTAAACGTTTTCTCTCAGAACTGCGCGAAAACTTGTATTCCGGCTCAAAACAACGGGATACATCGTTTTAGATCGAATCTAGCAAGATTCACGAGCATCGATTTCACAAGTCTTCGAAGAGTAGACGAGAGAAAGGTGTAAACTTTTTCTCTCAGAACTGCGCGAAAACTTGTATTCCGGCTCAAAACAACGAGATACATCGTTTTAGATCGAAACTAGCATGATTCACGAGCATCGATTTTACAAGTCGTCGAAGAGCACACGAGAGAAAGGCGTAAACTTTTTCTCTCAGAACTGCGCGAAAACTTGTATTCCGTCTCAAAACAACGGGATACATCGTTTTAGATCGAAACTAGCATGATTCACGAGCATCGATTTTACAAGTCGTCGAAGAGTACCCGAGAGAAAGGTGTATACTTTTTCTCTCAGAACTGCGCGAAAACTTGTATTCCGGCTGAAAACAACGGGATACATCGTTTTAGGTCGAAACTAGCAAGATTCACGAGCATCGATTTTACAAGTCGTCGAATAGTAGACGAGAGAAAGGTGTAAACTTTTTCTCTCAGAACTGCGCGAAAACTTGTATTCCGGCTCAAAACAACGGGATTCATCGTTTTAGATCGAAACTAGCAAGATTCACGAGCATGGATTTTACAAATCGTCGGAGAGTACACGAAAGGTGTAAACTTTTTCTCTCAGAACTGCGCGAAAACTTGTATTCCGGCTCAAAACAACGGCAAACATCGTTTTAGGTCGAAACTAGCAAGATTCACGAGCATCGATTTTACAAGTCGTCGAATATAGACGAGAGAAAGGTGTAAACTTTTTCTCTCAGAACTGCGCGAAAACGAGTTTTCGGGCTCAAAAGAACGGGATACATCGTTTTAGATCGAAACTAGCAAGATTCACGAGCATCGATTTTACAAGTCGTCGAAGAGTACACGAGAGAAAGGTGTAAACGTTTTCTCTCAGAACTGCGTGAAAACTTGTATACCGGCTCAAAAAAACGGGATAAATCGTATTAGATCGAAACTAGCAAGATTCTCGAGCATCGATTTTACAAGTCGTCGAAGAGTAGACGAGAGAAAGGTGTAAACTTTTTCTCTCAGAACTTCGCGAAAACTTGTATTCCGGCTCAAAACAACGGGATACATCGTTTTAGATCGAATCTAGCAAGATTCACGAGCATCGATTTCACAAGTCTTCGAAGAGTAGACGAGAGAAAGGTGTAAACTTTTTCTCTCAGAACTGCGCGAAAACTTGTATTCCGGCTCAAAACAACGGGATACATCGTTTTAGATCGAAACTAGCATGATTCACGAGCATCGATTTTACAAGTCTTCGAAGAGCACACGAGAGAAAGGCGTAAACTTTTTCTCTCAGAACTGCGCGAAAACTTGTATTCCGGCTCAAAACAACGGGATACATCGTTTTAGATCGAAACTAGCAAGATTCACGTGCATCGATTTTACAATTCGTCGCAGAGTAGACGAGAGAAAGGTGAAAACTTTTTCTCTCAGAACTGCGCTAAAACTTGTATTCCGGCTCAAAACAACGGGATACATCGTTTTAGATCGAAACTAGCAAGATTCACGAGCATCGATTTTAGGAGTCGTCGAAGAGTAGACGAGAGAAATGTGTAAACTTTTTCTCTCAGAACTGCGCGAAAACTTGTATTCCGGCTCAAAACAACGGGATACATCGTTTTAGATCGAAACTAGCATGATTCACGAGCATCGATTTTACAAGTCGTCGAAGAGTAGACGATAGGAAGGTGTAAACGTTTTCTCCCAGAACTGCACGAAAACTTGTATTCCGGCTCAAAACAAAGGGATACATCGTTTTAGATCGAAACTAGCAAGATTCACTAGCATCGATTTTACAAGTCGTCGAAGAGTAGACGATAGGAAGGTGTAAACGTTTTCTCTCAGAACTGCGCGAAAACTTGTATTCCGGCTGAAAACAACGGGATACATCGTTTTTGGTCGAAACTAGCAAGATTCACGAGCATCGATTTTACAAGTCGTCGAACAGTAGACGGAGAAAGGTGTAAACTTTTTCTCTCAGAACTGCGCGAAAACTTGTATTCCGGCTCAAAACAACGGCAAACATCGTTTTAGGTCGAAACTAGCAAGATTCACGAGCATCGATTTTACAAGTCGTCGAATATAGACGAGAGAAAGGTGTAAACTTTTTCTCTCAGAACTGCGCGAAAACGTGTTTTCCGGCTCAAAACAACGGGTTACATCGTTTTAGATCGAAACTAGCAAGATTCACGAGCATCGATATTACAAGTCGTCGAAGAGTAGGCGAGAGAAATGTGTAAACGTTTTCTCTCAGAACTGCGCGAAAATTTGTATTCCGGCTCAAAACAACGGGATACATCGTTTTAGATTGAATCTAGCAAGATTCACGAGCATCGATATTACAAGTCGTCGAAGAGTAGGCGAGAGAAATGTGTAAACGTTTTCTCTCAGAACTGCGCGAAAACTTGTATTCCGGCTCAAAACAACGGGATACATCGTTTTAGATTGAATCTAGCAAGATTCACGAGCATCGATTTAACAAGTCTTCGAAGAGTAGACGAGAGAAAGGTGTAAACTATTTCTCTCAGAACGGCGCGAAAACTTGTATTCCGGCTGAAAACAACGGGATACATCGTTTTAGGTCGAAACTAGCAAGATTAACGAGCATCGATTTTACAAGTCGTCGAAGAGCACACGAGAGAAAGACGTAAACTTTTTCTCTCAGAACTGCGCGAAAACTTGTATTCCGGCTCAAAACAACGGGATACATCGTTTTAGATCAAAACCAGCAAGATTCACGAGCATCGATTTTACAAGTCGTCGAAGAGTAGACGAGAGAAAGGTGTAAACTTTTTCTCCCAGAACTCCACGAAAACTTGTATTCCGGCTCAAAAAAAAGGGATACATCGTTTTAGATCGAAACTAGCAAGATTCACTAGCATCGATTTTACAAGTCGTCGAAGAGTACCCGAGAGAAAGGTGTATACTTTTTCTCTCAGAACTGCGCGAAAACTTGTATTCTGGCTGAAAACAACGGGATACATCGTTTTAGGTCGAAACTAGCAAGATTCACGAGCATCTATTTTACAAGTCGTCGAACAGTAGACGGAGAAAGGTGTAAACTTTTTCTCTCAGAACTGCGCGAAAACTTGTATTCCGGCTCAAAACAACGGGATTCATCGTTTTAGATTGAAACTAGCAAGATTCACGAGCATGGATTTTACAAATCGTCGAAGATTACACGAGAGAAAGGTGTAAACCTTTTCTCTCAGAACTGCGCGAAAACTTGTATTCCGGCTCAAAACAACGGCAAACATCGTTTTAGGTCGAAACTAGCAAGATTCACGAGCATCGATTTTACAAGTCGTCGAATATAGACGAGAGAAAGGTGTAAACTTTTTCTCTCAGAACTGCGCGAAAACGTGTTTTCCGGCTCAAAACAACGGGTTACATCGTTTTAGATCGAAACTAGCAAGATTCACGAGCATCGATATTACAAGTCGTCGAAGAGTAGGCGAGAGAAATGTGTAAACTTTTTCTCTCAGAACTGCGCGAAAACTTGTATTCCGGCTCAAAACAACGGGATACATCGTTTTAGATTCAATCTAGCAAGATTCAATAGCATCGATTTTACAAGTCGTCGAAGAGTAGACGAGAGAAAGGTGTAAACGTTTTCTCTCAGAACTGCGCGAAAACATCTATTCCGGCTCAAAACAACGGGATACATCGTTTTAGATCGAAACCAGCAAGATTCACGAGCATCGATTTTACAAGTCGTCGAAGAGTAGAAGAGAGAATGTGTAAACTTTTTCTCTCAGAACCTCGCGAAAACGTGTATTCCGGCTCAAAACAACGGGATACATCGTTTTAGGTCGAAACTACAAGATTCACGAGCATCGATTTTACAAGTCGTCGAAGAGTAGACGAGAGAAAGGTGTAAACTTTTTCTCTCAGAACTGCCCGAAAACTTGTATTCCGGCTAAAAACAACGGGATACATCGTTTTAGATTGAAACTAGCATGATTCACGAGCATCGATTTTACAAGTCGTCGAAGAGCACACGAGAGAAAGACGTAAACTTTTTCTCTCAGAACTGCGCGAAAACTTGTATTCCGGCTCAAAACAACGGGATACATCGTTTTAGATCGAAACTAGCATGATTCACGAGCATCGATTTTACAAGTCGTCGAAGAGTAGACCAGAGAAAGGTGTAAACTTTTTCTCCCAGAACTGCACGCTAACTTGTATTCCGGCTCAAAACAAAGGGATACATCGTTTTAGATCGAAACTAGCAAGATTCACTAGCATCGATTTTACAAGTCGTCGAAGAGTACCCGAGAGAAAGGTGTATACTTTTTCTCTCAGAACTGCGCGAAAACTTGTATTCCGGCTGAAAACAACGGGATACATCGTTTTAGGTCGAAACTAGCAAGATTCACGATCATCGATTTTACAAGTCGTCGAACAGTAGACGGAGAAAGGTGTAAACTTTTTCTCTCAGAACTGCGCGAAAACTTGTATTCCGGCTCAAAACAACGGGATTCATCGTTTTAGAACGAAACTAGCAAGATTCACGAGCATGGATTTTACAAATCGTCGAAGATTACACGAGAGAAAGGTGTAAACTTTTTCTCTCAGAACTGCGCGAAAACTTGTATTCCGGCTCAAAACAACGGGATACATCGTTTTAGATTGAATCTAGCAAGATTCACGAGCATCGATTTCACAAGTCTTCTAAGAGTAGACGAGAGAAAGGTGTAAACTTTTTCTCTCAGAACTGCGGGAAAACTTGTATTCCGGCTCAAAAGAACGGGATACATCGTTTTAGATCGAAACTTGCAAGATTCACGAGCATCGATTTTACAAGTCGTCGAAGAGTAGACGAGAGAAAGGTGTAAACTTTTTCTCTCAGAACTGCACGAAAACTTGTATTCCGGCTCAAAACAAGAGGATACATCGTTTTAGATCGAAACTAGCAAGATTCAATAGCATCGATTTTACAAGTCGTCGAAGAGTAGGCGAGAGAAATGTGTAAACTTCTTCTCTCAGAACTGCGCGAAAACTTGTATTCCGGCTCAAAACAACGGGATACATCGTTTTAGATGGAATCTAGCAAGATTCACGAGCATCGATTTCACAAGTCTTCGAAGAGTAGACGAGAGAAAGGTGTAAACTTTTTCTCTCAGAACTGCGCGAAAACTTGTATTCCGGCTCAAAAGAACGGGATACATCGTTTTAGATCGAAACTTGCAAGATTCACGAGCATCGATTTTACAAGTCGTCGAAGAGTAGACGAGAGAAAGGTGTAAACTTTTTCTCTCAGAACTGCACGAAAACTTGTATTCCGGCTCAAAACAAGAGGATACATCGTTTTAGATCGAAACTAGCAAGATTCAATAGCATCGATTTTACAAGTCGTCGAAGAGTACACGAGAGAAAGGTGTAAACTTTTTCTCTCAGAACTGCGCCAAAACTTGTATTCTGGCTCAGAACAACGGGTTACATCGTTTTAGGTCGAAACTACAAAAGATTCACGAGCATCGATTTTACAAGTCGTCGAAGAGTAGACGAGAGAAAGGTGTAAACTTTTTCTCTCAGAACTGCACGAAAACTTGTATTCCGGCTCAAAACAACGGGATACATCGTTTTAGATCGAAACTAGCAAGATTCAATAGCATCGATTTTACAAGTCGTCGAAGAGTACACGAGAGAAAGGTGTAAACTTTTTCTCTCAGAACTGCGCGAAAACTTGCATTCCGGCTCAAAACAACGGGATACATCGTTGTAGATCGAAACTAGCAAGATTCACGAGCATCGATTTTACAAGTCGTCGAATAGTAGACGAGAGAAAAGTGTAAACTTTTTCTCTCAGAACTGCGCCAAAACTTGTATTCCGGCTCAGAACAATGGGTTACATCGTTTTAGATCGAAACTAGCAAGATTTACGAGCATTGATATTACAAGTCGTCGAAGAGTAGACGAGAGAAAGGTGTAAACTTTTTCTCTCAGAACTGCGCGAAAACTTCTATTCCAGCTCAAAACAACGGGATACATCGTTGTAGATCGAAACTAGCAAGATTCACGAGCATTGATTTTACAAGTCGTCGAAGAGTAGACGAGAGAAAGGTGTAAACGTTTTCTCTCAGAACTGCACGAAAACTTGTTTTCCGGCTCAAAATAACGGGATACATCGTTTTAGATCGAAACTAGCAAGATTCAATAGCATCGATTTTACAAGTCGTCGAAGAGTAGACGAGAGAAAGGTGTAAACGTTTTCTCTCAGAACTGCGCGAAAACATCTATTCCGGCTCAAAACAACGGGATACATCGTTTTAGATCGAAACCAGCAAGATTCACGAGCATCGATTTTACAAGTCGTCGAAGAGTAGAAGAGAGAAGGTGTAAACTTTTTCTCTCAGAACCTCGCGAAAACTTGTATTCCGGCTCAAAACAACGGGTTACATCGTTTTAGATCGAAACTTGCAAGATTCACGAGCATCAATTTTACAAGTCGTCGAAGAGTAGACGAGAGAAAGGTGTAAACTTTTTCTCTCAGAACTGCGCGAAAACTTGTATTCCGGCTCGAAACAACGGGTTACATCGTTTTAGATCGAAACTAGCAAGATTCAAAAGCATCGATTTTACACGTCGTCGAAGAGTACACGAGAGAAAGGTGTAAACGTTTTCTCTCAGAACTGCGCGAAAACTTGTATTCCGGCTCAAAAGAACGGGATACATCGTTTTAGTTCGAAACTTGCAAGATTCACGAGCATCGATTTTACAAGTCGTCGAAGAGTAGACGAGAGAAAGGTGTAAACTTTTTCTCTCAGAACTGCACGAAAACTTGTATTCCGGCTCAAAACAACGGGATACATCGTTTTAGATCGAAACTAGCAAGATTCAGTAGCATCAATTTTACAAGTCGTCGAAGAGTACACGAGGGAAAGGTGTAAACTTTTTCTCTCAGAACTGCGCGAAAACTTGCATTCCGGCTCAAAACAACGGGATACATCGTTGTAGATCGAAACTAGCAAGATTCACGAGCATCGATTTTACAAGTCGTCGAATAGTAGACGAGAGAAAGGTGTAAACTTTTTCTCTCAGAACTGCGCGAAAACTTCTATTCCAGCTCAAAACAACGGGATACATCGTTGTAGATCGAAACTAGCAAGATTCACGAGCATTGATTTTACAAGTCGTCGAAGAGTAGACGAGAAAAAGGTGTAAACGTTTTCTCTCAGAACTGCACGAAAACTTGTTTTCCGGCTCAAAACAAGAGGATACATCGTTTTAGATCGAAACTAGCAAGATTCAATAGCATCGATTTTACAAGTCGTCGAAGAGTACACGAGAGAAAGGTGTAAACTTTTTCTCTCAGAACTGCGCCAAAACTTGTATTCTGGCTCAGAACAACGGGTTACATCGTTTTAGGTCGAAACTAGCAAGATTCACGAGCATCGATTTTACAAGTCGTCGAAGAGTAGACGAGAGAAAGGTGTAAACTTTTTCTCTCAGAACTGCGCGAAAACTTGCATTCCGGCTCAAAACAACGGGATACATCGTTTTTAGATCGAAACTAGCAAGATTCACGAGCATCGATTTTACAAGTCGTCGAATAGTAGACGAGAGAAAAGTGTAAACTTTTTCTCTCAGAACTGCGCCAAAACTTGTATTCCGGCTCAGAACAATGGGTTACATCGTTTTAGATCGAAACTAGCAAGATTTACGAGCATTGATATTACAAGTCGTCGAAGAGTAGACGAGAGAAAGGTGTAAACTTTTTCTCTCAGAACTGCGCGAAAACTTCTATTCCAGCTCAAAACAACGGGATACATCGTTGTAGATCGAAACTAGCAAGATTCACGAGCATTGATTTTACAAGTCGTCGAAGAGTAGACGAGAGAAAGGTGTAAACGTTTTCTCTCAGAACTGCACGAAAACTTGTTTTCCGGCTCAAAATAACGGGATACATCGTTTTAGATCGAAACTAGCAAGATTCAATAGCATCGATTTTACAAGTCGTCGAAGAGTAGACGAGAGAAAGGTGTAAACGTTTTCTCTCAGAACTGCGCGAAAACATCTATTCCGGCTCAAAACAACGGGATACATCGTTTTAGATCGAAACCAGCAAGATTCACGAGCATCGATTTTACAAGTCGTCGAAGAGTAGAAGAGAGAAGGTGTAAACTTTTTCTCTCAGAACCTCGCGAAAACTTGTATTCCGGCTCAAAACAACGGGTTACATCGTTTTAGATCGAAACTTGCAAGATTCACGAGCATCAATTTTACAAGTCGTCGAAGAGTAGACGAGAGAAAGGTGTAAACTTTTTCTCTCAGAACTGCGCGAAAACTTGTATTCCGGCTCGAAACAACGGGTTACATCGTTTTAGATCGAAACTAGCAAGATTCAAAAGCATCGATTTTACACGTCGTCGAAGAGTACACGAGAGAAAGGTGTAAACGTTTTCTCTCAGAACTGCACGAAAACTTGTTTTCCGGCTCAAAATAACGGGATACATCGTTTTAGATCGAAACTAGCAAGATTCAATAGCATCGATTTTACAAGTCGTCGAAGAGTAGACGAGAGAAAGGTGTAAACGTTTTCTCTCAGAACTGCGCGAAAACATCTATTCCGGCTCAAAACAACGGGATACATCGTTTTAGATCGAAACCAGCAAGATTCACGAGCATCGATTTTACAAGTCGTCGAAGAGTAGAAGAGAGAAGGTGTAAACTTTTTCTCTCAGAACCTCGCGAAAACTTGTATTCCGGCTCAAAACAACGGGTTACATCGTTTTAGATCGAAACTTGCAAGATTCACGAGCATCAATTTTACAAGTCGTCGAAGAGTAGACGAGAGAAAGGAGTAAACTTTTTCTCTCAGACCTGCGCGAAAACTTGTATTCCGGCTCGAAACAACGGGTTACATCGTTTTAGATCGAAACTAGCAAGATTCAAAAGCATCGATTTTACACGTCGTCGAAGAGTACACGAGAGAAAGGTGTAAACGTTTTCTCTCAGAACTGCGCGAAAACTTGTATTCCGGCTCAAAAGAACGGGATACATCGTTTTAGTTCGAAACTTGCAAGATTCACGAGCATCGATTTTACAAGTCGTCGAAGAGTAGACGAGAGAAAGGTGTAAACTTTTTCTCTCAGAACTGCACGAAAACTTGTATTCCGGCTCATAACAACGGGATACATCGTTTTAGATCGAAACTAGCAAGATTCAGTAGCATCAATTTTACAAGTCGTCGAAGAGTACACGAGGGAAAGGTGTAAACTTTTTCTCTCAGAACTGCGCGAAAACTTGCATTCCGGCTCAAAACAACGGGATACATCGTTGTAGATCGAAACTAGCAAGATTCACGAGCATCGATTTTACAAGTCGTCGAATAGTAGACGAGAGAAAGGTGTAAACTTTTTCTCTCAGAACTGCGCGAAAACTTCTATTCCAGCTCAAAACAACGGGATACATCGTTGTAGATCGAAACTAGCAAGATTCACGAGCATTGATTTTACAAGTCGTCGAAGAGTAGACGAGAAAAAGGTGTAAACGTTTTCTCTCAGAACTGCACGAAAACTTGTTTTCCGGCTCAAAACAAGAGGATACATCGTTTTAGATCGAAACTAGCAAGATTCAATAGCATCGATTTTACAAGTCGTCGAAGAGTACACGAGAGAAAGGTGTAAACTTTTTCTCTCAGAACTGCGCCAAAACTTGTATTCTGGCTCAGAACAACGGGTTACATCGTTTTAGGTCGAAACTAGCAAGATTCACGAGCATCGATTTTACAAGTCGTCGAAGAGTAGACGAGAGAAAGGTGTAAACTTTTTCTCTCAGAACTGCGCGAAAACTTGCATTCCGGCTCAAAACAACGGGATACATCGTTGTAGATCGAAACTAGCAAGATTCACGAGCATCAATTTTACAAGTCGTCGAATAGTAGACGAGAGAAAAGTGTAAACTTTTTCTCTCAGAACTGCGCCAAAACTTGTATTCCGGCTCAGAACAATGGGTTACATCGTTTTAGATCGAAACTAGCAAGATTTACGAGCATTGATATTACAAGTCGTCGAAGAGTAGACGAGAGAAAGGTGTAAACTTTTTCTCTCAGAACTGCGCGAAAACTTCTATTCCAGCTCAAAACAACGGGATACATCGTTGTAGATCGAAACTAGCAAGATTCACGAGCATTGATTTTACAAGTCGTCGAAGAGTAGACGAGAGAAAGGTGTAAACGTTTTCTCTCAGAACTGCACGAAAACTTGTTTTCCGGCTCAAAATAACGGGATACATCGTTTTAGATCGAAACTAGCAAGATTCAATAGCATCGATTTTACAAGTCGTCGAAGAGTAGACGAGAGAAAGGTGTAAACGTTTTCTCTCAGAACTGCGCGAAAACATCTATTCCGGCTCAAAACAACGGGATACATCGTTTTAGATCGAAACCAGCAAGATTCACGAGCATCGATTTTACAAGTCGTCGAAGAGTAGAAGAGAGAAGGTGTAAACTTTTTCTCTCAGAACCTCGCGAAAACTTGTATTCCGGCTCAAAACAACGGGTTACATCGTTTTAGATCGAAACTTGCAAGATTCACGAGCATCAATTTTACAAGTCGTCGAAGAGTAGACGAGAGAAAGGTGTAAACTTTTTCTCTCAGAACTGCGCGAAAACTTGTATTCCGGCTCGAAACAACGGGTTACATCGTTTTAGATCGAAACTAGCAAGATTCAAAAGCATCGATTTTACACGTCGTCGAAGAGTACACGAGAGAAAGGTGTAAACGTTTTCTCTCAGAACTGCGCGAAAACTTGTATTCCGGCTCAAAAGAACGGGATACATCGTTTTAGTTCGAAACTTGCAAGATTCACGAGCATCGATTTTACAAGTCGTCGAAGAGTAGACGAGAGAAAGGTGTAAACTTTTTCTCTCAGAACTGCACGAAAACTTGTATTCCGGCTCAAAACAACGGGATACATCGTTTTAGATCGAAACTAGCAAGATTCAGTAGCATCAATTTTACAAGTCGTCGAAGAGTACACGAGGGAAAGGTGTAAACTTTTTCTCTCAGAACTGCGCGAAAACTTGCATTCCGGCTCAAAACAACGGGATACATCGTTGTAGATCGAAACTAGCAAGATTCACGAGCATCGATTTTACAAGTCGTCGAATAGTAGACGAGAGAAAGGTGTAAACTTTTTCTCTCAGAACTGCGCGAAAACTTCTATTCCAGCTCAAAACAACGGGATACATCGTTGTAGATCGAAACTAGCAAGATTCACGAGCATTGATTTTACAAGTCGTCGAAGAGTAGACGAGAAAAAGGTGTAAACGTTTTCTCTCAGAACTGCACGAAAACTTGTTTTCCGGCTCAAAACAAGAGGATACATCGTTTTAGATCGAAACTAGCAAGATTCAATAGCATCGATTTTACAAGTCGTCGAAGAGTACACGAGAGAAAGGTGTAAACTTTTTCTCTCAGAACTGCGCCAAAACTTGTATTCTGGCTCAGAACAACGGGTTACATCGTTTTAGGTCGAAACTAGCAAGATTCACGAGCATCGATTTTACAAGTCGTCGAAGAGTAGACGAGAGAAAGGTGTAAACTTTTTCTCTCAGAACTGCACGAAAACTTGTATTCCGGCTCAAAACAACGGGATACATCGTTTTAGATCGAAACTAGCAAGATTCAATAGCATCGATTTTACAAGTCGTCGAAGAGTACACGAGAGAAAGGTGTAAACTTTTTCTCTCTGAACTGCGCGAAAACTTGCATTCCGGCTCAAAACAACGGGATACATCGTTGTAGATCGAAACTAGCAAGATTCACGAGCATCGATTTTACAAGTCGTCGAATAGTAGACGAGAGAAAGGTGTAAACTTTTTCTCTCAGAACTGCGCCAAAACTTGTATTCCGGCTCAGAACAATGGGTTACATCGTTTTAGATCGAAACTAGCAAGATTTACGAGCATTAAATCCGTGAAAAAGGAAGGCGACCGCATTAGTCTCGCATTTAATAAGCTTCACATTAATAACGATGCCTATGTATGGGACACTAAGGCTGATCGCGTGGTATGTGTTTCTCAGCACCCCTCGCAAGAAGACTGACGTTCTTCTGTCACTTACTCAAATCAGATCCCAGCTTTCCTTTTTTCTCAAAGTTCGTCATGTAATACTCCCAAAACCATTTCTTTCCTTTACACTAACATCAGAAGTGTTTTATCGAAAGATGTCGCAATATCTTCGCTAATCGACTCGTGCTCCGCATCATTAGTTGCGCTAACCGAAACATGGCTCAGTGATGTTATTCCTGATGATTCAATTTTTGTAAGCCAGACACATTTTAACATCTTTCGCTGCGACAGACCGTACCGGAGAGGAGGTGGTGTACTCTTGGCGATAAGGGATGATTTGGCAACTGTGCCTCTCATGATTAGTTCTTTTCTTGAGTGTACATGGGTTTCTTTTAAGTGTTGTTCTAAAGTTATAATATTGGTGTTTTTTACCGTCCTCCTAACATGAATAATGGCTTTTCTTCTGAATTTAATCGAATTCTGTGTGAAATATGTACGCGTTTTCCTAACTGTACTTTACTCATATTTGGAGACTTTAACTTTCCTAGTATCAACTGGTTCACACAATCCGTCACAGCGAGTGAAACTGAAGCTAACATGTTTCTTCAATCATGTCTTGACTTTTCACTATCGCAACTCATTACCAATCCCACGCGTCGCACATCGAGTACTGCCAACATTATAGACTTAATATTAACAAATAATCCCGATATTTGTTCAGACATTATTCATTTAGATGGCATTTCGGATCATGACGTAATAACAGGACGCATAACTGGTTCTTTTAACGAAAAGAAAACGACTGTTAAACAAATCAGATGTTACAACAGAGCTAACTATGAAAAAGTAAATTCCGAATTCGAAATTTTTTCCACCCAGTTCATTAATCAATATTTATTGCGCACTGTTCAGCAAAACTGGGATTTATTCAAGAGTACTTTTAATAAACTTATCGATGATTTCGTTCCTCTAATGACCATTAGATGTAGCAGCAGTGCACCATGGTTTACCCAGAAGTTGCGACGTGCCAATAACAAGAAAAAGCGATTTTACCGACAGGCAGTGAAAAATGGTGTTCTAAGCGCGTGGGAAAAGTACAAGAAATGCGACAAGGACTACCAGTCACTACTGAAATCCACTCGACGTCACTTTTTCAATCACGACCTGTCATCTCTGCTAACCAACAACCCTCGTAAATTCTGGCGCATCATAAATCCTGGCTTTCAACCCGACATTTTGCTTTCCGACAGCGACGGCGTCATAATTAAAGAGTATGAATGTGCTCAGGTTTTCAACGACGCCTTCTCATCAGTATTCACCAAAGAAGACATTAGCGCATTCCCTGACTTAGATATAATCCAAGATATTTGCATGCCTGAAATAGTTATTAATGAAACTGGTATTTTAGCTTTATTAAACAATCTTAAAATAACTAATAGTTCGGATCACCTCGGTTTCAACAATAAGTTGCTGAAGAACACATCCCAAAGCATTAGCGCTGTGTTGTCCTGTTTGTTTTCGCAATCATTATCGCACGGATTAATTCCTAATGACTGGCGGATAGCCAAAGTAATACCTATATTTAAATCAGGTGAGCGTTCCTCTCCATTAAACTATCGACCCATCTCGTTAACCAGCACTGTTTGCAAACTACTCGAACATATCATTCACAGCCAAGTCATCAGCTATCTCGAAGATCATAACATTATTTTCGATTATCAGCACGGTTTTCGCAAGGGATTTTCTTGTGATACTCAGTTAGCTGGCTTTATTAATGACTTACAATTATCACTTGACGCGGGCTTTCAGGTCGACGCAGTGTTCCTGGATTACTCAAAAGCTTTCGATCGGGTTCCTCATCAAAGACTTCTACTGAAACTAGCACAGCTTAATATACACCCTAACGTGCTCGCTTGGAATAAGGACTTTCTGTCATCTAGAACTCAGTTTACCTCCGTTAATAATTCTAACTCTTCCTCTGCTAATGTGACATCTGGGGTACCACAAGGAAGCGTGCTAGGGCCTTTGCTTTTTCTAATCTATATTAATGATTTACCTGCCTGTGTAACATCTAGACTTCGCCTTTTCGCTGATGACTGCGTAACTTACCGTAACATTACTACAGACAGTGACCGCCAATCTCTACAATCTGACCTGAACGCAGTAAGCTCTTGGTGCTCATCATGGTTAATGGCAATAAACGTTTCAAAAACTAAACTAATATCTTTCACTCGCCGTACAGCTCGCATTCCAACCACTTATATTCTAAATGACAATACTGTGGAACTAACATCAACATACAAGTACCTTGGGGTGCACCTTCAGTTTGACCTAACATGGCATCACCATATCGACCTCACCCTAGCATCTGCTAACCGCTCACTTGGTTTTCTTAAACGTAACCTCAGATACGCCCCTATACACGTTAAAAAGCTTGCTTATATAACTCTAATACGCCCTAAAATCGAATATGCTGCGGCCATTTGGGACCCTATTCAAGCCTACGTTATCACTAACATTGTATCCTTGCAAAACCGTGCTGTTCGTTTCATATTTTCAGACTACTCACCCTTCACAAGCCTTTCAGCATTAAAAAAACGTGCCGAACTGGAAGATTTGTCATATCGCCGTAAACTTGCTCGCTTAACCCTTTTCCATAAGCTTTATCACCACCCATCCCTTCGCCGTGATTTGTTTCAGTCACCTGATGCTCTCTTTCCACGCCGTGATCATTCTTTCAAAGTTAAACGCGTAAACTGTCATTCATCGTCTTATGCCAATTCATTTATTCCCCGTACTATCACTGAATGGAATAGTTTGCCATCAGTCATCGCCACAGAAACTGACAATAAAAAATTCCAAGAGCTTCTTCGCTGTGACGGAAATGTGTAAATGTTTGCTGTTTTTGTTAGTGTTCAATTTTTTTTTGTGTGATGCCTTATGTTTTAATTAGCGTTTTTTTTTTGTTACACTTACTTGTTGAAACGTATCGCAATTACTTATGATTGTACCCCCCCCTATGTAATACCCTCTTCTGGAGGGCCTTTAGGGGTAACTTGAATAAATAAAAATAAATTGATATTACAAGTCGTCGAAGAGTAGACGAGAGAAAGGTGTAAACTTTTTCTCTCAGAACTACGCGAAAACATTTATTCCAGCTCAAAACAACGGGATACATCGTTGTAGATCGAAACTAGCAAGATTCACGAGCATTGATTTTACAAGTCGTCGAAGAGTAGACGAGAGAAAGGTGTAAACGGTTTCTCTCAGAACTGCACGAAAACTTGTTTTCCGGCTCAAAATAACGGGATACATCGTTTTAGATCGAAACTAGCAAGATTCAATAGCATCGATTTTACAAGTCGTCGAAGAGTAGACGAGAGAAAGGTGTAAACGTTTTCTCTCAGAACTGCGCGAAAACATCTATTCCGGCTCAAAACAACGGGATACATCGTTTTAGATCGAAACCAGCAAGATTCACGAGCATCGATTTTACAAGTCGTCGAAGAGTAGAAGAGAGAAGGTGTAAACTTTTTCTCTCAGAACCTCGCGAAAACTTGTATTCCGGCTCAAAACAACGGGCTACATCGTTTTAGATCGAAACTTGCAAGATTCACGAGCATCAATTTTACAAGTCGTCGAAGAGTAGACGAGAGAAAGGTGTAAACTTTTTCTCTCAGAACTGCGCGAAAACTTGTATTCCGGCTCGAAACAACGGGTTACATCGTTTTAGATCGAAACTAGCAAGATTCACAAGCATCGATTTTACACGTCGTCGAAGAGTACAAGAGAGAAAGGTGTAAACGTTTTCTCCCAGAACTGCGCGAAAACTTGTATTCCGGCTCAAAAGAACTTGATACATCGTTTTAGTTCGAAACTTGCAAGATTCACGAGCATCGATTTTACAAGTCGTCGAAGAGTAGACGAGAGAAAGGTGTAAACTTTTTCTCTCAGAACTGCACGAAAACTTGTATTCCGGCTCAAAACAACGGGATACATCGTTTTAGATTGAAACTAGCAAGATTCAATAGCATCGATTTTACAAGTCGTCGAAGAGTACACGAGAGGAAGGTGTAAACTTTTTCTCTCAGAACTGCGCGAAAACTTGCATTCCGGCTCAAAACAACGGGATACATCGTTGTAGATCGAAACTAGCAAGATTCACGAGCATCGATTTTACAAGTCGTCGAATAGTAGACGAGAGAAAGGTGTAAACTTTTTCTCTCAGAACTGCGCCAAAACTTGTATTTCGGCTCAGAACAATGGGTTACATCGTTTTAGATCGAAACTAGCAAGATTTACGAGCATTGATATTACAAGTCGTCGAAGAGCAGACGAGAGAAAGGTGTAAACTTTTTCTCTCAGAACTGCGCGAAAACTTCTATTCCAGCTCAAAACAACGGGATACATCGTTGTAGATCGAAACTAGCAAGATTCACGAGCATTGATTTTACAAGTCGTCGAAGAGTAGACGAGAGAAAGGTGTTAACGTTTTCTCTCAGAACTGCACGAAAACTTGTTTTCCGGCTCAAAATAACGGGATACATCGTTTTAGATCGAAACTAGCAAGATTCAATAGCATCGATTTTACAAGTCGTCGAAGAGTAGACGAGAGAAAGGTGTAAACGTTTTCTCTCAGAACTGCGCGAAAACATCTATTCCGGCTCAAAACAACGGGATACATCGTTTTAGATCGAAACCAGCAAGATTCACGAGCATCGATTTTACAAGTCGTCGAAGAGTAGAAGAGAGAAGGTGTAAACTTTTTCTCTCAGAACCTCGCAAAAACTTGTATTCCGGCTCAAAACAACGGGTTACATCGTTTTAGATCGAAACTTGCAAGATTCACGAGCATCAATTTTACAAGTCGTCGAAGAGTAGACGAGAGAAAGGTGTAAACTTTTTCTCTCAGAACTGCGCGAAAACTTGTATTCCGGCTCAAAACAATGGGATTCATCGTTTTAGATCGAAACTAGCAAGATTCACAAGCATCGATTTTACACGTCGTCGAAGAGTACACGAGAGAAAGGTGTAAACGTTTTCTCTCAGAACTGCGCGAAAACTTGTATTCCGGCTCAAAAGAACGGGATACATCGTTTTAGTTCGAAACTTGCAAGATTCACGAGCATCGATTTTACAAGTCGTTGAATGTAGACGAGAGAAAGGTGTAAACGTTTTCTCTCAGAACTGCACGAAAACTTGTATTCCGGCTCAAAACAACGGGATACATCGTTTTAGATCGAAACTAGCAAGATTCAATAGCATCGATTTTACAAGTCTTCGAAGAGTACACGAGAGAAAGGTGTAAACTTTTTCTCTCAGAACTGCGCGAAAACTTCTATTCCAGCTCAAAACAACGGGATACATCGTTGTAGATCGAAACTAGCAAGATTCACGAGCATTGATTTTACAAGTCGTCGAAGAGTAGACGAGAGAAAGGTGTAAACGCTTTCTCTCAGAACTGCACGAAAACTTGTTTTCCGGCTCAAAATAACGCGATACATCGTTTTAGATCGAAACTAGAAAAATTCAATAGCATCGATTTTACAAGTCGTCGAAGAGTAGACGAGAGAAAGGTGTAAACGTTTTCTCTCAGAACTGCGCGAAAACATCTATTCCGGCTCAAAACAACGGGATACATCGTTTTAGATCGAAACCAGCAAGATTCACGAGCATCGATTTTACAAGTCGTCGAAGAGTAGAAGAGAGAAGGTGTAAACTTTTTCTCTCAGAACCTCGCGAAAACTTGTATTCCGGCTCAAAACAACGGGTTACATCGTTTTAGATCGAAACTTGCAAGATTCACGAGCATCAATTTTACAAGTCGTCGAAGAGTAGACGAGAGAAAGGTGTAAGCTTTTTCTCTCAGAACTGCGCGAAAACTTGTATTCCGGCTCAAAACAATGGGATTCATCGTTTTAGATCGAAACTAGCAAGATTCACGAGCATCGATTTTACAGGTCGTCGAAGAGTACACGAGAGAAAGGTGTAAACTTTTTCTCTCAGAACGGCGCGAAAACTTGTATTCCGGCTCAAAACAACGGGATACATCGTTTCAGGTCGAAACTAGCAAGATTCACGAGCATCGATTTTACAAGTCGTCGAATATAGACAAGAAAAACGTGCAAACATTTTCTCTCAGAACTGCACGAAAACTTGTATTACGGCTCAAAACAATGGGATACATCGTTTTAGATCGAAACTAGCAAGATTCAATAGCATCGATTTTACAAGTCGTCGAAGAGTACACGAGAGAAATGTGTAAACTTTTTCTCTCAGAACTGCGCGAAAACTTGTATTCCGGATCAAAACAACGGGATACGTCGTTTTAGATTGAAACTAGCAAGATTCACGAGCATCGATTTTACAAGTCGTCGAAGAGTAGACGAGAGAAAGGTGTAAACTTTTTCTCTCAGAACTGCGCGAAAACTTGTATTCCGGCTCGAAACAACGGGTTACATCATTTTAGATCGAAACTTGCAAGATTCACGAGCATCGATTTTACAAGTCGTCGAAGAGTAGACGAGAGAAAGCTGTAAACTTTTTCTCTCAGAACTGCGCGAAAACTTGTATTCCGGCTCAAAACAGCGGGATTCATCGTTTTAGATCGAAACTAGCAAGATTCACGAGCATCGATTTTACAAGTCGTCGAAGAGTACACAAGAGAAAGGTGTAAACTTTTTCTCTCAGAACTGCGCGAAAACTTGTATTCCGGCTCAAAACAACGGGATACATCGTTTCAGGTCAAAACCAGCAAGATTCACGAGCATCGATATTACAAGTCGTCGAAGAGTAGACGAGAGAAAGGTGTAAACTTTTTCTCTCAGAACTGCGCGAAAACATGTATTGCGGCTCAAAACAACGGGATTCATCGTTTTAGATCGAAACTAGCAAGATTCACGAGCATCGATTTTACAAGTCGTCGAAGAGTACACGAGAGAAAGGTGTAAACTTTTTCTCTCAGAACTGCGCGAAAACTTGTATTCTGGCTCAAAACAACGGGATACATAGTTTTAGGTCGAAACTAGCAAGATTCACGAGCATCGATTTTACAAGGCGTCAAATATAGACGAGAGAAATGTGTAAACTTTTTCTCTCAGAACTGCGCGAAAACTTGTATTCCGGCTCAAAACAACGGGATACGTCGTTTTAGATTGAAACTAGCAAGATTCACGAGCATCGATTTTACAAGTCGTCGAAGAGTAGACGAGAGAAAGGTGTAAACTTTTTCTCTCAGAACTGCGCGAAAACTTGTATTCCGGCTCGAAACAACGGGTTACATCATTTTAGATCGAAACTTGCAAGATTCACGAGCATCGATTTTACAAGTCGTCGAGAGTAGACGAGAGAAAGCTGTAAACTTTTTCTCTCAGAACTGCGCGAAAACTTGTATTCCGGCTCAAAACAGCGGGATTCATCGTTTTAGATCGAAACTAGCAAGATTCACGAGCATCGATTTTACAAGTCGTCGAAGAGTACACAAGAGAAAGGTGTAAACTTTTTCTCTCAGAACTGCGCGAAAACTTGTATTCCGGCTCAAAACAACGGGATACATCGTTTCAGGTCGAAACCAGCAAGATTCACGAGCATCGATATTACAAGTCGTCGAAGAGTAGACGAGAGAAAGGTGTAAACTTTTTCTCTCAGAACTGCGCGAAAACATGTATTGCGGCTCAAAACAACGGGATTCATCGTTTTAGATCGAAACTAGCAAGATTCACGAGCATCGATTTTACAAGTCGTCGAAGAGTACACGAGAGAAAGGTGTAAACTTTTTCTCTCAGAACTGCGCGAAAACTTGTATTCCGGCTCAAAACAACGAGATACATCGTTTAAGATCGAAAGTAGCAAGATTCACGAGCATCGATTTTACAAGTCGTCGAAGAGTAGACGAGAGAAAGGTGTAAACTTTTTCTCTCAGAACTGGGCGAAAACTTGTATTCCGGCTCGAAACAACGGGTTACATCGTTTTAGATCGAAACTTGCAAGATTCACGAGCATCGATTTTACAAGTCGTCGAAGAGTAGACGAGAGAAAGGTGTAAACTTTTTCTCTCAGAACTGCGCGAAAACTTGTATTGCGGCTCAAAACAACGGGATTCATCGTTTTAGATCGAAACTAGGAAGATTCACGAGCATCGATTTTACAAGTCGTCGAAGAGTACACGAGAGAAAGGTGTAAACTTTTTCTCTCAGAACTGCGCGAAAACTTGTATTCTGGCTCAAAACAACGGGATACATAGTTTTAGGTCGAAACTAGCAAGATTCACGAGCATCGAGTTTACAAGGCGTCAAATATAGACGAGAGAAAGGTGTAAACTTTTTCTCTCAGAACTGCGCGAAAACTTGTATTCCTGCTCAAAAAAACGGGTTACATCGTTTTAGATCGAAACTAGCAAGATTCACGAGCATCCATATTACAAGTCGTCGAAGAGTAGACGGGAGAAATGTGTAAACTTTTTCTCTCAGAACTGCGCGGAAACTTGTATTCCGGCTCAAAACCACGGGATACATCGTTTTAGATCGAATCTAGCAAGATTCACGAGCATCGATTTCACAAGTCTTCGAAGAGTAGACGAGAGAAAGGTGTAAACTTTTTCTCTCAGAACTGCGCGAAAACTTGTATTCCGGCTCAAAACAACGGGATACATCGTTTTAGATCGAAACTAGCATGATTCACGAGCATCGATTTTACAAGTCTTCGAAGAGCACACGAGAGAAAGGCGTAAACTTTTTCTCTCAGAACTGCGCGAAAACTTGTATTTCGGCTCAAAACAACGGGATACATCGTTTTAGATCGAAACCAGCAAGATACACGAGCATCGATTTTACAAGTCGTCGAAGAGTAGACGAGAGAAAGGTGTAAACTTTTTCTCCCAGAACTGCACGAAAACTTGTATTCCGGCTCAAAATAAAGGAATACATCGTTTTAGATCGAAACTAGCAAGATTCACTAGCATCGATTTTACAAGTCGTCGAAGAGTACCCGAGAGAAAGGTGTATGCTTTTTCTCTCAGAACTGCGCGAAAACTTGTATTCCGGCTGAAAACAACGGGATACATCGTTTTAGATCGAAACTTGCAAGATTCACGAGCATCGTTTTTACAAGTCGTCGAAGAGTACACGAGAGAAAGGTGTAAACTTTTTCTCTCAGAACTGCGCCAAATCTTGTATTCTGGCTCAGAACAACGGGTTACATCGTTTTAGGTCGAAACTAGCAAGATTCACGAGCATCGATATTACAAGTCGTCGAAGAGTAGACGAGAGAAACGTGTAAACTTTTTCTCTCAGAACTGCGCGAAGACTTGTATTCCGGCTCGAAACAACGGGCTACATCGTTTTAGATCGAAACTAGCAAGACTCACAAGCATCGATTTTACACGTCGTCGAAGAGTACACGAGAGAAAGGTGTAAACGTTTTCTCTCAGAACTGCGCGAAAACTTGTATTCCGGCTCAAAAGAACGGGATACATCGTTTTAGTTCGAAACTTGCAAGATTCACGAGCATCGATTTTACAAGTCGTTGAATGTAGACGAGAGAAAGGTGTAAACTTTTTCTCTCAGAACTGCACGAAAACTTGTATTCCGGCTCAAAACAACGGGATACATCGTTTTAGATCGAAACTAGCAAGATTCAATAGCATCGATTTTACAAGTCGTCGAAGAGTACACGAGAGAAAGGTGTAAACTTTTTCTCTCAGAACTGCGCGAAAACTTCTATTCCAGCTCAAAACAACGGGATACATCGTTGTAGATCGAAACTAGCAAGATTCACGAGCATTGATTTTACAAGTCGTCGAAGAGTAGACGAGAGAAAGGTGTAAACGCTTTCTCTCAGAACTGCACGAAAACTTGTTTTCCGGCTCAAAATAACGCGATACATCGTTTTAGATCGAAACTAGAAAAATTCAATAGCATCGATTTTACAAGTCGTCGAAGAGTAGACGAGAGAAAGGTGTAAACGTTTTCTCTCAGAACTGCGCGAAAACATCTATTCCGGCTCAAAACAACGGGATACATCGTTTTAGATCGAAACCAGCAAGATTCACGAGCATCTATTTTACAAGTCGTCGAAGAGTAGAAGAGAGAAGGTGTAAACTTTTTCTCTCAGAACCTCGCGAAAACTTGTATTCCGGCTCAAAACAACGGGTTACATCGTTTTAGATCGAAACTTGCAAGATTCACGAGCATCAATTTTACAAGTCGTCGAAGAGTAGACGAGAGAAAGGTGTAAACTTTTTCTCTCAGAACTGCGCGAAAACATGTATTCCGGCTCAAAACAATGGGATTCATCGTTTTAGATCGAAACTAGCAAGATTCACGAGCATCGATTTTACAGGTCGTCGAAGAGTACGCGAGAGAAAGGTGTAAACTTTTTCTCTCAGAACGGCGCGAAAACTTGTATTCCGGCTCAAAACAACGGGATACATCGTTTCAGGTCGAAACTAGCAAGATTCACGAGCATCGATTTTACAAGTCGTCGAATATAGACAAGAAAAAGGTGCAAACTTTTTCTCTCAGAACTGCACGAAAACTTGTATTACGGCTCAAAACAATGGGATACATCGTTTTAGATCGAAACTAGCAAGATTCACGAGCATCGATTTTACAAGTCGTCAAATATAGACGAGAGAAAGGTGTAAACTTTTTCTCTCAGAACTGCGCGAAAACTTGTATTCCTGCTCAAAAAAACGGGTTACATCGTTTTAGATCGAAACTAGCAAGATTCACGAGCATCCATATTACAAGTCGTCGAAGAGTAGACGGGAGAAATGTGTAAACTTTTTCTCTCAGAACTGCGCGGAAACTTGTATTCCGGCTCAAAACCACGGGATACATCGTTTTAGATCGAATCTAGCAAGATTCACGAGCATCGATTTCACAAGTCTTCGAAGAGTAGACGAGAGAAAGGTGTAAACTTTTTCTCTCAGAACTGCGCGAAAACTTGTATTCCGGCTCAAAACAACGGGATACATCGTTTTAGATCGAAACTAGCATGATTCACGAGCATCGATTTTACAAGTCTTCGAAGAGCACACGAGAGAAAGGCGTAAACTTTTTCTCTCAGAACTGCGCGAAAACTTGTATTTCGGCTCAAAACAACGGGATACATCGTTTTAGATCGAAACCAGCAAGATACACGAGCATCGATTTTACAAGTCGTCGAAGAGTAGACGAGAGAAAGGTGTAAACTTTTTCTCCCAGAACTGCACGAAAACTTGTATTCCGGCTCAAAATAAAGGAATACATCGTTTTAGATCGAAACTAGCAAGATTCACTAGCATCGATTTTACAAGTCGTCGAAGAGTACCCGAGAGAAAGGTGTATGCTTTTTCTCTCAGAACTGCGCGAAAACTTGTATTCCGGCTGAAAACAACGGGATACATCGTTTTAGATCGAAACTTGCAAGATTCACGAGCATCGTTTTTACAAGTCGTCGAAGAGTACACGAGAGAAAGGTGTAAACTTTTTCTCTCAGAACTGCGCCAAATCTTGTATTCTGGCTCAGAACAACGGGTTACATCGTTTTAGGTCGAAACTAGCAAGATTCACGAGCATCGATATTACAAGTCGTCGAAGAGTAGACGAGAGAAACGTGTAAACTTTTTCTCTCAGAACTGCGCGAAGACTTGTATTCCGGCTCGAAACAACGGGCTACATCGTTTTAGATCGAAACTAGCAAGACTCACAAGCATCGATTTTACACGTCGTCGAAGAGTACACGAGAGAAAGGTGTAAACGTTTTCTCTCAGAACTGCGCGAAAACTTGTATTCCGGCTCAAAAGAACGGGATACATCGTTTTAGTTCGAAACTTGCAAGATTCACGAGCATCGATTTTACAAGTCGTTGAATGTAGACGAGAGAAAGGTGTAAACTTTTTCTCTCAGAACTGCACGAAAACTTGTATTCCGGCTCAAAACAACGGGATACATCGTTTTAGATCGAAACTAGCAAGATTCAATAGCATCGATTTTACAAGTCGTCGAAGAGTACACGAGAGAAAGGTGTAAACTTTTTCTCTCAGAACTGCGCGAAAACTTCTATTCCAGCTCAAAACAACGGGATACATCGTTGTAGATCGAAACTAGCAAGATTCACGAGCATTGATTTTACAAGTCGTCGAAGAGTAGACGAGAGAAAGGTGTAAACGCTTTCTCTCAGAACTGCACGAAAACTTGTTTTCCGGCTCAAAATAACGCGATACATCGTTTTAGATCGAAACTAGAAAAATTCAATAGCATCGATTTTACAAGTCGTCGAAGAGTAGACGAGAGAAAGGTGTAAACGTTTTCTCTCAGAACTGCGCGAAAACATCTATTCCGGCTCAAAACAACGGGATACATCGTTTTAGATCGAAACCAGCAAGATTCACGAGCATCGATTTTACAAGTCGTCGAAGAGTAGAAGAGAGAAGGTGCAAACTTTTTCTCTCAGAACCTCGCGAAAACTTGTATTCCGGCTCAAAACAACGGGTTACATCGTTTTAGATCGAAACTTGCAAGATTCACGAGCATCAATTTTACAAGTCGTCGAAGAGTAGACGAGAGAAAGGTGTAAACTTTTTCTCTCAGAACGGCGCGAAAACTTGTATTCCGGCTCAAAACAACGGGATACATCGTTTCAGGTCGAAACTAGCAAGATTCACGAGCATCGATTTTACAAGTCGTCGAATATAGACAAGAAAAAGGTGCAAACTTTTTCTCTCAGAACTGCACGAAAACTTGTATTACGGCTCAAAACAATGGGATACATCGTTTTAGATCGAAACTAGCAAGATTCACGAGCATCGATTTTACAAGTCGTCAAATATAGACGAGAGAAAGGTGTAAACTTTTTCTCTCAGAACTGCGCGAAAACTTGTATTCCTGCTCAAAAAAACGGGTTACATCGTTTTAGATCGAAACTAGCAAGATTCACGAGCATCCATATTACAAGTCGTCGAAGAGTAGACGGGAGAAATGTGTAAACTTTTTCTCTCAGAACTGCGCGGAAACTTGTATTCCGGCTCAAAACCACGGGATACATCGTTTTAGATCGAATCTAGCAAGATTCACGAGCATCGATTTCACAAGTCTTCGAAGAGTAGACGAGAGAAAGGTGTAAACTTTTTCTCTCAGAACTGCGCGAAAACTTGTATTCCGGCTCAAAACAACGGGATACATCGTTTTAGATCGAAACTAGCATGATTCACGAGCATCGATTTTACAAGTCTTCGAAGAGCACACGAGAGAAAGGCGTAAACTTTTTCTCTCAGAACTGCGCGAAAACTTGTATTTCGGCTCAAAACAACGGGATACATCGTTTTAGATCGAAACCAGCAAGATACACGAGCATCGATTTTACAAGTCGTCGAAGAGTAGACGAGAGAAAGGTGTAAACTTTTTCTCCCAGAACTGCACGAAAACTTGTATTCCGGCTCAAAATAAAGGAATACATCGTTTTAGATCGAAACTAGCAAGATTCACTAGCATCGATTTTACAAGTCGTCGAAGAGTACCCGAGAGAAAGGTGTATGCTTTTTCTCTCAGAACTGCGCGAAAACTTGTATTCCGGCTGAAAACAACGGGATACATCGTTTTAGATCGAAACTTGCAAGATTCACGAGCATCGTTTTTACAAGTCGTCGAAGAGTACACGAGAGAAAGGTGTAAACTTTTTCTCTCAGAACTGCGCCAAATCTTGTATTCTGGCTCAGAACAACGGGTTACATCGTTTTAGGTCGAAACTAGCAAGATTCACGAGCATCGATATTACAAGTCGTCGAAGAGTAGACGAGAGAAACGTGTAAACTTTTTCTCTCAGAACTGCGCGAAGACTTGTATTCCGGCTCGAAACAACGGGCTACATCGTTTTAGATCGAAACTAGCAAGACTCACAAGCATCGATTTTACACGTCGTCGAAGAGTACACGAGAGAAAGGTGTAAACGTTTTCTCTCAGAACTGCGCGAAAACTTGTATTCCGGCTCAAAAGAACGGGATACATCGTTTTAGTTCGAAACTTGCAAGATTCACGAGCATCGATTTTACAAGTCGTTGAATGTAGACGAGAGAAAGGTGTAAACTTTTTCTCTCAGAACTGCACGAAAACTTGTATTCCGGCTCAAAACAACGGGATACATCGTTTTAGATCGAAACTAGCAAGATTCAATAGCATCGATTTTACAAGTCGTCGAAGAGTACACGAGAGAAAGGTGTAAACTTTTTCTCTCAGAACTGCGCGAAAACTTCTATTCCAGCTCAAAACAACGGGATACATCGTTGTAGATCGAAACTAGCAAGATTCACGAGCATTGATTTTACAAGTCGTCGAAGAGTAGACGAGAGAAAGGTGTAAACGCTTTCTCTCAGAACTGCACGAAAACTTGTTTTCCGGCTCAAAATAACGCGATACATCGTTTTAGATCGAAACTAGAAAAATTCAATAGCATCGATTTTACAAGTCGTCGAAGAGTAGACGAGAGAAAGGTGTAAACGTTTTCTCTCAGAACTGCGCGAAAACATCTATTCCGGCTCAAAACAACGGGATACATCGTTTTAGATCGAAACCAGCAAGATTCACGAGCATCGATTTTACAAGTCGTCGAAGAGTAGAAGAGAGAAGGTGCAAACTTTTTCTCTCAGAACCTCGCGAAAACTTGTATTCCGGCTCAAAACAACGGGTTACATCGTTTTAGATCGAAACTTGCAAGATTCACGAGCATCAATTTTACAAGTCGTCGAAGAGTAGACGAGAGAAAGGTGTAAACTTTTTCTCTCAGAACTGCGCGAAAACATGTATTCCGGCTCAAAACAATGGGATTCATCGTTTTAGATCGAAACTAGCAAGATTCACGAGCATCGATTTTACAGGTCGTCGAAGAGTACGCGAGAGAAAGGTGTAAACTTTTTCTCTCAGAACGGCGCGAAAACTTGTATTCCGGCTCAAAACAACGGGATACATCGTTTCAGGTCGAAACTAGCAAGATTCACGAGCATCGATTTTACAAGTCGTCGAATATAGACAAGAAAAAGGTGCAAACTTTTTCTCTCAGAACTGCACGAAAACTTGTATTACGGCTCAAAACAATGGGATACATCGTTTTAGATCGAAACTAGCAAGATTCAATAGCATCGATTTTACAAGTCGTCGAAGAGTACACGAGAGAAATGTGTAAACTTTTTCTCTCAGAACTGCGCGAAAACTTGTATTCCGGCTCAAAACAACGGGATACGTCGTTTTAGATTGAAACTAGCAAGATTCACGAGCATCGATTCTACAAGTCGTCGAAGAGTAGACGAGAGAAAGGTGTAAACTTTTTCTCTCAGAACTGCGCGAAAACTTGTATTCCGGCTCGAAACAACGGGTTACATCATTTTAGATCGAAACTTGCAAGATTCACGAGCATCGATTTTACAAGTCGTCGAAGAGTAGACGAGAGAAAGCTGTAAACTTTTTCTCTCAGAACTGCGCGAAAACTTGTATTCCGGCTCAAAACAGCGGGATTCATCGTTTTAGATCGAAACTAGCAAGATTCACGAGCATCGATTTTACAAGTCGTCGAAGAGTACACAAGAGAAAGGTGTAAACTTTTTCTCTCAGAACTGCGCGAAAACTTGTATTCCGGCTCAAAACAACGGGATACATCGTTTCAGGTCGAAACCAGCAAGATTCACGAGCATCGATATTACAAGTCGTCGAAGAGTAGACGAGAGAAAGGTGTAAACTTTTTCTCTCAGAACTGCGCGAAAACATGTATTGCGGCTCAAAACAACGGGATTCATCGTTTTAGATCGAAACTAGCAAGATTCACGAGCATCGATTTTACAAGTCGTCGAAGAGTACACGAGAGAAAGGTGTAAACTTTTTCTCTCAGAACTGCGCGAAAACTTGTATTCTGGCTCAAAACAACGGGATACATAGTTTTAGGTCGAAACTAGCAAGATTCACGAGCATCGATTTTACAAGGCGTCAAATATAGACGAGAGAAATGTGTAAACTTTTTCTCTCAGAACTGCGCGAAAACTTGTATTCCGGCTCAAAACAACGGGATACGTCGTTTTAGATTGAAACTAGCAAGATTCACGAGCATCGATTTTACAAGTCGTCGAAGAGTAGACGAGAGAAAGGTGTAAACTTTTTCTCTCAGAACTGCGCGAAAACTTGTATTCCGGCTCGAAACAACGGGTTACATCATTTTAGATCGAAACTTGCAAGATTCACGAGCATCGATTTTACAATTCGTCGAGAGTAGACGAGAGAAAGCTGTAAACTTTTTCTCTCAGAACTGCGCGAAAACTTGTATTCCGGCTCAAAACAGCGGGATTCATCGTTTTAGATCGAAACTAGCAAGATTCACGAGCATCGATTTTACAAGTCGTCGAAGAGTACACAAGAGAAAGGTGTAAACTTTTTCTCTCAGAACTGCGCGAAAACTTGTATTCCGGCTCAAAACAACGGGATACATCGTTTCAGGTCGAAACCAGCAAGATTCACGAGCATCGATATTACAAGTCGTCGAAGAGTAGACGAGAGAAAGGTGTAAATTTTTTCTCTCAGAACTGCGCGAAAACATGTATTGCGGCTCAAAACAACGGGATTCATCGTTTTAGATCGAAACTAGCAAGATTCACGAGCATCGATTTTACAAGTCGTCGAAGAGTACACGAGAGAAAGGTGTAAACTTTTTCTCTCAGAACTGCGCGAAAACTTGTATTCTGGCTCAAAACAACGGGATACATAGTTTTAGGTCGAAACTAGCAAGATTCACGAGCATCGATTTTACAAGGCGTCAAATATAGACGAGAGAAAGGTGTAAACTTTTTCTCTCAGAACTGCGCGAAAACTTGTATTCCGGCTCAAAACAACGGGTTACATCGTTTCAGGTCGAAACTAGCAAGATTCACGAGCATCGATTTTACAAGTCGTCGAATATAGACAAGAAAAAGGTGTAAACTTTTTCTCTCAGAACTGCACGAAAACTTGTATTCCGGCTCAAAACAATGGGATACATCGTTTTAGATCGAAACTAGCAAGATTCAATAGCATCGATTTTACAAGTCGTCGAAGAGTACACGAGAGAAAGGTGTAAACTTTTTCTCTCAGAACTGCGCGAAAACTTGTATTCCGGCTCAAAACAACGAGATACATCGTTTTAGATCGAAAGTAGCAAGATTCACGAGCATCGATTTTACAAGTCGTCGAAGAGTAGACGCGAGAAAGGTGTAAACTTTTTCTCTCAGAACTGGGCGAAAACTTGTATTCCGGCTCGAAACAACGGGTTACATCGTTTTAGATCGAAACTTGCAAGATTCACGAGCATCGATTTTACAAGTCGTCGAAGAGTAGACGAGAGAAAGGTGTAAACTTTTTCTCAGAACTGCGCGAAAACTTGTATTGCGGCTCAAAACAACGGGATTCATCGTTTTAGATCGAAACTAGGAAGATTCACGAGCATCGATTTTACAAGTCGTCGAAGAGTACACGAGAGAAAGGTGTAAACTTTTTCTCTCAGAACTGCGCGAAAACTTGTATTCTGGCTCAAAACAACGGGATACATAGTTTTAGGTCGAAACTAGCAAGATTCACGAGCATCGATTTTACAAGGCGTCAAATATAGACGAGAGAAAGGTGTAAACTTTTTCTCTCAGAACTGCGCGAAAACTTGTATTCCTGCTCAAAAAAAACGAATTACATCGTTTTAGATCGAAACTAGCAAGATTCACGAGCATCCATATTACAAGTCGTCGAAGAGTAGACGGGAGAAATGTGTAAAGTTTTTCTCTCAGAACTGCGCGGAAACTTGTATTCCGGCTCAAAACCACGCGATACATCGTTTTAGATCGAATCTAGCAAGATTCACGAGCATCGATTTCACAAGTCTTCGAAGAGTAGACGGGAGAAAGGTGTAAAATTTTTCTCTCAGAACTGCGCGAAAACTTGTATTCCGGCTCAAAACAACGGGATACATCGTTTTAGATCGAAACTAGCATGATTCACGAGCATCGATTTTACAAGTCTTCGAAGAGCACACGAGAGAAAGGCGTAAACTTTTTCTCTCAGAACTGCGCGAAAACTTGTATTTCGGCTCAAAACAACGGGATACATCGTTTTAGATCGAAACCAGCAAGATACACGAGCATCAATTTTACAAGTCGTCGAAGAGTAGACGAGAGAAAGGTGTAAACTTTTTCTCCCAGAACTGCACGAAAACTTGTATTCCGGCTCAAAATAAAGGAATACATCGTTTTAGATCGAAACTAGCAAGATTCACTAGCATCGATTTTACAAGTCGTCGAAGAGTACCCGAGAGAAAGGTGTATGCTTTTTCTCTCAGAACTGCGCCAAATCTTGTATTCTGGCTCAGAACAACGGGTTACATCGTTTTAGGTCGAAACTAGCAAGATTCACGAGCATCGATATTACAAGTCGTCGAAGAGTAGACGAGAGAAACGTGTAAACTTTTTCTCTCAGAACTGCGCGAAGACTTGTATTCCGGCTCGAAACAACGGGTTACATCGTTTTAGATCGAAACTAGCAAGATTCACAAGCATCAATTTTACACGTCGTCGAAGAGTACACGAGAGAAAGGTGTAAACGTTTTCTCTCAGAACTGCGCGAAAACTTGTATTCCGTCTCAAAAGAACGGGATACATCGTTTTAGATCGAAACTTGCAAGATTCACGAGCATCGATTTTACAAGTCGTCGAAGAGTAGACGAGAGAAAGGTGTAAACTTTTTCTCTCAGAACTGCACGAAAACTTGTATTCCGGCTCAAAACAACGGGATACATCGTTTTAGATCGAAACTAGCAAGATTCAATAGCATCGATTTTGCAAGTCGTCGAAGATTACACGAGAGAAAGGTGTAAACTTTTTCTCTCAGAACTGCGCGAAAACTTGCATTCCGGCTCAAAACAACGGGATACATCGTTGTAGATCGAAACTAGCAAGATTCACGAGCATCGATTTTACAAGTCGTCGAATAGTAGACGAGAGAAAGGTGTAAACTTTTTCTCTCAGAACTGCGCCAAAACTTGTATTCCGGCTCAGAACAAAATACATCGTTTTAGATCGAAACTAGCAAGATTTACGAGCATCGATATTACAAGTCGTCGAAGAGTAGACGAGAGAAAGGTGTAAACTTTTTCTCTCAGAACTGCGCGAAAACTTCTATTCCAGCTCAAAACAACGGGATACATCGTTGTAGATCGAAACTAGCAAGATTCACGAGCATTGATTTTACAAGTCGTCGAAGAGTAGACGAGAGAAAGGTGTAAACTTTTTCTCTCAGAACTGCACGAAAACTTGTTTTCCGGCTCAAAATAACGGGATACATTGTTTTAGATCGAAACTAGCAAGATTCAATAGCATCGATTTTACAAGTCGTCGAAGAGTAGACGAGAGAAAGGTGTAAACTTTTTTTCTCAGAACTGCGCGAAGACTTGTATTCCGGCTCGAAACAACGGGTTACATCGTTTTAGATCGAAACTAGCAAGATTCACAAGCATCGATTTTACACGTCGTCGAAGAGTACACGAGAGAAAGGTGTAAACGTTTTCTCTCAGAACTGCGCGAAAACTTGTATTCCGGCTCAAAAGACCGGGATACATCGTTTTAGATCGAAACTTGCAAGATTCACGAGCATCGATTTTACAAGTCGTCGAAGAGTAGACGAGAGAAAGGTGTAAACTTTTTCTCTCAGAACTGCACGAAAACTTGTATTCCGGCTCAAAACAACGGGATACATCGTTTTAGATCGAAACTAGCAAGATTCAATAGCATCGATTTTACAAGTCGTCGAAGAGTACACGAGAGAAAGGTGTAAACTTTTTCTCTCAGAACTGCGCGAAAACTTGCATTCCGGCTCAAAACAACGGGATTCATCGTTTTAGATCGAAACTAGCAAGATTCACGAGCATCGATTTTACAAGTCGTCGAAGAGTACACGAGAGAAAGGTGTAAACTTTTTCTCTCAGAACTGCGCGAAGACTTGTATTCCGGCTCGAAACAACGGGTTACATCGTTTTAGATCGAAACTAGCAAGATTCACAAGCATCAATTTTACACGTCGTCGAAGAGTACACGAGAGAAAGGTGTAAACGTTTTCTCTCAGAACTGCGCGAAAACTTGTATTCCGTCTCAAAAGAACGGGATACATCGTTTTAGATCGAAACTTGCAAGATTCACGAGCATCGATTTTACAAGTCGTCGAAGAGTAGACGAGAGAAAGGTGTAAACTTTTTCTCTCAGAACTGCACGAAAACTTGTATTCCGGCTCAAAACAACGGGATACATCGTTTTAGATCGAAACTAGCAAGATTCAATAGCATCGATTTTGCAAGTCGTCGAAGATTACACGAGAGAAAGGTGTAAACTTTTTCTCTCAGAACTGCGCGAAAACTTGCATTCCGGCTCAAAACAACGGGATACATCGTTGTAGATCGAAACTAGCAAGATTCACGAGCATCGATTTTACAAGTCGTCGAATAGTAGACGAGAGAAAGGTGTAAACTTTTTCTCTCAGAACTGCGCCAAAACTTGTATTCCGGCTCAGAACAATGGGTTACATCGTTTTAGATCGAAACTAGCAAGATTTACGAGCATCGATATTACAAGTCGTCGAAGAGTAGACGAGAGAAAGGTGTAAACTTTTTCTCTCAGAACTGCGCGAAAACTTCTATTCCAGCTCAAAACAACGGGATACATCGTTGTAGATCGAAACTAGCAAGATTCACGAGCATTGATTTTACAAGTCGTCGAAGAGTAGACGAGAGAAAGGTGTAAACTTTTTCTCTCAGAACTGCACGAAAACTTGTTTTCCGGCTCAAAATAACGGGATACATTGTTTTAGATCGAAACTAGCAAGATTCAATAGCATCGATTTTACAAGTCGTCGAAGAGTAGACGAGAGAAAGGTGTAAACTTTTTTTCTCAGAACTGCGCGAAGACTTGTATTCCGGCTCGAAACAACGGGTTACATCGTTTTAGATCGAAACTAGCAAGATTCACTAGCATCGATTTTACAAGTCGTCGAAGAGTACCCGAGAGAAAGGTGTATGCTTTTTCTCTCAGAGCTGCGCGAAAACTTGTATTCCGGCTGAAAACAACGGGATACATCGTTTTAGATCGAAACTTGCAAGATTCACGAGCATCGTTTTTACAAGTCGTCGAAGAGTACACGAGAGAAAGGTGTAAACTTTTTCTCTCAGAACTGCGCCAAATCTTGTATTCTGGCTCAGAACAACGGGTTACATCGTTTTAGGTCGAAACTAGCAAGATTCACGAGCATCGATATTACAAGTCGTCGAAGAGTAGACGAGAGAAACGTGTAAACTTTTTCTCTCAGAACTGCGCGAAGACTTGTATTCCGGCTCGAAACAACGGGCTACATCGTTTTAGATCGAAACTAGCAAGACTCACAAGCATCGATTTTACACGTCGTCGAAGAGTACACGAGAGAAAGGTGTAAACGTTTTCTCTCAGAACTGCGCGAAAACTTGTATTCCGGCTCAAAAGAACGGGATACATCGTTTTAGTTCGAAACTTGCAAGATTCACGAGCATCGATTTTACAAGTCGTTGAATGTAGACGAGAGAAAGGTGTAAACTTTTTCTCTCAGAACTGCACGAAAACTTGTATTCCGGCTCAAAACAACGGGATACATCGTTTTAGATCGAAACTAGCAAGATTCAATAGCATCGATTTTACAAGTCGTCGAAGAGTACACGAGAGAAAGGTGTAAACTTTTTCTCTCAGAACTGCGCGAAAACTTCTATTCCAGCTCAAAACAACGGGATACATCGTTGTAGATCGAAACTAGCAAGATTCACGAGCATTGATTTTACAAGTCGTCGAAGAGTAGACGAGAGAAAGGTGTAAACGCTTTCTCTCAGAACTGCACGAAAACTTGTTTTCCGGCTCAAAATAACGCGATACATCGTTTTAGATCGAAACTAGAAAAATTCAATAGCATCGATTTTACAAGTCGTCGAAGAGTAGACGAGAGAAAGGTGTAAACGTTTTCTCTCAGAACTGCGCGAAAACATCTATTCCGGCTCAAAACAACGGGATACATCGTTTTAGATCGAAACCAGCAAGATTCACGAGCATCGATTTTACAAGTCGTCGAAGAGTACACGAGAGAAAGGTGTAAACGTTTTCTCTCAGAACTGCGCGAAAACTTGTATTCCGTCTCAAAAGAACGGGATACATCGTTTTAGATCGAAACTTGCAAGATTCACGAGCATCGATTTTACAAGTCGTCGAAGAGTAGACGAGAGAAAGGTGTAAACTTTTTCTCTCAGAACTGCACGAAAACTTGTATTCCGGCTCAAAACAACGGGATACATCGTTTTAGATCGAAACTAGCAAGATTCAATAGCATCGATTTTGCAAGTCGTCGAAGATTACACGAGAGAAAGGTGTAAACTTTTTCTCTCAGAACTGCGCGAAAACTTGCATTCCGGCTCAAAACAACGGGATACATCGTTGTAGATCGAAACTAGCAAGATTCACGAGCATCGATTTTACAAGTCGTCGAATAGTAGACGAGAGAAAGGTGTAAACTTTTTCTCTCAGAACTGCGCCAAAACTTGTATTCCGGCTCAGAACAATGGGTTACATCGTTTTAGATCGAAACTAGCAAGATTTACGAGCATCGATATTACAAGTCGTCGAAGAGTAGACGAGAGAAAGGTGTAAACTTTTTCTCTCAGAACTGCGCGAAAACTTCTATTCCAGCTCAAAACAACGGGATACATCGTTGTAGATCGAAACTAGCAAGATTCACGAGCATTGATTTTACAAGTCGTCGAAGAGTAGACGAGAGAAAGGTGTAAACTTTTTCTCTCAGAACTGCACGAAAACTTGTTTTCCGGCTCAAAATAACGGGATACATTGTTTTAGATCGAAACTAGCAAGATTCAATAGCATCGATTTTACAAGTCGTCGAAGAGTAGACGAGAGAAAGGTGTAAACTTTTTTTCTCAGAACTGCGCGAAGACTTGTATTCCGGCTCGAAACAACGGGTTACATCGTTTTAGATCGAAACTAGCAAGATTCACAAGCATCGATTTTACACGTCGTCGAAGAGTACACGAGAGAAAGGTGTAAACGTTTTCTCTCAGAACTGCGCGAAAACTTGTATTCCGGCTCAAAAGACCGGGATACATCGTTTTAGATCGAAACTTGCAAGATTCACGAGCATCGATTTTACAAGTCGTCGAAGAGTAGACGAGAGAAAGGTGTAAACTTTTTCTCTCAGAACTGCACGAAAACTTGTATTCCGGCTCAAAACAACGGGATACATCGTTTTAGATCGAAACTAGCAAGATTCAATAGCATCGATTTTACAAGTCGTCGAAGAGTACACGAGAGAAAGGTGTAAACTTTTTCTCTCAGAACTGCGCGAAAACTTGCATTCCGGCTCAAAACAACGGGATTCATCGTTTTAGATCGAAACTAGCAAGATTCACGAGCATCGATTTTACAAGTCGTCGAAGAGTACACGAGAGAAAGGTGTAAACTTTTTCTCTCAGAACTGCGCGAAGACTTGTATTCCGGCTCGAAACAACGGGTTACATCGTTTTAGATCGAAACTAGCAAGATTCACAAGCATCAATTTTACACGTCGTCGAAGAGTACACGAGAGAAAGGTGTAAACGTTTTCTCTCAGAACTGCGCGAAAACTTGTATTCCGTCTCAAAAGAACGGGATACATCGTTTTAGATCGAAACTTGCAAGATTCACGAGCATCGATTTTACAAGTCGTCGAAGAGTAGACGAGAGAAAGGTGTAAACTTTTTCTCTCAGAACTGCACGAAAACTTGTATTCCGGCTCAAAACAACGGGATACATCGTTTTAGATCGAAACTAGCAAGATTCAATAGCATCGATTTTGCAAGTCGTCGAAGATTACACGAGAGAAAGGTGTAAACTTTTTCTCTCAGAACTGCGCGAAAACTTGCATTCCGGCTCAAAACAACGGGATACATCGTTGTAGATCGAAACTAGCAAGATTCACGAGCATCGATTTTACAAGTCGTCGAATAGTAGACGAGAGAAAGGTGTAAACTTTTTCTCTCAGAACTGCGCCAAAACTTGTATTCCGGCTCAGAACAATGGGTTACATCGTTTTAGATCGAAACTAGCAAGATTTACGAGCATCGATATTACAAGTCGTCGAAGAGTAGACGAGAGAAAGGTGTAAACTTTTTCTCTCAGAACTGCGCGAAAACTTCTATTCCAGCTCAAAACAACGGGATACATCGTTGTAGATCGAAACTAGCAAGATTCACGAGCATTGATTTTACAAGTCGTCGAAGAGTAGACGAGAGAAAGGTGTAAACTTTTTCTCTCAGAACTGCACGAAAACTTGTTTTCCGGCTCAAAATAACGGGATACATTGTTTTAGATCGAAACTAGCAAGATTCAATAGCATCGATTTTACAAGTCGTCGAAGAGTAGACGAGAGAAAGGTGTAAACTTTTTTTCTCAGAACTGCGCGAAGACTTGTATTCCGGCTCGAAACAACGGGTTACATCGTTTTAGATCGAAACTAGCAAGATTCACTAGCATCGATTTTACAAGTCGTCGAAGAGTACCCGAGAGAAAGGTGTATGCTTTTTCTCTCAGAGCTGCGCGAAAACTTGTATTCCGGCTGAAAACAACGGGATACATCGTTTTAGATCGAAACTTGCAAGATTCACGAGCATCGTTTTTACAAGTCGTCGAAGAGTACACGAGAGAAAGGTGTAAACTTTTTCTCTCAGAACTGCGCCAAATCTTGTATTCTGGCTCAGAACAACGGGTTACATCGTTTTAGGTCGAAACTAGCAAGATTCACGAGCATCGATATTACAAGTCGTCGAAGAGTAGACGAGAGAAACGTGTAAACTTTTTCTCTCAGAACTGCGCGAAGACTTGTATTCCGGCTCGAAACAACGGGCTACATCGTTTTAGATCGAAACTAGCAAGACTCACAAGCATCGATTTTACACGTCGTCGAAGAGTACACGAGAGAAAGGTGTAAACGTTTTCTCTCAGAACTGCGCGAAAACTTGTATTCCGGCTCAAAAGAACGGGATACATCGTTTTAGTTCGAAACTTGCAAGATTCACGAGCATCGATTTTACAAGTCGTTGAATGTAGACGAGAGAAAGGTGTAAACTTTTTCTCTCAGAACTGCACGAAAACTTGTATTCCGGCTCAAAACAACGGGATACATCGTTTTAGATCGAAACTAGCAAGATTCAATAGCATCGATTTTACAAGTCGTCGAAGAGTACACGAGAGAAAGGTGTAAACTTTTTCTCTCAGAACTGCGCGAAAACTTCTATTCCAGCTCAAAACAACGGGATACATCGTTGTAGATCGAAACTAGCAAGATTCACGAGCATTGATTTTACAAGTCGTCGAAGAGTAGACGAGAGAAAGGTGTAAACGCTTTCTCTCAGAACTGCACGAAAACTTGTTTTCCGGCTCAAAATAACGCGATACATCGTTTTAGATCGAAACTAGAAAAATTCAATAGCATCGATTTTACAAGTCGTCGAAGAGTAGACGAGAGAAAGGTGTAAACGTTTTCTCTCAGAACTGCGCGAAAACATCTATTCCGGCTCAAAACAACGGGATACATCGTTTTAGATCGAAACCAGCAAGATTCACGAGCATCGATTTTACAAGTCGTCGAAGAGTACACGAGAGAAAGGTGTAAACGTTTTCTCTCAGAACTGCGCGAAAACTTGTATTCCGTCTCAAAAGAACGGGATACATCGTTTTAGATCGAAACTTGCAAGATTCACGAGCATCGATTTTACAAGTCGTCGAAGAGTAGACGAGAGAAAGGTGTAAACTTTTTCTCTCAGAACTGCACGAAAACTTGTATTCCGGCTCAAAACAACGGGATACATCGTTTTAGATCGAAACTAGCAAGATTCAATAGCATCGATTTTGCAAGTCGTCGAAGATTACACGAGAGAAAGGTGTAAACTTTTTCTCTCAGAACTGCGCGAAAACTTGCATTCCGGCTCAAAACAACGGGATACATCGTTGTAGATCGAAACTAGCAAGATTCACGAGCATCGATTTTACAAGTCGTCGAATAGTAGACGAGAGAAAGGTGTAAACTTTTTCTCTCAGAACTGCGCCAAAACTTGTATTCCGGCTCAGAACAATGGGTTACATCGTTTTAGATCGAAACTAGCAAGATTTACGAGCATCGATATTACAAGTCGTCGAAGAGTAGACGAGAGAAAGGTGTAAACTTTTTCTCTCAGAACTGCGCGAAAACTTCTATTCCAGCTCAAAACAACGGGATACATCGTTGTAGATCGAAACTAGCAAGATTCACGAGCATTGATTTTACAAGTCGTCGAAGAGTAGACGAGAGAAAGGTGTAAACTTTTTCTCTCAGAACTGCACGAAAACTTGTTTTCCGGCTCAAAATAACGGGATACATTGTTTTAGATCGAAACTAGCAAGATTCAATAGCATCGATTTTACAAGTCGTCGAAGAGTAGACGAGAGAAAGGTGTAAACTTTTTTTCTCAGAACTGCGCGAAGACTTGTATTCCGGCTCGAAACAACGGGTTACATCGTTTTAGATCGAAACTAGCAAGATTCACAAGCATCGATTTTACACGTCGTCGAAGAGTACACGAGAGAAAGGTGTAAACGTTTTCTCTCAGAACTGCGCGAAAACTTGTATTCCGGCTCAAAAGACCGGGATACATCGTTTTAGATCGAAACTTGCAAGATTCACGAGCATCGATTTTACAAGTCGTCGAAGAGTAGACGAGAGAAAGGTGTAAACTTTTTCTCTCAGAACTGCACGAAAACTTGTATTCCGGCTCAAAACAACGGGATACATCGTTTTAGATCGAAACTAGCAAGATTCAATAGCATCGATTTTACAAGTCGTCGAAGAGTACACGAGAGAAAGGTGTAAACTTTTTCTCTCAGAACTGCGCGAAAACTTGCATTCCGGCTCAAAACAACGGGATTCATCGTTTTAGATCGAAACTAGCAAGATTCACGAGCATCGATTTTACAAGTCGTCGAAGAGTACACGAGAGAAAGGTGTAAACTTTTTCTCTCAGAACTGCGCGAAGACTTGTATTCCGGCTCGAAACAACGGGTTACATCGTTTTAGATCGAAACTAGCAAGATTCACAAGCATCAATTTTACACGTCGTCGAAGAGTACACGAGAGAAAGGTGTAAACGTTTTCTCTCAGAACTGCGCGAAAACTTGTATTCCGTCTCAAAAGAACGGGATACATCGTTTTAGATCGAAACTTGCAAGATTCACGAGCATCGATTTTACAAGTCGTCGAAGAGTAGACGAGAGAAAGGTGTAAACTTTTTCTCTCAGAACTGCACGAAAACTTGTATTCCGGCTCAAAACAACGGGATACATCGTTTTAGATCGAAACTAGCAAGATTCAATAGCATCGATTTTGCAAGTCGTCGAAGATTACACGAGAGAAAGGTGTAAACTTTTTCTCTCAGAACTGCGCGAAAACTTGCATTCCGGCTCAAAACAACGGGATACATCGTTGTAGATCGAAACTAGCAAGATTCACGAGCATCGATTTTACAAGTCGTCGAATAGTAGACGAGAGAAAGGTGTAAACTTTTTCTCTCAGAACTGCGCCAAAACTTGTATTCCGGCTCAGAACAATGGGTTACATCGTTTTAGATCGAAACTAGCAAGATTTACGAGCATCGATATTACAAGTCGTCGAAGAGTAGACGAGAGAAAGGTGTAAACTTTTTCTCTCAGAACTGCGCGAAAACTTCTATTCCAGCTCAAAACAACGGGATACATCGTTGTAGATCGAAACTAGCAAGATTCACGAGCATTGATTTTACAAGTCGTCGAAGAGTAGACGAGAGAAAGGTGTAAACTTTTTCTCTCAGAACTGCACGAAAACTTGTTTTCCGGCTCAAAATAACGGGATACATTGTTTTAGATCGAAACTAGCAAGATTCAATAGCATCGATTTTACAAGTCGTCGAAGAGTAGACGAGAGAAAGGTGTAAACTTTTTTTCTCAGAACTGCGCGAAGACTTGTATTCCGGCTCGAAACAACGGGTTACATCGTTTTAGATCGAAACTAGCAAGATTCACTAGCATCGATTTTACAAGTCGTCGAAGAGTACCCGAGAGAAAGGTGTATGCTTTTTCTCTCAGAGCTGCGCGAAAACTTGTATTCCGGCTGAAAACAACGGGATACATCGTTTTAGATCGAAACTTGCAAGATTCACGAGCATCGTTTTTACAAGTCGTCGAAGAGTACACGAGAGAAAGGTGTAAACTTTTTCTCTCAGAACTGCGCCAAATCTTGTATTCTGGCTCAGAACAACGGGTTACATCGTTTTAGGTCGAAACTAGCAAGATTCACGAGCATCGATATTACAAGTCGTCGAAGAGTAGACGAGAGAAACGTGTAAACTTTTTCTCTCAGAACTGCGCGAAGACTTGTATTCCGGCTCGAAACAACGGGCTACATCGTTTTAGATCGAAACTAGCAAGACTCACAAGCATCGATTTTACACGTCGTCGAAGAGTACACGAGAGAAAGGTGTAAACGTTTTCTCTCAGAACTGCGCGAAAACTTGTATTCCGGCTCAAAAGAACGGGATACATCGTTTTAGTTCGAAACTTGCAAGATTCACGAGCATCGATTTTACAAGTCGTTGAATGTAGACGAGAGAAAGGTGTAAACTTTTTCTCTCAGAACTGCACGAAAACTTGTATTCCGGCTCAAAACAACGGGATACATCGTTTTAGATCGAAACTAGCAAGATTCAATAGCATCGATTTTACAAGTCGTCGAAGAGTACACGAGAGAAAGGTGTAAACTTTTTCTCTCAGAACTGCGCGAAAACTTCTATTCCAGCTCAAAACAACGGGATACATCGTTGTAGATCGAAACTAGCAAGATTCACGAGCATTGATTTTACAAGTCGTCGAAGAGTAGACGAGAGAAAGGTGTAAACGCTTTCTCTCAGAACTGCACGAAAACTTGTTTTCCGGCTCAAAATAACGCGATACATCGTTTTAGATCGAAACTAGAAAAATTCAATAGCATCGATTTTACAAGTCGTCGAAGAGTAGACGAGAGAAAGGTGTAAACGTTTTCTCTCAGAACTGCGCGAAAACATCTATTCCGGCTCAAAACAACGGGATACATCGTTTTAGATCGAAACCAGCAAGATTCACGAGCATCGATTTTACAAGTCGTCGAAGAGTAGAAGAGAGAAGGTGCAAACTTTTTCTCTCAGAACTGCGCGAAAACTTGTATTCCGGCTCGAAACAACGGGTTACATCATTTTAGATCGAAACTTGCAAGATTCACGAGCATCGATTTTACAAGTCGTCGAAGAGTAGACGAGAGAAAGCTGTAAACTTTTTCTCTCAGAACTGCGCGAAAACTTGTATTCCGGCTCAAAACAGCGGGATTCATCGTTTTAGATCGAAACTAGCAAGATTCACGAGCATCGATTTTACAAGTCGTCGAAGAGTACACAAGAGAAAGGTGTAAACTTTTTCTCTCAGAACTGCGCGAAAACTTGTATTCCGGCTCAAAACAACGGGATACATCGTTTCAGGTCGAAACCAGCAAGATTCACGAGCATCGATATTACAAGTCGTCGAAGAGTAGACGAGAGAAAGGTGTAAACTTTTTCTCTCAGAACTGCGCGAAAACATGTATTGCGGCTCAAAACAACGGGATTCATCGTTTTAGATCGAAACTAGCAAGATTCACGAGCATCGATTTTACAAGTCGTCGAAGAGTACACGAGAGAAAGGTGTAAACTTTTTCTCTCAGAACTGCGCGAAAACTTGTATTCTGGCTCAAAACAACGGGATACATAGTTTTAGGTCGAAACTAGCAAGATTCACGAGCATCGATTTTACAAGGCGTCAAATATAGACGAGAGAAATGTGTAAACTTTTTCTCTCAGAACTGCGCGAAAACTTGTATTCCGGCTCAAAACAACGAGATACGTCGTTTTAGATTGAAACTAGCAAGATTCACGAGCATCGATTTTACAAGTCGTCGAAGAGTAGACGAGAGAAAGGTGTAAACTTTTTCTCTCAGAACTGCGCGAAAACTTGTATTCCGGCTCGAAACAACGGGTTACATCATTTTAGATCGAAACTTGCAAGATTCACGAGCATCGATTTTACAATTCGTCGAGAGTAGACGAGAGAAAGCTGTAAACTTTTTCTCTCAGAACTGCGCGAAAACTTGTATTCCGGCTCAAAACAGCGGGATTCATCGTTTTAGATCGAAACTAGCAAGATTCACGAGCATCGATTTTACAAGTCGTCGAAGAGTACACAAGAGAAAGGTGTAAACTTTTTCTCTCAGAACTGCGCGAAAACTTGTATTCCGGCTCAAAACAACGGGATACATCGTTTCAGGTCGAAACCAGCAAGATTCACGAGCATCGATATTACAAGTCGTCGAAGAGTAGACGAGAGAAAGGTGTAAATTTTTTCTCTCAGAACTGCGCGAAAACATGTATTGCGGCTCAAAACAACGGGATTCATCGTTTTAGATCGAAACTAGCAAGATTCACGAGCATCGATTTTACAAGTCGTCGAAGAGTACACGAGAGAAAGGTGTAAACTTTTTCTCTCAGAACTGCGCGAAAACTTGTATTCTGGCTCAAAACAACGGGATACATAGTTTTAGGTCGAAACTAGCAAGATTCACGAGCATCGATTTTACAAGGCGTCAAATATAGACGAGAGAAAGGTGTAAACTTTTTCTCTCAGAACTGCGCGAAAACTTGTATTCCGGCTCAAAACAACGGGTTACATCGTTTCAGGTCGAAACTAGCAAGATTCACGAGCATCGATTTTACAAGTCGTCGAATATAGACAAGAAAAAGGTGTAAACTTTTTCTCTCAGAACTGCACGAAAACTTGTATTCCGGCTCAAAACAATGGGATACATCGTTTTAGATCGAAACTAGCAAGATTCAATAGCATCGATTTTACAAGTCGTCGAAGAGTACACGAGAGAAAGGTGTAAACTTTTTCTCTCAGAACTGCGCGAAAACTTGTATTCCGGCTCAAAACAACGAGATACATCGTTTTAGATCGAAAGTAGCAAGATTCACGAGCATCGATTTTACAAGTCGTCGAAGAGTAGACGCGAGAAAGGTGTAAACTTTTTCTCTCAGAACTGGGCGAAAACTTGTATTCCGGCTCGAAACAACGGGTTACATCGTTTTAGATCGAAACTTGCAAGATTCACGAGCATCGATTTTACAAGTCGTCGAAGAGTAGACGAGAGAAAGGTGTAAACTTTTTCTCAGAACTGCGCGAAAACTTGTATTGCGGCTCAAAACAACGGGATTCATCGTTTTAGATCGAAACTAGGAAGATTCACGAGCATCGATTTTACAAGTCGTCGAAGAGTACACGAGAGAAAGGTGTAAACTTTTTCTCTCAGAACTGCGCGAAAACTTGTATTCTGGCTCAAAACAACGGGATACATAGTTTTAGGTCGAAACTAGCAAGATTCACGAGCATCGATTTTACAAGGCGTCAAATATAGACGAGAGAAAGGTGTAAACTTTTTCTCTCAGAACTGCGCGAAAACTTGTATTCCTGCTCAAAAAAAACGAATTACATCGTTTTAGATCGAAACTAGCAAGATTCACGAGCATCCATATTACAAGTCGTCGAAGAGTAGACGGGAGAAATGTGTAAAGTTTTTCTCTCAGAACTGCGCGGAAACTTGTATTCCGGCTCAAAACCACGCGATACATCGTTTTAGATCGAATCTAGCAAGATTCACGAGCATCGATTTCACAAGTCTTCGAAGAGTAGACGGGAGAAAGGTGTAAAATTTTTCTCTCAGAACTGCGCGAAAACTTGTATTCCGGCTCAAAACAACGGGATACATCGTTTTAGATCGAAACTAGCATGATTCACGAGCATCGATTTTACAAGTCTTCGAAGAGCACACGAGAGAAAGGCGTAAACTTTTTCTCTCAGAACTGCGCGAAAACTTGTATTTCGGCTCAAAACAACGGGATACATCGTTTTAGATCGAAACCAGCAAGATACACGAGCATCAATTTTACAAGTCGTCGAAGAGTAGACGAGAGAAAGGTGTAAACTTTTTCTCCCAGAACTGCACGAAAACTTGTATTCCGGCTCAAAATAAAGGAATACATCGTTTTAGATCGAAACTAGCAAGATTCACTAGCATCGATTTTACAAGTCGTCGAAGAGTACCCGAGAGAAAGGTGTATGCTTTTTCTCTCAGAACTGCGCCAAATCTTGTATTCTGGCTCAGAACAACGGGTTACATCGTTTTAGGTCGAAACTAGCAAGATTCACGAGCATCGATATTACAAGTCGTCGAAGAGTAGACGAGAGAAACGTGTAAACTTTTTCTCTCAGAACTGCGCGAAGACTTGTATTCCGGCTCGAAACAACGGGTTACATCGTTTTAGATCGAAACTAGCAAGATTCACAAGCATCAATTTTACACGTCGTCGAAGAGTACACGAGAGAAAGGTGTAAACGTTTTCTCTCAGAACTGCGCGAAAACTTGTATTCCGTCTCAAAAGAACGGGATACATCGTTTTAGATCGAAACTTGCAAGATTCACGAGCATCGATTTTACAAGTCGTCGAAGAGTAGACGAGAGAAAGGTGTAAACTTTTTCTCTCAGAACTGCACGAAAACTTGTATTCCGGCTCAAAACAACGGGATACATCGTTTTAGATCGAAACTAGCAAGATTCAATAGCATCGATTTTGCAAGTCGTCGAAGATTACACGAGAGAAAGGTGTAAACTTTTTCTCTCAGAACTGCGCGAAAACTTGCATTCCGGCTCAAAACAACGGGATACATCGTTGTAGATCGAAACTAGCAAGATTCACGAGCATCGATTTTACAAGTCGTCGAATAGTAGACGAGAGAAAGGTGTAAACTTTTTCTCTCAGAACTGCGCCAAAACTTGTATTCCGGCTCAGAACAATGGGTTACATCGTTTTAGATCGAAACTAGCAAGATTTACGAGCATCGATATTACAAGTCGTCGAAGAGTAGACGAGAGAAAGGTGTAAACTTTTTCTCTCAGAACTGCGCGAAAACTTCTATTCCAGCTCAAAACAACGGGATACATCGTTGTAGATCGAAACTAGCAAGATTCACGAGCATTGATTTTACAAGTCGTCGAAGAGTAGACGAGAGAAAGGTGTAAACTTTTTCTCTCAGAACTGCACGAAAACTTGTTTTCCGGCTCAAAATAACGGGATACATTGTTTTAGATCGAAACTAGCAAGATTCAATAGCATCGATTTTACAAGTCGTCGAAGAGTAGACGAGAGAAAGGTGTAAACTTTTTTTCTCAGAACTGCGCGAAGACTTGTATTCCGGCTCGAAACAACGGGTTACATCGTTTTAGATCGAAACTAGCAAGATTCACAAGCATCGATTTTACACGTCGTCGAAGAGTACACGAGAGAAAGGTGTAAACGTTTTCTCTCAGAACTGCGCGAAAACTTGTATTCCGGCTCAAAAGACCGGGATACATCGTTTTAGATCGAAACTTGCAAGATTCACGAGCATCGATTTTACAAGTCGTCGAAGAGTAGACGAGAGAAAGGTGTAAACTTTTTCTCTCAGAACTGCACGAAAACTTGTATTCCGGCTCAAAACAACGGGATACATCGTTTTAGATCGAAACTAGCAAGATTCAATAGCATCGATTTTACAAGTCGTCGAAGAGTACACGAGAGAAAGGTGTAAACTTTTTCTCTCAGAACTGCGCGAAAACTTGCATTCCGGCTCAAAACAACGGGATTCATCGTTTTAGATCGAAACTAGCAAGATTCACGAGCATCGATTTTACAAGTCGTCGAAGAGTACACGAGAGAAAGGTGTAAACTTTTTCTCTCAGAACTGCGCGAAGACTTGTATTCCGGCTCGAAACAACGGGTTACATCGTTTTAGATCGAAACTAGCAAGATTCACAAGCATCAATTTTACACGTCGTCGAAGAGTACACGAGAGAAAGGTGTAAACGTTTTCTCTCAGAACTGCGCGAAAACTTGTATTCCGTCTCAAAAGAACGGGATACATCGTTTTAGATCGAAACTTGCAAGATTCACGAGCATCGATTTTACAAGTCGTCGAAGAGTAGACGAGAGAAAGGTGTAAACTTTTTCTCTCAGAACTGCACGAAAACTTGTATTCCGGCTCAAAACAACGGGATACATCGTTTTAGATCGAAACTAGCAAGATTCAATAGCATCGATTTTGCAAGTCGTCGAAGATTACACGAGAGAAAGGTGTAAACTTTTTCTCTCAGAACTGCGCGAAAACTTGCATTCCGGCTCAAAACAACGGGATACATCGTTGTAGATCGAAACTAGCAAGATTCACGAGCATCGATTTTACAAGTCGTCGAATAGTAGACGAGAGAAAGGTGTAAACTTTTTCTCTCAGAACTGCGCCAAAACTTGTATTCCGGCTCAGAACAATGGGTTACATCGTTTTAGATCGAAACTAGCAAGATTTACGAGCATCGATATTACAAGTCGTCGAAGAGTAGACGAGAGAAAGGTGTAAACTTTTTCTCTCAGAACTGCGCGAAAACTTCTATTCCAGCTCAAAACAACGGGATACATCGTTGTAGATCGAAACTAGCAAGATTCACGAGCATTGATTTTACAAGTCGTCGAAGAGTAGACGAGAGAAAGGTGTAAACTTTTTCTCTCAGAACTGCACGAAAACTTGTTTTCCGGCTCAAAATAACGGGATACATTGTTTTAGATCGAAACTAGCAAGATTCAATAGCATCGATTTTACAAGTCGTCGAAGAGTAGACGAGAGAAAGGTGTAAACTTTTTTTCTCAGAACTGCGCGAAGACTTGTATTCCGGCTCGAAACAACGGGTTACATCGTTTTAGATCGAAACTAGCAAGATTCACAAGCATCGATTTTACACGTCGTCGAAGAGTACACGAGAGAAAGGTGTAAACGTTTTCTCTCAGAACTGCGCGAAAACTTGTATTCCGGCTCAAAAGACCGGGATACATCGTTTTAGATCGAAACTTGCAAGATTCACGAGCATCGATTTTACAAGTCGTCGAAGAGTAGACGAGAGAAAGGTGTAAACTTTTTCTCTCAGAACTGCACGAAAACTTGTATTCCGGCTCAAAACAACGGGATACATCGTTTTAGATCGAAACTAGCAAGATTCAATAGCATCGATTTTACAAGTCGTCGAAGAGTACACGAGAGAAAGGTGTAAACTTTTTCTCTCAGAACTGCGCGAAAACTTGCATTCCGGCTCAAAACAACGGGATTCATCGTTTTAGATCGAAACTAGCAAGATTCACGAGCATCGATTTTACAAGTCGTCGAAGAGTACACGAGAGAAAGGTGTAAACTTTTTCTCTCAGAACTGCGCGAAAACTTGTATTCTGGCTCAAAACAACGGGATACATTGTTTTAGATCGAAACTACCAAGATTCACGAGCATCGATTTTACACGTCGTCGAAGAGTAGACGAGAGAAAGTTGTAAACTTTTTCTCTCAGAATTCTCTCAGAACTGCGCGAAAACTTGTATTCCTGCTCAAAACAACGGGTTACATCGTTTTAGATCGAAACTAGCAAGATTCACGAGCATCCATATTACAAGTCGTCGAAGAGTAGACGGGAGAAATGTGTAAACTTTTTCTCTCAGAACTGCGCCAAAACTTGTATTCCACTCAGAACAATGGGTTACATCGTTTTAGATCGAAACTAGCAAGATTTACGAGCATCGATATTACAAGTCGTCGAAGAGTAGACGAGAGAAAGGTGTAAACTTTTTCTCTCAGAACTGCGCGAAAACTTGTATTGCGGCTCAAAACAACGGGATTCATCGTTTTAGATCGAAACTAGCAAGATTCACGAGCATCGATTTTACAAGTCGTCGAAGAGTACACGAGAGAAAGGTGTAAACTTTTTCTCTCAGAACTGCGCGAAAACTTGTATTCTGGCTCAAAACAACGGGATACATAGTTTTAGGTCGAAACTAGCAAGATTCACGAGCATCGATTTTACAAGGCGTCAAATATAGACGAGAGAAAGGTGTGAACTTTTTCTCTCAGAACTGCGCGAAAACTTGTATTCCTGCTCAAAACAACGGGTTACATCGTTTTAGATCGAAACTAGCAAGATTCACGAGCATCCATATTACAAGTCGTCGAAGAGTAGACGGGAGAAATGTGTAAACTTTTTCTCTCAGAACTGCGCGGAAACTTGTATTCCGGCTCAAAACAACGGGATACATCGTTTTAGATCGAATCTAGCAAGATTCACGAGCATCGATTTCACAAGTCTTCGAAGAGTAGACGAGAGAAAGGTGTAAACTTTTTCTCTTAGAACTGCGCGAAAACTTGTATTCCGGCTCAAAACAACGGGATACATCGTTTTAGATCGAAACTAGCATGATTCACGAGCATCGATTTTACAAGTCTTCGAAGAGCACACGAGAGAAAGGCGTAAAATTTTTCTCTCAGAACTGCGCGAAAACTTGTATTCCGGCTCAAAACAACGGGATACATCGTTTTAGATCGAAACCAGCAAGATTCACGAGCATCGATTTTACAAGTCTTCGAAGAGTAGACGAGAGAAAGGTGTAAACTTTTTCTCCCAGAACTGCACGAAAACTTGTATTCCGGCTCAAAATAAAGGGATACATCGTTTTAGATCGAAACTAGCAAGATTCACTAGCATCGATTTTACAAGTCGTCGAAGAGTACCCGAGAGAAAGGTGTATGCTTTTTCTCTCAGAACTGCGCGAAAACTTGTATTCCGGCTGAAAACAACGGGATACATCGTTTTAGATCGAAACTAGCAAGATTCAATAGCATCGATTTTACAAGTCGTCGAAGAGTACACGAGAGAAAGGTGTAAACTTTTTCTCTCAGAACTGCGCGAAAACTTGCATTCCGGCTCAAAACAACGGGATACATCGTTGTAGATCGAAACTAGCAAGATTCACGAGCATCGATTTTACAAGTCGTCGAATAGTAGACGAGAGAAAGGTGTAAACTTTTTCTCTCAGAACTGCGCCAAAACTTGTATTCCGGCTCAGAACAATGGGTTACATCGTTTTAGATCGAAACTAGCAAGATTTACGAGCATCGATATTACAAGTCGTCGAAGAGTAGACGAGAGAAAGGTGTAAACTTTTTCTCTCAGAACTGCGCGAAAACTTCTATTCCAGCTCAAAACAACGGGATACATCGTTGTAGATCGAAACTAGCAATATTCACGAGCATTGATTTTAGAAGTCGTCGAAGAGTAGACGAGAGAAAGGTGTAAACTTTTTCTCTCAGGACTGCACGAAAACTTGTTTTCCGGCTCAAAATAACGGGATACATCGTTTTAGATCGAAACTAGCAAGATTCAATAGCATCGATTTTACAAGTCGTCGAAGAGTAGCCGAGAGAAAGGTGTAAACTTTTTCTCTCAGAACTGCGCGAAGACTTGTATTCCGGCTCGAAACAACGGGTTACATCGTTTTAGATCGAAACTTGCAAGATTCACGAGCATCGATTTTACAAGTCGTCGAAGAGTACACGAGAGAAAGGTGTAAACTTTTTCTCTCAGAACTGCGCCAAAACTTGTATTCCGGCTCAAAACAACGGGATACATCGTTTTAGATCGAAACTAGCAAGATTCAATAGCATCGATTTTACAAGTCATCGAAGAGTATACGAGAGAAAGGTGTAAACTTTTTCTCTCAGAACTGCGCGAATACTTGCATTCCGGCTCAAAACAACGGGATACATCGTTGTAGATCGAAACTAGCAAGATTCACGAGCATCGATTTTACAAGTCGTCGAATAGTAGACGAGAGAAAGGTGTAAACTTTTTCTCTCAGAACTGCGCCAAAACTTGTATTCCGGCTCAGAACAATGGGTTACATCGTTTTAGATCGAAACTAGCAAGATTTACGAGCATCGATATTACAAGTCGTCGAAGAGTAGACGAGAGAAAGGTGTAAACTTTTTCTCTCAGAACTGCGCGAAAACTTCTATTCCAGCTCAAAACAACGGGATACATCGTTGTAGATCGAAACTAGCAATATTCACGAGCATTGATTTTAGAAGTCGTCGAAGAGTAGACGAGAGAAAGGTGTAAACTTTTTCTCTCAGGACTGCACGAAAACTTGTTTTCCGGCTCAAAATAACGGGATACATCGTTTTAGATCGAAACTAGCAAGATTCAATAGCATCGATTTTACAAGTCGTCGAAGAGTAGCCGAGAGAAAGGTGTAAACTTTTTCTCTCAGAACTGAGCGAAGACTTGTATTCCGGCTCGAAACAACGGGTTACATCGTTTTAGATCGAAACTTGCAAGATTCACGAGCATCGATTTTACAAGTCGTCGAAGAGTAGACGAGAGAAAGGTGTAAACTTTTTCTCTCAGAACTGCACGAAAACTTGTATTCCGGCTCAAAACAACGGGATACATCGTTTTAGATCGAAACTAGCAAGATTCAATAGCATCGATTTTACAAGTCGTCGAAGAGTACACGAGAGAAAGGTGTAAACTTTTTCTCTCAGAACTGCGCGAAAACTTGCATTCCGGCTCAAAACAACCGGATACATCGTTGTAGATCGAAACTAGCAAGATTCACGAGTATCGATTATAACAAGTCGTCGAATAGTAGACGAGAGAAAGGTGTAAACTTTTTCTCTCAGAACTGCGCCAAAACTTGTATTCCGGCTCAGAACAATGGGTTACATCGTTTTAGATCGAAACTAGCAAGATTTACGAGCATCGATATTACAAGTCGTCGAAGAGTAGACGAGAGAAAGGTGTAAACTTTTTCTCTCAGAACTGCGCGAAAACTTCTATTCCAGCTCAAAACAACGGGATACATCGTTGTAGATCGAAACTAGCAAGATTCAATAGCATCGATTTTACAAGTCGTAGAAGAGTACACGAGAGAAAGGTGTAAACTTTTTCTCTCAGAACTGCGCGAAAACTTGCATTCCGGCTCAAAACAACGGGATACATCGTTGTAGATCGAAACTAGCAAGATTCACGAGCATCGATTTTACAAGTCGTCGAATAGTAGACGAGAGAAAGGTGTAAACTTTTTCTCTCAGAACTGCGCCAAAACTTGTATTCCGGCTCAGAACAATGGGTTACATCGTTTTAGATCGAAACTAGCAAGATTTACGAGCATCGATATTACAAGTCGTCGAAGAGTAGACGAGAGAAAGGTGTAAACTTTTTCTCTCAGAACTGCGCGAAAACTTCTATTCCAGCTCAAAACAACCGGATACATCGTTGTAGATCGAAACTAGCAAGATTCACGAGCATCGATTTTACAAGTCGTCGAATAGTAGACGAGAGAAAGGTGTAAACTTTTTCTCTCAGAACTGCGCCAAAACTTGTATTCCGGCTCAGAACAATGGGTTACATCGTTTTAGATCGAAACTAGCAAGATTTACGAGCATCGATATTACAAGTCGTCGAAGAGTAGACGAGAGAAAGGTGTAAACTTTTTCTCTCAGAACTGCGCGAAAACTTCTATTCCAGCTCAAAACAACCGGATACATCGTTGTAGATCGAAACTAGCAATATTCACGAGCATTGATTTTAGAAGTCGTCGAAGAGTAGACGAGAAAAAGGTGTAAACTTTTTCGCTCAGGACTGCACGAAAACTTGTTTTCCGGCTCAAAATAACGGGATACATCGTTTTAGATCGAAACTAGCAAGATTCAATAGCATCGATTTTACAAGTCGTCGAAGAGTACCCGAGAGAAAGGTGTAAACTTTTTCTCTCAGAACTGCGCGAAGACTTGTATTCCGGCTCGAAACAACGGGTTACATCGTTTTAGATCGAAACTTGCAAGATTCACGAGCATCGATTTTACAAGTCGTCGAAGAGTAGACGAGAGAAAGGTGTAAACTTTTTCTCTCAGAACTGCACGAAAACTTGTATTCCGGCTCAAAACAACGGGATACATCGTTTTAGATCGAAACTAGCAAGATTCAATAGCATCGATTTTACAAGTCGTCGAAGAGTACACGAGAGAAAGGTGTAAACTTTTTCTCTCAGAACTGCGCGAAAACTTGCATTCCGGCTCAAAACAACGGGATACATCGTTGTAGATCGAAACTAGCAAGATTCACGAGCATCGATTATAACAAGTCGTCGAATAGTAGACGAGAGAAAGGTGTAAACTTTTTCTCTCAGAACTGCGCCAAAACTTGTATTCCGGCTCAGAACAATGGGTTACATCGTTTTAGATCGAAACTAGCAAGATTTACGAGCATCGATATTACAAGTCGTCGAAGAGTAGACTAGAGAAAGGTGTAAACTTTTTCTCTCAGAACTGCACGAAAACTTGTTTTCCGGCTCAAAAATAACGGGATACATCGTTTTAGATCGAAACTAGCAAGATTCAATAGCATCGATTTTACAAGTCGTCGAAGAGTAGACGAGAGAAAGGTGTAAACTTTTTCTCTCAGAACTGCGCGAAGACTTGTATTCCGGCTCGAAACAACGGGTTACATCGTTTTAGATCGAAACTAGCAAGATTCACAAGCATCGATTTTACACGTCGTCGAAGAGTACACGAGAGAAAGGTGTAAACGTTTTCTCTCAGAACTGCGCGAAAACTTGTATTCCGGCTCAAAAGAACGGGATACATCGTTTTAGATCGAAACTTGCAAGATTCACCAGCATCGATTTTACAAGTCGTCGAAGAGTAGACGAGAGAAAGGTGTAAACTTTTTCTCTCAGAACTGCACGAAAACTTGTATTCCGGCTCAAAACAATGGGATACATCGTTTTAGATCGAAACTAGCAAGATTCAATAGCATCGATTTTACAAGTCGTCGAAGAGTACACGAGAGAAAGGTGTAAACTTTTTCTCTCAGAACTGCGCGAAAACTTGCATTCCGGCTCAAAACAACGGGATACATCGTTGTAGATCAAAACTAGCAAGATTCACGAGCATCGATTTTACAAGTCGTCGAATAGTAGACGAGAGAAAGGTGTAAACTTTTTCTCTCAGAACTGCGCCAAAACTTGTATTCCGGCTCAGAACAATGGGTTACATCGTTTTAGATCAAAACTAGCAAGATTTACGAGCATCGATATTACAAGTCGTCGAAGAGTAGACGAGCGAAAGGTGTAAACTTTTTCTCTCAGAACTGCGCGAAAACTTCTATTCCAGCTCAAAACAACGGGATACATCGATGTAGATCGAAACTAGCAAGATTCACGAGCATTGATTTTAGAAGTCGTCGAAGAGTAGACGAGAGAAAGGTGTAAACTTTTTCTCTCAGGACTGCACGAAAACTTGTTTTCCGGCTCAAAATAACGGGATACATCGTTTTAGATCGAAACTAGCAAGATTCAATAGCATCGATTTTACAAGTCGTCGAAGAGTAGCCGAGAGAAAGGTGTAAACTTTTTCTCTCAGAACTGCGCGAAGACTTGTATTCCGGCTCGAAACAACGGGTTACATCGTTTTAGATCGAAACTAGCAAGATTCACAAGCATCGATTTTGCACGTCGTCGAAGAGTACACGAGAGAAAGGTGTAAACGTTTTCTCTCAGAACTGCGCGAAAACTTGTATTCCGGCTCAAAAGAACGGGATACATCGTTTTAGATCGAAACTTGCAAGATTCACGAGCATCGATTTTACAAGTCGTCGAAGAGTAGACGAGAGAAAGGTGTAAACTTTTTCTCTCAGAACTGCGCGAAAACTTGTATTCCGGCTCAAAACAACGTGATACGTCGTTTTAGATTGAAACTAGCAAGATTCACGAGCATCGATTTTACAAGTCGTCGAAGAGTAGACGAGAGAAAGGTGTAAGCGTTTTCTCTCAGAACTGCGCGAAAACTTCTATTCCGGCTCAAAACAACGGGATACATCGTTTTAGATCGAAACCAGCAAGATTCACGAGCATCGATTTTACAAGTCGTCGAAGAGTAGAAGAGAGAAAGGTGTACACTTTTTCTCTCAGAACTGCGCGAAAACTTCTATTCCAGCTCAAAACAACGGGATACATCGTTGTAGATCGAAACTAGCAAGATTCACGAGCATTGATTTTACAAGTCGTCGAAGAGTAGACGAGAGAAAGGTGTAAACTTTTTCTCTCAGAACTGCACGAAAACTTGTTTTCCGGCTCAAAATAACGGGATACATCGTTTTAGATCGAAACTAGCAAGATTCAATAGCATCGATTTTACAAGTCGTCGAAGAGTAGACGAGAGAAAGGTGTAAGCGTTTTCTCTCAGAACTGCGCGAAAACTTCTATTCCGGCTCAAAACAACGGGATACATCGTTTTAGATCGAAACCAGCAAGATTCACGAGCATCGATTTTACAAGTCGTCGAAGAGTAGAAGAGAGAAAGGTGTACACTTTTTCTCTCAGAACTGCGCGAAAACTTGTATTCTGGCTCAAAACAACGGGATACATCGTTTAAGGTCGAAACTAGCAAGATTCACGAGCATCGATTTTACAAGTCGTCGAATATAGACGAGAAAAAGAGTAAACTTTTTCTCTCAGAACTGCACGAAAACTTGTATTCCGGCTCAAAACAACGGGATACATAGTTTTAGATCGAAACTAGCAAGATTCAATAGCATCGATTTTACAAGTCGTCGAAGAGTACACGAGAGAAAGGTGTAAACTTTTTCTCTCAGAACTGCGCGAAAACTTGTATTCCGGCTCAAAACAACGGGATACATCGTTTTAGATCGAAAGTAGCAAGATTCACGAGCATCAATTTTACAAGTCTTCGAAGAGTAGACGAGAGAAAGGTGTAAACTTTTTCTCTCAGAACTGCGCGAAAACTTGTATTCCGGCTCAAAACAACGTGATACGTCGTTTTAGATTGAAACTAGCAAGATTCACGAGCATCGATTTTACAAGTCGTCGAAGAGTAGACGAGAGAAAGGTGTACACTTTTTCTCTCAGAACTGCGCGAAAACTTGTATTCCGGCTCGAAACAACGGGTTACATCGTTTTAGATCGTAACTTGCAAGATTCACGAGCATCGATTTTACAAGTCGTCGAAGAGTACACGAGAGAAAGGTGTAAACTTTTTCTCTCAGAACTGCGCGAAAACTTGCATTCCGGCTCAAAACAACGGGATACATCGTTGTAGATCGAAACTAGCAAGATTCACGAGCATCGATTTTACACGTCGTCGAAGAGTACACGAGAGAAAGGTGTAAACGTTTTCTCTCAGAACTGCGCGAAAACTTGTATTCCGGCTCAAAAGAACGGGATACATCGTTTTAGATCGAAACTTGCAAGATTCACGAGCATCGATTTTACAAGTCGTCGAAGAGTAGACGAGAGAAAGGTGTAAACTTTTTCTCTCAGAACTGCACGAAAACTTGTATTCCGGCTCAAAACAACGGGATACATCGTTTTAGATTGAAACTAGCAAGATTTACGGGCATCGATATTACAAGTCGTCGAAGAGTAGACGAGGGAAAGGTGTAAACTTTTTCTCTCAGAACTGCGCGAAAACTTCTATTCCAGCTCAAATCAACGGGATACATCGTTGTAGATCGAAACTAGCAAGATTCACGAGCATTGATTTTACAAGTCGTCGAAGAGTAGACGAGAGAAAGGTGTAAACTTTTTCTCTCAGAACTGCACGAAAACTTGTTTTCCGGCTCAAAATAACGGGATACATCGTTTTAGATCGAAACTAGCAAGATTCAATAGCATCGATTTTACAAGTCGTCGAAGAGTAGACGAGAGAAAGGTGTAAACTTTTGCTGTCAGAACTGCGCGAAAACTTCTATTCCAGCTCAAAACAACGGGATACATTGTTGTAGATCGAAACTAGCAAGATTCACGAGCATTGATTTTACAAGTCGTCGAAGAGTAGACGAGAGAAAGGTGTAAACTTTTTCTCTCAGAACTGCACGAAAACTTGTTTTCCGGCTCAAAAAAACGGGATACATCGTTTTAGATCGAAACTAGCAAGATTCAATAGCATCGATTTTACAAGTCGTCGAAGAGTAGACGAGAGAAAGGTGTAAACGTTTTCTCTCAGAACTGCGCGAAAACTTCTATTCCGGCTCAAAACAACGGGATACATCGTTTTAGATCGAAACCAGCAAGATTCACGAGCATCGATTTTACAAGTCGTCGAAGAGTAGAAGAGAGAAAGGTGTAAACTTTTTCTCTCAGAACCTCGCGAAAACTTGTATTCCGGCTCAAAACAACGGGTTACATCGTTTTAGATCGAAACTAGCAAGATTCACGAGCATCGATTTTACAGGTCGTCGAAGAGTACACGAGAGAAAGGTGTAAACTTTTTCTCTCAGAACTGCGCGAAAACATGTATTCCGGCTCAAAACAACGGGATACATCGTTTCAGGTCGAAACTAGCAAGATTCACGAGCATCGATTTTACAAGTCGTCGAATATAGACGAGAAAAAGTGTAAACTTTTTCTCTCAGAACTGCACGAAAACTTGTATTCCGGCTCAAAACAACGGGATACATCGTTTTAGATTGAAACTAGCAAGATTCAATAGCATCGATTTTACAAGTCGTCGAAGAGTACACGAGAGAAAGGTGTAAACTTTTTCTCTCAGAACTGCGCGAAAACTTGTATTCCGGCTCAAAACAACGGGATACATCGTTTTAGATCGAAAGTAGCAAGATTCACGAGCATCAATTTTACAAGTCTTCGAAGAGTAGACGAGAGAAAGGTGTAAACTTTTTCTCTCAGAACTGCGCGAAAACTTGTATTCCGGCTCAAAACAACGGGATACGTCGTTTTAGATTGAAACTAGCAAGATTCACGAGCATCGATTTTACAAGTCGTCGAAGAGTAGACGAGAGAAAGGTGTAAACTTTTTCTCTCAGAACTGCGCGAAAACTTGTATTCCGGCTCGAAACAACGGGTTACATCGTTTCAGGTCGAAACTAGCAAGATTCACGAGCATCGATTTTACAAGTCGTCGAATATAGACGAGAAAAAGGTGTAAACTTTTTCTCTCAGAACTGCACGAAAACTTGTATTCCGGCTCAAAACAACGGGATACATTGTTTTAGATCGAAACTAGCAAGTTTCAATAGCATCGATTTTACAAGTCGTCGAAGAGTACACGAGAGAAAGGTGTAAACTTTTTCGCTCAGAACTGCGCGAAAACTTGTATTCCGGCTCAAAACAACGGGATACATCGTTTTAGATCGAAAGTAGCAATATTCACGAGCATCAATTTTATAAGTCTTCGAAGAGTAGACGAGAGAAAGGTGTAAACTTTTTCTCTCAGAACTGCGCGAAAACTTGTATTCCGGCTCAAAACAACGGGATACGTCGTTTTAGATTGAAACTAGCAAGATTCACGAGCATCGATTTTACAAGTCGTCGAAGAGTAGACGAGAGAAAGGTGTAAACTTTTTCTCTCAGAACTGCGCGAAAACTTGTATTCCGGCTCGAAACAACGGGTTACATCGTTTTAGATCGAAACTTGCAAGATTCACGAGCATCGATTTTACAAGTCGTCGAAGAGTAGACGAGAGAAAGGTGTAAACTTTTTCTCTCAGAACTGCGCGAAAACTTGTATTCCGGCTCAAAACAGCGGGATTCATCGTTTTAGATCGAAACTAGCAAGATTCACGAGCATCGATTTTACAAGTCGTCGAAGAGTACACGAGAGAAAGGTGTAAACTTTTTCTCTCAGAACTGCGCGAAAACTTGTCTTTCGGCTCAAAACAACGGGATACATCGTTTCAGGTCGAAACTAGCAAGATTCACGAGCATCGATTTTACAAGTCGTCGAATATAGACGAGAAAAAGGTGTAAACTTTTTCTCTCAGAACTGCACGAAAACTTGTATTCCGGCTCAAAACAACGGGATACATCGTTTTAGATCGCAACTAGCAAGTTTCAATAGCATCGATTTTACAAGTCGTCGAAGAGTACACGAGAGAAAGGTGTAAACTTTTTCTCTCAGAACTGCGCGAAAACTTGTATTCCGGCTCAAAACAACGGGATACATCGTTTTAGATCGAAACTAGCAAGATTCACGAGCATCGATTTTACAAGTCGTCGAATATAGACGAGAAAAAGGTGTAAACTTTTTCTCTCAGAACTGCACGAAAACTTGTATTCCGGCTCAAAACAACGGGATACATTGTTTTAGATCGAAACTAGCAAGTTTCAATAGCATCGATTTTACAAGTCGTCGAAGAGTAGACGAGAGAAAGGTGTAAACTTTTTTTCTCAGAACTGCGCGAAGACTTGTATTCCGGCTCGAAACAACGGGTTACATCGTTTTAGATCGAAACTAGCAAGATTCACAAGCATCGATTTTACACGTCGTCGAAGAGTACACGAGAGAAAGGTGTAAACGTTTTCTCTCAGAACTGCGCGAAAACTTGTATTCCGGCTCAAAAGACCGGGATACATCGTTTTAGATCGAAACTTGCAAGATTCACGAGCATCGATTTTACAAGTCGTCGAAGAGTAGACGAGAGAAAGGTGTAAACTTTTTCTCTCAGAACTGCACGAAAACTTGTATTCCGGCTCAAAACAACGGGATACATCGTTTTAGATCGAAACTAGCAAGATTCAATAGCATCGATTTTACAAGTCGTCGAAGAGTACACGAGAGAAAGGTGTAAACTTTTTCTCTCAGAACTGCGCGAAAACTTGCATTCCGGCTCAAAACAACGGGATTCATCGTTTTAGATCGAAACTAGCAAGATTCACGAGCATCGATTTTACAAGTCGTCGAAGAGTACACGAGAGAAAGGTGTAAACTTTTTCTCTCAGAACTGCGCGAAAACTTGTATTCTGGCTCAAAACAACGGGATACATTGTTTTAGATCGAAACTACCAAGATTCACGAGCATCGATTTTACACGTCGTCGAAGAGTAGACGAGAGAAAGTTGTAAACTTTTTCTCTCAGAATTCTCTCAGAACTGCGCGAAAACTTGTATTCCTGCTCAAAACAACGGGTTACATCGTTTTAGATCGAAACTAGCAAGATTCACGAGCATCCATATTACAAGTCGTCGAAGAGTAGACGGGAGAAATGTGTAAACTTTTTCTCTCAGAACTGCGCCAAAACTTGTATTCCACTCAGAACAATGGGTTACATCGTTTTAGATCGAAACTAGCAAGATTTACGAGCATCGATATTACAAGTCGTCGAAGAGTAGACGAGAGAAAGGTGTAAACTTTTTCTCTCAGAACTGCGCGAAAACTTGTATTGCGGCTCAAAACAACGGGATTCATCGTTTTAGATCGAAACTAGCAAGATTCACGAGCATCGATTTTACAAGTCGTCGAAGAGTACACGAGAGAAAGGTGTAAACTTTTTCTCTCAGAACTGCGCGAAAACTTGTATTCTGGCTCAAAACAACGGGATACATAGTTTTAGGTCGAAACTAGCAAGATTCACGAGCATCGATTTTACAAGGCGTCAAATATAGACGAGAGAAAGGTGTGAACTTTTTCTCTCAGAACTGCGCGAAAACTTGTATTCCTGCTCAAAACAACGGGTTACATCGTTTTAGATCGAAACTAGCAAGATTCACGAGCATCCATATTACAAGTCGTCGAAGAGTAGACGGGAGAAATGTGTAAACTTTTTCTCTCAGAACTGCGCGGAAACTTGTATTCCGGCTCAAAACAACGGGATACATCGTTTTAGATCGAATCTAGCAAGATTCACGAGCATCGATTTCACAAGTCTTCGAAGAGTAGACGAGAGAAAGGTGTAAACTTTTTCTCTTAGAACTGCGCGAAAACTTGTATTCCGGCTCAAAACAACGGGATACATCGTTTTAGATCGAAACTAGCATGATTCACGAGCATCGATTTTACAAGTCTTCGAAGAGCACACGAGAGAAAGGCGTAAAATTTTTCTCTCAGAACTGCGCGAAAACTTGTATTCCGGCTCAAAACAACGGGATACATCGTTTTAGATCGAAACCAGCAAGATTCACGAGCATCGATTTTACAAGTCTTCGAAGAGTAGACGAGAGAAAGGTGTAAACTTTTTCTCCCAGAACTGCACGAAAACTTGTATTCCGGCTCAAAATAAAGGGATACATCGTTTTAGATCGAAACTAGCAAGATTCACTAGCATCGATTTTACAAGTCGTCGAAGAGTACCCGAGAGAAAGGTGTATGCTTTTTCTCTCAGAACTGCGCGAAAACTTGTATTCCGGCTGAAAACAACGGGATACATCGTTTTAGATCGAAACTAGCAAGATTCAATAGCATCGATTTTACAAGTCGTCGAAGAGTACACGAGAGAAAGGTGTAAACTTTTTCTCTCAGAACTGCGCGAAAACTTGCATTCCGGCTCAAAACAACGGGATACATCGTTGTAGATCGAAACTAGCAAGATTCACGAGCATCGATTTTACAAGTCGTCGAATAGTAGACGAGAGAAAGGTGTAAACTTTTTCTCTCAGAACTGCGCCAAAACTTGTATTCCGGCTCAGAACAATGGGTTACATCGTTTTAGATCGAAACTAGCAAGATTTACGAGCATCGATATTACAAGTCGTCGAAGAGTAGACGAGAGAAAGGTGTAAACTTTTTCTCTCAGAACTGCGCGAAAACTTCTATTCCAGCTCAAAACAACGGGATACATCGTTGTAGATCGAAACTAGCAATATTCACGAGCATTGATTTTAGAAGTCGTCGAAGAGTAGACGAGAGAAAGGTGTAAACTTTTTCTCTCAGGACTGCACGAAAACTTGTTTTCCGGCTCAAAATAACGGGATACATCGTTTTAGATCGAAACTAGCAAGATTCAATAGCATCGATTTTACAAGTCGTCGAAGAGTAGCCGAGAGAAAGGTGTAAACTTTTTCTCTCAGAACTGCGCGAAGACTTGTATTCCGGCTCGAAACAACGGGTTACATCGTTTTAGATCGAAACTTGCAAGATTCACGAGCATCGATTTTACAAGTCGTCGAAGAGTACACGAGAGAAAGGTGTAAACTTTTTCTCTCAGAACTGCGCCAAAACTTGTATTCCGGCTCAAAACAACGGGATACATCGTTTTAGATCGAAACTAGCAAGATTCAATAGCATCGATTTTACAAGTCATCGAAGAGTATACGAGAGAAAGGTGTAAACTTTTTCTCTCAGAACTGCGCGAATACTTGCATTCCGGCTCAAAACAACGGGATACATCGTTGTAGATCGAAACTAGCAAGATTCACGAGCATCGATTTTACAAGTCGTCGAATAGTAGACGAGAGAAAGGTGTAAACTTTTTCTCTCAGAACTGCGCCAAAACTTGTATTCCGGCTCAGAACAATGGGTTACATCGTTTTAGATCGAAACTAGCAAGATTTACGAGCATCGATATTACAAGTCGTCGAAGAGTAGACGAGAGAAAGGTGTAAACTTTTTCTCTCAGAACTGCGCGAAAACTTCTATTCCAGCTCAAAACAACGGGATACATCGTTGTAGATCGAAACTAGCAATATTCACGAGCATTGATTTTAGAAGTCGTCGAAGAGTAGACGAGAGAAAGGTGTAAACTTTTTCTCTCAGGACTGCACGAAAACTTGTTTTCCGGCTCAAAATAACGGGATACATCGTTTTAGATCGAAACTAGCAAGATTCAATAGCATCGATTTTACAAGTCGTCGAAGAGTAGCCGAGAGAAAGGTGTAAACTTTTTCTCTCAGAACTGAGCGAAGACTTGTATTCCGGCTCGAAACAACGGGTTACATCGTTTTAGATCGAAACTTGCAAGATTCACGAGCATCGATTTTACAAGTCGTCGAAGAGTAGACGAGAGAAAGGTGTAAACTTTTTCTCTCAGAACTGCACGAAAACTTGTATTCCGGCTCAAAACAACGGGATACATCGTTTTAGATCGAAACTAGCAAGATTCAATAGCATCGATTTTACAAGTCGTCGAAGAGTACACGAGAGAAAGGTGTAAACTTTTTCTCTCAGAACTGCGCGAAAACTTGCATTCCGGCTCAAAACAACCGGATACATCGTTGTAGATCGAAACTAGCAAGATTCACGAGTATCGATTATAACAAGTCGTCGAATAGTAGACGAGAGAAAGGTGTAAACTTTTTCTCTCAGAACTGCGCCAAAACTTGTATTCCGGCTCAGAACAATGGGTTACATCGTTTTAGATCGAAACTAGCAAGATTTACGAGCATCGATATTACAAGTCGTCGAAGAGTAGACGAGAGAAAGGTGTAAACTTTTTCTCTCAGAACTGCGCGAAAACTTCTATTCCAGCTCAAAACAACGGGATACATCGTTGTAGATCGAAACTAGCAAGATTCAATAGCATCGATTTTACAAGTCGTAGAAGAGTACACGAGAGAAAGGTGTAAACTTTTTCTCTCAGAACTGCGCGAAAACTTGCATTCCGGCTCAAAACAACGGGATACATCGTTGTAGATCGAAACTAGCAAGATTCACGAGCATCGATTTTACAAGTCGTCGAATAGTAGACGAGAGAAAGGTGTAAACTTTTTCTCTCAGAACTGCGCCAAAACTTGTATTCCGGCTCAGAACAATGGGTTACATCGTTTTAGATCGAAACTAGCAAGATTTACGAGCATCGATATTACAAGTCGTCGAAGAGTAGACGAGAGAAAGGTGTAAACTTTTTCTCTCAGAACTGCGCGAAAACTTCTATTCCAGCTCAAAACAACCGGATACATCGTTGTAGATCGAAACTAGCAAGATTCACGAGCATCGATTTTACAAGTCGTCGAATAGTAGACGAGAGAAAGGTGTAAACTTTTTCTCTCAGAACTGCGCCAAAACTTGTATTCCGGCTCAGAACAATGGGTTACATCGTTTTAGATCGAAACTAGCAAGATTTACGAGCATCGATATTACAAGTCGTCGAAGAGTAGACGAGAGAAAGGTGTAAACTTTTTCTCTCAGAACTGCGCGAAAACTTCTATTCCAGCTCAAAACAACCGGATACATCGTTGTAGATCGAAACTAGCAATATTCACGAGCATTGATTTTAGAAGTCGTCGAAGAGTAGACGAGAAAAAGGTGTAAACTTTTTCGCTCAGGACTGCACGAAAACTTGTTTTCCGGCTCAAAATAACGGGATACATCGTTTTAGATCGAAACTAGCAAGATTCAATAGCATCGATTTTACAAGTCGTCGAAGAGTACCCGAGAGAAAGGTGTAAACTTTTTCTCTCAGAACTGCGCGAAGACTTGTATTCCGGCTCGAAACAACGGGTTACATCGTTTTAGATCGAAACTTGCAAGATTCACGAGCATCGATTTTACAAGTCGTCGAAGAGTAGACGAGAGAAAGGTGTAAACTTTTTCTCTCAGAACTGCACGAAAACTTGTATTCCGGCTCAAAACAACGGGATACATCGTTTTAGATCGAAACTAGCAAGATTCAATAGCATCGATTTTACAAGTCGTCGAAGAGTACACGAGAGAAAGGTGTAAACTTTTTCTCTCAGAACTGCGCGAAAACTTGCATTCCGGCTCAAAACAACGGGATACATCGTTGTAGATCGAAACTAGCAAGATTCACGAGCATCGATTATAACAAGTCGTCGAATAGTAGACGAGAGAAAGGTGTAAACTTTTTCTCTCAGAACTGCGCCAAAACTTGTATTCCGGCTCAGAACAATGGGTTACATCGTTTTAGATCGAAACTAGCAAGATTTACGAGCATCGATATTACAAGTCGTCGAAGAGTAGACTAGAGAAAGGTGTAAACTTTTTCTCTCAGAACTGCACGAAAACTTGTTTTCCGGCTCAAAAATAACGGGATACATCGTTTTAGATCGAAACTAGCAAGATTCAATAGCATCGATTTTACAAGTCGTCGAAGAGTAGACGAGAGAAAGGTGTAAACTTTTTCTCTCAGAACTGCGCGAAGACTTGTATTCCGGCTCGAAACAACGGGTTACATCGTTTTAGATCGAAACTAGCAAGATTCACAAGCATCGATTTTACACGTCGTCGAAGAGTACACGAGAGAAAGGTGTAAACGTTTTCTCTCAGAACTGCGCGAAAACTTGTATTCCGGCTCAAAAGAACGGGATACATCGTTTTAGATCGAAACTTGCAAGATTCACCAGCATCGATTTTACAAGTCGTCGAAGAGTAGACGAGAGAAAGGTGTAAACTTTTTCTCTCAGAACTGCACGAAAACTTGTATTCCGGCTCAAAACAATGGGATACATCGTTTTAGATCGAAACTAGCAAGATTCAATAGCATCGATTTTACAAGTCGTCGAAGAGTACACGAGAGAAAGGTGTAAACTTTTTCTCTCAGAACTGCGCGAAAACTTGCATTCCGGCTCAAAACAACGGGATACATCGTTGTAGATCAAAACTAGCAAGATTCACGAGCATCGATTTTACAAGTCGTCGAATAGTAGACGAGAGAAAGGTGTAAACTTTTTCTCTCAGAACTGCGCCAAAACTTGTATTCCGGCTCAGAACAATGGGTTACATCGTTTTAGATCAAAACTAGCAAGATTTACGAGCATCGATATTACAAGTCGTCGAAGAGTAGACGAGCGAAAGGTGTAAACTTTTTCTCTCAGAACTGCGCGAAAACTTCTATTCCAGCTCAAAACAACGGGATACATCGATGTAGATCGAAACTAGCAAGATTCACGAGCATTGATTTTAGAAGTCGTCGAAGAGTAGACGAGAGAAAGGTGTAAACTTTTTCTCTCAGGACTGCACGAAAACTTGTTTTCCGGCTCAAAATAACGGGATACATCGTTTTAGATCGAAACTAGCAAGATTCAATAGCATCGATTTTACAAGTCGTCGAAGAGTAGCCGAGAGAAAGGTGTAAACTTTTTCTCTCAGAACTGCGCGAAGACTTGTATTCCGGCTCGAAACAACGGGTTACATCGTTTTAGATCGAAACTAGCAAGATTCACAAGCATCGATTTTGCACGTCGTCGAAGAGTACACGAGAGAAAGGTGTAAACGTTTTCTCTCAGAACTGCGCGAAAACTTGTATTCCGGCTCAAAAGAACGGGATACATCGTTTTAGATCGAAACTTGCAAGATTCACGAGCATCGATTTTACAAGTCGTCGAAGAGTAGACGAGAGAAAGGTGTAAACTTTTTCTCTCAGAACTGCGCGAAAACTTGTATTCCGGCTCAAAACAACGTGATACGTCGTTTTAGATTGAAACTAGCAAGATTCACGAGCATCGATTTTACAAGTCGTCGAAGAGTAGACGAGAGAAAGGTGTAAGCGTTTTCTCTCAGAACTGCGCGAAAACTTCTATTCCGGCTCAAAACAACGGGATACATCGTTTTAGATCGAAACCAGCAAGATTCACGAGCATCGATTTTACAAGTCGTCGAAGAGTAGAAGAGAGAAAGGTGTACACTTTTTCTCTCAGAACTGCGCGAAAACTTCTATTCCAGCTCAAAACAACGGGATACATCGTTGTAGATCGAAACTAGCAAGATTCACGAGCATTGATTTTACAAGTCGTCGAAGAGTAGACGAGAGAAAGGTGTAAACTTTTTCTCTCAGAACTGCACGAAAACTTGTTTTCCGGCTCAAAATAACGGGATACATCGTTTTAGATCGAAACTAGCAAGATTCAATAGCATCGATTTTACAAGTCGTCGAAGAGTAGACGAGAGAAAGGTGTAAGCGTTTTCTCTCAGAACTGCGCGAAAACTTCTATTCCGGCTCAAAACAACGGGATACATCGTTTTAGATCGAAACCAGCAAGATTCACGAGCATCGATTTTACAAGTCGTCGAAGAGTAGAAGAGAGAAAGGTGTACACTTTTTCTCTCAGAACTGCGCGAAAACTTGTATTCTGGCTCAAAACAACGGGATACATCGTTTAAGGTCGAAACTAGCAAGATTCACGAGCATCGATTTTACAAGTCGTCGAATATAGACGAGAAAAAGAGTAAACTTTTTCTCTCAGAACTGCACGAAAACTTGTATTCCGGCTCAAAACAACGGGATACATAGTTTTAGATCGAAACTAGCAAGATTCAATAGCATCGATTTTACAAGTCGTCGAAGAGTACACGAGAGAAAGGTGTAAACTTTTTCTCTCAGAACTGCGCGAAAACTTGTATTCCGGCTCAAAACAACGGGATACATCGTTTTAGATCGAAAGTAGCAAGATTCACGAGCATCAATTTTACAAGTCTTCGAAGAGTAGACGAGAGAAAGGTGTAAACTTTTTCTCTCAGAACTGCGCGAAAACTTGTATTCCGGCTCAAAACAACGTGATACGTCGTTTTAGATTGAAACTAGCAAGATTCACGAGCATCGATTTTACAAGTCGTCGAAGAGTAGACGAGAGAAAGGTGTACACTTTTTCTCTCAGAACTGCGCGAAAACTTGTATTCCGGCTCGAAACAACGGGTTACATTGTTTTAGATCGTAACTTGCAAGATTCACGAGCATCGATTTTACAAGTCGTCGAAGAGTACACGAGAGAAAGGTGTAAACTTTTTCTCTCAGAACTGCGCGAAAACTTGCATTCCGGCTCAAAACAACGGGATACATCGTTGTAGATCGAAACTAGCAAGATTCACGAGCATCGATTTTACACGTCGTCGAAGAGTACACGAGAGAAAGGTGTAAACGTTTTCTCTCAGAACTGCGCGAAAACTTGTATTCCGGCTCAAAAGAACGGGATACATCGTTTTAGATCGAAACTTGCAAGATTCACGAGCATCGATTTTACAAGTCGTCGAAGAGTAGACGAGAGAAAGGTGTAAACTTTTTCTCTCAGAACTGCACGAAAACTTGTATTCCGGCTCAAAACAACGGGATACATCGTTTTAGATTGAAACTAGCAAGATTTACGGGCATCGATATTACAAGTCGTCGAAGAGTAGACGAGGGAAAGGTGTAAACTTTTTCTCTCAGAACTGCGCGAAAACTTCTATTCCAGCTCAAATCAACGGGATACATCGTTGTAGATCGAAACTAGCAAGATTCACGAGCATTGATTTTACAAGTCGTCGAAGAGTAGACGAGAGAAAGGTGTAAACTTTTTCTCTCAGAACTGCACGAAAACTTGTTTTCCGGCTCAAAATAACGGGATACATCGTTTTAGATCGAAACTAGCAAGATTCAATAGCATCGATTTTACAAGTCGTCGAAGAGTAGACGAGAGAAAGGTGTAAACTTTTGCTGTCAGAACTGCGCGAAAACTTCTATTCCAGCTCAAAACAACGGGATACATTGTTGTAGATCGAAACTAGCAAGATTCACGAGCATTGATTTTACAAGTCGTCGAAGAGTAGACGAGAGAAAGGTGTAAACTTTTTCTCTCAGAACTGCACGAAAACTTGTTTTCCGGCTCAAAAAAACGGGATACATCGTTTTAGATCGAAACTAGCAAGATTCAATAGCATCGATTTTACAAGTCGTCGAAGAGTAGACGAGAGAAAGGTGTAAACGTTTTCTCTCAGAACTGCGCGAAAACTTCTATTCCGGCTCAAAACAACGGGATACATCGTTTTAGATCGAAACCAGCAAGATTCACGAGCATCGATTTTACAAGTCGTCGAAGAGTAGAAGAGAGAAAGGTGTAAACTTTTTCTCTCAGAACCTCGCGAAAACTTGTATTCCGGCTCAAAACAACGGGTTACATCGTTTTAGATCGAAACTAGCAAGATTCACGAGCATCGATTTTACAGGTCGTCGAAGAGTACACGAGAGAAAGGTGTAAACTTTTTCTCTCAGAACTGCGCGAAAACATGTATTCCGGCTCAAAACAACGGGATACATCGTTTCAGGTCGAAACTAGCAAGATTCACGAGCATCGATTTTACAAGTCGTCGAATATAGACGAGAAAAAGTGTAAACTTTTTCTCTCAGAACTGCACGAAAACTTGTATTCCGGCTCAAAACAACGGGATACATCGTTTTAGATTGAAACTAGCAAGATTCAATAGCATCGATTTTACAAGTCGTCGAAGAGTACACGAGAGAAAGGTGTAAACTTTTTCTCTCAGAACTGCGCGAAAACTTGTATTCCGGCTCAAAACAACGGGATACATCGTTTTAGATCGAAAGTAGCAAGATTCACGAGCATCAATTTTACAAGTCTTCGAAGAGTAGACGAGAGAAAGGTGTAAACTTTTTCTCTCAGAACTGCGCGAAAACTTGTATTCCGGCTCAAAACAACGGGATACGTCGTTTTAGATTGAAACTAGCAAGATTCACGAGCATCGATTTTACAAGTCGTCGAAGAGTAGACGAGAGAAAGGTGTAAACTTTTTCTCTCAGAACTGCGCGAAAACTTGTATTCCGGCTCGAAACAACGGGTTACATCGTTTCAGGTCGAAACTAGCAAGATTCACGAGCATCGATTTTACAAGTCGTCGAATATAGACGAGAAAAAGGTGTAAACTTTTTCTCTCAGAACTGCACGAAAACTTGTATTCCGGCTCAAAACAACGGGATACATTGTTTTAGATCGAAACTAGCAAGTTTCAATAGCATCGATTTTACAAGTCGTCGAAGAGTACACGAGAGAAAGGTGTAAACTTTTTCGCTCAGAACTGCGCGAAAACTTGTATTCCGGCTCAAAACAACGGGATACATCGTTTTAGATCGAAAGTAGCAATATTCACGAGCATCAATTTTATAAGTCTTCGAAGAGTAGACGAGAGAAAGGTGTAAACTTTTTCTCTCAGAACTGCGCGAAAACTTGTATTCCGGCTCAAAACAACGGGATACGTCGTTTTAGATTGAAACTAGCAAGATTCACGAGCATCGATTTTACAAGTCGTCGAAGAGTAGACGAGAGAAAGGTGTAAACTTTTTCTCTCAGAACTGCGCGAAAACTTGTATTCCGGCTCGAAACAACGGGTTACATCGTTTTAGATCGAAACTTGCAAGATTCACGAGCATCGATTTTACAAGTCGTCGAAGAGTAGACGAGAGAAAGGTGTAAACTTTTTCTCTCAGAACTGCGCGAAAACTTGTATTCCGGCTCAAAACAGCGGGATTCATCGTTTTAGATCGAAACTAGCAAGATTCACGAGCATCGATTTTACAAGTCGTCGAAGAGTACACGAGAGAAAGGTGTAAACTTTTTCTCTCAGAACTGCGCGAAAACTTGTCTTTCGGCTCAAAACAACGGGATACATCGTTTCAGGTCGAAACTAGCAAGATTCACGAGCATCGATTTTACAAGTCGTCGAATATAGACGAGAAAAAGGTGTAAACTTTTTCTCTCAGAACTGCACGAAAACTTGTATTCCGGCTCAAAACAACGGGATACATCGTTTTAGATCGCAACTAGCAAGTTTCAATAGCATCGATTTTACAAGTCGTCGAAGAGTACACGAGAGAAAGGTGTAAACTTTTTCGCTCAGAACTGCGCGAAAACTTGTATTCCGGCTCAAAACAACGGGATACATCGTTTTAGATCGAAAGTAGCAAGATTCACGAGCATCAATTTTACAAGTCTTCGAAGAGTAGACGAGAGAAAGGTGTAAACTTTTTCTCTCAGAACTGCGCGAAAACTTGTATTCCGGCTCGAAACAACGGGTTACATCGTTTTAGATCGAAACTTGCAAGATTCACGAGCATCATTTTACAAGTCGTCGAAGAGTAGACGAAAGAAAGCTGTAAACTTTTTCTCTCAGAACTGCGCGAAAACTTGTATTCCGGCTCAAAACAGCGGGATTCATCGTTTTAGATTGAAACTAGCAAGATTCACGAGCATCGATTTTACAAGTCGTCGAAGAGTACACGAGAGAAAGCTGTAAACTTTTTCTCTCAGAACTGCGCGAAAACTTGTATTCCGGCTCAAAACAGCGGGATTCATCGTTTTAGATTGAAACTAGCAAGATTCACGAGCATCGATTTTACAAGTCGTCGAAGAGTACACGAGAGAAAGGTGTAAACTTTTTCTCTCAGAACTGCGCGAAAACTTGTATTTCGGCTCAAAACAACGGGATACATCGTTTCAGGTCGAAACTAGCAAGATTCACGAGCATCGATTTTACAAGTCGTCGAATATAGACGAGAAAAAGGTGTAAACTTTTTCTCTCAGAACTGCACGAAAACTTGTATTCCGGCTCAAAACAACGGGATACATCGTTTTAGATCGAAACTAGCAAGTTTCAATAGCATCGATTTTACAAGTCGTCGAAGAGTACACGAGAGAAAGGTGTAAACTTTTTCGCTCAGAACTGCGCGAAAACTTGTATTCCGGCTCAAAACAACGGGATACATCGTTTTAGATCGAAAGTAGCAAGATTCACGAGCATCAATTTTACAAGTCTTCGAAGAGTAGACGAGAGAAAGGTGTAAACTTTTTCTCTCAGAACTGCGCGAAAACTTGTATTCCGGCTCAAAACAACGGGATACGTCGTTTTAGATTGAAACTAGCAAGATTCACGAGCATCGATTTTACAAGTCGTCGAAGAGTAGACGAGAGAAAGGTGTAAACTTTTTCTCTCAGAACTGCGCGAAAACTTGTATTCCGGCTCAAAACAACAAGTTACATCGTTTTAGATCGAAACTTGCAAGATTCACGAGCATCGATTTTACAAGTCGTCGAAGAGTAGACGAGAGAAAGCTGTAAACTTTTTCTCTCAGAACTGCGCGAAAACTTGTATTCCGGCTCAAAACAGCGGGATTCATCGTTTTAGATCGAAACTAGCAAGATTCACGAGCATCGATTTTACAAGTCGTCGAAGAGTACACGAGAGAAAGGTGTAAACTTTTTGTCTCAGAACTGCGCGAAAACTTGTATTTCGGCTCAAAACAACGGGATACATCGTTTTAGATCAAATCTAGCAAGATTCACGAGCATCGATTTCACATGTCTTCGAAGAGTAGACGAGAGAAAGGTGTAAACTTTTTCTCTCAGAACTGCGCGAAAACTTGTATTCCGGCTCAAAACAACGGGATACATAGTTTTAGATCGAAACTAGCATGATTCACGAGCATCGATTTTACAAGTCTTCGAAGAGCACACGAGAGAAAGGCGTAAACTTTTTCTCTCAGAACTGCGCGAAAACTTGTATTCCGGCTTAAAACAACGGGATACATCGTTTTAGATCGAAACCAGCAAGATTCACGAGCATCGATTTTAACAGTCGTCGAAGAGTAGACGAGAGAAAGGTGTAAACTTTTTCTCCCTGAACTGCACGAAAACTTGTATTTCGGCTCAAAACAAAGGGATACATCGTTTTAGATCGAAACTAGCAAGATTCACTAGCTTCGATTTTACAAGTCGTCGAAGAGTACCCGAGAGAAAGGTGTATACTTTTTCTCTCAGAACTGCGCAAAAACTTGTATTCCGGCTGAAAACAACGGGATACACCGTTTTAGATCGAAACTTGCAAGATTCACGAGCATCAATTTTACAAGTCGTCGAAGAGTAGACGAGAGAAAGGTGTAAACTTTTTCTCTCAGAACTGCACGAAAACTTGTATTCCGGCTCAAAACAACGGGATACATCGTTTTAGATCGAAACTAGCAAGATTCAATAGCATCGATTTTACAAGTCGTCGAAGAGTACACGGGAGAAAGGTGTAAACTTTTTCTCTCAGACCTGCGCCAAAACTTGTATTCTGGCTCAGAACAACGGGTTACATCGTTTTAGGTCGAAACTAGCAAGATTCACGAGCATCGATATTACAAGTCGTCGAAGAGTAGACGAGAGAAAGGTGTAAACTTTTTCTCTCAGAACTGCGCGAAGACTTGTATTCCGGCTCGAAACAACGGGTTACAACGTTTTAGATTGAAACTAGCAAGTTTCACAAGCATCGATTTTACACGTCGTCGAAGAGTACACGAGAGAAAGGTGTAAACGTTTTCTCTCAGAACTGCGCGAAAACTTGTATTCCGGCTCAAGAGAACGGGATACATCGTTTTAGATCGAAACTTGCAAGATTCACGAGCATCGATTTTACAAGTCGTCGAAGAGTAGACGAGAGAAAGGTGTAAACTTTTTCTCTCAGAACTGCACGAAAACTTGTATTCCGGCTCAAAAGAACGGGATACATCGTTTTAGATCGAAACTTGCAAGATTCACGAGCATCGATTTTACAAGTCGTCGAAGAGTAGACGAGAGAAAGGTGTAAACTTTTTCTCTCAGAACTGCACGAAAACTTGTATTCCGGCTCAAAACAACGGGATACATCGCTTTAGATCGAAACTAGTGCTACGGTTGTGCTTGTGGTTGGAACGCTCGTGCTTGGTGCGCTCGCGCTTGGAACGCGAAGAGGACGAAGTGCGTTTCTGCTGCTGGGTTTCGCGTGCCCGGTTGTTCGGCTGCGTGGCTGTAAGCTGTTTCCCTGTAAATATATTTTTCCCTTTTGGTGTGCACATCTTCACGTTACATTATTGGTGTGAGGTGCTGGGTACAGCCACAGCAAGCACGGAACTTCGCAGCGGTCGTCAGCTCGCCGGCTCTTCAACCATGACCAGCGAAGGGGCCGCTCCGCCGGCGTCCGCCAACCCGGCGTTCATCATTGCCCATCCGAGAGATCCTGGGACCTTCAACGGAACGGACGGCGTCGACGTGGAGGACTGGCTCGCAATGTACGAGCGCGTGAGCACACACAACAGGTGGGACCCGACCCTAAAGTTGGCCAACGTCATCTTCTACCTGACGGGCACTGCCAGGGTATGGTTCGATACCCACGAGGATGAACTCACCAGCTGGGATCTCTGCAAGCGCAAGCTTTGTGACCTGTTTGGTAAGCCATTCGGGCGTCAGCTCGCTGCGAAGAAGGAGCTCGCATGCCGTGCACAAACGTCCACAGAGTCCTATGTATCATACATTCAGGACATATTAGCTCTCTGCATGAAAGTCGACGCCACTATGTCAGAGTGCGACAAAGTAGGTCACGTGCTCAAAGGCATCGCAGATGACGCCTTTAACCTTCTTGTATACAAGGACTGCGGAACGGTTGACGCAATCATCAAGGAATGCCGCCGGTTCGAACAAGCGAAGAGCCGCCGAATTTCTCCGCAGTTCACGCGGTTGCCAAATACGACTGCGACGTCGTCCTGTGTAGACTCGACTCCACCGAGCCGTCTGCCGACATCTGAGAGCCTGACACGACTTGTGCGCCAAGAAGTAGAGGCAATGTCCCCCGTTGCGTTTCATCCACCCGCAACAGACAGTACTCCAGCAGTATCCCTTATACAGGCTGTCGTTCGCAAAGAATTTGCCAATCTTGGGATTCAACCTGTTTGCTCAGTTAGTGCCCCATATGCTCGCCGCATGTCCCCGGAGCTCGGTTCTGAACGTGCATACTACCCTCGACGCAGCCGCAATCCAGATGAATGGAGAACACCTGATGACAGGCCCATCTGCTTTAACTGCTCCCGAGTTGGCCACATATCTCGACACTGCCGAAGCCGTCCGTCCTCGACCTACAGCCGCTACCCGCCGGGTTCTGCATATTCCCGCCGCTCTCCCTCGCCCTCGGAAACGACCTCTTCTGGCCACAACGCTCAGACCCCGCTTACCAACCGTTCGTCGTCACCTCAGCGCCGTCGATCTCCATCGCCCCGACCTCGCCGCCCTTCGTCGCCGGCCCCATATGCCCGCTCCCGGTCGGAAAACTGATGGCTGCAGCGTCTGGGGGTGATGCTGCTCTGACGACCCGACCAGAAAACCCTCCTTTAACTCTTCATGCTCATCGGAACATCCTTAACGTCGACGTGGACGGGGTCCCTGTTACCGCTCTGATCGACACTGAGCGCACGTCTCAGTCATGAATGCTCGTCTTCGCCGTCGCCTAAGGAAAGTGCTCACTCCTGCCCCCTCAACTGTGGTCCGTGTTGCAGATGGCGGTATGTCTATTGTCGTCGGAATGTGTACTGCTCGTGTTTCAATAGCCGGCCGCCATACTTCTGTGCTCTTCACTGTCCTCGAACACTGCCCTCATGACATCATTCTCGGCCTTGACTTTCTCACCGACCATTCCGCCCTTATAGATTGCGCCACAAGCATCGTTCAACTCGCTCTACCTGTTCCTTCAGAGCCACCGGATCCAATTGTTCACCGACTGTGCACCGCTGACTTTGTCCGCCTGGACCCCGATGCCGCCACTTATGTCCGTTTCTCCTCGGTCCCGCCAGTTCCCGATGGTGACTACATCATTACTCCGGTTCCTGATGTGCCCTTTACACGCAGTGTTGCCCTTGCGCATACAGTTGTCACCATGTCGGCAAATCAAGCGTCCCTTCCGGTTCTCAACTTTGCCTCTTACGTTCAGCCGCTCCCACAAGGTATGTCGCTCGCCACGCTGTGCCCTGCTGCCGAATGCGTCGTATCGGCGGTGAGAAGCGTCCCACCCTCGTCGAACTGCCGCGACTCTGACGTCCCACCACCTGATGAATATGCAAAAATGATTGCTGCTGACCTCTTACCAGGGCAAGCTCACGACCTTCGGTATCTTCTGTCGTCTTTTCGCGACATCTTTGACTTCGATGACCGCCCTTTGGCTCGAACATCTGTGGTCGCACATCGCATCAACACCGATGACGCAGCTCCTATTCACAGACGACCCTACAGAGTGTCCAGTACAGAACGCACCATCATTCAGCAAGAGGTGGACAAGATGCTCAGTAAAGACATCATAGAGCCCTCGTCGAGCCCTTGGGCCTCACCAGTTGTGCTGGTTAAAAAGAAGGACGGCAGCTGGCGCTTTTGCGTTGATTACCGGCACCTAAACAACATAACAAAAAAAGACGTCTATCCACTCCCAAGAATAGACGATGCTTTGGACTGCCTTCACGGAGCCAAATTTTTCTCTTCAATTGACCTTCGGTCCGGGTATTGGCAAATCTCTGTTGATGACAATGACCGCGAAAAGACGGCATTCGTCACACCGGACGGCTTATATCAGTTTAAAGTTATGCCATTCGGTCTCTGTAATGCGCCAGCTACCTTCGAAAGAATGATTGACTCCTTGCTTCGCGGCTTTAAATGGTCCACATGTCTATGTTACCTCGACGATGTTGTGGTTTTTTCGCCCACGTTTACCACGCACCTCGAAAGACTGGCGAGCATTCTTTCTGTCTTCCGTCGAGCCGGGCTACAGCTCAATTCGTCGAAATGTCAATTCGGTCGCCGCCAACTCACCATTCTCGGACATCTAGTCGACGCTTCTGGTGTCCGCCCGGATCCTGTTAAAGTTAAAGCCGTCAAGGACTTCCCTATTCCCCAGTCGTCTACGGATGTGTGCAGCTTCGTCGGCCTCTGCTCGTACTTCCGCCGTTTCATCAAAAATTTTGCCGGCACCGCTCGCCCCCTGACCGACCTTCTAAAGAAAGACACCCCTTTTACCTGGGGCCCTGCCCAAGAGGAGGCCTTTTCTTCGCTAGTCGACTTACTCACCTCCCCACCTATTCTGGACCATTTTGATCCGTCGGCTCCGACTGAAGTTCGCACAGACGCCTGCGGTTATGGGATTGGCGCCGTGCTAGCCCAACGTCACCAAGGGCAAGAACGCGTTATTGCATATGCCAGCCGCCTCCTCTCTACAGCTGAGCGAAATTACTCAATTACAGAGCGCGAGTGTCTAGCTCTTGTTTGGGCCGTCGCTAAGTTCCGACCGTACCTGTTTGGCCGTGCATTCTCCGTAGTGACCGATCACCACGCCCTTTGTTGGCTGTCTTCACTGAAAGACCCCACAGGCCGGCTCGGACGTTGGACGTTGCGCCTCCAAGAGTATTCTTACACTGTTCATTACAAGTCAGGGCGTCTCCATCAAGACGCCGACTGCCTGTCTCGGCACCCTGTAGAGCCGCCTGATCCTGGAGACAACGACCTCGGCCCGTGCCTCTTCGCTATCTGCGATCTGGTTAACATCGCGGACGAGCAGCGACAAGACTCTTCCTTGCGTATTCTCATTGATCGCCTCAACTGTGCCAGCCGAGATCCTTCATTGCAACTGTTCGTCATTCAGGATGGCGTCCTATACCGCCGCAACCTTCGTCCTGACGGACCTCCGCTCCTGCTAGTCGTTCCCCAGCGTCTCCGTTCATCTGTCCTAGCGGAACTACACGACCTACCTACCGCAGGCCACCTCGGCGTCTCCCGCACATACGATCGGGTCCGACGCCGCTTCTTTTGGCCTGGTCTGTACCGCTCTGTTCGGCGTTACGTTGCCTCCTGCGACCTCTGTCAACGCAGGAAGAGACCATCAACGTTGCCTGCTGGCCTTCTACAGCCTATTGACGTACCTCTCGAACCATTCTACCGTGTTGGACTCGACCTTCTCGGACCTTTCCCGACGTCCTGCTCCGGCAACCGTTGGATTGCTGTCGCGACCGACTATGCGACCCGGTACGCTATCACGCGTGCGTTACCAACAAGTTGCGCAACCGATGTCGCCGACTTCCTATTGCAGAACGTAATCCTTCACCACGGCGCTCCACACCAATTGCTGACGGACCGCGGCCGCCACTTTTTGTCCCGAGTAGTTGACGATATCCTCCGGTCCTGTGGCACGCAGCATAAGCTCACTACAGCTTACCATCCCCAGACGAACGGGCTTACCGAGCGCCTCAACAGGACTCTGACCGATATGCTATCCATGTATATCTCGCCCGACCACCGCGATTGGGACGTTGCCCTGCCTTATGTAACATTTGCTTATAATTCGTCGCGGCATGATACCACCGGCTATTCTCCTTTCTACCTTCTGTTTGGTCGGCATCCTGCGCTGCCATTGGATACATTACTACCGAGTTCTACTGCCTCGACCACAGAGTATGCACGTGACGCCATCTCCCGAGCAACTATGGCCCGTGAAATCGCCCGAGACCGGCTCACCGCATCTCAGACCTACCAGAAGTCAGTTTACGACCGCCGGCATCGCCCAGTACACTATCCGCCGGGCTCACTCGTCCTCCTTTGGTCTCCTTCTCGCCATGTCGGTCTCTCTGAGAAACTTCTACGTCAGTACAGTGGCCCTTATCGAGTTCTCCGTCAGGTGACCGACGTGACCTACGAGATTACACCTCTTCATGCTCCGACGTCGTCCACTAGCCCTTTGACTGACGTCGTTCATGTAGTCCGTCTCAAACCGTACCACACACCTGCTACATCATCCACTTAGCACCGGGACGGTGCTTTTGCCGCCGGGAGTTATGCTACGGTTGTGCTTGTGCTTGGAACGCTCGTGCTTGGTGCGCTCGCGCTTGGAACGCGAAGAGGACGAAGTGCGTTTCTGCTGCTGGGTTTCGCGTGCCCGGTTGTTCGGCTGCGTGGCTGTAAGCTGTTTCCCTGTAAATATATTTTTCCCTTTTGGTGTGCACATCTTCACGTTACACTAGCAAGATTCAATAGCATCGATTTTACAAGTCGTCGAAGAGTACACGAGAGAAAGGTGTAAACTTTTTCTCTCAGAACTGCGCGAAAACTTGCATTCCGGCTCAAAACAACGGGATAGATCGTTGTAGATCGAAACTAGCAAGATTCACGAGCATCGATTTTACAAGTCGTCGAAGAGTACACGAGAGAAAGTTTAAACGTTTTCTCTCAGAACTGCGCGAAAACTTGTATTCCGGCTCAAAAGAACGGGATACATCGTTTTAGATCGAAACTTGCAAGATTCACGAGCATCGATTTTACAAGTCGTCGAAGAGTAGACGAGAGAAAGGTGTAAACTTTTTCTCTCAGAACTGCACGAAAACTTGTATTCCGGCTCAAAACAACGGGATACATCGTTTTAGATCGAAACTAGCAAGATTCAATAGATTCGATATTACAAGTCGTCGAAGAGTAGACGAGAGAAAGGTGTAAACTTTTTCTCCCAGAACTGCACGAAAACTTGTATTCCGGCTCAAAACAAAGGGATACATCGTTTTAGTTCGAAACTAGCAAGATTCATTAGCATCGATTTTAGAAGTCGTCGAAGAGTACCCGAGAGAAAGGTGTATACTTTTTCTCTCAGAACTGCGCGAAAACTTGTATTCCGGCTGAAAACAACGGGATACATCGTTTTAGATCGAAACTTGCAAGATTCACGAGCATCGATTTTACAAGTCGTCGAAGAGTAGACGAGAGAAAGGTGTAAACTTTTTCTCTCAGAACTGCACAAAAACTTGTTTTCCGGCTCAAAATAACGGGATACATCGTTTTATATTGAAACTAGCAAGATTCAATAGCATCGATTTTACAAGTCGTCGAAGAGTAGACGAGAGAAAGGTGTAAACGTTTTCTCTCAGAACTGCGCGAAAACTTGTATTGCGGCTCAAAACAACGGGATTCATCGTTTTAGATCGAAACTAGCAAGATTCACGAGCATCGATTTTACAAGTCGTCGAAGAGTACACGAGAGAAAGGTGTAAACTTTTTCTCTCAGAACTGCGCGAAAACTTGTATTCCGGCTCAAAACAACGGGATTCATCGTTTTAGATCGAAACTAGCAAGATTCACGAGCATCGATTTTACAAGTCGTCGAAGAGTACACGAGAGAAAGGTGTAAACTTTTTCTCTCAGAACTGCGCCAAAACTTGTATTCTGGCTCAGAACAACGGGTTACATCGTTTTAGGTCGAAACTAGCAAGATTCACGAGCATCGATATTACAAGTCGTCGAAGAGTAGACGAGAGAAAGGTGTAAACTTTTTCTCTCAGAACTGCGCGAAGACTTGTATTCCGGCTCGAAACAACGGGTTACATCGTTTTAGATCGAAACTAGCAAGATTCACAAGCATCGATTTTACACGTCGTCGAAGAGTACACGAGAGAAAGGTGTAAACGTTTTCTCTCAGAACTGCGCGAAAACTTGCATTCCGTCTCAAAAGAACGGGATACATCGTTTTAGATCGAAACTTGCAAGATTCACGAGCATCGATTTTACACGTCGTCGAAGAGTACACGAGAGAAAGGTGTAAACGTTTTCTCTCAGAACTGCGCGAAAACTTGTATTCCGGCTCAAAAGAACGGGATACATCGTTTTAGATCGAAACTTGCAAGATTCACGAGCATCGATTTTACAAGTCGTCGAAGAGTAGACGAGAGAAAGGTGTAAACTTTTTCTCTCAGAACTGCACGAAAACTTGTATTCCGGCTCAAAACAGCGGGACACATCGTTTTAGATCGAAACTAGCAAGATTCAATAGCATCGATTTTACAAGTCGTCGAAGAGTACACGAGAGAAAGGTGTAAACTTTTTCTCTCAGAACTGCGCGAAAACTTGCATTCCGGCTCAAAACAACGGGATACATCGTTGTAGATCGAAACTAGCAAGATTCACGAGCATCGATTTTACAAGTCGTCGAATAGTAGACGAGAGAAAGGTGTAAACTTTTTCTCTCAGAACTGCGCCAAAACTTGTATTCCGGCTCAGAACAATGGGTTACATCGTTTTAGATCGAAACTAGCAAGATTTACGAGCATCGATATTACAAGTCGTCGAAGAGTAGACGAGAGAAAGGTGTAAACTTTTTCTCTCAGAACTGCGCGAAAACTTCTATTCCAGCTCAAAACAACGGGATACATCGTTGTAGATCGAAACTAGCAAGATTCACGAGCATTGATTTTACAAGTCGTCGAAGAGTAGACGAGAGAAAGGTGTAAACTTTTTCTCTCAGAACTGCACGAAAACTTGTTTTCCGGCTCAAAATAACGGGATACATCGTTTTAGATCGAAACTAGCAAGATTCAATAGCATCAATTTTACAAGTCGTCGAAGAGTAGACGAGAGAAAGGTGTAAACGTTTTCTCTCAGAACTGCGCGAAAACTTCTATTCCGGCTCAAAACAACGGGATACATCGTTTTAGATCGACACAAGCAAGATTCACGAGCATCGATTTTACTAGTCGTCGAAGAGTAGAAGAGAGAAAGGTGTAAACTTTTTCTCTCAGAACCTCGCGAAAACTTGTATTCCGGCTCAAAACAACGGGGTACATCGTTTTAGATCGAAACTTGCAAGATTCACGAGCATCAATTTTACAAGTCGTCGAAGAGTAGACGAGAGAAAGGTGTAAACTTTTTCTCTCAGAACTGCGCGAAAACTTGTATTGCGGCTCAAAACATTGGGATTCATCGTTTTAGATCGAAACTAGCAAGATTCACGAGCATCGATTTTACAGGTCGTCGAAGAGTACACGAGAGAAAGGTGTAAACTTTTTCTCTCAGAACTGCGCGAAAACTTGTATTCCGGCTCAAAACAACGGGATACATCGTTTTAGATCGAAACTTGCAAGATTCACGAGCATCGATATTACAAGTCGTCGAAGAGTAGACGAGAGAAAGGTGTAAACTTTTTCTCTCAGAACTGCGCGAAGACTTGTATTCCGGCTCGAAACAACGGGTTACATTGTTTTAGATCGAAACTAGCAAGATTCACAAGCATCGATTTTACACGTCGTCGAAGAGTACACGAGAGAAAGGTGTAAACGTTTTCTCTCAGAACTGCGCGAAAACTTGTATTCCGTCTCAAAAGAACGGGATACATCGTTTTAGATCGAAACTTGCAAGATTCACGAGCATCGATTTTACACGTCATCGAAGAGTACACGAGAGAAAGGTGTAAACGTTTTCTCTCAGAACTGCGCGAAAACTTGTATTCCGGCTCAAAAGAACGGGATACATTTCGGCTCAAAACAACGGGATACATCGTTTCAGGTCGAAACTAGCAAGATTCACGAGCATCGATTTTACAAGTCGTCGAATATAGACGAGAAAAAGGTGTAAACTTTTTCTCTCAGAACTGCACGAAAACTTGTATTCCGGCTCAAAACAACGGGATACATCGTTTTAGATCGAAACTAGCAAGTTTCAATAGCATCGATTTTACAAGTCGTCGAAGAGTACACGAGAGAAAGGTGTAAACTTTTTCGCTCAGAACTGCGCGAAAACTTGTATTCCGGCTCAAAACAACGGGATACATCGTTTTAGATCGAAAGTAGCAAGATTCACGAGCATCAATTTTACAAGTCTTCGAAGAGTAGACGAGAGAAAGGTGTAAACTTTTTCTCTCAGAACTGCGCGAAAACTTGTATTCCGGCTCAAAACAACGGGATACGTCGTTTTAGATTGAAACTAGCAAGATTCACGAGCATCGATTTTACAAGTCGTCGAAGAGTAGACGAGAGAAAGGTGTAAACTTTTTCTCTCAGAACTGCGCGAAAACTTGTATTCCGGCTCGAAACAACAAGTTACATCGTTTTAGATCGAAACTTGCAAGATTCACGAGCATCGATTTTACAAGTCGTCGAAGAGTAGACGAGAGAAAGCTGTAAACTTTTTCTCTCAGAACTGCGCGAAAACTTGTATTCCGGCTCAAAACAGCGGGATTCATCGTTTTAGATCGAAACTAGCAAGATTCACGAGCATCGATTTTACAAGTCGTCGAAGAGTACACGAGAGAAAGGTGTAAACTTTTTGTCTCAGAACTGCGCGAAAACTTGTATTTCGGCTCAAAACAACGGGATACATCGTTTTAGATCAAATCTTGCAAGATTCACGAGCATCGATTTCACAAGTCTTCGAAGAGTAGACGAGAGAAAGGTGTAAACTTTTTCTCTCAGAACTGCGCGAAAACTTGTATTCCGGCTCAAAACAACGGGATACATAGTTTTAGATCGAAACTAGCATGATTCACGAGCATCGATTTTACAAGTCTTCGAAGAGCACACGAGAGAAAGGCGTAAACTTTTTCTCTCAGAACTGCGCGAAAACTTGTATTCCGGCTTAAAACAACGGGATACATCGTTTTAGATCGAAACCAGCAAGATTCACGAGCATCGATTTTAACAGTCGTCGAAGAGTAGACGAGAGAAAGGTGTAAACTTTTTCTCCCTGAACTGCACGAAAACTTGTATTCTGGCTCAGAACAACGGGTTACATCGTTTTAGGTCGAAACTAGCAAGATTCACGAGCATCGATATTACAAGTCGTCGAAGAGTAGACGAGAGAAAGGTGTAAACTTTTTCTCTCAGAACTGCGCGAAGACTTGTATTCCGGCTCGAAACAACGGGATACATCGCTTTAGATCGAAACTAGTGCTACGGTTGTGCTTGTGGTTGGAACGCTCGTGCTTGGTGCGCTCGCGCTTGGAACGCGAAGAGGACGAAGTGCGTTTCTGCTGCTGGGTTTCGCGTGCCCGGTTGTTCGGCTGCGTGGCTGTAAGCTGTTTCCCTGTAAATATATTTTTCCCTTTTGGTGTGCACATCTTCACGTTACATTATTGGTGTGAGGTGCTGGGTACAGCCACAGCAAGCACGGAACTTCGCAGCGGTCGTCAGCTCGCCGGCTCTTCAACCATGACCAGCGAAGGGGCCGCTCCGCCGGCGTCCGCCAACCCGGCGTTCATCATTGCCCATCCGAGAGATCCTGGGACCTTCAACGGAACGGACGGCGTCGACGTGGAGGACTGGCTCGCAATGTACGAGCGCGTGAGCACACACAACAGGTGGGACCCGACCCTAAAGTTGGCCAACGTCATCTTCTACCTGACGGGCACTGCCAGGGTATGGTTCGATACCCACGAGGATGAACTCACCAGCTGGGATCTCTGCAAGCGCAAGCTTTGTGACCTGTTTGGTAAGCCATTCGGGCGTCAGCTCGCTGCGAAGAAGGAGCTCGCATGCCGTGCACAAACGTCCACAGAGTCCTATGTATCATACATTCAGGACATATTAGCTCTCTGCATGAAAGTCGACGCCACTATGTCAGAGTGCGACAAAGTAGGTCACGTGCTCAAAGGCATCGCAGATGACGCCTTTAACCTTCTTGTATACAAGGACTGCGGAACGGTTGACGCAATCATCAAGGAATGCCGCCGGTTCGAACAAGCGAAGAGCCGCCGAATTTCTCCGCAGTTCACGCGGTTGCCAAATACGACTGCGACGTCGTCCTGTGTAGACTCGACTCCACCGAGCCGTCTGCCGACATCTGAGAGCCTGACACGACTTGTGCGCCAAGAAGTAGAGGCAATGTCCCCCGTTGCGTTTCATCCACCCGCAACAGACAGTACTCCAGCAGTATCCCTTATACAGGCTGTCGTTCGCAAAGAATTTGCCAATCTTGGGATTCAACCTGTTTGCTCAGTTAGTGCCCCATATGCTCGCCGCATGTCCCCGGAGCTCGGTTCTGAACGTGCATACTACCCTCGACGCAGCCGCAATCCAGATGAATGGAGAACACCTGATGACAGGCCCATCTGCTTTAACTGCTCCCGAGTTGGCCACATATCTCGACACTGCCGAAGCCGTCCGTCCTCGACCTACAGCCGCTACCCGCCGGGTTCTGCATATTCCCGCCGCTCTCCCTCGCCCTCGGAAACGACCTCTTCTGGCCACAACGCTCAGACCCCGCTTACCAACCGTTCGTCGTCACCTCAGCGCCGTCGATCTCCATCGCCCCGACCTCGCCGCCCTTCGTCGCCGGCCCCATATGCCCGCTCCCGGTCGGAAAACTGATGGCTGCAGCGTCTGGGGGTGATGCTGCTCTGACGACCCGACCAGAAAACCCTCCTTTAACTCTTCATGCTCATCGGAACATCCTTAACGTCGACGTGGACGGGGTCCCTGTTACCGCTCTGATCGACACTGAGCGCACGTCTCAGTCATGAATGCTCGTCTTCGCCGTCGCCTAAGGAAAGTGCTCACTCCTGCCCCCTCAACTGTGGTCCGTGTTGCAGATGGCGGTATGTCTATTGTCGTCGGAATGTGTACTGCTCGTGTTTCAATAGCCGGCCGCCATACTTCTGTGCTCTTCACTGTCCTCGAACACTGCCCTCATGACATCATTCTCGGCCTTGACTTTCTCACCGACCATTCCGCCCTTATAGATTGCGCCACAAGCATCGTTCAACTCGCTCTACCTGTTCCTTCAGAGCCACCGGATCCAATTGTTCACCGACTGTGCACCGCTGACTTTGTCCGCCTGGACCCCGATGCCGCCACTTATGTCCGTTTCTCCTCGGTCCCGCCAGTTCCCGATGGTGACTACATCATTACTCCGGTTCCTGATGTGCCCTTTACACGCAGTGTTGCCCTTGCGCATACAGTTGTCACCATGTCGGCAAATCAAGCGTCCCTTCCGGTTCTCAACTTTGCCTCTTACGTTCAGCCGCTCCCACAAGGTATGTCGCTCGCCACGCTGTGCCCTGCTGCCGAATGCGTCGTATCGGCGGTGAGAAGCGTCCCACCCTCGTCGAACTGCCGCGACTCTGACGTCCCACCACCTGATGAATATGCAAAAATGATTGCTGCTGACCTCTTACCAGGGCAAGCTCACGACCTTCGGTATCTTCTGTCGTCTTTTCGCGACATCTTTGACTTCGATGACCGCCCTTTGGCTCGAACATCTGTGGTCGCACATCGCATCAACACCGATGACGCAGCTCCTATTCACAGACGACCCTACAGAGTGTCCAGTACAGAACGCACCATCATTCAGCAAGAGGTGGACAAGATGCTCAGTAAAGACATCATAGAGCCCTCGTCGAGCCCTTGGGCCTCACCAGTTGTGCTGGTTAAAAAGAAGGACGGCAGCTGGCGCTTTTGCGTTGATTACCGGCACCTAAACAACATAACAAAAAAAGACGTCTATCCACTCCCAAGAATAGACGATGCTTTGGACTGCCTTCACGGAGCCAAATTTTTCTCTTCAATTGACCTTCGGTCCGGGTATTGGCAAATCTCTGTTGATGACAATGACCGCGAAAAGACGGCATTCGTCACACCGGACGGCTTATATCAGTTTAAAGTTATGCCATTCGGTCTCTGTAATGCGCCAGCTACCTTCGAAAGAATGATTGACTCCTTGCTTCGCGGCTTTAAATGGTCCACATGTCTATGTTACCTCGACGATGTTGTGGTTTTTTCGCCCACGTTTACCACGCACCTCGAAAGACTGGCGAGCATTCTTTCTGTCTTCCGTCGAGCCGGGCTACAGCTCAATTCGTCGAAATGTCAATTCGGTCGCCGCCAACTCACCATTCTCGGACATCTAGTCGACGCTTCTGGTGTCCGCCCGGATCCTGTTAAAGTTAAAGCCGTCAAGGACTTCCCTATTCCCCAGTCGTCTACGGATGTGTGCAGCTTCGTCGGCCTCTGCTCGTACTTCCGCCGTTTCATCAAAAATTTTGCCGGCACCGCTCGCCCCCTGACCGACCTTCTAAAGAAAGACACCCCTTTTACCTGGGGCCCTGCCCAAGAGGAGGCCTTTTCTTCGCTAGTCGACTTACTCACCTCCCCACCTATTCTGGACCATTTTGATCCGTCGGCTCCGACTGAAGTTCGCACAGACGCCTGCGGTTATGGGATTGGCGCCGTGCTAGCCCAACGTCACCAAGGGCAAGAACGCGTTATTGCATATGCCAGCCGCCTCCTCTCTACAGCTGAGCGAAATTACTCAATTACAGAGCGCGAGTGTCTAGCTCTTGTTTGGGCCGTCGCTAAGTTCCGACCGTACCTGTTTGGCCGTGCATTCTCCGTAGTGACCGATCACCACGCCCTTTGTTGGCTGTCTTCACTGAAAGACCCCACAGGCCGGCTCGGACGTTGGACGTTGCGCCTCCAAGAGTATTCTTACACTGTTCATTACAAGTCAGGGCGTCTCCATCAAGACGCCGACTGCCTGTCTCGGCACCCTGTAGAGCCGCCTGATCCTGGAGACAACGACCTCGGCCCGTGCCTCTTCGCTATCTGCGATCTGGTTAACATCGCGGACGAGCAGCGACAAGACTCTTCCTTGCGTATTCTCATTGATCGCCTCAACTGTGCCAGCCGAGATCCTTCATTGCAACTGTTCGTCATTCAGGATGGCGTCCTATACCGCCGCAACCTTCGTCCTGACGGACCTCCGCTCCTGCTAGTCGTTCCCCAGCGTCTCCGTTCATCTGTCCTAGCGGAACTACACGACCTACCTACCGCAGGCCACCTCGGCGTCTCCCGCACATACGATCGGGTCCGACGCCGCTTCTTTTGGCCTGGTCTGTACCGCTCTGTTCGGCGTTACGTTGCCTCCTGCGACCTCTGTCAACGCAGGAAGAGACCATCAACGTTGCCTGCTGGCCTTCTACAGCCTATTGACGTACCTCTCGAACCATTCTACCGTGTTGGACTCGACCTTCTCGGACCTTTCCCGACGTCCTGCTCCGGCAACCGTTGGATTGCTGTCGCGACCGACTATGCGACCCGGTACGCTATCACGCGTGCGTTACCAACAAGTTGCGCAACCGATGTCGCCGACTTCCTATTGCAGAACGTAATCCTTCACCACGGCGCTCCACACCAATTGCTGACGGACCGCGGCCGCCACTTTTTGTCCCGAGTAGTTGACGATATCCTCCGGTCCTGTGGCACGCAGCATAAGCTCACTACAGCTTACCATCCCCAGACGAACGGGCTTACCGAGCGCCTCAACAGGACTCTGACCGATATGCTATCCATGTATATCTCGCCCGACCACCGCGATTGGGACGTTGCCCTGCCTTATGTAACATTTGCTTATAATTCGTCGCGGCATGATACCACCGGCTATTCTCCTTTCTACCTTCTGTTTGGTCGGCATCCTGCGCTGCCATTGGATACATTACTACCGAGTTCTACTGCCTCGACCACAGAGTATGCACGTGACGCCATCTCCCGAGCAACTATGGCCCGTGAAATCGCCCGAGACCGGCTCACCGCATCTCAGACCTACCAGAAGTCAGTTTACGACCGCCGGCATCGCCCAGTACACTATCCGCCGGGCTCACTCGTCCTCCTTTGGTCTCCTTCTCGCCATGTCGGTCTCTCTGAGAAACTTCTACGTCAGTACAGTGGCCCTTATCGAGTTCTCCGTCAGGTGACCGACGTGACCTACGAGATTACACCTCTTCATGCTCCGACGTCGTCCACTAGCCCTTTGACTGACGTCGTTCATGTAGTCCGTCTCAAACCGTACCACACACCTGCTACATCATCCACTTAGCACCGGGACGGTGCTTTTGCCGCCGGGAGTTATGCTACGGTTGTGCTTGTGCTTGGAACGCTCGTGCTTGGTGCGCTCGCGCTTGGAACGCGAAGAGGACGAAGTGCGTTTCTGCTGCTGGGTTTCGCGTGCCCGGTTGTTCGGCTGCGTGGCTGTAAGCTGTTTCCCTGTAAATATATTTTTCCCTTTTGGTGTGCACATCTTCACGTTACACTAGCAAGATTCAATAGCATCGATTTTACAAGTCGTCGAAGAGTACACGAGAGAAAGGTGTAAACTTTTTCTCTCAGAACTGCGCGAAAACTTGCATTCCGGCTCAAAACAACGGGATAGATCGTTGTAGATCGAAACTAGCAAGATTCACGAGCATCGATTTTACAAGTCGTCGAAGAGTACACGAGAGAAAGTTTAAACGTTTTCTCTCAGAACTGCGCGAAAACTTGTATTCCGGCTCAAAAGAACGGGATACATCGTTTTAGATCGAAACTTGCAAGATTCACGAGCATCGATTTTACAAGTCGTCGAAGAGTAGACGAGAGAAAGGTGTAAACTTTTTCTCTCAGAACTGCACGAAAACTTGTATTCCGGCTCAAAACAACGGGATACATCGTTTTAGATCGAAACTAGCAAGATTCAATAGATTCGATATTACAAGTCGTCGAAGAGTAGACGAGAGAAAGGTGTAAACTTTTTCTCCCAGAACTGCACGAAAACTTGTATTCCGGCTCAAAACAAAGGGATACATCGTTTTAGTTCGAAACTAGCAAGATTCATTAGCATCGATTTTAGAAGTCGTCGAAGAGTACCCGAGAGAAAGGTGTATACTTTTTCTCTCAGAACTGCGCGAAAACTTGTATTCCGGCTGAAAACAACGGGATACATCGTTTTAGATCGAAACTTGCAAGATTCACGAGCATCGATTTTACAAGTCGTCGAAGAGTAGACGAGAGAAAGGTGTAAACTTTTTCTCTCAGAACTGCACAAAAACTTGTTTTCCGGCTCAAAATAACGGGATACATCGTTTTATATTGAAACTAGCAAGATTCAATAGCATCGATTTTACAAGTCGTCGAAGAGTAGACGAGAGAAAGGTGTAAACGTTTTCTCTCAGAACTGCGCGAAAACTTGTATTGCGGCTCAAAACAACGGGATTCATCGTTTTAGATCGAAACTAGCAAGATTCACGAGCATCGATTTTACAAGTCGTCGAAGAGTACACGAGAGAAAGGTGTAAACTTTTTCTCTCAGAACTGCGCGAAAACTTGTATTCCGGCTCAAAACAACGGGATTCATCGTTTTAGATCGAAACTAGCAAGATTCACGAGCATCGATTTTACAAGTCGTCGAAGAGTACACGAGAGAAAGGTGTAAACTTTTTCTCTCAGAACTGCGCCAAAACTTGTATTCTGGCTCAGAACAACGGGTTACATCGTTTTAGGTCGAAACTAGCAAGATTCACGAGCATCGATATTACAAGTCGTCGAAGAGTAGACGAGAGAAAGGTGTAAACTTTTTCTCTCAGAACTGCGCGAAGACTTGTATTCCGGCTCGAAACAACGGGTTACATCGTTTTAGATCGAAACTAGCAAGATTCACAAGCATCGATTTTACACGTCGTCGAAGAGTACACGAGAGAAAGGTGTAAACGTTTTCTCTCAGAACTGCGCGAAAACTTGCATTCCGTCTCAAAAGAACGGGATACATCGTTTTAGATCGAAACTTGCAAGATTCACGAGCATCGATTTTACACGTCGTCGAAGAGTACACGAGAGAAAGGTGTAAACGTTTTCTCTCAGAACTGCGCGAAAACTTGTATTCCGGCTCAAAAGAACGGGATACATCGTTTTAGATCGAAACTTGCAAGATTCACGAGCATCGATTTTACAAGTCGTCGAAGAGTAGACGAGAGAAAGGTGTAAACTTTTTCTCTCAGAACTGCACGAAAACTTGTATTCCGGCTCAAAACAGCGGGACACATCGTTTTAGATCGAAACTAGCAAGATTCAATAGCATCGATTTTACAAGTCGTCGAAGAGTACACGAGAGAAAGGTGTAAACTTTTTCTCTCAGAACTGCGCGAAAACTTGCATTCCGGCTCAAAACAACGGGATACATCGTTGTAGATCGAAACTAGCAAGATTCACGAGCATCGATTTTACAAGTCGTCGAATAGTAGACGAGAGAAAGGTGTAAACTTTTTCTCTCAGAACTGCGCCAAAACTTGTATTCCGGCTCAGAACAATGGGTTACATCGTTTTAGATCGAAACTAGCAAGATTTACGAGCATCGATATTACAAGTCGTCGAAGAGTAGACGAGAGAAAGGTGTAAACTTTTTCTCTCAGAACTGCGCGAAAACTTCTATTCCAGCTCAAAACAACGGGATACATCGTTGTAGATCGAAACTAGCAAGATTCACGAGCATTGATTTTACAAGTCGTCGAAGAGTAGACGAGAGAAAGGTGTAAACTTTTTCTCTCAGAACTGCACGAAAACTTGTTTTCCGGCTCAAAATAACGGGATACATCGTTTTAGATCGAAACTAGCAAGATTCAATAGCATCAATTTTACAAGTCGTCGAAGAGTAGACGAGAGAAAGGTGTAAACGTTTTCTCTCAGAACTGCGCGAAAACTTCTATTCCGGCTCAAAACAACGGGATACATCGTTTTAGATCGACACAAGCAAGATTCACGAGCATCGATTTTACTAGTCGTCGAAGAGTAGAAGAGAGAAAGGTGTAAACTTTTTCTCTCAGAACCTCGCGAAAACTTGTATTCCGGCTCAAAACAACGGGTTACATCGTTTTAGATCGAAACTTGCAAGATTCACGAGCATCAATTTTACAAGTCGTCGAAGAGTAGACGAGAGAAAGGTGTAAACTTTTTCTCTCAGAACTGCGCGAAAACTTGTATTGCGGCTCAAAACATTGGGATTCATCGTTTTAGATCGAAACTAGCAAGATTCACGAGCATCGATTTTACAGGTCGTCGAAGAGTACACGAGAGAAAGGTGTAAACTTTTTCTCTCAGAACTGCGCGAAAACTTGTATTCCGGCTCAAAACAACGGGATACATCGTTTTAGATCGAAACTTGCAAGATTCACGAGCATCGATATTACAAGTCGTCGAAGAGTAGACGAGAGAAAGGTGTAAACTTTTTCTCTCAGAACTGCGCGAAGACTTGTATTCCGGCTCGAAACAACGGGTTACATTGTTTTAGATCGAAACTAGCAAGATTCACAAGCATCGATTTTACACGTCGTCGAAGAGTACACGAGAGAAAGGTGTAAACGTTTTCTCTCAGAACTGCGCGAAAACTTGTATTCCGTCTCAAAAGAACGGGATACATCGTTTTAGATCGAAACTTGCAAGATTCACGAGCATCGATTTTACACGTCATCGAAGAGTACACGAGAGAAAGGTGTAAACGTTTTCTCTCAGAACTGCGCGAAAACTTGTATTCCGGCTCAAAAGAACGGGATACATTTCGGCTCAAAACAACGGGATACATCGTTTCAGGTCGAAACTAGCAAGATTCACGAGCATCGATTTTACAAGTCGTCGAATATAGACGAGAAAAAGGTGTAAACTTTTTCTCTCAGAACTGCACGAAAACTTGTATTCCGGCTCAAAACAACGGGATACATCGTTTTAGATCGAAACTAGCAAGTTTCAATAGCATCGATTTTACAAGTCGTCGAAGAGTACACGAGAGAAAGGTGTAAACTTTTTCGCTCAGAACTGCGCGAAAACTTGTATTCCGGCTCAAAACAACGGGATACATCGTTTTAGATCGAAAGTAGCAAGATTCACGAGCATCAATTTTACAAGTCTTCGAAGAGTAGACGAGAGAAAGGTGTAAACTTTTTCTCTCAGAACTGCGCGAAAACTTGTATTCCGGCTCAAAACAACGGGATACGTCGTTTTAGATTGAAACTAGCAAGATTCACGAGCATCGATTTTACAAGTCGTCGAAGAGTAGACGAGAGAAAGGTGTAAACTTTTTCTCTCAGAACTGCGCGAAAACTTGTATTCCGGCTCGAAACAACAAGTTACATCGTTTTAGATCGAAACTTGCAAGATTCACGAGCATCGATTTTACAAGTCGTCGAAGAGTAGACGAGAGAAAGCTGTAAACTTTTTCTCTCAGAACTGCGCGAAAACTTGTATTCCGGCTCAAAACAGCGGGATTCATCGTTTTAGATCGAAACTAGCAAGATTCACGAGCATCGATTTTACAAGTCGTCGAAGAGTACACGAGAGAAAGGTGTAAACTTTTTGTCTCAGAACTGCGCGAAAACTTGTATTTCGGCTCAAAACAACGGGATACATCGTTTTAGATCAAATCTTGCAAGATTCACGAGCATCGATTTCACAAGTCTTCGAAGAGTAGACGAGAGAAAGGTGTAAACTTTTTCTCTCAGAACTGCGCGAAAACTTGTATTCCGGCTCAAAACAACGGGATACATAGTTTTAGATCGAAACTAGCATGATTCACGAGCATCGATTTTACAAGTCTTCGAAGAGCACACGAGAGAAAGGCGTAAACTTTTTCTCTCAGAACTGCGCGAAAACTTGTATTCCGGCTTAAAACAACGGGATACATCGTTTTAGATCGAAACCAGCAAGATTCACGAGCATCGATTTTAACAGTCGTCGAAGAGTAGACGAGAGAAAGGTGTAAACTTTTTCTCCCTGAACTGCACGAAAACTTGTATTCTGGCTCAGAACAACGGGTTACATCGTTTTAGGTCGAAACTAGCAAGATTCACGAGCATCGATATTACAAGTCGTCGAAGAGTAGACGAGAGAAAGGTGTAAACTTTTTCTCTCAGAACTGCGCGAAGACTTGTATTCCGGCTCGAAACAACGGGTTACAACGTTTTAGATTGAAACTAGCAAGTTTCACAAGCATCGATTTTACACGTCGTCGAAGAGTACACGAGAGAAAGGTGTAAACGTTTTCTCTCAGAACTGCGCGAAAACTTGTATTCCGGCTCAAGAGAACGGGATACATCGTTTTAGATCGAAACTTGCAAGATTCACGAGCATCGATTTTACAAGTCGTCGAAGAGTAGACGAGAGAAAGGTGTAAACTTTTTCTCTCAGAACTGCACGAAAACTTGTATTCCGGCTCAAAAGAACGGGATACATCGTTTTAGATCGAAACTTGCAAGATTCACGAGCATCGATTTTACAAGTCGTCGAAGAGTAGACGAGAGAAAGGTGTAAACTTTTTCTCTCAGAACTGCACGAAAACTTGTATTCCGGCTCAAAACAACGGGATACATCGCTTTAGATCGAAACTAGTGCTACGGTTGTGCTTGTGGTTGGAACGCTCGTGCTTGGTGCGCTCGCGCTTGGAACGCGAAGAGGACGAAGTGCGTTTCTGCTGCTGGGTTTCGCGTGCCCGGTTGTTCGGCTGCGTGGCTGTAAGCTGTTTCCCTGTAAATATATTTTTCCCTTTTGGTGTGCACATCTTCACGTTACATTATTGGTGTGAGGTGCTGGGTACAGCCACAGCAAGCACGGAACTTCGCAGCGGTCGTCAGCTCGCCGGCTCTTCAACCATGACCAGCGAAGGGGCCGCTCCGCCGGCGTCCGCCAACCCGGCGTTCATCATTGCCCATCCGAGAGATCCTGGGACCTTCAACGGAACGGACGGCGTCGACGTGGAGGACTGGCTCGCAATGTACGAGCGCGTGAGCACACACAACAGGTGGGACCCGACCCTAAAGTTGGCCAACGTCATCTTCTACCTGACGGGCACTGCCAGGGTATGGTTCGATACCCACGAGGATGAACTCACCAGCTGGGATCTCTGCAAGCGCAAGCTTTGTGACCTGTTTGGTAAGCCATTCGGGCGTCAGCTCGCTGCGAAGAAGGAGCTCGCATGCCGTGCACAAACGTCCACAGAGTCCTATGTATCATACATTCAGGACATATTAGCTCTCTGCATGAAAGTCGACGCCACTATGTCAGAGTGCGACAAAGTAGGTCACGTGCTCAAAGGCATCGCAGATGACGCCTTTAACCTTCTTGTATACAAGGACTGCGGAACGGTTGACGCAATCATCAAGGAATGCCGCCGGTTCGAACAAGCGAAGAGCCGCCGAATTTCTCCGCAGTTCACGCGGTTGCCGAATACGACTGCGACGTCGTCCTGTGTAGACTCGACTCCACCGAGCCGTCTGCCGACATCTGAGAGCCTGACACGACTTGTGCGCCAAGAAGTAGAGGCAATGTCCCCCGTTGCGTTTCATCCACCCGCAACAGACAGTACTCCAGCAGTATCCCTTATACAGGCTGTCGTTCGCAAAGAATTTGCCAATCTTGGGATTCAACCTGTTTGCTCAGTTAGTGCCCCATATGCTCGCCGCATGTCCCCGGAGCTCGGTTCTGAACGTGCATACTACCCTCGACGCAGCCGCAATCCAGATGAATGGAGAACACCTGATGACAGGCCCATCTGCTTTAACTGCTCCCGAGTTGGCCACATATCTCGACACTGCCGAAGCCGTCCGTCCTCGACCTACAGCCGCTACCCGCCGGGTTCTGCATATTCCCGCCGCTCTCCCTCGCCCTCGGAAACGACCTCTTCTGGCCACAACGCTCAGACCCCGCTTACCAACCGTTCGTCGTCACCTCAGCGCCGTCGATCTCCATCGCCCCGACCTCGCCGCCCTTCGTCGCCGGCCCCATATGCCCGCTCCCGGTCGGAAAACTGATGGCTGCAGCGTCTGGGGGTGATGCTGCTCTGACGACCCGACCAGAAAACCCTCCTTTAACTCTTCATGCTCATCGGAACATCCTTAACGTCGACGTGGACGGGGTCCCTGTTACCGCTCTGATCGACACTGAGCGCACGTCTCAGTCATGAATGCTCGTCTTCGCCGTCGCCTAAGGAAAGTGCTCACTCCTGCCCCCTCAACTGTGGTCCGTGTTGCAGATGGCGGTATGTCTATTGTCGTCGGAATGTGTACTGCTCGTGTTTCAATAGCCGGCCGCCATACTTCTGTGCTCTTCACTGTCCTCGAACACTGCCCTCATGACATCATTCTCGGCCTTGACTTTCTCACCGACCATTCCGCCCTTATAGATTGCGCCACAAGCATCGTTCAACTCGCTCTACCTGTTCCTTCAGAGCCACCGGATCCAATTGTTCACCGACTGTGCACCGCTGACTTTGTCCGCCTGGACCCCGATGCCGCCACTTATGTCCGTTTCTCCTCGGTCCCGCCAGTTCCCGATGGTGACTACATCATTACTCCGGTTCCTGATGTGCCCTTTACACGCAGTGTTGCCCTTGCGCATACAGTTGTCACCATGTCGGCAAATCAAGCGTCCCTTCCGGTTCTCAACTTTGCCTCTTACGTTCAGCCGCTCCCACAAGGTATGTCGCTCGCCACGCTGTGCCCTGCTGCCGAATGCGTCGTATCGGCGGTGAGAAGCGTCCCACCCTCGTCGAACTGCCGCGACTCTGACGTCCCATCACCTGATGAATATGCAAAAATGATTGCTGCTGACCTCTTACCAGGGCAAGCTCACGACCTTCGGTATCTTCTGTCGTCTTTTCGCGACATCTTTGACTTCGATGACCGCCCTTTGGCTCGAACATCTGTGGTCGCACATCGCATCGACACCGATGACGCAGCTCCTATTCACAGACGACCCTACAGAGTGTCCAGTACAGAACGCACCATCATTCAGCAAGAGGTGGACAAGATGCTCAGTAAAGACATCATAGAGCCCTCGTCGAGCCCTTGGGCCTCACCAGTTGTGCTGGTTAAAAAGAAGGACGGCAGCTGGCGCTTTTGCGTTGATTACCGGCACCTAAACAACATAACAAAAAAAGACGTCTATCCACTCCCAAGAATAGACGATGCTTTGGACTGCCTTCACGGAGCCAAATTTTTCTCTTCAATTGACCTTCGGTCCGGGTATTGGCAAATCTCTGTTGATGACAATGACCGCGAAAAGACGGCATTCGTCACACCGGACGGCTTATATCAGTTTAAAGTTATGCCATTCGGTCTCTGTAATGCGCCAGCTACCTTCGAAAGAATGATGGACTCCTTGCTTCGCGGCTTTAAATGGTCCACATGTCTATGTTACCTCGACGATGTTGTGGTTTTTTCGCCCACGTTTACCACGCACCTCGAAAGACTGGCGAGCATTCTTTCTGTCTTCCGTCGAGCCGGGCTACAGCTCAATTCGTCGAAATGTCAATTCGGTCGCCGCCAACTCACCATTCTCGGACATCTAGTCGACGCTTCTGGTGTCCGCCCGGATCCTGTTAAAGTTAAAGCCGTCAAGGACTTCCCTATTCCCCAGTCGTCTACGGATGTGCGCAGCTTCGTCGGCCTCTGCTCGTACTTCCGCCGTTTCATCAAAAATTTTGCCGGCACCGCTCGCCCCCTGACCGACCTTCTAAAGAAAGACACCCCTTTTACCTGGGGCCCTGCCCAAGAGGAGGCCTTTTCTTCGCTAGTCGACTTACTCACCTCCCCACCTATTCTGGACCATTTTGATCCGTCGGCTCCGACTGAAGTTCGCACAGACGCCTGCGGTTATGGGATTGGCGCCGTGCTAGCCCAACGTCACCAAGGGCAAGAACGCGTTATTGCATATGCCAGCCGCCTCCTTTCTACAGCTGAGCGAAATTACTCAATTACAGAGCGCGAGTGTCTAGCTCTTGTTTGGGCCGTCGCTAAGTTCCGACCGTACCTGTTTGGCCGTGCATTCTCCGTAGTGACCGATCACCACGCCCTTTGTTGGCTGTCTTCACTGAAAGACCCCACAGGCCGGCTCGGACGTTGGACGTTGCGCCTCCAAGAGTATTCTTACACTGTTCATTACAAGTCAGGGCGTCTCCATCAAGACGCCGACTGCCTGTCTCGGCACCCTGTAGAGCCGCCTGATCCTGGAGACAACGACCTCGGCCCGTGCCTCTTCGCTATCTGCGATCTGGTTAACATCGCGGACGAGCAGCGACAAGACTCTTCCTTGCGTATTCTCATTGATCGCCTCAACTGTGCCAGCCGAGATCCTTCATTGCAACTGTTCGTCATTCAGGATGGCGTCCTATACCGCCGCAACCTTCGTCCTGACGGACCTCCGCTCCTGCTAGTCGTTCCCCAGCGTCTCCGTTCATCTGTCCTAGCGGAACTACACGACCTACCTACCGCAGGCCACCTCGGCGTCTCCCGCACATACGATCGGGTCCGACGCCGCTTCTTTTGGCCTGGTCTGTACCGCTCTGTTCGGCGTTACGTTGCCTCCTGCGACCTCTGTCAACGCAGGAAGAGACCATCAACGTTGCCTGCTGGCCTTCTACAGCCTATTGACGTACCTCTCGAACCATTCTACCGTGTTGGACTCGACCTTCTCGGACCTTTCCCGACGTCCTGCTCCGGCAACCGTTGGATTGCTGTCGCGACCGACTATGCGACCCGGTACGCTATCACGCGTGCGTTACCAACAAGTTGCGCAACCGATGTCGCCGACTTCCTATTGCAGAACGTAATCCTTCACCACGGCGCTCCACACCAATTGCTGACGGACCGCGGCCGCCACTTTTTGTCCCGAGTAGTTGACGATATCCTCCGGTCCTGTGGCACGCAGCATAAGCTCACTACAGCTTACCATCCCCAGACGAACGGGCTTACCGAGCGCCTCAACAGGACTCTGACCGATATGCTATCCATGTATATCTCGCCCGACCACCGCGATTGGGACGTTGCCCTGCCTTATGTAACATTTGCTTATAATTCGTCGCGGCATGATACCACCGGCTATTCTCCTTTCTACCTTCTGTTTGGTCGGCATCCTGCGCTGCCATTGGATACATTACTACCGAGTTCTACTGCCTCGACCACAGAGTATGCACGTGACGCCATCTCCCGAGCAACTATGGCCCGTGAAATCGCCCGAGACCGGCTCACCGCATCTCAGACCTACCAGAAGTCAGTTTACGACCGCCGGCATCGCCCAGTACACTATCCGCCGGGCTCACTCGTCCTCCTTTGGTCTCCTTCTCGCCATGTCGGTCTCTCTGAGAAACTTCTACGTCAGTACAGTGGCCCTTATCGAGTTCTCCGTCAGGTGACCGACGTGACCTACGAGATTACACCTCTTCATGCTCCGACATCGTCCACTAGCCCTTTGACTGACGTCGTTCATGTAGTCCGTCTCAAACCGTACCACACACCTGCTACATCATCCACTTAGCACCGGGACGGTGCTTTTGCCGCCGGGAGTTATGCTACGGTTGTGCTTGTGCTTGGAACGCTCGTGCTTGGTGCGCTCGCGCTTGGAACGCGAAGAGGACGAAGTGCGTTTCTGCTGCTGGGTTTCGCGTGCCCGGTTGTTCGGCTGCGTGGCTGTAAGCTGTTTCCCTGTAAATATATTTTTCCCTTTTGGTGTGCACATCTTCACGTTACACTAGCAAGATTCAATAGCATCGATTTTACAAGTCGTCGAAGAGTACACGAGAGAAAGGTGTAAACTTTTTCTCTCAGAACTGCGCGAAAACTTGCATTCCGGCTCAAAACAACGGGATAGATCGTTGTAGATCGAAACTAGCAAGATTCACGAGCATCGATTTTACAAGTCGTCGAAGAGTACACGAGAGAAAGTTTAAACGTTTTCTCTCAGAACTGCGCGAAAACTTGTATTCCGGCTCAAAAGAACGGGATACATCGTTTTAGATCGAAACTTGCAAGATTCACGAGCATCGATTTTACAAGTCGTCGAAGAGTAGACGAGAGAAAGGTGTAAACTTTTTCTCTCAGAACTGCACGAAAACTTGTATTCCGGCTCAAAACAACGGGATACATCGTTTTAGATCGAAACTAGCAAGATTCAATAGCATCGATATGACAAGTCGTCGAAGAGTAGACGAGAGAAAGGTGTAAACTTTTTCTCCCAGAACTGCACGAAAACTTGTATTCCGGCTCAAAACAAAGGGATACATCGTTTTAGTTCGAAACTAGCAAGATTCATTAGCATCGATTTTAGAAGTCGTCGAAGAGTACCCGAGAGAAAGGTGTATACTTTTTCTCTCAGAACTGCGCGAAAACTTGTATTCCGGCTGAAAACAACGGGATACATCGTTTTAGATCGAAACTTGCAAGATTCACGAGCATCGATTTTACAAGTCGTCGAAGAGTAGACGAGAGAAAGGTGTAAACTTTTTCTCTCAGAACTGCACGAAAACTTGTTTTCCGGCTCAAAATAACGGGATACATCGTTTTATATTGAAACTAGCAAGATTCAATAGCATCGATTTTACAAGTCGTCGAAGAGTAGACGAGAGAAAGGTGTAAACGTTTTCTCTCAGAACTGCGCGAAAACTTGTATTGCGGCTCAAAACAACAGGATTCATCGTTTTAGATCGAAACTAGCAAGATTCACGAGCATCGATTTTACAAGTCGTCGAAGAGTACACGAGAGAAAGGTGTAAACTTTTTCTCTCAGAACTGCGCGAAAACTTGTATTCCGGCTCAAAACAACGGGATTCATCGTTTTAGATCGAAACTAGCAAGATTCACGAGCATCGATTTTACAAGTCGTCGAAGAGTACACGAGAGAAAGGTGTAAACTTTTTCTCTCAGAACTGCGCCAAAACTTGTATTCTGGCTCAGAACAACGGGTTACATCGTTTTAGGTCGAAACTAGCAAGATTCACGAGCATCGATATTACAAGTCGTCGAAGAGTAGACGAGAGAAAGGTGTAAACTTTTTCTCTCAGAACTGCGCGAAGACTTGTATTCCGGCTCGAAACAACGGGTTACATCGTTTTAGATCGAAACTAGCAAGATTCACAAGCATCGATTTTACACGTCGTCGAAGAGTACACGAGAGAAAGGTGTAAACGTTTTCTCTCAGAACTGCGCGAAAACTTGCATTCCGTCTCAAAAGAACGGGATACATCGTTTTAGATCGAAACTTGCAAGATTCACGAGCATCGATTTTACACGTCGTCGAAGAGTACACGAGAGAAAGGTGTAAACGTTTTCTCTCAGAACTGCGCGAAAACTTGTATTCCGGCTCAAAAGAACGGGATACATCGTTTTAGATCGAAACTTGCAAGATTCACGAGCATCGATTTTACAAGTCGTCGAAGAGTAGACGAGAGAAAGGTGTAAACTTTTTCTCTCAGAACTGCACGAAAACTTGTATTCCGGCTCAAAACAGCGGGACACATCGTTTTAGATCGAAACTAGCAAGATTCAATAGCATCGATTTTACAAGTCGTCGAAGAGTACACGAGAGAAAGGTGTAAACTTTTTCTCTCAGAACTGCGCGAAAACTTGCATTCCGGCTCAAAACAACGGGATACATCGTTGTAGATCGAAACTAGCAAGATTCACGAGCATCGATTTTACAAGTCGTCGAATAGTAGACGAGAGAAAGGTGTAAACTTTTTCTCTCAGAACTGCGCCAAAACTTGTATTCCGGCTCAGAACAATGGGTTACATCGTTTTAGATCGAAACTAGCAAGATTTACGAGCATCGATATTACAAGTCGTCGAAGAGTAGACGAGAGAAAGGTGTAAACTTTTTCTCTCAGAACTGCGCGAAAACTTCTATTCCAGCTCAAAACAACGGGATACATCGTTGTAGATCGAAACTAGCAAGATTCACGAGCATTGATTTTACAAGTCGTCGAAGAGTAGACGAGAGAAAGGTGTAAACTTTTTCTCTCAGAACTGCACGAAAACTTGTTTTCCGGCTCAAAATAACGGGATACATCGTTTTAGATCGAAACTAGCAAGATTCAATAGCATCAATTTTACAAGTCGTCGAAGAGTAGACGAGAGAAAGGTGTAAACGTTTTCTCTCAGAACTGCGCGAAAACTTCTATTCCGGCTCAAAACAACGGGATACATCGTTTTAGATCGACACAAGCAAGATTCACGAGCATCGATTTTACTAGTCGTCGAAGAGTAGAAGAGAGAAAGGTGTAAACTTTTTCTCTCAGAACCTCGCGAAAACTTGTATTCCGGCTCAAAACAACGGGTTACATCGTTTTAGATCGAAACTTGCAAGATTCACGAGCATCAATTTTACAAGTCGTCGAAGAGTAGACGAGAGAAAGGTGTAAACTTTTTCTCTCAGAACTGCGCGAAAACTTGTATTGCGGCTCAAAACATTGGGATTCATCGTTTTAGATCGAAACTAGCAAGATTCACGAGCATCGATTTTACAGGTCGTCGAAGAGTACACGAGAGAAAGGTGTAAACTTTTTCTCTCAGAACTGCGCGAAAACTTGTATTCCGGCTCAAAACAACGGGATACATCGTTTTAGATCGAAACTTGCAAGATTCACGAGCATCGATATTACAAGTCGTCGAAGAGTAGACGAGAGAAAGGTGTAAACTTTTTCTCTCAGAACTGCGCGAAGACTTGTATTCCGGCTCGAAACAACGGGTTACATTGTTTTAGATCGAAACTAGCAAGATTCACAAGCATCGATTTTACACGTCGTCGAAGAGTACACGAGAGAAAGGTGTAAACGTTTTCTCTCAGAACTGCGCGAAAACTTGTATTCCGTCTCAAAAGAACGGGATACATCGTTTTAGATCGAAACTTGCAAGATTCACGAGCATCGATTTTACACGTCATCGAAGAGTACACGAGAGAAAGGTGTAAACGTTTTCTCTCAGAACTGCGCGAAAACTTGTATTCCGGCTCAAAAGAACGGGATACATCGTTTTAGATCGAAACTTGCAAGATTCACGAGCATCGATTTTACAAGTCGTCGAAGAGTAGACGAGAGAAAGGTGTAAACTTTTTCTCTCAGAACTGCACGAAAACTTGTATTCCGGCTCAGAACAATGGGTTACATCGTTTTAGATCGAAACTAGCAAGATTTACGAGCATCGATATTACAAGTCGTCGAAGAGTAGACGAGAGAAAGGTGTAAACTTTTTCTCTCAGAACTGCGCGAAAACTTCTATTCCAGCTCAAAACAACAGGATACATCGTTGTAGATTGAATCTAGCAAGATTCACGAGCATTGATTTTACAAGTCGTCGAAGAGTAGACGAGAGAAAGGTGTAAACTTTTTCTCTCAGAACTGCACGAAAACTTGTTTTCCGGCTCAAAATAACGGGATACATCGTTTTAGATCGAAACTAGCAAGATTCAATAGCATAAATTTTACAAGTCGTCGAAGAGTAGACGAGAGAAAGGTGTAAACGTTTTCTCTCAGAACTGCGCGAAAACTTCTATTCCGGCTCAAAACAACGGGATACATCGTTTTAGATCGAAACCAGCAATATTCACGAGCATCGATTTTACAAGTCGTCGAAGAGTAGAAGAGAGAAAGGTGTAAACTTTTTCTCTCAGAACTGCGCGAAAACTTGTATTCCGGCTCGAAACAACGGGTTACATCGTTTTAGATCGAAACTTGCAAGATTCACGAGCATCGATTTTACAAGTCGTCGAAGAGTAGACGAGAGAAAGCTGTAAACTTTTTCTCTCAGAACTGCGCGAAAACTTGTATTCCGGCTCAAAACAGCGGGATTCATCGTTTTAGATCGAAACTAGCAAGATTCACGAGCATCGATTTTACAAGTCGTCGAAGAGTACACAAGAGAAAGGTATAAACTTTTTCTCTCAGAACTGCGCGAAAACTTGTATTTCGGCTCAAAACAACGGGATACATCGTTTCAGGTCGAAACTAGCAAGATTCACGAGCATCGATTTTACAAGTCGTCGAATATAGACGAGAAAAAGGTATAAACTTTTTCTCTCAGAACTGCACGAAAACTTGTATTCCGGCTCAAAACAACGGGATACATCGTTTTAGATCGAAACTAGCAAGTTTCAATAGCATCGATTTTACACGTCGTCGAAGAGTACACGAGAGAAAGGTGTAAACGTTTTCTCTCAGAACTGCGCGAAAACTTGCATTCCGTCTCAAAAGAACGGGATACATCGTTTTAGATCGAAACTTGCAAGATTCACGAGCATCGATTTTACACGTCGTCGAAGAGTACACGAGAGAAAGGTGTAAACGTTTTCTCTCAGAACTGCGCGAAAACTTGTATTCCGGCTCAAAAGAACGGGATACATCGTTTTAGATCGAAACTTGCAAGATTCACGAGCATCGATTTTACAAGTCGTCGAAGAGTAGACGAGAGAAAGGTGTAAACTTTTTCTCTCAGAACTGCACGAAAACTTGTATTCCGGCTCAAAACAGCGGGACACATCGTTTTAGATCGAAACTAGCAAGATTCAATAGCATCGATTTTACAAGTCGTCGAAGAGTACACGAGAGAAAGGTGTAAACTTTTTCTCTCAGAACTGCGCGAAAACTTGCATTCCGGCTCAAAACAACGGGATACATCGTTGTAGATCGAAACTAGCAAGATTCACGAGCATCGATTTTACAAGTCGTCGAATAGTAGACGAGAGAAAGGTGTAAACTTTTTCTCTCAGAACTGCGCCAAAACTTGTATTCCGGCTCAGAACAATGGGTTACATCGTTTTAGATCGAAACTAGCAAGATTTACGAGCATCGATTTTACAAGTCGTCGAAGAGTACACAAGAGAAAGGTATAAACTTTTTCTCTCAGAACTGCGCGAAAACTTGTATTTCGGCTCAAAACAACGGGATACATCGTTTCAGGTCGAAACTAGCAAGATTCACGAGCATCGATTTTACAAGTCGTCGAATATAGACGAGAAAAAGGTATAAACTTTTTCTCTCAGAACTGCACGAAAACTTGTATTCCGGCTCAAAACAACGGGATACATCGTTTTAGATCGAAACTAGCAAGTTTCAATAGCATCGATTTTACACGTCGTCGAAGAGTACACGAGAGAAAGGTGTAAACGTTTTCTCTCAGAACTGCGCGAAAACTTGCATTCCGTCTCAAAAGAACGGGATACATCGTTTTAGATCGAAACTTGCAAGATTCACGAGCATCGATTTTACACGTCGTCGAAGAGTACACGAGAGAAAGGTGTAAACGTTTTCTCTCAGAACTGCGCGAAAACTTGTATTCCGGCTCAAAAGAACGGGATACATCGTTTTAGATCGAAACTTGCAAGATTCACGAGCATCGATTTTACAAGTCGTCGAAGAGTAGACGAGAGAAAGGTGTAAACTTTTTCTCTCAGAACTGCACGAAAACTTGTATTCCGGCTCAAAACAGCGGGACACATCGTTTTAGATCGAAACTAGCAAGATTCAATAGCATCGATTTTACAAGTCGTCGAAGAGTACACGAGAGAAAGGTGTAAACTTTTTCTCTCAGAACTGCGCGAAAACTTGCATTCCGGCTCAAAACAACGGGATACATCGTTGTAGATCGAAACTAGCAAGATTCACGAGCATCGATTTTACAAGTCGTCGAATAGTAGACGAGAGAAAGGTGTAAACTTTTTCTCTCAGAACTGCGCCAAAACTTGTATTCCGGCTCAGAACAATGGGTTACATCGTTTTAGATCGAAACTAGCAAGATTTACGAGCATCGATATTACAAGTCGTCGAAGAGTAGACGAGAGAAAGGTGTAAACTTTTTCTCTCAGAACTGCGCGAAAACTTCTATTCCAGCTCAAAACAACGGGATACATCGTTGTAGATCGAAACTAGCAAGATTCACGAGCATTGATTTTACAAGTCGTCGAAGAGTAGACGAGAGAAAGGTGTAAACTTTTTCTCTCAGAACTGCACGAAAACTTGTTTTCCGGCTCAAAATAACGGGATACATCGTTTTAGATCGAAACTAGCAAGATTCAATAGCATCAATTTTACAAGTCGTCGAAGAGTAGACGAGAGAAAGGTGTAAACGTTTTCTCTCAGAACTGCGCGAAAACTTCTATTCCGGCTCAAAACAACGGGATACATCGTTTTAGATCGACACAAGCAAGATTCACGAGCATCGATTTTACTAGTCGTCGAAGAGTAGAAGAGAGAAAGGTGTAAACTTTTTCTCTCAGAACCTCGCGAAAACTTGTATTCCGGCTCAAAACAACGGGTTACATCGTTTTAGATCGAAACTTGCAAGATTCACGAGCATCAATTTTACAAGTCGTCGAAGAGTAGACGAGAGAAAGGTGTAAACTTTTTCTCTCAGAACTGCGCGAAAACTTGTATTGCGGCTCAAAACATTGGGATTCATCGTTTTAGATCGAAACTAGCAAGATTCACGAGCATCGATTTTACAGGTCGTCGAAGAGTACACGAGAGAAAGGTGTAAACTTTTTCTCTCAGAACTGCGCGAAAACTTGTATTCCGGCTCAAAACAACGGGATACATCGTTTTAGATCGAAACTTGCAAGATTCACGAGCATCGATATTACAAGTCGTCGAAGAGTAGACGAGAGAAAGGTGTAAACTTTTTCTCTCAGAACTGCGCGAAGACTTGTATTCCGGCTCGAAACAACGGGTTACATTGTTTTAGATCGAAACTAGCAAGATTCACAAGCATCGATTTTACACGTCGTCGAAGAGTACACGAGAGAAAGGTGTAAACGTTTTCTCTCAGAACTGCGCGAAAACTTGTATTCCGTCTCAAAAGAACGGGATACATCGTTTTAGATCGAAACTTGCAAGATTCACGAGCATCGATTTTACACGTCATCGAAGAGTACACGAGAGAAAGGTGTAAACGTTTTCTCTCAGAACTGCGCGAAAACTTGTATTCCGGCTCAAAAGAACGGGATACATCGTTTTAGATCGAAACTTGCAAGATTCACGAGCATCGATTTTACAAGTCGTCGAAGAGTAGACGAGAGAAAGGTGTAAACTTTTTCTCTCAGAACTGCACGAAAACTTGTATTCCGGCTCAGAACAATGGGTTACATCGTTTTAGATCGAAACTAGCAAGATTTACGAGCATCGATATTACAAGTCGTCGAAGAGTAGACGAGAGAAAGGTGTAAACTTTTTCTCTCAGAACTGCGCGAAAACTTCTATTCCAGCTCAAAACAACAGGATACATCGTTGTAGATTGAATCTAGCAAGATTCACGAGCATTGATTTTACAAGTCGTCGAAGAGTAGACGAGAGAAAGGTGTAAACTTTTTCTCTCAGAACTGCACGAAAACTTGTTTTCCGGCTCAAAATAACGGGATACATCGTTTTAGATCGAAACTAGCAAGATTCAATAGCATAAATTTTACAAGTCGTCGAAGAGTAGACGAGAGAAAGGTGTAAACGTTTTCTCTCAGAACTGCGCGAAAACTTCTATTCCGGCTCAAAACAACGGGATACATCGTTTTAGATCGAAACCAGCAATATTCACGAGCATCGATTTTACAAGTCGTCGAAGAGTAGAAGAGAGAAAGGTGTAAACTTTTTCTCTCAGAACTGCGCGAAAACTTGTATTCCGGCTCGAAACAACGGGTTACATCGTTTTAGATCGAAACTTGCAAGATTCACGAGCATCGATTTTACAAGTCGTCGAAGAGTAGACGAGAGAAAGCTGTAAACTTTTTCTCTCAGAACTGCGCGAAAACTTGTATTCCGGCTCAAAACAGCGGGATTCATCGTTTTAGATCGAAACTAGCAAGATTCACGAGCATCGATTTTACAAGTCGTCGAAGAGTACACGAGAGAAAGGTATAAACTTTTTCTCTCAGAACTGCGCGAAAACTTGTATTTCGGCTCAAAACAACGGGATACATCGTTTCAGGTCGAAACTAGCAAGATTCACGAGCATCGATTTTACAAGTCGTCGAATATAGACGAGAAAAAGGTATAAACTTTTTCTCTCAGAACTGCACGAAAACTTGTATTCCGGCTCAAAACAACGGGATACATCGTTTTAGATCGAAACTAGCAAGTTTCAATAGCATCGATTTTACAAGTCGTCGAAGAGTACACGAGAGAAAGGTGTAAACTTTTTCGCTCAGAACTGCGCGAAAACTTGTATTCCGGCTCAAAACAACGGGATACATCGTTTTAGATCGAAAGTAGCAAGATTCACGAGCATCAATTTTACAAGTCTTCGAAGAGTAGACGAGAGAAAGGTGTAAACTTTTTCTCTCAGAACTGCGCGAAAACTTGTATTCCGGCTCAAAACAACGGGATACGTCGTTTTAGATTGAAACTAGCAAGATTCACGAGCATCAATTTTACAAGTCGTCGAAGAGTAGACGAGAGAAAGGTGTAAACTTTTTCTCTCAGAACTGCGCGAAAACTTGTATTCCGGCTCGAAACAACGGGTTACATCGTTTTAGATCGAAACTTGCAAGATTCACGAGCATCATTTTACAAGTCGTCGAAGAGTAGACGAGAGAAAGCTGTAAACTTTTTCTCTCAGAACTGCGCGAAAACTTGTATTCCGGCTCAAAACAGCGGGATTCATCGTTTTAGATCGAAACTAGCAAGATTCACGAGCATCGATTTTACAAGTCGTCGAAGAGTACACGAGAGAAAGCTGTAAACTTTTTCTCTCAGAACTGCGCAAAACTTGTATTCCGGCTCAAAACAGCGGGATTCATCGTTTTAGATCGAAACTAGTAAGATTCACGAGCATCGATTTTACAAGTTGTCGAAGAGTACACGAGAGAAAGGTGTAAACTTTTTCTCTCAGAACTGCGCGAAAACTTGTATTTCGGCTCAAAACAACGGGATACATCGTTTCATGTCGAAACTAGCAAGATTCACGAGCATCGATTTTACAAGTCGTCGAATATAGACGAGAAAAAGGTGTAAACTTTTTCTCTCAGAACTGCACGAAAACTTGTATTCCGGCTCAAAACAACGGGATACATCGTTTTAGATCGAAACTAGCTAGTTTCAATAGCATCGATTTTACAAGTCGTCGAAGAGTACACGAGAGAAAGGTGTAAACTTTTTCGCTCAGAACGGCGCGAAAACTTGTATTCCGGCTCAAAACAACGGGATACATCGTTTTAGATCGAAAGTAGCAAGATTCACGAGCATCAATTTTTCAAGTCTTCGAAGAGTAGACGAGAGAAAGGTGTAAACTTTTTCTCTCAGAACTGCGCGAAAACTTGTATTCCGGCTCAAAACAACGGGATACGTCGTTTTAGATTGAAACTAGCAAGATTCACGAGCATCGATTTTACAAGTCGTCGAAGAGTAGACGAGAGAAAGGTGTAAACTTTTTCTCTCAGAACTGCGCGAAAACTTGTATTCCGGCTCGAAACAACGGGTTACATCGTTTTAGATCGAAACTTGCAAGATTCACGAGCATCGATTTTACAAGTCGTCGAAGAGTAGATGAGAGAAAGCTGTAAACTTTTTCTCTCAGAACTGCGCGAAAACTTGTATTCCGGCTCAAAACAGCGGGATTCATCGTTTTAGATCGAAACTAGCAAGATTCACGAGCATCGATTTTACAAGTCGTCGAAGAGTACACGAGAGAAAGGTGTAAACTTTTTGTCTCAGAACTGCGCGAAAACTTGTATTTCGGCTCAAAACAACGGGATACATCGTTTCAGGTCGAAACTAGCAAGATTCACGAGCATCGATTTTACAAGTCGTCGAATATAGACGAGAAAAAGGTGTAAACTTTTTCTCTCAGAACTGCGCGAAAACTTGTATTGCGGCTCAAAACAACGGGATTCATCGTTTTAGATCGAAACTAGCAAGATTCACGAGCATCGATTTTACAAGTCGTCGAAGAGTACACGAGAGAAAGGTGTAAACTTTTTCTCTCAGAACTGCGCGAAAATTTGTATTCCGGCTCAAAACAACGGGATACATCGTTTTAGATCAAATCTAGCAAGATTCACGAGCATCGATTTCACAAGTCTTCGAAGAGTAGACGAGAGAAAGGTGTAAACTTTTTCTCTCAGAACTGCGCGAAAACTTGTATTCCGGCTCAAAACAACGGGATACATAGTTTTAGATCGAAACTAGCATGATTCACGAGCATCGATTTTACAAGTCTTCGAAGAGCACACGAGAGAAAGGCGTAAACTTTTTCTCTCAGAACTGCGCGAAAACTTGTATTCCGGCTTAAAACAACGGGATACATCGTTTTAGATCGAAACCAGCAAGATTCACGAGCATCGATTTTAACAGTCGTCGAAGAGTAGACGAGAGAAAGGTGTAAACTTTTTCTCCCTGAACTGCACGAAAACTTGTATTTCGGCTCAAAACAAAGGGATACATCGTTTTAGATCGAAACTTGCAAGATTCACTAGCTTCGATTTTACAAGTCGTCGAAGAGTACCCGAGAGAAAGGTGTATACTTTTTCTCTCAGAACTGCGCGAAAACTTGTATTCCGGCTGAAAACAACGGGATACATCGTTTTAGATCGAAACTTGCAAGATTCACGAGCATCAATTTTACAAGTCGTCGAAGAGTAGACGAGAGAAAGGTGTAAACTTTTTCTCTCAGAACTGCACGAAAACTTGTATTCCGGCTCAAAACAACGAGATACATCGTTTTAGATCGAAACTAGCAAGATTCAATAGCATCGATATTACAAGTCGTCGAAGAGTAGACGAGAGAAAGGTGTAAACTTTTTCTCTCAGAACTGCGCGAAGACTTGTATTCCGGCTCGAAACAACGGGTTACAACGTTTTAGATTGAAACTAGCAAGTTTCACAAGCATCGATTTTACACGTCGTCGAAGAGTACACGAGAGAAAGGTGTAAACGTTTTCTCTCAGAACTGCGCGAAAACTTGTATTCCGGCTCAAGAGAACGGGATACATCGTTTTAGATCGAAACTTGCAAGATTCACGAGCATCGATTTTACAAGTCGTCGAAGAGTAGACGAGAGAAAGGTGTAAACTTTTTCTCTCAGAACTGCACGAAAACTTGTATTCCGGCTCAAAAGAACGGGATACATCGTTTTAGATCGAAACTTGCAAGATTCACGAGCATCGATTTTACAAGTCGTCGAAGAGTAGACGAGAGAAAGGTGTAAACTTTTTCTCTCAGAACTGCACGAAAACTTGTATTCCGGCTCAAAACAACGGGATACAACGCTTTAGATCGAAACTAGTGCTACGGTTGTGCTTGTGGTTGGAACGCTCGTGCTTGGTGCGCTCGCGCTTGGAACGCGAAGAGGACGAAGTGCGTTTCTGCTGCTGGGTTTCGCGTGCCCGGTTGTTCGGCTGCGTGGCTGTAAGCTGTTTCCCTGTAAATATATTTTTCCCTTTTGGTGTGCACATCTTCACGTTACAATATTGGTGTGAGGTGCTGGGTACAGCCACAGCAAGCACGGAACTTCGCAGCGGTCGTCAGCTCGCCGGCTCTTCAACCATGACCAGCGAAGGGGCCGCTCCGCCGGCGTCCGCCAACCCGGCGTTCATCATTGCCCATCCGAGAGATCCTGGGACCTTCAACGGAACGGACGGCGTCGACGTGGAGGACTGGCTCGCAATGTACGAGCGCGTGAGCACACACAACAGGTGGGACCCGACCCTAAAGTTGGCCAACGTCATCTTCTACCTGACGGGCACTGCCAGGGTATGGTTCGATAGCCACGAGGATGAACTCACCAGCTGGGATCTCTGCAAGCGCAAGCTTTGTGACCTGTTTGGTAAGCCATTCGGGTGTCAGCTCGCTGCGAAGAAGGAGCTCGCATGCCGTGCACAAACGTCCACAGAGTCCTATGTATCATACATTCAGGACATATTAGCTCTCTGCATGAAAGTCGACGCCACTATGTCAGAGTGCGACAAAGTAGGTCACGTGCTCAAAGGCATCGCAGATGACGCCTTTAACCTTCTTGTATACAAGGACTGCGGAACGGTTGACGCAATCATCAAGGAATGCCGCCGGTTCGAACAAGCGAAGAGCCGCCGAATTTCTCCGCAGTTCACGCGGTTGCCGAATACGACTGCGACGTCGTCCTGTGTAGACTCGACTCCACTGAGCCGTCTGCCGACATCTGAGAGCCTGACACGACTTGTGCGCCAAGAAGTAGAGGCAATGTCCCCCGTTGCGTTTCATCCACCCGCAACAGACAGTACTCCAGCAGTATCCCTTATACAGGCTGTCGTTCGCAAAGAATTTGCCAATCTTGGGATTCAACCTGTTTGCTCAGTTAGTGCCCCATATGCTCGCCGCATGTCCCCGGAGCTCGGTTCTGAACGTGCATACTACCCTCGACGCAGCCGCAATCCAGATGAATGGAGAACACCTGATGACAGGCCCATCTGCTTTAACTGCTCCCGAGTTGGCCACATATCTCGACACTGCCGAAGCCGTCCGTCCTCGACCTACAGCCGCTACCCGCCGGGTTCTGCATATTCCCGCCGCTCTCCCTCGCCCTCGGAAACGACCTCTTCTGGCCACAACGCTCAGACCCCGCTTACCAACCGTTCGTCGTCACCTCAGCGCCGTCGATCTCCATCGCCCCGACCTCGCCGCCCTTCGTCGCCGGCCCCATATGCCCGCTCCCGGTCGGAAAACTGATGGCTGCAGCGTCCGGGGGTGATGCTGCTCTGACGACCCGACCAGAAAACCCTCCTTTAACTCTTCATGCTCATCGGAACATCCTTAACGTCGACGTGGACGGGGTCCCTGTTACCGCTCTGATCGACACTGAGCGCACGTCTCAGTCATGAATGCTCGTCTTCGCCGTCGCCTAAGGAAAGTGCTCACTCCTGCCCCCTCAACTGTGGTCCGTGTTGCAGATGGCGGTATGTCTATTGTTGCGGAATGTGTACTGCTCGTGTTTCAATAGCCGGCCGCCATACTTCTGTGCTCTTCACTGTCCTCGAACACTGCCCTCATGACATCATTCTCGGCCTTGACTTTCTCACCGACCATTCCGCCCTTATAGATTGCGCCACAAGCATCGTTCAACTCGCTCTACCTGTTCCTTCAGAGCCACCGGATCCAATTGTTCACCGACTGTGCACCGCTGACTTTGTCCGCCTGGACCCCGATGCCGCCACTTATGTCCGTTTCTCCTCGGTCCCGCCAGTTCCCGATGGTGACTACATCATTACTCCGGTTCCTGATGTGCCCTTTACACGCAGTGTTGCCCTTGCGCATACAGTTGTCACCATGTCGGCAAATCAAGCGTCCCTTCCGGTTCTCAACTTTGCCTCTTACGTTCAGCCGCTCCCACAAGGTATGTCGCTCGCCACGCTGTGCCCTGCTGCCGAATGCGTCGTATCGGCGGTGAGAAGCGTCCCACCCTCGTCGAACTGCCGCGACTCTGACGTCCCACCACCTGATGAATATGCAAAAATGATTGCTGCTGACCTCTTACCAGGGCAAGCTCACGACCTTCGGTATCTTCTGTCGTCTTTTCGCGACATCTTTGACTTCGATGACCGCCCTTTGGCTCGAACATCTGTGGTCGCACATCGCATCAACACCGGTGACGCAGCTCCTATTCACAGACGACCCTACAGAGTGTCCAGTACAGAACGCACCATCATTCAGCAAGAGGTGGACAAGATGCTCAGTAAAGACATCATAGAGCCCTCGTCGAGCCCTTGGGCCTCACCAGTTGTGCTGGTTAAGAAGAAGGACGGCAGCTGGCGCTTTTGCGTTGATTACCGGCACCTAAACAACATAACAAAAAAAGACGTCTATCCACTCCCAAGAATAGACGATGCTTTGGACTGCCTTCACGGAGCCAAATTTTTCTCTTCAATTGACCTTCGGTCCGGGTATTGGCAAATCTCTGTTGATGACAATGACCGCGAAAAGACGGCATTCGTCACACCGGACGGCTTATATCAGTTTAAAGTTATGCCATTCGGTCTCTGTAATGCGCCAGCTACCTTCGAAAGAATGATGGACTCCTTGCTTCGCGGCTTTAAATGGTCCACATGTCTATGTTACCTCGACGATGTTGTGGTTTTTTCGCCCACGTTTACCACGCACCTCGAAAGACTGGCGAGCATTCTTTCTGTCTTCCGTCGAGCCGGGCTACAGCTCAATTCGTCGAAATGTCAATTCGGTCGCCGCCAACTCACCATTCTCGGACATCTAGTCGACGCTTCTGGTGTCCGCCCGGATCCTGTTAAAGTTAAAGCCGTCAAGGACTTCCCTATTCCCCAGTCGTCTACGGATGTGCGCAGCTTCGTCGGCCTCTGCTCGTACTTCCGCCGTTTCATCAAAAATTTTGCCGGCACCGCTCGCCCCCTGACCGACCTTCTAAAGAAAGACACCCCTTTTACCTGGGGCCCTGCCCAAGAGGAGGCCTTTTCTTCGCTAGTCGACTTACTCACCTCCCCACCTATTCTGGACCATTTTGATCCGTCGGCTCCGACTGAAGTTCGCACAGACGCCTGCGGTTATGGGATTGGCGCCGTGCTAGCCCAACGTCACCAAGGGCAAGAACGCGTTATTGCATATGCCAGCCGCCTCCTTTCTACAGCTGAGCGAAATTACTCAATTACAGAGCGCGAGTGTCTAGCTCTTGTTTGGGCCGTCGCTAAGTTCCGACCGTACCTGTTTGGCCGTCCATTCTCCGTAGTGACCGATCACCACGCCCTTTGTTGGCTGTCTTCACTGAAAGACCCCACAGGCCGGCTCGGACGTTGGACGTTGCGCCTCCAAGAGAATTCTTACACTGTTCATTACAAGTCAGGGCGTCTCCATCAAGACGCCGACTGCCTGTCTCGGCACCCTGTAGAGCCGCCTGATCCTGGAGACAACGACCTCGGCCCGTACCTCTTCGCTATCTCCGATCTGGTTAACATCGCGGACGAGCAGCGACAAGACTCTTCCTTGCGTATTCTCATTGATCGCCTCAACTGTGCCAGCCGAGATCCTTCATTGCAACTGTTCGTCATTCAGGATGGCGTCCTATACCGCCGCAACCTTCGTCCTGACGGACCTCCGCTCCTGCTAGTCGTTCCCCAGCGTCTCCGTTCATCTGTCCTAGCGGAACTACACGACCTACCGACCGCAGGCCACCTCGGCGTCTCCCGCACATACGATCGGGTCCGACGCCGCTTCTTTTGGCCTGGTCTGTACCGCTCTGTTCGGCGTTACGTTGCCTCCTGCGACCTCTGTCAACGCAGGAAGAGACCATCAACGTTGCCTGCTGGCCTTCTACAGCCTATTGACGTACCTCTCGAACCATTCTACCGTGTTGGACTCGACCTTCTCGGACCTTTCCCGACGTCCTGCTCCGGCAACCGTTGGATTGCTGTCGCGACCGACTATGCGACCCGGTACGCTATCACGCGTGCGTTACCAACAAGTTGCGCAACCGATGTCGCCGACTTCCTATTGCAGAACGTAATCCTTCACCACGGCGCTCCACACCAATTGCTGACGGACCGCGGCCGCTACTTTTTGTCCCGAGTAGTTGACGATATCCTCCGGTCCTGTGGCACGCAGCATAAGCTCACTACAGCTTACCATCCCCAGACGAACGGGCTTACCGAGCGCCTCAACAGGACTCTGACCGATATGCTATCCATGTATATCTCGCCCGACCACCGCGATTGGGACGTTGCCCTGCCTTATGTAACATTTGCTTATAATTCGTCGCGGCATGATACCACCGGCTATTCTCCTTTCTACCTTCTGTTTGGTCGGCATCCTGCGCTGCCATTGGATACATTACTACCGAGTTCTACTGCCTCGACCACAGAGTATGCACGTGACGCCATCTCCCGAGCAACTATGGCCCGTGAAATCGCCCGAGACCGGCTCACCGCATCTCAGACCTACCAGAAGTCAGTTTACGACCGCCGGCATCGCCCAGTACACTATCCGCCGGGCTCACTCGTCCTCCTTTGGTCTCCTTCTCGCCATGTCGGTCTCTCTGAGAAACTTCTACGTCAGTACAGTGGCCCTTATCGAGTTCTCCGTCAGGTGACCGACGTTACCTACGAGATTACACCTCTTCATGCTCCGACGTCGTCCACTAGCCCTTTGACTGACGTCGTTCATGTAGTCCGTCTCAAACCGTACCACACACCTGCTACATCATCCACTTAGCACCGGGACGGTGCTTTTGCCGCCGGGAGTTATGCTACGGTTGTGCTTGTGCTTGGAACGCTCGTGCTTGGTGCGCTCGCGCTTGGAACGCGAAGAGGACGAAGTGCGTTTCTGCTGCTGGGTTTCGCGTGCCCGGTTGTTCGGCTGCGTGGCTGTAAGCTGTTTCCCTGTAAATATATTTTTCCCTTTTGGTGTGCACATCTTCACGTTACACTAGCAAGATTCAATAGCATCGATTTTACAAGTCGTCGAAGAGTACACGAGAGAAAGGTGTAAACTTTTTCTCTCAGAACTGCGCGAAAACTTGCATTCCGGCTCAAAACAACGGGATACATCGTTGTAGATCGAAACTAGCAAGATTCACGAGCATCGATTTTACAAGTCGTCGAATAGTAGACGAGAGAAAGGTGTAAACTTTTTCTCTCAGAACTGCGCCAAAACTTGTATTCCGGCTCAGAACAATGGGTTACATCGTTTTAGATCGAAACTAGCAAGATTTACGAGCATCGATATTACAAGTCGTCGAAGAGTACACGAGAGAAAGGTGTAAACTTTTTCGCTCAGAACTGCGCGAAAACTTGTATTCCGGCTCAAAACAACGGGATACATCGTTTCCGGTCGAAACTAGCAAGATTCACGAGCATCGATTTTACAAGTCGTCGAATATAGACGAGAAAAAGGTGTAAACTTTTTCTCTCAGAACTGCACGAAAACTTGTATTAAGGCTCAAAACAACGGGATACATCGTTTTAGATCGAAACTAGCAAGATTCAATAGCATCGATTTTACAAGTCGTCGAAGAGTACACGAGAGAAAGGTGTAAACTTTTTCTCTCAGAACTGCGCGAAAACTTGTATTCCGGCTCAAAACAACGGGATACATCGTTTCAGGTCGAAACCAGCAAGATACACGAGCATCGATTTTACAAGTCTTCGAAGAGTAGACGAGAGAAAGGTGTAAACTTTTTCTCTCAGAACTGCGCGAAAACTTGTATTGCGGCTCAAAACAACGGGATTCATCGTTTTAGATCGAAACTAGCAAGATTCACGAGCATCGATTTTACAAGTCGTCGAAGAGTACACGAGAGAAAGGTGTAAACTTTTTCTCTCAGAACTGCGCGAAAACTTGTATTTCGGCTGAAAACAACGGGATACATTGTTTTAGGTCAAAACTAACAAGATTCACGAGCATCGGTTTTACAAGTCGTCGAATATAGACGAGAAAAAGGTGTAAACTTTTTCTCTCAGAACTGCGCGAAAACTTGTATTCCTGCTCAAAACAACGGGTTACATCGTTTTAGATCGAAACTAGCAAGATTCACGAGCATCCATATTACAAATCGTCGAAGAGTAGACGGGAGAGATGTGTAAACTTTTTCTCTCAGAACTGCGCGAAAACTTGTATTCCGGCTCAAAACAACGGGATACATCGTTTTAGATCGAATCTAGCAAGATTCACGAGCATCGATTTCACAAGTCTTCGAAGAGTAGACGAGAGAAAGGTGTAAACTTTTTCTCTCAGAACTGCGCGAAAACTTGTATTCCGGCTCAAAACAACGGGATACATCGTTTTAGATCGAAACTTGCAAGATTCACGAGCATCGATTTTACAAGTCGTCGAAGAGTAGACGAGAGAAAGGTGTAAACTTTTTCTCTCAGAACTGCACGAAAACTTGTATTCCGGCTCAAAACAACGGGATACATCGTTTTAGATCGAAACTAGCAAGATTCAATAGCATCGATTTTACAAGTCGTCGAAGAGTAGACGAGAGAAAGGTGTAAACTTTTTCTCCCAGAACTGCACGAAAACTTGTATTCCGGCTCAAAACAAAGGGATACATCGTTTTAGTTCGAAACTAGCAAGATTCACTAGCATCGATTTTTAAGTCGTCGAAGAGTACCCGAGAGAAAGGTGTATACTTTTTCTCTCAGAACTGCGCGAAAACTTGTATTCCGGCTGAAAACAACGGGATACATCGTTTTAGATCGAAACTTGCAAGATTCACGAGCATCGATTTTACAAGTCGTCGAAGAGTAGACGAGAGAAAGGTGTAAACTTTTTCTCTCAGAACTGCACGAAAACTTGTTTTCCGGCTCGAAATAACGGGATACATCGTTTTAGATCGAAACTAGCAAGATTCAATAGCATCGATTTTACAAGTCGTCGAAGAGTAGACGAGAGAAAGGTGTAAACGTTTTCTCTCAGAACTGCGCGAAAACTTGTATTGCGGCTCAAAACAACGGAATTCATCGTTTTAGATCGAAACTAGCAAGATTCACGAGCATCGATTTTACAAGTCGCCGAAGAGTACACGAGAGAAAGGTGTAAACTTTTTCTCTCAGAACTGCGCGAAAACTTGTATTCCGGCTCAAAACAACGTGATACATAGTTTTAGGTCGAAACTAGCAAGATTCACGAGCATCGATTTTACAAGTCGTCGAATATAGACGAGAGAAAGGTGTAAACTTTTTCCCTCAGAACTGCGCGAAAACTTGTATTCCTGCTCAAAACAAAGGGTTACATCGTTTTAGATCGAAACTAGCAAGATTCACGAGCATCCATATTACAAGTCGTCGAAGAGTAGACGGGAAAAATGTGTAAACTTTTTCTCTCAGAACTGCGCGAAAACTTGTATTCCGGCTCAAAACAACGGGATACATCGTTTTAGATCGAATCTAGCAAGATTCACGAGCATCGATTTCACAAGTCTTCGAAGAGTACACGAGAGAAAGGTGTAAACTTTTTCTTTCAGAACTGCGCGAAAACTTGTATTCCGGCTCAAAACAACGGGATACATCGTTTTAGATCGAAACTAGCATGATTCACGAGCATCGATTTTACAAGTCTTCGAAGAGCACACGAGAGAAAGGCGTAAACTTTTTCTCTCAGAACTGCGCGAAAACTTGTATTCCTGCTCAAAACAACGGGATTCATCGTTTTAGATCGAAACCAGCAAGATTCACGAGCATCGATTTTACAAGTCGTCGAAGAGTAGACGAGAGAAAGGTGTAAACTTTTTCTCCCAGAACTGCACGAAAACTTGTATTCCGGCTAAAAACAAAGGGATACATCGTTTTAGATCGAAACTAGCAAGATTCACTAGCATCGATTTTAGAAGTCGTCGAAGAGTACCCGAGAGAAAGGTGTATACTTTTTCTCTCAGAACTGCGCGAAAACTTGTATTCCGGCTGAAAACAACGGCATACATCGTTTTAGATTGAAACTTGCAAGATTCACGAGCATCGATTTTACAAGTCGTCGAAGAGTAGACGAGAGAAAGGTGTAAACTTTTTCTCTCAGAACTGCACGAAAACTTGTTTTCCGGCTCAAAATAACGGGATACATCGTTTTATATTGAAACTAGCAAGATTCAATAGCATCGATTTTACAAGTCGTCGAAGAGTAGACGAGAGAAAGGTGTAAAAGTTTTCTCTCAGAACTGCGCGAAAACTTGTATTGCGGCTCAAAACAACGGGATTCATCGTTTTAGATCGAAACTAGCAAGATTCACGAGCATCGATTTTACAAGTCGTCGAAGAGTACACGAGAGAAAGGTGTAAACTTTTTCTCTCAGAACTGCGCGAAAACTTGTATTCCGGCTCAAAACAACGGGATTCATCGTTTTAGATCGAAACTAGCAAGATTCACGAGCATCGATATTACAAGTCGTCGAAGAGTAGACGAGAGAAAGGTGTAAACTTTTTCTCTCAGAACTGCGCGAAGACTTGTATTCCGGCTCGAAACAACGGGTTACATCGTTTTAGATCGAAACTAGCAAGATTCACAAGCATCGATTTTACACGTCGTCGAAGAGTACACGAGAGAAAGGTGTAAACGTTTTCTCTCAGAACTGCGCGAAAACTTGTATTCCGTCTCAAAAGAACGGGATACATCGTTTTAGATCAAAACTTGCAAGATTCACGAGCATCGATTTTACAAGTCGTCGAAGAGTACACGAGAGAAAGTGTAAACGTTTTCTCTCAGAACTGCGCGAAAACTTGTATTCCGGCTCAAAAGAACGGGATACATCGTTTTAGATCGAAACTTGCAAGATTCACGAGCATCGATTTTACAAGTCGTCGAAGAGTAGACGAGAGAAAGGTGTAAACTTTTTCTCTCAGAACTGCACGAAAACTTGTATTCCGGCTCAAAACAACGGGATACATCGTTTTAGATCGAAACTAGCAAGATTCAATAGCATCGATATTACAAGTCGTCGAAGAGTAGACGAGAGAAAGGTGTAAACTTTTTCTCTCAGAACTGCACGAAAACTTGTATTCCGGCTCAAAACAACGGGATACATCGTTTTAGATCGAAACTAGCAAGATTCAATAGCATCGATATTACAAGTCGTCGAAGAGTAGACGAGAGAAAGGTGTAAACTTTTTCTCCCAGAACTGCACGAAAACTTGTATTCCGGCTCAAAACAAAGGGATACATCGTTTTAGTTCGAAACTAGCAAGATTCATTAGCATCGATTTTAGAAGTCGTCGAAGAGTACCCGAGAGAAAGGTGTATACTTTTTCTCTCAGAACTGCGCGAAAACTTGTATTCCGGCTGAAAACAACGGGATACATCGTTTTAGATCGAAACTTGCAAGATTCACGAGCATCGATTTTACAAGTCGTCGAAGAGTAGACGAGAGAAAGGTGTAAACTTTTTCTCTCAGAACTGCACGAAAACTTGTTTTCCGGCTCAAAATAACGGGATACATCGTTTTATATTGAAACTAGCAAGATTCAATAGCATCGATTTTACAAGTCGTCGAAGAGTAGACGAGAGAAAGGTGTAAACGTTTTCTCTCAGAACTGCGCGAAAACTTGTATTGCGGCTCAAAACAACGGGATTCATCGTTTTAGATCGAAACTAGCAAGATTCACGAGCATCGATTTTACAAGTCGTCGAAGAGTACACGAGAGAAAGGTGTAAACTTTTTCTCTCAGAACTGCGCGAAAACTTGTATTCCGGCTCAAAACAACGTGATACATAGTTTTAGGTCGAAACTAGCAAGATTCACGAGCATCGATTTTACAAGTCGTCGAATATAGACGAGAGAAAGGTGTAAACTTTTTCCCTCAGAACTGCGCGAAAACTTGTATTCCTGCTCAAAACAAAGGGTTACATCGTTTTAGATCGAAACTAGCAAGATTCACGAGCATCCATATTACAAGTCGTCGAAGAGTAGACGGGAAAAATGTGTAAACTTTTTCTCTCAGAACTGCGCGAAAACTTGTATTCCGGCTCAAAACAACGGGATACATCGTTTTAGATCGAATCTAGCAAGATTCACGAGCATCGATTTCACAAGTCTTCGAAGAGTACACGAGAGAAAGGTGTAAACTTTTTCTTTCAGAACTGCGCGAAAACTTGTATTCCGGCTCAAAACAACGGGATACATCGTTTTAGATCGAAACTAGCATGATTCACGAGCATCGATTTTACAAGTCTTCGAAGAGCACACGAGAGAAAGGCGTAAACTTTTTCTCTCAGAACTGCGCGAAAACTTGTATTCCTGCTCAAAACAACGGGATTCATCGTTTTAGATCGAAACCAGCAAGATTCACGAGCATCGATTTTACAAGTCGTCGAAGAGTAGACGAGAGAAAGGTGTAAACTTTTTCTCCCAGAACTGCACGAAAACTTGTATTCCGGCTAAAAACAAAGGGATACATCGTTTTAGATCGAAACTAGCAAGATTCACTAGCATCGATTTTAGAAGTCGTCGAAGAGTACACGAGAGAAAGGTGTAAACTTTTTCTCTCAGAACTGCGCGAAAACTTGTATTCCGGCTCAAAACAACGGGATTCATCGTTTTAGATCGAAACTAGCAAGATTCACGAGCATCGATATTACAAGTCGTCGAAGAGTAGACGAAAGAAAGGTGTAAACTTTTTCTCTCAGAACTGCGCGAAGACTTGTATTCCGGCTCGAAACAACGGGTTACATCGTTTTAGATCGAAACTAGCAAGATTCACAAGCATCGATTTTACACGTCGTCGAAGAGTACACGAGAGAAAGGTGTAAACGTTTTCTCTCAGAACTGCGCGAAAACTTGTATTCCGTCTCAAAAGAACGGGATACATCGTTTTAGATCAAAACTTGCAAGATTCACGAGCATCGATTTTACAAGTCGTCGAAGAGTACACGAGAGAAAGTGTAAACGTTTTCTCTCAGAACTGCGCGAAAACTTGTATTCCGGCTCAAAAGAACGGGATACATCGTTTTAGATCGAAACTTGCAAGATTCACGAGCATCGATTTTACAAGTCGTCGAAGAGTAGACGAGAGAAAGGTGTAAACTTTTTCTCTCAGAACTGCACGAAAACTTGTATTCCGGCTCAAAACAACGGGATACATCGTTTTAGATCGAAACTAGCAAGATTCAATAGCATCGATATTACAAGTCGTCGAAGAGTACACGAGAGAAAGGTGTAAACTTTTTCTCCCAGAACTGCACGAAAACTTGTATTCCGGCTCAAAACAAAGGGATACATCGTTTTAGTTCGAAACTAGCAAGATTCATTAGCATCGATTTTAGAAGTCGTCGAAGAGTACCCGAGAGAAAGGTGTATACTTTTTCTCTCAGAACTGCGCGAAAACTTGTATTCCGGCTGAAAACAACGGGATACATCGTTTTAGATCGAAACTTGCAAGATTCACGAGCATCGATTTTACAAGTCGTCGAAGAGTAGACGAGAGAAAGGTGTAAACTTTTTCTCTCAGAACTGCACGAAAACTTGTTTTCCGGCTCAAAATAACGGGATACATCGTTTTATATTGAAACTAGCAAGATTCAATAGCATCGATTTTACAAGTCGTCGAAGAGTAGACGAGAGAAAGGTGTAAACGTTTTCTCTCAGAACTGCGCGAAAACTTGTATTGCGGCTCAAAACAACGGGATTCATCGTTTTAGATCGAAACTAGCAAGATTCACGAGCATCGATTGTACAAGTCGTCGAAGAGTACACGAGAGAAAGGTGTAAACTTTTTCTCTCAGAACTGCGCGAAAACTTGTATTCCGGCTCAAAACAACGGGATTCATCGTTTTAGATCGAAACTAGCAAGATTCACGAGCATCGATTTTACAAGTCGTCGAAGAGTACACGAGAGAAAGGTGTAAACTTTTTCTCTCAGAACTGCGCCAAAACTTGTATTCTGGCTCAGAACAACGGGTTACATCGTTTTAGGTCGAAACTAGCAAGATTCACGAGCATCGATATTACAAGTCGTCGAAGAGTAGACGAGAGAAAGGTGTAAACTTTTTCTCTCAGAACTGCGCGAAGACTTGTATTCCGGCTCGAAACAACGGGTTACATCGTTTTAGATCGACACTAGCAAGATTCAAAAGCATCGATTTTATACGTCGTCGAAGAGTACACGAGAGAAAGGTGTAAACGTTTTCTCTCAGAACTGCGCGAAAACTTGTATTCCGTCTCAAAAGAACGGGATACATCGTTTTAGATCGAAACTTGCAAGATTCACGAGCATCGATTTTACACGTCGTCGAAGAGTACACGAGAGAAAGGTGTAAACGTTTTCTCTCAGAACTGCGCGAAAACTTGTATTCCGGCTCAAAAGAACGGGATACATCGTTTTAGATCGAAACTTGCAAGATTCACGAGCATCGATTTTACAAGTCGTCGAAGAGTAGACGAGAGAAAGGTGTAAACTTTTTCTCTCAGAACTGCACGAAAACTTGTATTCCGGCTCAAAACAACGGGACACATCGTTTTAGATCGAAACTAGCAAGATTCAATAGCATCGATTTTACAAGTCGTCGAAGAGTACACGAGAGAAAGGTGTAAACTTTTTCTCTCAGAACTGCGCGAAAACTTGCATTCCGGCTCAAAACAACGGGATACATCGTTGTAGATCGAAACTAGCAAGATTCACGAGCATCGATTTTACAAGTCGTCGAATAGTAGACGAGAGAAAGGTGTAAACTTTTTCTCTCAGAACTGCGCCAAAACTTGTATTCCGGCTCAGAACAATGGGTTACATCGTTTTAGATCGAAACTAGCAAGATTTACGAGCATCGATATTACAAGTCGTCGAAGAGTAGACGAGAGAAAGGTGTAAACTTTTTCTCTCAGAACTGCGCGAAAACTTCTATTCCAGCTCAAAACAACGGGATACATCGTTGTAGATCGAAACTAGCAAGATTCACGAGCATTGATTTTACAAGTCGTCGAAGAGTAGACGAGAGAAAGGTGTAAACTTTTTCTCTCAGAACTGCACGAAAACTTGTTTTCCGGCTCAAAATAACGGGATACATCGTTTTAGATCGAAACTAGCAAGATTCAATAGCATCAATTTTACAAGTCGTCGAAGAGTAGACGAGAGAAAGGTGTAAACGTTTTCTCTCAGAACTGCGCGAAAACTTCTATTCCGGCTCAAAACAACGGGATTCATCGTTTTAGATCGAAACTAGCAAGATTCACGAGCATCGATTTTACAAGTCGTCGAAGAGTACACGAGAGAAAGGTGTAAACTTTTTCTCTCAGAACTGCGCCAAAACTTGTATTCTGGCTCAGAACAACGGGTTACATCGTTTTAGGTCGAAACTAGCAAGATTCACGAGCATCGATATTACAAGTCGTCGAAGAGTAGACGAGAGAAAGGTGTAAACTTTTGCTCTCAGAACTGCGCGAAGACTTGTATTCCGGCTCGAAACAACGGGTTACATCGTTTTAGATCGAAACTAGCAAGAATCACAAGCATCGATTTTACACGTCGTCGAAGAGTACACGAGAGAAAGGTGTAAACGTTTTCTCTCAGAACTGCGCGAAAACTTGTATTCCGTCTCAAAAGAACGGGATACATCGTTTTAGATCGAAACTTGCAAGATTCACGAGCATCGATTTTACACGTCGTCGAAGAGTACACGAGAGAAAGGTGTAAACGTTTTCTCTCAGAACTGCGCGAAAACTTGTATTCCGGCTCAAAAGAACGGGATACATCGTTTTAGATCGAAACTTGCAAGATTCACGAGCATCGATTTTACAAGTCGTCGAAGAGTAGACGAGAGAAAGGTGTAAACTTTTTCTCTCAGAACTGCACGAAAACTTGTATTCCGGCTCAAAACAACGGGACCCATCGTTTTAGATCGAAACTAGCAAGATTCAATAGCATCGATTTTACAAGTCGTCGAAGAGTACACGAGAGAAAGGTGTAAACTTTTTCTCTCAGAACTGCGCGAAAACTTGCATTCCGGCTCAAAACAACGGGATACATCGTTGTAGATCGAAACTAGCAAGATTCACGAGCATCGATTTTACAAGTCGTCGAATAGTAGACGAGAGAAAGGTGTAAACTTTTTCTCTCAGAACTGCGCCAAAACTTGTATTCCGGCTCAGAACAATGGGTTACATCGTTTTAGATCGAAACTAGCAAGATTTACGAGCATCGATATTACAAGTCGTCGAAGAGTAGACGAGAGAAAGGTGTAAACTTTTTCTCTCAGAACTGCGCGAAAACTTCTATTCCAGCTCAAAACAACGGGATACATCGTTGTAGATCGAAACTAGCAAGATTCACGAGCATTGATTTTACAAGTCGTCGAAGAGTAGACGAGAGAAAGGTGTAAACTTTTTCTCTCAGAACTGCACGAAAACTTGTTTTCCGGCTCAAAATAACGGGATACATCGTTTTAGATCGAAACTAGCAAGATTCAATAGCATCAATTTTACAAGTCGTCGAAGAGTAGACGAGAGAAAGGTGTAAACGTTTTCTCTCAGAACTGCGCGAAAACTTCTATTCCGGCTCAAAACAACGGGATACATCGTTTTAGATCGACACAAGCAAGATTCACGAGCATCGATTTTACAAGTCGTCGAAGAGTAGAAGAGAGAAAGGTGTAAACTTTTTCTCTCAGAACCTCGCGAAAACTTGTATTCCGGCTCAAAACAACGAGTTACATCGTTTTAGATCGAAAGTAGCAAGATTCACGAGCATCAATTTTACAAGTCTTCGAAGAGTAGACGAGAGAAAGGTGTAAACTTTTTCTCTCAGAACTGCGCGAAAACTTGTATTCCGGCTCAAAACAACGGGATACGTCGTTTTAGATTGAAACTAGCAAGATTCACGAGCATCGATTTTACAAGTCGTCGAAGAGTAGACGAGAGAAAGGTGTAAACTTTTTCTCTCAGAACTGCGCGAAAACTTGTATTCCGGCTCGAAACAACGGGTTACATCGTTTTAGATCGAAACTTGCAAGATTCACGAGCATCGATTTTACAAGTCGTCGAAGAGTAGATGAGAGAAAGCTGTAAACTTTTTCTCTCAGAACTGCGCGAAAACTTGTATTCCGGCTCAAAACAGCGGGATTCATCGTTTTAGATCGAAACTAGCAAGATTCACGAGCATCGATTTTACAAGTCGTCGAAGAGTACACGAGAGAAAGGTGTAAACTTTTTGTCTCAGAACTGCGCGAAAACTTGTATTTCGGCTCAAAACAACGGGATACATCGTTTCAGGTCGAAACTAGCAAGATTCACGAGCATCGATTTTACAAGTCGTCGAATATAGACGAGAAAAAGGTGTAAACTTTTTCTCTCAGAACTGCGCGAAAACTTGTATTGCGGCTCAAAACAACGGGATTCATCGTTTTAGATCGAAACTAGCAAGATTCACGAGCATCGATTTTACAAGTCGTCGAAGAGTACACGAGAGAAAGGTGTAAACTTTTTCTCTCAGAACTGCGCGAAAATTTGTATTCCGGCTCAAAACAACGGGATACATCGTTTTAGATCAAATCTAGCAAGATTCACGAGCATCGATTTCACAAGTCTTCGAAGAGTAGACGAGAGAAAGGTGTAAACTTTTTCTCTCAGAACTGCGCGAAAACTTGTATTCCGGCTCAAAACAACGGGATACATAGTTTTAGATCGAAACTAGCATGATTCACGAGCATCGATTTTACAAGTCTTCGAAGAGCACACGAGAGAAAGGCGTAAACTTTTTCTCTCAGAACTGCGCGAAAACTTGTATTCCGGCTTAAAACAACGGGATACATCGTTTTAGATCGAAACCAGCAAGATTCACGAGCATCGATTTTAACAGTCGTCGAAGAGTAGACGAGAGAAAGGTGTAAACTTTTTCTCCCTGAACTGCACGAAAACTTGTATTTCGGCTCAAAACAAAGGGATACATCGTTTTAGATCGAAACTTGCAAGATTCACTAGCTTCGATTTTACAAGTCGTCGAAGAGTACCCGAGAGAAAGGTGTATACTTTTTCTCTCAGAACTGCGCGAAAACTTGTATTCCGGCTGAAAACAACGGGATACATCGTTTTAGATCGAAACTTGCAAGATTCACGAGCATCAATTTTACAAGTCGTCGAAGAGTAGACGAGAGAAAGGTGTAAACTTTTTCTCTCAGAACTGCACGAAAACTTGTATTCCGGCTCAAAACAACGAGATACATCGTTTTAGATCGAAACTAGCAAGAATCAATAGCATCGATATTACAAGTCGTCGAAGAGTAGACGAGAGAAAGGTGTAAACTTTTTCTCTCAGAACTGCGCGAAGACTTGTATTCCGGCTCGAAACAACGGGTTACAACGTTTTAGATTGAAACTAGCAAGTTTCACAAGCATCGATTTTACACGTCGTCGAAGAGTACACGAGAGAAAGGTGTAAACGTTTTCTCTCAGAACTGCGCGAAAACTTGTATTCCGGCTCAAGAGAACGGGATACATCGTTTTAGATCGAAACTTGCAAGATTCACGAGCATCGATTTTACAAGTCGTCGAAGAGTAGACGAGAGAAAGGTGTAAACTTTTTCTCTCAGAACTGCACGAAAACTTGTATTCCGGCTCAAAAGAACGGGATACATCGTTTTAGATCGAAACTTGCAAGATTCACGAGCATCGATTTTACAAGTCGTCGAAGAGTAGACGAGAGAAAGGTGTAAACTTTTTCTCTCAGAACTGCACGAAAACTTGTATTCCGGCTCAAAACAACGGGATACATCGCTTTAGATCGAAACTAGTGCTACGGTTGTGCTTGTGGTTGGAACGCTCGTGCTTGGTGCGCTCGCGCTTGGAACGCGAAGAGGACGAAGTGCGTTTCTGCTGCTGGGTTTCGCGTGCCCGGTTGTTCGGCTGCGTGGCTGTAAGCTGTTTCCCTGTAAATATATTTTTCCCTTTTGGTGTGCACATCTTCACGTTACAATATTGGTGTGAGGTGCTGGGTACAGCCACAGCAAGCACGGAACTTCGCAGCGGTCGTCAGCTCGCCGGCTCTTCAACCATGACCAGCGAAGGGGCCGCTCCGCCGGCGTCCGCCAACCCGGCGTTCATCATTGCCCATCCGAGAGATCCTGGGACCTTCAACGGAACGGACGGCGTCGACGTGGAGGACTGGCTCGCAATGTACGAGCGCGTGAGCACACACAACAGGTGGGACCCGACCCTAAAGTTGGCCAACGTCATCTTCTACCTGACGGGCACTGCCAGGGTATGGTTCGATAGCCACGAGGATGAACTCACCAGCTGGGATCTCTGCAAGCGCAAGCTTTGTGACCTGTTTGGTAAGCCATTCGGGTGTCAGCTCGCTGCGAAGAAGGAGCTCGCATGCCGTGCACAAACGTCCACAGAGTCCTATGTATCATACATTCAGGACATATTAGCTCTCTGCATGAAAGTCGACGCCACTATGTCAGAGTGCGACAAAGTAGGTCACGTGCTCAAAGGCATCGCAGATGACGCCTTTAACCTTCTTGTATACAAGGACTGCGGAACGGTTGACGCAATCATCAAGGAATGCCGCCGGTTCGAACAAGCGAAGAGCCGCCGAATTTCTCCGCAGTTCACGCGGTTGCCGAATACGACTGCGACGTCGTCCTGTGTAGACTCGACTCCACTGAGCCGTCTGCCGACATCTGAGAGCCTGACACGACTTGTGCGCCAAGAAGTAGAGGCAATGTCCCCCGTTGCGTTTCATCCACCCGCAACAGACAGTACTCCAGCAGTATCCCTTATACAGGCTGTCGTTCGCAAAGAATTTGCCAATCTTGGGATTCAACCTGTTTGCTCAGTTAGTGCCCCATATGCTCGCCGCATGTCCCCGGAGCTCGGTTCTGAACGTGCATACTACCCTCGACGCAGCCGCAATCCAGATGAATGGAGAACACCTGATGACAGGCCCATCTGCTTTAACTGCTCCCGAGTTGGCCACATATCTCGACACTGCCGAAGCCGTCCGTCCTCGACCTACAGCCGCTACCCGCCGGGTTCTGCATATTCCCGCCGCTCTCCCTCGCCCTCGGAAACGACCTCTTCTGGCCACAACGCTCAGACCCCGCTTACCAACCGTTCGTCGTCACCTCAGCGCCGTCGATCTCCATCGCCCCGACCTCGCCGCCCTTCGTCGCCGGCCCCATATGCCCGCTCCCGGTCGGAAAACTGATGGCTGCAGCGTCCGGGGGTGATGCTGCTCTGACGACCCGACCAGAAAACCCTCCTTTAACTCTTCATGCTCATCGGAACATCCTTAACGTCGACGTGGACGGGGTCCCTGTTACCGCTCTGATCGACACTGAGCGCACGTCTCAGTCATGAATGCTCGTCTTCGCCGTCGCCTAAGGAAAGTGCTCACTCCTGCCCCCTCAACTGTGGTCCGTGTTGCAGATGGCGGTATGTCTATTGTTGCGGAATGTGTACTGCTCGTGTTTCAATAGCCGGCCGCCATACTTCTGTGCTCTTCACTGTCCTCGAACACTGCCCTCATGACATCATTCTCGGCCTTGACTTTCTCACCGACCATTCCGCCCTTATAGATTGCGCCACAAGCATCGTTCAACTCGCTCTACCTGTTCCTTCAGAGCCACCGGATCCAATTGTTCACCGACTGTGCACCGCTGACTTTGTCCGCCTGGACCCCGATGCCGCCACTTATGTCCGTTTCTCCTCGGTCCCGCCAGTTCCCGATGGTGACTACATCATTACTCCGGTTCCTGATGTGCCCTTTACACGCAGTGTTGCCCTTGCGCATACAGTTGTCACCATGTCGGCAAATCAAGCGTCCCTTCCGGTTCTCAACTTTGCCTCTTACGTTCAGCCGCTCCCACAAGGTATGTCGCTCGCCACGCTGTGCCCTGCTGCCGAATGCGTCGTATCGGCGGTGAGAAGCGTCCCACCCTCGTCGAACTGCCGCTACTCTGACGTCCCACCACCTGATGAATATGCAAAAATGATTGCTGCTGACCTCTTACCAGGGCAAGCTCACGACCTTCGGTATCTTCTGTCGTCTTTTCGCGACATCTTTGACTTCGATGACCGCCCTTTGGCTCGAACATCTGTGGTCGCACATCGCATCAACACCGGTGACGCAGCTCCTATTCACAGACGACCCTACAGAGTGTCCAGTACAGAACGCACCATCATTCAGCAAGAGGTGGACAAGATGCTCAGTAAAGACATCATAGAGCCCTCGTCGAGCCCTTGGGCCTCACCAGTTGTGCTGGTTAAGAAGAAGGACGGCAGCTGGCGCTTTTGCGTTGATTACCGGCACCTAAACAACATAACAAAAAAAGACGTCTATCCACTCCCAAGAATAGACGATGCTTTGGACTGCCTTCACGGAGCCAAATTTTTCTCTTCAATTGACCTTCGGTCCGGGTATTGGCAAATCTCTGTTGATGACAATGACCGCGAAAAGACGGCATTCGTCACACCGGACGGCTTATATCAGTTTAAAGTTATGCCATTCGGTCTCTGTAATGCGCCAGCTACCTTCGAAAGAATGATGGACTCCTTGCTTCGCGGCTTTAAATGGTCCACATGTCTATGTTACCTCGACGATGTTGTGGTTTTTTCGCCCACGTTTACCACGCACCTCGAAAGACTGGCGAGCATTCTTTCTGTCTTCCGTCGAGCCGGGCTACAGCTCAATTCGTCGAAATGTCAATTCGGTCGCCGCCAACTCACCATTCTCGGACATCTAGTCGACGCTTCTGGTGTCCGCCCGGATCCTGTTAAAGTTAAAGCCGTCAAGGACTTCCCTATTCCCCAGTCGTCTACGGATGTGCGCAGCTTCGTCGGCCTCTGCTCGTACTTCCGCCGTTTCATCAAAAATTTTGCCGGCACCGCTCGCCCCCTGACCGACCTTCTAAAGAAAGACACCCCTTTTACCTGGGGCCCTGCCCAAGAGGAGGCCTTTTCTTCGCTAGTCGACTTACTCACCTCCCCACCTATTCTGGACCATTTTGATCCGTCGGCTCCGACTGAAGTTCGCACAGACGCCTGCGGTTATGGGATTGGCGCCGTGCTAGCCCAACGTCACCAAGGGCAAGAACGCGTTATTGCATATGCCAGCCGCCTCCTTTCTACAGCTGAGCGAAATTACTCAATTACAGAGCGCGAGTGTCTAGCTCTTGTTTGGGCCGTCGCTAAGTTCCGACCGTACCTGTTTGGCCGTCCATTCTCCGTAGTGACCGATCACCACGCCCTTTGTTGGCTGTCTTCACTGAAAGACCCCACAGGCCGGCTCGGACGTTGGACGTTGCGCCTCCAAGAGAATTCTTACACTGTTCATTACAAGTCAGGGCGTCTCCATCAAGACGCCGACTGCCTGTCTCGGCACCCTGTAGAGCCGCCTGATCCTGGAGACAACGACCTCGGCCCGTACCTCTTCGCTATCTCCGATCTGGTTAACATCGCGGACGAGCAGCGACAAGACTCTTCCTTGCGTATTCTCATTGATCGCCTCAACTGTGCCAGCCGAGATCCTTCATTGCAACTGTTCGTCATTCAGGATGGCGTCCTATACCGCCGCAACCTTCGTCCTGACGGACCTCCGCTCCTGCTAGTCGTTCCCCAGCGTCTCCGTTCATCTGTCCTAGCGGAACTACACGACCTACCGACCGCAGGCCACCTCGGCGTCTCCCGCACATACGATCGGGTCCGACGCCGCTTCTTTTGGCCTGGTCTGTACCGCTCTGTTCGGCGTTACGTTGCCTCCTGCGACCTCTGTCAACGCAGGAAGAGACCATCAACGTTGCCTGCTGGCCTTCTACAGCCTATTGACGTACCTCTCGAACCATTCTACCGTGTTGGACTCGACCTTCTCGGACCTTTCCCGACGTCCTGCTCCGGCAACCGTTGGATTGCTGTCGCGACCGACTATGCGACCCGGTACGCTATCACGCGTGCGTTACCAACAAGTTGCGCAACCGATGTCGCCGACTTCCTATTGCAGAACGTAATCCTTCACCACGGCGCTCCACACCAATTGCTGACGGACCGCGGCCGCTACTTTTTGTCCCGAGTAGTTGACGATATCCTCCGGTCCTGTGGCACGCAGCATAAGCTCACTACAGCTTACCATCCCCAGACGAACGGGCTTACCGAGCGCCTCAACAGGACTCTGACCGATATGCTATCCATGTATATCTCGCCCGACCACCGCGATTGGGACGTTGCCCTGCCTTATGTAACATTTGCTTATAATTCGTCGCGGCATGATACCACCGGCTATTCTCCTTTCTACCTTCTGTTTGGTCGGCATCCTGCGCTGCCATTGGATACATTACTACCGAGTTCTACTGCCTCGACCACAGAGTATGCACGTGACGCCATCTCCCGAGCAACTATGGCCCGTGAAATCGCCCGAGACCGGCTCACCGCATCTCAGACCTACCAGAAGTCAGTTTACGACCGCCGGCATCGCCCAGTACACTATCCGCCGGGCTCACTCGTCCTCCTTTGGTCTCCTTCTCGCCATGTCGGTCTCTCTGAGAAACTTCTACGTCAGTACAGTGGCCCTTATCGAGTTCTCCGTCAGGTGACCGACGTTACCTACGAGATTACACCTCTTCATGCTCCGACGTCGTCCACTAGCCCTTTGACTGACGTCGTTCATGTAGTCCGTCTCAAACCGTACCACACACCTGCTACATCATCCACTTAGCACCGGGACGGTGCTTTTGCCGCCGGGAGTTATGCTACGGTTGTGCTTGTGCTTGGAACGCTCGTGCTTGGTGCGCTCGCGCTTGGAACGCGAAGAGGACGAAGTGCGTTTCTGCTGCTGGGTTTCGCGTGCCCGGTTGTTCGGCTGCGTGGCTGTAAGCTGTTTCCCTGTAAATATATTTTTCCCTTTTGGTGTGCACATCTTCACGTTACACTAGCAAGATTCAATAGCATCGATTTTACAAGTCGTCGAAGAGTACACGAGAGAAAGGTGTAAACTTTTTCTCTCAGAACTGCGCGAAAACTTGCATTCCGGCTCAAAACAACGGGATACATCGTTGTAGATCGAAACTAGCTAGATTCACGAGCATCGATTTTACAAGTCGTCGAATAGTAGACGAGAGAAAGGTGTAAACTTTTTCTCTCAGAACTGCGCCAAAACTTGTATTCCGGCTCAGAACAATGGGCTACATCGTTTTAGATCGAAACTAGCAAGATTTACGAGCATCGATATTACAAGTCGTCGAAGAGTAGACGAGAGAAAGGTGTAAACTTTTTCTCTCAGAACTGCGCGAAAACTTCTATTCCAGCTTAAAACAACGGGATACATCGTTGTAGATCGAAACTAGCAAGATTCACGAGCATTGATTTTACAAGTCGTCGAAGAGTAGACGAGAGAAAGGTGTAAACTTTTTCTCTCAGAACTGCACGAAAACTTGTTTTCCGGCTCAAAATAACGGGATACATTGTTTCAGATCGAAACTAGCAAGATTCAATAGCATCGATTTTACAAGTCGTCGAAGAGTAGACGAGAGAAAGGTGTAAACGTTTTCTCTCAGAACTGCGCGAAAACTTCTATTCCGGCTCAAAACAACGGGATACATCGTTTTAAGTCGAAACTTGCAAGATTCACGAGCATCAATTTTACAAGTCGTCGAAGAGTAGACGAGAGAAAGGTGTAAACTTTTTCTCTCAGAACTGCGCGAAAACTTGTATTCCGGCTCAAAACAATGGGATTCATCGTTTTAGATCGAAACTAGCAAGATTCACGAGCATCGATTTTACAGGTCGTCGAAGAGTACACGAGAGAAAGGTGTAAACTTTTTCGCTCAGAACTGCGCGAAAACTTGTATTCCGGCTCAAAACAACGGGATACATCGTTTCCGGTCGAAACTAGCAAGATTCACGAGCATCGATTTTACAAGTCGTCGAATATAGACGAGAAAAAGGTGTAAACTTTTTCTCTCAGAACTGCACGAAAACTTGTATTAAGGCTCAAAACAACGGGATACATCATTTTAGATCGAAACTAGCAAGATTCAATAGCATCGATTTTACAAGTCGTCGAAGAGTACACGAGAGAAAGGTGTAAACTTTTTCTCTCAGAACTGCGCGAAAACTTGTATTCCGGCTCAAAACAACGGGATACATCGTTTCAGGTCGAAACCAGCAAGATTCACGAGCATCGATTTTACAAGTCTTCGAAGAGTAGACGAGAGAAAGGTGTAAACTTTTTCTCTCAGAACTGCGCGAAAACTTGTATTGCGGCTCAAAACAACGGGATTCATCGTTTTAGATCGAAACTAGCAAGATTCACGAGCATCGATTTTACAAGTCGTCGAAGAGTACACGAGAGAAAGGTGTAAACTTTTTCTCTCAGAACTGCGCGAAAACTTGTATTCCGGCTGAAAACAACGGGATACATTGTTTTAGGTCAAAACTAACAAGATTCACGAGCATCGGTTTTACAAGTCGTCGAATATAGACGAGAAAAAGGTGTAAACTTTTTCTCTCAGAACTCCGCGAAAACTTGTATTCCTGCTCAAAACAACGGGTTACATCGTTTTAGATCGAAACTAGCAAGATTCACGAGCATCCATATTACAAATCGTCGAAGAGTAGACGGGAGAGATGTGTAAACTTTTTCTCTCAGAACTGCGCGAAAACTTGTATTCCGGCTCAAAACAACGGGATACATCGTTTTAGATCGAATCTAGCAAGATTCACGAGCATCGATTTCACAAGTCTTCGAAGAGTACACGAGAGAAAGGTGTAAACTTTTTCTTTCAGAACTGCGCGAAAACTTGTATTCCGGCTCAAAACAACGGGATACATCGTTTTAGATCGAAACTAGCATGATTCACGAGCATCGATTTTACAAGTCTTCGAAGAGCACACGAGAGAAAGGCGTAAACTTTTTCTCTCAGAACTGCGCGAAAACTTGTATTCCTGCTCAAAACAACGGGATTCATCGTTTTAGATCGAAACCAGCAAGATTCACGAGCATCGATTTTACAAGTCGTCGAAGAGTAGACGAGAGAAAGGTGTAAACTTTTTCTCCCAGAACTGCACGAAAACTTGTATTCCGGCTAAAAACAAAGGGATACATCGTTTTAGATCGAAACTAGCAAGATTCACTAGCATCGATTTTAGAAGTCGTCGAAGAGTACCCGAGAGAAAGGTGTATACTTTTTCTCTCAGAACTGCGCGAAAACTTGTATTCCGGCTGAAAACAACGGCATACATCGTTTTAGATTGAAACTTGCAAGATTCACGAGCATCGATTTTACAAGTCGTCGAAGAGTAGACGAGAGAAAGGTGTAAACTTTTTCTCTCAGAACTGCACGAAAACTTGTTTTCCGGCTCAAAATAACGGGATACATCGTTTTATATTGAAACTAGCAAGATTCAATAGCATCGATTTTACAAGTCGTCGAAGAGTAGACGAGAGAAAGGTGTAAAAGTTTTCTCTCAGAACTGCGCGAAAACTTGTATTGCGGCTCAAAACAACGGGATTCATCGTTTTAGATCGAAACTAGCAAGATTCACGAGCATCGATTTTACAAGTCGTCGAAGAGTACACGAGAGAAAGGTGTAAACTTTTTCTCTCAGAACTGCGCGAAAACTTGTATTCCGGCTCAAAACAACGGGATTCATCGTTTTAGATCGAAACTAGCAAGATTCACGAGCATCGATATTACAAGTCGTCGAAGAGTAGACGAGAGAAAGGTGTAAACTTTTTCTCTCAGAACTGCGCGAAGACTTGTATTCCGGCTCGAAACAACGGGTTACATCGTTTTAGATCGAAACTAGCAAGATTCACAAGCATCGATTTTACACGTCGTCGAAGAGTACACGAGAGAAAGGTGTAAACGTTTTCTCTCAGAACTGCGCGAAAACTTGTATTCCGTCTCAAAAGAACGGGATACATCGTTTTAGATCAAAACTTGCAAGATTCACGAGCATCGATTTTACAAGTCGTCGAAGAGTACACGAGAGAAAGTGTAAACGTTTTCTCTCAGAACTGCGCGAAAACTTGTATTCCGGCTCAAAAGAACGGGATACATCGTTTTAGATCGAAACTTGCAAGATTCACGAGCATCGATTTTACAAGTCGTCGAAGAGTAGACGAGAGAAAGGTGTAAACTTTTTCTCTCAGAACTGCACGAAAACTTGTATTCCGGCTCAAAACAACGGGATACATCGTTTTAGATCGAAACTAGCAAGATTCAATAGCATCGATATTACAAGTCGTCGAAGAGTAGACGAGAGAAAGGTGTAAACTTTTTCTCCCAGAACTGCACGAAAACTTGTATTCCGGCTCAAAACAAAGGGATACATCGTTTTAGTTCGAAACTAGCAAGATTCATTAGCATCGATTTTAGAAGTCGTCGAAGAGTACCCGAGAGAAAGGTGTATACTTTTTCTCTCAGAACTGCGCGAAAACTTGTATTCCGGCTGAAAACAACGGGATACATCGTTTTAGATCGAAACTTGCAAGATTCACGAGCATCGATTTTACAAGTCGTCGAAGAGTAGACGAGAGAAAGGTGTAAACTTTTTCTCTCAGAACTGCACGAAAACTTGTTTTCCGGCTCAAAATAACGGGATACATCGTTTTATATTGAAACTAGCAAGATTCAATAGCATCGATTTTACAAGTCGTCGAAGAGTAGACGAGAGAAAGGTGTAAACGTTTTCTCTCAGAACTGCGCGAAAACTTGTATTGCGGCTCAAAACAACGGGATTCATCGTTTTAGATCGAAACTAGCAAGATTCACGAGCATCGATTTTACAAGTCGTCGAAGAGTACACGAGAGAAAGGTGTAAACTTTTTCTCTCAGAACTGCGCGAAAACTTGTATTCCGGCTCAAAACAACGGGATTCATCGTTTTAGATCGAAACTAGCAAGATTCACGAGCATCGATTTTACAAGTCGTCGAAGAGTACACGAGAGAAAGGTGTAAACTTTTTCTCTCAGAACTGCGCCAAAACTTGTATTCTGGCTCAGAACAACGGGTTACATCGTTTTAGGTCGAAACTAGCAAGATTCACGAGCATCGATATTACAAGTCGTCGAAGAGTAGACGAGAGAAAGGTGTAAACTTTTTCTCTCAGAACTGCGCGAAGACTTGTATTCCGGCTCGAAACAACGGGTTACATCGTTTTAGATCGACACTAGCAAGATTCAAAAGCATCGATTTTATACGTCGTCGAAGAGTACACGAGAGAAAGGTGTAAACGTTTTCTCTCAGAACTGCGCGAAAACTTGTATTCCGTCTCAAAAGAACGGGATACATCGTTTTAGATCGAAACTTGCAAGATTCACGAGCATCGATTTTACACGTCGTCGAAGAGTACACGAGAGAAAGGTGTAAACGTTTTCTCTCAGAACTGCGCGAAAACTTGTATTCCGGCTCAAAAGAACGGGATACATCGTTTTAGATCGAAACTTGCAAGATTCACGAGCATCGATTTTACAAGTCGTCGAAGAGTAGACGAGAGAAAGGTGTAAACTTTTTCTCTCAGAACTGCACGAAAACTTGTATTCCGGCTCAAAACAACGGGACACATCGTTTTAGATCGAAACTAGCAAGATTCAATAGCATCGATTTTACAAGTCGTCGAAGAGTACACGAGAGAAAGGTGTAAACTTTTTCTCTCAGAACTGCGCGAAAACTTGCATTCCGGCTCAAAACAACGGGATACATCGTTGTAGATCGAAACTAGCAAGATTCACGAGCATCGATTTTACAAGTCGTCGAATAGTAGACGAGAGAAAGGTGTAAACTTTTTCTCTCAGAACTGCGCCAAAACTTGTATTCCGGCTCAGAACAATGGGTTACATCGTTTTAGATCGAAACTAGCAAGATTTACGAGCATCGATATTACAAGTCGTCGAAGAGTAGACGAGAGAAAGGTGTAAACTTTTTCTCTCAGAACTGCGCGAAAACTTCTATTCCAGCTCAAAACAACGGGATACATCGTTGTAGATCGAAACTAGCAAGATTCACGAGCATTGATTTTACAAGTCGTCGAAGAGTAGACGAGAGAAAGGTGTAAACTTTTTTTCTCAGAACTGCACGAAAACTTGTTTTCCGGCTCAAAATAACGGGATACATCGTTTTAGATCGAAACTAGCAAGATTCAATAGCATCAATTTTACAAGTCGTCGAAGAGTAGACGAGAGAAAGGTGTAAACGTTTTCTCTCAGAACTGCGCGAAAACTTCTATTCCGGCTCAAAACAACGGGATTCATCGTTTTAGATCGAAACTAGCAAGATTCACGAGCATCGATTTTACAAGTCGTCGAAGAGTACACGAGAGAAAGGTGTAAACTTTTTCTTTCAGAACTGCGCCAAAACTTGTATTCTGGCTCAGAACAACGGGTTACATCGTTTTAGGTCGAAACTAGCAAGATTCACGAGCATCGATATTACAAGTCGTCGAAGAGTAGACGAGAGAAAGGTGTAAACTTTTGCTCTCAGAACTGCGCGAAGACTTGTATTCCGGCTCGAAACAACGGGTTACATCGTTTTAGATCGAAACTAGCAAGAATCACAAGCATCGATTTTACACGTCGTCGAAGAGTACACGAGAGAAAGGTGTAAACGTTTTCTCTCAGAACTGCGCGAAAACTTGTATTCCGTCTCAAAAGAACGGGATACATCGTTTTAGATCGAAACTTGCAAGATTCACGAGCATCGATTTTACACGTCGTCGAAGAGTACACGAGAGAAAGGTGTAAACGTTTTCTCTCAGAACTGCGCGAAAACTTGTATTCCGGCTCAAAAGAACGGGATACATCGTTTTAGATCGAAACTTGCAAGATTCACGAGCATCGATTTTACAAGTCGTCGAAGAGTAGACGAGAGAAAGGTGTAAACTTTTTCTCTCAGAACTGCACGAAAACTTGTATTCCGGCTCAAAACAACGGGACACATCGTTTTAGATCGAAACTAGCAAGATTCAATAGCATCGATTTTACAAGTCGTCGAAGAGTACACGAGAGAAAGGTGTAAACTTTTTCTCTCAGAACTGCGCGAAAACTTGCATTCCGGCTCAAAACAACGGGATACATCGTTGTAGATCGAAACTAGCAAGATTCACGAGCATCGATTTTACAAGTCGTCGAATAGTAGACGAGAGAAAGGTGTAAACTTTTTCTCTCAGAACTGCGCCAAAACTTGTATTCCGGCTCAGAACAATGGGTTACATCGTTTTAGATCGAAACTAGCAAGATTTACGAGCATCGATATTACAAGTCGTCGAAGAGTAGACGAGAGAAAGGTGTAAACTTTTTCTCTCAGAACTGCGCGAAAACTTCTATTCCAGCTCAAAACAACGGGATACATCGTTGTAGATCGAAACTAGCAAGATTCACGAGCATTGATTTTACAAGTCGTCGAAGAGTAGACGAGAGAAAGGTGTAAACTTTTTCTCTCAGAACTGCACGAAAACTTGTTTTCCGGCTCAAAATAACGGGATACATCGTTTTAGATCGAAACTAGCAAGATTCAATAGCATCAATTTTACAAGTCGTCGAAGAGTAGACGAGAGAAAGGTGTAAACGTTTTCTCTCAGAACTGCGCGAAAACTTCTATTCCGGCTCAAAACAACGGGATACATCGTTTTAGATCGACACAAGCAAGATTCACGAGCATCGATTTTACAAGTCGTCGAAGAGTAGAAGAGAGAAAGGTGTAAACTTTTTCTCTCAGAACCTCGCGAAAACTTGTATTCCGGCTCAAAACAACGAGTTACATCGTTTTAGATCGAAACTTGCAAGATTCACGAGCATCAATTTTACAAGTCGTCGAAGAGTAGACGAGAGAAAGGTGTAAACTTTTTCTCTCAGAACTGCGCGAAAACTTGTATTGCGGCTCAAAACATTGGGATTCATCGTTTTAGATCGAAACTAGCAAGATTCACGAGCATCGATTTTACAGGTCGTCGAAGAGTACACGAGAGAAAGGTGTAAACTTTTTCTCTCAGAACTGCGCGAAAACTTGTATTCCGGCTCAAAACAACGGGTTACATCGTTTTAGATCGAAACTTGCAAGATTCACGAGCATCGATATTACAAGTCGTCGAAGAGTAGACGAGAGAAAGGTGTAAACTTTTTCTCTCAGAACTGCGCGAAGACTTGTATTCCGGCTCGAAACAACGGGTTACATCGTTTTAGATCGAAACTAGCAAGATTCACAAGCATCGATTTTACACGTCGTCGAAGAGTACACGAGAGAAAGGTGTAAACGTTTTCTCTCAGAACTGCGCGAAAACTTGTATTCCGTCTCAAAAGAACGGGATACATCGTTTTAGATCGAAACTTGCAAGATTCACGAGCATCGATTTTACACGTCATCGAAGAGTACACGAGAGAAAGGTGTAAACGTTTTCTCTCAGAACTGCGCCAAAACTTGTATTCCGGCTCAGAACAATGGGTTACATCGTTTTAGATCGAAACTAGCAAGATTTACGAGCATCGATATTACAAGTCGTCGAAGAGTAGACGAGAGAAAGGTGTAAACTTTTTCTCTCAGAACTGCGCGAAAACTTCTATTCCAGCTCAAAACAACGGGATACATCGTTGTAGATTGAATCTAGCAAGATTCACGAGCATTGATTTTACAAGTCGTCGAAGAGTAGACGAGAGAAAGGTGTAAACTTTTTCTCTCAGAACTGCACGAAAACTTGTTTTCCGGCTCAAAATAACGGGATACATCGTTTTAGATCGAAACTAGCAAGATTCAATAGCATCAATTTTACAAGTCGTCGAAGAGTAGACGAGAGAAAGGTGTAAACGTTTTCTCTCAGAACTGCGCGAAAACTTCTATTCCGGCTCAAAACAACGGGATACATCGTTTTAGATCGAAACCAGCAATATTCACGAGCATCGATTTTACAAGTCGTCGAAGAGTAGAAGAGAGAAAGGTGTAAACTTTTTCTCTCAGAACTGCGCGAAAACTTGTATTCCGGCTCGAAACAACGGGTTACATCGTTTTAGATCGAAACTTGCAAGATTCACGAGCATCGATTTTACAAGTCGTCGAAGAGTAGACGAGAGAAAGCTGTAAACTTTTTCTCTCAGAACTGCGCGAAAACTTGTATTCCGGCTCAAAACAGCGGGATTCATCGTTTTAGATCGAAACTTGCAAGATTCACGAGCATCGATTTTACAAGTCGTCGAAGAGTAGACGAGAGAAAGCTGTAAACTTTTTCTCTCAGAACTGCGCGAAAACTTGTATTCCGGCTCAAAACAGCGGGATTCATCGTTTTAGATCGAAACTAGCAAGATTCACGAGCATCGATTTTACAAGTCGTCGAAGAGTACACGAGAGAAAGGTGTAAACTTTTTCTCTCAGAACTGCGCGAAAACTTGTATTCCGGCTCGAAACAACGGGTTACATCGTTTTAGATCGAAACTTGCAAGATTCACGAGCATCGATTTTACAAGTCGTCGAAGAGTAGACGAGAGAAAGCTGTAAACTTTTTCTCTCAGAACTGCGCGAAAACTTGTATTCCGGCTCAAAACAGCGGGATTCATCGTTTTAGATCGAAACTAGCAAGATTCACGAGCATCGATTTTACAAGTCGTCGAAGAGTACACGAGAGAAAGGTGTAAACTTTTTCTCTCAGAACTGCGCGAAAACTTGTATTTCGGCTCAAAACAACGGGATACATCGTTTCAGGTCGAAACTAGCAAGATTCACGAGCATCGATTTTACAAGTCGTCGAATATAGACGAGAAAAAGGTGTAAACTTTTTCTCTCAGAACTGCACGAAAACTTGTATTCCGGCTCAAAACAACGGGATACATCGTTTTAGATCGCAACTAGCAAGTTTCAATAGCATCGATTTTACAAGTCGTCGAAGAGTACACGAGAGAAAGGTGTAAACTTTTTCGCTCAGAACTGCGCGAAAACTTGTATTCCGGCTCAAAACAACGGGATACATCGTTTTAGATCGAAAGTAGCAAGATTCACGAGCATCAATTTTACAAGTCTTCGAAGAGTAGACGAGAGAAAGCTGTAAACTTTTTCTCTCAGAACTGCGCGAAAACTTGTATTCCGGCTCAAAACAGCGGGATTCATCGTTTTAGATCGAAACTAGCAAGATTCACGAGCATCGATTTTACAAGTCGTCGAAGAGTACACGAGAGAAAGGTGTAAACTTTTTCTCTCAGAACTGCGCGAAAACTTGTATTTCGGCTCAAAACAACGGGATACATCGTTTCAGGTCGAAACTAGCAAGAATCACGAGCATCGATTTTACAAGTCGTCGAATATAGACGAGAAAAAGGTGTAAACTTTTTCTCTCAGAACTGCACGAAAACTTGTATTCCGGCTCAAAACAACGGGATACATTGTTTTAGTTCGAAACTAGCAAGTTTCAATAGCATCGATTTTACAAGTCGTCGAAGAGTACACGAGAGAAAGGTGTAAACTTTTTCGCTCAGAACTGCGCGAAAACTTGTATTCCGGCTCAAAACAACGGGATACATCGTTTTAGATCGAAAGTAGCAATATTCACGAGCATCAATTTTACAAGTCTTCGAAGAGTAGAAGAGAGAAAGGTGTAAACTTTTTCTCTCAGAACCTCGCGAAAACTTGTATTCCGGCTCAAAACAACGAGTTACATCGTTTTAGATCGAAACTAGCAAGATTCACAAGCATCGATTTTACACGTCGTCGAAGAGTACACGAGAGAAAGGTGTAAACGTTTTCTCTCAGAACTGCGCGAAAACTTGTATTCCGTCTCAAAAGAACGGGATACATCGTTTTAGATCGAAACTTGCAAGATTCACGAGCATCGATTTTACACGTCATCGAAGAGTACACGAGAGAAAGGTGTAAACGTTTTCTCTCAGAACTGCGCCAAAACTTGTATTCCGGCTCAGAACAATGGGTTACATCGTTTTAGATCGAAACTAGCAAGATTTACGAGCATCGATATTACAAGTCGTCGAAGAGTAGACGAGAGAAAGGTGTAAACTTTTTCTCTCAGAACTGCGCGAAAACTTCTATTCCAGCTCAAAACAACGGGATACATCGTTGTAGATTGAATCTAGCAAGATTCACGAGCATTGATTTTACAAGTCGTCGAAGAGTAGACGAGAGAAAGGTGTAAACTTTTTCTCTCAGAACTGCACGAAAACTTGTTTTCCGGCTCAAAATAACGGGATACATCGTTTTAGATCGAAACTAGCAAGATTCAATAGCATCAATTTTACAAGTCGTCGAAGAGTAGACGAGAGAAAGGTGTAAACGTTTTCTCTCAGAACTGCGCGAAAACTTCTATTCCGGCTCAAAACAACGGGATATATCGTTTTAGATCGAAACCAGCAATATTCACGAGCATCGATTTTACAAGTCGTCGAAGAGTAGAAGAGAGAAAGGTGTAAACTTTTTCTCTCAGAACTGCGCGAAAACTTGTATTCCGGCTCGAAACAACGGGTTACATCGTTTTAGATCGAAACTTGCAAGATTCACGAGCATCGATTTTACAAGTCGTCGAAGAGTAGACGAGAGAAAGCTGTAAACTTTTTCTCTCAGAACTGCGCGAAAACTTGTATTCCGGCTCAAAACAGCGGGATTCATCGTTTTAGATCGAAACTTGCAAGATTCACGAGCATCGATTTTACAAGTCGTCGAAGAGTAGACGAGAGAAAGCTGTAAACTTTTTCTCTCAGAACTGCGCGAAAACTTGTATTCCGGCTCAAAACAGCGGGATTCATCGTTTTAGATCGAAACTAGCAAGATTCACGAGCATCGATTTTACAAGTCGTCGAAGAGTACACGAGAGAAAGGTGTAAACTTTTTCTCTCAGAACTGCGCGAAAACTTGTATTCCGGCTCGAAACAACGGGTTACATCGTTTTAGATCGAAACTTGCAAGATTCACGAGCATCGATTTTACAAGTCGTCGAAGAGTAGACGAGAGAAAGCTGTAAACTTTTTCTCTCAGAACTGCGCGAAAACTTGTATTCCGGCTCAAAACAGCGGGATTCATCGTTTTAGATCGAAACTAGCAAGATTCACGAGCATCGATTTTACAAGTCGTCGAAGAGTACACGAGAGAAAGGTGTAAACTTTTTCTCTCAGAACTGCGCGAAAACTTGTATTTCGGCTCAAAACAACGGGATACATCGTTTCAGGTCGAAACTAGCAAGATTCACGAGCATCGATTTTACAAGTCGTCGAATATAGACGAGAAAAAGGTGTAAACTTTTTCTCTCAGAACTGCACGAAAACTTGTATTCCGGCTCAAAACAACGGGATACATCGTTTTAGATCGCAACTAGCAAGTTTCAATAGCATCGATTTTACAAGTCGTCGAAGAGTACACGAGAGGAAGGTGTAAACTTTTTCGCTCAGAACTGCGCGAAAACTTGTATTCCGGCTCAAAACAACGGGATACATCGTTTTAGATCGAAAGTAGCAAGATTCACGAGCATCAATTTTACAAGTCTTCGAAGAGTAGACGAGAGAAAGGTGTAAACTTTTTCTCTCAGAACTGCGCGAAAACTTGTATTCCGGCTCAAAACAACGGGATACGTCGTTTTAGATTGAAACTAGCAAGATTCACGAGCATCGATTTTACAAGTCGTCGAAGAGTAGACGAGAGAAAGGTGTAAACTTTTTCTCTCAGAACTGCGCGAAAACTTGTATTCCGGCTCGAAACAACGGGTTACATCGTTTTAGATCGAAACTTGCAAGATTCACGAGCATCGATTTTAGAAGTCGTCGAAGAGTAGACGAGAGAAAGCTGTAAACTTTTTCTCTCAGAACTGCGCGAAAACTTGTATTCCGGCTCAAAACAACGGGATACATCGTTTTAGATCGAAACTAGCAAGATTCAATAGCATCAATTTTACAAGTCGTCGAAGAGTAGACGAGAGAAAGGTGTAAACGTTTTCTCTCAGAACTGCGCGAAAACTTCTATTCCGGCTCAAAACAACGGGATTCATCGTTTTAGATCGAAACTAGCAAGATTCACGAGCATCGATTTTACAAGTCGTCGAAGAGTACACGAGAGAAAGGTGTAAACTTTTTCTCTCAGAACTGCGCCAAAACTTGTATTCTGGCTCAGAACAACGGGTTACATCGTTTTAGGTCGAAACTAGCAAGATTCACGAGCATCGATATTACAAGTCGTCGAAGAGTAGACGAGAGAAAGGTGTAAACTTTTGCTCTCAGAACTGCGCGAAGACTTGTATTCCGGCTCGAAACAACGGGTTACATCGTTTTAGATCGAAACTAGCAAGAATCACAAGCATCGATTTTACACGTCGTCGAAGAGTACACGAGAGAAAGGTGTAAACGTTTTCTCTCAGAACTGCGCGAAAACTTGTATTCCGTCTCAAAAGAACGGGATACATCGTTTTAGATCGAAACTTGCAAGATTCACGAGCATCGATTTTACACGTCGTCGAAGAGTACACGAGAGAAAGGTGTAAACGTTTTCTCTCAGAACTGCGCGAAAACTTGTATTCCGGCTCAAAAGAACGGGATACATCGTTTTAGATCGAAACTTGCAAGATTCACGAGCATCGATTTTACAAGTCGTCGAAGAGTAGACGAGAGAAAGGTGTAAACTTTTTCTCTCAGAACTGCACGAAAACTTGTATTCCGGCTCAAAACAACGGGACACATCGTTTTAGATCGAAACTAGCAAGATTCAATAGCATCGATTTTACAAGTCGTCGAAGAGTACACGAGAGAAAGGTGTAAACTTTTTCTCTCAGAACTGCGCGAAAACTTGCATTCCGGCTCAAAACAACGGGATACATCGTTGTAGATCGAAACTAGCAAGATTCACGAGCATCGATTTTACAAGTCGTCGAATAGTAGACGAGAGAAAGGTGTAAACTTTTTCTCTCAGAACTGCGCCAAAACTTGTATTCCGGCTCAGAACAATGGGTTACATCGTTTTAGATCGAAACTAGCAAGATTTACGAGCATCGATATTACAAGTCGTCGAAGAGTAGACGAGAGAAAGGTGTAAACTTTTTCTCTCAGAACTGCGCGAAAACTTCTATTCCAGCTCAAAACAACGGGATACATCGTTGTAGATCGAAACTAGCAAGATTCACGAGCATTGATTTTACAAGTCGTCGAAGAGTAGACGAGAGAAAGGTGTAAACTTTTTCTCTCAGAACTGCACGAAAACTTGTTTTCCGGCTCAAAATAACGGGATACATCGTTTTAGATCGAAACTAGCAAGATTCAATAGCATCAATTTTACAAGTCGTCGAAGAGTAGACGAGAGAAAGGTGTAAACGTTTTCTCTCAGAACTGCGCGAAAACTTCTATTCCGGCTCAAAACAACGGGATACATCGTTTTAGATCGACACAAGCAAGATTCACGAGCATCGATTTTACAAGTCGTCGAAGAGTAGAAGAGAGAAAGGTGTAAACTTTTTCTCTCAGAACCTCGCGAAAACTTGTATTCCGGCTCAAAACAACGAGTTACATCGTTTTAGATCGAAACTTGCAACATTCACGAGCATCAATTTTACAAGTCGTCGAAGAGTAGACGAGAGAAAGGTGTAAACTTTTTCTCTCAGAACTGCGCGAAAACTTGTATTGCGGCTCAAAACATTGGGATTCATCGTTTTAGATCGAAACTAGCAAGATTCACGAGCATCGATTTTACAGGTCGTCGAAGAGTACACGAGAGAAAGGTGTAAACTTTTTCTCTCAGAACTGCGCGAAAACTTGTATTCCGGCTCAAAACAACGGGTTACATCGTTTTAGATCGAAACTTGCAAGATTCACGAGCATCGATATTACAAGTCGTCGAAGAGTAGACGAGAGAAAGGTGTAAACTTTTTCTCTCAGAACTGCGCGAAGACTTGTATTCCGGCTCGAAACAACGGGTTACATCGTTTTAGATCGAAACTAGCAAGATTCACAAGCATCGATTTTACACGTCGTCGAAGAGTACACGAGAGAAAGGTGTAAACGTTTTCTCTCAGAACTGCGCGAAAACTTGTATTCCGTCTCAAAAGAACGGGATACATCGTTTTAGATCGAAACTTGCAAGATTCACGAGCATCGATTTTACACGTCATCGAAGAGTACACGAGAGAAAGGTGTAAACGTTTTCTCTCAGAACTGCGCCAAAACTTGTATTCCGGCTCAGAACAATGGGTTACATCGTTTTAGATCGAAACTAGCAAGATTTACGAGCATCGATATTACAAGTCGTCGAAGAGTAGACGAGAGAAAGGTGTAAACTTTTTCTCTCAGAACTGCGCGAAAACTTCTATTCCAGCTCAAAACAACGGGATACATCGTTGTAGATTGAATCTAGCAAGATTCACGAGCATTGATTTTACAAGTCGTCGAAGAGTAGACGAGAGAAAGGTGTAAACTTTTTCTCTCAGAACTGCACGAAAACTTGTTTTCCGGCTCAAAATAACGGGATACATCGTTTTAGATCGAAACTAGCAAGATTCAATAGCATCAATTTTACAAGTCGTCGAAGAGTAGACGAGAGAAAGGTGTAAACGTTTTCTCTCAGAACTGCGCGAAAACTTCTATTCCGGCTCAAAACAACGGGATACATCGTTTTAGATCGAAACCAGCAATATTCACGAGCATCGATTTTACAAGTCGTCGAAGAGTAGAAGAGAGAAAGGTGTAAACTTTTTCTCTCAGAACTGCGCGAAAACTTCTATTCCGGCTCGAAACAACGGGTTCCATCGTTTTAGATCGAAACTTGCAAGATTCACGAGCATCGATTTTACAAGTCGTCGAAGAGTAGACGAGAGAAAGCTGTAAACTTTTTCTCTCAGAACTGCGCGAAAACTTGTATTCCGGCTCAAAACAGCGGGATTCATCGTTTTAGATCGAAACTTGCAAGATTCACGAGCATCGATTTTACAAGTCGTCGAAGAGTAGACGAGAGAAAGCTGTAAACTTTTTCTCTCAGAACTGCGCGAAAACTTGTATTCCGGCTCAAAACAGCGGGATTCATCGTTTTAGATCGAAACTAGCAAGATTCACGAGCATCGATTTTACAAGTCGTCGAAGAGTACACGAGAGAAAGGTGTAAACTTTTTCTCTCAGAACAGCGCGAAAACTTGTATTCCGGCTCGAAACAACGGGTTACATCGTTTTAGATCGAAACTTGCAAGATTCACGAGCATCGATTTTACAAGTCGTCGAAGAGTAGACGAGAGAAAGCTGTAAACTTTTTCTCTCAGAACTGCGCGAAAACTTGTATTCCGGCTCAAAACAGCGGGATTCATCGTTTTAGATCGAAACTAGCAAGATTCACGAGCATCGATTTTACAAGTCGTCGAAGAGTACACGAGAGAAAGGTGTAAACTTTTTCTCTCAGAACTGCGCGAAAACTTGTATTTCGGCTCAAAACAACGGGATACATCGTTTCAGGTCGAAACTAGCAAGATTCACGAGCATCGATTTTACAAGTCGTCGAATATAGACGAGAAAAAGGTGTAAACTTTTTCTCTCAGAACTGCACGAAAACTTGTATTCCGGCTCAAAACAACGGGATACATCGTTTTAGATCGCAACTAGCAAGTTTCAATAGCATCGATTTTACAAGTCGTCGAAGAGTACACGAGAGAAAGGTGTAAACTTTTTCGCTCAGAACTGCGCGAAAACTTGTATTCCGGCTCAAAACAACGGGATACATCGTTTTAGATCGAAAGTAGCAAGATTCACGAGCATCAATTTTACAAGTCTTCGAAGAGTAGACGAGAGAAAGGTGTAAACTTTTTCTCTCAGAACTGCGCGAAAACTTGTATTCCGGCTCAAAACAACGGGATACGTCGTTTTAGATTGAAACTAGCAAGATTCACGAGCATCGATTTTACAAGTCGTCGAAGAGTAGACGAGAGAAAGGTGTAAACTTTTTCTCTCAGAACTGCGCGAAAACTTGTATTCCGGCTCAAAACAACGGGTTACATAGTTTCAGATCGAAACTAGCAAGATTCACGAGCATCGATTTTACAAGTCGTCGAAGAGTAGACGAGAGAAAGGTGTAAACTTTTTCTCTCAGAACCTCGCGAAAACTTGTATTCCGGCTCAAAACAACGGCATTCATCGTTTTAGAACGAAACTAGCAAGATTCACGAGCATCGATTTTACAAGTCGTCGAAAAGTACACGAGAGAAAGGTGTAAACTTTTTCTCTCAGAACTGCGCGAAAACTTGTATTCCGGCTCAAAACAGCGGGATTCATCGTTTTAGATCGAAACTAGCAAGATTCACGAGCATCGATTTTACAAGTCGTCGAAGAGTACACGAGAGAAAGGTGTAAACTTTTTCTCTCAGAACTGCGCGAAAACTTGTATTTCGGCTCAAAACAACGGGATACATCGTTTCAGGTCGAAACTAGCAAGATTCACGAGCATCGATTTTACAAGTCGTCGAATATAGACGAGAAAAAGGTGTAAACTTTTTCTCTCAGAACTGCACGAAAACTTGTATTCCGGCTCAAAACAACGGGATACATCGTTTTAGATCGCAACTAGCAAGTTTCAATAGCATCGATTTTACAAGTCGTCGAAGAGTACACGAGAGAAAGGTGTAAACTTTTTCGCTCAGAACTGCGCGAAAACTTGTATTCCGGCTCAAAACAACGGGATACATCGTTTTAGATCGAAAGTAGCAAGATTCACGAGCATCAATTTTACAAGTCTTCGAAGAGTAGACGAGAGAAAGGTGTAAACTTTTTCTCTCAGAACTGCGCGAAAACTTGTATTCCGGCTCAAAACAACGGGATACGTCGTTTTAGATTGAAACTAGCAAGATTCACGAGCATCGATTTTACAAGTCGTCGAAGAGTAGACGAGAGAAAGGTGTAAACTTTTTCTCTCAGAACTGCGCGAAAACTTGTATTCCGGCTCGAAACAACGGGTTACATCGTTTTAGATCGAAACTTGCAAGATTCACGAGCATCGATTTTAGAAGTCGTCGAAGAGTAGACGAGAGAAAGCTGTAAACTTTTTCTCTCAGAACTGCGCGAAAACTTGTATTCCGGCTCAAAACAACGGGATACATCGTTTTAGATCGAAACTAGCAAGATTCAATAGCATCAATTTTACAAGTCGTCGAAGAGTAGACGAGAGAAAGGTGTAAACGTTTTCTCTCAGAACTGCGCGAAAACTTCTATTCCGGCTCAAAACAACGGGATTCATCGTTTTAGATCGAAACTAGCAAGATTCACGAGCATCGATTTTACAAGTCGTCGAAGAGTACACGAGAGAAAGGTGTAAACTTTTTCTCTCAGAACTGCGCCAAAACTTGTATTCTGGCTCAGAACAACGGGTTACATCGTTTTAGGTCGAAACTAGCAAGATTCACGAGCATCGATATTACAAGTCGTCGAAGAGTAGACGAGAGAAAGGTGTAAACTTTTGCTCTCAGAACTGCGCGAAGACTTGTATTCCGGCTCGAAACAACGGGTTACATCGTTTTAGATCGAAACTAGCAAGAATCACAAGCATCGATTTTACACGTCGTCGAAGAGTACACGAGAGAAAGGTGTAAACGTTTTCTCTCAGAACTGCGCGAAAACTTGTATTCCGTCTCAAAAGAACGGGATACATCGTTTTAGATCGAAACTTGCAAGATTCACGAGCATCGATTTTACACGTCGTCGAAGAGTACACGAGAGAAAGGTGTAAACGTTTTCTCTCAGAACTGCGCGAAAACTTGTATTCCGGCTCAAAAGAACGGGATACATCGTTTTAGATCGAAACTTGCAAGATTCACGAGCATCGATTTTACAAGTCGTCGAAGAGTAGACGAGAGAAAGGTGTAAACTTTTTCTCTCAGAACTGCACGAAAACTTGTATTCCGGCTCAAAACAACGGGACACATCGTTTTAGATCGAAACTAGCAAGATTCAATAGCATCGATTTTACAAGTCGTCGAAGAGTACACGAGAGAAAGGTGTAAACTTTTTCTCTCAGAACTGCGCGAAAACTTGCATTCCGGCTCAAAACAACGGGATACATCGTTGTAGATCGAAACTAGCAAGATTCACGAGCATCGATTTTACAAGTCGTCGAATAGTAGACGAGAGAAAGGTGTAAACTTTTTCTCTCAGAACTGCGCCAAAACTTGTATTCCGGCTCAGAACAATGGGTTACATCGTTTTAGATCGAAACTAGCAAGATTTACGAGCATCGATATTACAAGTCGTCGAAGAGTAGACGAGAGAAAGGTGTAAACTTTTTCTCTCAGAACTGCGCGAAAACTTCTATTCCAGCTCAAAACAACGGGATACATCGTTGTAGATCGAAACTAGCAAGATTCACGAGCATTGATTTTACAAGTCGTCGAAGAGTAGACGAGAGAAAGGTGTAAACTTTTTCTCTCAGAACTGCACGAAAACTTGTTTTCCGGCTCAAAATAACGGGATACATCGTTTTAGATCGAAACTAGCAAGATTCAATAGCATCAATTTTACAAGTCGTCGAAGAGTAGACGAGAGAAAGGTGTAAACGTTTTCTCTCAGAACTGCGCGAAAACTTCTATTCCGGCTCAAAACAACGGGATACATCGTTTTAGATCGACACAAGCAAGATTCACGAGCATCGATTTTACAAGTCGTCGAAGAGTAGAAGAGAGAAAGGTGTAAACTTTTTCTCTCAGAACCTCGCGAAAACTTGTATTCCGGCTCAAAACAACGAGTTACATCGTTTTAGATCGAAACTTGCAACATTCACGAGCATCAATTTTACAAGTCGTCGAAGAGTAGACGAGAGAAAGGTGTAAACTTTTTCTCTCAGAACTGCGCGAAAACTTGTATTGCGGCTCAAAACATTGGGATTCATCGTTTTAGATCGAAACTAGCAAGATTCACGAGCATCGATTTTACAGGTCGTCGAAGAGTACACGAGAGAAAGGTGTAAACTTTTTCTCTCAGAACTGCGCGAAAACTTGTATTCCGGCTCAAAACAACGGGTTACATCGTTTTAGATCGAAACTTGCAAGATTCACGAGCATCGATATTACAAGTCGTCGAAGAGTAGACGAGAGAAAGGTGTAAACTTTTTCTCTCAGAACTGCGCGAAGACTTGTATTCCGGCTCGAAACAACGGGTTACATCGTTTTAGATCGAAACTAGCAAGATTCACAAGCATCGATTTTACACGTCGTCGAAGAGTACACGAGAGAAAGGTGTAAACGTTTTCTCTCAGAACTGCGCGAAAACTTGTATTCCGTCTCAAAAGAACGGGATACATCGTTTTAGATCGAAACTTGCAAGATTCACGAGCATCGATTTTACACGTCATCGAAGAGTACACGAGAGAAAGGTGTAAACGTTTTCTCTCAGAACTGCGCCAAAACTTGTATTCCGGCTCAGAACAATGGGTTACATCGTTTTAGATCGAAACTAGCAAGATTTACGAGCATCGATATTACAAGTCGTCGAAGAGTAGACGAGAGAAAGGTGTAAACTTTTTCTCTCAGAACTGCGCGAAAACTTCTATTCCAGCTCAAAACAACGGGATACATCGTTGTAGATTGAATCTAGCAAGATTCACGAGCATTGATTTTACAAGTCGTCGAAGAGTAGACGAGAGAAAGGTGTAAACTTTTTCTCTCAGAACTGCACGAAAACTTGTTTTCCGGCTCAAAATAACGGGATACATCGTTTTAGATCGAAACTAGCAAGATTCAATAGCATCAATTTTACAAGTCGTCGAAGAGTAGACGAGAGAAAGGTGTAAACGTTTTCTCTCAGAACTGCGCGAAAACTTCTATTCCGGCTCAAAACAACGGGATACATCGTTTTAGATCGAAACCAGCAATATTCACGAGCATCGATTTTACAAGTCGTCGAAGAGTAGAAGAGAGAAAGGTGTAAACTTTTTCTCTCAGAACTGCGCGAAAACTTCTATTCCGGCTCGAAACAACGGGTTCCATCGTTTTAGATCGAAACTTGCAAGATTCACGAGCATCGATTTTACAAGTCGTCGAAGAGTAGACGAGAGAAAGCTGTAAACTTTTTCTCTCAGAACTGCGCGAAAACTTGTATTCCGGCTCAAAACAGCGGGATTCATCGTTTTAGATCGAAACTTGCAAGATTCACGAGCATCGATTTTACAAGTCGTCGAAGAGTAGACGAGAGAAAGCTGTAAACTTTTTCTCTCAGAACTGCGCGAAAACTTGTATTCCGGCTCAAAACAGCGGGATTCATCGTTTTAGATCGAAACTAGCAAGATTCACGAGCATCGATTTTACAAGTCGTCGAAGAGTACACGAGAGAAAGGTGTAAACTTTTTCTCTCAGAACTGCGCGAAAACTTGTATTCCGGCTCGAAACAACGGGTTACATCGTTTTAGATCGAAACTTGCAAGATTCACGAGCATCGATTTTACAAGTCGTCGAAGAGTAGACGAGAGAAAGCTGTAAACTTTTTCTCTCAGAACTGCGCGAAAACTTGTATTCCGGCTCAAAACAGCGGGATTCATCGTTTTAGATCGAAACTAGCAAGATTCACGAGCATCGATTTTACAAGTCGTCGAAGAGTACACGAGAGAAAGGTGTAAACTTTTTCTCTCAGAACTGCGCGAAAACTTGTATTTCGGCTCAAAACAACGGGATACATCGTTTCAGGTCGAAACTAGCAAGATTCACGAGCATCGATTTTACAAGTCGTCGAATATAGACGAGAAAAAGGTGTAAACTTTTTCTCTCAGAACTGCACGAAAACTTGTATTCCGGCTCAAAACAACGGGATACATCGTTTTAGATCGCAACTAGCAAGTTTCAATAGCATCGATTTTACAAGTCGTCGAAGAGTACACGAGAGAAAGGTGTAAACTTTTTCTCTCAGAACTGCGCGAAAACTTGTATTCCGGCTCAAAACAACGGGATACGTCGTTTTAGATTGAAACTAGCAAGATTCACGAGCATCGATTTTACAAGTCGTCGAAGAGTAGACGAGAGAAAGGTGTAAACTTTTTCTCTCAGAACTGCGCGAAAACTTGTATTCCGGCTCAAAACAACGGGTTACATAGTTTCAGATCGAAACTAGCAAGATTCACGAGCATCGATTTTACAAGTCGTCGAAGAGTAGACGAGAGAAAGGTGTAAACTTTTTCTCTCAGAACCTCGCGAAAACTTGTATTCCGGCTCAAAACAACGGGATTCATCGTTTTAGAACGAAACTAGCAAGATTCACGAGCATCGATTTTACAAGTCGTCGAAAAGTACACGAGAGAAAGGTGTAAACTTTTTCTCTCAGAACTGCGCGAAAACTTGTATTTCGGCTCAAAACAACGGGATACATCGTTTCAGGTCGAAACTAGCAAGATTCACGAGCATCGATTTTACAAGTCGTCGAATATAGACGAGAAAAAGGTGTAAACTTTTTCTCTCAGAACTGCACGAAAACTTGTATTCCGGCTCAAAACAACGGGATACATCGTTTTAGATCGAAACTAGCAAGTTTAAATAGCATCGATTTTACAAGTCGTCGAAGAGTACACGAGAGAAAGGTGTAAACTTTTTCGCTCAGAACTGCGCGAAAACTTGTATTCCGGCTCAAAACAACGGGATACATCGTTTTAGATCGAAAGTAGCAAGATTCACGAGCATCAATTTTACAAGTCTTCGAAGAGTAGACGAGAGAAAGGTGTAAACTTTTTCTCTCAGAACTGCGCGAAAACTTGTATTCCGGCTCGAAACAACAGGTTACATCGTTTTAGATCGAAACTTGCAAGATTCGCGAGCATCATTTTACAAGTCGTCGAAGAGTAGACGAGAGAAAGCTGTAAACTTTTTCTCTCAGAACTGCGCGAAAACTTGTATTCCGGCTCAAAACAGCGGGATTCATCGTTTTAGATCGAAACTAGCAAGATTCACGAGCATCGATTTTACAAGTCGTCGAAGAGTACACGAGAGAAAGCTGTAAACTTTTTCTCTCAGAACTGCGCGAAAACTTGTATTCCGGCTCAAAACAGCGGGATTCATCGTTTTAGAACGAAACTAGCAAGATTCACGAGCATCGATTTTACAAGTCGTCGAAGAGTACACGAGAGAAAGGTGTAAACTTTTTCTCTCAGAACTGCGCGAAAACTTGTATTTCGGCTCAAAACAACGGGATACATCGTTTCAGGTCGAAACTAGCAAGATTCACGAGCATCGATTTTACAAGTCGTCGAATATAGACGAGAAAAAGGTGTAAACTTTTTCTCTCAGAACTGCACGAAAACTTGTATTCCGGCTCAAAACAACGGGATACATTGTTTTAGTTCGAAACTAGCAAGTTTCAATAGCATCGATTTTACAAGTCGTCGAAGAGTACACGAGAGAAAGGTGTAAACTTTTTCGCTCAGAACTGTGCGAAAACTTGTATTCCGGCTCAAAACAACGGGATACATCGTTTTAGATCGAAAGTAGCAATATTCACGAGCATCAATTTTACAAGTCTTCGAAGAGTAGACGAGAGAAAGGTGTAAACTTTTTCTCTCAGAACTGCGCGAAAACTTGTATTCCGGCTCGAAACAACAGGTTACATCGTTTTAGATCGAAACTTGCAAGATTCACGAGCATCGATTTTACAAGTCGTCGAAGAGTACACGAGAGAAAGCTGTAAACTTTTTCTCTCAGAACTGCGCGAAAACTTGTATTCTGGCTCAAAACAGCGGGATTCATCGTTTTAGAACGAAACTAGCAAGATTCACGAGCATCGATTTTACAAGTCGTCGAAGAGTACACGAGAGAAAGGTGTAAACTTTTTCTCTCAGAACTGCGCGAAAACTTGTATTTCGGCTCAAAACAACGGGATACATCGTTTCAGGTCGAAACTAGCAAGATTCACGAGCATCGATTTTACAAGTCGTCGAATATAGACGAGAAAAAGGTGTAAACTTTTTCTCTCAGAACTGCACGAAAACTTGTATTCCGGCTCAAAACAACGGGATACATTGTTTTAGTTCGAAACTAGCAAGTTTCAATAGCATCGATTTTACAAGTCGTCGAAGCGTACACGAGAGAAAGGTGTAAACTTTTTCGCTCAGAACTGCGCGAAAACTTGTATTCCGGCTCAAAACAACGGGATACATCGTTTTAGATCGAAAGTAGCAATATTCACGAGCATCAATTTTACAAGTCTTCGAAGAGTAGACGAGAGAAAGGTGTAAACTTTTTCTCTCAGAACTGCGCGAAAACTTGTATTCCGGCTCGAAACAACAGGTTACATCGTTTTAGATCGAAACTTGCAAGATTCGCGAGCATCATTTTACAAGTCGTCGAAGAGTAGACGAGAGAAAGCTGTAAACTTTTTCTCTCAGAACTGCGCGAAAACTTGTATTCCGGATCAAAACAGCGGGATTCATCGTTTTAGATCGAAACTAGCAAGATTCACGAGCATCGATTTTACAAGTCGTCGAAGAGTACACGAGAGAAAGCTGTAAACTTTTTCTCTCAGAACTGCGCGAAAACTTGTATTCCGGCTCAAAACAGCGGGATTCATCGTTTTAGAACGAAACTAGCAAGATTCACGAGCATCTATTTTACAAGTCGTCGAAGAGTACACGAGAGAAAGGTGTAAACTTTTTCTCTCAGAACTGCGCGAAAACTTGTATTTCGGCTCAAAACAACGGGATACATCGTTTCAGGTCGAAACTAGCAAGATTCACGAGCATCGATTTTACAAGTCGTCGAATATAGACGAGAAAAAGGTGTAAACTTTTTCTCTCAGAACTGCACGAAAACTTGTATTCCGGCTCAAAACAACGGGATACATCGTTTTAGATTGAAACTAGCAAGTTTCAATAGCATCGATTTTACAAGTCGTCGAAGAGTACACGAGAGAAAGGTGTAAACTTTTTCGCTCAGAACTGCGCGAAAACTTGTATTCCGGCTCAAAACAACGGGATACATCGTTTTAGATCGAAAGTAGCAAGATTCACGAGCATCAATTTTACAAGTCTTCGAAGAGTAGACGAGAGAAAGGTGTAAACTTTTTCTCTCAGAACTGCGCGAAAACTTGTATTCCGGCTCAAAACAACGGGATACGTCGTTTTAGATTGAAACTAGCAAGATTCACGAGCATCGATTTCACAAGTCGTCGAAGAGTAGACGAGAGAAAGGTGTAAACTTTTTCTCTCAGAACTGCGCGAAAACTTGTATTCCGGCTCGAAACAACGGGTTACATCGTTTTAGATCGAAACTTGCAAGATTCACGAGCATCGATTTTACAAGTCGTCGAAGAGTAGACGAGAGAAAGCTGTAAACTTTTTCTCTCAGAACTGAGCGAAAACTTGTATTCCGGCTCAAAACAGCGGGATTCATCGTTTTAGATCGAAACTAGCAAGATTCACGAGCATCGATTTTACAAGTCGTCGAAGAGTACACGAGAGAAAGGTGTAAACTTTTTGTCTCAGAACTGCGCGAAAACTTGTATTTCGGCTCAAAACAACGGGATACATCGTTTCAGGTCGAAACTAGCAAGATTCACGAGCATCGAATTTACAAGTCGTCGAATATAGACGAGAAAAAGGTGTAAACTTTTTCTCTCAGAACTGCGCGAAAACTTGTATTGCGGCTCAAAACAACGGGATTCATCGTTTTAGATCGGAACTAGCAAGATTCACGAGCATCGATTTTACAAGTCGTCGAAGAGTACACGAGAGAAAGGTGTAAACTTTTTCTCTCAGAACTGCGCGAAAATTTGTATTCCGGCTCAAAACAACGGGATACATCGTTTTAGATCAAATCTAGCAAGATTCACGAGCATCGATTTCACAAGTCTTCGAAGAGCACACGAGAGAAAGGCGTAAACTTTTTCTCTCAGAACTGCGCGAAAACTTGTATTCCGGCTTAAAACAACGGGATACATCGTTTTAGATCGAAACCAGCAAGATTCACGAGCATCGATTTTAACAGTCGTCGAAGAGTAGACGAGAGAAAGGTGTAAACTTTTTCTCCCTGAACTGCACGAAAACTTGTATTTCGGCTCAAAACAAAGGGATACATCGTTTTAGATCGAAACTAGCAAGATTCACTAGCTTCGATTTTACAAGTCGTCGAAGAGTACCCGAGAGAAAGGTGTATACTTTTTCTCTCAGAACTGCGCGAAAACTTGTATTCCGGCTGAAAACAACGGGATACATCGTTTTAAATCGAAACTTGCAAGATTCACGAGCATCAATTTTACAAGTCGTCGAAGAGTAGACGAGAGAAAGGTGTAAACTTTTTCTCTCAGAACTGCACGAAAACTTGTATTCCGGCTCAAAACAACGGGATACATCGTTTTAGATCGAAACTAGCAAGATTCAATAGCATCGACTTTACAAGTCGTCGAAGAGTACACGAGAGAAAGGTGTAAACTTTTTCTCTCAGACCTGCGCCAAAACTTGTATTCTGGCTCAGAACAACGGGTTACATCGTTTTAGGTCGAAACTAGCAAGATTCACGAGCATCGATATTACAAGTCGTCGAAGAGTAGACGAGAGAAAGGTGTAAACTTTTTCTCTCAGAACTGCGCGAAGACTTGTATTCCGGCTCGAAACAACGGGTTACAACGTTTTAGATTGAAACTAGCAAGTTTCACAAGCATCGATTTTACACGTCGTCGAAGAGTACACGAGAGAAAGGTGTAAACGTTTTCTCTCAGAACTGCGCTAAAACTTGTATTCCGGCTCAAGAGAACGGGATACATCGTTTTAGATCGAAACTTGCAAGATTCACGAGCATCGATTTTACAAGTCGTCGAAGAGTAGACGAGAGAAAGGTGTAAACTTTTTCTCTCAGAACTGCACGAAAACTTGTATTCCGGCTCAAAAGAACGGGATACATCGTTTTAGATCGAAACTTGCAAGATTCACGAGCATCGATTTTACAAGTCGTCGAAGAGTAGACGAGAGAAAGGTGTAAACTTTTTCTCTCAAAACTGCACGAAAACTTGTATTCCGGCTCAAAACAACGGGATACATCGCTTTAGATCGAAACTAGTGCTACGGTTGTGCTTGTGGTTGGAACGCTCGTGCTTGGTGCGCTCGCGCTTGGAACGCGAAGAGGACGAAGTGCGTTTCTGCTGCTGGGTTTCGCGTGCCCGGTTGTTCGGCTGCGTGGCTGTAAGCTGTTTCCCTGTAAATATATTTTTCTCTTTTGGTGTGCACATCTTCACGTTACATTATTGGTGTGAGGTGCTGGGTACAGCCACAGCAAGCACGGAACTTCGCAGCGGTCGTCAGCTCGCCGGCTCTTCAACCATGACCAGCGAAGGGGCCGCTCCGCCGGCGTCCGCCAACCCGGCGTTCATCATTGCCCATCCGAGAGATCCTGGGACCTTCAACGGAACGGACGGCGTCGACGTGGACTGGCTCGCAATGTACGAGCGCGTGAGCACACACAACAGGTGGGACCCGACCCTAAAGTTGGCCAACGTCATCTTCTACCTGACGGGCACTGCCAGGGTATGGTTCGATACCCACGAGGATGAACTCACCAGCTGGGATCTCTGCAAGCGCAAGCTTTGTGACCTGTTTGGTAAGCCATTCGGGCGTCAGCTCGCTGCGAAGAAGGAGCTCGCATGCCGTGCACAAACGTCCACAGAGTCCTATGTATCATACATTCAGGACATATTAGCTCTCTGCATGAAAGTCGACGCCACTATGTCAGAGTGCGACAAAGTAGGTCACGTGCTCAAAGGCATCGCAGATGACGCCTTTAACCTTCTTGTATACAAGGACTGCGGAACGGTTGACGCAATCATCAAGGAATGCCGCCGGTTCGAACAAGCGAAGAGCCGCCGAATTTCTCCGCAGTTCACGCGGTTGCCGAATACGACTGCGACGTCGTCCTGTGTAGACTCGACTCCACCGAGCCGTCTGCCGACATCTGAGAGCCTGACACGACTTGTGCGCCAAGACGTAGAGGCAATGTCCCCCGTTGCGTTTCATCCACCCGCAACAGACAGTACTCCAGCAGTATCCCTTATACAGGCTGTCGTTCGCAAAGAATTTGCCAATCTTGGGATTCAACCTGTTTGCTCAGTTAGTGCCCCATATGCTCGCCGCATGTCCCCGGAGCTCGGTTCTGAACGTGCATACTACCCTCGACGCAGCCGCAATCCAGATGAATGGAGAACACCTGATGACAGGCCCATCTGCTTTAACTGCTCCCGAGTTGGCCACATATCTCGACACTGCCGAAGCCGTCCGTCCTCGACCTACAGCCGCTACCCGCCGGGTTCTGCATATTCCCGCCGCTCTCCCTCGCCCTCGGAAACGACCTCTTCTGGCCACAACGCTCAGACCCCGCTTACCAACCGTTCGTCGTCACCTCAGCGCCGTCGATCTCCATCGCCCCGACCTCGCCGCCCTTCGTCGCCGGCCCCATATGCCCGCTCCCGGTCGGAAAACTGATGGCTGCAGCGTCTGGGGGTGATGCTGCTCTGACGACCCGACCAGAAAACCCTCCTTTAACTCTTCATGCTCATCGGAACATCCTTAACGTCGACGTGGACGGGGTCCCTGTTACCGCTCTGATCGACACTGAGCGCACGTCTCAGTCATGAATGCTCGTCTTCGCCGTCGCCTAAGGAAAGTGCTCACTCCTGCCCCCTCAACTGTGGTCCGTGTTGCAGATGGCGGTATGTCTATTGTCGTCGGAATGTGTACTGCTCGTGTTTCAATAGCCGGCCGCCATACTTCTGTGCTCTTCACTGTCCTCGAACACTGCCCTCATGACATCATTCTCGGCCTTGACTTTCTCACCGACCATTCCGCCCTTATAGATTGCGCCACAAGCATCGTTCAACTCGCTCTACCTGTTCCTTCAGAGCCACCGGATCCAATTGTTCACCGACTGTGCACCGCTGACTTTGTCCGCCTGGACCCCGATGCCGCCACTTATGTCCGTTTCTCCTCGGTCCCGCCAGTTCCCGATGGTGACTACATCATTACTCCGGTTCCTGATGTGCCCTTTACACGCAGTGTTGCCCTTGCGCATACAGTTGTCACCATGTCGGCAAATCAAGCGTCCCTTCCGGTTCTCAACTTTGCCTCTTACGTTCAGCCGCTCCCACAAGGTATGTCGCTCGCCACGCTGTGCCCTGCTGCCGAATGCGTCGTATCGGCGGTGAGAAGCGTCCCACCCTCGTCGAACTGCCGCGACTCTGACGTCCCACCACCTGATGAATATGCAAAAATGATTGCTGCTGACCTCTTACCAGGGCAAGCTCACGACCTTCGGTACCTTCAGTCGTCTTTTCGCGACATCTTTGACTTCGATGACCGCCCTTTGGCTCGAACATCTGTGGTCGCACATCGCATCAACACCGGTGACGCAGCTCCTATTCACAGACGACCCTACAGAGTGTCCAGTACAGAACGCACCATCATTCAGCAAGAGGTGGACAAGATGCTCAGTAAAGACATCATAGAGCCCTCGTCGAGCCCTTGGGCCTCACCAGTTGTGCTGGTTAAAAAGAAGGACGGCAGCTGGCGCTTTTGCGTTGATTACCGGCACCTAAACAACATAACAAAAAAAGACGTCTATCCACTCCCAAGAATAGACGATGCTTTGGACTGCCTTCACGGAGCCAAATTTTTCTCTTCAATTGACCTTCGGTCCGGATATTGGCAAATCTCTGTTGATGACAATGACCGCGAAAAGACGGCATTCGTCACACCGGACGGCTTATATCAGTTTAAAGTTATGCCATTCGGTCTCTGTAATGCGCCAGCTACCTTCGAAAGAATGATGGACTCCTTGCTTCGCGGCTTTAAATGGTCCACATGTCTATGTTACCTCGACGATGTTGTGGTTTTTTCGCCCACGTTTACCACGCACCTCGAAAGACTGGCGAGCATTCTTTCTGTCTTCCGTCGAGCCGGGCTACAGCTCAATTCGTCGAAATGTCAATTCGGTCGCCGCCAACTCACCATTCTCGGACATCTAGTCGACGCTTCTGGTGTCCGCCCGGATCCTGTTAAAGTTAAAGCCGTCAAGGACTTCCCTATTCCCCAGTCGTCTACGGATGTGCGCAGCTTCGTCGGCCTCTGCTCGTACTTCCGCCGTTTCATCAAAAATTTTGCCGGCACCGCTCGCCCCCTGACCGACCTTCTAAAGAAAGACACCCCTTTTACCTGGGGCCCTGCCCAAGAGGAGGCCTTTTCTTCGCTAGTCGACTTACTCACCTCCCCACCTATTCTGGACCATTTTGATCCGTCGGCTCCGACTGAAGTTCGCACAGACGCCTGCGGTTATGGGATTGGCGCCGTGCTAGCCCAACGTCACCAAGGGCAAGAACGCGTTATTGCATATGCCAGCCGCCTCCTCTCTACAGCTGAGCGAAATTACTCAATTACAGAGCGCGAGTGTCTAGCTCTTGTTTGGGCCGTCGCTAAGTTCCGACCGTACCTGTTTGGCCGTCCATTCTCCGTAGTGACCGATCACCACGCCCTTTGTTGGCTGTCTTCACTGAAAGACCCCACAGGCCGGCTCGGACATTGGACGTTGCGCCTCCAAGAGTATTCTTACACTGTTCATTACAAGTCAGGGCGTCTCCATCAAGACGCCGACTGCCTGTCTCGGCACCCTGTAGAGCCGCCTGATCCTGGAGACAACGACCTCGGCCCGTGCCTCTTCGCTATCTCCGACCTGGTTAACATCGCGGACGAGCAGCGACAAGACTCTTCCTTGCGTATTCTCATTGATCGCCTCAACTGTGCCAGCCGAGATCCTTCATTGCAACTGTTCGTCATTCAGGATGGCGTCCTATACCGCCGCAACCTTCGTCCTGACGGACCTCCGCTCCTGCTAGTCGTTCCCCAGCGTCTCCGTTCATCTGTCCTAGCGGAACTACACGACCTACCGACCGCAGGCCACCTCGGCGTCTCCCGCACATACGATCGGGTCCGACGCCGCTTCTTTTGGCCTGGTCTGTACCGCTCTGTTCGGCGTTACGTTGCCTCCTGCGACCTCTGTCAACGCAGGAAGAGACCATCAACGTTGCCTGCTGGCCTTCTACAGCCTATTGACGTACCTCTCGAACCATTCTACCGTGTTGGACTCGACCTTCTCGGACCTTTCCCGACGTCCTGCTCCGGCAACCGTTGGATTGCTGTCGCGACCGACTATGCGACCCGGTACGCTATCACGCGTGCGTTACCAACAAGTTGCGCAACCGATGTCGCCGACTTCCTATTGCAGAACGTAATCCTTCACCACGGCGCTCCACACCAATTGCTGACGGACCGCGGCCGCTACTTTTTGTCCCGAGTAGTTGACGATATCCTCCGGTCCTGTGGCACGCAGCATAAGCTCACTACAGCTTACCATCCCCAGACGAACGGGCTTACCGAGCGCCTCAACAGGACTCTGACCGATATGCTATCCATGTATATCTCGCCCGACCACCGCGATTGGGACGTTGCCCTGCCTTATGTAACATTTGCTTATAATTCGTCGCGGCATGATACCACCGGCTATTCTCCTTTCTACCTTCTGTTTGGTCGGCATCCTGCGCTGCCATTGGATACATTACTACCGAGTTCTACTGCCTCGACCACAGAGTATGCACGTGACGCCATCTCCCGAGCAACTATGGCCCGTGAAATCGCCCGAGACCGGCTCACCGCATCTCAGACCTACCAGAAGTCAGTTTACGACCGCCGGCATCGCCCAGTACACTATCCGCCGGGCTCGCTCGTCCTCCTTTGGTCTCCTTCTCGCCATGTCGGTCTCTCTGAGAAACTTCTACGTCAGTACAGTGGCCCTTATCGAGTTCTCCGTCAGGTGACCGACGTGACCTACGAGATTACACCTCTTCTTGCTCCGACGTCGTCCACTAGCCCTTTGACTGACGTCGTTCATGTAGTCCGTCTCAAACCGTACCACACACCTGCTACATCATCCACTTAGCACCGGGACGGTGCTTTTGCCGCCGGGAGTTATGCTACGGTTGTGCTTGTGCTTGGAACGCTCGTGCTTGGTGCGCTCGCGCTTGGAACGCGAAGAGGACGAAGTGCGTTTCTGCTGCTGGGTTTCGCGTGCCCGGTTGTTCGGCTGCGTGGCTGTAAGCTGTTTCCCTGTAAATATATTTTTCCCTTTTGGTGTGCACATCTTCACGTTACACTAGCAAGATTCAATAGCATCGATTTTACAAGTCGTCGAAGAGTACACGAGAGAAAGGTGTAAACTTTTTCTCTCAGAACTGCGCGAAAACTTGCATTCCGGCTCAAAACAACGGGATACATCGTTGTAGATCGAAACTAGCAAGATTCACGAGCATCGATTTCACAAGTCGTCGAATAGTAGACGAGAGAAAGGTGTAAACTTTTTCTCTCAGAACTGCGCCAAAACTTGTATTCCGGCTCAGAACAATGGGTTACATCGTTTTAGATCGAAACTAGCAAGATTTACGAGCATCGATATTACAAGTCGTCGAAGAGTAGACGAGAGAAAGGTGTAAACTTTTTCTCTCAGAACTGCGCGAAAACTTCTATTCCAGCTTAAAACAACGGGATACATCGTTGTAGATCGAAACTAGCAAGATTCACGAGCATTGATTTTACAAGTCGTCGAAGAGTAGACGAGAGAAAGGTGTAAACTTTTTCTCTCAGAACTGCACGAAAACTTGTTTTCCGGCTCAAAATAACGGGATACATCGTTTCAGATCGAAACTAGCAAGATTCAATAGCATCGATTTTACAAGTCGTCGAAGAGTAGACGAGAGAAAGGTGTAAACGTTTTCTCTCAGAACTGCGCGAAAACTTCTATTCCGGCTCAAAACAACGGGATACATCGTTTTAAGTCGAAACTTGCAAGATTCACGAGCATCAATTTTACAAGTCGTCGAAGAGTAGACGAGAGAAAGGTGTAAACTTTTTCTCTCAGAACTGCGCGAAAACTTGTATTCCGGCTCAAAACAATGGGATTCATCGTTTTAGATCGAAACTAGCAAGATTCACGAGCATCGATTTTACAGGTCGTCGAAGAGTACACGAGAGAAAGGTGTAAACTTTTTCTCTCAGAACTGCGCGAAAACTTGTATTCCGGCTCAAAACAACGGGATACATCGTTTCCGGTCGAAACTAGCAAGATTCACGAGCATCGATTTTACAAGTCGTCGAATATAGACGAGAAAAAGGTGTAAACTTTTTCTCTCAGAACTGCACGAAAACTTGTATTAAGGCTCAAAACAACGGGATACATCGTTTTAGATCGAATCTAGCAAGATTCACGAGCATCGATTTCACAAGTCTTCGAAGAGTAGACGAGAGAAAGGTGTAAACTTTTTCTCTCAGAACTGCGCGAAAACTTGTATTCCGGCTCAAAACAACGGGATACATCGTTTTAGATCGAAACTTGCAAGATTCACGAGCATCGATTTTACAAGTCGTCGAAGAGTAGACGAGAGAAAGGTGTAAACTTTTTCTCTCAGAACTGCACGAAAACTTGTATTCCGGCTCAAAACAACGGGATACATCGTTTTAGATCGAAACTAGCAAGATTCAATAGCATCGATTTTACAAGTCGTTGAAGAGTAGACGAGAGAAGGGTGTAAACTTTTTCTCCCAGAACTGCACGAAAACTTTTATTCCGGCTCAAAACAAAGCGATACATCGTTTTAGTTCGAAACTAGCAAGATTCACTAGCATCGATTTTTAAGTCGTCGAAGAGTACCCGAGAGAAAGGTGTATACTTTTTCTCTCAGAACTGCGCGAAAACTTGTATTCCGGCTGAAAACAACGGGATACATCGTTTTAGATCGAAACTTGCAAGATTCACGAGCATCGATTTTACAAGTCGTCGAAGAGTAGACGAGAGAAAGGTGTAAACTTTTTCTCTCAGAACTGCACGAAAACTTGTTTTCCGGTTCGAAATAACGGGATACATCGTTTTAGATCGAAACTAGCAAGATTCAATAGCATCGATTTTACAAGTCGTCGAAGAGTAGACGAGAGAAAGGTGTAAACGTTTTCTCTCAGAACTGCGCGAAAACTTGTATTGCGGCTCAAAACAACGGAATTCATCGTTTTAGATCGAAACTAGCAAGATTCACGAGCATCGATTTTACAAGTCGCCGAAGAGTACACGAGAGAAAGGTGTAAACTTTTTCTCTCAGAACTGCGCGAAAACTTGTATTCCGGCTCAAAACAACGGGATACATAGTTTTAGGTCGAAACTAGCAAGATTCACGAGCATCGATTTTACAAGTCGTCGAATATAGACGAGAGAAAGGTGTAAACTTTTTCCCTCGGAACTGCGCGAAAACTTGTATTCCTGCTCAAAACAACGGGTTACATCGTTTTAGATCGAAACTAGCAAGATTCACGAGCATCGATTTCACAAGTCTTCGAAGAGTAGACGAGAGAAAGGTGTAAACTTTTTCTCTCAGAACTGCGCGAAAACTTGTATTCCGGCTCAAAACAACGGGATACATCGTTTTAGATCGAAACTTGCAAGATTCACGAGCATCGATTTTACAAGTCGTCGAAGAGTAGACGAGAGAAAGGTGTAAACTTTTTCTCTCAGAACTGCACGAAAACTTGTATTCCGGCTCAAAACAACGGGATACATCGTTTTAGATCGAAACTAGCAAGATTCAATAGCATCGATTTTACAAGTCGTCGAAGAGTAGACGAGAGAAAGGTGTAAACTTTTTCTCCCAGAACTGCACGAAAACTTGTATTCCGGCTCAAAACAAAGGGATACATCGTTTTAGTTCGAAACTAGCAAGATTCACTAGCATCGATTTTTAAGTCGTCGAAGAGTACCCGAGAGAAAGGTGTATACTTTTTCTCTCAGAACTGCGCGAAAACTTGTATTCCGGCTGAAAACAACGGGATACATCGTTTTAGATCGAAACTTGCAAGATTCACGAGCATCGATTTTACAAGTCGTCGAAGAGTAGACGAGAGAAAGGTGTAAACTTTTTCTCTCAGAACTGCACGAAAACTTGTTTTCCGGCTCGAAATAACGGGATACATCGTTTTAGATCGAAACTAGCAAGATTCAATAGCATCGATTTTACAAGTCGTCGAAGAGTAGACGAGAGAAAGGTGTAAACGTTTTCTCTCAGAACTGCGCGAAAACTTGTATTGCGGCTCAAAACAACGGAATTCATCGTTTTAGATCGAAACTAGCAAGATTCACGAGCATCGATTTTACAAGTCGCCGAAGAGTACACGAGAGAAAGGTGTAAACTTTTTCTCTCAGAACTGCGCGAAAACTTGTATTCCGGCTCAAAACAACGGGATACATAGTTTTAGGTCGAAACTAGCAAGATTCACGAGCATCGATTTTACAAGTCGTCGAATGTAGACGAGAGAAAGGTGTAAACTTTTTCCCTCAGAACTGCGCGAAAACTTGTATTCCGGCTCAAAACAACGGGATTCATCGTTTTAGATCGAAACCAGCAAGATTCACGAGCATCGATTTTACAAGTCGTCGAAGAGTAGACGAGAGAAAGGTGTAAACTTTTTCTCCCAGAACTGCACGAAAACTTGTATTCCGGCTAAAAACAAAGGGATACAACGTTTTAGATCGAAACTAGCAAGATTCACTAGCATCGATTTTAGAAGTCGTCGAAGAGTACCCGAGAGAAAGGTGTAAACTTTTTCTCTCAGAACTGCACGAAAACTTGTTTTCCGGCTCAAAATAACGGGATACATCGTTTTATATTGAAACTAGCAAGATTCAATAGCATCGATTTTACAAGTCGTCGAAGAGTAGACGAGAGAAAGGTGTAAAAGTTTTCTCTCAGAACTGCGCGAAAACTTGTATTGCGGCTCAAAACAACGGGATTCATCGTTTTAGATCGAAACTAGCAAGATTCACGAGCATCGATTTTACAAGTCGTTGAAGAGTACACGAGAGAAAGGTGTAAACTTTTTCTCTCAGAACTGCGCGAAAACTTGTATTCCGGCTCAAAACAACGGGATTCATCGTTGTAGATCGAAACTAGCAAGATTCACGAGCATCGATTTTACAAGTCGTCGAAGAGTACACGAGAGAAAGGTGTAAACTTTTTCTCTCAGAACTGCGCCAAAACTTGTATTCTGGCTCAGAACAACGGGTTACATCGTTTTAGGTCGAAACTAGCAAGATTCACGAGCATCGATATTACAAGTCGTCGAAGAGTAGACGAGAGAAAGGTGTAAACTTTTTCTCTCAGAACTGCGCGAAGACTTGTATTCCGGCTCGAAACAACGGGTTACATTGTTTTAGATCGAAACTAGCAAGATTCACAAGCATCGATTTTACACGTCGTCGAAGAGTACACGAGAGAAAGGTGTAAACGTTTTCTCTCAGAACTGCGCGAAAACTTGTATTCCGTCACAAAAGAACGGGATACATCGTTTTAGATCGAAACTTGCAAGATTCACGAGCATCGATTTTACACGTCGTCGAAGAGTACACGAGAGAAAGGTGTAAACGTTTTCTCTCAGAACTGCGCGAAAACTTGTATTCCGGCTCAAAAGAACGGGATACATCGTTTTAGATCGAAACTTGCAAGATTCACGAGCATCGATTTTACAAGTCGTCGAAGAGTAGACGAGAGAAAGGTGTAAACTTTTTCTCTCAGAACTGCACGAAAACTTGTATTCCGGCTCAAAACAACGGGACACATCGTTTTAGATCGAAACTAGCAAGATTCAATAGCATCGATTTTACAAGTCGTCGAAGAGTACACGAGAGAAAGGTGTAAACTTTTTCTCTCAGAACTGCGCGAAAACTTGCATTCCGGCTCAAAATAACGGGATACATCGTTTTATATTGAAACTAGCAAGATTCAATAGCATCGATTTTACAAGTCGTCGAAGAGTAGACGAGAGAAAGGTGTAAAAGTTTTCTCTCAGAACTGCGCGAAAACTTGTATTGCGGCTCAAAACAACGGGATTCATCGTTTTAGATCGAAACTAGCAAGATTCACGAGCATCGATTTTACAAGTCGTTGAAGAGTACACGAGAGAAAGGTGTAAACTTTTTCTCTCAGAACTGCGCGAAAACTTGTATTCCGGCTCAAAACAACGGGATTCATCGTTTTAGATCGAAACTAGCAAGATTCACGAGCATCGATTTTACAAGTCGTCGAAGACTACACGAGAGAAAGGTGTAAACTTTTTCTCTCAGAACTGCGCCAAAACTTGTATTCTGGCTCAGAACAACGGGTTACATCGTTTTAGGTCGAAACTAGCAAGATTCACGAGCATCGATATTACAAGTCGTCGAAGAGTAGACGAGAGAAAGGTGTAAACTTTTTCTCTCAGAACTGCGCGAAGACTTGTATTCCGGCTCGAAACAACGGGTTACATTGTTTTAGATCGAAACTAGCAAGATTCACAAGCATCGATTTTACACGTCGTCGAAGAGTACACGAGAGAAAGGTGTAAACGTTTTCTCTCAGAACTGCGCGAAAACTTGTATTCCGTCACAAAAGAACGGGATACATCGTTTTAGATCGAAACTTGCAAGATTCACGAGCATCGATTTTACACGTCGTCGAAGAGTACACGAGAGAAAGGTGTAAACGTTTTCTCTCAGAACTGCGCGAAAACTTGTATTCCGGCTCAAAAGAACGGGATACATCGTTTTAGATCGAAACTTGCAAGATTCACGAGCATCGATTTTACAAGTCGTCGAAGAGTAGACGAGAGAAAGGTGTAAACTTTTTCTCTCAGAACTGCACGAAAACTTGTATTCCGGCTCAAAACAACGGGACACATCGTTTTAGATCGAAACTAGCAAGATTCAATAGCATCGATTTTACAAGTCGTCGAAGAGTACACGAGAGAAAGGTGTAAACTTTTTCTCTCAGAACTGCGCGAAAACTTGCATTCCGGCTCAAGACAACGGGATACATCGTTTTAGATCGAAACTTGCAAGATTCACGAGCATCGATATTACAAGTCGTCGAAGAGTAGACAAGAGAAAGGTGTAAACTTTTTCTCTCAGAACTGCGCGAAGACTTGTATTCCGGCTCGAAACAACGGGTTACATCGTTTTAGATCGAAACTAGCAAGATTTACAAGCATCGATTTTACACGTCGTCGAAGAGTACACGAGAGAAAGGTGTAAACGTTTTCTCTCAGAACTGCGCGAAAACTTGTATTCCGTCTCAAAAGAACGGGATACATCGTTTTAGATCGAAACTTGCAAGATTCACGAGCATCGATTTTACACGTCATCGAAGAGTACACGAGAGAAAGGTGTAAACGTTTTCTCTCAGAACTGCGCGAAAACTTGTATTCCGGCTCAAAAGAACGGGATACATCGTTTTAGATCGAAACTTGCAAGATTCACGAGCATCGATTTTACAAGTCGTCGAAGAGTAGACGAGAGAAAGGTGTAAACTTTTTCTCTCAGAACTGCACGAAAACTTGTATTCCGGCTCAAAACAACGGGACACATCGTTTTAGATCGAAACTAGCAAGATTCAATAGCATCGATTTTACAAGTCGTCGAAGAGTACACGAGAGAAAGGTGTAAACTTTTTCTCTCAGAACTGCGCGAAAACTTGCATTCCGGCTCAAAACAACAGGATACATCGTTGTAGATCGAAACTAGCAAGATTCACGAGCATCGATTTTACAAGTCGTCGAATAGTAGACGAGAGAAAGGTGTAAACTTTTTCTCTCAGAACTGCGCCAAAACTTGTATTCCGGCTCAGAACAATGGGTTACACCGTTTTATATCGAAACTAGCAAGATTTACGAGCATCGATATTACAAGTCGTCGAAGAGTAGACGAGAGAAAGGTGTAAACTTTTTCTCTCAGAACTGCGCGAAAACTTCTATTCCAGCTCAAAACAACGGGATACATCGTTGTAGATTGAATCTAGCAAGATTCACGAGCATTGATTTTACAAGTCGTCGAAGAGTAGACGAGAGAAAGGTGTAAACTTTTTCTCTCAGAACTGCACGAAAACTTGTTTTCCGGCTCAAAATAACGGGATACATCGTTTTAGATCGAAACTAGCAAGATTCAATAGCATCAATTTTACAAGTCGTCGAAGAGTAGACGAGAGAAAGGTGTAAACGTTTTCTCTCAGAACTGCGCGAAAACTTCTATTCCGGCTCAAAACAACGGGATACATCGTTTTAGATCGAAACCAGCAATATTCACGAGCATCGATTTTACAAGTCGTCGAAGAGTAGAAGAGAGAAAGGTGTAAACTTTTTCTCTCAGAACCTCGCGAAAACTTGTATTCCGGCTCAAAACAACGGGTTACATCGTTTTAGATCGAAACTTGCAAGATTCACGAGCATCAATTTTACAAGTCGTCGAAGAGTAGACGAGAGAAAGGTGTAAACTTTTTCTCTCAGAACTGCGCGAAAACTTGTATTGCGGCTCAAAACATTGGGATTCATCGTTTTAGATCGAAACTAGCAAGATTCACGAGCATCGATTTTACAGGTCGTCGAAGAGTACACGAGAGAAAGGTGTAAACTTTTTCTCTCAGAACTGCGCGAAAACTTGTATTCCGGCTCAAAACAACGGGATACATCGTTTTAGATCGAAACTTGCAAGATTCACGAGCATCGATATTACAAGTCGTCGAAGAGTAGACAAGAGAAAGGTGTAAACTTTTTCTCTCAGAACTGCGCGAAGACTTGTATTCCGGCTCGAAACAACGGGTTACATCGTTTTAGATCGAAACTAGCAAGATTCACAAGCATCGATTTTACACGTCGTCGAAGAGTACACGAGAGAAAGGTGTAAACGTTTTCTCTCAGAACTGCGCGAAAACTTGTATTCCGTCTCAAAAGAACGGGATACATCGTTTTAGATCGAAACTTGCAAGATTCACGAGCATCGATTTTACACGTCATCGAAGAGTACACGAGAGAAAGGTGTAAACGTTTTCTCTCAGAACTGCGCGAAAACTTGTATTCCGGCTCAAAAGAACGGGATACATCGCTTTAGATCGAAACTAGCAAGATTCAATAGCATCGATATTACAAGTCGTCGAAGAGTAGACGAGAGAAAGGTGTAAACTTTTTCTCCCAGAACTGCACGAAAACTTGTATTCCGGCTCAAAACAAAGGGATACATCGTTTTAGTTCGAAACTAGCAAGATTCACTAGCATCGATTTTAGAAGTCGTCGAAGAGTACCCGAGAGAAAGGTGTATACTTTTTCTCTCAGAACTGCGCGAAAACTTGTATTCCGGCTGAAAACAACGGGATACATCGTTTTAGATCGAAACTTGCAAGATTCACGAGCATCGATTTTACAAGTCGTCGAAGAGTAGACGAGAGAAAGGTGTAAACTTTTTCTCTCAGAACTGCACGAAAACTTGTTTTCCGGCTCAAAATAACGGGATACATCGTTTTAGATTGAAACTAGCAAGATTCAATAGCATCGATTTTACAAGTCGTCGAAGAGTAGACGAGAGAATGGTGTAAACGTTTTCTCTCAGAACTGCGCGAAAACTTGTATTGCGGCTTAAAACAACGGGATTCATCGTTTTAGATCGAAACTAGCAAGATTCACGAGCATCGATTCTACAAGTCGTCGAAGAGTACACGAGAGAAAGGTGTAAACTTTTTCTCTCAGAACTGCGCGAAAACTTGTATTCCGGCTCAAAACAACGGGATTCATCGTTTTAGATCGAAACTAGCAAGATTCAGGAGCATCGATTTTACAAGTCGTCGAAGAGTACACGAGAGAAAGGTGTAAACGTTTTCCCTCAGAACGGCGCCAAAAATTTGTATTCTGGCTCAGAACAACGGGTTACATCGTTTTAGGTCGAAACTAGCAAGATTCACGAGCATCGATATTACAAGTCGTCGAAGAGTAGACGAGAGAAAGGTGTAAACTTTTTCTCTCAGAACTGCGCGAAGACTTGTATTCCGGCTCGAAACAACGGGTTACATCGTTTTAGATCGAAACTAGCAAGATTCACAAGCATCGATTTTACACGTCGTCGAAGAGTACACGAGAGAAAGGTGTAAACGTTTTCTCTCAGAACTGCGCGAAAACTTGTATTCCGTCTCAAAAGAACGGGATACATCGTTTTAGATCGAAACTTGCAAGATTCACGAGCATCGATTTTACACGTCGTCGAAGAGTACACGAGAGAAAGGTGTAAACGTTTTCTCTCAGAACTGCGCGAAAACTTGTATTCCGGCTCAAAAGAACGGGATACATCGTTTTAGATCGAAACTTGCAAGATTCACGAGCATCGATTTTACAAGTCGTCGAAGAGTAGACGAGAGAAAGGTGTAAACTTCTTCTCTCAGAACTGCACGAAAACTTGTATTCCGGCTCAAAACAACGGGACACATCGTTTTAGATCGAAACTAGCAAGATTCAATAGCATCGATTTTACAAGTCGTCGAAGAGTACACGAGAGAAAGGTGTAAACTTTTTCTCTCAGAACTGCGCGAAAACTTGCATTCCGGCTCAAAACAACGGGATACATCGTTGTAGATCGAAACTAGCAAGATTCACGAGCATCGATTTTACAAGTCGTCGAAGAGTAGACGAGAGAAAGGTGTAAACGTTTTCTCTCAGAACTGCGCGAAGACTTGTATTCCGGCTCGAAACAACGGGTTACATCGTTTTAGATCGAAACTAGCAAGATTCACAAGCATCGATTTTACACGTCGTCGAAGAGTACACGAGAGAAAGGTGTAAACGTTTTCTCTCAGAACTGCGCGAAAACTTGTATTCCGTCACAAAAGAACGGGATACATCGTTTTAGATCGAAACTTGCAAGATTCACGAGCATCGATTTTACACGTCGTCGAAGAGTACACGAGAGAAAGGTGTAAACGTTTTCTCTCAGAACTGCGCGAAAACTTGTATTCCGGCTCAAAAGAACGGGATACATCGTTTTAGATCGAAACTTGCAAGATTCACGAGCATCGATTTTACAAGTCGTCGAAGAGTAGACGAGAGAAAGGTGTAAACTTTTTCTCTCAGAACTGCACGAAAACTTGTATTCCGGCTCAAAACAACGGGACACATCGTTTTAGATCGAAACTAGCAAGATTCAATAGCATCGATTTTAGAAGTCGTCGAAGAGTACCCGAGAGAAAGGTGTATACTTTTTCTCTCAGAACTGCGCGAAAACTTGTATTCCGGCTGAAAACAACGGGATACATCGTTTTAGATCGAAACTTGCAAGATTCACGAGCATCGATTTTACAAGTCGTCGAAGAGTAGACGAGAGAAAGGTGTAAACTTTTTCTCTCAGAACTGCACGAAAACTTGTTTTCCGGCTCAAAATAACGGGATACATCGTTTTAGATTGAAACTAGCAAGATTCAATAGCATCGATTTTACAAGTCGTCGAAGAGTAGACGAGAGAATGGTGTAAACGTTTTCTCTCAGAACTGCGCGAAAACTTGTATTGCGGCTTAAAACAACGGGATTCATCGTTTTAGATCGAAACTAGCAAGATTCACGAGCATCGATTCTACAAGTCGTCGAAGAGTACACGAGAGAAAGGTGTAAACTTTTTCTCTCAGAACTGCGCGAAAACTTGTATTCCGGCTCAAAACAACGGGATTCATCGTTTTAGATCGAAACTAGCAAGATTCAGGAGCATCGATTTTACAAGTCGTCGAAGAGTACACGAGAGAAAGGTGTAAACGTTTTCCCTCAGAACTGCGCCAAAAATTTGTATTCTGGCTCAGAACAACGGGTTACATCGTTTTAGGTCGAAACTAGCAAGATTCACGAGCATCGATATTACAAGTCGTCGAAGAGTAGACGAGAGAAAGGTGTAAACTTTTTCTCTCAGAACTGCGCGAAGACTTGTATTCCGGCTCGAAACAACGGGTTACATCGTTTTAGATCGAAACTAGCAAGATTCACAAGCATCGATTTTACACGTCGTCGAAGAGTACACGAGAGAAAGGTGTAAACGTTTTCTCTCAGAACTGCGCGAAAACTTGTATTCCGTCTCAAAAGAACGGGATACATCGTTTTAGATCGAAACTTGCAAGATTCACGAGCATCGATTTTACACGTCGTCGAAGAGTACACGAGATAAAGGTGTAAACGTTTTCTCTCAGAACTGCGCGAAAACTTGTATTCCGGCTCAAAAGAACGGGATACATCGTTTTAGATCGAAACTTGCAAGATTCACGAGCATCGATTTTACAAGTCGTCGAAGAGTAGACGAGAGAAAGGTGTAAACTTCTTCTCTCAGAACTGCACGAAAACTTGTATTCCGGCTCAAAACAACGGGACACATCGTTTTAGATCGAAACTAGCAAGATTCAATAGCATCGATTTTACAAGTCGTCGAAGAGTACACGAGAGAAAGGTGTAAACTTTTTCTCTCAGAACTGCGCGAAAACTTGCATTCCGGCTCAAAACAACGGGATACATCGTTGTAGATCGAAACTAGCAAGATTCACGAGCATCGATTTTACAAGTCGTCGAAGAGTAGACGAGAGAAAGGTGTAAACGTTTTCTCTCAGAACTGCGCGAAGACTTGTATTCCGGCTCGAAACAACGGGTTACATCGTTTTAGATCGAAACTAGCAAGATTCACAAGCATCGATTTTACACGTCGTCGAAGAGTACACGAGAGAAAGGTGTAAACGTTTTCTCTCAGAACTGCGCGAAAACTTGTATTCCGTCACAAAAGAACGGGATACATCGTTTTAGATCGAAACTTGCAAGATTCACGAGCATCGATTTTACACGTCGTCGAAGAGTACACGAGAGAAAGGTGTAAACGTTTTCTCTCAGAACTGCGCGAAAACTTGTATTCCGGCTCAAAAGAACGGGATACATCGTTTTAGATCGAAACTTGCAAGATTCACGAGCATCGATTTTACAAGTCGTCGAAGAGTAGACGAGAGAAAGGTGTAAACTTTTTCTCTCAGAACTGCACGAAAACTTGTATTCCGGCTCAAAACAACGGGACACATCGTTTTAGATCGAAACTAGCAAGATTCAATAGCATCGATTTTACAAGTCGTCGAAGAGTACACGAGAGAAAGGTGTAAACTTTTTCTCTCAGAACTGCGCGAAAACTTGCATTCCGGCTCAAGACAACGGGATACATCGTTGTAGATCGAAACTAGCAAGATTCACGAGCATCGATTTTACAAGTCGTCGAATAGTAGACGAGAGAAAGGTGTAAACTTTTTCTCTCAGAACTGCGCCAAAACTTGTATTCCGGCTCAGAACAATGGGTTACATCGTTTTAGATCGAAACTAGCAAGATTTACGAGCATCGATATTACAAGTCGTCGAAGAGTAGACGAGAGAAAGGTGTAAAGTTTTTCTCTCAGAACTGCGCGAAAACTTCTATTCCAGCTCAAAACAACGGGATACATCGTTGTAGATCGAAACTAGCAAGATTCACGAGCATTGATTTTACAAGTCGTCGAAGAGTAGACGAGAGAAAGGTGTAAACTTTTTCTCTCAGAACTGCACGAAAACTTGTTTTCCGGCTCAAAATAACGGGATACATCGTTTTAGATCGAAACTAGCAAGATTCAATAGCATCAATTTTACAAGTCGTCGAAGAGTAGACGAGAGAAAGGTGTAAACGTTTTCTCTCAGAACTGCGCGAAAACTTCTATTCCGGCTCAAAACAACGGGATACATCGTTTTAGATCGACACAAGCAAGATTCACGAGCATCGATTTTACAAGTCGTCGAAGAGTAGAAGAGAGAAAGGTGTAAACTTTTTCTCTCAGAACCTCGCGAAAACTTGTATTCCGGCTCAAAACAACGGGTTACATCGTTTTAGATCGAAACTTGCAAGATTCACGAGCATCAATTTTACAAGTCGTCGAAGAGTAGACGACAGAAAGGTGTAAACTTTTTCTCTCAGAACTGCGCGAAAACTTGTATTGCGGCTCAAAACATTGGGATTCATCGTTTTAGATCGAAACTAGCAAGATTCACGAGCATCGATTTTACAGGTCGTCGAAGAGTACACGAGAGAAAGGTGTAAACTTTTTCTCTCAGAACTGCGCGAAAACTTGTATTCCGGCTCAAAACAACGGGATACATCGTTTTAGATCGAAACTTGCAAGATTCACGAGCATCGATATTACAAGTCGTCGAAGAGTAGACAAGAGAAAGGTGTAAACTTTTTCTCTCAGAACTGCGCGAAGACTTGTATTCCGGCTCGAAACAACGGGTTACATCGTTTTAGATCGAAACTAGCAAGATTCACAAGCATCGATTTTACACGTCGTCGAAGAGTACACGAGAGAAAGGTGTAAACGTTTTCTCTCAGAACTGCGCGAAAACTTGTATTCCGTCTCAAAAGAACGGGATACATCGTTTTAGATCGAAACTTGCAAGATTCACGAGCATCGATTTTACACGTCATCGAAGAGTACACGAGAGAAAGGTGTAAACGTTTTCTCTCAGAACTGCGCGAAAACTTGTATTCCGGCTCAAAAGAACGGGATACATCGTTTTAGATCGAAACTTGCAAGATTCACGAGCATCGATTTTACAAGTCGTCGAAGAGTAGACGAGAGAAAGGTGTAAACTTTTTCTCTCAGAACTGCACGAAAACTTGTATTCCGGCTCAAAACAACGGGACACATCGTTTTAGATCGAAACTAGCAAGATTCAATAGCATCGATTTTACAAGTCGTCGAAGAGTACACGAGAGAAAGGTGTAAACTTTTTCTCTCAGAACTGCGCGAAAACTTGCATTCCGGCTCAAAACAACGGGATACATCGTTGTAGATCGAAACTAGCAAGATTCACGAGCATCGATTTTACAAGTCGTCGAATAGTAGACGAGAGAAAGGTGTAAACTTTTTCTCTCAGAACTGCGCGAAAACTTGTATTGCGGCTCAAAACATTGGGATTCATCGTTTTAGACCGAAACTAGCAAGATTCACGAGCATCGATTTTACAGGTCGTCGAAGAGTACACGAGAGAAAGGTGTAAACTTTTTCTCTCAGAACTGCACGAAAACTTGTATTCCGGCTCAAAACAACGGGATACATCGTTTTAGATCGAAACTAGCAAGATTCAATAGCATCGATTTTACAAGTCGTCGAAGAGTAGACGAGAGAAAGGTGTAAACGTTTTCTCTCAGAACTGCGCGAAAACTTGTATTGCGGCTCAAAACAACGGGATTCATCGTTTTAGATCGAAACTAGCAAGATTCACGAGCATCGATTTTACAAGTCGTCGAAGAGTACACGAGAGAAAGGTGTAAACTTTTTCTCTCAGAACTGCGCGAAAACTTGTATTCCGGTTCAAAAGAACGGAATACATCGTTTTAGATAGAAACTTGCAAGATTCACGAGCATCGATTTTACAAGTCGTCGAAGAGTAGACGAGAGAAAGGTGTAAACTTTTTCTCTCAGAACTGCACGAAAACTTGTATTCCGGCTCAAAACAACGGGATACATCGCTTTAGATCGAAACTAGCAAGATTCAATAGCATCGATATTACAAGTCGTCGAAGAGTAGACGAGAGAAAGGTGTAAACTTTTTCTCCCAGAACTGCACGAAAACTTGTATTCCGGCTCAAAACAAAGGGATACATCGTTTTAGTTCGAAACTAGCAAGATTCACTAGCATCGATTTTAGAAGTCGTCGAAGAGTACCCGAGAGAAAGGGGTATACTTTTTCTCTCAGAACTGCGCGAAAACTTGTATTCCGGCTGAAAACAACGGGATACATCGTTTTAGATCGAAACTTGCAAGATTCACGAGCATCGATTTTACAAGTCGTCGAAGAGTAGACGAGAGAAAGGTGTAAACTTTTTCTCTCAGAACTGCACGAAAACTTGTATTCCGGCTCAAAACAACGGGACACATCGTTTTAGATCGAAACTAGCAAGATTCAATAGCATCGATTTTACAAGTCGTCGAAGAGTACACGAGAGAAAGGTGTAAACTTTTTCTCTCAGAACTGCGCGAAAACTTGCATTCCGGCTCAAAACAACGGGATTCATCGTTTTAGATCGAAACTAGCAAGATTCACGAGCATCGATTCTACAAGTCGTCGAAGCGTACACGAGAGAAAGGTGTAAACTTTTTCTCTCAGAACTGCGCGAAAACTTGTATTCCGGCTCAAAACAACGGGATTCATCGTTTTAGATCGAAACTAGCAAGATTCAGGAGCATCGATTTTACAAGTCGTCGAAGAGTACACGAGAGAAAGGTGTAAACGTTTTCCCTCAGAACTGCGCCAAAACTTGTATTCTGGCTCAGAACAACGGGTTACATCGTTTTAGGTCGAAACTAGCAAGATTCACGAGCATCGATATTACAAGTCGTCGAAGAGTAGACGAGAGAAAGGTGTAAACTTTTTCTCTCAGAACTGCGCGAAGACTTGTATTCCGGCTCGAAACAACGGGTTACATCGTTTTAGATCGAAACTAGCAAGATTCACAAGCATCGATTTTACACGTCGTCGAAGAGTACACGAGAGAAAGGTGTAAACGTTTTCTCTCAGAACTGCGCGAAAACTTGTATTCCGTCTCAAAAGAACGGGATACATCGTTTTAGATCGAAACTTGCAAGATTCGCGAGCACCGATTTTACACGTCGTCGAAGAGTACACGAGAGAAAGGTGTAAACGTTTTCTCTCAGAACTGCGCGAAAACTTGTATTCCGGCTCAAAAGAACGGGATACATCGTTTTAGATCGAAACTTGCAAGATTCACGAGCATCGATTTTACAAGTCGTCGAAGAGTAGACGAGAGAAAGGTGTAAACTTCTTCTCTCAGAACTGCACGAAAACTTGTATTCCGGCTCAAAACAACGGGACACATCGTTTTAGATAGAAACTAGCAAGATTCAATAGCATCGATTTTACAAGTCGTCGAAGAGTACACGAGAGAAAGGTGTAAACTTTTTCTCTCAGAACTGCGCGAAAACTTGCATTCCGGCTCAAAACAACGGGATACATCGTTGTAGATCGAAACTAGCAAGATTCACGAGCATCGATTTTACAAGTCGTCGAAGAGTAGACGAGAGAAAGGTGTAAACGTTTTCTCTCAGAACTGCGCGAAAACTTGTATTGCGGCTCAAAACAACGGGATTCATCGTTTTAGATCGAAACTAGCAAGATTCACGAGCATCGATTTTACAAGTCGTCGAAGAGTACACGAGAGAAAGGTGTAAACTTTTTCTCTCAGAACTGCGCGAAAACTTGTATTCCGGCTCAAAACAACGGGATTCATCGTTTTAGATCGAAACTAGCAAGATTCACGAGCATCGATTTTACAAGTCGTCGAAGAGTACACGAGAGAAAGGTGTAAACTTTTTCTCTCAGAACTGCGCCAAAACTTGTATTCCGGCTCAAAACAACGGGACACATCGTTTTAGATCGAAACTAGCAAGATTCAATAGCATCGATTTTACAAGTCGTCGAAGAGTACACGAGAGAAAGGTGTAAACTTTTTCTCTCAGAACTGCGCGAAAACTTGCATTCCGGCTCAAAACAACGGGATACATCGTTGTAGATCGAAACTAGCAAGATTCACGAGCATCGATTTTACAAGTCGTCGAATAGTAGACGAGAGAAAGGTGTAAACGTTTTCTCTCAGAACTGCGCGAAAACTTGTATTCCGTCTCAAAAGAACGGGATACATCGTTTTAGATCGAAACTTGCAAGATTCACGAGCATCGATTTTACACGTCGTCGAAGAGTACACGAGAGAAAGGTGTAAACGTTTTCTCTCAGAACTGCGCGAAAACTTGTAATCCGGCTCAAAAGAACGGGATACATCGTTTTAGATCGAAACTTGCAAGATTCAAGAGCATCGATTTTACAAGTCGTCGAAGAGTAGACGAGAGAAAGGTGTAAACTTTTTCTCTCAGAACTGCACGAAAACTTGTATTCCGGCTCAAAACAACGGGACACATCGTTTTAGATCGAAACTAGCAAGATTCAATAGCATCGATTTTACAAGTCGTCGAAGAGTACACGAGAGAAAGGTGTAAACTTTTTCTCTCAGAACTGCGCGAAAACTTGCATTCCGGCTCAAAACAACGGGATACATCGTTGTAGATCGAAACTAGCAAGATTCACGAGCATCGATTTTACAAGTCGTCGAATAGTAGACGAGAGAAAGGTGTAAACTTTTTCTCTCAGAACTGCGCTAAAACTTGTATTCCGGCTCAGAAGAAAGGGTTACATCGTTTTAGATCGAAACTAGCAAGATTTACGAGCATCGATATTACAAGTCGTCGAAGAGTAGACGAGAGAAAGGTGTAAACTTTTTCTCTCAGAACTGCGCGAAAACTTCTATTCCAGCTCAAAACAACGGGATACATCGTTGTAGATCGAAACTAGCAAGATTCACGAGCATTGATTTTACAAGTCGTCGAAGAGTAGACGAGAGAAAGGTGTAAACTTTTTCTCTCAGAACTGCACGAAAACTTGTTTTCCGGCAAAAATAACGGGATACATCGTTTTAGATCGAAACTAGCAAGATTCAATAGCATCAATTTTACAAGTCGTCGAAGAGTAGACGAGAGAAAGGTGTAAACGTTTTCTCTCAGAACCTCGCGAAAACTTGTATTCCGGCTCAAAACAACGGGTTACATCGTTTTAGATCGAAACTTGCAAGATTCACGAGCATCAATTTTACAAGTCGTCGAAGAGTAGACGAGAGAAAGGTGTAAACTTTTTCTCTCAGAACTGCGCGAAAACTTGTATTGCGGCGCAAAACATTGGGATTCATCGTTTTAGATCGAAACTAGCAAGATTCACGAGCATCGATTTTACAGGTCGTCGAAGAGTACACGAGAGAAAGGTGTAAACTTTTTCTCTCAGAACTGCGCGAAAACTTGTATTCCGGCTCAAAACAACGGGATACATCGTTTCAGGTCGAAACTAGCAAGATTCACGAGCATCGATTTTACAAGTCGTCGAATATAGACGAGAAAAAGGTGTAAACTTTTTCTCTCAGAACTGCACGAAAACTTGTATTCCGGCTCAAAACAACGGGATACATCGTTTTAGATCGAAACTAGCAAGATTCAATAGCATCGATTATACAAGTCGTCGAAGAGTACACGAGAGAAAGGTGTAAACTTTTTCTCTCAGAACCTCGCGAAAACTTGTATTCCGGCTGAAAACAACGGGATACATCGTTTTAGATCGAAACTTGCAAGATTCACGAGCATCGATTTTACAAGTCGTCGAAGAGTAGACGAGAGAAAGGTGTAAACTTTTTCTCTCAGAACTGCACGAAAACTTGTTTTCCGGCTCAAAATAACGGGATACATCGTTTTAGATCGAAACTAGCAAGATTCAATAGCATCGATTTTACAAGTCGTCGAAGAGTAGACGAGAGAAAGGTGTAAACGTTTTCTCTCAGAACTGCGCGAAAACTTGTATTGCGGCTCAAAACAACGGGATTCATCGTTTTAGATCGAAACTAGCAAGATTCACGAGCATTGATTTTACAAGTCGTCGAAGAGTAGACGAGAGAAAGGTGTAAACTTTTTCTCTCAGAACTGCACGAAAACTTGTTTTCCGGCTCAAAATAACGGGATACATCGTTTTAGATCGAAACTAGCAAGATTCAATAGCATCAATTTTACAAGTCGTCGAAGAGTAGACGAGAGAAAGGTGTAAACGTTTTCTCTCAGAACCTCGCGAAAACTTGTATTCCGGCTCAAAACAACGGGTTACATCGTTTTAGATCGAAACTTGCAAGATTCACGAGCATCAATTTTACAAGTCGTCGAAGAGTAGACGAGAGAAAGGTGTAAACTTTTTCTCTCAGAACTGCGCGAAAACTTGTATTGCGGCGCAAAACATTGGGATTCATCGTTTTAGATCGAAACTAGCAAGATTCACGAGCATCGATTTTACAGGTCGTCGAAGAGTACACGAGAGAAAGGTGTAAACTTTTTCTCTCAGAACTGCGCGAAAACTTGTATTCCGGCTCAAAACAACGGGATACATCGTTTCAGGTCGAAACTAGCAAGATTCACGAGCATCGATTTTACAAGTCGTCGAATATAGACGAGAAAAAGGTGTAAACTTTTTCTCTCAGAACTGCACGAAAACTTGTTTTCCGGCAAAAATAACGGGATACATCGTTTTAGATCGAAACTAGCAAGATTCAATAGCATCAATTTTACAAGTCGTCGAAGAGTAGACGAGAGAAAGGTGTAAACGTTTTCTCTCAGAACCTCGCGAAAACTTGTATTCCGGCTCAAAACAACGGGTTACATCGTTTTAGATCGAAACTTGCAAGATTCACGAGCATCAATTTTACAAGTCGTCGAAGAGTAGACGAGAGAAAGGTGTAAACTTTTTCTCTCAGAACTGCGCGAAAACTTGTATTGCGGCGCAAAACATTGGGATTCATCGTTTTAGATCGAAACTAGCAAGATTCACGAGCATCGATTTTACAGGTCGTCGAAGAGTACACGAGAGAAAGGTGTAAACTTTTTCTCTCAGAACTGCGCGAAAACTTGTATTCCGGCTCAAAACAACGGGATACATCGTTTCAGGTCGAAACTAGCAAGATTCACGAGCATCGATTTTACAAGTCGTCGAATATAGACGAGAAAAAGGTGTAAACTTTTTCTCTCAGAACTGCACGAAAACTTGTATTCCGGCTCAAAACAACGGGATACATCGTTTTAGATCGAAACTAGCAAGATTCAATAGCATCGATTATACAAGTCGTCGAAGAGTACACGAGAGAAAGGTGTAAACTTTTTCTCTCAGAACCTCGCGAAAACTTGTATTCCGGCTGAAAACAACGGGATACATCGTTTTAGATCGAAACTTGCAAGATTCACGAGCATCGATTTTACAAGTCGTCGAAGAGTAGACGAGAGAAAGGTGTAAACTTTTTCTCTCAGAACTGCACGAAAACTTGTTTTCCGGCTCAAAATAACGGGATACATCGTTTTAGATCGAAACTAGCAAGATTCAATAGCATCGATTTTACAAGTCGTCGAAGAGTAGACGAGAGAAAGGTGTAAACGTTTTCTCTCAGAACTGCGCGAAAACTTGTATTGCGGCTCAAAACAACGGGATTCATCGTTTTAGATCGAAACTAGCAAGATTCACGAGCATTGATTTTACAAGTCGTCGAAGAGTAGACGAGAGAAAGGTGTAAACTTTTTCTCTCAGAACTGCACGAAAACTTGTTTTCCGGCTCAAAATAACGGGATACATCGTTTTAGATCGAAACTAGCAAGATTCAATAGCATCAATTTTACAAGTCGTCGAAGAGTAGACGAGAGAAAGGTGTAAACGTTTTCTCTCAGAACCTCGCGAAAACTTGTATTCCGGCTCAAAACAACGGGTTACATCGTTTTAGATCGAAACTTGCAAGATTCACGAGCATCAATTTTACAAGTCGTCGAAGAGTAGACGAGAGAAAGGTGTAAACTTTTTCTCTCAGAACTGCGCGAAAACTTGTATTGCGGCGCAAAACATTGGGATTCATCGTTTTAGATCGAAACTAGCAAGATTCACGAGCATCGATTTTACAGGTCGTCGAAGAGTACACGAGAGAAAGGTGTAAACTTTTTCTCTCAGAACTGCGCGAAAACTTGTATTCCGGCTCAAAACAACGGGATACATCGTTTCAGGTCGAAACTAGCAAGATTCACGAGCATCGATTTTACAAGTCGTCGAATATAGACGAGAAAAAGGTGTAAACTTTTTCTCTCAGAACTGCACGAAAACTTGTATTCCGGCTCAAAACAACGGGATACATCGTTTTAGATCGAAACTAGCAAGATTCAATAGCATCGATTTTACAAGTCGTCGAAGAGTACACGAGAGAAAGGTGTAAACTTTTTCTCTCAGAACCTCGCGAAAACTTGTATTCCGGCTGAAAACAACGGGATACATCGTTTTAGATCGAAACTTGCAAGATTCACGAGCATCGATTTTACAAGTCGTCGAAGAGTAGACGAGAGAAAGGTGTAAACTTTTTCTCTCAGAACTGCACGAAAACTTGTTTTCCGGCTCAAAATAACGGGATACATCGTTTTAGATCGAAACTAGCAAGATTCAATAGCATCGATTTTACAAGTCGTCGAAGAGTAGACGAGAGAAAGGTGTAAACGTTTTCTCTCAGAACTGCGCGAAAACTTGTATTGCGGCTCAAAACAACGGGATTCATCGTTTTAGATCGAAACTAGCAAGATTCACGAGCATCGATTTTACAAGTCGTCGAAGAGTACACGAGAGAAAGGTGTAAACTTTTTCTCTCAGAACTGCGCCAAAACTTGTATTCCGGCTCGAAACAACGGGTTACATCGTTTTAGATCGAAACTAGCAAGATTCACAAGCATCGATTTTACACGTCGTCGAAGAGTACACGAGAGAAAGGTGTAAACGTTTTCTCTCAGAACTGCGCGAAAACTTGTATTCCGTCTCAAAAGAACGGGATACATCGTTTTAGATCGAAACTTGCAAGATTCACGAGCATCGATTTTACACGTCGTCGAAGAGTACACGAGAGAAAGGTGTAAACGTTTTCTCTCAGAACTGCGCGAAAACTTGTATTCCGGCTCAAAAGAACGGGATACATCGTTTTAGATTGAAACTTGCAAGATTCACGAGCATCGATTTTACAAGTCGTCGAAGAGTAGACGAGAGAAAGGTGTAAACTTTTTCTCTCAGAACTGCACGAAAACTTGTATTCCGGCTCAAAACAACGGGACACATCGTTTTAGATCGAAACTAGCAAGATTCAATAGCATCGATTTTACAAGTCGTCGAAGAGTACACGAGAGAAAGGTGTAAACTTTTTCTCTCAGAACTGCGCGAAAACTTGCATTCCGGCTCAGAACAACGGGATACATCGTTGTAGATCGAAACTAGCAAGATTCACGAGCATCGATTTTACAAGTCGTCGAATAGTAGACGAGAGAAAGGTGTAAACGTTTTCTCTCAGAACTGCGCCAAAACTTGTATTCCGGCTCAGAACAATGGGTTACATCGTTTTAGATCGAAACTAGCAAGATTTACGAGCATCGATATTACAAGTCGTCGAAGAGTAGACGAGAGAAAGGTGTAAACTTTTTCTCTCAGAACTGCGCGAAAACTTCTATTCCAGCTCAAAACAACGGGATACATCGTTGTAGATCGAAACTAGCAAGATTCACGAGCATTGATTTTACAAGTCGTCGAAGAGTACACGAGAGAAAGGTGTAAACTTTTTCTCTCAGAACTGCACGAAAACTTGTTTTCCGGCTCAAAATAACGGGATACATCGTTTTAGATCGAAACTAGCAAGATTCAATAGCATCAATTTTACAAGTCGTCGAAGAGTAGACGAGAGAAAGGTGTAAACGTTTTCTCTCAGAAATGCGCGAAAACTTCTATTCCGGCTCAAAACAACGGGATACATCGGTTCAGGTCGAAACTAGCAAGATTCACGAGCATCGATTTTACAAGTCGTCGAATATAGACGAGAAAAAGGTGTAAACTTCTTCTCTCAGAACTGCACGAAAACTTGTATTCCGGCTCAAAACAACGGGATACATCGTTTTAGATCGAAACTAGCAAGATTCAATAGCATCGATTTTACAAGTCGTCGAAGAGTACACGAGAGAAAGGTGTAAACTTTTTCTCTCAGAACCTCGCGAAAACTTGTATTCCGGCTCAAAACAACGGGTTACATCGTTTTAGATCGAAACTTGCAAGATTCACGAGCATCAATTTTACAAGTCGTCGAAGAGTAGACGAGAGAAAGGTGTAAACTTTTTCTCTCAGAACTGCGCGAAAACTTGTATTGCGGCTCAAAACATTGGGATTCATCGTTTTAGATCGAAACTAGCAAGATTCACGAGCATCGATATTACAAGTCGTCGAAGAGTAGACGAGAGAAAGGTGTAAACTTTTTCTCTCAGAACTGCGCGAAGACTTGTATTCCGGCTCGAAACAACGGGTTACATCGTTTTAGATCGAAACTAGCAAGATTCACAAGCATCGATTTTACACGTCGTCGAGAGTACACGAGAAAGGTGTAAACGTTTTCCCTCAGAACTGCGCGAAAACTTGTATTCCGGCTCAAAACAACGGGATACATCGTTTTAGATCGAAACCAGCAAGATTCACGAGCATCGATTTTACAAGTCGTCGAAGAGTAGAAGAGAGAAAGGTGTAAACTTTTTCTCTCAGAACCTCGCGAAAACTTGTATTCCGGCTCAAAACAACGGGTTACATCGTTTTAGATCGAAACTTGCAAGATTCACGAGCATCAATTTTACAAGTCGTCGAAGAGTAGACGAGAGAAAGGTGTAAACTTTTTCTCTCAGAACTGCGCGAAAACTTGTATTGCGGCTCAAAACATTGGGATTCATCGTTTTAGATCGAAACTAGCAAGATTCACGAGCATCGATATTACAAGTCGTCGAAGAGTAGACGAGAGAAAGGTGTAAACTTTTTCTCTCAGAACTGCACGAAAACTTGTTTTCCGGCTCAAAATAACGGGATACATCGTTTTAGATCGAAACTAGCAAGATTCAATAGCATCAATTTTACAAGTCGTCGAAGAGTAGACGAGAGAAAGGTGTAAACGTTTTCTCTCAGAAATGCGCGAAAACTTCTATTCCGGCTCAAAACAACGGGATACATCGGTTCAGGTCGAAACTAGCAAGATTCACGAGCATCGATTTTACAAGTCGTCGAATATAGACGAGAAAAAGGTGTAAACTTCTTCTCTCAGAACTGCACGAAAACTTGTATTCCGGCTCAAAACAACGGGATACATCGTTTTAGATCGAAACTAGCAAGATTCAATAGCATCGATTTTACAAGTCGTCGAAGAGTACACGAGAGAAAGGTGTAAACTTTTTCTCTCAGAACCTCGCGAAAACTTGTATTCCGGCTCAAAACAACGGGTTACATCGTTTTAGATCGAAACTTGCAAGATTCACGAGCATCAATTTTACAAGTCGTCGAAGAGTAGACGAGAGAAAGGTGTAAACTTTTTCTCTCAGAACTGCGCGAAAACTTGTATTGCGGCTCAAAACATTGGGATTCATCGTTTTAGATCGAAACTAGCAAGATTCACGAGCATCGATATTACAAGTCGTCGAAGAGTAGACGAGAGAAAGGTGTAAACTTTTTCTCTCAGAACTGCGCGAAAACTTGTATTGCGGCGCAAAACATTGGGATTCATCGTTTTAGATCGAAACTAGCAAGATTCACGAGCATCGATTTTACAGGTCGTCGAAGAGTACACGAGAGAAAGGTGTAAACTTTTTCTCTCAGAACTGCGCGAAAACTTGTATTCCGGCTCAAAACAACGGGATACATCGTTTCAGGTCGAAACTAGCAAGATTCACGAGCATCGATTTTACAAGTCGTCGAATATAGACGAGAAAAAGGTGTAAACTTTTTCTCTCAGAACTGCACGAAAACTTGTATTCCGGCTCAAAACAACGGGATACATCGTTTTAGATCGAAACTAGCAAGATTCAATAGCATCGATTTTACAAGTCGTCGAAGAGTACACGAGAGAAAGGTGTAAACTTTTTCTCTCAGAACCTCGCGAAAACTTGTATTCCGGCTGAAAACAACGGGATACATCGTTTTAGATCGAAACTTGCAAGATTCACGAGCATCGATTTTACAAGTCGTCGAAGAGTAGACGAGAGAAAGGTGTAAACTTTTTCTCTCAGAACTGCACGAAAACTTGTATTCCGGCTCAAAACAACGGGACACATCGTTTTAGATCGAAACTAGCAAGATTCAATAGCATCGATTTTACAAGTCGTCGAAGAGTACACGAGAGAAAGGTGTAAACTTTTTCTCTCAGAACTGCGCGAAAACTTGCATTCCGGCTCAAAACAACGGGATACATCGTTGTAGATCGAAACTAGCAAGATTCACGAGCATCGATTTTACAAGTCGTCGAATAGTAGACGAGAGAAAGGTGTAAACGTTTTCTCTCAGAACTGCGCCAAAACTTGTATTCCGGCTCAGAACAATGGGTTACATCGTTTTAGATCGAAACTAGCAAGATTTACGAGCATCGATATTACAAGTCGTCGAAGAGTAGACGAGAGAAAGGTGTAAACTTTTTCTCTCAGAACTGCGCGAAAACTTCTATTCCAGCTCAAAACAACGGGATACATCGTTGTAGATCGAAACTAGCAAGATTCACGAGCATTGATTTTACAAGTCGTCGAAGAGTACACGAGAGAAAGGTGTAAACTTTTTCTCTCAGAACTGCACGAAAACTTGTTTTCCGGCTCAAAATAACGGGATACATCGTTTTAGATCGAAACTAGCAAGATTCAATAGCATCAATTTTACAAGTCGTCGAAGAGTAGACGAGAGAAAGGTGTAAACGTTTTCTCTCAGAAATGCGCGAAAACTTCTATTCCGGCTCAAAACAACGGGATACATCGTTTTAGATCGAAACCAGCAAGATTCACGAGCATCGATTTTACAAGTCGTCGAAGAGTAGAAGAGAGAAAGGTGTAAACTTTTTCTCTCAGAACCTCGCGAAAACTTGTATTCCGGCTCAAAACAACGGGTTACATCGTTTTAGATCGAAACTTGCAAGATTCACGAGCATCAATTTTACAAGTCGTCGTAGAGTAGACGAGAGAAAGGTGTAAACTTTTTCTCTCAGAACTGCGCGAAAACTTGTATTGCGGCGCAAAACATTGGGATTCATCGTTTTAGATCGAAACTAGCAAGATTCACGAGCATCGATTTTACAGGTCGTCGAAGAGTACACGAGAGAAAGGTGTAAACTTTTTCTCTCAGAACTGCGCGAAAACTTGTATTCCGGCTCAAAACAACGGGATACATCGTTTCAGGTCGAAACTAGCAAGATTCACGAGCATCGATTTTACAAGTCGTCGAATATAGACGAGAAAAAGGTGTAAACTTTTTCTCTCAGAACTGCACGAAAACTTGTATTCCGGCTCAAAACAACGGGATACATCGTTTTAGATCGAAACTAGCAAGATTCAATAGCATCGATTTTACAAGTCGTCGAAGAGTACACGAGAGAAAGGTGTAAACTTTTTCTCTCAGAACCTCGCGAAAACTTGTATTCCGGCTGAAAACAACGGGATACATCGTTTTAGATCGAAACTTGCAAGATTCACGAGCATCGATTTTACAAGTCGTCGAAGAGTAGACGAGAGAAAGGTGTAAACTTTTTCTCTCAGAACTGCACGAAAACTTGTATTCCGGCTCAAAACAACGGGACACATCGTTTTAGATCGAAACTAGCAAGATTCAATAGCATCGATTTTACAAGTCGTCGAAGAGTACACGAGAGAAAGGTGTAAACTTTTTCTCTCAGAACTGCGCGAAAACTTGCATTCCGGCTCAAAACAACGGGATACATCGTTGTAGATCGAAACTAGCAAGATTCACGAGCATCGATTTTACAAGTCGTCGAATAGTAGACGAGAGAAAGGTGTAAACGTTTTCTCTCAGAACTGCGCCAAAACTTGTATTCCGGCTCAGAACAATGGGTTACATCGTTTTAGATCGAAACTAGCAAGATTTACGAGCATCGATATTACAAGTCGTCGAAGAGTAGACGAGAGAAAGGTGTAAACTTTTTCTCTCAGAACTGCGCGAAAACTTCTATTCCAGCTCAAAACAACGGGATACATCGTTGTAGATCGAAACTAGCAAGATTCACGAGCATTGATTTTACAAGTCGTCGAAGAGTACACGAGAGAAAGGTGTAAACTTTTTCTCTCAGAACTGCACGAAAACTTGTTTTCCGGCTCAAAATAACGGGATACATCGTTTTAGATCGAAACTAGCAAGATTCAATAGCATCAATTTTACAAGTCGTCGAAGAGTAGACGAGAGAAAGGTGTAAACGTTTTCTCTCAGAAATGCGCGAAAACTTCTATTCCGGCTCAAAACAACGGGATACATCGTTTTAGATCGAAACCAGCAAGATTCACGAGCATCGATTTTACAAGTCGTCGAAGAGTAGAAGAGAGAAAGGTGTAAACTTTTTCTCTCAGAACCTCGCGAAAACTTGTATTCCGGCTCAAAACAACGGGTTACATCGTTTTAGATCGAAACTTGCAAGATTCACGAGCATCAATTTTACAAGTCGTCGTAGAGTAGACGAGAGAAAGGTGTAAACTTTTTCTCTCAGAACTGCGCGAAAACTTCTATTCCAGCTCAAAACAACGGGATACATCGTTGTAGATCGAAACTAGCAAGATTCACGAGCATTGATTTTACAAGTCGTCGAAGAGTAGACGAGAGAAAGGTGTAAACTTTTTCTCTCAGAACTGCACGAAAACTTGTTTTCCGGCTCAAAACAACGGGATACATCGTTTCAGGTCGAAACTAGCAAGATTCACGAGCATCGATTTTACAAGTCGTCGAATATAGACGAGAAAAAGGTGTAAACTTTTTCTCTCAGAAATGCGCGAAAACTTCTATTCCGGCTCAAAACAACGGGATACATCGTTTTAGATCGAAACTTGCAAGATTCACGAGCATCAATTTTACAAGTCGTCGAAGAGTAGACGAGAGAAAGGTGTAAACTTTTTCTCTCAGAACTGCGCGAAAACTTGTATTGCGGCGCAAAACATTGGGATTCATCGTTTTAGATCGAAACTAGCAAGATTCACGAGCATCGATTTTACAGGTCGTCGAAGAGTACACGAGAGAAAGGTGTAAACTTTTTCTCTCAGAACTGCGCGAAAACTTGTATTCCGGCTCAAAACAACGGGATACATCGTTTCAGGTCGAAACTAGCAAGATTCACGAGCATCGATTTTACAAGTCGTCGAATATAGACGAGAAAAAGGTGTAAACTTTTTCTCTCAGAACTGCACGAAAACTTGTATTCCGGCTCAAAACAACGGGATACATCGTTTTAGATCGAAACTAGCAAGATTCAATAGCATCGATTTTACAAGTCGTCGAAGAGTACACGAGAGAAAGGTGTAAACTTTTTCTCTCAGAACCTCGCGAAAACTTGTATTCCGGCTGAAAACAACGGGATACATCGTTTTAGATCGAAACTTGCAAGATTCACGAGCATCGATTTTACAAGTCGTCGAAGAGTAGACGAGAGAAAGGTGTAAACTTTTTCTCTCAGAACTGCACGAAAACTTGTTTTCCGGCTCAAAATAACGGGATACATCGTTTTAGATCGAAACTAGCAAGATTCAATAGCATCGATTTTACAAGTCGTCGAAGAGTAGACGAGAGAAAGGTGTAAACGTTTTCTCGCAGAACTGCGCGAAAACTTGTATTGCGGCTCAAAACAACGGGATTCATCGTTTTAGATCGAAACTAGCAAGATTCACGAGCATCGATTTTACAAGTCGTCGAAGAGTACACGAGAGAAAGGTGTAAACTTTTTCTCTCAGAACTGCGCCAAAACTTGTATTCCGGCTCGAAACAACGGGTTTCATCGTTTTAGATCGAAACTAGCAAGATTCACAAGCATCGATTTTACACGTCGTCGAAGAGTACACGAGAGAAAGGTGTAAACGTTTTCTCTCAGAACTGCGCGAAAACTTGTATTCCGTCTCAAAAGAACGGGATACATCGTTTTAGATCGAAACTTGCAAGATTCACGAGCATCGATTTTACACGTCGTCGAAGAGTACACGAGAGAAAGGTGTAAACGTTTTCTCTCAGAACTGCGCGAAAACTTGTATTCCGGCTCAAAAGAACGGGATACATCGTTTTAGATCGAAACTTGCAAGATTCACGAGCATCGATTTTACAAGTCGTCGAAGAGTAGACGAGAGAAAGGTGTAAACTTTTTCTCTCAGAACAGCACGAAAACTTGTATTCCGGCTCAAAACAACGGGACACATCGTTTTAGATCGAAACTAGCAAGATTCAATAGCATCGATTTTACAAGTCGTCGAAGAGTACACGAGAGAAAGGTGTAAACTTTTTCTCTCAGAACTGCGCGAAAACTTGCATTCCGGCTCAAAACAACGGGATACATCGTTGTAGATCGAAACTAGCAAGATTCACGAGCATCGATTTTACAAGTCGTCGAATAGTAGACGAGAGAAAGGTGTAAACGTTTTCTCTCAGAACTGCGCCAAAACTTGTATTCCGGCTCAGAACAATGGGTTACATCGTTTTAGATCGAAACTAGCAAGATTTACGAGCATCGATATTACAAGTCGTCGAAGAGTAGACGAGAGAAAGGTGTAAACTTTTTCTCTCAGAACTGCGCGAAAACTTCTATTCCAGCTCAAAACAACGGGATACATCGTTGTAGATCGAAACTAGCAAGATTCACGAGCATTGATTTTACAAGTCGTCGAAGAGTACACGAGAGAAAGGTGTAAACTTTTTCTCTCAGAACTGCACGAAAACTTGTTTTCCGGCTCAAAATAACGGGATACATCGTTTTAGATCGAAACTAGCAAGATTCAATAGCATCAATTTTACAAGTCGTCGAAGAGTAGACGAGAGAAAGGTGTAAACGTTTTCTCTCAGAAATGCGCGAAAACTTCTATTCCGGCTCAAAACAACGGGATACATCGTTTTAGATCGAAACCAGCAAGATTCACGAGCATCGATTTTACAAGTCGTCGAAGAGTAGAAGAGAGAAAGGTGTAAACTTTTTCTCTCAGAACCTCGCGAAAACTTGTATTCCGGCTCAAAACAACGGGTTACATCGTTTTAGATCGAAACTTGCAAGATTCACGAGCATCAATTTTACAAGTCGTCGAAGAGTAGACGAGAGAAAGGTGTAAACTTTTTCTCTCAGAACTGCGCGAAAACTTGTATTGCGGCTCAAAACATTGGGATTCATCGTATTAGATCGAAACTAGCAAGATTCACGAGCATCGATTTTACAGGTCGTCGAAGAGTACACGAGAGAAATGTGTAAACTTTTTCTCTCAGAACTGCGCGAAAACTTGTATTCCGGCTCAAAACAACGGGATACATCGGTTCAGGTCGAAACTAGCAAGATTCACGAGCATCGATTTTACAAGTCGTCGAATATAGACGAGAAAAAGGTGTAAACTTCTTCTCTCAGAACTGCACGAAAACTTGTATTCCGGCTCAAAACAACGGGATACATCGTTTTAGATCGAAACTAGCAAGATTCAATAGCATCGATTTTACAAGTCGTCGAAGAGTACACGAGAGAAAGGTGTAAACTTTTTCTCTCAGAACCTCGCGAAAACTAGTATTCCGGCTCAAAACAACGGGTTACATCGTTTTAGATCGAAACTTGCAAGATTCACGAGCATCAATTTTACAAGTCGTCGAAGAGTAGACGAGAGAAAGGTGTAAACTTTTTCTCTCAGAACTGCGCGAAAACTTGTATTGCGGCTCAAAACATTGGGATTCATCGTTTTAGATCGAAACTAGCAAGATTCACGAGCATCGATATTACAAGTCGTCGAAGAGTAGACGAGAGAAAGGTGTAAACTTTTTCTCTCAGAACTGCGCGAAGACTTGTATTCCGGCTCGAAACAACGGGTTACATCGTTTTAGATCGAAACTAGCAAGATTCACAAGCATCGATTTTACACGTCGTCGAGAGTACACGAGAAAGGTGTAAACGTTTTCTCTCAGAACTGCGCGAAAACTTGTATTCCGGCTCAAAACAACGGGATACATCGTTTTAGATCGAAACCAGCAAGATTCACGAGCATCGATTTTACAAGTCGTCGAAGAGTAGAAGAGAGAAAGGTGTAAACTTTTTCTCTCAGAACCTCGCGAAAACTTGTATTCCGGCTCAAAACAACGGGTTACAACGTTTTAGATCGAAACTTGCAAGATTCAATAGCATCGATTTTACAAGTCGTCGAAGAGTACACGAGAGAAAGGTGTAAACTTTTTCTCTCAAAACTGCGCGAAAACTTGTATTCCGGCTAAAAACAACGGGATACATCGTTTTAGATCGAAACTAGCAAGATTCACGAGCATCGATTTTACAAGTCGTCGAAGAGTAGACGAGAGAAAGGTGTAAACTTTTTCTCCCAGAACTGCGCGAAAACTTGTATTCCGGCTCAAAACAACGGCAAACATCGTTTTAGGTCGAAACTAGCAAGATTCACGAGCATCGATTTTACAAGTCGTCGAATATAGACGAGAGAAAGGTGTAAACTTTTTCTCTCAGAACTGCGCGAAAACGTGTTTCCGGCTCAAAACAACGGGTTACATCGTTTTAGATCGAAACTAGCAAGATTCACGAGCATCAATATTACAAGTCGTCGAAGAGTAGACGAGAGAAATGTGTAATCTTTTTCTCTCAGAACTGCGCGAAAACTTGTATTCCGGCTCAAAACAACGGGATACATCGTTTTAGATCGAAACCAGCAAGATTCACGAGCATCGATTTTACAAGTCGTCGAAGAGTAGAAGAGAGAAAGGTGTAAACTTTTTCTCTCAGAACCTCGCGAAAACTTGTATTCCGGCTCAAAACAACGGGTTACAACGTTTTAGATCGAAACTTGCAAGATTCACGAGCATCAATTTTACAAGTCGTCGAAGAGTAGACGAGAGAAAGGTGTAAACTTTTTCTCTCAGAACTGCGCGAAAACTTGTATTGCGGCTCAAAACATTGGGATTCATCGTTTTAGATCGAAACTAGCAAGATTCACGAGCATCGATTTTACAGGTCGTCGAAGAGTACACGAGAGAAAGGTGTAAACTTTTTCTCTCAGAACTGCGCGAAAACTTGTATTCCGGCTCAAAACAACGGGATACATCGTTTCAGGTCGAAACTAGCAAGATTCACGAGCATCGATTTTACAAGTCGTCGAATATAGACGAGAAAAAGGTGTAAACTTTTTCTCTCAGAACTGCACGAAAACTTGTATTCCGGCTCAAAACAACGGGATACATCGTTTTAGATCGAAACTAGCAAGATTCAATAGCATCGATTTTACAAGTCGTCGAAGAGTACACGAGAGAAAGGTGTAAACGTTTTCTCTCAGAACTGCGCGAAAACTTGTATTCCGGCTAAAAACAACGGGATACATCGTTTTAGATCGAAACTAGCAAGATTCACGAGCATCGATTTTACAAGTCGTCGAAGAGTAGAAGAGAGAAAGGTGTTAACTTTTTCTCTCAGAACCTCGCGAAAACTTGTATTCCGGCTCAAAACAACGGGTTACAACGTTTTAGATCGAAACTTGCAAGATTCACGAGCATCAATTTTACAAGTCGTCGAAGAGTAGACGAGAGAAAGGTGTAAACTTTTTCTCTCAGAACTGCGCGAAAACTTGTATTGCGGCTCAAAACATTGGGATTCATCGTTTTAGATCGAAACTAGCAAGATTCACGAGCATCGATTTTACAGGTCGTCGAAGAGTACACGAGAGAAAGGTGTAAACTTTTTCTCTCAGAACTGCGCGAAAACTTGTATTCCGGCTCAAAACAACGGGATACATCGTTTCAGGTCGAAACTAGCAAGATTCACGAGCATCGATTTTACAAGTCGTCGAATATAGACGAGAAAAAGGTGTAAACTTTTTCTCTCAGAACTGCACGAAAACTTGTATTCCGGCTCAAAACAACGGGATACATCGTTTTAGATCGAAACTAGCAAGATTCAATAGCATCGATTTTACAAGTCGTCGAAGAGTACACGAGAGAAAGGTGTAAACTTTTTCTCTCAGAACTGCGCGAAAACTTGTATTCCGGCTAAAAACAACGGGATACATCGTTTTAGATCGAAACTAGCAAGATTCACGAGCATCGATTTTACAAGTCGTCGAAGAGTAGACGAGAGAAAGGTGTAAACTTTTTCTCCCAGAACTGCGCGAAAACTTGTATTCCGGCTCAAAACAACGGCAAACATCGTTTTAGGTCGAAACTAGCAAGATTCACGAGCATCGATTTTACAAGTCGTCGAATATAGACGAGAGAAAGGTGTAAACTTTTTCTCTCAGAACTGCGCGAAAACGTGTTTCCGGCTCAAAACAACGGGTTACATCGTTTTAGATCGAAACTAGCAAGATTCACGAGCATCAATATTACAAGTCGTCGAAGAGTAGACGAGAGAAATGTGTAAACTTTTTCTCTCAGAACTGCGCGAAAACTTGTAATCCGGCTCAAAACAACGGGATACATCGTTTTAGATTGAATCTAGCAAGATTCACGTGCATCAATTTCACAAGTCTTCGAAGAGTAGACGAGAGAAAGGTGTAAACTTTTTCTCTCAGAACTGCGCGAAAACTTGTATTCCGGATCAAAAGAACGGGATACATCGTTTTAGATCGAAACTTGCAAGGTTCACGAGCATCGATTTTACAAGTCGTCGAAGAGTAGACGAGAGAAAGGTGTAAACTTTTTCTCTCAGAACTGCACGAAAACTTGTATTCCGGCTCAAAACAACGGAACACATCGTTTTAGATGGAAACTAGCAAGATTCAATAGCATCGATTTTACAAGTCGTCGAAGAGTACACGAGAGAAAGGTGTATACTTTTTCTCTCAGAACAGCGCGAAAACTTGTATTTCGGCTCAAAACAACGGGATACATCGTTTTAGATCGAAACTAGCAAGATTCACGAGCATCGATTTTACAAGTCTTCGAAGAGTAGACGAGAGAAAGGTGTAAACTTTTTCCCTCAGAACTGCGCAAAAACTTGTATTCCGGCTCAAAACAACGGGATACATCGTTTTAGATCGAAACTAGCAAGATTCACGAGCATCGATTTTGCAGGTCGTCGAAGAGCACACGAGAGAAAGGTGTAAACTTTTTCTCTCAGAACTGCGCGAAAACTTGTATTCCGCTCAAAACAACGGGATACATCGTTTTAGATCGAAAGTAGCAAGATTCACGAGCATCGATTTTACAAGTCGTCGAATATAGACGAGAGAAAGGTGTAAACTTTTTCTCTCAGAACTGCGCGAAAACTTGTATTCCGGCTCAAAACAACGGATTACATCGTTTTAGATCGAAACTAGCAAGATTCACGAGCATCGATTTTACAAGTCGTCGAATATAGACGAGAGAAAGGTGTAAACGTTTTCTCTCAGAACTGCGCGAAAACTTGTATTCCGGCTCAAAACAACGGATTACATCGTTTTAGATCGAATCTAGTAAGATTCACGAGCATCGATTTCACAAGTCTTTGAAGAGTAGACGAGAGAAGAGTGTAAACTTTTTCTCTCAGAACTGCGCGAAAACTTGTATTTCTGCTCAAAACAACGGGATACATCGTTTTAGATCGAAACTAGCAAGATTCACGAGCATCGATTTTACAAGTCTTCGAAGAGTAGACGAGAGAAAGGTGTAAACTTTTTCTCTCAGAACTGCGCGAAAACTTGTATTTCGGCTCAAAACAACGGGATACATCGTTTTAGATCGAAACTAGCAAGATTCACGAGCATCGATTTCACAAGTCTTCGAAGAGTAGACGAGAGAAAGGTGTAAACTTTTTCTCTCAGAACAGCGCGAAAACTTGTATTTCGGCTCAAAACAACGGGATACATCGTTTTAGATCGAAACTAGCAAGATTCACGAGCATCGATTTTACAAGTCTTCGAAGAGTACACGAGAGAAAGGTGTAAACTTTTTCTCTCAGAACTGCACGAAAACTTGTATTCCAGCTCAAAACAAAGGGATACATCGTTTTAGATCGAAACTAGTAATATTCATTAGCATCGATTTTAAAGTCGTCGAAGAGTACACGAGAAAAAGGTGTAAACTTTTTCTCTCAGAACTGCGCGAAAACTTGTATTCCGGCTCAAAACAACGGGATACATCGTTTTAGATCGAAACTAGCAAGATTCAATAGCATCGATTTTACAAGTCGTCGAAGAGTACACGAGAGAAAGGTGTAAACTTTTTCTCTCAGAACTGCGCGAAAACTTGTATTCCGGCTCAAAACAACGGGATACATTGTTTTAGATCGAAAGTAGCAAGATTCACGAGCATCGATTTTACAAGTCTTCGAAGAGTAGACGAGAGAAAGGTGTAAACTTTTTCTCTCAGAACTGCGCGAAAACTTGTATTCCGGCTCAAAACAACTGGATACGTCGTTTTAGATTGAAACTAGCAAGATTCACGAGCATCGATTTTACAAGTCGTCGAAGAGTAGACGAGAGAAAGGTGTAAACTTTTTCTCTCAGAACTGCGCGAAAACTTGTATTCCGGCTCAAAACAACGGGTTACATCGTTTTAGATCGAAACTAGCAAGATTCACGAGCATCGATATTACAAGTCGTCGAAGAGTAGACGATAGAAAGGTGTAAACGTTTTCTCTCAGAACTGCGCGAAAACTTGTACTCCGGCTCAAAACAACGGGATACATCGTTTTAGATCAAAATCAGCAAGATTCTCGAGCATCAATTTTACAAGTCGTCGAAGAGTAGACGAGAGAAAGGTGTAAACTTTTTCTCCCAGAACTGCACGAAAACTTGTATTCCGGCTCAAAACAACGGGATACGTCGTTTTAGATTGAAACTAGCAAGATTCACGAGCATCGATTTTACAAGTCGTCGAATAGTAGACGAGAGAAAGGTGTAAACTTTTTCTCTCAGAACTGCGCGAAAACTTGTATTCCGGCTCAAAACAACGGGATTCATCGTTTTAAATCAAATCTAGCAAGATTCACGAGCATGGATTTTACAAATCGTCGAAAAGTACACGAGAGAAAGGTGTAAACTTTTTCTCTCAGAACTGCGCGAAAACTTGTATTCCGGCTCAAAACAACGGCAAACATCGTTTTAGGTCGAAACTAGCAAGATTCACGAGCATCGATTTTACAAGTCGTCGAAGAGTAGACGAGAGAAAGGTGTAAACTTTTTCTCTCAGAACTGCGCGAAAACTTGTATTCCGGCTCAAAACAACGGGATACATCGTTTTAGATCAAAATCAGCAAGATTCACGAGCATCAATTTTACAAGTCGTCGAAGAGTAGACGAGAGAAAGGTGTAAACTTTTTCTCCCAGAACTGCACGAAAACTTGTATTCCGGCTCAAAACAACAGGATACGTCGTTTTAGATTAAAACTAGCAAGATTCACGTGCATCGATTTTACAAGTCGTCGAATAGTAGACGAGAGAAAGGTGTAAACTTTTTCTATCAGAACTGCGCGAAAACTTGTATTCCGGCTCAAAACAACGGGATTCATCGTTTTAGATCAAAACTAGCAAGATTCACGAGCATGGATTTTACAAATCGTCGAAAAGTACACGAGAGAAAGGTGTAAACTTTTTCTCTCAGAACTGCGCGAAAACTTGTATTCCGGCTCAAAACAACGGCAAACATCGTTTTAGGTCGAAACTAGCAAGATTCACGAGCATCGATTTTACAAGTCGTCGAATATAGACGAGAGAAAGGTGTAAACTTTTTCTCTCAGAACTGCGCGTAAACGTGTTTTCCGGCTCAAAACAACAGGATACATCGTTTTAGATCAAAATCAGCAAGATTCACGAGCATCAATTTTACAAGTCGTCGAAGAGTAGACGAGAGAAAGGTGTAAACTTTTTCTCCCAGAACGGCACGAAAACTTGTATTCCGGCTCAAAACAACGGGATACGTCGTTTTAGATTGAAACTAGCAAGATTCACGAGCATCGATTTTACAAGTCGTCGAATAGTAGACGAGAGAAAGGTGTAAAATTTTTCTCTCAGAACTGCGCGAAAACTTGTATTCCGGCTCAAAACAACGGCAAACATCGTTTTAGGTCGAAACTAGCAAGATTCACGAGCATCGATTTTACAAGTCGTCGAATATAGACGAGAGAAAGGTGTAAACTTTTTCTCTCAGAACTGCGCGTAAACATGTTTTCCGGCTCAAAACAACGGGTTACATCGTTTTAGATTGAAACTAGCAAGATTCACGAGCATCGATTTTACAAGTCGTCGAATAGTAGACGAGAGAAAGGTGTAAACTTTTTCTCTCAGAACTGCGCGAAAACTTGTATTCCGGCTCAAAACAACAAGATTCATCGTTTTAGATCAAAACTAGCAAGATTCACGAGCATGGATTTTACAAATCGTCGAAGAGTACACGAGAGAAAGGTGTAAACTTTTTCTCTCAGAACTGCGCGAAAACTTGTATTCCGGCTCAAAACAACGGCAAACATCGTTTTAGGTCGAAACTAGCAAGATTCACGAGCATCGATTTTACAAGTCGTCGAATATAGACGAGAGAAAGGTGTAAACTTTTTCTCTCAGAACTGCGCGAAAACGTGTATTCCGGCTCAAAACAACGGGTTACATCGTTTTAGATCGAAACTAGCAAGATTCACGAGCATCAATATTACAAGTCGTCGAAGAGTAGACGAGAGAAATGTGTAAACTTTTTCTCTCAGAACTGCGCGAAAACGTATTCCGGCTCAAAACAACGGGATACATCGTTTTAGATTGAATCTAGCAAGATTCACGTGCATCAATTTCACAAGTCTTCGAAGAGTAGACGAGAGAAAGGTGTAAACTTTTTCTCTCAGAACTGCGCGAAAACTTGTATTCCGGATCAAAAGAACGGGATACATCGTTTTAGATCGAAACTTGCAAGGTTCACGAGCATCGATTTTACAAGTCGTCGAAGAGTACACGAGAGAAAGGTGTAAACTTTTTCTCTCAGAACTGCGCCAAAACTTGTACTGGCTCAGAACAACGGGTTACATCGTTTTAGGTCGAAACTAGCAAGATTCACGAGCATCGATATTACAAGTCGTCGAAGAGTAGACGAGAGAAAAGTGTAAACTTTTTCTCTCAGAACTGCGCGAAAACTTGTATTCCGGCTCAAAACAACGGGATACATCGTTTCAGGTCGAAACTAGCAAGATTCACGAGCATCGATTTTACAAGTCGTCGAATATAGGCGAGAGAAAGGTGTAAACTTTTTCTCTCAGAACTGCGCGTAAACGTGTTTTCCGGCTCAAAACAACGGGTTACATCGTTTTAGATCGAAACTAGCAAGATTCACGAGAATCGATATTACAAGTCGTCGAAGAGTAGACGAGAGAAATGTGTAAACTTTTTCTCTCAGAACTGCGCGAAAACTTGTATTCCGGCTCAAAAGAACGGGATACATCGTTTTAGATCGAAACTTGCAAGGTTCACGAGCATCGATTTTACAAGTCGTCGAAGAGTAGACGAGAGAAAGGTGTAAACTTTTTCTCTCAGAACTGCACGAAAACTTGTATTCCGGCTCAAAACAACGGGATACATCGTTTTAGATCGAAACTAGCAAGATTCAATAGCATCGATTTTACAAGTCGTCGAAGAGTACACGAGAGAAAGGTGTAAACTTTTTCTCTCAGAACTGCGCCAAAACTTGTATTCTGGCTCAGAACAACGGGTTACATCGTTTTAGGTCGAAACTAGCAAGATTCACGAGCATCGATATTACAAGTCGTCGAAGAGTACACGAGAGAAAGGTGTAAACTTTTTCTCTCAGAACTGCGCGAAAACTTGTATTCCGCTCAAAACAACGGGATACATCGTTTTAGATCGAAAGTAGCAAGATTCACGAGCATCGATTTTACAAGTCGTCGAATATAGACGAGAGAAAGGTGTAAACTTTTTCTCTCAGAACTGCGCGAAAACTTGTATTCCGGCTCAAAACAACGGATTACATCGTTTTAGATCGAAACTAGCAAGATTCACGAGCATCGATTTTACAAGTCGTCGAATATAGACGAGAGAAAGGTGTAAACGTTTTCTCTCAGAACTGCGCGAAAACTTGTATTCCGGCTCAAAACAACGGATTACATCGTTTTAGATCGAATCTAGTAAGATTCACGAGCATCGATTTCACAAGTCTTTGAAGAGTAGACGAGAGAAGAGTGTAAACTTTTTCTCTCAGAACTGCGCGAAAACTTGTATTTCTGCTCAAAACAACGGGATACATCGTTTTAGATCGAAACTAGCAAGATTCACGAGCATCGATTTTACAAGTCTTCGAAGAGTAGACGAGAGAAAGGTGTAAACTTTTTCTCTCAGAACTGCGCGAAAACTTGTATTTCGGCTCAAAACAACGGGATACATCGTTTTAGATCGAAACTAGCAAGATTCACGAGCATCGATTTCACAAGTCTTCGAAGAGTAGACGAGAGAAAGGTGTAAACTTTTTCTCTCAGAACAGCGCGAAAACTTGTATTTCGGCTCAAAACAACGGGATACATCGTTTTAGATCGAAACAAGCAAGATTCACGAGCATCGATTTTACAAGTCTTCGAAGAGTACACGAGAGAAAGGTGTAAACTTTTTCTCTCAGAACTGCACGAAAACTTGTATTCCAGCTCAAAACAAAGGGATACATCGTTTTAGATCGAAACTAGTAATATTCATTAGCATCGATTTTAAAGTCGTCGAAGAGTACACGAGAAAAAGGTGTAAACTTTTTCTCTCAGAACTGCGCGAAAACTTGTATTCCGGCTCAAAACAACGGGATACATCGTTTTAGATCGAAACTAGCAAGATTCAATAGCATCGATTTTACAAGTCGTCGAAGAGTACACGAGAGAAAGGTGTAAACTTTTTCTCTCAGAACTGCGCGAAAACTTGTATTCCGGCTCAAAACAACGGGATACATTGTTTTAGATCGAAAGTAGCAAGATTCACGAGCATCGATTTTACAAGTCTTCGAAGAGTAGACGAGAGAAAGGTGTAAACTTTTTCTCTCAGAACTGCGCGAAAACTTGTATTCCGGCTCAAAACAACTGGATACGTCGTTTTAGATTGAAACTAGCAAGATTCACGAGCATCGATTTTACAAGTCGTCGAAGAGTAGACGAGAGAAAGGTGTAAACTTTTTCTCTCAGAACTGCGCGAAAACTTGTATTCCGGCTCAAAACAACGGGTTACATCGTTTTAGATCGAAACTAGCAAGATTCACGAGCATCGATATTACAAGTCGTCGAAGAGTAGACGATAGAAAGGTGTAAACGTTTTCTCTCAGAACTGCGCGAAAACTTGTACTCCGGCTCAAAACAACGGGATACATCGTTTTAGATCAAAATCAGCAAGATTCTCGAGCATCAATTTTACAAGTCGTCGAAGAGTAGACGAGAGAAAGGTGTAAACTTTTTCTCCCAGAACTGCACGAAAACTTGTATTCCGGCTCAAAACAACGGGATACGTCGTTTTAGATTAAAACTAGCAAGATTCACGTGCATCGATTTTACAAGTCGTCGAATAGTAGACGAGAGAAAGGTGTAAACTTTTTCTATCAGAACTGCGCGAAAACTTGTATTCCGGCTCAAAACAACGGGATTCATCGTTTTAGATCAAAACTAGCAAGATTCACGAGCATGGATTTTACAAATCGTCGAAAAGTACACGAGAGAAAGGTGTAAACTTTTTCTCTCAGAACTGCGCGAAAACTTGTATTCCGGCTCAAAACAACGGCAAACATCGTTTTAGGTCGAAACTAGCAAGATTCACGAGCATCGATTTTACAAGTCGTCGAATATAGACGAGAGAAAGGTGTAAACTTTTTCTCTCAGAACTGCGCGTAAACGTGTTTTCCGGCTCAAAACAACAGGATACATCGTTTTAGATCAAAATCAGCAAGATTCACGAGCATCAATTTTACAAGTCGTCGAAGAGTAGACGAGAGAAAGGTGTAAACTTTTTCTCCCAGAACGGCACGAAAACTTGTATTCCGGCTCAAAACAACGGGATACGTCGTTTTAGATTGAAACTAGCAAGATTCACGAGCATCGATTTTACAAGTCGTCGAATAGTAGACGAGAGAAAGGTGTAAAATTTTTCTCTCAGAACTGCGCGAAAACTTGTATTCCGGCTCAAAACAACGGCAAACATCGTTTTAGGTCGAAACTAGCAAGATTCACGAGCATCGATTTTACAAGTCGTCGAATATAGACGAGAGAAAGGTGTAAACTTTTTCTCTCAGAACTGCGCGTAAACATGTTTTCCGGCTCAAAACAACGGGTTACATCGTTTTAGATTGAAACTAGCAAGATTCACGAGCATCGATTTTACAAGTCGTCGAATAGTAGACGAGAGAAAGGTGTAAACTTTTTCTCTCAGAACTGCGCGAAAACTTGTATTCCGGCTCAAAACAACGGGATTCATCGTTTTAGATCAAAACTAGCAAGATTCACGAGCATGGATTTTACAAATCGTCGAAGAGTACACGAGAGAAAGGTGTAAACTTTTTCTCTCAGAACTGCGCGAAAACTTGTATTCCGGCTCAAAACAACGGCAAACATCGTTTTAGGTCGAAACTAGCAAGATTCACGAGCATCGATTTTACAAGTCGTCGAATATAGACGAGAGAAAGGTGTAAACTTTTTCTCTCAGAACTGCGCGAAAACGTGTATTCCGGCTCAAAACAACGGGTTACATCGTTTTAGATCGAAACTAGCAAGATTCACGAGCATCAATATTACAAGTCGTCGAAGAGTAGACGAGAGAAATGTGTAAACTTTTTCTCTCAGAACTGCGCGAAAACTTGTATTCCGGCTCAAAACAACGGGATACATCGTTTTAGATTGAATCTAGCAAGATTCACGTGCATCAATTTCACAAGTCTTCGAAGAGTAGACGAGAGAAAGGTGTAAACTTTTTCTCTCAGAACTGCGCGAAAACTTGTATTCCGGATCAAAAGAACGGGATACATCGTTTTAGATCGAAACTTGCAAGGTTCACGAGCATCGATTTTACAAGTCGTCGAAGAGTACACGAGAGAAAGGTGTAAACTTTTTCTCTCAGAACTGCGCCAAAACTTGTACTGGCTCAGAACAACGGGTTACATCGTTTTAGGTCGAAACTAGCAAGATTCACGAGCATCGATATTACAAGTCGTCGAAGAGTAGACGAGAGAAAAGTGTAAACTTTTTCTCTCAGAACTGCGCGAAAACTTGTATTCCGGCTCAAAACAACGGGATACATCGTTTCAGGTCGAAACTAGCAAGATTCACGAGCATCGATTTTACAAGTCGTCGAATATAGGCGAGAGAAAGGTGTAAACTTTTTCTCTCAGAACTGCGCGTAAACGTGTTTTCCGGCTCAAAACAACGGGTTACATCGTTTTAGATCGAAACTAGCAAGATTCACGAGCATCGATATTACAAGTCGTCGAAGAGTAGACGAGAGAAATGTGTAAACTTTTTCTCTCAGAACTGCGCGAAAACTTGTATTCCGGCTCAAAAGAACGGGATACATCGTTTTAGATCGAAACTTGCAAGGTTCACGAGCATCGATTTTACAAGTCGTCGAAGAGTAGACGAGAGAAAGGTGTAAACTTTTTCTCTCAGAACTGCACGAACACTTGTATTCCGGCTCAAAACAACGGGATACATCGTTTTAGATCGAAACTAGCAAGATTCAATAGCATCGATTTTACAAGTCGTCGAAGAGTACACGAGAGAAAGGTGTAAACTTTTTCTCTCAGAACTGCGCCAAAACTTGTATTCTGGCTCAGAACAACGGGTTACATCGTTTTAGGTCGAAACTAGCAAGATTCACGAGCATCGATATTACAAGTCGTCGAAGAGTACACGAGAGAAAGGTGTAAACTTTTTCTCTCAGAACTGCGCGAAAACTTGTATTCCGGCTCGAAACAACGGGTTACATCGTTTTAGATCGAAACTAGCAAGATTCACAAGCATCGATTTTACACGTCGTTGAAGAGTACACGAGAGAAAGGTGTAAACGTTTTCTTTCAGAACTGCGCGAAAACTTGTATTCCGGCTCAAAAGAACGGGATACATCGTTTTAGATCGAAACTTGCAAGATTCACGAGCATCGATTTCACAAGTCTTCGAAGAGTAGACGAGAGAAAGGTGTAAACTTTTTCTCTCAGAACTGCGCGAAAACTTGTATTTCTGCTCAAAACAACGGAATACATCGTTTTAGATCGAAACTAGCAAGATTCACGAGCATCGATTTTACAAGTCTTCGAAGAGTAGACGAGAGAAAGGTGTATACTTTTTCTCTCAGAACAGCGCGAAAACTTGTATTTCGGCTCAAAACAACGGGATACATCGTTTTAGATCGAAACTAGCAAGATTCACGAGCATCGATTTTACAAGTCTTCGAAGAGTAGACGAGAGAAAGGTGTAAACTTTTTCCCTCAGAACTGCGCAAAAACTTGTATTCCGGCTCAAAACAACGGGATACATCGTTTTAGATCGAAACTAGCAAGATTCACGAGCATCGATTTTGCAGGTCGTCGAAGAGCACACGAGAGAAAGGTGTAAACTTTTTCTCTCAGAACTGCGCGAAAACTTGTATTCCGGCTCAAAACAACGGGATACATCGTTTTAGATCGAAAGTAGCAAGATTCACGAGCATCGATTTTACAAGTCGTCGATATAGACGAGAGAAAGGTGTAAACTTTTTCTCTCAGAACTGCGCGAAAACTTGTATTCCGGCTCAAAACAACGGATTACATCGTTTTAGATCGAAACTAGCAAGATTCACGAGCATCGATTTTACAAGTCGTCGAATATAGACGAGAGAAAGGTGTAAACGTTTTCTCTCAGAACTGCGCGAAAACTTGTATTCCGGCTCAAAACAACGGATTACATCGTTTTAGATCGAATCTAGTAAGATTCACGAGCATCGATTTCACAAGTCTTTGAAGAGTAGACGAGAGAAGAGTGTAAACTTTTTCTCTCAGAACTGCGCGAAAACTTGTATTTCTGCTCAAAACAACGGGATACATCGTTTTAGATCGAAACTAGCAAGATTCACGAGCATCGATTTTACAAGTCTTCGAAGAGTAGACGAGAGAAAGGTGTAAACTTTTTCTCTCAGAACTGCGCGAAAACTTGTATTTCGGCTCAAAACAACGGGATACATCGTTTTAGATCGAAACTAGCAAGATTCACGAGCATCGATTTCACAAGTCTTCGAAGAGTAGACGAGAGAAAGGTGTAAACTTTTTCTCTCAGAACAGCGCGAAAACTTGTATTTCGGCTCAAAACAACGGGATACATCGTTTTAGATCGAAACTAGCAAGATTCACGAGCATCGATTTTACAAGTCTTCGAAGAGTACACGAGAGAAAGGTGTAAACTTTTTCTCTCAGAACTGCACGAAAACTTGTATTCCAGCTCAAAACAAAGGGATACATCGTTTTAGATCGAAACTAGTAATATTCATTAGCATCGATTTTAAAGTCGTCGAAGAGTACACGAGAGAAAGGTGTAAACTTTTTCTCTCAGAACTGCGCGAAAACTTGTATTCCGGCTCAAAACAACGGGATACATCGTTTTAGATCGAAACTAGCAAGATTCAATAGCATCGATTTTACAAGTCGTCGAAGAGTACACGAGAGAAAGGTGTAAACTTTTTCTCTCAGAACTGCGCGAAAACTTGTATTCCGGCTCAAAACAACGGGATACATTGTTTTAGATCGAAAGTAGCAAGATTCACGAGCATCGATTTTACAAGTCTTCGAAGAGTAGACGAGAGAAAGGTGTAAACTTTTTCTCTCAGAACTGCGCGAAAACTTGTATTCCGGCTCAAAACAACTGGATACGTCGTTTTAGATTGAAACTAGCAAGATTCACGAGCATCGATTTTACAAGTCGTCGAAGAGTAGACGAGAGAAAGGTGTAAACTTTTTCTCTCAGAACTGCGCGAAAACTTGTATTCCGGCTCAAAACAACGGGTTACATCGTTTTAGATCGAAACTAGCAAGATTCACGAGCATCGATATTACAAGTCGTCGAAGAGTAGACGATAGAAAGGTGTAAACGTTTTCTCTCAGAACTGCGCGAAAACTTGTATTCCGGCTCAAAACAACGGGATACATCGTTTTAGATCAAAATCAGCAAGATTCTCGAGCATCAATTTTACAAGTCGTCGAAGAGTAGACGAGAGAAAGGTGTAAACTTTTTCTCCCAGAACTGCACGAAAACTTGTATTCCGGCTCAAAACAACGGGATACGTCGTTTTAGATTGAAACTAGCAAGATTCACGAGCATCGATTTTACAAGTCGTCGAATAGTAGACGAGAGAAAGGTGTAAACTTTTTCTCTCAGAACTGCGCGAAAACTTGTATTCCGGCTCAAAACAACGGGATTCATCGTTTTAAATCAAATCTAGCAAGATTCACGAGCATGGATTTTACAAATCGTCGAAAAGTACACGAGAGAAAGGTGTAAACTTTTTCTCTCAGAACTGCGCGAAAACTTGTATTCCGGCTCAAAACAACGGCAAACATCGTTTTAGGTCGAAACTAGCAAGATTCACGAGCATCGATTTTACAAGTCGTCGAATATATACGAGAGAAAGGTGTAAACTTTTTTCTCTCAGAACTGCGCGTAAAGGTGTTTTCCGGCTCAAAACAACGGGTTACATCGTTTTAGATCGAAACTAGCAAGATTCACGAGCATCGATATTACAAGTCGTCGAAGAGTAGACGAGAGAAATGTGTAAACTTTTTCTCTGAGAACTGCGCGAAAACTTGTATTCCGGCTCAAAAGAACGGGATACATCGTTTTAGATCGAAACTTGCAAGGTTCACGAGCATCGATTTTACAAGTCGTCGAAGAGTAGACGAGAGAAAGGTGTAAACGTTTTCTCTCAGAACTGCACGAAAACTTGTATTCCGGCTCAAAACAACGGGATACATTGTTTTAGATCGAAAGTAGCAAGATTCACGAGCATCGATTTTACAAGACTTCGAAGAGTAGACGAGAGAAAGGTGTAAACTTTTTCTCTCAGAACTGCGCGAAAACTTGTATTCCGGATCAAAAGAACGGGATACATCGTTTTAGATCGAAACTTGCAAGGTTCACGAGCATCGATTTTACAAGTCGTCGAAGAGTACACGAGAGAAAGGTGTAAACTTTTTCTCTCAGAACTGCGCCAAAACTTGTATCTGGCTCAGAACAACGGGTTACATCGTTTTAGGTCGAAACTAGCAAGATTCACGAGCATCGATATTACAAGTCGTCGAAGAGTAGACGAGAGAAAAGTGTAAACTTTTTCTCTCAGAACTGCGCGAAAACTTGTATTCCGGCTCAAAACAACGGGATACATCGTTTCAGGTCGAAACTAGCAAGATTCACGAGCATCGATTTTACAAGTCGTCGAATATAGGCGAGAGAAAGGTGTAAACTTTTTCTCTCAGAACTGCGCGTAAACGTGTTTTCCGGCTCAAAACAACGGGTTACATCGTTTTAGATCGAAACTAGCAAGATTCACGAGCATCGATATTACAAGTCGTCGAAGAGTAGACGAGAGAAATGTGTAAACTTTTTCTCTCAGAACTGCGCGAAAACTTGTATTCCGGCTCAAAAGAACGGGATACATCGTTTTAGATCGAAACTTGCAAGGTTCACGAGCATCGATTTTACAAGTCGTCGAAGAGTAGACGAGAGAAAGGTGTAAACTTTTTCTCTCAGAACTGCACGAAAACTTGTATTCCGGCTCAAAACAACGGGATACATCGTTTTAGATCGAAACTAGCAAGATTCACGAGCATCGATATTACAAGTCGTCGAAGAGTAGACGATAGAAAGGTGTAAACGTTTTCTCTCAGAACTGCGCGAAAACTTGTATTCCGGCTCAAAACAACGGGTTACATCGTTTTAGATCGAAACTAGCAAGATTCACGAGCATCGATATTACAAGTCGTCGAAGAGTAGACGATAGAAAGGTGTAAACGTTTTCTCTCAGAACTGCGCGAAAACTTGTATTCCGGCTCAAAACAACGGGATACGTCGTTTTAGATTGAAACTAGCAAGATTCACGAGCATCGATTTTACAAGTCGTCGAATAGTAGACGAGAGAAAGGTGTAAACTTTTTCTCTCAGAACTGCGCGAAAACTTGTATTCCGGCTCAAAACAACGGGATTCATCGTTTTAAATCAAATCTAGCAAGATTCACGAGCATGGATTTTACAAATCGTCGAAAAGTACACGAGAGAAAGGTGTAAACTTTTTCTCTCAGAACTGCGCGAAAACTTGTATTCCGGCTCAAAACAACGGCAAACATCGTTTTAGGTCGAAACTAGCAAGATTCACGAGCATCGATTTTACAAGTCGTCGAATATAGACGAGAGAAAGGTGTAAACTTTTTTCTCTCAGAACTGCGCGTAAAGGTGTTTTCCGGCTCAAAACAACGGGTTACATCGTTTTAGATCGAAACTAGCAAGATTCACGAGCATCGATATTACAAGTCGTCGAAGAGTAGCCGAGAGAAATGTGTAAACTTTTTCTCTGAGAACTGCGCGAAAACTTGTATTCCGGCTCAAAAGAACGGGATACATCGTTTTAGATCGAAACTTGCAAGGTTCACGAGCATCGATTTTACAAGTCGTCGAAGAGTAGACGAGAGAAAGGTGTAAACGTTCTCTCTCAGAACTGCACGAAAACTTGTATTCCGGCTCAAAACAACGGGATACATTGTTTTAGATCGAAAGTAGCAAGATTCACGAGCATCGATTTTACAAGTCTTCGAAGAGTAGACGAGAGAAAGGTGTAAACTTTTTCTCTCAGAACTGCGCGAAAACTTGTATTCCGGATCAAAAGAACGGGATACATCGTTTTAGATCGAAACTTGCAAGGTTCACGAGCATCGATTTTACAAGTCGTCGAAGAGTACACGAGAGAAAGGTGTAAACTTTTTCTCTCAGAACTGCGCCAAAACTTGTATCTGGCTCAGAACAACGGGTTACATCGTTTTAGGTCGAAACTAGCAAGATTCACGAGCATCGATATTACAAGTCGTCGAAGAGTAGACGAGAGAAATGTGTAAACTTTTTCTCTCAGAACTGCGCGAAAACTTGTATTCCGGCTCAAAAGAACGGGATACATCGTTTCAGGTCGAAACTAGCAAGATTCACGAGCATCGATTTTACAAGTCGTCGAAGAGTAGACGAGAGAAAGGTGTAAACTTTTTCTCTCAGAACTGCACGAAAACTTGTATTCCGGCTCAAAACAACGGGATACATCGTTTTAGATCGAAACTAGCAAGATTCAATAGCATCGATTTTACAAGTCGTCGAAGAGTACACGAGAGAAAGGTGTAAACTTTTTCTCTCAGAACTGCGCCAAAACTTGTATTCTGGCTCAGAACAACGGGTTACATCGTTTTAGGTCGAAACTAGCAAGATTCACGAGCATCGATATTACAAGTCGTCGAAGAGTACACGAGAGAAAGGTGTAAACTTTTTCTCTCAGAACTGCGCGAAAACTTGTATTCCGGCTCGAAACAACGGGTTACATCGTTTTAGATCGAAACTAGCAAGATTCACAAGCATCGATTTTACACGTCGTTGAAGAGTACACGAGAGAAAGGTGTAAACGTTTTCTTTCAGAACTGCGCGAAAACTTGTATTCCGGCTCAAAAGAACGGGATACATCGTTTTAGATCGAAACTTGCAAGATTCACGAGCATCGATTTCACAAGTCTTCGAAGAGTAGACGAGAGAAAGGTGTAAACTTTTTCTCTCAGAACTGCGCGAAAACTTGTATTTCTGCTCAAAACAACGGAATACATCGTTTTAGATCGAAACTAGCAAGATTCACGAGCATCGATTTTACAAGTCTTCGAAGAGTAGACGAGAGAAAGGTGTATACTTTTTCTCTCAGAACAGCGCGAAAACTTGTATTTCGGCTCAAAACAACGGGATACATCGTTTTAGATCGAAACTAGCAAGATTCACGAGCATCGATTTTACAAGTCTTCGAAGAGTAGACGAGAGAAAGGTGTAAACTTTTTCCCTCAGAACTGCGCAAAAACTTGTATTCCGGCTCAAAACAACGGGATACATCGTTTTAGATCGAAACTAGCAAGATTCACGAGCATCGATTTTGCAGGTCGTCGAAGAGCACACGAGAGAAAGGTGTAAACTTTTTCTCTCAGAACTGCGCGAAAACTTGTATTCCGGCTCAAAACAACGGGATACATCGTTTTAGATCGAAAGTAGCAAGATTCACGAGCATCGATTTTACAAGTCGTCGAATATAGACGAGAGAAAGGTGTAAACTTTTTCTCTCAGAACTGCGCGAAAACTTGTATTCCGGCTCAAAACAACGGATTACATCGTTTTAGATCGAAACTAGCAAGATTCACGAGCATCGATTTTACAAGTCGTCGAATATAGACGAGAGAAAGGTGTAAACGTTTTCTCTCAGAACTGCGCGAAAACTTGTATTCCGGCTCAAAACAACGGATTACATCGTTTTAGATCGAATCTAGTAAGATTCACGAGCATCGATTTCACAAGTCTTTGAAGAGTAGACGAGAGAAGAGTGTAAACTTTTTCTCTCAGAACTGCGCGAAAACTTGTATTTCTGCTCAAAACAACGGGATACATCGTTTTAGATCGAAACTAGCAAGATTCACGAGCATCGATTTTACAAGTCCTCGAAGAGTAGACGAGAGAAAGGTGTAAACTTTTTCTCTCAGAACTGCGCGAAAACTTGTATTTCGGCTCAAAACAACGGGATACATCGTTTTAGATCGAAACTAGCAAGATTCACGAGCATCGATTTCACAAGTCTTCGAAGAGTAGACGAGAGAAAGGTGTAAACTTTTTCTCTCAGAACAGCGCGAAAACTTGTATTTCGGCTCAAAACAACGGGATACATCGTTTTAGATCGAAACTAGCAAGATTCACGAGCATCGATTTTACAAGTCTTCGAAGAGTACACGAGAGAAAGGTGTAAACTTTTTCTCTCAGAACTGCACGAAAACTTGTATTCCAGCTCAAAACAAAGGGATACATCGTTTTAGATCGAAACTAGTAATATTCATTAGCATCGATTTTAAAGTCGTCGAAGAGTACACGAGAGAAAGGTGTAAATTTTTTCTCTCAGAACTGCGCGAAAACTTGTATTCCGGCTCAAAACAACGGGATACATCGTTTTAGATCGAAACTAGCAAGATTCAATAGCATCGATTTTACAAGTCGTCGAAGAGTACACGAGAGAAAGGTGTAAACTTTTTCTCTCAGAACTGCGCGAAAACTTGTATTCCGGCTCAAAACAACGGGATACATTGTTTTAGATCGAAAGTAGCAAGATTCACGAGCATCGATTTTACAAGTCGTCGAAGAGTAGACGAGAGAAATGTGTAAACTTTTTCTCTCAGAACTGCGCGAAAACTTGTATTCCGGCTCAAAAGAACGGGATACATCGTTTTAGATCGAAACTTGCAAGGTTCACGAGCATCGATTTTACAAGTCGTCGAAGAGTAGACGAGAGAAAGGTGTAAACTTTTTCTCTCAGAACTGCACGAAAACTTGTATTCCGGCTCAAAACAACGGGATACATCGTTTTAGATCGAAACTAGCAAGGTTCACGAGCATCGATATTACAAGTCGTCGAAGAGTAGACGAGAGAAAGGTGTAAACTTTTTCTCTCAGAACTGCACGAAAACTTGTATTCCGGCTCAAAACAACGGATTACATCGTTTTAGATCGAAACTAGCAAGATTCACGAGCATCGATTTTACAAGTCGTCGAATATAGACGAGAGAAAGGTGTAAACGTTTTCTCTCAGAACTGCGCGAAAACTTGTATTCCGGCTCAAAACAACGGATTACATCGTTTTAGATCGAATCTAGTAAGATTCACGAGCATCGATTTCACAAGTCTTTGAAGAGTAGACGAGAGAAGAGTGTAAACTTTTTCTCTCAGAACTGCGCGAAAACTTGTATTTCTGCTCAAAACAACGGGATACATCGTTTTAGATCGAAACTAGCAAGATTCACGAGCATCGATTTTACAAGTCCTCGAAGAGTAGACGAGAGAAAGGTGTAAACTTTTTCTCTCAGAACTGCGCGAAAACTTGTATTTCGGCTCAAAACAACGGGATACATCGTTTTAGATCGAAACTAGCAAGATTCACGAGCATCGATTTCACAAGTCTTCGAAGAGTAGACGAGAGAAAGGTGTAAACTTTTTCTCTCAGAACAGCGCGAAAACTTGTATTTCGGCTCAAAACAACGGGATACATCGTTTTAGATCGAAACTAGCAAGATTCACGAGCATCGATTTTACAAGTCTTCGAAGAGTACACGAGAAAGGTGTAAACTTTTTCTCTCAGAACTGCACGAAAACTTGTATTCCAGCTCAAAACAAAGGGATACATCGTTTTAGATCGAAACTAGTAATATTCATTAGCATCGATTTTAAAGTCGTCGAAGAGTACACGAGAGAAAGGTGTAAACTTTTTCTCTCAGAACTGCGCGAAAACTTGTATTCCGGCTCAAAACAACGGGATACATCGTTTTAGATCGAAACTAGCAAGATTCAATAGCATCGATTTTACAAGTCGTCGAAGAGTACACGAGAGAAAGGTGTAAACTTTTTCTCTCAGAATTGCGCGAAAACTTGTATTCCGGCTCAAAACAACGGGATACATTGTTTTAGATCGAAAGTAGCAAGATTCACGAGCATCGATTTTACAAGTCGTCGAAGAGTAGACGATAGAAAGGTGTAAACTTTTTCTCTCAGAACTGCGCGAAAACTTGTATTCCGGCTCAAAACAACGGGTTACATCGTTTTAGATCGAAACTAGCAAGATTCACTAGCATCGATTTTACAAGTCGTCGAAGAGTACACGAGAGAAAGGTGTATACTTTTTCTCTCAGAACTGCGGGAAAACTTGTATTTCTGCTCAAAACAACGGAATACATCGTTTTAGATCGAAACTAGCAAGATTCACGAGCATCGATTTTACAAGTCTTCGAAGAGTAGACGAGAGAAAGGTGTATACTTTTTCTCTCAGAACAGCGCGAAAACTTGTATTTCGGCTCAAAACAACGGGATACATCGTTTTAGATCGAAACTAGCAAGATTCACGAGCATCGATTTTACAAGTCTTCGAAGAGTAGACGAGAGAAAGGTGTAAACTTTTTCCCTCAGAACTGCGCAAAAACTTGTATTCCGGCTCAAAACAACGGGATACATCGTTTTAGATCGAAACTAGCAAGATTCACGAGCATCGATTTTGCAGGTCGTCGAAGAGCACACGAGAGAAAGGTGTAAACTTTTTCTCTCAGAACTGCGCGAAAACTTGTATTCCGGCTCAAAACAACGGGATACATCGTTTTAGATCGAAAGTAGCAAGATTCACGAGCATCGATTTTACAAGTCGTCGAATATAGACGAGAGAAAGGTGTAAACTTTTTCTCTCAGAACTGCGCGAAAACTTGTATTCCGGCTCAAAACAACGGATTACATCGTTTTAGATCGAAACTAGCAAGATTCACGAGCATCGATTTTACAAGTCGTCGAATATAGACGAGAGAAAGGTGTAAACGTTTTCTCTCAGAACTGCGCGAAAACTTGTATTCCGGCTCAAAACAACGGATTACATCGTTTTAGATCGAATCTAGTAAGATTCACGAGCATCGATTTCACAAGTCTTTGAAGAGTAGACGAGAGAAGAGTGTAAACTTTTTCTCTCAGAACTGCGCGAAAACTTGTATTTCTGCTCAAAACAACGGGATACATCGTTTTAGATCGAAACTAGCAAGATTCACGAGCATCGATTTTACAAGTCCTCGAAGAGTAGACGAGAGAAAGGTGTAAACTTTTTCTCTCAGAACTGCGCGAAAACTTGTATTTCGGCTCAAAACAACGGGATACATCGTTTTAGATCGAAACTAGCAAGATTCACGAGCATCGATTTCACAAGTCTTCGAAGAGTAGACGAGAGAAAGGTGTAAACTTTTTCTCTCAGAACAGCGCGAAAACTTGTATTTCGGCTCAAAACAACGGGATACATCGTTTTAGATCGAAACTAGCAAGATTCACGAGCATCGATTTTACAAGTCTTCGAAGAGTACACGAGAAAGGTGTAAACTTTTTCTCTCAGAACTGCACGAAAACTTGTATTCCAGCTCAAAACAAAGGGATACATCGTTTTAGATCGAAACTAGTAATATTCATTAGCATCGATTTTAAAGTCGTCGAAGAGTACACGAGAGAAAGGTGTAAACTTTTTCTCTCAGAACTGCGCGAAAACTTGTATTCCGGCTCAAAACAACGGGATACATCGTTTTAGATCGAAACTAGCAAGATTCAATAGCATCGATTTTACAAGTCGTCGAAGAGTACACGAGAGAAAGGTGTAAACTTTTTCTCTCAGAATTGCGCGAAAACTTGTATTCCGGCTCAAAACAACGGGATACATTGTTTTAGATCGAAAGTAGCAAGATTCACGAGCATCGATTTTACATGTCTTCGAAGAGTAGACGAGAGAAAGGTGTAAACTTTTTCTCTCAGAACTGCGCGAAAACTTGTATTCCGGCTCAAAACAACTGGATACGTCGTTTTAGATTGAAACTAGCAAGATTCACGAGCATCGATTTTACAAGTCGTCGAAGAGTAGACGAGAGAAAGGTGTAAACTTTTTCTCTCAGAACTGCGCGAAAACTTGTATTCCGGCTCAAAACAACGGGTTACATCGTTTTAGATCGAAACTAGCAAGATTCACGAGCATCAATTTTACAAGTCGTCGAAGAGTAGACGAGAGAAAGGTGTAAACTTTTTCTCCCAGAACTGCACGAAAACTTGTATTCCGGCTCAAAACAACGGGATACGTCGTTTTAGATTGAAACTAGCAAGATTCACGAGCATCGATTTTACAAGTCGTCGAATAGTAGACGAGAGAAAGGTGTAAACTTTTTCTCTCAGAACTGCGCGAAAACTTGTATTCCGGCTCAAAACAACGGGATTCATCGTTTTAAATCAAATCTAGCAAGATTCACGAGCATGGATTTTACAAATCGTCGAAAAGTACACGAGAGAAAGGTGTAAACTTTTTCTCTCAGAACTGCGCGAAAACTTGTATTCCGGCTCAAAACAACGGCAAACATCGTTTTAGGTCGAAACTAGCAAGATTCACGAGCATCGATTTTACAAGTCGTCGAATATAGACGAGAGAAAGGTGTAAACTTTTTTCTCTCAGAACTGCGCGTAAACGTGTTTTCCGGCTCAAAACAACGGGTTACATCGTTTTAGATCGAAACTAGCAAGATTCACGAGCATCGATATTACAAGTCGTCGAAGAGTAGACGAGAGAAATGTGTAAACTTTTTCTCTGAGAACTGCGCGAAAACTTGTATTCCGGCTCAAAAGAACGGGATACATCGTTTTAGATCGAAACTTGCAAGGTTCACGAGCATCGATTTTACAAGTCGTCGAAGAGTAGACGAGAGAAAGGTGTAAACGTTTTCTCTCAGAACTGCACGAAAACTTGTATTCCGGCTCAAAACAACGGGATACATTGTTTTAGATCGAAAGTAGCAAGATTCACGAGCATCGATTTTACAAGTCTTCGAAGAGTAGACGAGAGAAAGGTGTAAACTTTTTCTCTCAGAACTGCGCGAAAACTTGTATTCCGGCTCAAAACAACGGGTTACATTGTTTTAGATCGAAACTAGCAAGATTCACGAGCATCGATATTACAAGTCGTCGAAGAGTAGACGATAGAAAGGTGTAAACGTTTTCTCTCAGAACTGCGCGAAAACTTGTATTCCGGCTCAAAACAACGGGATACATCGTTTTAGATCAAAATCAGCAAGATTCTCGAGCATCAATTTTACAAGTCGTCGAAGAGTAGACGAGAGAAAGGTGTAAACTTTTTCTCCCAGAACTGCACGAAAACTTGTATTCCGGCTCAAAACAACGGGATACATCGTTTTAGATTGAAACTAGCAAGATTCACGAGCATCGATTTTACAAGTCGTCGAATAGTAGACGAGAGAAAGGTGTAAACTTTTTCTCTCAGAACTGCGCGAAAACTTGTATTCCGGCTCAAAACAACGGGATTCATCGTTTTAAATCAAATCTAGCAAGATTCACGAGCATGGATTTTACAAATCGTCGAAAAGTACACGAGAGAAAGGTGTAAACTTTTTCTCTCAGAACTGCGCGAAAACTTGTATTCCGGCTCAAAACAACGGCAAACATCGTTTTAGGTCGAAACTAGCAAGATTCACGAGCATCGATTTTACAAGTCGTCGAATATAGACGAGAGAAAGGTGTAAACTTTTTCTCTCAGAACTGCGCGTAAACGTGTTTTCCGGCTCAAAACAACGGGTTACATCGTTTTAGATCGAAACTAGCAAGATTCACGAGCATCGATATTACAAGTCGTCGAAGAGTAGACGAGAGAAATGTGTAAACTTTTTCTCTCAGAACTGCGCGAAAACTTGTATTCCGGCTCAAAAGAACGGGATACATCGTTTTAGATCGAAACTTGCAAGGTTCACGAGCATCGATTTTACAAGTCGTCGAAGAGTAGACGAGAGAAAGGTGTAAACGTTTTCTCTCAGAACTGCACGAAAACTTGTATTCCGGCTCAAAACAACGGGATACATCGTTTTAGATCGAAACTAGCAAGATTCAATAGCATCGATTTTACAAGTCGTCGAAGAGTACACGAGAGAAAGGTGTAAACTTTTTCTCTCAGAACTGCGCCAAAACTTGTATTCTGGCTCAGAACAACGGGTTACATCGTTTTAGGTCGAAACTAGCAAGATTCACGAGCATCGATATTACAAGTCGTCGAAGAGTACACGAGAGAAAGGTGTAAACTTTTTCTCTCAGAACTGCGCGAAAACTTGTATTCCGGCTCGAAACAACGGTGTACATCGTTTTAGATCGAAACTAGCAAGATTCACAAGCATCGATTTTACACGTCGTCGAAGAGTACACGAGAGAAAGGTGTAAACGTTTTCTTTCAGAACTGCGCGAAAACTTGTATTCCGGCTCAAAAGAACGGGATACATCGTTTTAGATCGAAACTTGCAAGATTCACGAGCATCAATTTTACAAGTCGTCGAATAGTAGACGAGAAAAAGGTGTAAACTTTTTCTCTCAGAACTGCGCGAAAACTTCTATTCCAGCTCAAAACAACGGGATACATCGTTGTAGATCGAAACTAGCAAGATTCACGAGCATTGATTTTACAAGTCGTCGAAGAGTACACGAGAGAAAGATGTAAACTTTTTCTCTCAGAACTGCACGAAAACTTGTTTTCCGGCTCAAAATAACGGGATACATCGTTTTAGATCGAAACTAGCAAGATTAAATAGCATCGATTTTACAAGTTGTCGAAGAGTAGACGAGAGAAAGGTGTAAACGTTTTCTCTCAGAACTGCGCGAAAACTTTTATTCCGGCTCAAAACAACGGGATACATCGTTTTAGATCGAAACCAGCAAGATTCACGAGCATCGATTTTACAAGTCGTCGAAGAGTAGAAGAGAGAAAGGTGTAAACTTTTTCTCTCAGAACCTCGCGAAAACTTGTATTCCTGCTCAAAACAACGGGTTACATCGTTTTAGATCGAAACTTGCAAGATTCACGAGCATCAATTTTACAAGTCGTCGAAGAGTAGACGAGAGAAAGGTGTAAGCTTTTTCTCTCATAACTGAGCGAAAACTTGTATTCCGGCTCAAAACAATGGGATTCATCGATTTAGATCGAAACTAGCAAGATTCACGAGCATCGATTTTACAGGTCGTCGAAGAGTACACGAGAGAAAGGTGTAAACTTTTTCTCTCAGAACTGCGCGAAAACTTGTATTCCGGCTCAAAACAACGGGATACATCGTTTCAGGTCGAAACTAGCAAGATTCACGAACATCGATTTTACAAGTCGTCGAATATAGACGAGAAAAAGGTGTAAACTTTTTCTCTCAGAACTGCGCGAAAACTTGTATTCCGGCTCAAAACAACTGGATACGTCGTTTTAGATTGAAACTAGTGTAGGGGTGTGTTTATTCGGTGAACCCAGATGGTTCCAGCCGCTCAGGGGAGACTCGCAGCGAAGCGTCAGGCGTGGCGAAAGAGCAAGGCAGCGAACAACTTCTTCGTCCTTGAGAGCGGCAGCACGCGACGCATGTCAGTGGTTATATCGATGAAGATTACCACACTACAGTTTCCCCCCCGGGCAGAAAAGGAGCCATCCTGGCGACTCATGGTGCCGAAAGGACAGACGGATCGTAGTAGGGCTTGATTCGGTCCACATGAACTATTTCGCGTCCACGGCGACGCAAGTCCGCAGATGGCGTAACGGGCTCAACTACGTAGTTCACAGGAGATGTTTTTTGAAGCACTCGGTATGGACCGTGATACCGAGCAAGAAGCTTCTTTGACAGGCCGGCGGTTGTGGCAGGAACCCAGAGCCACACCAGGGAGTTGGGCGCATATGAAGGCGCCTCACCAGTGTCACGATGGTGTTTTTGTTGCCATTGATTTTCCTTTGTGAGCGAACGAGCGAGCTGACGGCATTCTTCTGCATACTGGGCGGCGTCCGAGAGTGGCGTCGATTCAGAAACATCAGGGCGCTAGGGAAAAAGCGCGTCCATTGTGCAGGTTGGCTCGCGCCCGTAAAGAAGAAAAAAAGGAGAGAATCCAGTGGTGGTCTGTATCGCAGTGTTGTACGCGTAGGTTACGAAGGGAAGAACGTGGTCCCAGTTGGAATGAGCGTCGTTGACGTACATGGCCAGCATGTCACTCAGAGTACGGTTGAAGCGTTCTGTCAGGCCATTCGTCTGAGGGTGGTAAGAAGTAGCGGTGCGATGAATGATGCGACATTCTTTCAGTAGGGCCTCGAGAGCGTCGCACAAGAAAACGCGTCCGCGGTCACTGAGCAGTTCCTTCGGAGTCCCGTGGCGAAGAATCAAGTTGTTGAGAATGAACAAAGCAACGTCTCTTGCAGAGGCAGAGGGTAACGGTGATGTTTCAGTGTAGCGAGTCAGATGGTCTACTGCCACAATAATCCAACGGTTTCCAGCAGGAGTAGTCGGAAGAGGGCCATAGAGATCTATGCTAACGCGGTCAAACGGACGAGCAGGGCAGGGTAACGGCTGCAACGAAACAGAGGACTTCTGAGGAGTTTTTCGGCGTTGACAAGATTCGCAAGCGCGCACGAAATGTCTTACGAAGCGGTACATTCCACGCCAGTAAAATCGCAGACGTAGGCGTGTGTAGGTTTTCAATACGCCACCGTGAGCACATTGTGGGTCACCATGGTACGCAGCACAAATGTCGGCGCGGAGATGACGCGGGATGACTAGAAGCCACTTCCGTCCATCAAGCAAATAATTGCGGCGATAGAGAAGACCGTCACGAATGGAGAAGTGGTGTGCTTGGCGGACGAGCGCTTTGGAGGAATGACCGGGAGTAGGACTTGAGAGAAAATTCAAAAGTGCATTGATCCAGGGGTCATTCCGCTGCTCGGTAGCCATGTCGATAGTTGTAAGAGTCGACATATCGTAGGCACAGACGTGGTCAGACGAATTATCTCTAGGCAATGGCGAGCGGGAAAGAGCATCCGCGTCCGTATGCTTCAGCCCTGATCGATAAATGACATGAATGTCAAACTCCTGGAGACGAAGAGCCCAGCGAGCAAGGCGACCGGATGGGTCTTTCAGAGAGGCAAGCCAGCACAAAGCGTGGTGATCGGTCACAACGTAAAACGGTCGACCATACACATAAGGACGAAATTTTCCGATAGCCCAAATAATGGCCAAACATTCCCTTTCTGTGACTGAATAATTAGATTCTGCCTTTGTCAATGTTCGGCTGGCGTATGCCACAACATACTCGCTGTAACCAGGCTTACGTTGGGTAAGGACGGCACCAAGCCCAATACCGCTGGCATCAGTGTGGATCTCCGTAGGCGCAGCCGGATCAAAGTGGCGTAGAATGGGCGGCGAAACCAAAAGGCGGCGTAAAGTGTCAAAGGCGTTATCGCAGGCTGGAGTCCAGGCGGAAAGGTCGGAGCTGCCGGCAAGGAGCTGGGTCAGAGGAGCGATGATAGAGGCGAAGTTCAAGATGAAACGTCGAAAGTAGGAGCAGAGGCCGATAAAGCTCCGAAGCTGCTTCAGGGAGGTTGGCTTCGGGAACTCTGCAACTGCGCGAAGTTTGGTGGGGTCGGGAAGAATGCCGTCCTTAGAAACTACGTGGCCTAAAATTGTGAGTTTTCGAGCGGCAAAGTGGCACTTCTTCAAATTCAACTGAAGCCCAGCGCCGGCGAGACACGTGAGGACATCCTTTAGGCGGAGAAGGTGAGAAGAAAAGTCGGCAGAAAAAACTACGATGTCGTCCAGATAACAAAGACAGGTCTGCCACCTGAGTCCACGAAGAACAGTGTCCATCAGGCGCTCGAAAGTAGCCGGGGCATTGCAGAGGCCAAAGGGCATAACGTTGAACTCGTATAATCCATCCGGTGTTATAAAGGCAGTTTTCGAGCGGTCATTATCAGCCATCGGTACCTGCCAGTAGCCGGAGCGCAAATCCAAAGAGGAGAAATACTCGGCTCCCTGTAAACAGTCCAAGGCGTCGTCGATTCGCGGCAAAGGATAGACATCTTTGCGCGTGATTTTGTTAAGCCTACGGTAATCGACGCAAAACCGGATGGAACCATCTTTCTTGGTGACCAAAACAACCGGAGAAGCCCATGGACTGTTAGATGGCTGTATGACGCCCCGGCGAAGCATGTCGTCCACGTTGTCAGCAATGACTTGGCGCTCAGAGGCCGACACGCGATAAGGACGCTGTCGTAAAGGTGCGTTTGTACCAGTGTCGATTGCGTGCGTAACGACAGACGTGCGACCCAGAGCAGTGTGAGGAAGGTCGAAGGCAGAAGTGAAGTTCTGTAGAAGAGCAGCGAGTTGATCGCGTTGTGCGGGTGGGAGATCTGCGTCAATAGCTTGTTGAAGAACATCGGGTGGTGTCGAAGCGGTCGCTGTATCGCAAGAGCTGAGCACATTAACGTCTAATGAAGTAGGCGTTGCAGGAAGAGTATTTACAAGCGCGGGATCAAGTTCTTCAATACGACCGAGACACTCGCCGCGTAGCAGGACGGACGGGCACGAAAATGGATTTGAGACGTACATTGCACTAAGGCCATCTTCGATCTTGAGGACCGCAAAGGGAAGCAGGAGGCAGGGATGGCGTGAAGCGGCGTCGGAAGGTGTGAAGAAGACAGTCGAACTAATAACGCTTTCACAGGAGAGTGGAACGAAGGCAGCAGAAAATGGAGGAATGTCTGTGTCACTGGCGACGAGGAGTTTTGCAGGCCGGGTAGGGACGTCACACAAGACGGTATCACAAAGAGGTAAAAAGGAAACTTCCGCGCGGGCGCAGTCAATAACGGCATGATGAGTGGAAAGGAAATCGTAGCCCAGGATGATGTCGTGTGAGCAGCGAGACAGTACAATAAACTCGATGGTGTATAAGACGTCTTCGATGAGAACACGGGCCGTGCACGCCGCTGAGGGATGAATGCGCTGTGATGAGGCGGTGCGAAGCGAAAAGTCGGAAAGTGCGGTGGTCACCTTACGAAGACGACGGCAAAGAGCTTCACTGATGACTGATACGGCAGCGCCCGTGTCGACTAGAGCGAGTACTGCGACGCCGTCGACAAACACTTGAATTACGTTAGTGGGAGAACACCGAGGACTTGAAGAGTTCGAACCAAGCGCAGTTCTTGCCCCGGGAACTGCGACTGTTAGTTTCCCTCAACGGTGCCGGTAGAACGTCGGAGTGGGGACGGGGAACGGCGACGAGGGGAAGGTGATCGGCGAGCTGTGTACGTTTGATTGTCACGAGATACAAATTCGGAACTGGGCGGATTGCTCGGCGAGGGCTGGTCTGTATTGTAGGAGTAGTTCCATAGTTCAGGTCGAGAAGGTGGAAGGCGTTGGCGGCAAAGGCGTGCGTCAGTAGCTACAACAGATGGGACGACGCTATCAAGCTAAGCAATGTAATCTTTTATCTGACTGACGTGGCGAACCTCTGGTTTCGCAACCATGAGGCAGACCTGCCATCTTGGTCTGCATTTAAAAAGAATTTTGCAGAAGTGTTCGGCCGCCCTGCAGTTCGCAAGCTCCGGGCAGAACAACTTCTTCGTCCTTGAGAGCGGCAGCACGCGACGCATGTCAGTGGTTATATCGATGAAGATTACCACACTACACTAGCAAGATTCACGAGCATCGATTTTACAAGTCGTCGAAGAGTAGACGAGAGAAAGGTGTAAACTTTTTCTCTCAGAACTGCGCGAAAACTTGTATTCCGGCTCAAAACAACGGGTTACATCGTTTTAGATTGAAACTAGCAAGATTCACGAGCATCGATATAACAAGTCGTCGAAGAGTAGACGATAGAAAGGTGTAAACGTTTTCTCTCAGAACTGCGCGAAAACTTGTATTCCGGCTCAAAACAACGGGATACATCGTTTTAGATCAAAATCAGCAAGATTCTCGAGCATCAATTTTACAAGTCGTCGAAGAGTAGACGAGAGAAAGGTGTAAACTTTTTCTCCCAGAACTGCACGAAAACTTGTATTCCGGCTCAAAACAACGGGATACGTCGTTTTAGATTGAAACTAGCAAGATTCACGAGCATCGATTTTACAAGTCGTCGAATAGTAGACGAGAGAAAGGTGTAAACTTTTTCTCTCAGAGCTGCGCGAAAACTTGTATTCCGGCTCAAAACAACGGGATTCATCGTTTTAAACCAAATCTAGCAAGATTCACGAGCATGGATTTTACAAATCGTCGAAAAGTACACGAGAGAAAGGTGTAAACTTTTTCTCTCAGAACTGCGCGAAAACTTGTATTCCGGCTCAAAACAACGGCAAACATCGTTTTAGGTCGAAACTAGCAAGATTCACGAGCATCGATTTTACAAGTCGTCGAATATAGACGAGAGAAAGGTGTAAACTTTTTTCTCTCAGAACTGCGCGTAAACGTGTTTTCCGGCTCAAAACAACGGGTTACATCGTTTTAGATCGAAACTAGCAAGATTCACGAGCATCGATATTACAAGTCGTCGAAGAGTAGACGAGAGAAATGTGTAAACTTTTTCTCTCAGAACTGCGCGAAAACTTGTATTCCGGCTCAAAAGAACGGGATACATCGTTTTAGATCGAAACTTGCAAGGTTCACGAGCATCGATTTTACAAGTCGTCGAAGAGTAGACGAGAGAAAGGTGTAAACGTTTTCTCTCAGAACTGCACGAAAACTTGTATTCCGGCTCAAAACAACGGGATACATTGTTTTAGATCGAAAGTAGCAAGATTCACGAGCATCGATTTTACAAGTCTTCGAAGAGTAGACGAGAGAAAGGTGTAAACTTTTTCTCTCAGAACTGCGCGAAAACTTTTATTCCGGCTCAAAACAACGGGTTACATCGTTTTAGATCGAAACTAGCAAGATTCACGAGCATCGATATTACAAGTCGTCGAAGAGTAGACGATAGAAAGGTGTAAACGTTTTCTCTCAGAACTGCGCGAAAACTTGTATTCCGGCTCAAAACAACGGGATACATCGTTTTAGATCAAAATCAGCAAGATTCTCGAGCATCAATTTTACAAGTCGTCGAAGAGTAGACGAGAGAAAGGTGTAAACTTTTTCTCCCAGAACTGCACGAAAACTTGTATTCCGGCTCAAAACAACGGGATACGTCGTTTTAGATTGAAACTAGCAAGATTCACGAGCATCGATTTTACAAGTCGTCGAATAGTAGACGAGAGAAAGGTGTAAACTTTTTCTCTCAGAACTGCGCGAAAACTTGTATTCCGGCTCAAAACAACGGGATTCATCGTTTTAAATCAAATCTAGCAAGATTCACGAGCATGGATTTTACAAATCGTCGAAAAGTACACGAGAGAAAGGTGTAAACTTTTTCTCTCAGAACTGCGCGAAAACTTGTATTCCGGCTCAAAACAACGGCAAACATCGTTTTAGGTCAAAACTAGCAAGATTCACGAGCATCGATTTTACAAGTCGTCGAATATAGACGAGAGAAAGGTGTAAACTTTTTCTCTCAGAACTGCGCGTAAACGTGTTTTCCGGCTCAAAACAACGGGTTACATCGTTTTAGATCGAAACTAGCAAGATTCACGAGCATCGATATAACAAGTCGTCGAAGAGTAGACGAGAGAAATGTGTAAACTTTTTCTCTCAGAACTGCGCGAAAACTTGTATTCCGGCTCAAAAGAACGGGATACATCGTTTTAGATCGAAACTTGCAAGGTTCACGAGCATCGATTTTACAAGTCGTCGAAGAGTAGACGAGAGAAAAGTGTAAACGTTTTCTCTCAGAACTGCACGAAAACTTGTATTCCGGCTCAAAACAACGGGATACATCGTTTTAGATCGAAACTAGCAAGATTCAATAGCATCGATTTTACAAGTCGTCGAAGAGTACACGAGAGAAAGGTGTAAACTTTTTCTCTCAGAACTGCGCCAAAACTTGTATTCTGGCTCAGAACAACGGGTTACATCGTTTTAGGTCGAAACTAGCAAGATTCACGAGCATCGATATTACAAGTCGTCGAAGAGTACACGAGAGAAAGGTGTAAACTTTTTCTCTCAGAACTGCGCGAAAACTTGTATTCCGGCTCGAAACAACGGGTTACATCGTTTTAGATCGAAACTAGCAAGATTCACGAGCATTGATTTTACAAGTCGTCGAAGAGTACACGAGAGAAAGATGTAAACTTTTTCTCTCAGAACTGCACGAAAACTTGTTTTCCGGCTCAAAATAACGGGATACATCGTTTTAGATTGAAACTAGCAAGATTCAATAGCATCGATTTTACAAGTTGTCGAAGAGTAGACGAGAGAAAGGTGTAAACGTTTTCTCTCAGAACTGCGCGAAAACTTCTATTCCGGCTCAAAACAACGGGATACATCGTTTTAGATCGAAACCAGCAAGATTCACGAGCATCGATTTTACAAGTCGTCGAAGAGTAGAAGAGAGAAAGGTGTAAACTTTTTCTCTCAGAACCTCGCGAAAACTTGTATTCCTGCTCAAAACAACGGGTTACATCGTTTTAGATCGAAACTTGCAAGATTCACGAGCATCAATTTTACAAGTCGTCGAAGAGTAGACGAGAGAAAGGTGTAAGCTTTTTCTCTCAGAACTGCGCGAAAACTTGTATTCCGGCTCAAAACAATGGGATTCATCGATTTAGGTCGAAACTAGCAAGATTCACGAGCATCGATTTTACAGGTCGTCGAAGAGTACACGAGAGAAAGGTGTAAACTTTTTCTCTCAGAACTGCACGAAAACTTGTTTTCCGGCTCAAAATAACGGGATACATCGTTTTAGATTGAAACTAGCAAGATTCAATAGCATCGATTTTACAAGTTGTCGAAGAGTAGACGAGAGAAAGGTGTAAACGTTTTCTCTCAGAACTGCGCGAAAACTTCTATTCCGGCTCAAAACAACGGGATACATCGTTTTAGATCGAAACCAGCAAGATTCACGAGCATCGATTTTACAAGTCGTCGAAGAGTAGAAGAGAGAAAGGTGTAAACTTTTTCTCTCAGAACCTCGCGAAAACTTGTATTCCTGCTCAAAACAACGGGTTACATCGTTTTAGATCGAAACTTGCAAGATTCACGAGCATCAATTTTACAAGTCGTCGAAGAGTAGACGAGAGAAAGGTGTAAGCTTTTTCTCTCAGAACTGCGCGAAAACTTGTATTCCGGCTCAAAACAATGGGATTCATCGATTTAGATCGAAACTAGCAAGATTCACGAGCATCGATTTTACAGGTCGTCGAAGAGTACACGAGAGAAAGGTGTAAACTTTTTCTCTCGTAACTGCGCGAAAACTTGTATTCCGGCTCAAAACAACGGGATACATCGTTTCAGGTCGAAACTAGCAAGATTCACGAACATCGATTTTACAAGTCGTCGAATATAGACGAGAAAAAGGTGTAAACTTTTTCTCTCAGAACTGCACGAAAACTTGTATTCCAGCTCAAAACAACGGGATACATCGTTTTAGATCGAAACTAGCAAGATTCAATAACATCGATTTTACAAGTCGTCGAAGAGTACACGAGAGAAAGGTGTAAACGTTTTCTCTCAGAACTGCGCGAAAACTTGTATTCCGGCTCAAAACAATGGGATACGTCGTTTTAGATCGAAACTAGCAAGATTCACGAGCATCGATTTTGCGAGTCGTCGAAGAGTAGACGAGAGAAAAGTGTAAACTTTTTCTCTCAGAACTGCGCGAAAACTTGTATTCCGGCTCAGAACAACGGGATACATCGTTTTAGATCGAAACTAGCAAGATTCACGAGCATCGATTTTGCAAGTCGTCGAAGAGTACACGAGAGAAAGGTGTAAACTTTTTCTCTCAGAACTGCGCGAAAACTTGTATTACGGCTCAAAACAACGGGATACGTCGTTTTAGATTGAAACTAGCAAGATTCACGAGCATCGATTTTACAAGTCGTCGAAGAGAAGACGAGAGAAAGGTGTAAACTTTTTCTCTCAGAACTGCGCGAAAACTTGTATTCCGGCTCAAAACAACGGGTTACATCGTTTTAGATTGAAACTAGCAAGATTCACGAGCATCGATACTACAAGTCGTCGAAGAGTAGACGAGAGAAATGTGTAACTTGTTCTCTCAGAAGTGCGCGAAAACTTGTATTCCGGATCAAGACAACGGGATACATCGTTTTAGATCGAATCTAGCAAGATTCAATTGCATCGATTTCACAAGTCTTCGAAGAGTAGACGAGAGAAAGGTGTAAACTTTTTCTCTCAGAACTGCGCGAAAACTTGTATTCCGGCTCAGAACAACGGGATACATCGTTTTAGATCGAAACTAGCAAGATACACGAGCATCGATTTTACAAGTCGTCGAAGAGTACACGAGAGAAAGGTGGATACTTTTTCTCTCAGAACTGCGCGAAAACTTGTATTCCGGCTCAAAACAACGGGTTACATCGTTTTAGATCGAAACTTGCAAGATTCACGAGCATCGATTTTACAAGTCGTCGAAGAGTAGACGAGAGAAAGGTGTAAACTTTTTCTCTCAGAACTGCACGAAAACTTGTATTCCGGCTCAAAACAACGGGATACGTCGTTTTAGATTGAAACTAGCAAGATTCACGAGCATCGATTTTACAAGTCGTCGAATAGTAGAGGAGAGAAAGGTGTAAACTTTTTCTCTCAGAACTGCGCGAAAACTTGTATTCCGGCTCAAAACAACGGGATTCATCGTTTTAAATCAAATCTAGCAAGATTCACGAGCATGGATTTTACAAATCGTCGAAAAGTACACGAGAGAAAGGTGTTAACTTTTTCTCTCAGAACTGCGCGAAAACTTGTATTCCGGCTCAAAACAACGGCAAACATCGTTTTAGGTCGAAACTAGCAAGATTCACGAGCATCGATTTTACAAGTCTTCGAAGAGTAGACGAGAGAAAGGTGTAAACTTTTTCTCTCAGAACTGCGCGAAAACTTGTATTCCGGCTCAAAACAACGGGTTACATCGTTTTAGATCGAAACTAGCAAGATTCACGAGCATCGATATTACAAGTCGTCGAAGAGTAGACGATAGAAAGGTGTAAACGTTTTCTCTCAGAACTGCGCGAAAACTTGTATTCCGGCTCAAAACAACGGGATACATCGTTTTAGATCAAAATCAGCAAGATTCTCGAGCATCAATTTTACAAGTCGTCGAAGAGTAGACGAGAGAAAGGTGTAAACTTTTTCTCCCAGAACTGCACGAAAACTTGTATTCCGGCTCAAAACAACGGGATACGTCGTTTTAGATTGAAACTAGCAAGATTCACGAGCATCGATTTTACAAGTCGTCGATAGTAGACGAGAGAAAGGTGTAAACTTTTTCTCTCAGAACTGCGCGAAAACTTGTATTCCGGATCAAAACAACGGGATTCATCGTTTTAAATCAAATCTAGCAAGATTCACGAGCATGGATTTTACAAATCGTCGAAAAGTACACGAGAGAAAGGTGTAAACTTTTTCTCTCAGAACTGCGCGAAAACTTGTATTCCGGCTCAAAACAACGGCAAACATCGTTTTAGGTCGAAACTAGCAAGATTCAATAGCATCGATTTTACAAGTCGTCGAAGAGTACACGAGAGAAAGGTGTAAACTTTTTCTCTCAGAACTGCGCCAAAACTTGTATTCTGGCTCAGAACAACGGGTTACATCGTTTTAGGTCGAAACTAGCAAGATTCACGAGCATCGATATTACAAGTCGTCGAAGAGTACACGAGAGAAAGGTGTAAACTTTTTCTCTCAGAACTGCGCGAAAACTTGTATTCCGGCTCGAAACAACGGGTTACATCGTTTTAGATCGAAACTAGCAAGATTCACAAGCATCGATTTTACACGTCGTCGAAGAGTACACGAGAGAAAGGTGTAAACGTTTTCTTTCAGAACTGCGCGAAAACTTGTATTCCGGCTCAAAAGAACGGGATACATCGTTTTAGATCGAAACTTGCAAGATTCACGAGCATCAATTTTACAAGTCGTCGAATAGTAGACGAGAAAAAGGTGTAAACTTTTTCTCTCAGAACTGCGCGAAAACTTCTATTCCAGCTCAAAACAACGGGATACATCGTTGTAGATCGAAACTAGCAAGATTCACGAGCATTGATTTTACAAGTCGTCGAAGAGTACACGAGAGAAAGATGTAAACTTTTTCTCTCAGAACTGCACGAAAACTTGTTTTCCGGCTCAAAATAACGGGATACATCGTTTTAGATCGAAACTAGCAAGATTCAATAGCATCGATTTTACAAGTTGTCGAAGAGTAGACGAGAGAAAGGTGTAAACGTTTTCTCTCAGAACTGCGCGAAAACTTCTATTCCGGCTCAAAACAACGGGATACATCGTTTTAGATCGAAACCAGCAAGATTCACGAGCATCGATTTTACAAGTCGTCGAAGAGTAGAAGAGAGAAAGGTGTAAACTTTTTCTCTCAGAACCTCGCGAAAACTTGTATTCCTGCTCAAAACAACGGGTTACATCGTTTTAGATCGAAACTTGCAAGATTCACGAGCATCAATTTTACAAGTCGTCGAAGAGTAGACGAGAGAAAGGTGTAAGCTTTTTCTCTCATAACTGCGCGAAAACTTGTATTCCGGCTCAAAACAATGGGATTCATCGATTTAGATCGAAACTAGCAAGATTCACGAGCATCGATTTTACAGGTCGTCGAAGAGTACACGAGAGAAAGGTGTAAACTTTTTCTCTCAGAACTGCGCGAAAACTTGTATTCCGGCTCAAAACAACGGGATACATCGTTTCAGGTCGAAACTAGCAAGATTCACGAACATCGATTTTACAAGTCGTCGAATATAGACGAGAAAAAGGTGTAAACTTTTTCTCTCAGAACTGCGCGAAAACTTGTATTCCGGCTGAAAACAACTGGATACGTCGTTTTAGATTGAAACTAGCAAGATTCACGAGCATCGATTTTACAAGTCGTCGAACAGTAGATGAGAGAAAGGTGTAAACTTTTTCTCTCAGAACTGCGCGAAAACTTGTATTCCGGCTCAAAACAACGGGTTACATCGTTTTAGATTGAAACTAGCAAGATTCACGAGCATCGATATAACAAGTCGTCGAAGAGTAGACGATAGAAAGGTGTAAACGTTTTCTCTCAGAACTGCGCGAAAACTTGTATTCCGGCTCAAAACAACGGGATACATCGTTTTAGATCAAAATCAGCAAGATTCTCGAGCATCAATTTTACAAGTCGTCGAAGAGTAGACGAGAGAAAGGTGTAAGCTTTTTCTCCCAGAACTGCACGAAAACTTGTATTCCGGCTCAAAACAACGGGATACGTCGTTTTAGATTGAAACTAGCAAGATTCACGAGCATCGATTTTACAAGTCGTCGAATAGTAGACGAGAGAAAGGTGTAAACTTTTTCTCTCAGAACTGCGCGAAAACTTGTATTCCGGCTCAAAACAACGGGATTCATCGTTTTAAACCAAATCTAGCAAGATTCACGAGCATGGATTTTACAAATCGTCGAAAAGTACACGAGAGAAAGGTGTAAACTTTTTCTCTCAGAACTGCGCGAAAACTTGTATTCCGGCTCAAAACAACGGCAAACATCGTTTTAGGTCGAAACTAGCAAGATTCACGAGCATCGATTTTACAAGTCGTCGAATATAGACGAGAGAAAGGTGTAAACTTTTTTCTCTCAGAACTGCGCGTAAACGTGTTTTCCGGCTCAAAACAACGGGTTACATCGTTTTAGATCGAAACTAGCAAGATTCACGAGCATCGATATTACAAGTCGTCGAAGAGTAAACGAGAGAAATGTGTAAACTTTTTCTCTCAGAACTGCGCGAAAACTTGTATTCCGGCTCAAAAGAACGGGATACATCGTTTTAGATCGAAACTTGCAAGGTTCACGAGCATCGATTTTACAAGTCGTCGAAGAGTAGACGAGAGAAAGGTGTAAACGTTTTCTCTCAGAACTGCACGAAAACTTGTATTCCGGCTCAAAACAACGGGATACATTGTTTTAGATCGAAAGTAGCAAGATTCACGAGCATCGATTTTACAAGTCTTCGAAGAGTAGACGAGAGAAAGGTGTAAACTTTTTCTCTCAGAACTGCGCGAAAACTTGTATTCCGGCTCAAAACAACGGATTACATCGTTTTAGATCGAAACTAGCAAGATTCACGAGCATCGATATTACAAGTCGTCGAAGAGTAGACGATAGAAAGGTGTAAACGTTTTCTCTCAGAACTGCGCGAAAACTTGTATTCCGGCTCAAAACAACGGGATACATCGTTTTACATCAAAATCAGCAAGATTCTCGAGCATCAATTTTACAAGTCGTCGAAGAGTAGACGAGAGAAAGGTGTAAACTTTTTCTCCCAGAACTGCACGAAAACTTGTATTCCGGCTCAAAACAACGGGATACGGCGTTTTAGATTGAAACTAGCAAGATTCACGAGCATCGATTTTACAAGTCGTCGAATAGTAGACGAGAGAAAGGTGTAAACTTTTTCTCTCAGAACTGCGCGAAAACTTGTATTCCGGCTCAAAACAATGGGATTCATCGATTTAGATCGAAACTAGCAAGATTCACGAGCATCGATTTTACAGGTCGTCGAAGAGTACACGAGAGAAAGGTGTAAACTTTTTCTCTCAGAACTGCGCGAAAACTTGTATTCCGGCTCAAAACAACGGGATACATCGTTTCAGGTCGAAACTAGCAAGATTCACGAACATCGATTTTACAAGTCGTCGAATATAGACAAGAAAAAGGTGTAAACTTTTTCTCTCAGAACTGCACGAAAACTTGTATTCCAGCTCAAAACAACGGGATACATCGTTTTAGATCGAAACTAGCAAGATTCAATAACATCGATTTTACAAGTCGTCGAAGAGTACACGAGAGAAAGGTGTAAACGTTTTCTCTCAGAACTGCGCGAAAACTTGTATTCCGGCTCAAAACAATGGGATACGTCGTTTTAGATCGAAACTAGCAAGATTCACGAGCATCGATTTTGCGAGTCGTCGAAGAGTAGACGAGAGAAAAGTGTAAACTTTTTCTCTCAGAACTGCGCGAAAACTTGTATTCCGGCTCAGAACAACGGGATACATCGTTTTAGATCGAAACTAGCAAGATTCACGAGCATCGATTTTGCAAGTCGTCGAAGAGTACACGAGAGAAAGGTGTAAACTTTTTCTCTCAGAACTGCGCGAAAACTTGTATTCCGGCTCAAAACAACGGGTTACATCGTTTTAGATTGAAACTAGCAAGATTCACGAGCATCGATACTACAAGTCGTCGAAGAGTAGACGAGAGAAATGTGTAACTTGTTCTGTCAGAAGTGCGCGAAAACTTGTATTCCGGATCAAGACAACGGGATACATCGTTTTAGATCGAATCTAGCAAGATTCAATAGCATCGATTTCACAAGTCTTCGAAGAGTAGACGAGAGAAAGGTGTAAACTTTTTCTCTCAGAACTGCGCGAAAACTTGTATTCCGGCTCAGAACAACGGGATACATCGTTTTAGATCGAAACTAGCAAGATACACGAGCATCGATTTTACAAGTCGTCGAAGAGTACACGAGAGAAAGGTGGATACTTTTTCTCTCAGAACTGCGCGAAAACTTGTATTCCGGCTCAAAACAACGGGTTACATCGTTTTAGATCGAAACTTGCAAGATTCACGAGCATCGATTTTACAAGTCGTCGAAGAGTAGACGAGAGAAAGGTGTAAACTTTTTCTCTCAGAACTGCACGAAAACTTGTATTCCGGCTCAAAACAACGGGATACGTCGTTTTAGATTGAAACTAGCAAGATTCACGAGCATCGATTTTACAAGTCGTCGAATAGTAGACGAGAGAAAGGTGTAAACTTTTTCTCTCAGAACTGCGCGAAAACTTGTATTCCGGCTCAAAACAACGGGATTCATCGTTTTAAATCAAATCTAGCAAGATTCACGCGCATGGATTTTACAAATCGTCGAAAAGTACACGAGAGAAAGGTGTAAACTTTTTCTCTCAGAACTGCGCGAAAACTTGTATTCCGGCTCAAAACAACGGCAAACATCGTTTTAGGTCGAAACTAGCAAGATTCACGAGCATCGATTTTACAAGTCGTCGAATATAGACGAGAGAAAGGTGTAAACTTTTTTCTCTCAGAACTGCGCGTAAACGTGTTTTCCGGCTCAAAACAACGGGTTACATCGTTTTAGATCGAAACTAGCAAGATTCACGAGCATCGATATTACAAGTCGTCGAAGAGTAGACGAGAGAAATGTGTAAACTTTTTCTCTCAGAACTGCGCGAAAACTTGTATTACGGCTCAAAAGAACGGGATACATCGTTTTAGATCGAAACTTGCAAGGTTCACGAGCATCGATTTTACAAGTCGTCGAAGAGTAGACGAAAGAAAGGTGTAAACGTTTTCTCTCAGAACTGCACGAAAACTTGTATTCCGGCTCAAAACAACGGGATACATTGTTTTAGATCGAAAGTAGCAAGATTCACGAGCATCGATTTTACAAGTCTTCGAAGAGTAGACGAGAGAAAGGTGTAAACTTTTTCTCTCAGAACTGCGCGAAAACTTGTATTCCGGCTCAAAACAACGGGTTACATCGTTTTAGATCGAAACTAGCAAGATTCACGAGCATCGATATTACAAGTCGTCGAAGAGTAGACGATAGAAAGGTGTAAACGTTTTCTCTCAGAACTGCGCGAAAACTTGTATTCCGGCTCAAAACAACGGGATACATCGTTTTACATCAAAATCAGCAAGATTCTCGAGCATCAATTTTACAAGTCGTCGAAGAGTAGACGAGAGAAAGGTGTAAACTTTTTCTCCCAGAACTGCACGAAAACTTGTATTCCGGCTCAAAACAACGGGATACGGCGTTTTAGATTGAAACTAGCAAGATTCACGAGCATCGATTTTACAAGTCGTCGAATAGTAGACGAGAGAAAGGTGTAAACTTTTTCTCTCAGAACTGCGCGAAAACTTGTATTCCGGCTCAAAACAATGGGATTCATCGATTTAGATCGAAACTAGCAAGATTCACGAGCATCGATTTTACAGGTCGTCGAAGAGTACACGAGAGAAAGGTGTAAACTTTTTCTCTCAGAACTGCGCGAAAACTTGTATTCCGGCTCAAAACAACGGGATACATCGTTTCAGGTCGAAACTAGCAAGATTCACGAACATCGATTTTACAAGTCGTCGAATATAGACGAGAAAAAGGTGTAAACTTTTTCTCTCAGAACTGCACGAAAACTTGTATTCCAGCTCAAAACAACGGGATACATCGTTTTAGATCGAAACTAGCAAGATTCAATAACATCGATTTTACAAGTCGTCGAAGAGTACACGAGAGAAAGGTGTAAACGTTTTCTCTCAGAACTGCGCGAAAACTTGTATTCCGGCTCAAAACAATGGGATACGTCGTTTTAGATCGAAACTAGCAAGATTCACGAGCATCGATTTTGCGAGTCGTCGAAGAGTAGACGAGAGAAAAGTGTAAACTTTTTCTCTCAGAACTGCGCGAAAACTTGTATTCCGGCTCAGAACAACGGATACATCGTTTTAGATCGAAACTAGCAAGATTCACGAGCATCGATTTTGCAAGTCGTCGAAGAGTACACGAGAGAAAGGTGTAAACTTTTTCTCTCAGAACTGCGCGAAAACTTGTATTCCGGCTCAAAACAACGGGTTACATCGTTTTAGATTGAAACTAGCAAGATTCACGAGCATCGATACTACAAGTCGTCGAAGAGTAGACGAGAGAAATGTGTAACTTGTTCTGTCAGAAGTGCGCGAAAACTTGTATTCCGGATCAAGACAACGGGATACATCGTTTTAGATCGAATCTAGCAAGATTCAATAGCATCGATTTCACAAGTCTTCGAAGAGTAGACGAGAGAAAGGTGTAAACTTTTTCTCTCAGAACTGCGCGAAAACTTGTATTCCGGCTCAGAACAACGGGATACATCGTTTTAGATCGAAACTAGCAAGATACACGAGCATCGATTTTACAAGTCGTCGAAGAGTACACGAGAGAAAGGTGGATACTTTTTCTCTCAGAACTGCGCGAAAACTTGTATTCCGGCTCAAAACAACGGGTTACATCGTTTTAGATCGAAACTTGCAAGATTCACGAGCATCGATTTTACAAGTCGTCGAAGAGTAGACGAGAGAAAGGTGTAAACTTTTTCTCTCAGAACTGCACGAAAACTTGTATTCCGGCTCAAAACAACGGGATACGTCGTTTTAGATTGAAACTAGCAAGATTCACGAGCATCGATTTTACAAGTCGTCGAATAGTAGACGAGAGAAAGGTGTAAACTTTTTCTCTCAGAACTGCGCGAAAACTTGTATTCCGGCTCAAAACAACGGGATTCATCGTTTTAAATCAAATCTAGCAAGATTCACGAGCATGGATTTTACAAATCGTCGAAAAGTACACGAGAGAAAGGTGTAAACTTTTTCTCTCAGAACTGCGCGAAAACTTGTATTCCGGCTCAAAACAACGGCAAACATCGTTTTAGGTCGAAACTAGCAAGATTCACGAGCATCGATTTTACAAGTCGTCGAATATAGACGAGAGAAAGGTGTAAACTTTTTTCTCTCAGAACTGCGCGTAAACGTGTTTTCCGGCTCAAAACAACGGGTTACATCGTTTTAGATCGAAACTAGCAAGATTCACGAGCATCGATATTACAAGTCGTCGAAGAGTAGACGAGAGAAATGTGTAAACTTTTTCTCTCAGAACTGCGCGAAAACTTGTATTCCGGCTCAAAAGAACGGGATACATCGTTTTAGATCGAAACTTGCAAGGTTCACGAGCATCGATTTTACAAGTCGTCGAAGAGTAGACGAGAGAAAGGTGTAAACGTTTTCTCTCAGAACTGCACGAAAACTTGTATTCCGGCTCAAAACAACGGGATACATTGTTTTAGATCGAAAGTAGCAAGATTCACGAGCATCGATTTTACAAGTCTTCGAAGAGTAGACGAGAGAAAGGTGTAAACTTTTTCTCTCAGAACTGCGCGAAAACTTGTATTCCGGCTCAAAACAACGGGTTACATCGTTTTAGATCGAAACTAGCAAGATTCACGAGCATCGATATTACAAGTCGTCGAAGAGTAGACGATAGAAAGGTGTAAACGTTTTCTCTCAGAACTGCGCGAAAACTTGTATTCCGGCTCAAAACAACAGGATACATCGTTTTAGATCAAAATCAGCAAGATTCTCGAGCATCAATTTTACAAGTCGTCGAAGAGTAGACGAGAGAAAGGTGTAAACTTTTTCTCCCAGAACTGCACGAAAACTTGTATTCCGGCTCAAAACAACGGGATACGTCGTTTTAGATTGAAACTAGCAAGATTCACGAGCATCGATTTTACAAGTCGTCGAATAGTAGACGAGAGAAAGGTGTAAACTTTTTCTCTCAGAACTGCGCGAAAACTTGTATTCCGGCTCAAAACAACGGGATTCATCGTTTTAAATCAAATCTAGCAAGATTCACGAGCATGGATTTTACAAATCGTCGAAAAGTACACGAGAGAAAGGTGTAAACTTTTTCTCTCAGAACTGCGCGAAAACTTGTATTCCGGCTCAAAACAACGGCAAACATCGTTTTAGGTCGAAACTAGCAAGATTCACGAGCATCGATTTTACAAGTCGTCGAATATAGACGAGAGAAAGGTGTAAACTTTTTCTCTCAGAACTGCGCGTAAACGTGTTTTCCGGCTCAAAACAACGGGTTACATCGTTTTAGATCGAAACTAGCAAGATTCACGAGCATCGATATTACAAGTCGTCGAAGAGTAGACGAGAGAAATGTGTAAACTTTTTCTCTCAGAACTCCGCGAAAACTTGTATTCCGGCTCAAAAGAACGGGATACATCGTTTTAGATCGAAACTTGCAAGGTTCACGAGCATCGATTTTACAAGTCGTCGAAGAGTAGACGAGAGAAAGGTGTAAACGTTTTCTCAGAACTGCACGAAAACTTGTATTCCGGCTCAAAACAACGGGATACATCGTTTTAGATCGAAACTAGCAAGATTCAATAGCATCGATTTTACAAGTCGTCGAAGAGTACACGAGAGAAAGGTGTAAACTTTTTCTCTCAGAACTGCGCCAAAACTTGTATTCTGGCTCAGAACAACGGGTTACATCGTTTTAGGTCGAAACTAGCAAGATTCACGAGCATCGATATTACAAGTCGTCGAAGAGTACACGAGAGAAAGGTGTAAACTTTTTCTCTCAGAACTGCGCGAAAACTTGTATTCCGGCTCGAAACAACGGGTTACATCGTTTTAGATCGAAACTAGCAAGATTCACAAGCATCGATTTTACACGTCGTCGAAGAGTACACGAGAGAAAGGTGTAAACGTTTTCTTTCAGAACTGCGCGAAAATTTGTATTCCGGCTCAAAAGAACGGGATACATCGTTTTAGATCGAAACTTGCAAGATTCACGAGCATCAATTTTACAAGTCGTCGAATAGTAGACGAGAAAAAGGTGTAAACTTTTTCTCTCAGAACTGCGCGAAAACTTCTATTCCAGCTCAAAACAACGGGATACATCGTTGTAGATCGAAACTAGCAAGATTCACGAGCATTGATTTTACAAGTCGTCGAAGAGTACACGAGAGAAAGATGTAAACTTTTTCTCTCAGAACTGCACGAAAACTTGTTTTCCGGCTCAAAATAACGGGATACATCGTTTTAGATCGAAACTAGCAAGATTCAATAGCATCAATTTTACAAGTTGTCGAAGAGTAGACGAGAGAAAGGTGTAAACGTTTTCTCTCAGAACTGCGCGAAAACTTCTATTCCGGCTCAAAACAACGGGATACATCGTTTTAGATCGAAACCAGCAAGATTCACGAGCATCGATTTTACAAGTCGTCGAAGAGTAGAAGAGAGAAAGGTGTAAACTTTTTCTCTCAGAACCTCGCGAAAACTTGTATTCCTGCTCAAAACAACGGGTTACATCGTTTTAGATCGAAACTTGCAAGATTCACGAGCATCAATTTTACAAGTCGTCGAAGAGTAGACGAGAGAAAGGTGTAAGCTTTTTCTCTCATAACTGCGCGAAAACTTGTATTCCGGCTCAAAACAATGGGATTCATCGATTTAGATCGAAACTAGCAAGATTCAATAGCATCGATTTTACAAGTCGTCGATGAGTACACGAGAGAAAGGTGTAAACTTTTTCTCTCAGAACTGCGCCAAAACTTGTATTCTGGCTCAGAACAACGGGTTACATCGTTTTAGGTCGAAACTAGCAAGATTCACGAGCATCGATATTACAAGTCGTCGAAGAGTACACGAGAGAAAGGTGTAAACTTTTTCTCTCAGAACTGCGCGAAAACTTGTATTCCGGCTCGAAACAACGGGTTACATCGTTTTAGATCGAAACTAGCAAGATTCACAAGCATCGATTTTACACGTCGTCGAAGAGTACACGAGAGAAAGGTGTAAACGTTTTCTTTCAGAACTGCGCGAAAATTTGTATTCCGGCTCAAAAGAACGGGATACATCGTTTTAGATCGAAACTTGCAAGATTCACGAGCATCAATTTTACAAGTCGTCGAATAGTAGACGAGAAAAAGGTGTAAACTTTTTCTCTCAGAACTGCGCGAAAACTTCTATTCCAGCTCAAAACAACGGGATACATCGTTGTAGATCGAAACTAGCAAGATTCACGAGCATTGATTTTACAAGTCGTCGAAGAGTACACGAGAGAAAGATGTAAACTTTTTCTCTCAGAACTGCACGAAAACTTGTTTTCCGGCTCAAAATAACGGGATACATCGTTTTAGATCGAAACTAGCAAGATTCAATAGCATCAATTTTACAAGTTGTCGAAGAGTAGACGAGAGAAAGGTGTAAACGTTTTCTCTCAGAACTGCGCGAAAACTTCTATTCCGGCTCAAAACAACGGGATACATCGTTTTAGATCGAAACCAGCAAGATTCACGAGCATCGATTTTACAAGTCGTCGAAGAGTAGAAGAGAGAAAGGTGTAAACTTTTTCTCTCAGAACCTCGCGAAAACTTGTATTCCTGCTCAAAACAACGGGTTACATCGTTTTAGATCGAAACTTGCAAGATTCACGAGCATCAATTTTACAAGTCGTCGAAGAGTAGACGAGAGAAAGGTGTAAGCTTTTTCTCTCATAACTGCGCGAAAACTTGTATTCCGGCTCAAAACAATGGGATTCATCGATTTAGATCGAAACTAGCAAGATTCACGAGCATCGATTTTACAGGTCGTCGAAGAGTACACGAGAGAAAGGTGTAAACTTTTTCTCTCAGAACTGCGCGAAAACTTGTATTCCGGCTCAAAACAACGGGATACATCGTTTCAGGTCGAAACTAGCAAGATTCACGAACATCGATTTTACAAGTTGTCGAATATAGACGAGAAAAAGGTGTAAACTTTTTCTCTCAGAACTGCGCGAAAACTTGTATTCCGGCTGAAAACAACTGGATACGTCGTTTTAGATTGAAACTAGCAAGATTCACGAGCATCGATTTTACAAGTCGTCGAAGAGTAGATGAGAGAAAGGTGTAAACTTTTTCTCTCAGAACTGCGCGAAAACTTGTATTCCGGCTCAAAACAACGGGTTACATCGTTTTAGATTGAAACTAGCAAGATTCACGAGCATCGATATAACAAGTCGTCGAAGAGTAGACGATAGAAAGGTGTAAACGTTTTCTCTCAGAACTGCGCGAAAACTTGTATTCCGGCTCAAAACAACGGGATACATCGTTTTAGATCAAAATCAGCAAGATTCTCGAGCATCAATTTTACAAGTCGTCGAAGAGTAGACGAGAGAAAGGTGTAAACTTTTTCTCCCAGAACTGCACGAAAACTTGTATTCCGGCTCAAAACAACGGGATACGTCGTTTTAGATTGAAACTAGCAAGATTCACGAGCATCGATTTTACAAGTCGTCGAATAGTAGACGAGAGAAAGGTGTAAACTTTTTCTCTCAGAACTGCGCGAAAACTTGTATTCCGGCTCAAAACAACGGGATTCATCGTTTTAAACCAAATCTAGCAAGATTCACGAGCATGGATTTTACAAATCGTAGAAAAGTACACGAGAGAAAGGTGTAAACTTTTTCTCTCAGAACTGCGCGAAAACTTGTATTCCGGCTCAAAACAACGGCAAACATCGTTTTAGGTCGAAACTAGCAAGATTCACGAGCATCGATTTTACAAGTCGTCGAATATAGACGAGAGAAAGGTGTAAACTTTTTTCTCTCAGAACTGCGCGTAAACGTGTTTTCCGGCTCAAAACAACGGGTTACATCGTTTTAGATCGAAACTAGCAAGATTCACGAGCATCGATATTACAAGTCGTCGAAGAGTAAACGAGAGAAATGTGTAAACTTTTTCTCTCAGAACTGCGCGAAAACTTGTATTCCGGCTCAAAAGAACGGGATACATCGTTTTAGATCGAAACTTGCAAGGTTCACGAGCATCGATTTTACAAGTCGTCGAAGAGTAGACGAGAGAAAGGTGTAAACGTTTTCTCTCAGAACTGCACGAAAACTTGTATTCCGGCTCAAAACAACGGGATACATTGTTTTAGATCGAAAGTAGCAAGATTCACGAGCATCGATTTTACAAGTCTTCGAAGAGTAGACGAGAGAAAGGTGTAAACTTTTTCTCTCAGAACTGCGCGAAAACTTGTATTCCTGCTCAAAACAACGGGTTACATCGTTTTAGATCGAAACTAGCAAGATTCACGAGCATCGATATTACAAGTCGTCGAAGAGTAGACGATAGAAAGGTGTAAACGTTTTCTCTCAGAACTGCGCGAAAACTTGTATTCCGGCTCAAAACAACGGGATACATCGTTTTACATCAAAATCAGCAAGATTCACGAGCATCGATTTTACAAGTCGTCGAATAGTAGACGAGAGAAAGGTGTAAACTTTTTCTCTCAGAACTGCGCGAAAACTTGTATTCCGGCTCAAAACAACGGGATTCATCGTTTTAAATCAAATCTAGCAAGATTCACGAGCATGGATTTTACAAATCGTCGAAAAGTACACGAGAGAAAGGTGTAAACTTTTTCTCTCAGAACTGCGCGAAAACTTGTATTCCGGCTCAAAACAACGGCAAACATCGTTTTAGGTCAAAACTAGCAAGATTCACGAGCATCGATTTTACAAGTCGTCGAATATAGACGAGAGAAAGGTGTAAACTTTTTCTCTCAGAACTGCGCGTAAACGTGTTTTCCGGCTCAAAACAACGGGTTACATCGTTTTAGATCGAAACTAACAAGATTCACGAGCATCGATATTACAAGTCGTCGAAGAGTAGACGAGAGAAATGTGTAAACTTTTTCTCTCAGAACTGCGCGAAAACTTGTATTCCGGCTCAAAAGAACGGGATACATCGTTTTAGATCGAAACTTGCAAGGTTCACGAGCATCGATTTTACAAGTCGTCGAAGAGTAGACGAGAGAAAGGTGTAAACGTTTTCTCTCAGAACTGCACGAAAACTTGTATTCCGGCTCAAAACAACGGGATACATCGTTTTAGATCGAAACTAGCAAGATTCAATAGCATCGATTTTACAAGTCGTCGAAGAGTACACGAGAGAAAGGTGTAAACTTTTTCTCTCAGAACTGCGCCAAAACTTGTATTCTGGCTCAGAACAACGGGTTACATCGTTTTAGGTCGAAACTAGCAAGATTCACGAGCATCGATATTACAAGTCGTCGAAGAGTACACGAGAGAAAGGTGTAAACTTTTTCTCTCAGAACTGCGCGAAAACTTGTATTCCGGCTCGAAACAACGGGTTGCATCGTTTTAGATCGAAACTAGCAAGATTCAATAGCATCGATTTTACACGTCGTCGAAGAGTACACGAGAGAAAGATGTAAACTTTTTCTCTCAGAACTGCGCGAAAACTTGTGTTCTGGCTCAAAACAACGGGATACATCGTTTTAGATCGAAAGTAGCAAGATTCACGAGCATCGATTTTACAAGTCTTCGAAGAGTAGACGAGAGAAAGGTGTAAACTTTTTCTCTCAGAACTGCGCGAAAACTTGTATTCCGGCTCAAAACAACGGGATACGTCGTTTTATATTGAAACTAGCAAGATTCACGAGCATCGATTTTACAAGTCGTCGAAGAGAAGACGAGAGAAAGGTGTAAACTTTTTCTCTCAGAACTGCGCGAAAACTTGTATTCCGGCTCAAAACAACGGGTTACATCGTTTTACATCGAAACTAGCAAGATTCACGAGCATCGATACTACAAGTCGTCGAAGAGTAGACGAGAGAAAGGTGTAAACGTTTTCTCTCAGAACTGCACGAAAACTTGTATTCCGGCTCAAAACAACGGGATACATCGTTTTAGATTGAAACTAGCAAGATTCAATAGCATCGATTTTACAAGTCGTCGAAGAGTACACGAGAGAAAGGTGTAAACTTTTTCTCTCAGAACTGCGCCAAAACTTGTATTCTGGCTCAGAACAACGGGTTACATCGTTTTAGGTCGAAACTAGCAAGATTCACGAGCATCGATATTACAAGTCGTCGAAGAGTACACGAGAGAAAGGTGTAAACTTTTTCTCTCAGAACTGCGCGAAAACTTGTATTCCGGCTCGAAACAACGGGTTGCATCGTTTTAGATCGAAACTAGCAAGATTCACAAGCATCGATTTTACACGTCGTCGAAGAGTACACGAGAGAAAGGTGTAAACGTTTTCTTTCAGAACTGCGCGAAAACTTGTATTCCGGCTCAAAAGAACGGGATACATCGTTTTAGATCGAAACTTGCAAGATTCACGAGCATCAATTTTACAAGTCGTCGAATAGTAGACGAGAAAAAGGTGTAAACTTTTTCTCTCAGAACTGCGCGAAAACTTGTATTCCGGCTCAAAACAACGGGATACATCGTTTCAGGTCGAAACTAGCAAGATTCACGAACATCGATTTTACAAGTCGTCGAATATAGACGAGAAAAAGGTGTAAACTTTTTCTCTCAGAACTGCGCGAAAACTTGTATTCCGGCTCAAAACAACTGGATACGTCGTTTTAGATTGAAACTAGCAAGATTCACGAGCATCGATTTTACAAGTCGTCGAAGAGTAGACGAGAGAAAGGTGTAAACTTTTTCTCTCAGAACTGCGCGAAAACTTGTATTCCGGCTCAAAACAACGGGTTACATCGTTTTAGATTGAAACTAGCAAGATTCACGAGCATCGATATAACAAGTCGTCGAAGAGTAGACGATAGAAAGGTGTAAACGTTTTCTCTCAGAACTGCGCGAAAACTTGTATTCCGGCTCAAAACAACGGGATACATCGTTTTAGATCAAAATCAGCAAGATTCTCGAGCATCAATTTTACAAGTCGTCGAAGAGTAGACGAGAGAAAGGTGTAAACTTTTTCTCCCAGAACTGCGCGAAAACTTGTATTCCGGCTCAAAACAACGGGATACATCGTTTCAGGTCGAAACTAGCAAGATTCACGAACATCGATTTTACAAGTCGTCGAATATAGACGAGAAAAAGGTGTAAACTTTTTCTCTCAGAACTGCACGAAAACTTGTATTCCAGCTCAAAACAACGGGATACATCGTTTTAAATCGAAACTAGCAAGATTCAATAACATCGATTTTACAAGTCGTCGAAGAGTACACGAGAGAAAGGTGTAAACGTTTTCTCTCAGAACTGCGCGAAAACTTGTATTCCGGCTCAAAACAATGGGATACGTCGTTTTAGATCGAAACTAGCAAGATTCACGAGCATCGATTTTGCGAGTCGTCGAAGAGTAGACGAGAGAAAAGTGTAAACTTTTTCTCTCAGAACTGCGCGAAAACTTGTATTCCGGCTCAGAACAACGGGATACATCGTTTTAGATCGAAACTAGCAAGATTCACGAGCATCGATTTTGCAAGTCGTCGAAGAGTACACGAGAGAAAGGTGTAAACTTTTTCTCTCAGAACTGCGCGAAAACTTGTATTACGGCTCAAAAGAACGGGATACGTCGTGTTAGATTGAAACTAGCAAGATTCACGAGCATCGATTTTACAAGTCGTCGAAGAGTAGACGAGAGAAAGGTGTAAACGTTTTCTCTCAGAACTGCGCGAAAACTTGTATTCCGGCTCAAAACAACGGGATACATTGTTTTAGATCGAAAGTAGCAAGATTCACGAGCATCGATTTTACAAGTCTTCGAAGAGTAGACGAGAGAAAGGTGTAAACTTTTTCTCTCAGAACTGCGCGAAAACTTGTATTCCGGCTCAAAACAACGGGTTACATCGTTTTAGATCGAAACTAGCAAGATTCACGAGCATCGATATTACAAGTCGTCGAAGAGTAGACGATAGAAAGGTGTAAACGTTTTCTCTCAGAACTGCGCGAAAACTTGTATTCCGGCTCAAAACAACGGGATACATCGTTTTAGATCAAAATCAGCAAGATTCTCGAGCATCAATTTTACAAGTCGTCGAAGAGTAGACGAGAGAAAGGTGTAAACTTTTTCTCCCAGAACTGCACGAAAACTTGTATTCCGGCTCAAAACAACGGGATACGTCGTTTTAGATTGAAACTAGCAAGATTCACGAGCATCGATTTTACAAGTCGTCGAATAGTAGACGAGAGAAAGGTGTAAACTTTTTCTCTCAGAACTGCGCGAAAACTTGTATTCCGGCTCAAAACAACGGGATTCATCGTTTTAAATCAAATCTAGCAAGATTCACGAGCATGGATTTTACAAATCGTCGAAAAGTACACGAGAGAAAGGTGTAAACTTTTTCTCTCAGAACTGCGCGAAAACTTGTATTCCGGCTAAAAACAACGGCAAACATCGTTTTAGGTCAAAACTAGCAAGATTCACGAGCATCGATTTTACAAGTCGTCGAATATAGACGAGAGAAAGGTGTAAACTTTTTCTCTCAGAACTGCGCGTAAACGTGTTTTCCGGCTCAAAACAACGGGTTACATCGTTTTAGATCGAAACTAGCAAGATTCACGAGCATCGATATTACAAGTCGTCGAAGAGTAGACGAGAGAAATGTGTAAACTTTTTCTCTCAGAACTGCGCGAAAACTTGTATTCCGGCTCAAAAGAACGGGATACATCGTTTTAGATCGAAACTTGCAAGGTTCACGAGCATCGATTTTACAAGTCGTCGAAGAGTAGACGAGAGAAAAGTGTAAACGTTTTCTCTCAGAACTGCACGAAAACTTGTATTCCGGCTCAAAACAACGGGATACATCGTTTTAGATCGAAACTAGCAAGATTCAATAGCATCGATTTTACAAGTCGTCGAAGAGTACACGAGAGAAAGGTGTAAACTTTTTCTCTCAGAACTGCGCCAAAACTTGTATTCTGGCTCAGAACAACGGGTTACATCGTTTTAGGTCGAAACTAGCAAGATTCACGAGCATCGATATTACAAGTCGTCGAAGAGTACACGAGAGAAAGGTGTAAACTTTTTCTCTCAGAACTGCGCGAAAACTTGTATTCCGGCTCGAAACAACGGGTTACATCGTTTTAGATCGAAACTAGCAAGATTCACGAGCATTGATTTTACAAGTCGTCGAAGAGTACACGAGAGAAAGATGTAAACTTTTTCTCTCAGAACTGCACGAAAACTTGTTTTCCGGCTCAAAATAACGGGATACATCGTTTTAGATTGAAACTAGCAAGATTCAATAGCATCGATTTTACAAGTTGTCGAAGAGTAGACGAGAGAAAGGTGTAAACGTTTTCTCTCAGAACTGCGCGAAAACTTCTATTCCGGCTCAAAACAACGGGATACATCGTTTTAGATCGAAACCAGCAAGATTCACGAGCATCGATTTTACAAGTCGTCGAAGAGTAGAAGAGAGAAAGGTGTAAACTTTTTCTCTCAGAACCTCGCGAAAACTTGTATTCCTGCTCAAAACAACGGGTTACATCGTTTTAGATCGAAACTTGCAAGATTCACGAGCATCAATTTTACAAGTCGTCGAAGAGTAGACGAGAGAAAGGTGTAAGCTTTTTCTCTCAGAACTGCGCGAAAACTTGTATTCCGGCTCAAAACAATGGGATTCATCGATTTAGGTCGAAACTAGCAAGATTCACGAGCATCGATTTTACAGGTCGTCGAAGAGTACACGAGAGAAAGGTGTAAACTTTTTCTCTCAGAACTGCACGAAAACTTGTTTTCCGGCTCAAAATAACGGGATACATCGTTTTAGATTGAAACTAGCAAGATTCAATAGCATCGATTTTACAAGTTGTCGAAGAGTAGACGAGAGAAAGGTGTAAACGTTTTCTCTCAGAACTGCGCGAAAACTTCTATTCCGGCTCAAAACAACGGGATACATCGTTTTAGATCGAAACCAGCAAGATTCACGAGCATCGATTTTACAAGTCGTCGAAGAGTAGAAGAGAGAAAGGTGTAAACTTTTTCTCTCAGAACCTCGCGAAAACTTGTATTCCTGCTCAAAACAACGGGTTACATCGTTTTAGATCGAAACTTGCAAGATTCACGAGCATCAATTTTACAAGTCGTCTAAGAGTAGACGAGAGAAAGGTGTAAGCTTTTTCTCTCAGAACTGCGCGAAAACTTGTATTCCGGCTCAAAACAATGGGATTCATCGATTTAGATCGAAACTAGCAAGATTCACGAGCATCGATTTTACAGGTCGTCGAAGAGTACACGAGAGAAAGGTGTAAACTTTTTCTCTCAGAACTGCGCGAAAACTTGTATTCCGGCTCAAAACAACGGGATACATCGTTTCAGGTCGAAACTAGCAAGATTCACGAACATCGATTTTACAAGTCGTCGAATATAGACGAGAAAAAGGTGTAAACTTTTTCTCTCAGAACTGCACGAAAACTTGTATTCCAGCTCAAAACAACGGGATACATCGTTTTAGATCGAAACTAGCAAGATTCAATAACATCGATTTTACAAGTCGTCGAAGAGTACACGAGAGAAAGGTGTAAACGTTTTCTCTCAGAACTGCGCGAAAACTTGTATTCCGGCTCAAAACAATGGGATACGTCGTTTTAGATCGAAACTAGCAAGATTCACGAGCATCGATTTTGCGAGTCGTCGAAGAGTAGACGAGAGAAAAGTGTAAACTTTTTCTCTCAGAACTGCGCGAAAACTTGTATTCCGGCTCAGAACAACGGGATACATCGTTTTAGATCGAAACTAGCAAGATTCACGAGCATCGATTTTGCAAGTCGTCGAAGAGTACACGAGAGAAAGGTGTAAACTTTTTCTCTCAGAACTGCGCGAAAACTTGTATTACGGCTCAAAACAACGGGATACGTCGTTTTAGATTGAAACTAGCAAGATTCACGAGCATCGATTTTACAAGTCGTCGAAGAGAAGACGAGAGAAAGGTGTAAACTTTTTCTCTCAGAACTGCGCGAAAACTTGTATTCCGGCTCAAAACAACGGGTTACATCGTTTTAGATTGAAACTAGCAAGATTCACGAGCATCGATACTACAAGTCGTCGAAGAGTAGACGAGAGAAATGTGTAACTTGTTCTGTCAGAAGTGCGCGAAAACTTGTATTCCGGATCAAGACAACGGGATACATCGTTTTAGATCGAATCTAGCAAGATTCAACTGCATCGATTTCACAAGTCTTCGAAGAGTAGACGAGAGAAAGGTGTAAACTTTTTCTCTCAGAACTGCGCGAAAACTTGTATTCCGGCTCAGAACAACGGGATACATCGTTTTAGATCGAAACTAGCAAGATACACGAGCATCGATTTTACAAGTCGTCGAAGAGTACACGAGAGAAAGGTGGATACTTTTTCTCTCAGAACTGCGCGAAAACTTGTATTCCGGCTCAAAACAACGGGTTACATCGTTTTAGATCGAAACTTGCAAGATTCACGAGCATCGATTTTACAAGTCGTCGAAGAGTAGACGAGAGAAAGGTGTAAACTTTTTCTCTCAGAACTGCACGAAAACTTGTATTCCGGCTCAAAACAACGGGATACGTCGTTTTAGATTGAAACTAGCAAGATTCACGAGCATCGATTTTACAAGTCGTCGAATAGTAGACGAGAGAAAGGTGTAAACGTTTTCTCTCAGAACTGCGCGAAAACTTGTATTCCGGCTCAAAACAACGGGATACATCGTTTTAGATCAAAATCAGCAAGATTCTCGAGCATCAATTTTACAAGTCGTCGAAGAGTAGACGAGAGAAAGGTGTAAACTTTTTCTCCCAGAACTGCACGAAAACTTGTATTCCGGCTCAAAACAACGGGATACGTCGTTTTAGATTGAAACTAGCAAGATTCACGAGCATCGATTTTACAAGTCGTCGAATAGTAGACGAGAGAAAGGTGTAAACTTTTTCTCTCAGAACTGCGCGAAAACTTGTATTCCGGCTCAAAACAACGGGATTCATCGTTTTAAATCAAATCTAGCAAGATTCACGAGCATGGATTTTACAAATCGTCGAAAAGTACACGAGAGAAAGGTGTAAACTTTTTCTCTCAGAACTGCGCGAAAACTTGTATTCCGGCTCAAAACAACGGCAAACATCGTTTTAGGTCGAAACTAGCAAGATTCACGAGCATCGATTTTACAAGTCGTCGAATATAGACGAGAGAAAGGTGTAAACTTTTTCTCTCAGAACTGCGCGTAAACGTGTTTTCCGGCTCAAAACAACGGGTTACATCGTTTTAGATCGAAACTAGCAAGATTCACGAGCATCGATATTACAAGTCGTCGAAGAGTAGACGAGAGAAATGTGTAAACTTTTTCTCTCAGAACTGCGCGAAAACTTGTATTCCGGCTCAAAAGAACGGGATACATCGTTTTAGATCGAAACTTGCAAGGTTCACGAGCATCGATTTTACAAGTCGTCGAAGAGTAGACGAGAGAAAGGTGTAAACGTTTTCTCAGAACTGCACGAAAACTTGTATTCCGGCTCAAAACAACGGGATACATCGGTTTAGATCGAAACTAGCAAGATTCAATAGCATCGATTTTACAAGTCGTCGAAGAGTACACGAGAGAAAGGTGTAAACTTTTTCTCTCAGAACTGCGCCAAAACTTGTATTCTGGCTCAGAACAACGGGTTACATCGTTTTAGGTCGAAACTAGCAAGATTCACGAGCATCGATATTACAAGTCGTCGAAGAGTACACGAGAGAAAGGTGTAAACTTTTTCTCTCAGAACTGCGCGAAAACTTGTATTCCGGCTCGAAACAACGGGTTACATCGTTTTAGATCGAAACTAGCAAGATTCACAAGCATCGATTTTACACGTCGTCGAAGAGTACACGAGAGAAAGGTGTAAACGTTTTCTTTCAGAACTGCGCGAAAACTTGTATTCCGGCTCAAAAGAACGGGATACATCGTTTTAGATCGAAACTTGCAAGATTCACGAGCATCAATTTTACAAGTCGTCGAATAGTAGACGAGAAAAAGGTGTAAACTTTTTCTCTCAGAACTGCGCGAAAACTTCTATTCCAGCTCAAAACAACGGGATACATCGTTGTAGATCGAAACTAGCAAGATTCACGAGCATTGATTTTACAAGTCGTCGAAGAGTACACGAGAGAAAGATGTAAACTTTTTCTCTCAGAACTGCACGAAAACTTGTTTTCCGGCTCAAAATAACGGGATACATCGTTTTAGATCGAAACTAGCAAGATTCAATAGCATCGATTTTACAAGTTGTCGAAGAGTAGACGAGAGAAAGGTGTAAACGTTTTCTCTCAGAACTGCGCGAAAACTTCTATTCCGGCTCAAAACAACGGGATACATCGTTTTAGATCGAAACCAGCAAGATTCACGAGCATCGATTTTACAAGTCGTCGAAGAGTAGAAGAGAGAAAGGTGTAAACTTTTTCTCTCAGAACCTCGCGAAAACTTGTATTCCTGCTCAAAACAACGGGTTACATCGTTTTAGATCGAAACTTGCAAGATTCACGAGCATCAATTTTACAAGTCGTCGAAGAGTAGACGAGAGAAAGGTGTAAGCTTTTTCTCTCATAACTGCGCGAAAACTTGTATTCCGGCTCAAAACAATGGGATTCATCGATTTAGATCGAAACTAGCAAGATTCACGAGCATCGATTTTACAGGTCGTCGAAGAGTACACGAGAGAAAGGTGTAAACTTTTTCTCTCAGAACTGCGCGAAAACTTGTATTCCGGCTCAAAACAACGGGATACATCGTTTCAGGTCGAAACTAGCAAGATTCACGAACATCGATTTTACAAGTCGTCGAATATAGACGAGAAAAAGGTGTAAACTTTTTCTCTCAGAACTGCGCGAAAACTTGTATTCCGGCTGAAAACAACTGGATACGTCGTTTTAGATTGAAACTAGCAAGATTCACGAGCATCGATTTTACAAGTCGTCGAAGAGTAGATGAGAGAAAGGTGTAAACTTTTTCTCTCAGAACTGCGCGAAAACTTGTATTCCGGCTCAAAACAACGGGTTACATCGTTTTAGATTGAAACTAGCAAGATTCACGAGCATCGATATAACAAGTCGTCGAAGAGTAGACGATAGAAAGGTGTAAACGTTTTCTCTCAGAACTGCGCGAAAACTTGTATTCCGGCTCAAAACAACGGGATACATCGTTTTAGATCAAAATCAGCAAGATTCTCGAGCATCAATTTTACAAGTCGTCGAAGAGTAGACGAGAGAAAGGTGTAAACTTTTTCTCTCAGAACTGCGCGAAAACTTGTATTCCGGCTCAAAACAACGGGATTCATCGTTTTAAATCAAATCTAGCAAGATTCACGAGCATGGATTTTACAAATCGTCGAAAAGTACACGAGAGAAAGGTGTAAACTTTTTCTCTCAGAACTGCGCGAAAACTTGTATTCCGGCTCAAAACAACGGCAAACATCGTTTTAGGTCGAAACTAGCAAGATTCACGAGCATCGATTTTACAAGTCGTCGAATATAGACGAGAGAAAGGTGTAAACTTTTTCTCTCAGAACTGCGCGTAAACGTGTTTTCCGGCTCAAAACAACGGGTTACATCGTTTTAGATCGAAACTAGCAAGATTCACGAGCATCGATATTACAAGTCGTCGAAGAGTAGACGAGAGAAAGGTGTAAACGTTTTCTCAGAACTGCACGAAAACTTGTATTCCGGCTCAAAACAACGGGATACATCGTTTTAGATCGAAACTAGCAAGATTCAATAGCATCGATTTTACAAGTCGTCGAAGAGTACACGAGAGAAAGGTGTAAACTTTTTCTCTCAGAACTGCGCCAAAACTTGTATTCTGGCTCAGAACAACGGGTTACATCGTTTTAGGTCGAAACTAGCAAGATTCACGAGCATCGATATTACAAGTCGTCGAAGAGTACACGAGAGAAAGGTGTAAACTTTTTCTCTCAGAACTGCGCGAAAACTTGTATTCCGGCTCGAAACAACGGGTTACATCGTTTTAGATCGAAACTAGCAAGATTCACAAGCATCGATTTTACACGTCGTCGAAGAGTACACGAGAGAAAGGTGTAAACGTTTTCTTTCAGAACTGCGCGAAAACTTGTATTCCGGCTCAAAAGAACGGGATACATCGTTTTAGATCGAAACTTGCAAGATTCACGAGCATCAATTTTACAAGTCGTCGAATAGTAGACGAGAAAAAGGTGTAAACTTTTTCTCTCAGAACTGCGCGAAAACTTCTATTCCAGCTCAAAACAACGGGATACATCGTTGTAGATCGAAACTAGCAAGATTCACGAGCATTGATTTTACAAGTCGTCGAAGAGTACACGAGAGAAAGATGTAAACTTTTTCTCTCAGAACTGCACGAAAACTTGTTTTCCGGCTCAAAATAACGGGATACATCGTTTTAGATCGAAACTAGCAAGATTCAATAGCATCGATTTTACAAGTTGTCGAAGAGTAGACGAGAGAAAGGTGTAAACGTTTTCTCTCAGAACTGCGCGAAAACTTCTATTCCGGCTCAAAACAACGGGATACATCGTTTTAGATCGAAACCAGCAAGATTCACGAGCATCGATTTTACAAGTCGTCGAAGAGTAGAAGAGAGAAAGGTGTAAACTTTTTCTCTCAGAACCTCGCGAAAACTTGTATTCCTGCTCAAAACAACGGGTTACATCGTTTTAGATCGAAACTTGCAAGATTCACGAGCATCAATTTTACAAGTCGTCGAAGAGTAGACGAGAGAAAGGTGTAAGCTTTTTCTCTCATAACTGCGCGAAAACTTGTATTCCGGCTCAAAACAATGGGATTCATCGATTTAGATCGAAACTAGCAAGATTCACGAGCATCGATTTTACAGGTCGTCGAAGAGTACACGAGAGAAAGGTGTAAACTTTTTCTCTCAGAACTGCGCGAAAACTTGTATTCCGGCTCAAAACAACGGGATACATCGTTTCAGGTCGAAACTAGCAAGATTCACGAACATCGATTTTACAAGTCGTCGAATATAGACGAGAAAAAGGTGTAAACTTTTTCTCTCAGAACTGCGCGAAAACTTGTATTCCGGCTGAAAACAACTGGATACGTCGTTTTAGATTGAAACTAGCAAGATTCACGAGCATCGATTTTACAAGTCGTCGAAGAGTAGATGAGAGAAAGGTGTAAACTTTTTCTCTCAGAACTGCGCGAAAACTTGTATTCCGGCTCAAAACAACGGGTTACATCGTTTTAGATTGAAACTAGCAAGATTCACGAGCATCGATATAACAAGTCGTCGAAGAGTAGACGATAGAAAGGTGTAAACGTTTTCTCTCAGAACTGCGCGAAAACTTGTATTCCGGCTCAAAACAACGGGATACATCGTTTTAGATCAAAATCAGCAAGATTCTCGAGCATCAATTTTACAAGTCGTCGAAGAGTAGACGAGAGAAAGGTGTAAACTTTTTCTCCCAGAACTGCACGAAAACTTGTATTCCGGCTCAAAACAACGGGATACGTCGTTTTAGATTGAAACTAGCAAGATTCACGAGCATCGATTTTACAAGTCGTCGAATAGTAGACGAGAGAAAGGTGTAAACTTTTTCTCTCAGAACTGCGCGAAAACTTGTATTCCGGCTCAAAACAACGGGATTCATCGTTTTAAACCAAATCTAGCAAGATTCACGAGCATGGATTTTACAAATCGTCGAAAAGTACACGAGAGAAAGGTGTAAACTTTTTCTCTCAGAACTGCGCGAAAACTTGTATTCCGGCTCAAAACAACGGCAAACATCGTTTTAGGTCGAAACTAGCAAGATTCACGAGCATCGATTTTACAAGTCGTCGAATAGAGACGAGAGAAAGGTGTAAACTTTTTTCTCTCAGAACTGCGCGTAAACGTGTTTTCCGGCTCAAAACAACGGGTTACATCGTTTTAGATCGAAACTAGCAAGATTCACGAGCATTGATTTTACAAGTCGTCGAAGAGTACACGAGAGAAAGATGTAAACTTTTTCTCTCAGAACTGCACGAAAACTTGTTTTCCGGCTCAAAATAACGGGATACATCGTTTTAGATTGAAACTAGCAAGATTCAATAGCATCGATTTTACAAGTTGTCGAAGAGTAGACGAGAGAAAGGTGTAAACGTTTTCTCTCAGAACTGCGCGAAAACTTCTATTCCGGCTCAAAACAACGGGATACATCGTTTTAGATCGAAACCAGCAAGATTCACGAGCATCGATTTTACAAGTCGTCGAAGAGTAGAAGAGAGAAAGGTGTAAACTTTTTCTCTCAGAACCTCGCGAAAACTTGTATTCCTGCTCAAAACAACGGGTTACATCGTTTTAGATCGAAACTTGCAAGATTCACGAGCATCAATTTTACAAGTCGTCGAAGAGTAGACGAGAGAAAGGTGTAAGCTTTTTCTCTCAGAACTGCGCGAAAACTTGTATTCCGGCTCAAAACAATGGGATTCATCGATTTAGGTCGAAACTAGCAAGATTCACGAGCATCGATTTTACAGGTCGTCGAAGAGTACACGAGAGAAAGGTGTAAACTTTTTCTCTCAGAACTGCACGAAAACTTGTTTTCCGGCTCAAAATAACGGGATACATCGTTTTAGATTGAAACTAGCAAGATTCAATAGCATCGATTTTACAAGTTGTCGAAGAGTAGACGAGAGAAAGGTGTAAACGTTTTCTCTCAGAACTGCGCGAAAACTTCTATTCCGGCTCAAAACAACGGGATACATCGTTTTAGATCGAAACCAGCAAGATTCACGAGCATCGATTTTACAAGTCGTCGAAGAGTAGAAGAGAGAAAGGTGTAAACTTTTTCTCTCAGAACCTCGCGAAAACTTGTATTCCTGCTCAAAACAACGGGTTACATCGTTTTAGATCGAAACTTGCAAGATTCACGAGCATCAATTTTACAAGTCGTCTAAGAGTAGACGAGAGAAAGGTGTAAGCTTTTTCTCTCAGAACTGCGCGAAAACTTGTATTCCGGCTCAAAACAATGGGATTCATCGATTTAGATCGAAACTAGCAAGATTCACGAGCATCGATTTTACAGGTCGTCGAAGAGTACACGAGAGAAAGGTGTAAACTTTTTCTCTCAGAACTGCGCGAAAACTTGTATTCCGGCTCAAAACAACGGGATACATCGTTTCAGGTCGAAACTAGCAAGATTCACGAACATCGATTTTACAAGTCGTCGAATATAGACGAGAAAAAGGTGTAAACTTTTTCTCTCAGAACTGCACGAAAACTTGTATTCCAGCTCAAAACAACGGGATACATCGTTTTAGATCGAAACTAGCAAGATTCAATAACATCGATTTTACAAGTCGTCGAAGAGTACACGAGAGAAAGGTGTAAACGTTTTCTCTCAGAACTGCGCGAAAACTTGTATTCCGGCTCAAAACAATGGGATACGTCGTTTTAGATCGAAACTAGCAAGATTCACGAGCATCGATTTTGCGAGTCGTCGAAGAGTAGACGAGAGAAAAGTGTAAACTTTTTCTCTCAGAACTGCGCGAAAACTTGTATTCCGGCTCAGAACAACGGGATACATCGTTTTAGATCGAAACTAGCAAGATTCACGAGCATCGATTTTGCAAGTCGTCGAAGAGTACACGAGAGAAAGGTGTAAACTTTTTCTCTCAGAACTGCGCGAAAACTTGTATTACGGCTCAAAACAACGGGATACGTCGTTTTAGATTGAAACTAGCAAGATTCACGAGCATCGATTTTACAAGTCGTCGAAGAGAAGACGAGAGAAAGGTGTAAACTTTTTCTCTCAGAACTGCGCGAAAACTTGTATTCCGGCTCAAAACAACGGGTTACATCGTTTTAGATTGAAACTAGCAAGATTCACGAGCATCGATACTACAAGTCGTCGAAGAGTAGACGAGAGAAATGTGTAACTTGTTCTGTCAGAAGTGCGCGAAAACTTGTATTCCGGATCAAGACAACGGGATACATCGTTTTAGATCGAATCTAGCAAGATTCAACTGCATCGATTTCACAAGTCTTCGAAGAGTAGACGAGAGAAAGGTGTAAACTTTTTCTCTCAGAACTGCGCGAAAACTTGTATTCCGGCTCAGAACAACGGGATACATCGTTTTAGATCGAAACTAGCAAGATACACGAGCATCGATTTTACAAGTCGTCGAAGAGTACACGAGAGAAAGGTGGATACTTTTTCTCTCAGAACTGCGCGAAAACTTGTATTCCGGCTCAAAACAACGGGTTACATCGTTTTAGATCGAAACTTGCAAGATTCACGAGCATCGATTTTACAAGTCGTCGAAGAGTAGACGAGAGAAAGGTGTAAACTTTTTCTCTCAGAACTGCACGAAAACTTGTATTCCGGCTCAAAACAACGGGATACGTCGTTTTAGATTGAAACTAGCAAGATTCACGAGCATCGATTTTACAAGTCGTCGAATAGTAGACGAGAGAAAGGTGTAAACGTTTTCTCTCAGAACTGCGCGAAAACTTGTATTCCGGCTCAAAACAACGGGATACATCGTTTTAGATCAAAATCAGCAAGATTCTCGAGCATCAATTTTACAAGTCGTCGAAGAGTAGACGAGAGAAAGGTGTAAACTTTTTCTCCCAGAACTGCACGAAAACTTGTATTCCGGCTCAAAACAACGGGATACGTCGTTTTAGATTGAAACTAGCAAGATTCACGAGCATCGATTTTACAAGTCGTCGAATAGTAGACGAGAGAAAGGTGTAAACTTTTTCTCTCAGAACTGCGCGAAAACTTGTATTCCGGCTCAAAACAACGGGATTCATCGTTTTAAATCAAATCTAGCAAGATTCACGAGCATGGATTTTACAAATCGTCGAAAAGTACACGAGAGAAAGGTGTAAACTTTTTCTCTCAGAACTGCGCGAAAACTTGTATTCCGGCTCAAAACAACGGCAAACATCGTTTTAGGTCGAAACTAGCAAGATTCACGAGCATCGATTTTACAAGTCGTCGAATATAGACGAGAGAAAGGTGTAAACTTTTTCTCTCAGAACTGCGCGTAAACGTGTTTTCCGGCTCAAAACAACGGGTTACATCGTTTTAGATCGAAACTAGCAAGATTCACGAGCATCGATATTACAAGTCGTCGAAGAGTAGACGAGAGAAATGTGTAAACTTTTTCTCTCAGAACTGCGCGAAAACTTGTATTCCGGCTCAAAAGAACGGGATACATCGTTTTAGATCGAAACTTGCAAGGTTCACGAGCATCGATTTTACAAGTCGTCGAAGAGTAGACGAGAGAAAGGTGTAAACGTTTTCTCAGAACTGCACGAAAACTTGTATTCCGGCTCAAAACAACGGGATACATCGGTTTAGATCGAAACTAGCAAGATTCAATAGCATCGATTTTACAAGTCGTCGAAGAGTACACGAGAGAAAGGTGTAAACTTTTTCTCTCAGAACTGCGCCAAAACTTGTATTCTGGCTCAGAACAACGGGTTACATCGTTTTAGGTCGAAACTAGCAAGATTCACGAGCATCGATATTACAAGTCGTCGAAGAGTACACGAGAGAAAGGTGTAAACTTTTTCTCTCAGAACTGCGCGAAAACTTGTATTCCGGCTCGAAACAACGGGTTACATCGTTTTAGATCGAAACTAGCAAGATTCACAAGCATCGATTTTACACGTCGTCGAAGAGTACACGAGAGAAAGGTGTAAACGTTTTCTTTCAGAACTGCGCGAAAACTTGTATTCCGGCTCAAAAGAACGGGATACATCGTTTTAGATCGAAACTTGCAAGATTCACGAGCATCAATTTTACAAGTCGTCGAATAGTAGACGAGAAAAAGGTGTAAACTTTTTCTCTCAGAACTGCGCGAAAACTTCTATTCCAGCTCAAAACAACGGGATACATCGTTGTAGATCGAAACTAGCAAGATTCACGAGCATTGATTTTACAAGTCGTCGAAGAGTACACGAGAGAAAGATGTAAACTTTTTCTCTCAGAACTGCACGAAAACTTGTTTTCCGGCTCAAAATAACGGGATACATCGTTTTAGATCGAAACTAGCAAGATTCAATAGCATCGATTTTACAAGTTGTCGAAGAGTAGACGAGAGAAAGGTGTAAACGTTTTCTCTCAGAACTGCGCGAAAACTTCTATTCCGGCTCAAAACAACGGGATACATCGTTTTAGATCGAAACCAGCAAGATTCACGAGCATCGATTTTACAAGTCGTCGAAGAGTAGAAGAGAGAAAGGTGTAAACTTTTTCTCTCAGAACCTCGCGAAAACTTGTATTCCTGCTCAAAACAACGGGTTACATCGTTTTAGATCGAAACTTGCAAGATTCACGAGCATCAATTTTACAAGTCGTCGAAGAGTAGACGAGAGAAAGGTGTAAGCTTTTTCTCTCATAACTGCGCGAAAACTTGTATTCCGGCTCAAAACAATGGGATTCATCGATTTAGATCGAAACTAGCAAGATTCACGAGCATCGATTTTACAGGTCGTCGAAGAGTACACGAGAGAAAGGTGTAAACTTTTTCTCTCAGAACTGCGCGAAAACTTGTATTCCGGCTCAAAACAACGGGATACATCGTTTCAGGTCGAAACTAGCAAGATTCACGAACATCGATTTTACAAGTCGTCGAATATAGACGAGAAAAAGGTGTAAACTTTTTCTCTCAGAACTGCGCGAAAACTTGTATTCCGGCTGAAAACAACTGGATACGTCGTTTTAGATTGAAACTAGCAAGATTCACGAGCATCGATTTTACAAGTCGTCGAAGAGTAGATGAGAGAAAGGTGTAAACTTTTTCTCTCAGAACTGCGCGAAAACTTGTATTCCGGCTCAAAACAACGGGTTACATCGTTTTAGATTGAAACTAGCAAGATTCACGAGCATCGATATAACAAGTCGTCGAAGAGTAGACGATAGAAAGGTGTAAACGTTTTCTCTCAGAACTGCGCGAAAACTTGTATTCCGGCTCAAAACAACGGGATACATCGTTTTAGATCAAAATCAGCAAGATTCTCGAGCATCAATTTTACAAGTCGTCGAAGAGTAGACGAGAGAAAGGTGTAAACTTTTTCTCTCAGAACTGCGCGAAAACTTGTATTCCGGCTCAAAACAACGGGATTCATCGTTTTAAATCAAATCTAGCAAGATTCACGAGCATGGATTTTACAAATCGTCGAAAAGTACACGAGAGAAAGGTGTAAACTTTTTCTCTCAGAACTGCGCGAAAACTTGTATTCCGGCTCAAAACAACGGCAAACATCGTTTTAGGTCGAAACTAGCAAGATTCACGAGCATCGATTTTACAAGTCGTCGAATATAGACGAGAGAAAGGTGTAAACTTTTTCTCTCAGAACTGCGCGTAAACGTGTTTTCCGGCTCAAAACAACGGGTTACATCGTTTTAGATCGAAACTAGCAAGATTCACGAGCATCGATATTACAAGTCGTCGAAGAGTAGACGAGAGAAAGGTGTAAACGTTTTCTCAGAACTGCACGAAAACTTGTATTCCGGCTCAAAACAACGGGATACATCGTTTTAGATCGAAACTAGCAAGATTCAATAGCATCGATTTTACAAGTCGTCGAAGAGTACACGAGAGAAAGGTGTAAACTTTTTCTCTCAGAACTGCGCCAAAACTTGTATTCTGGCTCAGAACAACGGGTTACATCGTTTTAGGTCGAAACTAGCAAGATTCACGAGCATCGATATTACAAGTCGTCGAAGAGTACACGAGAGAAAGGTGTAAACTTTTTCTCTCAGAACTGCGCGAAAACTTGTATTCCGGCTCGAAACAACGGGTTACATCGTTTTAGATCGAAACTAGCAAGATTCACAAGCATCGATTTTACACGTCGTCGAAGAGTACACGAGAGAAAGGTGTAAACGTTTTCTTTCAGAACTGCGCGAAAACTTGTATTCCGGCTCAAAAGAACGGGATACATCGTTTTAGATCGAAACTTGCAAGATTCACGAGCATCAATTTTACAAGTCGTCGAATAGTAGACGAGAAAAAGGTGTAAACTTTTTCTCTCAGAACTGCGCGAAAACTTCTATTCCAGCTCAAAACAACGGGATACATCGTTGTAGATCGAAACTAGCAAGATTCACGAGCATTGATTTTACAAGTCGTCGAAGAGTACACGAGAGAAAGATGTAAACTTTTTCTCTCAGAACTGCACGAAAACTTGTTTTCCGGCTCAAAATAACGGGATACATCGTTTTAGATCGAAACTAGCAAGATTCAATAGCATCGATTTTACAAGTTGTCGAAGAGTAGACGAGAGAAAGGTGTAAACGTTTTCTCTCAGAACTGCGCGAAAACTTCTATTCCGGCTCAAAACAACGGGATACATCGTTTTAGATCGAAACCAGCAAGATTCACGAGCATCGATTTTACAAGTCGTCGAAGAGTAGAAGAGAGAAAGGTGTAAACTTTTTCTCTCAGAACCTCGCGAAAACTTGTATTCCTGCTCAAAACAACGGGTTACATCGTTTTAGATCGAAACTTGCAAGATTCACGAGCATCAATTTTACAAGTCGTCGAAGAGTAGACGAGAGAAAGGTGTAAGCTTTTTCTCTCATAACTGCGCGAAAACTTGTATTCCGGCTCAAAACAATGGGATTCATCGATTTAGATCGAAACTAGCAAGATTCACGAGCATCGATTTTACAGGTCGTCGAAGAGTACACGAGAGAAAGGTGTAAACTTTTTCTCTCAGAACTGCGCGAAAACTTGTATTCCGGCTCAAAACAACGGGATACATCGTTTCAGGTCGAAACTAGCAAGATTCACGAACATCGATTTTACAAGTCGTCGAATATAGACGAGAAAAAGGTGTAAACTTTTTCTCTCAGAACTGCGCGAAAACTTGTATTCCGGCTGAAAACAACTGGATACGTCGTTTTAGATTGAAACTAGCAAGATTCACGAGCATCGATTTTACAAGTCGTCGAAGAGTAGATGAGAGAAAGGTGTAAACTTTTTCTCTCAGAACTGCGCGAAAACTTGTATTCCGGCTCAAAACAACGGGTTACATCGTTTTAGATTGAAACTAGCAAGATTCACGAGCATCGATATAACAAGTCGTCGAAGAGTAGACGATAGAAAGGTGTAAACGTTTTCTCTCAGAACTGCGCGAAAACTTGTATTCCGGCTCAAAACAACGGGATACATCGTTTTAGATCAAAATCAGCAAGATTCTCGAGCATCAATTTTACAAGTCGTCGAAGAGTAGACGAGAGAAAGGTGTAAACTTTTTCTCCCAGAACTGCACGAAAACTTGTATTCCGGCTCAAAACAACGGGATACGTCGTTTTAGATTGAAACTAGCAAGATTCACGAGCATCGATTTTACAAGTCGTCGAATAGTAGACGAGAGAAAGGTGTAAACTTTTTCTCTCAGAACTGCGCGAAAACTTGTATTCCGGCTCAAAACAACGGGATTCATCGTTTTAAACCAAATCTAGCAAGATTCACGAGCATGGATTTTACAAATCGTCGAAAAGTACACGAGAGAAAGGTGTAAACTTTTTCTCTCAGAACTGCGCGAAAACTTGTATTCCGGCTCAAAACAACGGCAAACATCGTTTTAGGTCGAAACTAGCAAGATTCACGAGCATCGATTTTACAAGTCGTCGAATAGAGACGAGAGAAAGGTGTAAACTTTTTTCTCTCAGAACTGCGCGTAAACGTGTTTTCCGGCTCAAAACAACGGGTTACATCGTTTTAGATCGAAACTAGCAAGATTCACGAGCATCGATATTACAAGTCGTCGAAGAGTAAACGAGAGAAATGTGTAAACTTTTTCTCTCAGAACTGCGCGAAAACTTGTATTCCGGCTCAAAAGAACGGGATACATCGTTTTAGATCGAAACTTGCAAGGTTCACGAGCATCGATTTTACAAGTCGTCGAAGAGTAGACGAGAGAAAGGTGTAAACGTTTTCTCTCAGAACTGCACGAAAACTTGTATTCCGGCTCAAAACAACGGGATACATTGTTTTAGATCGAAAGTAGCAAGATTCACGAGCATCGATTTTACAAGTCTTCGAAGAGTAGACGAGAGAAAGGTGTAAACTTTTTCTCTCAGAACTGCGCGAAAACTTGTATTCCGGCTCAAAACAACGGGTTACATCGTTTTAGATCGAAACTAGCAAGATTCACGAGCATCGATATTACAAGTCGTCGAAGAGTAGACGATAGAAAGGTGTAAACGTTTTCTCTCAGAACTGCGCGAAAACTTGTATTCCGGCTCAAAACAACGGGATACATCGTTTTACATCAAAATCAGCAAGATTCTCGAGCATCAATTTTACAAGTCGTCGAAGAGTAGACGAGAGAAAGGTGTAAACTTTTTCTCCCAGAACTGCACGAAAACTTGTATTCCGGCTCAAAACAACGGGATACGGCGTTTTAGATTGAAACTAGCAAGATTCACGAGCATCGATTTTACAAGTCGTCGAATAGTAGACGAGAGAAAGGTGTAAACTTTTTCTCTCAGAACTGCGCGAAAACTTGTATTCCGGCTCAAAACAATGGGATTCATCGATTTAGATCGAAACTAGCAAGATTCACGAGCATCGATTTTACAGGTCGTCGAAGAGTACACGAGAGAAAGGTGTAAACTTTTTCTCTCAGAACTGCGCGAAAACTTGTATTCCGGCTCAAAACAACGGGATACATCGTTTCAGGTCGAAACTAGCAAGATTCACGAACATCGATTTTACAAGTCGTCGAATATAGACGAGAAAAAGGTGTAAACTTTTTCTCTCAGAACTGCACGAAAACTTGTATTCCAGCTCAAAACAACGGGATACATCGTTTTAGATCGAAACTAGCAAGATTCAATAACATCGATTTTACAAGTCGTCGAAGAGTACACGAGAGAAAGGTGTAAACGTTTTCTCTCAGAACTGCGCGAAAACTTGTATTCCGGCTCAAAACAATGGGATACGTCGTTTTAGATCGAAACTAGCAAGATTCACGAGCATCGATTTTGCGAGTCGTCGAAGAGTAGACGAGAGAAAAGTGTAAACTTTTTCTCTCAGAACTGCGCGAAAACTTGTATTCCGGCTCAGAACAACGGGATACATCGTTTTAGATCGAAACTAGCAAGATTCACGAGCATCGATTTTGCAAGTCGTCGAAGAGTACACGAGAGAAAGGTGTAAACTTTTTCTCTCAGAACTGCGCGAAAACTTGTATTCCGGCTCAAAACAACGGGTTACATCGTTTTAGATTGAAACTAGCAAGATTCACGAGCATCGATACTACAAGTCGTCGAAGAGTAGACGAGAGAAATGTGTAACTTGTTCTGTCAGAAGTGCGCGAAAACTTGTATTCCGGATCAAGACAACGGGATACATCGTTTTAGATCGAATCTAGCAAGATTCAATAGCATCGATTTCACAAGTCTTCGAAGAGTAGACGAGAGAAAGGTGTAAACTTTTTCTCTCAGAACTGCGCGAAAACTTGTATTCCGGCTCAGAACAACGGGATACATCGTTTTAGATCGAAACTAGCAAGATACACGAGCATCGATTTTACAAGTCGTCGAAGAGTACACGAGAGAAAGGTGGATACTTTTTCTCTCAGAACTGCGCGAAAACTTGTATTCCGGCTCAAAACAACGGGTTACATCGTTTTAGATCGAAACTTGCAAGATTCACGAGCATCGATTTTACAAGTCGTCGAAGAGTAGACGAGAGAAAGGTGTAAACTTTTTCTCTCAGAACTGCACGAAAACTTGTATTCCGGCTCAAAACAACGGGATACGTCGTTTTAGATTGAAACTAGCAAGATTCACGAGCATCGATTTTACAAGTCGTCGAATAGTAGACGAGAGAAAGGTGTAAACTTTTTCTCTCAGAACTGCGCGAAAACTTGTATTCCGGCTCAAAACAACGGGATTCATCGTTTTAAATCAAATCTAGCAAGATTCACGAGCATGGATTTTACAAATCGTCGAAAAGTACACGAGAGAAAGGTGTAAACTTTTTCTCTCAGAACTGCGCGAAAACTTGTATTCCGGCTCAAAACAACGGCAAACATCGTTTTAGGTCGAAACTAGCAAGATTCACGAGCATCGATTTTACAAGTCGTCGAATATAGACGAGAGAAAGGTGTAAACTTTTTTCTCTCAGAACTGCGCGTAAACGTGTTTTCCGGCTCAAAACAACGGGTTACATCGTTTTAGATCGAAACTAGCAAGATTCACGAGCATCGATATTACAAGTCGTCGAAGAGTAGACGAGAGAAATGTGTAAACTTTTTCTCTCAGAACTGCGCGAAAACTTGTATTCCGGCTCAAAAGAACGGGATACATCGTTTTAGATCGAAACTTGCAAGGTTCACGAGCATCGATTTTACAAGTCGTCGAAGAGTAGACGAGAGAAAGGTGTAAACGTTTTCTCTCAGAACTGCACGAAAACTTGTATTCCGGCTCAAAACAACGGGATACATTGTTTTAGATCGAAAGTAGCAAGATTCACGAGCATCGATTTTACAAGTCTTCGAAGAGTAGACGAGAGAAAGGTGTAAACTTTTTCTCTCAGAACTGCGCGAAAACTTGTATTCCGGCTCAAAACAACGGGTTACATCGTTTTAGATCGAAACTAGCAAGATTCACGAGCATCGATATTACAAGTCGTCGAAGAGTAGACGATAGAAAGGTGTAAACGTTTTCTCTCAGAACTGCGCGAAAACTTGTATTCCGGCTCAAAACAACGGGATACATCGTTTTACATCAAAATCAGCAAGATTCTCGAGCATCAATTTTACAAGTCGTCGAAGAGTAGACGAGAGAAAGGTGTAAACTTTTTCTCCCAGAACTGCACGAAAACTTGTATTCCGGCTCAAAACAACGGGATACGGCGTTTTAGATTGAAACTAGCAAGATTCACGAGCATCGATTTTACAAGTCGTCGAATAGTAGACGAGAGAAAGGTGTAAACTTTTTCTCTCAGAACTGCGCGAAAACTTGTATTCCGGCTCAAAACAATGGGATTCATCGATTTAGATCGAAACTAGCAAGATTCACGAGCATCGATTTTACAGGTCGTCGAAGAGTACACGAGAGAAAGGTGTAAACTTTTTCTCTCAGAACTGCGCGAAAACTTGTATTCCGGCTCAAAACAACGGGATACATCGTTTCAGGTCGAAACTAGCAAGATTCACGAACATCGATTTTACAAGTCGTCGAATATAGACGAGAAAAAGGTGTAAACTTTTTCTCTCAGAACTGCACGAAAACTTGTATTCCAGCTCAAAACAACGGGATACATCGTTTTAGATCGAAACTAGCAAGATTCAATAACATCGATTTTACAAGTCGTCGAAGAGTACACGAGAGAAAGGTGTAAACGTTTTCTCTCAGAACTGCGCGAAAACTTGTATTCCGGCTCAAAACAATGGGATACGTCGTTTTAGATCGAAACTAGCAAGATTCACGAGCATCGATTTTGCGAGTCGTCGAAGAGTAGACGAGAGAAAAGTGTAAACTTTTTCTCTCAGAACTGCGCGAAAACTTGTATTCCGGCTCAGAACAACGGGATACATCGTTTTAGATCGAAACTAGCAAGATTCACGAGCATCGATTTTGCAAGTCGTCGAAGAGTACACGAGAGAAAGGTGTAAACTTTTTCTCTCAGAACTGCGCGAAAACTTGTATTCCGGCTCAAAACAATGGGTTACATCGTTTTAGATTGAAACTAGCAAGATTCACGAGCATCGATACTACAAGTCGTCGAAGAGTAGACGAGAGAAATGTGTAACTTGTTCTGTCAGAAGTGCGCGAAAACTTGTATTCCGGATCAAGACAACGGGATACATCGTTTTAGATCGAATCTAGCAAGATTCAATAGCATCGATTTCACAAGTCTTCGAAGAGTAGACGAGAGAAAGGTGTAAACTTTTTCTCTCAGAACTGCGCGAAAACTTGTATTCCGGCTCATAACAACGGGATACATCGTTTTAGATCGAAACTAGCAAGATACACGAGCATCGATTTTACAAGTCGTCGAAGAGTACACGAGAGAAAGGTGGATACTTTTTCTCTCAGAACTGCGCGAAAACTTGTATTCCGGCTCAAAACAACGGGTTACATCGTTTTAGATCGAAACTTGCAAGATTCACGAGCATCGATTTTACAAGTCGTCGAAGAGTAGACGAGAGAAAGGTGTAAACTTTTTCTCTCAGAACTGCACGAAAACTTGTATTCCGGCTCAAAACAACGGGATACGTCGTTTTAGATTGAAACTAGCAAGATTCACGAGCATCGATTTTACAAGTCGTCGAATAGTAGACGAGAGAAAGGTGTAAACTTTTTCTCTCAGAACTGCGCGAAAACTTGTATTCCGGCTCAAAACAACGGGATTCATCGTTTTAAATCAAATCTAGCAAGATTCACGAGCATGGATTTTACAAATCGTCGAAAAGTACACGAGAGAAAGGTGTAAACTTTTTCTCTCAGAACTGCGCGAAAACTTGTATTCCGGCTCAAAACAACGGCAAACATCGTTTTAGGTCGAAACTAGCAAGATTCACGAGCATCGATTTTACAAGTCGTCGAATATAGACGAGAGAAAGGTGTAAACTTTTTTCTCTCAGAACTGCGCGTAAACGTGTTTTCCGGCTCAAAACAACGGGTTACATCGTTTTAGATCGAAACTAGCAAGATTCACGAGCATCGATATTACAAGTCGTCGAAGAGTAGACGAGAGAAATGTGTAAACTTTTTCTCTCAGAACTGCGCGAAAACTTGTATTCCGGCTCAAAAGAACGGGATACATCGTTTTAGATCGAAACTTGCAAGGTTCACGAGCATCGATTTTACAAGTCGTCGAAGAGTAGACGAGAGAAAGGTGTAAACGTTTTCTCTCAGAACTGCACGAAAACTTGTATTCCGGCTCAAAACAACGGGATACATTGTTTTAGATCGAAAGTAGCAAGATTCACGAGCATCGATTTTACAAGTCTTCGAAGAGTAGACGAGAGAAAGGTGTAAACTTTTTCTCTCAGAACTGCGCGAAAACTTGTATTCCGGCTCAAAACAACGGGTTACATCGTTTTAGATCGAAACTAGCAAGATTCACGAGCATCGATATTACAAGTCGTCGAAGAGTAGACGATAGAAAGGTGTAAACGTTTTCTCTCAGAACTGCGCGAAAACTTGTATTCCGGCTCAAAACAACAGGATACATCGTTTTAGATCAAAATCAGCAAGATTCTCGAGCATCAATTTTACAAGTCGTCGAAGAGTAGACGAGAGAAAGGTGTAAACTTTTTCTCCCAGAACTGCACGAAAACTTGTATTCCGGCTCAAAACAACGGGATACGTCGTTTTAGATTGAAACTAGCAAGATTCACGAGCATCGATTTTACAAGTCGTCGAATAGTAGACGAGAGAAAGGTGTAAACTTTTTCTCTCAGAACTGCGCGAAAACTTGTATTCCGGCTCAAAACAACGGGATTCATCGTTTTAAATCAAATCTAGCAAGATTCACGAGCATGGATTTTACAAATCGTCGAAAAGTACACGAGAGAAAGGTGTAAACTTTTTCTCTCAGAACTGCGCGAAAACTTGTATTCCGGCTCAAAACAACGGCAAACATCGTTTTAGGTCGAAACTAGAAAGATTCACGAGCATCGATTTTACAAGTCGTCGAATATAGACGAGAGAAAGGTGTAAACTTTTTCTCTCAGAACTGCGCGTAAACGTGTTTTCCGGCTCAAAACAACGGGTTACATCGTTTTAGATCGAAACTAGCAAGATTCACGAGCATCGATATTACAAGTCGTCGAAGAGTAGACGAGAGAAATGTGTAAACTTTTTCTCTCAGAACTGCGCGAAAACTTGTATTCCGGCTCAAAAGAACGGGATACATCGTTTTAGATCGAAACTTGCAAGGTTCACGAGCATCGATTTTACAAGTCGTCGAAGAGTAGACGAGAGAAAGGTGTAAACGTTTTCTCAGAACTGCACGAAAACTTGTATTCCGGCTCAAAACAACGGGATACATCGTTTTAGATCGAAACTAGCAAGATTCAATAGCATCAATTTTACAAGTCGTCGAAGAGTACACGAGAGAAAGGTGTAAACTTTTTCTCTCAGAACTGCGCCAAAACTTGTATTCTGGCTCAGAACAACGGGTTACATCGTTTTAGGTCGAAACTAGCAAGATTCACGAGCATCGATATTACAAGTCGTCGAAGAGTACACGAGAGAAAGGTGTAAACTTTTTCTCTCAGAACTGCGCGAAAACTTGTATTCCGGCTCGAAACAACGGGTTACATCGTTTTAGATCGAAACTAGCAAGATTCACAAGCATCGATTTTACACGTCGTCGAAGAGTACACGAGAGAAAGGTGTAAACGTTTTCTTTCAGAACTGCGCGAAAATTTGTATTCCGGCTCAAAAGAACGGGATACATCGTTTTAGATCGAAACTTGCAAGATTCACGAGCATCAATTTTACAAGTCGTCGAATAGTAGACGAGAAAAAGGTGTAAACTTTTTCTCTCAGAACTGCGCGAAAACTTCTATTCCAGCTCAAAACAACGGGATACATCGTTGTAGATCGAAACTAGCAAGATTCACGAGCATTGATTTTACAAGTCGTCGAAGAGTACACGAGAGAAAGATGTAAACTTTTTCTCTCAGAACTGCACGAAAACTTGTTTTCCGGCTCAAAATAACGGGATACATCGTTTTAGATCGAAACTAGCAAGATTCAATAGCATCAATTTTACAAGTTGTCGAAGAGTAGACGAGAGAAAGGTGTAAACGTTTTCTCTCAGAACTGCGCGAAAACTTCTATTCCGGCTCAAAACAACGGGATACATCGTTTTAGATCGAAACCAGCAAGATTCACGAGCATCGATTTTACAAGTCGTCGAAGAGTAGAAGAGAGAAAGGTGTAAACTTTTTCTCTCAGAACTGCGCGAAAACTTGTATTCCGGCTCAAAACAATGGGATTCATCGATTTAGATCGAAACTAGCAAGATTCACGAGCATCGATTTTACAGGTCGTCGAAGAGTACACGAGAGAAAGGTGTAAACTTTTTCTCTCAGAACTGCGCGAAAACTTGTATTCCGGCTCAAAACAACGGGATACATCGTTTCAGGTCGAAACTAGCAAGATTCACGAACATCGATTTTACAAGTCGTCGAATATAGACGAGAAAAAGGTGTAAACTTTTTCTCTCAGAACTGCACGAAAACTTGTATTCCAGCTCAAAACAACGGGATACATCGTTTTAGATCGAAACTAGCAAGATTCAATAACATCGATTTTACAAGTCGTCGAAGAGTACACGAGAGAAAGGTGTAAACGTTTTCTCTCAGAACTGCGCGAAAACTTGTATTCCGGCTCAAAACAATGGGATACGTCGTTTTAGATCGAAACTAGCAAGATTCACGAGCATCGATTTTGCGAGTCGTCGAAGAGTAGACGAGAGAAAAGTGTAAACTTTTTCTCTCAGAACTGCGCGAAAACTTGTATTCCGGCTCAGAACAACGGGATACATCGTTTTAGATCGAAACTAGCAAGATTCACGAGCATCGATTTTGCAAGTCGTCGAAGAGTACACGAGAGAAAGGTGTAAACTTTTTCTCTCAGAACTGCGCGAAAACTTGTATTCCGGCTCAAAACAATGGGTTACATCGTTTTAGATTGAAACTAGCAAGATTCACGAGCATCGATACTACAAGTCGTCGAAGAGTAGACGAGAGAAATGTGTAACTTGTTCTGTCAGAAGTGCGCGAAAACTTGTATTCCGGATCAAGACAACGGGATACATCGTTTTAGATCGAATCTAGCAAGATTCAATAGCATCGATTTCACAAGTCTTCGAAGAGTAGACGAGAGAAAGGTGTAAACTTTTTCTCTCAGAACTGCGCGAAAACTTGTATTCCGGCTCATAACAACGGGATACATCGTTTTAGATCGAAACTAGCAAGATACACGAGCATCGATTTTACAAGTCGTCGAAGAGTACACGAGAGAAAGGTGGATACTTTTTCTCTCAGAACTGCGCGAAAACTTGTATTCCGGCTCAAAACAACGGGTTACATCGTTTTAGATCGAAACTTGCAAGATTCACGAGCATCGATTTTACAAGTCGTCGAAGAGTAGACGAGAGAAAGGTGTAAACTTTTTCTCTCAGAACTGCACGAAAACTTGTATTCCGGCTCAAAACAACGGGATACGTCGTTTTAGATTGAAACTAGCAAGATTCACGAGCATCGATTTTACAAGTCGTCGAATAGTAGACGAGAGAAAGGTGTAAACTTTTTCTCTCAGAACTGCGCGAAAACTTGTATTCCGGCTCAAAACAACGGGATTCATCGTTTTAAATCAAATCTAGCAAGATTCACGAGCATGGATTTTACAAATCGTCGAAAAGTACACGAGAGAAAGGTGTAAACTTTTTCTCTCAGAACTGCGCGAAAACTTGTATTCCGGCTCAAAACAACGGCAAACATCGTTTTAGGTCGAAACTAGCAAGATTCACGAGCATCGATTTTACAAGTCGTCGAATATAGACGAGAGAAAGGTGTAAACTTTTTTCTCTCAGAACTGCGCGTAAACGTGTTTTCCGGCTCAAAACAACGGGTTACATCGTTTTAGATCGAAACTAGCAAGATTCACGAGCATCGATATTACAAGTCGTCGAAGAGTAGACGAGAGAAATGTGTAAACTTTTTCTCTCAGAACTGCGCGAAAACTTGTATTCCGGCTCAAAACAATGGGTTACATCGTTTTAGATTGAAACTAGCAAGATTCACGAGCATCGATACTACAAGTCGTCGAAGAGTAGACGAGAGAAATGTGTAACTTGTTCTGTCAGAAGTGCGCGAAAACTTGTATTCCGGATCAAGACAACGGGATACATCGTTTTAGATCGAATCTAGCAAGATTCAATAGCATCGATTTCACAAGTCTTCGAAGAGTAGACGAGAGAAAGGTGTAAACTTTTTCTCTCAGAACTGCGCGAAAACTTGTATTCCGGCTCATAACAACGGGATACATCGTTTTAGATCGAAACTAGCAAGATACACGAGCATCGATTTTACAAGTCGTCGAAGAGTACACGAGAGAAAGGTGGATACTTTTTCTCTCAGAACTGCGCGAAAACTTGTATTCCGGCTCAAAACAACGGGTTACATCGTTTTAGATCGAAACTTGCAAGATTCACGAGCATCGATTTTACAAGTCGTCGAAGAGTAGACGAGAGAAAGGTGTAAACTTTTTCTCTCAGAACTGCACGAAAACTTGTATTCCGGCTCAAAACAACGGGATACGTCGTTTTAGATTGAAACTAGCAAGATTCACGAGCATCGATTTTACAAGTCGTCGAATAGTAGACGAGAGAAAGGTGTAAACTTTTTCTCTCAGAACTGCGCGAAAACTTGTATTCCGGCTCAAAACAACGGGATTCATCGTTTTAAATCAAATCTAGCAAGATTCACGAGCATGGATTTTACAAATCGTCGAAAAGTACACGAGAGAAAGGTGTAAACTTTTTCTCTCAGAACTGCGCGAAAACTTGTATTCCGGCTCAAAACAACGGCAAACATCGTTTTAGGTCGAAACTAGCAAGATTCACGAGCATCGATTTTACAAGTCGTCGAATATAGACGAGAGAAAGGTGTAAACTTTTTTCTCTCAGAACTGCGCGTAAACGTGTTTTCCGGCTCAAAACAACGGGTTACATCGTTTTAGATCGAAACTAGCAAGATTCACGAGCATCGATATTACAAGTCGTCGAAGAGTAGACGAGAGAAATGTGTAAACTTTTTCTCTCAGAACTGCGCGAAAACTTGTATTCCGGCTCAAAAGAACGGGATACATCGTTTTAGATCGAAACTTGCAAGGTTCACGAGCATCGATTTTACAAGTCGTCGAAGAGTAGACGAGAGAAAGGTGTAAACGTTTTCTCTCAGAACTGCACGAAAACTTGTATTCCGGCTCAAAACAACGGGATACATTGTTTTAGATCGAAAGTAGCAAGATTCACGAGCATCGATTTTACAAGTCTTCGAAGAGTAGACGAGAGAAAGGTGTAAACTTTTTCTCTCAGAACTGCGCGAAAACTTGTATTCCGGCTCAAAACAACGGGTTACATCGTTTTAGATCGAAACTAGCAAGATTCACGAGCATCGATATTACAAGTCGTCGAAGAGTAGACGATAGAAAGGTGTAAACGTTTTCTCTCAGAACTGCGCGAAAACTTGTATTCCGGCTCAAAACAACAGGATACATCGTTTTAGATCAAAATCAGCAAGATTCTCGAGCATCAATTTTACAAGTCGTCGAAGAGTAGACGAGAGAAAGGTGTAAACTTTTTCTCCCAGAACTGCACGAAAACTTGTATTCCGGCTCAAAACAACGGGATACGTCGTTTTAGATTGAAACTAGCAAGATTCACGAGCATCGATTTTACAAGTCGTCGAATAGTAGACGAGAGAAAGGTGTAAACTTTTTCTCTCAGAACTGCGCGAAAACTTGTATTCCGGCTCAAAACAACGGGATTCATCGTTTTAAATCAAATCTAGCAAGATTCACGAGCATGGATTTTACAAATCGTCGAAAAGTACACGAGAGAAAGGTGTAAACTTTTTCTCTCAGAACTGCGCGAAAACTTGTATTCCGGCTCAAAACAACGGCAAACATCGTTTTAGGTCGAAACTAGAAAGATTCACGAGCATCGATTTTACAAGTCGTCGAATATAGACGAGAGAAAGGTGTAAACTTTTTCTCTCAGAACTGCGCGTAAACGTGTTTTCCGGCTCAAAACAACGGGTTACATCGTTTTAGATCGAAACTAGCAAGATTCACGAGCATCGATATTACAAGTCGTCGAAGAGTAGACGAGAGAAATGTGTAAACTTTTTCTCTCAGAACTGCGCGAAAACTTGTATTCCGGCTCAAAAGAACGGGATACATCGTTTTAGATCGAAACTTGCAAGGTTCACGAGCATCGATTTTACAAGTCGTCGAAGAGTAGACGAGAGAAAGGTGTAAACGTTTTCTCAGAACTGCACGAAAACTTGTATTCCGGCTCAAAACAACGGGATACATCGTTTTAGATCGAAACTAGCAAGATTCAATAGCATCAATTTTACAAGTCGTCGAAGAGTACACGAGAGAAAGGTGTAAACTTTTTCTCTCAGAACTGCGCCAAAACTTGTATTCTGGCTCAGAACAACGGGTTACATCGTTTTAGGTCGAAACTAGCAAGATTCACGAGCATCGATATTACAAGTCGTCGAAGAGTACACGAGAGAAAGGTGTAAACTTTTTCTCTCAGAACTGCGCGAAAACTTGTATTCCGGCTCGAAACAACGGGTTACATCGTTTTAGATCGAAACTAGCAAGATTCACAAGCATCGATTTTACACGTCGTCGAAGAGTACACGAGAGAAAGGTGTAAACGTTTTCTTTCAGAACTGCGCGAAAATTTGTATTCCGGCTCAAAAGAACGGGATACATCGTTTTAGATCGAAACTTGCAAGATTCACGAGCATCAATTTTACAAGTCGTCGAATAGTAGACGAGAAAAAGGTGTAAACTTTTTCTCTCAGAACTGCGCGAAAACTTCTATTCCAGCTCAAAACAACGGGATACATCGTTGTAGATCGAAACTAGCAAGATTCACGAGCATTGATTTTACAAGTCGTCGAAGAGTACACGAGAGAAAGATGTAAACTTTTTCTCTCAGAACTGCACGAAAACTTGTTTTCCGGCTCAAAATAACGGGATACATCGTTTTAGATCGAAACTAGCAAGATTCAATAGCATCAATTTTACAAGTTGTCGAAGAGTAGACGAGAGAAAGGTGTAAACGTTTTCTCTCAGAACTGCGCGAAAACTTCTATTCCGGCTCAAAACAACGGGATACATCGTTTTAGATCGAAACCAGCAAGATTCACGAGCATCGATTTTACAAGTCGTCGAAGAGTAGAAGAGAGAAAGGTGTAAACTTTTTCTCTCAGAACCTTGCGAAAACTTGTATTCCTGCTCAAAACACCGGGTTACATCGTTTTAGATCGAAACTTGCAAGATTCACGAGCATCAATTTTACAAGTCGTCGAAGAGTAGACGAGAGAAAGGTGTAAGCTTTTTCTCTCATAACTGCGCGAAAACTTGTATTCCGGCTCAAAACAATGGGATTCATCGATTTAGATCGAAACTAGCAAGATTCACGAGCATCGATTTTACAGGTCGTCGAAGAGTACACGAGAGAAAGGTGTAAACTTTTTCTCTCAGAACTGCGCGAAAACTTGTATTCCGGCTCAAAACAACGGGATACATCGTTTCAGGTCGAAACTAGCAAGATTCACGAACATCGATTTTACAAGTCGTCGAATATAGACGAGAAAAAGGTGTAAACTTTTTCTCTCAGAACTGCGCGAAAACTTGTATTCCGGCTGAAAACAACTGGATACGTCGTTTTAGATTGAAACTAGCATGATTCACGAGCATCGATTTTACAAGTCGTCGAAGAGTAGATGAGAGAAAGGTGTAAACTTTTTCTCTCAGAACTGCGCGAAAACTTGTATTCCGGCTCAAAACAACGGGTTACATCGTTTTAGATTGAAACTAGCAAGATTCACGAGCATCGATATAACAAGTCGTCGAAGAGTAGACGATAGAAAGGTGTAAACGTTTTCTCTCAGAACTGCGCGAAAACTTGTATTCCGGCTCAAAACAACGGGATACATCGTTTTAGATCAAAATCAGCAAGATTCTCGAGCATCAATTTTACAAGTCGTCGAAGAGTAGACGAGAGAAAGGTGTAAACTTTTTCTCCCAGAACTGCACGAAAACTTGTATTCCGGCTCAAAACAACGGGATACGTCGTTTTAGATTGAAACTAGCAAGATTCACGAGCATCGATTTTACAAGTCGTCGAATAGTAGACGAGAGAAAGGTGTAAACTTTTTCTCTCAGAACTGCGCGAAAACTTGTATTCCGGCTCAAAACAACGGGATTCATCGTTTTAAACCAAATCTAGCAAGATTCACGAGCATGGATTTGACAAATCGTAGAAAAGTACACGAGAGAAAGGTGTAAACTTTTTCTCTCAGAACTGCACGAAAACTTGTATTCCGGCTCAAAACAACGGGATACGTCGTTTTAGATTGAAACTAGCAAGATTCACGAGCATCGATTTTACAAGTCGTCGAATAGTAGACGAGAGAAAGGTGTAAACTTTTTCTCTCAGAACTGCGCGAAAACTTGTATTCCGGCTCAAAACAACGGGATTCATCGTTTTAAATCAAATCTAGCAAGATTCACGAGCATGGGTTTTACAAATCGTCGAAAAGTACACGAGAGAAAGGTGTAAACTTTTTCTCTCAGAACTGCGCGAAAACTTGTATTCCGGCTCAAAACAACGGCAAACATCGTTTTAGGTCGAAACTAGCAAGATTCACGAGCATCGATTTTACAAGTCGTCGAATATAGACGAGAGAAAGGTGTAAACTTTTTTCTCTCAGAACTGCGCGTAAACGTGTTTTCCGGCTCAAAACAACGGGTTACATCGTTTTAGATCGAAACTAGCAAGATTCACGAGCATCGATATTACAAGTCGTCGAAGAGTAGACGAGAGAAATGTGTAAACTTTTTCTCTCAGAACTGCGCGAAAACTTGTATTCCGGCTCAAAAGAACGGGATACATCGTTTTAGATCGAAACTTGCAAGGTTCACGAGCATCGATTTTACAAGTCGTCGAAGAGTAGACGAGAGAAAGGTGTAAACGTTTTCTCTCAGAACTGCACGAAAACTTGTATTCCGGCTCAAAACAACGGGATACATTGTTTTAGATCGAAAGTAGCAAGATTCACGAGCATCGATTTTACAAGTCTTCGAAGAGTAGACGAGAGAAAGGTGTAAACTTTTTCTCTCAGAACTGCGCGAAAACTTGTATTCCGGCTCAAAACAACGGGTTACATCGTTTTAGATCGAAACTAGCAAGATTCACGAGCATCGATATTACAAGTCGTCGAAGAGTAGACGATAGAAAGGTGTAAACGTTTTCTCTCAGAACTGCGCGAAAACTTGTATTCCGGCTCAAAACAACAGGATACATCGTTTTAGATCAAAATCAGCAAGATTCTCGAGCATCAATTTTACAAGTCGTCGAAGAGTAGACGAGAGAAAGGTGTAAACTTTTTCTCCCAGAACTGCACGAAAACTTGTATTCCGGCTCAAAACAACGGGATACGTCGTTTTAGATTGAAACTAGCAAGATTCACGAGCATCGATTTTACAAGTCGTCGAATAGTAGACGAGAGAAAGGTGTAAACTTTTTCTCTCAGAACTGCGCGAAAACTTGTATTCCGGCTCAAAACAACGGGATTCATCGTTTTAAATCAAATCTAGCAAGATTCACGAGCATGGATTTTAGAAATCGTCGAAAAGTACACGAGAGAAAGGTGTAAACTTTTTCTCTCAGAACTGCGCAAAAACTTGTATTCCGGCTCAAAACAACGGCAAACATCGTTTTAGGTCGAAACTAGCAAGATTCACGAGCATCGATTTTACAAGTCGTCGAATATAGACGAGAGAAAGGTGTAAACTTTTTCTCTCAGAACTGCGCGTAAACGTGTTTTCCGGCTCAAAACAACGGGTTACATCGTTTTAGATCGAAACTAGCAAGATTCACGAGCATCGATATTACAAGTCGTCGAAGAGTAGACGAGAGAAATGTGTAAACTTTTTCTCTCAGAACTGCGCGAAAACTTGTATTCCGGCTCAAAAGAACGGGATACATCGTTTTAGATCGAAACTTGCAAGGTTCACGAGCATCGATTTTACAAGTCGTCGAAGAGTAGACGAGAGAAAGGTGTAAACGTTTTCTCAGAACTGCACGAAAACTTGTATTCCGGCTCAAAACAACGGGATACATCGTTTTAGATCGAAACTAGCAAGATTCAATAGCATCGATTTTACAAGTCGTCGAAGAGTACACGAGAGAAAGGTGTAAACTTTTTCTCTCAGAACTGCGCCAAAACTTGTATTCTGGCTCAGAACAACGGGTTACATCGTTTTAGGTCGAAACTAGCAAGATTCACGAGCATCGATATTACAAGTCGTCGAAGAGTACACGAGAGAAAGGTGTAAACTTTTTCTCTCAGAACTGCGCGAAAACTTGTATTCCGGCTCGAAACAACGGGTTACATCGTTTTAGATCGAAACTAGCAAGATTCACAAGCATCGATTTTACACGTCGTCGAAGAGTACACGAGAGAAAGGTGTAAACGTTTTCTTTCAGAACTGCGCGAAAATTTGTATTCCGGCTCAAAAGAACGGGATACATCGTTTTAGATCGAAACTTGCAAGATTCACGAGCATCAATTTTACAAGTCGTCGAATAGTAGACGAGAAAAAGGTGTAAACTTTTTCTCTCAGAACTGCGCGAAAACTTCTATTCCAGCTCAAAACAACGGGATACATCGTTGTAGATCGAAACTAGCAAGATTCACGAGCATTGATTTTACAAGTCGTCGAAGAGTACACGAGAGAAAGATGTAAACTTTTTCTCTCAGAACTGCACGAAAACTTGTTTTCCGGCTCAAAATAACGGGATACATCGTTTTAGATCGAAACTAGCAAGATTCAATAGCATCAATTTTACAAGTTGTCGAAGAGTAGACGAGAGAAAGGTGTAAACGTTTTCTCTCAGAACTGCGCGAAAACTTCTATTCCGGCTCAAAACAACGGGATACATCGTTTTAGATCGAAACCAGCAAGATTCACGAGCATCGATTTTACAAGTCGTCGAAGAGTAGAAGAGAGAAAGGTGTAAACTTTTTCTCTCAGAACCTCGCGAAAACTTGTATTCCTGCTCAAAACAACGGGTTACATCGTTTTAGATCGAAACTTGCAAGATTCACGAGCATCAATTTTACAAGTCGTCGAAGAGTAGACGAGAGAAAGGTGTAAGCTTTTTCTCTCATAACTGCGCGAAAACTTGTATTCCGGCTCAAAACAATGGGATTCATCGATTTAGATCGAAACTAGCAAGATTCACGAGCATCGATTTTACAGGTCGTCGAAGAGTACACGAGAGAAAGGTGTAAACTTTTTCTCTCAGAACTGCGCGAAAACTTGTATTCCGGCTCAAAACAACGGGATACATCGTTTCAGGTCGAAACTAGCAAGATTCACGAACATCGATTTTACAAGTCGTCGAATATAGACGAGAAAAAGGTGTAAACTTTTTCTCTCAGAACTGCGCGAAAACTTGTATTCCGGCTGAAAACAACTGGATACGTCGTTTTAGATTGAAACTAGCAAGATTCACGAGCATCGATTTTACAAGTCGTCGAAGAGTAGATGAGAGAAAGGTGTAAACTTTTTCTCTCAGAACTGCGCGAAAACTTGTATTCCGGCTCAAAACAACGGGTTACATCGTTTTAGATTGAAACTAGCAAGATTCACGAGCATCGATATAACAAGTCGTCGAAGAGTAGACGATAGAAAGGTGTAAACGTTTTCTCTAAGAACTGCGCGAAAACTTGTATTCCGGCTCAAAACAACGGGATACATCGTTTTAGATCAAAATCAGCAAGATTCTCGAGCATCAATTTTACAAGTCGTCGAAGAGTAGACGAGAGAAAGGTGTAAACTTTTTCTCCCAGAACTGCACGAAAACTTGTATTCCGGCTCAAAACAACGGGATACGTCGTTTTAGATTGAAACTAGCAAGATTCACGAGCATCGATTTTACAAGTCGTCGAATAGTAGACGAGAGAAAGGTGTAAACTTTTTCTCTCAGAACTGCGCGAAAACTTGTATTCCGGCTCAAAACAACGGGATTCATCGTTTTAAACCAAATCTAGCAAGATTCACGAGCATGGATTTTACAAATCGTAGAAAAGTACACGAGAAAAAGGTGTAAACTTTTTCTCTCAGAACTGCGCGAAAACTTGTATTCCGGCTCAAAACAACGGCAAACATCGTTTTAGGTCGAAACTAGCAAGATTCACGAGCATCGATTTTACAAGTCGTCGAATATAGACGAGAGAAAGGTGTAAACTTTTTTCTCTCAGAACTGCGCGTAAACGTGTTTTCCGGCTCAAAACAACGGGTTACATCGTTTTAGATCGAAACTAGCAAGATTCACGAGCATCGATATTACAAGTCGTCGAAGAGTAAACGAGAGAAATGTGTAAACTTTTTCTCTCAGAACTGCGCGAAAACTTGTATTCCGGCTCAAAAGAACGGGATACATCGTTTTAGATCGAAACTTGCAAGGTTCACGAGCTTCGATTTTACAAGTCGTCGAAGAGTAGACGAGAAAAGGTGTAAACGTTTTCTCTCAGAACTGCACGAAAACTTGTATACCGGCTCAAAACAACGGGATACATTGTTTTAGATCGAAAGTAGCAAGATTCACGAGCATCGATTTTACAAGTCTTCGAAGAGTAGACGAGAGAAAGGTGTAAACTTTTTCTCTCAGAACTGCGCGAAAACTTGTATTCCTGCTCAAAACAACGGGTTACATCGTTTTAGATCGAAACTAGCAAGATTCACGAGCATCGATATTACAAGTCGTCGAAGAGTAGACGATAGAAAGGTGTAAACGTTTTCTCTCAGAACTGCGCGAAAACTTGTATTCCGGCTCAAAACAACGGGATACATCGTTTTACATCAAAATCAGCAAGATTCTCGAGCATCAATTTTACAAGTCGTCGAAGAGTAGACGAGAGAAAGGTGTAAACTTTTTCTCCCAGAACTGCACGAAAACTTGTATTCCGGCTCAAAACAACGGGATACGTCGTTTTAGATTGAAACTAGCAAGATTCACGAGCATCGATTTTACAAGTCGTCGAATAGTAGACGAGAGAAAGGTGTAAACTTTTTCTCTCAGAACTGCGCGAAAACTTGTATTCCGGCTCAAAACAACGGGATTCATCGTTTTAAATCAAATCTAGCAAGATTCACGAGCATGGATTTTACAAATCGTCGAAAAGTACACGAGAGAAAGGTGTAAACTTTTTCTCTCAGAACTGCGCGAAAACTTGTATTCCGGCTCAAAACAACGGCAAACATCGTTTTAGGTCAAAACTAGCAAGATTCACGAGCATCGATTTTACAAGTCGTCGAATATAGACGAGAGAAAGGTGTAAACTTTTTCTCTCAGAACTGCGCGTAAACGTGTTTTCCGGCTCAAAACAACGGGTTACATCGTTTTAGATCGAAACTAACAAGATTCACGAGCATCGATATTACAAGTCGTCGAAGAGTAGACGAGAGAAATGTGTAAACTTTTTCTCTCAGAACTGCGCGAAAACTTGTATTCCGGCTCAAAAGAACGGGATACATCGTTTTAGATCGAAACTTGCAAGGTTCACGAGCATCGATTTTACAAGTCGTCGAAGAGTAGACGAGAGAAAGGTGTAAACGTTTTCTCTCAGAACTGCACGAAAACTTGTATTCCGGCTCAAAACAACGGGATACATCGTTTTAGATCGAAACTAGCAAGATTCAATAGCATCGATTTTACAAGTCGTCGAAGAGTACACGAGAGAAAGGTGTAAACTTTTTCTCTCAGAACTGCGCCAAAACTTGTATTCTGGCTCAGAACAACGGGTTACATCGTTTTAGGTCGAAACTAGCAAGATTCACGAGCATCGATATTACAAGTCGTCGAAGAGTACACGAGAGAAAGGTGTAAACTTTTTCTCTCAGAACTGCGCGAAAACTTGTATTCCGGCTCGAAACAACGGGTTGCATCGTTTTAGATCGAAACTAGCAAGATTCACAAGCATCGATTTTACACGTCGTCGAAGAGTACACGAGAGAAAGGTGTAAACGTTTTCTTTCAGAACTGCGCGAAAACTTGTATTCCGGCTCAAAAGAACGGGATACATCGTTTTAGATTGAATCTAGCAAGATTCAATAGCATCGATTTTACAAGTTGTCGAAGAGTAGACGAGAGAAAGGTGTAAACGTTTTCTCTCAGAACTGCGCGAAAACTTCTATTCCGGCTCAAAACAACGGGATACATCGTTTTAGATCGAAACCAGCAAGATTCACGAGCATCGATTTTACAAGTCGTCGAAGAGTAGAAGAGAGAAAGGTGTAAACTTTTTCTCTCAGAACCTCGCGAAAACTTGTATTCCTGCTCAAAACAATGGGATTCATCGATTTAGATCGAAACTAGCAAGATTCCCGAGCATCGATTTTACAGGTCGTCGAAGAGTACACGAGAGAAAGGTGTAAACTTTTTCTCTCAGAACTGCGCGAAAACTTGTATTCCGGCTCAAAACAACGGGATACATCGTTTCAGGTCGAAACTAGCAAGATTCACGAACATCGATTTTACAAGTCGTCGAATATAGACGAGAAAAAGGTGTAAACTTTTTCTCTCAGAACTGCACGAAAACTTGTATTCCAGCTCAAAACAACGGGATACATCGTTTTAAATCGAAACTAGCAAGATTCAATAACATCGATTTTACAAGTCGTCGAAGAGTACACGAGAGAAAGGTGTAAACGTTTTCTCTCAGAACTGCGCGAAAACTTGTATTCCGGCTCAAAACAATGGGATACGTCGTTTTAGATCGAAACTAGCAAGATTCACGAGCATCGATTTTGCGAGTCGTCGAAGAGTAGACGAGAGAAAAGTGTAAACTTTTTCTCTCAGAACTGCGCGAAAACTTGTATTCCGGCTCAGAACAACGGGATACATCGTTTTAGATCGAAACTAGCAAGATTCACGAGCATCGATTTTGCAAGTCGTCGAAGAGTACACGAGAGAAAGGTGTAAACTTTTTCTCTCAGAACTGCGCGAAAACTTGTATTACGGCTCAAAAGAACGGGATACGTCGTTTTAGATTGAAACTAGCAAGATTCACGAGCATCGATTTTACAAGTCGTCGAAGAGAAGACGAGAGAAAGGTGTAAACTTTTTCTCTCAGAACTGCGCGAAAACTTGTATTCCGGCTCAAAACAACGGGTTACATCGTTTTAGATTGAAACTAGCAAGATTCACGAGCATCGATTTTACAAGTCGTCGAAGAGAAGACGAGAGAAAGGTGTAAACTTTTTCTCTCAGAACTGCGCGAAAACTTGTATGCCGGCTCAAAACAACGGGTTACATCGTTTTAGATTGAAACTAGCAAGATTCACGAGCATCGATACTACAAGTCGTCGAAGAGTAGACGAGAGAAATGTGTAACTTGTTCTGTCAGAAGTGCGCGAAAACTTGTATTCCGGATCAAGACAACGGGATACATCGTTTTAGATCGAATCTAGCAAGATTCAATAGCATCGATTTTACAAGTCGTCGAAGAGTACACGAGAGAAAGGTGGATACTTTTTCTCTCAGAACTGCGCGAAAACTTGTATTCCGGCTCAAAACAACGGGTTACATCGTTTTAGATCGAAACTTGCAAGATTCACGAGCATCGATTTTACAAGTCGTCGAAGAGTAGACGAGAGAAAGGTGTAAACTTTTTCTCTCAGAACTGCACGAAAACTTGTATTCCGGCTCAAAACAACGGGATACATCGTTTTAGGTCAAAACTAGCAAGATTCACGAGCATCGATTTTGCAAGTCGTCGAAAATAGACGAGAGAAAGGTGTAAACGTTTTCTCTCAGAACTGCGCGAAAACTTGTATTCCGGCTCAAAACTACGGGATTCATCATTTTAGATCGAAACTAGCAAGAATCACGAGCATCTGTTTTACAAGTCTTCGAAGAGTAGACGAGAAAAATGTGTAAACTTTTTCTCACAACTGCGCGAAAACTTATATGATGGCTCAGAACAACGGGATACATCGTTTTAGATCGAATCTAGCAAGATTCACGAGCATCGATTTTGCAAGTCGTCGAAGAGTACACGAGAGAAAGGTGTAAACTTTTTCTCTCAGAACTGCGCGAAAACTTGTGTTCCGGCTCAAAACAACGGGATACATCGTTTTAGATCGAAAGTAGCAAGATTCACGAGCATCGATTTTACAAGTCTTCGAAGAGTAGACGAGAGAAAGGTGTAAACTTTTTCTCTCAGAACTGCGCGAAAACTTCTATTCCGGCTCAAAACAACGGGATACATCGTTTTAGATCGAAACCAGCAAGATTCACGAGCATCGATTTTACAAGTCGTCGAAGAGTAGAAGAGAGAAAGGTGTAAAATTTTTTCTCTCAGAACCTCGCGAAAACTTGTATTCCTGCTCAAAACAATGGGATTCATCGATTTAGATCGAAACTAGCAAGATTCCCGAGCATCGATTTTACAGGTCGTCGAAGAGTACACGAGAGAAAGGTGTAAACTTTTTCTCTCAGAACTGCGCGAAAACTTGTATTCCGGCTCAAAACAACGGGATACATCGTTTCAGGTCGAAACTAGCAAGATTCACGAACATCGATTTTACAAGTCGTCGAATATAGACGAGAAAAAGGTGTAAACTTTTTCTCTCAGAACTGCACGAAAACTTGTATTCCAGCTCAAAACAACGGGATACATCGTTTTAAATCGAAACTAGCAAGATTCAATAACATCGATTTTACAAGTCGTCGAAGAGTACACGAGAGAAAGGTGTAAACGTTTTCTCTCAGAACTGCGCGAAAACTTGTATTCCGGCTCAAAACAATGGGATACGTCGTTTTAGATCGAAACTAGCAAGATTCACGAGCATCGATTTTGCGAGTCGTCGAAGAGTAGACGAGAGAAAAGTGTAAACTTTTTCTCTCAGAACTGCGCGAAAACTTGTATTCCGGCTCAGAACAACGGGATACATCGTTTTAGATCGAAACTAGCAAGATTCACGAGCATCGATTTTGCAAGTCGTCGAAGAGTACACGAGAGAAAGGTGTAAACTTTTTCTCTCAGAACTGCGCGAAAACTTGTATTCCTGCTCAAAACAACGGGTTACATCGTTTTAGATCGAAACTAGCAAGATTCACGAGCATCGATATTACAAGTCGTCGAAGAGTAGACGATAGAAAGGTGTAAACGTTTTCTCTCAGAACTGCGCGAAAACTTGTATTCCGGCTCAAAACAACGGGTTACATCGTTTTAGATTGAAACTAGCAAGATTCACGAGCATCGATTTTACAAGTCGTCGAAGAGAAGACGAGAGAAAGGTGTAAACTTTTTCTCTCAGAACTGCGCGAAAACTTGTATTCCGGCTCAAAACAACGGGTTACATCGTTTTAGATTGAAACTAGCAAGATTCACGAGCATCGATACTACAAGTCGTCGAAGAGTAGACGAGAGAAATGTGTAACTTGTTCTGTCAGAAGTGCGCGAAAACTTGTATTCCGGATCAAGACAACGGGATACATCGTTTTAGATCGAATCTAGCAAGATTCAATAGCATCGATTTCACAAGTCTTCGAAGAGTAGACGAGAGAAAGGTGTAAACTTTTTCTCTCAGAACTGCGCGAAAACTTGTATTCCGGCTCAGAACAACGGGATACATCGTTTTAGATCGAAACTAGCAAGATACACGAGCATCGATTTTACAAGTCGTCGAAGAGTACACGAGAGAAAGGTGGATACTTTTTCTCTCAGAACTGCGCGAAAACTTGTATTCCGGCTCAAAACAACGGGTTACATCGTTTTAGATCGAAACTTGCAAGATTCACGAGCATCGATTTTACAAGTCGTCGAAGAGTAGACGAGAGAAAGGTGTAAACTTTTTCTCTCAGAACTGCACGAAAACTTGTATTCCGGCTCAAAACAACGGGATACATCGTTTTAGGTCAAAACTAGCAAGATTCACGAGCATCGATTTTGCAAGTCGTCGAAAATAGACGAGAGAAAGGTGTAAACGTTTTCTCTCAGAACTGCGCGAAAACTTGTATTCCGGCTCAAAACTACGGGATTCATCATTTTAGATCGAAACTAGCAAGAATCACGAGCATCTGTTTTACAAGTCTTCGAAGAGTAGACGAGAAAAATGTGTAAACTTTTTCTCACAACTGCGCGAAAACTTATATGATGGCTCAGAACAACGGGATACATCGTTTTAGATCGAATCTAGCAAGATTCACGAGCATCGATTTTGCAAGTCGTCGAAGAGTTCACGAGAGAAAGGTGTAAACTTTTTCTCTCAGAACTGCGCGAAAACTTGTGTTCCGGCTCAAAACAACGGGATACATCGTTTTAGATCGAAAGTAGCAAGATTCACGAGCATCGATTTTACAAGTCTTCGAAGAGTAGACGAGAAAAATGTGTAAACTTTTTCTCACAACTGCGCGAAAACTTATATGATGGCTCAGAACAACGGGATACATCGTTTTAGATCGAATCTAGCAAGATTCACGAGCATCGATTTTGCAAGTCGTCGAAGAGTACACGAGAGAAAGGTGTAAACTTTTTCTCTCAGAACTGCGCGAAAACTTGTGTTCCGGCTCAAAACAACGGGATACATCGTTTTAGATCGAAAGTAGCAAGATTCACGAGCATCGATTTTACAAGTCTTCGAAGAGTAGACGAGAGAAAGGTGTAAACTTTTTCTCTCAGAACTGCGCGAAAACTTGTATTCCGGCTCAAAACAACGGGATACGTCGTTTTATATTGAAACTAGCAAGATTCACGAGCATCGATTTTACAAGTCGTCGAAGAGAAGACGAGAGAAAGGTGTAAACTTTTTCTCTCAGAACTGCGCGAAAACTTGTATTCCGGCTCAAAACAACGGGTTACATCGTTTTACATCAAAACTAGCAAGATTCACGAGCATCGATACTACAAGTCGTCGAAGAGTAGACGAGAGAAAGGTGTAAACGTTTTCTCTCAGAACTGCACGAAAACTTGTATTCCGGCTCAAAACAACGGGATACATCGTTTTAGATCGAAACTAGCAAGATTCAATAGCATCGATTTTACAAGTCGTCGAAGAGTACACGAGAGAAAGGTGTAAACTTTTTCTCTCAGAACTGCGCCAAAACTTGTATTCTGGCTCAGAACAACGGGTTACATCGTTTTAGGTCGAAACTAGCAAGATTCACGAGCATCGATAATACAAGTCGTCGAAGAGTACACGAGAGAAAGGTGTAAACTTTTTCTCTCAGAACTGCGCGAAAACTTGTATTCCGGCTCGAAACAACGGGTTGCATCGTTTTAGATCGAAACTAGCAAGATTCACAAGCATCGATTTTACACGTCGTCGAAGAGTACAAGAGAGAAAGGTGTAAACGTTTTCTTTCAGAACTGCGCGAAAACTTGTATTCCGGCTCAAAAGAACGGGATACATCGTTTTAGATCGAAACTTGCAAGATTCACGAGCATCAATTTTAAAGTCGTCGAATAGTAGACGAGAAAAAGGTGTAAACTTTTTCTCTCAGAACTGCGCGAAAACTTCTATTCCAGCTCAAAACAACGGGATACATCGTTGTAGATCGAAACTAGCAAGATTCACGAGCATTGATTTTACAAGTCGTCGAAGAGTACACGAGAGAAAGATGTAAACTTTTTCTCTCAGAACTGCACGAAAACTTGTTTTCCGGCTCAAAATAACGGGATACATCGTTTTAGATTGAAACTAGCAAGATTCAATAGCATCGATTTTACAAGTTGTCGAAGAGTAGACGAGAGAAAGGTGTAAACGTTTTCTCTCAGAACTGCGCGAAAACTTCTATTCCGGCTCAAAACAACGGGATACATCGTTTTAGATCGAAACCAGCAAGATTCACGAGCATCGATTTTACAAGTCGTCGAAGAGTAGAAGAGAGAAAGGTGTAAACTTTTTCTCTCAGAACCTCGCGAAAACTTGTATTCCTGCTCAAAACAATGGGATTCATCGATTTAGATCGAAACTAGCAAGATTCACGAGCATCGATTTTACAGGTCGTCGAAGAGTACACGAGAGAAAGGTGTAAACTTTTTCTCTCAGAACTGCGCGAAAACTTGTATTCCGGCTCAAAACAACGGGGTACATCGTTTCAGGTCGAAACTAGCAAGATTCACGAACATCGATTTTACAAGTCGTCGAATATAGACGAGAAAAAGGTGTAAACTTTTTCTCTCAGAACTGCACGAAAACTTGTATTCCAGCTCAAAACAACGGGATACATCGTTTTAAATCGAAACTAGCAAGATTCAATAACATCGATTTTACAAGTCGTCGAAGAGTACACGAGAGAAAGGTGTAAACGTTTTCTCTCAGAACTGCGCGAAAACTTGTATTCCGGCTCAAAACAATGGGATACGTCGTTTTAGATCGAAACTAGCAAGATTCACGAGCATCGATTTTGCGAGTCGTCGAAGAGTAGACGAGAGAAAAGTGTAAACTTTTTCTCTCAGAACTGCGCGAAAACTTGTATTCCGGCTCAGAACAACGGGATACATCGTTTTAGATCGAAACTAGCAAGATTCACGAGCATCGATTTTGCAAGTCGTCGAAGAGTACACGAGAGAAAGGTGTAAACTTTTTCTCTCAGAACTGCGCGAAAACTTGTATTACGGCTCAAAAGAACGGGATACGTCGTTTTAGATTGAAACTAGCAAGATTCACGAGCATCGATTTTACAAGTCGTCGAAGAGAAGACGAGAGAAAGGTGTAAACTTTTTCTCTCAGAACTGCGCGAAAACTTGTATTCCGGCTCAAAACAACGGGTTACATCGTTTTAGATTGAAACTAGCAAGATTCACGAGCATCGATACTACAAGTCGTCGAAGAGTAGACGAGAGAAATGTGTAACTTGTTCTGTCAGATGTGCGCGAAAACTTGTATTCCGGATCAAGACAACGGGATACATCGTTTTAGATCGAATCTAGCAAGATTCAATAGCATCGATTTCACAAGTCTTCGAAGAGTAGACGAGAGAAAGGTGTAAACTTTTTCTCTCAGAACTGCGCGAAAACTTGTATTCCGGCTCAGAACAAAGGGATACATCGTTTTAGATCGAAACTAGCAAGATTCACGAGCATCGATTTTGCAAGTCGTCGAAAATAGACGAGAGAAAGGTGTAAACGTTTTCTCTCAGGACTGCGCGAAAACTTGTATTCCGGCTCAAAACTACGGGATTCATCATTTTAGATCGAAACTAGCAAGAATCACGAGCATCTGTTTTACAAGTCTTCGAAGAGTAGACGAGAAAAATGTGTAAACTTTTTCTCACAACTGCGCGAAAACTTATATGATGGCTCAGAACAACGGGATACATCGTTTTAGATCGAATCTAGCAAGATTCACGAGCATCGATTTTGCAAGTCGTCGAAGAGTACACGAGAGAAAGGTGTAAACTTTTTCTCTCAGAACTGCGCGAAAACTTGTGTTCCGGCTCAAAACAACGGGATACATCGTTTTAGATCGAAAGTAGCAAGATTCACGAGCATCGATTTTACAAGTCTTCGAAGAGTAGACGAGAGAAAGGTGTAAACTTTTTCTCTCAGAACTGCGCGAAAACTTGTATTCCGGCTCAAAACAACGGGATACGTCGTTTTATATTGAAACTAGCAAGATTCACGAGCATCGATTTTACAAGTCGTCGAAGAGAAGACGAGAGAAAGGCGTAAACTTTTTCTCTCAGAACTGCGCGAAAACTTGTATTCCGGCTCAAAACAACGGGTTACATCGTTTTACATCGAAACTAGCAAGATTCACGAGCATCGATACTACAAGTCGTCGAAGAGTAGACGAGAGAAATGTGTAAACTTGTTGTCAGAACTGCGCGAAAACTTGTATTCCGGCTCAAAACAACGGGATATATCGTTTTAGATCGAAACTAGCATGATTCACGAGCATCGATTTTACAAGTCGTCGAAGAGCACATGAGAGAAAGGTGTAAACTTTTTCTCTCAGAACTGCGTGAAAACTTTTATTCCGGCTCGAAACAACGGGATACATCGTTTTAGATCGAAACTAGCATGATTCACGAGCATCGATTTTACAAGTCGTCGAAGAGTAGACGATAGAAAGGTGTAAACGTTTTCTCTCAGAACTGCGCGAAAACTTGTATTCCGGCTCAAAACAACGGGATACATCGTTTTAGATCGAAACCAGCAAGATTCACGAGCATCGATTTTACAAGTCGTCGAAGAGTAGACGAGAGAAAGGTGTAAACTTTTCTCTCGGAACCTCGCGAAAACTTGTATTCCGGCTCAAAACAACGGGTTACATTGTTTTAGATCGAAACTTGCAAGATTCACGAGCATCGATTTTACAAGTCTTCGAAGAGTAGACGAGACAAATGTGTAAACTTTTTCTCACAACTGCGCAAACTTGTATGAAGGCTCAGAACAACGGGATACATCGTTTTAGATCGAATCTAGCAAGATTCACGAGCATCGATTTCACAAGTCTTCTAGATCGAAACTAGCAAGATTCACGAGCATTGATTTTGCAAGTCGTCGAAGAGTACACGAGAGAAAGGTGTAAACTTTTTCTCTCAGAACTGCACGAAAACTTGTATTCCAGCTCAAAACAAAGGGATACATCGTTTTAGATCGAAACTAGTAAGATTCACTAGCATCGATTTTAAAGTCGTCGAAGAGTACACGAGAGAAAGGTGTAAACTTTTTTTCTCAGAACTGCGCGAAAACTTGTATTCCGGCTCAAAACAACGGATACATCGTTTTAGATCGAAACTAGCAAGATTCAAGAGCATCGATTTTACAAGTCTTCGAAGAGTAGACGAGAGAAAGGTGTAAACTTTTTCTCTCAGAACTGCGCGAAAACTTGTATTCCTGCTCAAAACAACGGGATACATCGTTTTAGATCGAAACAGCAAGATTCACGAGCATCGATTTTACAAGTCGTCGAAGAGTAGGCGAGAGAAAGGTGTAAAGCTTTTTCTCTCGGAACCTCGCGAAAACTTGTATTCTGGCTCAAAACAATGGGTTACATCGTTTTAGATCGAAACTTCAAGATTCACGAGCATCGATTTTACAAGTCGTCGAAGAGTACTCGAGAGAAAGGTGTAAACTTTTTCTCTCAGAACTGCACGAAAACTTGTATTCCAGCTCAAAACAAAGGGATACATCGTTTTAGATCAAAACTAGTAATATTCACTAGCATCGATTTTAAAGTCGTCGAAGAGTACACGATAGAAAGGTGTAAACTTTTTCTCTCAGAACTGCGCGAAAACTTGTATTCAAGCTCAAAACTACGGGATTCACCATTTTAGATCGAAACTAGCAAGAATCACGAGCATCGGTTTTACAAGGCTTCGAAGAGTAGACGAGAGAAATGTGTAAACTTTTTCTCACAACTGCGCGAAAACTTGTATGATGGCTCAGAACAACGGGATACATCGTTTTAGGTCGAAACTAGCAAGATTCACGAGCATCGATTTTACAAGTCTTCGAAGAGTAGACGAGAGAAAGGTGTAAACTTTTTCCCTCAGAACTGCGCAAAAACTTGTATTCCGGCTCAAAACAACGGGATACATCGTTTTAGATCGAAACTAGCAAGATTCACGAGCATCGATTTTGCAGGTCGTCGAAGAGCACATGAGAGAAAGGTGTAAACTTTTTCTCTCAGAACTGCGCGAAAACTTGTATTCCGGCTCAAAACAACGGGATACATCGTTTTAGATCGAAAGTAGCAAGATTCACGAGCATCAATTTTACAAGTCGTCGAATATAGACGAGAGAAAGGTGTAAACTTTTTCTCTCAGAACTGCGCGAAAACTTGTATTCCGGCTCAAAACAACGGATTACATTGTTTTAGATCGAAACTAGCAAGATTCACGAGCATCGATTTTACAAGTCGTCGAATATAGACGAGAGAAAGGTGTAAACTTTTTCTCTCAGAACTGCGCGAAAACTTGTATTCCGGCTCAAAACAACGGATTACATCGTTTTAGATCGAATCTAGTAAGATTCACGAGCATCGATTTCACAAGTCTTCGAAGAGTAGACGAGAGAAAGGTGTAAACTTTTTCTCTCAGAACTGCGCGAAAACTTGTATTTCTGCTCAAAACAACGGGATACATCGTTTTAGATCGAAACTAGCAAGATTCACGAGCATCGATTTTACAAGTCTTCGAAGAGTAGACGAGAGAAAGGTGTAAACGTTTTCTCTCAGAACTGCGCGAAAACCTGTATTTCGGCTCAAAACAACGGGATACATCGTTTTAGATCGAAACTAGCAAGATTCACGAGCATCGATTTTACAAGTCTTCGAAGAGTAGACGAGAGAAAGGTGTAAACTTTTTCCCTCAGAACAGCGCGAAAACTTGTATTTCGGCTCAAAACAACGGGATACATCGTTTTAGATCGAAACTAGCAAGATTCACGAGCATCGATTTTACAAGTCTTCGAAGAGTACACGAGAGAAAGGTGTAAACTTTTTCTCTCAGAACTGCACGAAAACTTGTATTCCAGCTCAAAACAAAGGGATACATCGTTTTAGATCGAAACTAGTAATATTCACTAGCATCGATTTTAAAGTCGTCGAAGAGTACACGAGAGAAAGGTGTAAACTTTTTCTCTCAGAACTGCGCGAAAACTTGTATTCCGGCTCAAAACAACGGGATACATCGTTTTAGATCGAAACTAGCAAGATTCAATAGCATCGATTTTACAAGTCGTCGAAGAGTACATGAGAGAAAGGCGTAAACTTTTTCTCTCAGAACTGCGCGAAAACTTGTATTCCGGCTCAAAACAACGGGATACATTGTTTTAGATCGAAAGTAGCAAGATTCACGAGCATCGATTTTACAAGTCTTCGAAGAGTAGACGAGAGAAAGGTGTAAACTTTTTCTCTCAGAACTGCGCGAAAACTTGTATTCCGGCTCAAAACAACTGGATACGTCGTTTTAGATTGAAACTAGCAAGATTCACGAGCATCGATTTTACAAGTCGTCGAAGAGTAGACGAGAGAAAGGTGTAAACTTTTTCTCTCAGAACTGCGCGAAAACTTGTATTCCGGCTCAAAACAACGGGTTACATCGTTTTAGATCGAAACTAGCAAGATTCACGAGCGTCGATATTACAAGTCGTCGAAGAGTAGACGATAGAAAGGTGTAAACGGTTTCTCTCAGAACTGCGCGAAAACTTCTATTCCAGCTCAAAACAAAGGGATACATCGTTTTAGATCGAAACTAGTAAGATTCACTAGCATCGATTTTAAAGTCGTCGAAGAGTACACGAGAGAAAGGTGTAAACTTTTTTTCTCAGAACTGCGCGAAAACTTGTATTCCGGCTCAAAACAACGGGATACATCGTTTTAGATCGAAACTAGCAAGATTCAAGAGCATCGATTTTACAAGTCTTCGAAGAGTAGACGAGAGAAAGGTGTAAACTTTTTCTCTCAGAACAGCGCGAAAACTTGTATTCCGGCTCAAAACAACGGGATACATCGTTTTAGATTGAAACTAGCAAGATTCACGAGCATCGATTTTACAATTCGTCGCAGAGTAGACGAGAGAAAGGTGTAAACTTTTTCTCTCAGAACTGCGCGAAAACTTGTATTCCGGCTCAAAACAACGGGATATATCGTTTTAGATTGAAACTAGCATGATTCACGAGCATCGATTTTACAAGTCGTCGAAGAGTAGACGATAGAAAGGTGCTAACGTTTTCTCTCAGAACTGCGCGAAAACTTGTATTCCTGCTCAAAACAACGGGATACATCGTTTTAGATCGAAACCAGCAAGATTCACGAGCATCGATTTTACAAGTCGTCGAAGAGTAGGCGAGAGAAAGGTGTAAACTTTTTCTCTCGGAACCTCGCGAAAACTTGTATTCTGGCTCAAAACAATGGGTTACATCGTTTTAGATCGAAACTTCAAGATTCACGAGCATCGATTTTACAAGTCGTCGAAGAGTACTCGAGAGAAAGGTGTAAACTTTTTCTCTCAGAACTGCGCGAAAACTTGTATTCCGGCTCAAAACAACGGCAAACATCGTTTTAGGTCGAAACTAGCAAGATTCACGAGCATCGATTTTACAAGTCGTCGAATATAGACGAGAGAAAGGTGTAAACTTTTTCTCTCAGAACTGCGCGTAAACGTGTTTTCCGGCTCAAAACAACGGGTTACATCGTTTTAGATCGAAACTAGCAAGATTCAATAACATCGATTTTACAAGTCGTCGAAGCGTACACGAGAGAAAGGTGTAAAATTTTTCTCTCAGAACTGCGCCAAAACTTGTATTCCGGCTCAAAACAACGGGTTACATTGTTTTAGATCGAAACTTGCAAGATTCACGAGCATCGATATTACAAGTCGTCGAAGAGTAGACGAGAGAAATGTGTAAACTTTTTCTCTCAGAACTGCGCGAAAACTTGTATTCCGGCTCAAAAGAACGGGATACATCGTTTTAGATCGAAACTTGCAAGGTTCACGAGCATCGATTTTACAAGTCGTCGAAGAGTAGACGAGAGAAAGGTGTAAACGTTTTCTCTCAGAACTGCACGAAAACTTGTATTCCGGCTCAAAACAACGGGATACATCGTTTTAAAACGAAACTAGCAAGATTCATTAGCATCGATTTTACAAGTCGTCGAAGAGTACACGAGAGAAAGGTGTAAAATTTTTCTCTCAGAACTGCGCCAAAACTTGTATTCTGGCTCAGAACAACGGGTTACATCGTTTTAGGTCGAAACTAGCAAGATTCACGAGCATCGATATTACAAGTCGTCGAAGAGTACACGAGAGAAAGGTGTAAACTTTTTCTCTCAGAACTGCGCGAAAACTTGTATTCCGGCTCGAAACAACGGGTTACATCGTTTTAGATCGAAACTAGCAAGATTCACAAGCATCGATTTTACACGTCGTCGAAGAGTACACGAGAGAAAGGTGTAAACGTTTTCTTTCAGAACTGCGCGAAAACTTGTATTCCGGCTCAAAAGAACGGGATACATAGTTTTAGATCGAAACTTGCAAGATTCACGAGCATCAATTTTACAAGTCGTCGAATAGTAGACGAGAGAAAGGTGTAAACTTTTTCTCTCAGAACTGCGCCAAAACTTGTATTCCGGCTCAGAACAATGGGTTACATCGTTTTAGATCGAAACTAGCAAGATTTACGAGCATCGATATTACAAGTCGTCGAAGAGTAGACGAGAGAAAGGTGTAAACTTTTTCTCTCAGAACTGCGCGAAAACTTCTATTCCAGCTCAAAACAACGGGATACATCGTTGTAGATCGAAACTAGCAAGATTCACGAGCATTGATTTTACAAGTCGTCGAAGAGTAGACGAGAGAAAGATGTAAACTTTTTCTCTCAGAACTGAACGAAAACTTGTTTTCCGGCTCAAAATAACGGGATACATCGTTTTAGATCGAAACTAGCAAGATTCAATAGCATCGATTTTACAAGTTGTCGAAGAGTAGACGAGAGAAAGGTGTAAACGTTTTCTCTCAGAACTGCGCGAAAACTTCTATTCCGGCTCAAAACAACGGGATACATCGTTTTAGATCGAAACCAGCAAGATTCATGAGCATCGATTTTACAAGTCGTCGAAGAGTAGAAGAGAGAAAGGTGTAAACTTTTTCTCTCAGAACCTCGCGAAAACTTGTATTCCTGCTCAAAACAACGGGTTACATCTTTTAGATCGAAACTTGCAAGATTCACGAGCATCAATTTTACAAGTCGTGGAAGAGTAGACGAGAGAAAGGTGTAAGCTTTTTCTCTCAGAACTGCGCGAAAACTTGTATTCCGGCTCAAAACAATGGGATTCATCGATTTAGATCGAAACTAGCAAGATTCACGAGCATCGATTTTACAGGTCGTCGAAGAGTACACGAGAGAAAGGTGTAAACTTTTTCTCTCAGAACTGCGCGAAAACTTGTATTCCGGCTCAAAACAACGGGATACATCGTTTCAGGTCGAAACTAGCAAGATTCACGAACATCGATTTTACAAGTCGTCGTATATAGACGAGAAAAAGGTGTAAACTTTTTCTCTCAGAACTGCACGAAAACTTGTATTCTAGCTCAAAACAACGGGATACATCGTTTTAGATCGAAACTAGCAAGATTCAATAACATCGATTTTACAAGTCGTCGAAGAGTACACGAGAGAAAGGTGTAAACTTTTTCTCTCAGAACTGCGCGAAAACTTGTATTCCGGCTCAAAACAACGGGATACATCGTTTTAGATCGAAAGTAGCAAGATACACGAGCATCGATTTTACAAGTCTTCGAAGAGTACACGAGAGAAAGGTGTAAACTTTTTCTCTCAGAACTGCGCGAAAACTTGTATTCCGGCTCAAAACAACGGGATACGTCGTTTTAGATCGAAACTAGCAAGATTCATTAGCATCGATTTTACAAGTCGTCGAAGAGTACACGAGAGAAAGGTGTAAACTTTTTCTCTCAGAACTGCGCCAAAACTTGTATTCTGGCTCAGAACAACGGGTTACATCGTTTTAGGTCGAAACTAGCAAGATTCACGAGCATCGATATTACAAGTCGTCGAAGAGTACACGAGAGAAAGGTGTAAACTTTTTCTCTCAGAACTGCGCGAAAACTTGTATTCCGGCTCGAAACAACGGGTTACATCGTTTTAGATCGAAACTAGCCAGATTCACAAGCATCGATTTTACACGTCGTCGAAGAGTACACGAGAGAAAGGTGTAAACTTTTTCTCTCAGAACTGCGCGAAAACTTGTATTCCGGCTCAAAACAACGGGATTCATTGTTTTAAATCAAATCTAGCAAGATTCACGAGCATGGATTTTACAAATCGTCGAAAAGTACACGAGAGAAAGGTGTAAACTTTTTCTCTCAGAACTGCGCGAAAACTTGTATTCCGGCTCAAAACAACGGCAAACATCGTTTTAGGTCGAAACTAGCAAGATTCACGAGCATCGATTTTACAAGTCGTCGAATATAGACGAGAGAAAGGTGTAAACTTTTTCTCTCAGAACTGCGCGTAAACGTGTTTTCCGGCTCAAAACAACGGGTTACATCGTTTTAGATCGAAACTAGCAAGATTCACGAGCATCGATATTACAAGTCGTCGAAGAGTAGACGAGAGAAATGTGTAAACTTTTTCTCTCAGAACTGCGCGAAAACTTGTATTCCGGCTCAAAAGAACGGGATACATCGTTTTAGATCGAAACTTGCAAGGTTCACGAGCATCGATTTTACAAGTCGTCGAAGAGTAGACGAGAGAAAGGTTTAAACGTTTTCTCTCAGAACTGCACGAAAACTTGTATTCCGGCTCAAAACAACGGGATACATCGTTTTAGATCGAAACTAGCAAGATTCATTAGCATCGATTTTACAAGTCGTCGAAGAGTACACGAGAGAAAGGTGCAAACTTTTTCTCTCAGAACTGCGCCAAAACTTGTATTCTGGCTCAGAACAACGGGTTACATCGTTTTAGGTCGAAACTAGCAAGATTCACGAGCATCGATATTACAAGTCGTCGAAGAGTACACGAGAGAAAGGTGTAAACTTTTTCTCTCAGAACTGCGCGAAAACTTGTATTCCGGCTCGAAACAACGGGTTACATCGTTTTAGATCGAAACTAGCAAGATTCACAAGCATCGATTTTACACGTCGTCAAAGAGTACACGAGAGAAAGGTGTAAACTTTTTCTCTCAGAACTGCGCGAAAACTTGTATTCCGGCTCAAAACAACGGGATTCATCGTTTTAAATCAAATCTAGCAAGATTCACGAGCATGGATTTTACAAATCGTCGAAAAGTACACGAGAGAAAGGTGTAAACTTTTTCTCTCAGAACTGCGCGAAAACTTGTATTCCGGCTCAAAACAACGGCAAACATCGCTTTAGGTCGAAACTAGCAAGATTCACGAGCATCGATTTTACAAGTCGTCGAATATAGACGAGAGAAAGGTGTAAACTTTTTCTCTCAGAACTGCGCGTAAACGTGTTTTCCGGCTCAAAACAACGGGTTACATCGTTTTAGATCGAAACTAGCAAGATTCACGAGCATCGATATTACAAGTCGTCGAAGAGTAGACGAGAGAAATGTGTAAACTTTTTCTCTCAGAACTGCGCGAAAACTTGTATTCCGGCTCAAAAGAACGGGATACATCGTTTTAGATCGAAACTTGCAAGGTTCACGAGCATCGATTTTACAAGTCGTCGAAGAGTAGACGAGAGAAAGGTGTAAACGTTTTCTCTCAGAACTGCACGAAAACTTGTATTCCGGCTCAAAACAACGGGATACATCGTTTTAGATCGAAACTAGCAAGATTCATTAGCATCGATATTACAAGTCGTCGAAGAGTAGACGAGAGAAAGGTGTAAACTTTTTCTCTCAGAACTGCGCGAAAACTTCTATTCCAGCTCAAAACAACGGGATACATCGTTTTAGATCGAAACTAGCAAGATTCAATAGCATCGATTTTACAAGTTGTCGAAGAGTAGACGAGAGAAAGGTGTAAACGTTTTCTCTCAGAACTGCGCGAAAACTTCTATTCCGGCTCAAAACAACGGGATACATCGTTTTAGATCGAAACCAGCAAGATTCACGAGCATCGATTTTACAAGTCGTCGAAGAGTAGAAGAGAGAAAGGTGTAAACTTTTTCTCTCAGAACCTCGCGAAAACTTGTATTCCTGCTCAAAACAACGGGTTACATCGTTTTAGATCGAAACTTGCAAGATTCACGAGCATCAATTTTACAAGTCGTGGAAGAGTAGACGAGAGAAAGGTGTAAGCTTTTTCTCTCAGAACTGCGCTAAAACTTGTATTCCGGCTCAAAACAATGGGATTCATCGATTTAGATCGAAACTAGCAAGATTCACGAGCATCGATTTTACAGGTCGTCGAAGAGTACACGAGAGAAAGGTGTAAACTTTTTCTCTCAGAACTGCGCGAAAACTTGTATTCCGGCTCAAAACAACGGGATACATCGTTTCAGGTCGAAACTAGCAAGATTCACGAACATCGATTTTACAAGTCGTCGAATATAGACGAGAAAAAGGTGTAAACTTTTTCTCTCAGAACTGCACGAAAACTTGTATTCTAGCTCAAAACAACGGGATACATCGTTTTAGATCGAAACTAGCAAGATTCAATAACATCGATTTTACAAGTCGTCGAAGAGTACACGAGAGAAAGGTGTAAACTTTTTCTCTCAGAACTGCGCGAAAACTTGTATTCCGGCTCAAAACAACGGGATACGTCGTTTTAGATCGAAACTAGCAAGATTCATTAGCATCGATTTTACAAGTCGTCGAAGAGTACACGAGAGAAAGGTGTAAACTTTTTCTCTCAGAACTGCGCCAAAACTTGTATTCTGGCTCAGAACAACGGGTTACATCGTTTTAGGTCGAAACTAGCAAGATTCACGAGCATCGATATTACAAGTCGTCGAAGAGTACACGAGAGAAAGGTGTAAACTTTTTCTCTCAGAACTGCGCGAAAACTTGTATTCCGGCTCGAAACAACGGGTTACATCGTTTTAGATCGAAACTAGCCAGATTCACAAGCATCGATTTTACACGTCGTCGAAGAGTACACGAGAGAAAGGTGTAAACTTTTTCTCTCAGAACTGCGCGAAAACTTGTATTCCGGCTCAAAACAACGGGATTCATCGTTTTAAATCAAATCTAGCAAGATTCACGAGCATGGATTTTACAAATCGTCGAAAAGTACACGAGAGAAAGGTGTAAACTTTTTCTCTCAGAACTGCGCGAAAACTTGTATTCCGGCTCAAAACAACGGCAAACATCGTTTTAGGTCGAAACTAGCAAGATTCACGAGCATCGATTTTACAAGTCGTCGAATATAGACGAGAGAAAGGTGTAAACTTTTTCTCTCAGAACTGCGCGTAAACGTGTTTTCCGGCTCAAAACAACGGGTTACATCGTTTTAGATCGAAACTAGCAAGATTCACGAGCATCGATATTACAAGTCGTCGAAGAGTAGACGAGAGAAATGTGTAAACTTTTTCTCTCAGAACTGCGCGAAAACTTGTATTCCGGCTTAAAAGAACGGGATACATCGTTTTAGATCGAAACTTGCAAGGTTCACGAGCATCGATTTTACAAGTCGTCGAAGAGTAGGCGAGAGAAAGGTGTAAACGTTTTCTCTCAGAACTGCACGAAAACATGTATTCCGGCTCAAAACAACGGGATACATCGTTTTAGATCGAAACTAGCAAGATTCATTAGCATCGATTTTACAAGTCGTCGAAGAGTACACGAGAAAAAGGTGTAAACTTTTTCTCTCAGAACTGCGCCAAAACTTGTATTCTGGCTCAGAACAACGGGTTACATCGTTTTAGGTCGAAACTAGCAAGATTCACGAGCATCGATATTACAAGTCGTCGAAGAGTACACGAGAGAAAGGTGTAAACTTTTTCTCTCAGAACTGCGCGAAAACTTGTATTCCGGCTCGAAACAACGGGTTACATCGTTTTAGATCGAAACTAGCAAGATTCACAAGCATCGATTTTACACGTCGTCGAAGAGTACACGAGAGAAAGGTGTAAACTTTTTCTCTCAGAACTGCGCGAAAACTTGTATTCCGGCTCAAAACAACGGGATTCATCGTTTTAAATCAAATCTAGCAAGATTCACGAGCATGGATTTTACAAATCGTCGAAAAGTACACGAGAGAAAGGTGTAAACTTTTTCTCTCAGAACTGCGCGAAAACTTGTATTCCGGCTCAAAACAACGGCAAACATCGTTTTAGGTCGAAACTAGCAAGATTCACGAGCATCGATTTTACAAGTCGTCGAATATAGACGAGAGAAAGGTGTAAACTTTTTCTCTCAGAACTGCGCGTAAACGTGTTTTCCGGCTCAAAACAACGGGTTACATCGTTTTAGATCGAAACTAGCAAGATTCACGAGCATCGATATTACAAGTCGTCGAAGAGTAGACGAGAGAAATGTGTAAACTTTTTCTCTCAGAACTGCGCGAAAACTTGTATTCCGGCTCAAAAGAACGGGATACATCGTTTTAGATCGAAACTTGCAAGGTTCACGAGCATCGATTTTACAAGTCGTCGAAGAGTAGACGAGAGAAAGGTGTAAACGTTTTCTCTCAGAACTGCACGAAAACTTGTATTCCGGCTCAAAACAACGGGATACATCGTTTTAGATCGAAACTAGCAAGATTCATTAGCATCGATTTTACAAGTTGTCGAAGAGTAGACGAGAGAAAGGTGTAAACGTTTTCTTTCAGAACTGCGCGAAAACTTGTATTCCGGCTCAAAAGAACGGGATACATCGTTTTAGATCGAAACTTGCAAGATTCACGAGCATCAATTTTACAAGTCGTCGAATAGTAGACGAGAGAAAGGTGTAAACTTTTTCTCTCAGAACTGCGCCAAAACTTGTATTCCAGCTCAAAACAACGGGATACATCGTTGTAGATCGAAACTAGCAAGATTCACGAGCATTGATTTTACAAGTCGTCGAAGAGTAGACGAGAGAAAGATGTAAACTTTTTCTCTCAGAACTGAACGAAAACTTGTTTTCCGGCTCAAAATAACGGGATACATGGTTTTAGATCGAAACTAGCAAGATTCAATAGCATCGATTTTACAAGTTGTCGAAGAGTAGAAGAGAGAAAGGTGTAAACTTTTTCTCTCAGAACCTCGCGAAAACTTGTATTCCTGCTCAAAACAACGGGTTACATCGTTTTAGATCGAAACTTGCAAGATTCACGAGCATCAATTTTACAAGTCGTGGAAGAGTAGACGAGAGAAAGGTGTAAGCTTTTTCTCTCAGAACTGCGCGAAAACTTGTATTCCGGCTCAAAACAATGGGATTCATCGATTTAGATCGAAACTAGCAAGATTCACGAGCATCGATTTTACAGGTCGTCGAAGAGTACACGAGAGAAAGGTGTAAACTTTTTCTCTCAGAACTGCGCGAAAACTTGTATTCCGGCTCAAAACAACGGGATACATCGTTTCAGGTCGAAACTAGCAAGATTCACGAACATCGATTTTACAAGTCGTCGAATATAGACGAGAAAAAGGTGTAAACTTTTTCTCTCAGAACTGCACGAAAACTTGTATTCTAGCTCAAAACAACGGGATACATCGTTTTAGATCGAAACTAGCAAGATTCAATAACATCGATTTTACAAGTCGTCGAAGAGTACACGAGAGAAAGGTGTAAACTTTTTCTCTCAGAACTGCCCGAAAACTTGTATTCCGGCTCAAAACAACGGGATACATCGTTTTAGATCGAAAGTAGCAAGATACACGAGCATCGATTTTACAAGTCTTCGAAGAGTAGACGAGAGAAAGGTGTAAACTTTTTCTCTCAGAACTGCGCGAAAACTTGTATTCCGGCTCAAAACAACGGGATACGTCGTTTTAGATCGAAACTAGCAAGATTCACGAGCATCGATTTTACAAGTCGTCGAAGAGTAGACGAGAGAAAGGTGTAAACTTTTTCTCTCAGAACTGCACGAAAACTTGTATTCCGGCTCAAAACAACGGGATACATTGTTTTAGATCGAAACTAGCAAGATTCAATAGCATCGATTTTACAACTCGTCGAAGAGTACACGAGAGAAAGGTGTAAACTTTATCTCTCAGAACTGCGCGAAAACTTGCATTCCGGCTCAAAACAACGGGATACATCGTTGTAGATCGAAACTAGCAAGATTCACGAGCATCGATTTTACAAGTCGTCGAATAGTAGACGAGAGAAAGGTGTAAACTTTTTCTCTCAGAACTGCGCCAAAACTTGTATTCCGGCTCAGAACAATGGGTTACATCGTTTTAGATCGAAACTAGCAAGATTTACGAGCATCGATATTACAAGTCGTCGAAGAGTAGACGAGAGAAAGGTGTAAACTTTTTCTCTCAGAACTGCGCGAAAACTTCTATTCCAGCTCAAAACAACGGGATAGATCGTTGTAGATCGAAACTAGCAAGATTCACGAGCATTGATTTTACAAGTCGTCGAAGAGTAGACGAGAGAAAGATGTAAACTTTTTCTCTTAGAACTGCACGCAAACTTGTTTTCCGGCTCAAAATAACGGGATACATCGTTTTAGATCGAAACTAGCAAGATTCAATAACATCGATTTTACAAGTCGTCGAAGAGTAGACGAGAGAAAGGTGTAAACGTTTTCTCTCAGAACTGCGCGAAAACTTCTATTCCGGCTCAAAACAACGGGATACATCGTTTTAGATCGAAACCAGCAAGATTCACGAGCATCGATTTTACAAGTCGTCGAAGAGTACACGAGAGAAAGGTGTAAACGTTTTCTCTCAGAACTGCGCGAAAACTTGTATTCCGGCTCAAAAGAACGGGATACATCGTTTTAGATCGAAACTTGCAAGATTCACGAGCATCGATTTTACAAGTCGTCGAAGAGTAGACGAGATAAAGGTGTAAGCTTTTTCTCTCAGAACTGCGAGAAAACTTGTATTCCGGCTCAAAACAACGGGATACGTCGTTTTAGATTGAAACTAGCAAGATTCACGAGCATCGATTTTACAAGTCGTCGAAGAGTAGACGAGAGAAAGGTGTAAACTTTTTCTCTCAGAACTGCGCAAAAACTTGTATTCCGGCTCAAAACAACGGGTTACATCGTTTTAGATCGAAACTAGCAAGATTCACGAGCATCGATATTACAAGTCATCGAAGAGCACACGAGAGAAAGGTGTAAACTTTTTCTCTCAGAACTGCGTGAAAACTTTTATTCCGGCTCGAAACAACGGGATACATCGTTTTAGATCGAAACTAGCATGATTCACGAGCATCGATTTTACAAGTCGTCGAAGAGTAGACGATAGAAAGGTGTAAACGTTTTCTCTCAGAACTGCGCGAAAACTTGTATTCCGGCTCAAAACAACGGGTTACATTGTTTTAGATCGAAACTTGCAAGATTCACGAGCATCGATTTTACAAGTCTTCGAAGAGTAGACGAGACAAATGTGTAAATTTTTCTCACAACTGCGCGAAAACTTGTATGAAGGCTCAGAACAACGGGATACATCGTTTTAGATCGAATCTAGCAAGATTCACGAGCATCGATTTCACAAGTCTTCGAAGAGTAGACGAGAGAAAGGTGTAAACTTTTTCCCTCAGAACTGCGCGAAAACTTGTATTCCGGCTCAAAACAACGGGATACATCGTTTTAGATCGAAACTAGCAAGATTCACGAGCATCGATTTTGCAAGTCGTCGAAGAGTACACGAGAGAAAGGTGTAAACTTTTTCTCTCAGAACTGCACGAAAACTTGTATTCCAGCTCAAAACAAAGGGATACATCGTTTTAGATCGAAACTAGTAAGATTCACTAGCATCGATTTTAAAGTCGTCGAAGAGTACACGAGAGAAAGGTGTAAACTTTTTTTCTCAGAACTGCGCGAAAACTTTTATTCCGGCTAAAACAACGGGATACATCGTTTTAGATCGAAACTAGCAAGATTCAAGAGCATCGATTTTACAAGTCTTCGAAGAGTAGACGAGAGAAAGGTGTAAACTTTTTCTCTCAGAACAGCGCGAAAACTTGTATTCCGGCTCAAAACAACGGGATACATCGTTTTAGATTGAAACTAGCAAGATTCACGAGCATCGATTTTACAATTCGTCGCAGAGTAGACGAGAGAAAGGTGTGAACTTTTTCTCTCAGAACTGCGCGAAAACTTGTATTCCGGCTCAAAACAACGGGATATATCGTTTTAGATTGAAACTAGCATGATTCACGAGCATCGATTTTACAAGTCGTCGAAGAGTAGACGATAGAAAGGTGTAAACGTTTTCTCTCAGAACTGCGCGAAAACTTGTATTCCGGCTCAAAACAACGGGATACATCGTTTTAGATCGAAACCAGCAAGATTCACGAGCATCGATTTTACAAGTCGTCGAAGAGTAGACGAGAGAAAGGTGTAAACTTTTTCTCTCGGAACCTCGCGAAAACTTGTATTCCGGCTCAAAACAATGGGTTACATCGTTTTAGATCGAAACTTCAAGATTCACGAGCATCGATTTTACAAGTCGTCGAAGAGTACACGAGAGAAAGGTGTAAACTTTTTCTCTCAGAACTGCACGAAAACTTGTATTCCAGCTCAAAACAAAGGGATACATCGTTTTAGATCAAAACTAGTAATATTCACTAGCATCGATTTTAAAGTCGTCGAAGAGTACACGAGAGAAAGGTGTAAACTTTTTCTCTCAGAACTGCGCGAAAACTTGTATTCAAGCTCAAAACTACGGGATTCACCATTTTAGATCGAAACTAGCAAGAATCACGAGCATCGGTTTTACAAGTCTTCGAAGAGTAGACGAGAGAAATGTGTAAACTTTTTCTCACAACTGCGCGAAAACTTGTATGATGGCTCAGAACAACGGGATACATCGTTTTAGGTCGAAACTAGCAAGATTCACGAGCATCGATTTTACAAGTCTTCGAAGAGTAGACGAGAGAAAGGTGTAAACTTTTTCCCTCAGAACTGCGCAAAAACTTGTATTTCGGCTTAAAACAACGGGATACATCGTTTTAGATCGAAACTAGCAAGATTCACGAGCATCGATTTTGCAGGTCGTCGAAGAGCACACGAGAGAAAGGTGTAAACTTTTTCTCTCAGAACTGCGCGAAAACTTGTATTCCGGCTCAAAACAACGGATACATCGTTTTAGATCGAAAGTAGCAAGATTCACGAGCATCGATTTTACAAGTCGTCGAATATAGACGAGAGAAAGGTGTAAACTTTTTCTCTCAGAACTGCGCGAAAACTTGTATTCCGGCTCAAAACAACGGATTACATCGTTTTAGATCGAAACTAGCAAGATTCACGAGCATCGATTTTACAAGTCGCCGAATATAGACGAGAGAAAGGTGTAAACTTTTTCTCTCAGAACTGCGCAAAAACTTGTATTCCGGCTCAAAACAACGGATTACATCGTTTTAGATCGAATCTAGTAAGATTCACGAGCATCGATTTCACAAGTCTTCGAAGAGTAGACGAGAGAAAGGTGTAAACTTTTTCTCTCAGAACTGCGCGAAAACTTGTATTTCTGCTCAAAACAACGGGATACATCGTTTTAGATCGAAACTAGCAAGATTCACGAGCATCGATTTTACAAGTCTTCGAAGAGTAGACGAGAGAAAGGTGTAAACTTTTTCTCTCAGAACAGCGCGAAAACTTGTATTTCGGCTCAAAACAACGGGATACATCGTTTTAGATCGAAACTAGCAAGATTCACGAGCATCGATTTTACAAGTCTTCGAAGAGTAGACGAGAGAAAGGTGTAAACTTTTTCCCTCAGAACTGCGCAAAAACTTGTATTCCGGCTCAAAACAACGGGATACATCGTTTTAGATCGAAACTAGCAAGATTCACGACCATCGATTTTGCAGGTCGTCGAAGAGCACACGAGAGAAAGGTGTAAACTTTTTCGCTCAGAACTGCGCGAAAACTTGTATTCCGGCTCAAAACAACGGGATACATCGTTTTAGATCGAAAGTAGCAAGATTCACGAGCATCGATTTTACAAGTCGTCGAATATAGACGAGAGAAAGGTGTAAACTTTTTCTCTCAGAACTGCGCGAAAACTTGTATTCCGGCTCAAAACAACGGATTACATCGTTTTAGATCGAAACTAGCAAGATTCACGAGCATCGATTTTACAAGTCGTCGAATATAGACGAGAGGTGTAAACTTTTTCTCTCAGAACTGCGCGAAAACTTGTATTCCGGCTGAAAACAACGGATTACATCGTTTTAGATCGAATCTAGTAAGATTCACGAGCATCGTTTTCACAAGTGTTCGAAGAGTAGACGAGAGAAAGGTGTAAACTTTTTCTCTCAGAACTGCGCGAAAACTTGTATTTCTGCTCAAAACAACGGGATACATCGTTTTAGATCGAAACTAGCAAGATTCACGAGCATCGATTTTAAAAGTCTTCGAAGAGTAGACGAGAGAAAGGTGTAAACTTTTTCTCTCAGAACTGCGCGAAAACTTGTATTTCGGCTCAAAACAACGGGATACATCGTTTTAGATCGAAACTAGCAAGATTCACGAGCATCGATTTTACAAGTCTTCGAAGAGTAGACGAGAGAAAGGTGTAAACTTTTTCTCTCAGAACAGCACGAAAACTTGTATTTCGGCTCAAAACAACGGGATACATCGTTTTAGATCGAAACTAGCAAGATTCACGAGCATCGATTTTACAAGTCTTCGAAGAGTACACGAGAGAAAGGTGTAAACTTTTTCTCTCAGAACTGCACGAAAACTTGTATTCCAGCTCAAAACAAAGGGATACATCGTTTTAGATCGAAACTAGTAATATTCACTAGCATCGATTTTAAAGTCGTCGAAGAGTACACGAGAGAAAGGTGTAAACTTTTTCTCTCAGAACTGCGCGAAAACTTGTATTCCGGCTCAAAACAACGGGATACATCGTTTTAGATCGAAACTAGCAAGATTCAATAGCATCGATTTTACAAGTCGTCGAAGAGTACACGAGAGAAAGGTGTAAACTTTTTCTCTCAGAACTGCGCGAAAACTTGTATTCCGGCTCAAAACAACGGGATACATTGTTTTAGATCGAAAGTAGCAAGATTCACGAGCATCGATTTTACAAGTCTTCGAAGAGTAGACGAGAGAAAGGTGTAAACTTTTTCTCTCAGAACTGCGCGAAAACTTGTATTCCGGCTCAAAACAACTGGATACGTCGTTTTAGATTGAAACTAGCAAGATTCACGAGCATCGATTTTACAAGTCGTCGAAGAGTAGACGAGAGAAAGGTGTAAACTTTTTCTCTCAGAACTGCGCGAAAACTTGTATTCCGGCTCAAAAGAACGGGTTACATCGTTTTAGATCGAAACTAGCAAGATTCACGAGCATCGATATTACAAGTCGTCGAAGAGTAGACGATAGAAAGGTGTAAACGTTTTCTCTCAGAACTGCGCGAAAACTTGTATTCCGGCTCAAAACAACGGGATACATCGTTTTAGATCAAAATCTGCAAGATTCTCGAGCATCAATTTTACAAGTCGTCGAATAGTAGACGAGAGAAAGGTGTAAACTTTTTCTCTCAGAACTGCGCGAAAACTTGTATTCCGGCTCAAAACAACGGGATTCATCGTTTTAAATCAAATCTAGCAAGATTCACGAGCATGGATTTTACAAATCGTCGAAAAGTACACGAGAGAAAGGTGTAAACTTTTTCTCTCAGAACTGCGCGAAAACTTGTATTCCGGCTCAAAACAACGGCAAACATCGTTTTAGGTCGAAACTAGCAAGATTCACGAGCATCGATTTTACAAGTCGTCGAATATAGACGAGAGAAAGGTGTAAACTTTTTCTCTCAGAACTGCGCGTAAACGTGTTTTCCGGCTCAAAACAACGGGTTACATCGTTTTAGATCGAAACCAGCAAGATTCACGAGCATCGACTTTAAAAGTCGTCGAAGAGTAGAAGAAAGAAAGGTGTAAACGTTTTCTCTCAGAACCTCGCGAAAACTTGTATTCCGGCTCAAAACAACGGGTTACATCGTTTTAGATCGAAGCTTGCAAGATTCACGAGCATCAATTTTACAAGTCGTCGAAGAGTAGACGAGAGAAAGGTGTAAACTTTTTCCCTCAGAACTGCGCGAAAACTTGTATTCCGGCTCAAAACAATGGGATTCATCGTTTTAGATCGAAACTAGAAAGATTCACGAGCATCGATTTTACAGGTCGTCGAAGAGTACACGAGAGAAAGGTGTAAACTTTTTCTCTCAGAACTGCGCGAAAACTTGTATTCCGGCTCAAAACAACGGGATACATCGTTTCAGGTCGAAACTAGCAAGATTCACGAGCATCGATTTTACAAGTCGTCGAATATAGACGAGAAAAATGTGTAAACTTTTTCTCTCGGAACTGCACGAAAACTTGTATTCCGGCTCAAAACAACGGGATACATCGTTTTAAATCGAAACTAGCAAGATTCAATAGCATCGATTTTACAAGTCGTCGAAGAGTACACGAGAGAAAGGTGTAAACGTTTTCTCTCAGAACTGCGCGAAAACTTGTATTCCGGCTCAAAACAACGGGAAACATCGTTTTAGATCGAAATCAGCAAGATTCACGAGCATCAATTTTACAAGTCGTCGGAGAGTAGACGAGAGAAAGGTGTAAACTTTTTCTCCCAGAACTGCACGAAAACATGTATTCCGGCTCAAAACAACGGGATACGTCGTTTTAGATTGAAACTAGCAAGATTCACGAGCATCGATTTTACAAGTCGTCGAATAGTAGACGAGAGAAAGGTGTAAACATTTTCTCTCAGAACCTCGCGAAAACTTGTATTCCGGCTCAAAACAATGGGATTCATCGATTTAGATCGAAACTAGCAAGATTCACGAGCATCGATTTTACAGGTCGTCGAAGAGTACACGAGAGAAAGGTGTAAACTTTTTCTCTCAGAACTGCGCGAAAACTTGTATTCCGGCTCAAAACAACGGGATACATCGTTTCAGGTCGAAACTAGCAAGATTCACGAACATCGATTTTACAAGTCGTCGAATATAGACGAGAAAAAGGTGTAAACTTTTTCTCTCAGAACTGCACGAAAACTTGTATTCCAGCTCAAAACAACGGGATACATCGTTTTAGATCGAAACTAGCAAGATTCAATAACATCGATTTTACAAGTCGTCGAAGAGTACACGAGAGAAAGGTGTAAACTTTTTCTCTCAGAACTGCGCGAAAACTTGTATTCCGGCTCAAAACAACGGGATACATCATTTTAGATCGAAAGTAGCAAGATACACGAGCATCGATTTTACAAGTCTTCGAAGAGTAGACGAGAGAAAGGTGTAAACTTTTTCTCTCAGAACTGCGCGAAAACTTGTATTCCGGCTCAAAACAACGGGATACGTCGTTTTAGATTGAAACTAGCAAGATTCACGAGCATCGATTTTACAAGTCGTCGAAGAGTAGACGAGAGAAAGGTGTAAACTTTTTCTCCCAGAACTGCACGAAAACTTGTATTCCGGCTCAAAACAAAAGGATACATCGTTTTAGATCGAAACTAGCAAGATTCACGAGCATCGATTTTGCAAGTCGTCGAAGAGTAGACAAGAGAAAGGTGTAAACTTTTTCTCTCAGAACTGCACGAAAACTTGTATTCTGGCTCAAAACAACGGGATACATTGTTTTAGATCGAAACTAGCAAGATTCACGAGCATCGTTTTTACAAGTCGTCGAAGAGTAGACGAGAGAAAGCTGTAAACTTTTTCTCTCAGAACTGCACGAAAACTTGTTTTCCGGCTCAAAATAACGGGATACATCGTTTTAGATCGAAACTAGCAAGATTCAATAGCATCGATTTTACAAGTCGTCGAAGAGTAGACGAGAGAAAGGTGTAAACGTTTTATTATTTTTTTATTTTTTATTAGTACCTCACAGGCCCCGAAGAGCATTGGGTGAGGGGGGCAAATACAGATCTACATACAGATGGAAAAAAAACCATAATATCGGTGCAAGAACGCGGTACAAGTCAAATACAAGAAAGGAACACGAAATTTATACAAAACCGAGTTAAAATAACATCAGACACGAAACAACGTTAAGAACAAATGAAACTGTTGTACATTTCGAACATCACTATGGCAATAAATGTATACATAGATGTTTTTTAAACTCACCAGGATCAATGAAAGAGATTATTTTGTCAGGAAGATCATTCCAGAGTTTTATTGCTCTAGGTAATGCAGAGGAATTAAACGACAGGGTCTTCCCATATATCCGGTTGAAGCTGAGTTGATTGTGTAAGCGTTGTGAAGAGCGGAAAGGTGATTCCAGAGGTAACAACGAAGGACGGGTGTGAACATATTTATGGAATAAACACAGAAGTGAAATGGAGCCACGAATTTCAAGTATCTGTATGTCATTAAGGTATTTAAGCTGGGATACACTTGCGAGGGGACTATAATTGCTAAAAATCTACCGGGCAGCTCTGCTTTGAATGGACTCGAGCATATCTATGAGATATTTTTGATGGGGAGACCATATAGGTGAGATAAATTCCAGCTGTGGGCGAACAAATGTAAAATATGCAAGTTTTCCAACGGAGCTAGGTGAGTTTCGAAGGTTCCGGCGTATGAAACCTAATGTCCTCGACGCTTTGTTGCAGACTGCAGAAATATGAGAAGACCATGAAAGATTTGGTGTGAACTGAATTCCAAGGTATTTGTACGACGTAACCCTTGATAGAGAGGTATTATTTATAGAGTATATGAAGTTAGAAACAACATGCTTGCGGCTAAAAATCATTGATTTACATTTATTAGGGTTAAGAATCATTTGCCAGTTTTGACACCAATCAACAATAGTGTCAAGGTCATTTTGAAGGGTCAGGTGGTCAGTCTCAGAAGCGATCTTACGGTAAACAACACAGTCGTCTGCGAAAAGGCGTAAACGGGATGAAATGTTAGTGGGAAGGTCGTTAATGTAGATTAGAAAAAGTAAGGGTCCAAGTACGCTTCCCTGTGGTACGCCTGAGGTTACGTCACATAGGGATGAGGAAGAGCCGTTGACAACTGTGAATTGCTTACGTAATGAGAGAAAGTTTCGAAGCCAAGATAATGTGAGGGAATCAAGGGAAAGGGTAGATAATTTTGTAAAAAGCCGGCCATGTGCAACTCTGTCAAATGCTTTTGAGAAATCTAAAAAAACGCAATCTGTTTGCTGGTTATCATCCATGTTGAAATGCAGGTCAGTAGTAAATTCAAATATCTGGGTATCACATGAGTAGCCTTTCCTAAAACCATGCTGATTTGAAAAGAAGAAGTCATTTCGTTCCAGATGGTTGTAAATGTGAGAAGCGATAATATGCTCAAGTAATTTACAGCATATGCATGTTAACGAAATAGGCCGATAGTTATCAGGAGACTTTTTGTTACCCGTTTTGAAGACAGGGATGACTTTGGCTTTTTTTCAGTCAGTGGGCAGTTCTCCGGAGGATAATGATTGCTGAAATATATGACACAAAATCTGGCTGGAAATTGAAATGGTGTTTTTAAGTATCTTCGAGTTAATGTTGTCCACTCCGGCAGATGATGATAACTTTAGATTTTTAATTAGTGATGCGATACCCTCAGCACTAATGGTGATGGGCTCCATGAATGGGTAGTCAGACTCGAGAACAATTGGCATACTGGAATAATCTTCCTTAGTAAACACTGATGCAAAAAATCTGTTGAACGCGGTTGGACATTCAGTGTCAGCAAGCGGCAAGTCATCAGTATTGTGTAGTTGTATGAGGTCATGTTTACTTTCGGGAGATATAGTCTGCCAAAACTTCTTAGGATTAGTCTGCAAAAGTGACCGCAGATCATGAGTGAAGTATTTGTTTTTGGCAGCGGTACAGCAGAACAGTACGCTTTCAAACACAGTTTATATCTTTCCAACGAGGTTGAAGAAGGAGCAGATCTAGCTTTTCTGTATAGGCGCTTCTTTTTATTCCGTAATCGACGGAGGGTCTTGTTGAACCATGGATTTTTTATGTCATTAGCTATTGTAATCAGAGGAACATGTTTCTCTATCAGTGCAGATAGTTTGTGTTTGAAGAGCAACCAGTTTTCTTCGGTAGATCGTTCGTTCCTTAGCGGGAAAAACACCTCATTGAAAAATGAGGCAAGTTCCGTGTTAAATGCATCATATCGTGATTTACTATAATCTCTAATTTTTTTAGTTGTCATACCTGCAAACAAGCTCGGAACTAGAATATCAAACTGCAACATCTTATGATCGCTAAATCCGTCAAGATACATAACCGGCCCTATGGTATCGGGAGCAGTGGATAGAGCTAAATCAAGAGTGTTAGAACCACGCGTATTCTGGCTAATCACTTGAAATAAATTGAAATCTAGTGTTAGGTTGATGAATTCTGTTGCAGCATGACTAGTTGAAGACAAAGAAGGCCAATCTATTTCAGGAAAATAAAATCACCCAACAAGTAGATGTTGCTAGGTGAACTGTGTTCGACAGCGGCAGCAATGCTAGACCGAAGATCATGAATGAAAGAAGTCGTACAATCGGGCGGACGGTAACACACTCCAAAAAGTAATTTCGAAGATATAGTTTTGCAGGCAGCCCAAATTATTTCGAGGTCTGAGTTAGAACTGATAGCAGTGGATGGTAACGTTTTTTTAATACCAAGAAGCACCCCACCCCCTCTTTTATCTGCACGGTCATGTCTGTAGATATTGTAAGCATGGGCGTCTGGAAAGATTTCATTGTCTTTGATACCGGCGTGCAACCAAGTTTCAGTTAAAGCAACTATATCAGATTCACTGTCTTGCAGAAAAGAGCAGAGATGATCACGTTTAGGCATCAAGCTTCGGATATTAGAAAATGAAAGGGACAGCGTCGGAGCCTGGGGGCATGACGTGGACTGAGGACAATCACGCAATCTAGGTGCATTGCCTAGCTATGGTGATACTAATATGACCGAATCAGTGGCTCGGCCATACGCATATGTTTGTTTGTCCATTCTAAGTTTATCAAATGCCAGTTTATAAGACTTGGATTGTGACTTTGCAAATTTGGTCAACTTGCTTCTAGCCTCACGAGTTGTAGCGGAAAAATCCTCACGGATTGCAAAACTGGAGTCCTTCAATTTGTGGCCATTTGAAAGGATGTTCCGCTTGTCTTTAAAGAAGGTCATCTTGGCAATGATTGGTCTGTGCCTATCAGTTTTGAATTTGCCTAATCTATGAACCCTTTCAAACTGTGAAGCAGTCAAAGATAAATCTAGGCGCTCTGAACAAAATGCAATGACTTTCCCTTCAGAATCTGCCCAGCTTTCGTCTTCCACATCGTCGATGCCAAAGAAAAGCAAATTATTTCGGCGCAATCTATTTTCAGCATCATCACACCTTGAGTAAATACTAGAAAGCTGGGAAGAAATGGCTTGTATGGCATTGTCAGTTACAAGAGTATCAGGCCTATCAAGTGAGGTTGCCGTTGCCTCGAGGGCTGCCACTCGCAACGTCAGATGCTTGACTTCTTTATCGGTAGCATCCTGCCTTTCTTTAACACCTTTGATTTCATTAAGTATTACAGCTTGGCCAGCTTCAATTCTTTGGACAGTCAGCAAGACGGCTTCCAATGTTTCTCTTTCAGTAGCATTCATAGGCCCAGGATTGCTTTCGATGTCACCCGACAGTGAGAGCAGCATACCATAAAAAAATAGGTAAAGGCGAGAAGGCAAAGACAATACACGCTTCAGTACATCAATACACTCTCCAGGGCACGACATCGTAAATAGACAGTAATCACTGCTCTTCACACAGGCAGCGCCTTCCAAATAACTAATATGCAAAATCCGCAGCGGTAAGATTTCCATGGCGTTCACGGTGCCGTGCCCGAGGTGGGTGTTTCCGGGCTTGCTCTTATATGCGTCGTCGATGTCGGAGATAGTAGCTGAAGATCCATGTTGCCAGATGAAAAATCGGTCGCCAACTACGTATGGCCAAAAAGCAGGCGAGAGCGAAGGTCGCTCAGCGGCAGCGGATGGCGATGAAGCAGCGGGATCCGGGAAACAGCAGGAACCACATAGGAACGCGGCCTGCAAAATCCGCAGCGGTAAGATTTCCATGGCGTTCTATTCCGGCTCAAAACAACGGGATACATCGTTTTAGATCGAAACCAGCAAGATTCACGAGCATCGATTTTACAAGTCGTCGAAGAGTAGAAGAAAGAAAGGTGTAAACTTTTTCTCTCAGAACCTCGCGAAAACTTGTATTCCGGCTCAAAACAACGGGTTACATCGTTTTAGATCGAAGCTTGCAAGATTCACGAGCATCAATTTTACAAGTCGTCGAAGAGTAGACGAGAGAAAGGTGTAAACTTTTTCTCTCAGAACTGCGCGAAAACTTGTATTCCGGCTCAAAACAATGGGATTCATCGTTTTAGATCGAAACTAGAAAGATTCACGAGCATCGATTTTACAGGTCGTCGAAGAGTACACGAGAGAAAGGTGTAAACTTTTTCTCTCAGAACTGCGCGAAAACTTGTATTCCGGCTCAAAACAACGGGATACATCGTTTCAGGTCGAAACTAGCAAGATTCACGAGCATCGATTTTACAAGTCGTCGAATATAGACGAGAAAAATGTGTAAACTTTTTCTCTCAGAACTGCACGAAAACTTGTATTCCGGCTCAAAACAACGGGATACATCGTTTTAGATCGAAACTAGCAAGATTCAATAGCATCAATTTTACAAGTCGTCGAAGAGTACACGAGAGAAAGGTGTAAACTTTTTCTCTCAGAACTGCGCGAAAACTTGTATGCCGGCTCAAAACAACGGGATACATCGTTTTAGATCGAAAGTAGCAAGATTCACGAGCATCGATTTTACAAGTCTTCGAAGAGTAGACGAGAGAAAGGTGTAAACTTTTTCTCTCAGAACTGCGAGAAAACTTGTATTCCGGCTCAAAACAACGGGATACGTCGTTTTAGATTGAAACTAGCAAGATTCACGAGCACCGATTTTACAAGTCGTCGAAGAGTAGACGAGAGAAAGGTGTAAACTTTTTCTCTCAGAACTGCGCGAAAACTTGTATTCCGGCTCAAAACAACGGGTTACATCGTTTTAGATCGAAACTAGCAAGATTCACGAGCATCGATATTACAAGTCGTCGAAGAGTAGACGATAGAAAGGTGTAAATGTTTTCTCTCAGAACTGCGCGAAAACTTGTATTCCGGCTGAAAACAACGGGATACATCGTTTTAGATCGAAATCAGCAAGATTCACGAGCATCAATTTTACAAGTCGTCGAAGAGTAGACGAGAGAAAGGTGTAAACTTTTTCTCCCAGAACTGCACGAAAACATGTATTCCGGCTCAAAACAACGGGATACGTCGTTTTAGATTGAAACTAGCAAGATTCACGAGCATCGATTTTACAAGTCGTCGAATAGTAGACGAGAGAAAGGTGTAAACTTTTTCTCTCAGAACTGCGCGAAAACTTGTATTCCGGCTCAAAACAACGGGATTCATCGTTTTAGATCAAAACTAGCAAGATTCACGAGCTTGGATTTTACAAATCGTCGAAGAGTACACGAGAGAAAGGTGTAAACGTTTTCTCTCAGAACTGCGCGAAAACTTGTATTCCGGCTCAAAAGAACGGGATACATCGTTTTAGATCGAAACTTGCAAGGTTCACGAGCATCGATTTTACAAGTCGTCGAAGAGTAGACGAGAGAAAGGTGTAAACTTTTTCTCTCCGAACTGCACGAAAACTTGTATTCCGGCTCAAAACAACGGGATACGTCGTTTTAGATCGAAACTAGCAAGATTCAATAGCATCGATTTTACAAGTCGTCGAAGAGTACACGAGAGAAAGGTGTAAACTTTTTCTCTCAGAACTGCGCCAAAACTTGTATTCTGGCTCAGAACAACGGGTTACATCGTTTTAGGTCGAAACTAGCAAGATTCACGAGCATCGATATTACAAGTCGTCGAAGAGTAGACGAGAGAAAGGTGTAAACTTTTTCTCTCAGAACTGCGCGAAAACTTGTATTCCGACTCGAAACAACGGGTTACATTGTTTTAGATCGAAACAAGCAAGATTCACAAGCATCGATTGTACACGTCGTCGAAGAGTACACGAGAGGAAGGTGTAAACGTTTTCTCTCAGAACTGCGCGAAAACTTGTATTCCGGCTCAAAAGAACGGGATACATCGTTTTAGATCGAAACTTGCAAGATTCACGAGCATCGATTTTACAAGTCGTCGAAGAGTAGACGAGAGAAAGGTGTAAACTTTTTCTCTCAGAACTGCACGAAAACTTGTATTCCGGCTCAAAACAACGGGATACATCGTTTTAGATCGAAACTAGCAAGATTCAATAGCATCGATTTTACAAGTCGTCGAAGAGTACACGAGAGAAAGGTGTAAACTTTTTCTCTCAGAACTGCGCGAAAACTTGCATTCCGGCTCAAAACAACGGGATACATCGTTGTAGATCGAAACTAGCAAGATTCACGAGCATCGATTTTACAAGTCGTCGAATAGTAGACGAGAGAAAGGTGTAAACTTTTTCTCTCAGAACTGCGCCAAAACTTGTATTCCGGCTCAGAACAATGGGTTACATCGTTTTAGATCGAAACTAGCAAGATTTACGAGCATCGATATTACAAGTCGTCGAAGAGTAGACGAGAGAAAGGTGTAAACTTTTTCTCTCAGAACTGCGCGAAAACTTCTATTCCAGCTCAAAACAACGGGATACATCGTTGTAGATCGAAACTAGCAAGATTCACGAGCATTGATTTTACAAGTCGTCGAAGAGTAGACGAGAGAAAGATGTAAACTTTTTCTCTTAGAACTGCACGCAAACTTGTTTTCCGGCTGAAAATAACGGGATACATCGTTTTAGATCGAAACTAGCAAGATTGAATAGCATCGATTTTACAAGTCGTCGAAGAGTAGACGAGAGAAAGGTGTAAACGTTTTCTCTCAGAACTGCGCGAAAACTTCTATTCCGGCTCAAAACAACGGGATACATCGTTTTAGATCGAAACCAGCAAGATTCACGAGCATCGATTTTACAAGTCGTCGAAGAGTACACGAGAGAAAGGTGTAAACGTTTTCTCTCAGAACTGCGCGAAAACTTGTATTCCGGCTCAAAAGAACGGGATACATCGTTTTAGATCGAAACTTGCAAGATTCACGAGCATCGATTTTACATGTCGTCGAAGAGTAGACGAGAGAAAGGTGTAAACTTTTTCTCTCAGAACTGCGAGAAAACTTGTATTCCGGCTCAAAACAACGGGATACGTCGTTTTAGATTGAAACTAGCAAGATTCACGAGCATCGATTTTACAAGTCGTCGAAGAGTAGACGAGAGAAAGGTGTAAACTTTTTCTCTCAGAACTGCGCGAAAACTTGTATTCCGGCTCAAAACAACGGGTTACATCGTTTTAGATCGAAACTAGCAAGATTCACGAGCATCGATATTACAAGTCGTCGAAGAGTAGACGATAGAAAGGTGTAAACGTTTTCTCTCAGAACTGCGCGAAAACTTGTATTCCGGCTCAAAACAACGGGATACATCGTTTTAGATCGAAATCAGCAAGATTCACGAGCATCAATTTTACAAGTCGTCGAAGAGTAGACGAGAGAAAGGTGTAAACTTTTTCTCCCAGAACTTCACGAAAACTTGTATTCCGGCTCAAAACAACGGGATACGTCGTTTTAGATTGAAACTAGCAAGATTCACGAGCATCGATTTTACAAGTCGTCGAATAGTAGACGAGAGAAAGGTGTAAACTTTTTCTCTCAGAACTGCGCGAAAACTTGTATTCCGGCTCAAAACAACGGGATTCATCGTTTTAGATCAAAACTAGCAAGATTCACGAGCTTGGATTTTACAAATCGTCGAAGAGTACACGAGAGAAAGGTGTAAACTTTTTCTCTCAGAACGGCGCGAAAACTTGTATTCCGGCTCAAAACAACGGCAAACATCGTTTTAGGTCGAAACTAGCAAGATTCACGAGCATCGATTTTACAAGTCGTCGAATATAGACGAGAGAAAGGTGTAAACTTTTTCTCTCAGAACTGCGCGAAAACGTGTTTTCCGGCTCAAAACAACGGGTTACATCGTTTTAGATCAAAACTAGCAAGATTCACGAGCATCGATATTACAAGTCGTCGAAGAGTAGACGAGAGAAATGTGTAAACTTTTTCTCTCAGAACTGCGCGAAAACTTGTATTCCGGCTCAAAAGAACGGGATACATCGTTTTAGATCGAAACTTGCAAGGTTCACGAGCATCGATTTTACAAGTCGTCGAAGAGTAGACGAGAGAAAGGTGTAAACTTTTTCTCTCAGAACTGCACGAAAACTTGTATTCCGGCTCAAAACAACGGGATACGTCGTTTTAGATCGAAACTAGCAAGATTCAATAGCATCGATTTTACAAGTCGTCGAAGAGTACACGAGAGAAAGGTGTAAACTTTTTCTCTCAGAACTGCGCCAAAACTTGTATTCCGGCTCAAAACAACGGGATACATCGTTTTAGATCGAAATCAGCAAGATTCACGAGCATCAATTTTACAAGTCGTCGAAGAGTAGACGAGAGAAAGGTGTAAACTTTTTCTCCCAGAACTTCACGAAAACTTGTGTTCCGGCTCAAAACAACGGGATACGTCGTTTTAGATTGAAACTAGCAAGATTCACGAGCATCGATTTTACAAGTCGTCGAATAGTAGACGAGAGAAAGGTGTAAACTTTTTCTCTCAGAACTGCGCGAAAACTTGTATTCCGGCTCAAAACAACGGGATTCATCGTTTTAGATCAAAACTAGCAAGATTCACGAGCTTGGATTTTACAAATCGTCGAAGAGTACACGAGAGAAAGATGTAAACTTTTTCTCTCAGAACGGCGCGAAAACTTGTATTCCGGCTCAAAACAACGGCAAACATCGTTTTAGGTCGAAACTAGCAAGATTCACGAGCATCGATTTTACAAGTCGTCGAATATAGACGAGAGAAAGGTGTAAACTTTTTCTCTCAGAACTGCGCGAAATCTTGTATTCCGGCTCAAAACAACGGGATTCATCGTTTTAGATCAAAACTAGCAAGATTCACGAGCTTGGATTTTACAAATCGTCGAAGAGTACACGAGAGAAAGGTGTAAACGTTTTCTCTCAGAACTGCGCGAAAACTTGTATTCCGGCTCAAAAGTACGGGATACATCGTTTTAGATCGAAACTTGCAAGGTTCACGAGCATCGATTTTACAAGTCGTCGAAGAGTAGACGAGAGAAAGGTGTAAACTTTTTCTCTCAGAACTGCACGAAAACTTGTATTCCGGCTCAAAACAACGGGATACGTCGTTTTAGATCGAAACTAGCAAGATTCAATAGCATCGATTTTACAAGTCGTCGAAGAGTACACGAGAGAAAGGTGTAAACTTTTTCTCTCAGAACTGCGCCAAAACTTGTATTCTGGCTCAGAACAACGGGTTACATCGTTTTAGGTCGAAACTAGCAAGATTCACGAGCATCGATATTACAAGTCGTCGAAGAGTAGACGAGAGAAAGGTGTAAACATTTTCTCTCAGAACTGCGCGAAAACTTGTATTCCGGCTCGAAACAACGGGTTACATCGTTTTAGATCGAAACAAGCAAGATTCACAAGCATTGATTGTACACGTCGTCGAAGAGTACACGAGAGAAAGGTGTAAACGTTTTCTCTCAGAACTGCGCGAAAACTTGTATTCCGGCTCAAAAGAACGGGATACATTGTTTTAGATCGAAACTAGCAAGATTCAATAGCATCGATTTTACAAGTCGTCGAAGAGTACACGAGAGAAAGGTGTAAACTTTTTCTCTCAGAACTGCGCGAAAACTTCTATTCCAGCTCAAAACAACGGGATACATCGTTGTAGATCGAAACTAGCAAGATTCACGAGCATTGATTTTACAAGTCGTCGAAGAGTAGACGAGAGAAAGATGTAAACTTTTTCTCTTAGAACTGCACGCAAACTTGTTTTCCGGCTCAAAATAACGGGATACATCGTTTTAGATCGAAACTAGCAAGATTCAATAGCATCGATTTTACAAGTCGTCGAAGAGTAGACGAGAGAAAGGTGTAAACGTTTTCTCTCAGAACTGCGCGAAAACTTCTATTCCGGCTCAAAACAACGGGATACATCGTTTTAGATCGAAACCAGCAAGATTCACGAGCATCGATTTTACAAGTCGTCGAAGAGTACACGAGAGAAAGGTGTAAACGTTTTCTCTCAGAACTGCGCGAAAACTTGTATTCCGGCTCAAAAGAACGGGATACATCGTTTTAGATCGAAACTTGCAAGATTCACGAGCATCGATTTTACAAGTCGTCGAAGAGTAGACGAGAGAAAGGTGTAAACTTTTTCTCTCAGAACTGCGAGAAAACTTGTATTCCGGCTCAAAACAACGGGACACGTCGTTTTAGATTGAAACTAGCAAGAATCACGAGCATCGATTTTACAAGTCGTCGAAGAGTAGACGAGAGAAAGGTGTAAACTTTTTCTCTCAGAACTGCGCGAAAACTTGTATTCCGGCTCAAAACAACGGGTTACATCGTTTTAGATCGAAACTAGCAAGATTCACGAGCATCGATATTACAAGTCGTTGAAGAGTAGACGATAGAAAGGTGTAAACGTTTTCTCTCAGAACTGCGCGAAAACTTGTATTCCGGCTCAAAACAACGGGATACATCGTTTTAGATCGAAATCAGCAAGATTCACGAGCATCAATTTTACAAGTCGTCGAAGAGTAGACGAGAGAAAGGTGTAAACTTTTTCTCTTAGAACTGCGCGAAAACTTGTATTCCGGCTTAAAACAACGGGATACGTCGTTTTAGATTGAAACTAGCAAGATTCACGATCATCGATTTTACAAGTCGTCGAAGAGTACACGAGAGAAAGGTGTAAACTTTTTCTCTCAGAACTGCGCGAAAACTTGTATTCCGGCTCAAAAGAACGGGATACATCGTTTTAGATCGAAACTTGCAAGATTCACGAGCATCGATTTTACAAGTCGTCGAAGAGTAGACGAGAGAAAGGTGTAAACTTTTTCTCTCAGAACTGCGCCAAAACTTGTATTCCGGTTCAGAACAATGGGTTACATCGTTTTAGATCGAAACTAGCAAGATTTACGAGCATCGATATTACAAGTCGTCGAAGAGTAGACGAGAGAAAGGTGTAAACTTTTTCTCTCAGAACTGCGCGAAAACTTCTATTCCAGCTCAAAACAACGGGATACATCGTTGTAGATCGAAACTAGCAAGATTCACGAGCATTGATTTTACAAGTCGTCGAAGAGTAGACGAGAGAAAGATGTAAACTTTTTCTCTTAGAACTGCCCGCAAACTTGTTTTCCGGCTCAAAATAACGGGATACATCGTTTTAGATCGAAACTAGCAAGATTCAATAGCATAGATTTTACAAGTCGTCGAAGAGTAGACGAGAGAAAGGTGTAAACGTTTTCTCTCAGAACTGCGCGAAAACTTCTATTCCGGCTCAAAACAACGGGATACATCGTTTTAGATCGAAACCAGCAAGATTCACGAGCATCGATTTTACAAGTCGTCGAAGAGTACACGAGAGAAAGGTGTAAACGTTTTCTCTCAGAACTGCGCGAAAACTTGTATTCCGGCTCAAAAGAACGGGATACATCGTTTTAGATCGAAACTTGCAAGATTCACGAGCATCGATTTTACAAGTCGTCGAAGAGTAGACGAGAGAAAGGTGTAAACTTTTTCTCTCAGAACTGCGAGAAAACTTGTATTCCGGCTCAAAACAACGGGACACGTCGTTTTAGATTGAAACTAGCAAGATTCACGAGCATCGATTTTACAAGTCGTCGAAGAGTAGACGAGAGAAAGGTGTAAACTTTTTCTCTCAGAACTGCGCGAAAACTTGTATTCCGGCTCAAAACAACGGGTTACATCGTTTTAGATCGAAACTAGCAAGATTCACGAGCATCGATATTACAAGTCGTCGAAGAGTAGACGATAGAAAGGTGTAAACGTTTTCTCTCAGAACTGCGCGAAAACTTGTATTCCGGCTCAAAACAACGGGATACATCGTTTTAGATCGAAATCAGCAAGATTCACGAGCATCAATTTTACAAGTCGTCGAAGAGTAGACGAGAGAAAGGTTGTTACGTCTCGCCTTCGACGCGCGGTATAGCCGGCGCGGATGCAACGGACGCCGCGGCTTCGTTCATCGCGGCCGCAACGCCTCCCGCCAAGCGCGTCCAGGCAGGTTTCAGTGCCACGTGTCGTCGTGCGTGCGTGTGTGTGTGTGTGCATGTTTTGCCCACGCTTGTCAAAGCGCGGCAGCCGGGGAGAGGAGCTCCCCAACTGGGAGGCGAGGAGGTCTGACCGGCGCCGGCCTGGCGGACGCGCCCGTCACGCCTGAATATGTTCATGCGTCGCCGTCTTGTGCGACTCATCCCAAGCCGCTCCTTCTTGCCCTCGACTCCGAGGGTATATAAAGAGAGCTGCCCCGGACGCCAACGAGAGACTTCGATTTCTTCCTGCGAGTAACGTGGTCGCCCTGACCGGCTGCTCTTTTGCGATGCCAGAATAAACAAGTTGTTCTGTTGCCAGTCGACTCATCCTTTGCCGGGACCTTCGGATGTTTCCTGCTTTGCCCCAGGCCGCCAGGCCAACGCTACCCTTGGGGCTTGCAACCCTTTTGCAACAACTGGTTGCCAGCGGTGAGATCCCGACAACGGAGGCCAGCAGCGAAGATATGCGTTCAACTGTATGCTGAGCAGCACAACGACCATCCGGGAGCAGTGCAACGAGCCCTGTGTGATGACTGGTTGCCTGCAGCGGAACGACTGCGCTGAATTCTTGGCTGCGAGGTTTGGTGAGTGCGGGACTTTCTTCTTCTGAGTTTTGCCAGGCTTTTGTTAGTGTCAGAAACAGAGCTGGTAATTGTGTTGTCGTTGCTGCCGGGTTAGTTTGCGGCAAGACAATAGTAGGCAGTAGAGAAAGCAGCATTCGGAGCAGCCATGGATTTGAAGTCGTTGCGCAAACCGAAATTGCTGGAGCTTGCAAGAGAGTTGGGTCTGGATGTCTCAGACAAACTCAGAAAACCAGAACTGCTAAGGGCTATTCTTGAGTTGGAGGCTGAGGATGACGAGCTGTCGGAATGCCTTGAGACCATTGAGGAGAGGGAGCAAAAAGAGAAAGACGAGCGCGAACGTAAAGAGCAAAAAGAGGAGCGCGAGCGTAAAGAGCAAAAAGAGAAAGACGAGCGCGAACGTAAAGATCAAAAAGATAAAGAGAAAGAAGAGCGCGCTTTGGAAATGAAGCGTCTCGAGGTAGAGATGGAACGCGCTCGTAATGGAAGTCAGGCACACGGTGCAGGAGAACGGGTATCGTTCAAAATGACTGACCTGATGCGGCCGTTTAAGCTTGGAGAGGACATTGGTTTGTTCCTGGTTAACTTTGAGCGAACGTGCGAGAAGCAGGGGTTCTCTCGGGAAACGTGGCCACAGCGCTTGCTCACTTTGTTACCCGCCGAGGCGGCCGACGTAGTCGCTCGCTTGAAGAGAGAGGAGGCAGAGGATTTCGACCAAGTGAAATCAAGTCTGCTAAAAAAGTACAGGCTGTCAGCGGAGGCGTTCCGTCGGAAGTTTCGGGAAAATGAAAAAGGCAGAAATGAGTCATATACAGAGTTTGCCTACAGGCTTATGTCAAACATGCAGGAGTGGCTCAAAGAAGAGAAAGCGTTTGGTGACCACGAGAAAATTCTGCCGTGTTTCGGGCTGGAACAGTTTTATAGTCGGTTACCTGAGAACGTGCGGTACTGGGTCTTGGATAGGCCAGACGTTAGTACAGTGGCTAAAGCCGCCGAGCTAGCCGAGGAGTTTGTGACGCGTCGGGCTCGCGGAGCTAAGGACGGTCAAAAGGGTGAATTTGGCTCCAAGTCTGAGAGGCCGAAGTTCACACCAATGAGAGCAAGGGGGGACACGCGTAGTGCGGATGCGAGTGAAAGCAGTCCGACCGAACGTAAGGAGACGGCGGCAGCCGAAGCCGAACGCAGAAAGCGGTTCGAGGCGAGGCAAGCGCGCGTGTGTTATACGTGCCAGAAGCCGGGTCACTTTTCGGCGCAGTGTCCAGAAACAAAAAGAGAAGTCGTGTGTTTGTCAATATGTAGCACTGACGAGAACATGAAGCTTCTCGAGCCTTACATGCGAGACTTCCTCGTGAACGGGAAAGAGTGCCGAGTGCTTCGTGATTCCGCAGCTACAATGGATGTAGTTCACCCCTCTTACGTAGAACCCGATATGTTCACGGGCGAGTGCGCATGGATCAAGCAAGCCGTGGAAGCTCATAGCGTGTGTCTGCCCGTAGCAAAAGTGCTTATTGAAGGACCTTTCGGAGCACTTGAGACTGAGGCCGTAGTGTCATCTAGGCTGCCCCCCCAGTACCCGTACCTATTTTCGAACAGGTCCGATCACCTCCTGCGCGAGAAGGGGCTTTTGTTTGGTGAGGCTAGCGTTCAGGCCTTAACCAGATCGAGAGTTCGGGAGCTCGCTGCAAAGGCGGTAGTTGCGGGGCCGACGTTGTCGAACAATGAGAAAGGGTCGGAGGCGCAACAAGCTGATATTCCGAGCACGTCAGAACTGGATAAAATTGAGCCTGTAGCGTTGAAGGCACCAGGTACTGGAGAGGAAATGACCGACACGGGAAAGTTAGAAGAGCTTCCGGTCGAGCTTCCGGGACTAGGCTCAGTGACGAACAGGAAAGACACTGATCAGGTCATTAGTGACTTACTCAGTAAAGCACCGCTGTCGCCTGAGCAGAAAACCGAACTACACCAACTCTTACAAGAGTTTCAAGGTCAGTTCTCTGAGAGGCCTGGTAGGACTTCTGTCCTTACTCATGATATAGAACTTACCTCGCCAGAGCCAGTACGATCCAAGGCGTACCGGGTGTCACCCTGCCAGCGCGATATTATGGAGGCTGAGGTAAAGAAAATGCTACAGCTCGGTGTTATTGAGGCGGGTGAGAGTGATTATACCTCCCCTTTGATTTTAGTTGAGGTACCGGGCAAGGAACCTCGTCCTTGCGTCGACTACCGCAGGCTTAATTCTATCACTAAGGATCAAATTTATCCGATCCCTAACATCGAGGAGCGCCTTGAGAAAGTTAGTAGCGCTCAGTTTATTTCCACCCTAGATCTTGTCAGGGGTTGGCAGGTTCCACTTACAGAGGAGGCTAGTAGGTATGCGGCGTTCATTTCACCAATGGGAACATTCCGTCCTAAAGTTTTGAGTTTTGGTTTGAAGAACGAGCCATACTGCTTTTCAAGCCTCATGGACAAAGTGTTGCGGGGACAGGAAGAATTTGCTTTACCGTATTTAGACGACGTAGCGATATTCTCCGCATCCTGGTCTGAGCATATGGCACACTTGCGGGCAGTGCTAACCCGCCTGCGCGAAGCGGGCTTGACAGTCAAGGCTCCCAAGTGCCAATTAGCACAGGCCGAGGTTGTCTACCTCGGTCACGTGATTGGACAGGGTCGTCGCCGCCCCTCTGAAATAAAGGTGGCCGCTGTGCGAGACTTCCCGCAACCGCGCACGAAGACCGATATTCGGTCGTTCTTAGGTGTCGCCGGCTACTATCAGAGGTACATCCCCAGGTACTCCGATATCGCGGCTCCCCTGACGGATGCTCTAAGAAAAACAGAGCCCCAAACAGTCGTCTGGAGCGAGACAAAGGAGAGAGCTTTTAGCGCCCTAAAGAGCGCCCTAACAAGCCAGCCTGTGCTACGATCGCCAGACTATACCAAAGGGTTCGTTGTTCAGTGCGATGCTAGTGAGCGAGGCATGGGCGTTGTACTGTACCAAAGGGACAATGGAGAAGTGGAACACCCCGTCCTGTATGCTAGTCGTAAGCTGACCTGTCGTGAGCAGGCGTACAGCGCCACCGAGAAAGAGTGTGCGTGTCTCGTGTGGGCCGTTCAGAAATTGTCATGCTACCTAGCCGGCTCGAGGTTTATCATTGAGACGGATCACTGCCCTCTCCAATGGCTGCAGACCATATCTCCCAAAAATGGCCGCCTCCTGCGCTGGAGCCTCGCTTTGCAACAATATTCCTTTGAGGTGCGTTACAAAAAGGGGAGTCTCAACGGTAACGCCGATGGCTTAAGTCGAAGCCCCTAACGTGGGAATCCGCCTCAAAGTTGTTGGTTACTGATGTTTTCTTCCTGAGGCAGGATTTTTAACATATTGCTTTTGTTTAGTGTTTCAAAGTGATTATGTGCTTTCTAGTGCAATTTTCCAATTTGTGGACGCGTTCTGAGTGCTGCTTGACTACTGTAAGGAACTAGGCAGTAGTATAAAAGGGGAAAGAGCCTGGCAGAGCTTAGTGAGGGTTGTCTCGTGCTTGCTGACTGAGCGGTTGCGTTTCGGCGTAGTTCTAACGCTTGCTGGGAACGAGCACAAAAATGGCAACTCTTCCGAAGTGACTTTGCAGTGTCCTATGTGATCCTGAACCCGAACGAGGCCTTCTCTGTGCGCTGCGCTCAAGCAACGTCGAGGGACGATCGGTTTCGATTACGAGCATCATCGAGCGACATCCCTCTGGACAGCGGATGCAGTCCCCTGACCATCGGGATCTCCTTCTCCCGGCGGGGCGGTCTGTTACGTCTCGCCTTCGACGCGCGGTATAGCCGGCGCGGATGCAACGGACGCCGCGGCTTCGTTCATCGCGGCCGCAACGCCTCCCGCCAAGCGCGTCCAGGCAGGTTTCAGTGCCACGTGTCGTCGTGCGTGCGTGTGTGTGTGTGTGCATGTTTTGCCCACGCTTGTCAAAGCGCGGCAGCCGGGGAGAGGAGCTCCCCAACTGGGAGGCGAGGAGGTCTGACCGGCGCCGGCCTGGCGGACGCGCCCGTCACGCCTGAACATGTTCATGCGTCGCCGTCTTGTGCGACTCATCCTAAGCCGCTCCTTCTTGCCCTCGACTCCGAGGGTATATAAAGAGAGCTGCCCCGGACGCCAACGAGAGACTTCGATTTCTTCCTGCGAGTAACGTGGTCGCCCTGACCGGCTGCTCTTTTGCGATGCCAGAATAAACAAGTTGTTCTGTTGCCAGTCGACTCATCCTTTGCCGGGACCTTCGGATGTTTCCTGCTTTGCCCCAGGCCGCCAGGCCAACGCTACCCTTGGGGCTTGCAACCCTTTTGCAACAAGGTGTAAACTTTTTCTCCCAGAACTTCACGAAAACTTGTATTCCGGCTCAAAACAACGGGATACGTCGTTTTAGATTGAAACTAGCAAGATTCACGAGCATCGATTTTACAAGTCGTCGAATAGTAGACGAGAGAAAGGTGTAAACTTTTTCTCTCAGAACTGCGCGAAAACTTGTATTCCGGCTCAAAACAACGGGATTCATCGTTTTAGATTAAAACTAGCAAGATTCACGAGCTTGGATTTTACAAATCGTCGAAGAGTACACGAGAGAAAGGTGTAAACTTTTTCTCTCAGAACGGCGCGAAGACTTGTATTCCGGCTCAAAACAACGGCAAACATCGTTTTAGGTCGAAACTAGCAAGATTTACGAGCATCGATATTACAAGTCGTCGAAGAGTAGACGGGAGAAAGGTGTAAACGTTTTCTCTCAGAACTGCGCGAAAACCTTTTTTCCAGCTCAAACCAACGGGATACATTGTTGTAGATCGAAACTAGCAAGATTCACGAGCATTGATTTTACAAGTCGTCGAAGAGTAGACGAGAGAAAGATGTAAACTTTTTCTCTTAGAACTGCACGAAAACTTGTTTTCCGGCTCAAAATAACGGGATACATAGTTTTAGATCGAAACTAGCAAGATTCAATAGCATCGATTTTACAAGTTGTCGAAGAGTAGACGAGAGAAAGGTGTAAACGTTTTCTCTCAGAACTGCGAGAAAACTTGTATTCCGGCTCAAAACAACGGGATACGTCGTTTTAGATTGAAACTAGCAAGATTCACGAGCATCGATTTTACAAGTCGTCGAAGAGTAGACGAGAGAAAGGTGTAAACTTTTTCTCTCAGAACTGCGCGAAAACTTGTATTCCGGCTCAAAACAACGGGTTACATCGTTTTAGATCGAAACTAGCAAGATTCACGAGCATCGATATTACAAGTCGTCGAAGAGTAGACGATAGAAAGGTGTAAACGTTTTCTCTCAGAACTGCGCGAAAACTTGTATTCCGGCTCAAAACAACGGGATACATCGTTTTAGATCGAAATCAGCAAGATTCACGAGCATCAATTTTACAAGTCGTCGAAGAGTAGACGAGAGAAAGGTGTAAACTTTTTCTCCAAGAACTGCACGAAAACTTGTATTCCGGCTCAGAACAACGGGATACGTCGTTTTAGATCGAAACTAGCAAGATTCAATAGCACCGATTTTACAAGTCGTCGAAGAGTACACGAGAGAAAGGTGTAAACTTTTTCTCTCAGAACTGCGCCAAAACTTGTATTCTGGCTCAGAACAACGGGTTACATCGTTTTAGGTCGAAACTAGCAAGATTCACGAGCATCGATATTACAAGTCGTCGAAGAGTAGACGAGAGAAAAGTGTAATCGTTTTCTCTCAGAACTGCGCGAAAACTTGTATTCCGGTTCAAAAGAACGGGATACATCGTTTTAGATCGAAACTTGCAAGATTCACGAGCATCGATTTTACAAGTCGTCGAAGAGTAGACGAGAGAAAGGTGTAAACTTTTTCTCTCAGAACTGCACGAAAACTTGTATTCCGGCTCAAAACAACGGGATACATCGTTTTAGATCGAAACTAGCAAGATTCACGAGCATCGATTTTTCAAGTCGTCGAATAGTAGACGAGAGAAAGGTGTAAACTTTTTCTCTCAGAACTGCGCCAAAACTTGTATTCCGGCTCAGAACAATGGGTTACATCGTTTTAGATCGAAACTAGCAAGATTTACGAGCATCAATATTACAAGTCGTCGAAGAGTAGACGGGAGAAAGGTGTAAACTTTTTCTCTCAGAACTGCGCGAAAACTTCTTTTCCAGCTCAAAACAACGGGATACATTGTTGTAGATCGAAACTAGCAAGATTCACGAGCATTGATTTTACAAGTCGTCGAAGAGTAGACGAGAGAAAGATGTAAACTTTTTCTCTTAGAACTGCACGCAAACTTGTTTTCCGGCTCAAAATAACGGGATACATAGTTTTAGATCGAAACTAGCAAGATTCAATAGCATCGATTTTACAAGTTGTCGAAGAGTAGACGAGAGAAAGGTGTAAACGTTTTCTCTCAGAACTGCGAGAAAACTTGTATTCCGGCTCAAAACAACGGGATACGTCGTTTTAGATTGAAACTAGCAAGATTCACGAGCATCGATTTTACAAGTCGTCGAAGAGTAGACGAGAGAAAGGTGTAAACTTTTTCTCTCAGAACTGCGCGAAAACTTGTATTCCGGCTCAAAACAACGGGTTACATCGTTTTAGATCGAAACTAGCAAGATTCACGAGCATCGATATTACAAGTCGTCGAAGAGTAGACGATAGAAAGGTGTAAACGTTTTCTCTCAGAACTGCGCGAAAACTTGTATTCCGGCTCAAAACAACGGGATACATCGTTTTAGATCGAAATCAGCAAGATTCACGAGCATCAATTTTACAAGTCGTCGAAGAGTAGACGAGAGAAAGGTGTAAACTTTTTCTCCCAGAACTGCACGAAAACTTGTATTCCGGCTCAAAAATACGGCAAACATCGTTTTAGGTCTAAACTAGCAAGATTCACGAGCATCGATTTTACAAGTCGTCGAATATAGACGAGAGAAAGGTGTAAACTTTTTCTCTCAGAACTGCGCGAAAACGTGTTTTCCGGCTCAAAACAACGGGTTACATCGTTTTAGATCGAAACTAGCAAGATTCACGAGCATCGATATTACAAGTCGTCGAAGAGTAGACGAGAGAAATGTGTAAACTTTTTCTCTCAGAACTGCGCGAAAACTTGTATTCCGGCTCAAAAGAACGGGATACATCATTTTAGATCGAAACTTGCAAGGTTCAAGACCATCGATTTTACAAGTCGTCGAAGAGTAGACGAGAGAAAGGTTTAAACTTTTTCTCTCAGAACTGCACGAAAACTTGTATTCCGGCTCAAAACAACGGGATACGTCGTTTTAGATCGAAACTAGCAAGATTCAATAGCATCGATTTTACAAGTCGTCGAAGAGTACACGAGAGAAAGGTGTAAACTTTTTCTCTCAGAACTGCGCCAAAACTTGTATTCTGGCTCAGAACAACGGGTTACATCGTTTTAGGTCGAAACTAGCAAGATTCAAGAGCATCGATATTACAAGTCGTCGAAGAGTAGACGAGAGAAAGGTGTAAACTTTTTCTCTCAGAACTGCGCAAAAACTTGTATTCCAGCTCAAAACAACGGGATACATCGTTGTAGATCGAAACTAGCAAGATTCACGAGCATTGATTTTACAAGTCGTCGAAGAGTAGACGAGAGAAAGGTGTAAACTTTTTCTCTCAGAACTATTCGAAAACTTGTATTCCGGCTCAAAACAACGGGATACATCGTTTTAGATCGAAACTAGCACGATTCAATAGTATCGATTTTACAAGTCGTCGAAGAGTAGACGAGAGAAAGGTGTAAACGTTTGCTCTCAGAACTGCTCGAAAACTTCTATTCCGGCTCAAAACAACGGGATACATCGTTTTAGATCGAAGCCAGCAAGATTCACGAGCATCGATTTTACAAGTCGTCGAAGAGTAGAAGAGAGAAAGGTGTAAACTTTTTCTCTCAGAACTTCTCGAAAACTTGTATTCCTGCACAAAACAACGGGTTACATCGTTTTAGATCGAAACTTGCAAGATTCACGAGCATCGATTTTACAAGTCGTCGAAGAGTAGACGAGAGAAAGGTGTAAACTTTTTCTCTCAGAACTGCGCGAAAACTTGTATTCCGGCTCAAAACAACGAGATTCATCGTTTTAGATCGAAATTACCAAGATTCACGAGCATCGATTTTACAAGTCGTCGAAGAGTAGACGAGAGAAAGGTGTAAACTTTTTCTCTCAGAACTGCACGAAAACTTGTATTCCGGCTCAAAACAACGGGATACATCGTTTTAGATCAAAACTAGCAAGATGCAATAGCATCGATTTTACACGTCGTCGAAGAGTACACGAGAGAAAGGTGTAAACGTTTTCTCTCATTACTGCGCGAAAACTTGTATTCCGGCTCAAAAGAACGGGATACATCGTTTTAGATCGAAACTTGCAAGATTCACGAGCATCGATTTTACAAGTCGTCGAAGAGTAGACGAGAGAAAGGTGTAAACTTTTTCTCTCAGAACTGCGCGAAAACTTGCGTTCCGGCTCAAAACAACAGGATACATCGTTTTAGGTCGAAACTAGCAAGATTCACGAGAATCGATTTTACAAGTCGTCGAATAGTAGACGAGAGAAAGGAGTAAACTTTTTCTCTCAGAACTGCGCCAAAACTTGTATTCCGGCTCAGAACAATGGGTTACATCGTTTTAGATCGAAACTAGCAAGATTTACGAGCATCGATATTACAAGTCGTCGAAGAGTAGACGAGAGAAAGGTGTAAACTTTTTCTCTCAGAACTGCGCGAAAACTTCTATTCCAGCTCAAAACAACGGGATACATCGTTGTAGATCGAAACTAGCAAGATTCACGAGCATTGATTTTACAAGTCGTCGAAGAGTAGACGAGAGAAAGGTGTAAACTTTTTCTCTCAGAACTGCACGAAAACTTGTATTCCGGCTCAGAACAATGGGTTACATCGTTTTAGATCGAAACTAGCAAGATTTACGAGCATCGATATTACAAGTCGTCGAAGAGTAGACGAGAGAAAGGTGTAAACTTTTTCTCTCAGAACTGCGCGAAAACTTGTATTCCGGCTCAAAACAACGGGTTACATCGTTTTAGATCGAAACTAGCAAGATTCACGAGCACCGATATTACAAGTCGTCGAAGAGTAGACGAGAGAAAGGTGTAAACATTTTCTCTCAGAACTGCGCGAAAACTTGCATTCCGGCTCAAAACAACGGGATACATCGTTTTAGGTCGAAGCTAGCAAGATTCACGAGCATCGATTTTACAAGTCGTCGAATAGTAGACGAGAAAAAGGTGTAAACTTTTTCTCTCAGAACTGCGCCAAAACTTGTATTCCGGCTCAGAACAATGGGTTACATCGTTTTAGATCGAAACTAGCAAGATTTACGAGCATCGATATTACAAGTCGTCGAAGAGTAGACGAGAGAAAGGTGTAAACTTTTTCTCTCAGAACTGCGCGAAAACTTCTATTCCAGCTCAAAACAACGGGATACATCGTTGTAGATCGAAACTAGCAAGATTCACGAGCATTGATTTTACAAGTCGTCGAAGAGTAGACGAGAGAAAGGTGTAAACTTTTTCTCTCAGAACTGCACGAAAACTTGTATTCCGGCTCAGAACAACGGGATACATCGTTGTAGATCGAAACTAGCAAGATTCACGAGCATTGATTTTACAAGTCGTCGAAGAGTAGACGAGAGAAAGATGTAAACTTTTTCTCTTAGAACTGCACGCAAACTTGTTTTCCGGCTCAAAATAACGGGATACATCGTTTTATATCGAAACTAGCAAGATTCAATAGCATCGATTTTACAAGTCGTCGAAGAGTAGACGAGAGAAAGGTGTAAACGTTTTCTCTCAGAACTGCGCGAAAACTTCTATTCCGGCTCAAAACAACGGGATACATTGTTTTAGGTCGAAGCTAGCAATATTCACGAGCATCGATTTTACAAGTCGTCGAATAGTAGACGAGAGAAAGGTGTAAACTTTTTCTCTCAGAACTGCGCCAAAACTTGTATTCCGGCTCAGAACAACGGGTTACATCGTTTTAGATCGAAACTAGCAAGATTTACGAGCATCGATATTACAAGTCGTCGAAGAGTAGACGAGAGAAAGGTGTAAACGTTTTCTCTCAGAACTGCGCGAAAACTTCTATTCCAGCTCAAAACAACGGGATACATAGTTGTAGATCGAAACTAGCAAGATTCACGAGCATTGATTTTACAAGTCGTCGAAGAGTAGACGAGAGAAAGGTGTAAACTTTTTCTCTCAGAACTGCACGAAAACTTGTTTTCCGGCTCAAAATAACGGGATACATCGTTTTAGATCGAAACTAGCAAGATTCAATAGCATCGATTTTACAAGTCGTCGAAGAGTAGACGAGAGAAAGGTGTAAACGTTATCTCTCAGAACTGCGCGAAAACTTCTATTCCGGCTCAAAACAACGGGATACATCGTTTTAGATCGAAACCAGCAAGATTCACGAGCATCGATTTTACAAGTCGTCGAAGAGTAGAAGAGAGAAAGGTGTAAACTTTTTCTCTCAGAACCTCGCGAAAACTTGTATTCCGGCACAAAACAACGGGTTACATCGTTTTAGATCGAAACTTGCAAGATTCACGAGCATCGATTTTACAAGTCGTCGAAGAGTAGACGAGAGAAAGGTGTAAACTTTTTCTCTCAGAACTGCGCGAAAACTTGTATTCCGGCTCAAAACAACGGGATTCATCGTTTTAGATCGAAATTAGCAAGATTCACGAGCATCGATTTTACAAGTCGTCGAAGAGTAGACGAGAGAAAGGTGTAAACTTTTTCTCTCAGAACTGCACGAAAACTTGTATTCCGGCTCAAAACAACGGGATACATCGTTTTAGATCAACACTAGCAAGATTCATTAGCATTGATTTTACACGTCGTCGAAGAGTACACGAGAGAAAGGTGTAAACGTTTTCTCTCAGAACTGCGCGAAAACTTGTATTCCGGCTCAAAAGAACGGGATACATCGTTTTAGATCGAAACTTGCAAGATTCACGAGCATCGATTTTACAAGTCGTCGAATAGTAGACGAGAGAAAGGTGTAAACTTTTTCTCTCAGAACTGCACGAAAACTTGTATTCCGGCTCAAAACAACGGGATACATCGTTTTAGATCGAAACTAGCAAGATTCAATAGCATTGATTTTACAAGTCGTCGAAGAGTACACGAGAGAAAGGTGTAAACTTTTTCTCTCAGAACTGCGCGAAAACTTGCATTCCGGCTCAAAACAACGGGATACATCGTTATAGGTCGAAACTAGCAAGATTCACGAGCATCGATTTTACAAGTCTTCGAATAGTAGACGAGAGAAAGGAGTAAACTTTTTCTCTCAGAACTGCGCGAAAACTTGTATTCCGGCTCAAAAGAACGGGATACATCGTTTTAGATCGAAACTTGCAAGATTCACGAGCATCGATTTTACAAGTCGTCGAATAGTAGACGAGAGAAAGGTGTAAACTTTTTCTCTCAGAACTGCGCGAAAACTTGTATTCCGGCTCAAAACAACGGGATTCATCGTTTTAGATCGAAATTAGCAAGATTCACGAGCATCGATTTTACAAGTCGTCGAAGAGTAGACGAGAGAAAGGTGTAAACTTTTTCTCTCAGAACTGCACGAAAACTTGTATTCCGGCTCAAAACAACGGGATACATCGTTTTAGATCAACACTAGCAAGATTCATTAGCATTGATTTTACACGTCGTCGAAGAGTACACGAGAGAAAGGTGTAAACGTTTTCTCTCAGAACTGCGCGAAAACTTGTATTCCGGCTCAAAAGAACGGGATACATCGTTTTAGATCGAAACTTGCAAGATTCACGAGCATCGATTTTACAAGTCGTCGAATAGTAGACGAGAGAAAGGTGTAAACTTTTTCTCTCAGAACTGCACGAAAACTTGTATTCCGGCTCAAAACAACGGGATACATCGTTTTAGATCGAAACTAGCAAGATTCAATAGCATTGATTTTACAAGTCGTCGAAGAGTACACGAGAGAAAGGTGTAAACTTTTTCTCTCACAACTGCGCCAAAACTTGTATTCCGGCTCAGAACAATGGGTTACATCGTTTTAGATCGAAACTAGCAATATTTACGAGCATCGATATTACAAGTCGTCGAAGAGTAGACGAGAGAAAGGTGTAAACTTTTTCTCTCAGAATTGCGCGAAAACATCTATTCCAGCTCAAAACAACGGGATACATCGTTGTAGATCGAAACTAGCAAGATTCACGAGCATTGATTTTACAAGTCGTCGAAGAGTAGACGAGAGAAAGGTGCAAAATTTTTCTCTCAGAACTGCACGAAAACTTGTATTCCGGCTCAAAACAACGAGATACATCGTTTTAGATCGAAACTAGCAAGATTCAATAGCATCGATTTTACAAGTCGTCGAAGAGTAGACGAGAGAAAGGTGTAAACTTTTTCTCTCAGAACTGCACGAAAACTTGTATTCCGGCTCAAAACAACGGGATACGTCGTTTTAGATCGAAACTAGCAAGATTCAATAGCATCGATTTTACAAGTCGTCGAAGAGTACACGAGAGAAAGGTGTAAACTTTTTCTCTCAGAACTGCGCCAAAACTTGTATTCTGGCTCAGAACAACGGGTTACATCGTTTTAGGTCGAAAATAGCAAGATTCAAGAGCATCAATATTACAAGTCGTCGAAGAGTAGACGAGAGAAAGGTGTAAACTTTTTCTCTCAGAACTGCGCGAAAACTTGTATTCCAGCTCAAAACAACGGGATACATCGTTGTAGATCGAAACTAGCAAGATTCACGAGCATTGATTTTACAAGTCGTCGAAGAGTAGACGAGAGAAAGGTGTAAACTTTTTCTCTCAGAACTGCTCGAAAACTTGTATTCCGGCTCAAAACAACGGGATACATCGTTTTAGATCGAAACTAGCAAGATTCAATAGTATCGATTTTACAAGTCGTCGAAGAGTAGACGAGAGAAAGGTGTAAACGTTTGCTCTCAGAACTGCTCGAAAACTTCTATTCCGGCTCAAAACAACGGGATACATCGTTTTAGATCGAAACCAGCAAGATTCACGAGCATCGATTTTACAAGTCGTCGAAGAGTAGAAGAGAGAAAGGTGTAAACTTTTTCTCTCAGAACTTCTCGAAAACTTGTATTCCGGCACAAAACAACGGGTTACATCGTTTTAGATCGAAACTTGCAAGATTCACGAGCATCGATTTTACAAGTCGTCGAAGAGTAGACGAGAGAAAGGTGTAAACTTTTTCTCTCAGAACTGCGCGAAAACTTGTATTCCGGCTCAAAACAACGAGATTCATCGTTTTAGATCGAAATTACCAAGATTCACGAGCATCGATTTTACAAGTCGTCGAAGAGTAGACGAGAGAAAGGTGTAAACTTTTTCTCTCAGAACTGCACGAAAACTTGTATTCCGGCTCAAAACAACGGGATACATCGTTTTAGATCAAAACTAGCAAGATTCAATAGCATCGATTTTACACGTCGTCGAAGAGTACACGAGAGAAAGGTGTAAACGTTTTCTCTCATTACTGCGCGAAAACTTGTATTCCGGCTCAAAAGAACGGGATACATCGTTTTAGATCGAAACTTGCAAGATTCACGAGCATCGATTTTACAAGTCGTCGAAGAGTAGACGAGAGAAAGGTGTAAACTTTTTCTCTCAGAACTGCGCGAAAATTGCGTTCCGGCTCAAAACAACAGGATACATCGTTTTAGGTCGAAACTAGCAAGATTCACGAGAATCGATTTTACAAGTCGTCGAATAGTAGACGAGAGAAAGGAGTAAACTTTTTCTCTCAGAACTGCGCCAAAACTTGTATTCCGGCTCAGAACAATGGGTTACATCGTTTTAGATCGAAACTAGCAAGATTTACGAGCATCGATATTACAAGTCGTCGAAGAGTAGACGAGAGAAAGGTGTAAACTTTTTCTCTCAGAACTGCGCGAAAACTTCTATTCCAGCTCAAAACAACGGGATACATCGTTGTAGATCGAAACTAGCAAGATTCACGAGCATTGATTTTACAAGTCGTCGAAGAGTAGACGAGAGAAAGGTGTAAACTTTTTCTCTCAGAACTGCACGAAAACTTGTATTCCGGCTCAGAACAATGGGTTACATCGTTTTAGATCGAAACTAGCAAGATTTACGAGCATCGATATTACAAGTCGTCGAAGAGTAGACGAGAGAAAGGTGTAAACTTTTTCTCTCAGAACTGCGCGAAAACTTGTATTCCGGCTCAAAACAACGGGTTACATCGTTTTAGATCGAAACTAGCAAGATTCACGAGCATCGATATTACAAGTCGTCGAAGAGTAGACGAGAGAAAGGTGTAAACATTTTCTCTCAGAACTGCGCGAAAACTTGCATTCCGGCTCAAAACAACGGGATACATCGTTTTAGGTCGAAGCTAGCAAGATTCACGAGCATCGATTTTACAAGTCGTCGAATAGTAGACGAGAAAAAGGTGTAAACTTTTTCTCTCAGAACTGCGCCAAAACTTGTATTCCGGCTCAGAACAATGGGTTACATCGTTTTAGATCGAAACTAGCAAGATTTACGAGCATCGATATTACAAGTCGTCGAAGAGTAGACGAGAGAAAGGTGTAAACTTTTTCTCTCAGAACTGCGCGAAAACTTCTATTCCAGCTCAAAACAACGGGATACATCGTTGTAGATCGAAACTAGCAAGATTCATGAGCATTGATTTTACAAGTCGTCGAAGAGTAGACGAGAGAAAGGTGTAAACTTTTTCTCTCAGAACTGCACGAAAACTTGTATTCCGGCTCAAAACAACGGGATACATCGTTTTAGATCGAAACTAGCAAGATTCAATAGCATCGATTTTACAAGTCGTCGAAGAGTAGAAGAGAGAAAGGTGTAAACTTTTTCTCTCAGAACCTCTCGAAAACTTGTATTCCGGCACAAAACAACGGGTTACATCGTTTTAGATCGAAACTTGCAAGATTCAAGAGCATCGATTTTACAAGTCGTCGAAGAGTAGACGAGAGAAAGGTGTAAACTTTTTCTCTCAGAACTGCGCGAAAACTTGTATTCCGGCTCAAAACAACGGGATACGTCGTTTTAGATCGAAACTAGCAAGATTCAATAGCATCGATTTTACAAGTCGTCGAAGAGTACACGAGAGAAAGGTGTAAACTTTTTCTCTCAGAACTGCGCCAAAACTTGTATTCCGGCTCAAAACAACGGGATACATCGTTTTAGATCGAAACCAGCAAGATTCACGAGCATCGATTTTACAAGTCGTCGAAGAGTAGAAGAGAGAAAGGTGTAAGCTTTTTCTCTCAGAACTTCTCGAAAACTTGTATTCCGGCACAAAACAACGGGTTACATCGTTTTAGATCGAAACTTGCAAGATTCACGAGCATCGATTTTACAAGTCGTCGAAGAGTAGACGAGAGAAAGGTGTAAACTTTTTCTCTCAGAACTGCGCGAAAACTTGTATTCCGGCTCAAAACAACGAGATTCATCGTTTTAGATCGAAATTACCAAGATTCACGAGCATCGATTTTACAAGTCGTCGAAGAGTAGACGAGAGAAAGGTGTAAACTTTTTCTCTCAGAACTGCACGAAAACTTGTATTCCGGCTCAAAACAACGGGATACATCGTTTTAGATCAAAACTAGCAAGATTCAATAGCATCGAATTTACACGTCGTCGAAGAGTACACGAGAGAAAGGTGTAAACGTTTTCTCTCATTACTGCGCGAAAACTTGTATTCCGGCTCAAAAGAACGGGATACATCGTTTTAGATCGAAACTTGCAAGATTCACGAGCATCGATTTTACAAGTCTCGAAGAGTAGACGAGAGAAAGGTGTAAACTTTTTCTCTCAGAACTGCGCGAAAACTTGCGTTCCGGCTCAAAACAACAGGATACATCGTTTTAGGTCGAAACTAGCAAGATTCACGAGAATCGATTTTACAAGTCGTCGAATAGTAGACGAGAGAAAGGAGTAAACTTTTTCTCTCAGAACTGCGCCAAAACTTGTATTCCGGCTCAGAACAATGGGTTAAATCGTTTTAGATCGAAACTAGCAAGATTTACGAGCATCGATATTACAAGTCGTCGAAGAGTAGACGAGAGAAAGGTGTAAACTTTTTCTCTCAGAACTGCGCGAAAACTTCTATTCCAGCTCAAAACAACGGGATACATCGTTGTAGATCGAAACTAGCAAGATTCACGAGCATTGATTTTACAAGTCGTCGAAGAGTAGACGAGAGAAAGGTGTAAACTTTTTCTCTCAGAACTGCACGAAAACTTGTATTCCGGCTCAGAACAATGGGTTACATCGTTTTAGATCAAAACTAGCAAGATTCAATAGCATCGATTTTACACGTCGTCGAAGAGTACACGAGAGAAAGGTGTAAACGTTTTCTCTCATTACTGCGCGAAAACTTGTATTCCGGCTCAAAAGAACGGGATACATCGTTTTAGATCGAAACTTGCAAGATTCACGAGCATCGATTTTACAAGTCGTCGAATAGTAGACGAGAGAAAGGTGTAAACTTTTTCTCTCAGAACTGCGCCAAAACTTGTATTCCGGCTCAGAACAACGGGTTACATCGTTTTAGATCGAAACTAGCAAGATTTACGAGCATCGATATTACAAGTCGTCGAAGAGTAGACGAGAGAAAGGTGTAAACGTTTTCTCTCAGAACTGCGCGAAAACTTCTATTCCAGCTCAAAACAACGGGATACATAGTTCTAGATCGAAACTAGCAAGATTCACGAGCATTGATTTTACAAGTCGTCGAAGAGTAGACGAGAGAAAGGTGTAAACTTTTTCTCTCAGAACTGCACGAAAACTTGTTTTCCGGCTCAAAATAACGGGATACATCGTTTTAGATCGAAACTAGCAAGATTCAATAGCATCGAATTTACAAGTCGTCGAAGAGTAGACGAGAGAAAGGTGTAAACGTTATCTCTCAGAACTGCGCGAAAACTTCTATTCCGGCTCAAAACAACGGGATACATCGTTTTAGATCGAAACCAGCAAGATTCACGAGCATCGATTTTACAAGTCGTCGAAGAGTAGAAGAGAGAAAGGTGTAAACTTTTTCTCTCAGAACCTCGCGAAAACTTGTATTCCGGCACAAAACAACGGGTTACATCGTTTTAGATCGAAACTTGCAAGATTCACGAGCATCGATTTTACAAGTCGTCGAAGAGTAGACGAGAGAAAGGTGTAAACTTTTTCTCTCAGAACTGCGCGAAAACTTGTATTCCGGCTCAAAACAACGGGATTCATCGTTTTAGATCGAAATTAGCAAGATTCACGAGCATCGATTTTACAAGTCGTCGAAGAGTAAACGAGAGAAAGGTGTAAACTTTTTCTCTCAGAACTGCACGAAAACTTGTATTCCGGCTCAAAACAACGGGATACATCGTTTTAGATCAACACTAGCAAGATTCATTAGCATTGATTTGACACGTCGTCGAAGAGTACACGAGAGAAAGGTGTAAACGTTTTCTCTCAGAACTGCGCGAAAACTTGTATTTCGGCTCAAAAGAACGGGATACATCGTTTTAGATCGAAACTTGCAAGATTCACGAGCATCGATTTTACAAGTCGTCGAATAGTAGACGAGAGAAAGGTGTAAACTTTTTCTCTCAGAACTGCACGAAAACTTGTATTTTGGCTCAAAACAACGGGATACATCGTTTTAGATCGAAACTAGCAAGATTCAATAGCATTGATTTTACAAGTCGTCGAAGAGTACACGAGAGAAAGGTGTAAACTTTTTCTCTCAGAACTGCGCGAAAACTTGCATTCCGGCTCAAAACAACGGGATACATCTTTATAGGTCGAAACTAGCAAGATTCACGAGCATCGATTTTACAAGTCTTCGAATAGTAGACGAGAGAAAGGAGTAAACTTTTTCTCTCAGAACTGCGCCAAAACTTGTATTCCGGCTCAGAACAATGGGTTACATCGTTTTAGATCGAAACTAGCAATATTTACGAGCATCAATATTACAAGTCGTCGAAGAGTAGACGAGAGAAAGGTGTAAACTTTTTCTCTCAGAACTGCGCGAAAACATCTATTCCAGCTCAAAACAACGGGATACATCGTTGTAGATCGAAACTAGCAAGATTCACGAGCATTGATTTTACAAGTCGTCGAAGAGTAGACGAGAGAAAGGTGTAAAATTTTTCTCTCAGAACTGCACGAAAACTTGTATTCCGGCTCAAAACAACGAGATACATCGTTTTAGATCGAAACTAGCAAGATTCAATAGCATCGATTTTACAAGTCGTCGAAGAGTAGACGAGAGAAAGGTGTAAACGTTTTCTCTCAGAACTGCGCGAAAACTTCTATTCCGGCTCAAAACAACGGGATACATCGTTTTAGATCGAAAGTAGCAAGATTCACGAGCATCGATTTTACAAGTCTTCGAAGAGTAGACGAGAGAAAGGTGTAAACTTTTCCTCTCAGAACTGCGCGAAAACTTGTATTCCGGCTCAAAACAACGGGTTACATCGTTTTAGATCGAAACTAGCAAGATTCACCAGCATCGATATTACAAGTCGTCGAAGAGTAGACGAGAGAAAGGTGTAAACTTTTTCTCTCAGAACTGCGCGAAAACTTGTATTCCGGCTCAAAACAACGGGTTACATCGTTTTAGATCGAAACTAGCAAGATTCACGAGCATCGATATTACAAGTCGTCGAAGAGTAGACGAGAGAAAGGTGTAAACTTTTTCTCTCAGAACTGCGCGAAAACTTGCATTCCGGTTTAAAACAACGGGATACATCGTTTTAGGTCGAAACTAGCAAGATTCACGAGCATCGATTTTACAAGTCGTCGAATAGTAGACGAGAGAAAGGTGTAAACTTTTTCTCTCAGAACTGCGCCAAAACTTGTATTCCGGCTCAGAACTATGGGTTCCATCGTTTTAGATCGAAACTAGCAAGATTTACGAGCATTGATTTTACACGTCGTCGAAGAGTACACGAGAGAAAGGTGTAATTGTTTTCTCTCAGAACTGCGCGAAAACTTGTATTCCGGCTCAAAAGAACGAGATACATCGTTTTAGATCGAAACTTGCAAGATTCACGAGCATCAATTTTACAAGTCGTCGAATAGTAGACGAGAGAAAGGTGTAAACTTTTTCTCTCAGAACTGCACGAAAACTTGTATTCCGGCTCAAAACAACGGGATACATCGTTTTAGATCGAAACTAGCAAGATTCAATAGCATTGATTTTACAAGTCGTCGAAGAGTACACAAGAGAAAGGTGTAAACTTTTTCTCTCAGAACTGCGCGAAAACTTGCATTCCGGCTCAAAACAACGGGATACATCGTTATAGGTCGAAACTAGCAAGATTCACGAGCATCGATTTTACAAGTCTTCGAATAGTAGACGAGAGAAAGGAGTAAACTTTTTCTCTCAGAACTGCGCCAAAACTTGTATTCCGGCTCAGAACAATGGGTTACATCGTTTTAGATCGAAACTAGCAATATTTACGAGCATCGATATTACAAGTCGTCGAAGAGTAGACGAGAGAAAGGTGTAAACTTTTTCTCTCAGAACTGCGCGAAAACATCTATTCCAGCTCAAAACAACGGGATACATCGTTGTAGATCGAAACTAGCAAGATTCACGAGCATTGATTTTACAAGTCGTCGAAGAGTAGACGAGAGAAAGGTGTAAACTTTTTCTCTCAGAACTGCACGAAAACTTGTATTCCGGCTCAAAACAACGGGATACATCGTTTTAGATCGAAACTAGCAAGATTCAATAGCATCGATTTTACAAGTCGTCGACGAGTAGACGAGAGAAAGGTGTAAACGTTTTCTCTCAGAACTGCGCGAAAACTTCTATTCCGGCTCAAAACAACGGGATACATCGTTTTAGATCGAAAGTAGCAAGATTCACGAGCATCGATTTTACAAGTCTTCGAAGAGTAGACGAGAGAAGGGTGTAAACTTTTTCTCTCAGAACTGCACGAAAACTTGTATTCCGGCTCAAAACAACGGGTTACATCGTTTTAGATCGAAACTAGCAAGATTCACGAGCATCGATATTACAAGTCGTCGAATAGTAGACGAGAGAAAGGTGTAAACTTTTTCTCTCAGAACTGCACGAAAACTTGTATTCCGGCTCAAAACAACGGGATACATCGTTTTAGATCGAAACTAGCAAGATTCAATAGCATTGATTTTACAAGTCGTCGAAGAGTACACGAGAGAAAGGTGTAAACTTTTTCTCTCAGAACTGCGCGAAAACTTGCATTCCGGCTCAAAACAACGGGATACATCGTTATAGGTCGAAACTAGCAAGATTCAATAGCATTGATTTTACAAGTCGTCGAAGAGTACACGAGAGAAAGGTGTAAACTTTTTCTCTCACAACTGCGCCAAAACTTGTATTCCGGCTCAGAACAATGGGTTACATCGTTTTAGATCGAAACTAGCAATATTTACGAGCATCGATATTACAAGTCGTCGAAGAGTAGACGAGAGAAAGGTGTAAACTTTTTCTCTCAGAATTGCGCGAAAACATCTATTCCAGCTCAAAACAACGGGATACATCGTTGTAGATCGAAACTAGCAAGATTCACGAGCATTGATTTTACAAGTCGTCGAAGAGTAGACGAGAGAAAGGTGCAAAATTTTTCTCTCAGAACTGCACGAAAACTTGTATTCCGGCTCAAAACAACGAGATACATCGTTTTAGATCGAAACTAGCAAGATTCAATAGCATCGATTTTACAAGTCGTCGAAGAGTAGACGAGAGAAAGGTGTAAACTTTTTCTCTCAGAACTGCACGAAAACTTGTATTCCGGCTCAAAACAACGGGATACGTCGTTTTAGATCGAAACTAGCAAGATTCAATAGCATCGATTTTACAAGTCGTCGAAGAGTACACGAGAGAAAGGTGTAAACTTTTTCTCTCAGAACTGCGCCAAAACTTGTATTCTGGCTCAGAACAACGGGTTACATCGTTTTAGGTCGAAAATAGCAAGATTCAAGAGCATCGATATTACAAGTCGTCGAAGAGTAGACGAGAGAAAGGTGTAAACTTTTTCTCTCAGAACTGCGCGAAAACTTGTATTCCAGCTCAAAACAACGGGATACATCGTTGTAGATCGAAACTAGCAAGATTCACGAGCATTGATTTTACAAGTCGTCGAAGAGTAGACGAGAGAAAGGTGTAAACTTTTTCTCTCAGAACTGCTCGAAAACTTGTATTCCGGCTCAAAACAACGGGATACATCGTTTTAGATCGAAACTAGCAAGATTCAATAGTATCGATTTTACAAGTCGTCGAAGAGTAGACGAGAGAAAGGTGTAAACGTTTGCTCTCAGAACTGCTCGAAAACTTCTATTCCGGCTCAAAACAACGGGATACATCGTTTTAGATCGAAACCAGCAAGATTCACGAGCATCGATTTTACAAGTCGTCGAAGAGTAGAAGAGAGAAAGGTGTAAACTTTTTCTCTCAGAACTTCTCGAAAACTTGTATTCCGGCACAAAACAACGGGTTACATCGTTTTAGATCGAAACTTGCAAGATTCACGAGCATCGATTTTACAAGTCGTCGAAGAGTAGACGAGAGAAAGGTGTAAACTTTTTCTCTCAGAACTGCGCGAAAACTTGTATTCCGGCTCAAAACAACGAGATTCATCGTTTTAGATCGAAATTACCAAGATTCACGAGCATCGATTTTACAAGTCGTCGAAGAGTAGACGAGAGAAAGGTGTAAACTTTTTCTCTCAGAACTGCACGAAAACTTGTATTCCGGCTCAAAACAACGGGATACATCGTTTTAGATCAAAACTAGCAAGATTCAATAGCATCGATTTTACACGTCGTCGAAGAGTACACGAGAGAAAGGTGTAAACGTTTTCTCTCATTACTGCGCGAAAACTTGTATTCCGGCTCAAAAGAACGGGATACATCGTTTTAGATCGAAACTTGCAAGATTCACGAGCATCGATTTTACAAGTCGTCGAAGAGTAGACGAGAGAAAGGTGTAAACTTTTTCTCTCAGAACTGCACAAAAACTTGCGTTCCGGCTCAAAACAACAGGATACATCGTTTTAGGTCGAAACTAGCAAGATTCACGAGAATCGATTTTACAAGTCGTCGAATAGTAGACGAGAGAAAGGAGTAAACTTTTTCTCTCAGAACTGCGCCAAAACTTGTATTCCGGCTCAGAACAATGGGTTACATCGTTTTAGATCGAAACAAGCAAGATTTACGAGCATCGATATTACAAGTCGTCGAAGAGTAGACGAGAGAAAGGTGTAAACTTTTTCTCTCAGAACTGCGCGAAAACTTCTATTCCAGCTCAAAACAACGGGATACATCGTTGTAGATCGAAACTAGCAAGATTCACGAGCATTGATTTTACAAGTCGTCGAAGAGTAGACGAGAGAAAGGTGTAAACTTTTTCTCTCAGAACTGCACGAAAACTTGTATTCCGGCTCAGAACAATGGGTTACATCGTTTTAGATCGAAACTAGCAAGATTTACGAGCATCGATATTACAAGTCGTCGAAGAGTAGACGAGAGAAAGGTGTAAACTTTTTCTCTCAGAACTGCGCGAAAACTTGTATTCCGGCTCAAAACAACGGGTTACATCGTTTTAGATCGAAACTAGCAAGATTCACGAGCATCGATATTACAAGTCGTCGAAGAGTAGACGAGAGAAAGGTGTAAACATTTTCTCTCAGAACTGCGCGAAAACTTGCATTCCGGCTCAAAACAACGGGATACATCGTTTTAGGTCGAAGCTAGCAAGATTCACGAGCATCGATTTTACAAGTCGTCGAATAGTAGACGAGAAAAAGGTGTAAACTTTTTCTCTCAGAACTGCGCCAAAACTTGTATTCCGGCTCAGAACAATGGGTTACATCGTTTTAGATCGAAACTAGCAAGATTTACGAGCATCGATATTACAAGTCGTCGAAGAGTAGACGAGAGAAAGGTGTAAACTTTTTCTCTCAGAACTGCGCGAAAACTTCTATTCCAGCTCAAAACAACGGGATACATCGTTGTAGATCGAAACTAGCAAGATTCATGAGCATTGATTTTACAAGTCGTCGAAGAGTAGACGAGAGAAAGGTGTAAACTTTTTCTCTCAGAACTGCACGAAAACTTGTATTCCGGCTCAAAACAACGGGATACATCGTTTTAGATCGAAACTAGCAAGATTCAATAGCATCGATTTTACAAGTCGTCGAAGAGTAGAAGAGAGAAAGGTGTAAACTTTTTCTCTCAGAACCTCTCGAAAACTTGTATTCCGGCACAAAACATCGGGTTACATCGTTTTAGATCGAAACTTGCAAGATTCAAGAGCATCGATTTTACAAGTCGTCGAAGAGTAGACGAGAGAAAGGTGTAAACTTTTTCTCTCAGAACTGCGCGAAAACTTGTATTCCGGCTCAAAACAACGGGATACGTCGTTTTAGATCGAAACTAGCAAGATTCAATAGCATCGATTTTACAAGTCGTCGAAGAGTACACGAGAGAAAGGTGTAAACTTTTTCTCTCAGAACTGCGCCAAAACTTGTATTCCGGCTCAAAACAACGGGATACATCGTTTTAGATCGAAACCAGCAAGATTCACGAGCATCGATTTTACAAGTCGTCGAAGAGTAGAAGAGAGAAAGGTGTAAACTTTTTCTCTCAGAACTTCTCGAAAACTTGTATTCCGGCACAAAACAACGGGTTACATCGTTTTAGATCGAAACTTGCAAGATTCACGAGCATCGATTTTACAAGTCGTCGAAGAGTAGACGAGAGAAAGGTGTAAACTTTTTCTCTCAGAACTGCGCGAAAACTTGTATTCCGGCTCAAAACAACGAGATTCATCGTTTTAGATCGAAATTACCAAGATTCACGAGCATCGATTTTACAAGTCGTCGAAGAGTAGACGAGAGAAAGGTGTAAACTTTTTCTCTCAGAACTGCACGAAAACTTGTATTCCGGCTCAAAACAACGGGATACATCGTTTTAGATCAAAACTAGCAAGATTCAATAGCATCGAATTTACACGTCGTCGAAGAGTACACGAGAGAAAGGTGTAAACGTTTTCTCTCATTACTGCGCGAAAACTTGTATTCCGGCTCAAAAGAACGGGATACATCGTTTTAGATCGAAACTTGCAAGATTCACGAGCATCGATTTTACAAGTCTCGAAGAGTAGACGAGAGAAAGGTGTAAACTTTTTCTCTCAGAACTGCGCGAAAACTTGCGTTCCGGCTCAAAACAACAGGATACATCGTTTTAGGTCGAAACTAGCAAGATTCACGAGAATCGATTTTACAAGTCGTCGAATAGTAGACGAGAGAAAGGAGTAAACTTTTTCTCTCAGAACTGCGCCAAAACTTGTATTCCGGCTCAGAACAATGGGTTAAATCGTTTTAGATCGAAACTAGCAAGATTTACGAGCATCGATATTACAAGTCGTCGAAGAGTAGACGAGAGAAAGGTGTAAACTTTTTCTCTCAGAACTGCGCGAAAACTTCTATTCCAGCTCAAAACAACGGGATACATCGTTGTAGATCGAAACTAGCAAGATTCACGAGCATTGATTTTACAAGTCGTCGAAGAGTAGACGAGAGAAAGGTGTAAACTTTTTCTCTCAGAACTGCACGAAAACTTGTATTCCGGCTCAGAACAATGGGTTACATCGTTTTAGATCAAAACTAGCAAGATTCAATAGCATCGATTTTACACGTCGTCGAAGAGTACACGAGAGAAAGGTGTAAACGTTTTCTCTCATTACTGCGCGAAAACTTGTATTCCGGCTCAAAAGAACGGGATACATCGTTTTAGATCGAAACTTGCAAGATTCACGAGCATCGATTTTACAAGTCGTCGAAGAGTAGACGAGAGAAAGGTGTAAACTTTTTCTCTCAGAACTGCGCGAAAACTTGCATTCCGGCTCAAAACAACAGGATACATCGTTTTAGGTCGAAACTAGCAAGATTCACGAGAATCAATTTTACAAGTCGTCGAATAGTAGACGAGAGAAAGGAGTAAACTTTTTCTCTCAGAACTGCGCCAAAACTTGTATTCCGGCTCAGAACAATGGGTTACATCGTTTTAGATCGAAACTAGCAAGATTTACGAGCATCGATATTACAAGTCGTCGAAGAGTAGACGAGAGAAAGGTGTAAACTTTTTCTCTCAGAACTGCGCGAAAACTTCTATTCCAGCTCAAAACAACGGGATACATCGTTGTAGATCGAAACTAGCAAGATTCACGAGCATTGATTTTACAAGTCGTCGAAGAGTAGACGAGAGAAAGGTGTAAACTTTTTCTCTCAGAACTGCACGAAAACTTGTATTCCGGCTCAGAACAACGGGATACATCGTTGTAGATCGAAACTAGCAAGATTCACGAGCATTGATTTTACAAGTCGTCGAAGAGTAGACGAGAGAAAGATGTAAACTTTTTCTCTTAGAACTGCACGCAAACTTGTTTTCCGGCTCAAAATAACGGGATACATCGTTTTAGATCGAAACTAGCAAGATTCAATAGCATCGATTTTACAAGTCGTCGAAGAGTAGACGAGAGAAAGGTGTAAACGTTTTCTCTCAGAACTGCGCGAAAACTTCTATTCCGGCTCAAAACAACGGGATACATCGTTTTAGGTCGAAGCTAGCAATATTCACGAGCATCGATTTTACAAGTCGTCGAATAGTAGACGAGAGAAAGGTGTAAACTTTTTCTCTCAGAACTGCGCCAAAACTTGTATTCCGGCTCAGAACAACGGGTTACATCGTTTTAGATCGAAACTAGCAAGATTTACGAGCATCGATATTACAAGTCGTCGAAGAGTAGACGAGAGAAAGGTGTAAACGTTTTCTCTCAGAACTGCGCGAAAACTTCTATTCCAGCTCAAAACAACGGGATACATAGTTCTAGATCGAAACTAGCAAGATTCACGAGCATTGATTTTACAAGTCGTCGAAGAGTAGACGAGAGAAAGGTGTAAACTTTTTCTCTCAGAACTGCACGAAAACTTGTTTTCCGGCTCAAAATAACGGGATACATCGTTTTAGATCGAAACTAGCAAGATTCAATAGCATCGATTTTACAAGTCGTCGAAGAGTAGACGAGAGAAAGGTGTAAACGTTATCTCTCAGAACTGCGCGAAAACTTCTATTCCGGCTCAAAACAACGGGATACATCGTTTTAGATCGAAACCAGCAAGATTCACGAGCATCGATTTTACAAGTCGTCGAAGAGTAGAAGAGAGAAAGGTGTAAACTTTTTCTCTCAGAACCTCGCGAAAACTTGTATTCCGGCACAAAACAACGGGTTACATCGTTTTAGATCGAAACTTGCAAGATTCACGAGCATCGATTTTACAAGTCGTCGAAGAGTAGACGAGAGAAAGGTGTAAACTTTTTCTCTCAGAACTGCGCGAAAACTTGTATTCCGGCTCAAAACAACGGGATTCATCGTTTTAGATCGAAATTAGCAAGATTCACGAGCATCGATTTTACAAGTCGTCGAAGAGTAAACGAGAGAAAGGTGTAAACTTTTTCTCTCAGAACTGCACGAAAACTTGTATTCCGGCTCAAAACAACGGGATACATCGTTTTAGATCAACACTAGCAAGATTCATTAGCATTGATTTTACACGTCGTCGAAGAGTACACGAGAGAAAGGTGTAAACGTTTTCTCTCAGAACTGCGCGAAAACTTGTATTCCGGCTCAAAAGAACGGGATACATCGTTTTAGATCGAAACTTGCAAGATTCACGAGCATCGATTTTACAAGTCGTCGAATAGTAGACGAGAGAAAGGTGTAAACTTTTTCTCTCAGAACTGCACGAAAACTTGTATTCCGGCTCAAAACAACGGGATACATCGTTTTAGATCGAAACTAGCAAGATTCAATAGCATTGATTTTACAAGTCGTCGAAGAGTACACGAGAGAAAGGTGTAAACTTTTTCTCTCAGAACTGCGCGAAAACTTGCATTCCGGCTCAAAACAACGGGATACATCGTTATAGGTCGAAACTAGCAAGATTCACGAGCATCGATTTTACAAGTCTTCGAATAGTAGACGAGAGAAAGGAGTAAACTTTTTCTCTCAGAACTGCGCCAAAACTTGTATTCCGGCTCAGAACAATGGGTTACATCGTTTTAGATCGAAACTAGCAATATTTACGAGCATCAATATTACAAGTCGTCGAAGAGTAGACGAGAGAAAGGTGTAAACTTTTTCTCTCAGAACTGCGCGAAAACATCTATTCCAGCTCAAAACAACGGAATACATCGTTGTAGATCGAAACTAGCAAGATTCACGAGCATTGATTTTACAAGTCGTCGAAGAGTAGACGAGAGAAAGGTGTAAAATTTTTCTCTCAGAACTGCACGAAAACTTGTATTCCGGCTCAAAACAACGAGATACATCGTTTTAGATCGAAACTAGCAAGATTCAATAGCATCGATTTTACAAGTCGTCGAAGAGTAGACGAGAGAAAGGTGTAAACGTTTTCTCTCAGAACTGCGCGAAAACTTCTATTCCGGCTCAAAACAACGGGATACATCGTTTTAGATCGAAAGTAGCAAGATTCACGAGCATCGATTTTACAAGTCTTCGAAGAGTAGACGAGAGAAAGGTGTAAACTTTTCCTCTCAGAACTGCGCGAAAACTTGTATTCCGGCTCAAAACAACGGGTTACATCGTTTTAGATCGAAACTAGCAAGATTCACCAGCATCGATATTACAAGTCGTCGAAGAGTAGACGAGAGAAAGGTGTAAACTTTTTCTCTCAGAACTGCGCGAAAACTTGTATTCCGGCTCAAAACAACGGGTTACATCGTTTTAGATCGAAACTAGCAAGATTCACGAGCATCGATATTACAAGTCGTCGAAGAGTAGACGAGAGAAAGGTGTAAACTTTTTCTCTCAGAACTGCGCGAAAACTTGCATTCCGGTTTAAAACAACGGGATACATCGTTTTAGGTCGAAACTAGCAAGATTCACGAGCATCGATTTTACAAGTCGTCGAATAGTAGACGAGAGAAAGGTGTAAACTTTTTCTCTCAGAACTGCGCCAAAACTTGTATTCCGGCTCAGAACTATGGGTTCCATCGTTTTAGATCGAAACTAGCAAGATTTACGAGCATTGATTTTACACGTCGTCGAAGAGTACACGAGAGAAAGGTGTAAACGTTTTCTCTCAGAACTGCGCGAAAACTTGTATTCCGGCTCAAAAGAACGAGATACATCGTTTTAGATCGAAACTTGCAAGATTCACGAGCATCAATTTTACAAGTCGTCGAATAGTAGACGAGAGAAAGGTGTAAACTTTTTCTCTCAGAACTGCACGAAAACTTGTATTCCGGCTCAAAACAACGGGATACATCGTTTTAGATCGAAACTAGCAAGATTCAATAGCATTGATTTTACAAGTCGTCGAAGAGTACACAAGAGAAAGGTGTAAACTTTTTCTCTCAGAACTGCGCGAAAACTTGCATTCCGGCTCAAAACAACGGGATACATCGTTATAGGTCGAAACTAGCAAGATTCACGAGCATCGATTTTACAAGTCTTCGAATAGTAGACGAGAGAAAGGAGTAAACTTTTTCTCTCAGAACTGCGCCAAAACTTGTATTCCGGCTCAGAACAATGGGTTACATCGTTTTAGATCGAAACTAGCAATATTTACGAGCATCGATATTACAAGTCGTCGAAGAGTAGACGAGAGAAAGGTGTAAACTTTTTCTCTCAGAACTGCGCGAAAACATCTATTCCAGCTCAAAACAACGGGATACATCGTTGTAGATCGAAACTAGCAAGATTCACGAGCATTGATTTTACAAGTCGTCGAAGAGTAGACGAGAGAAAGGTGTAAACTTTTTCTCTCAGAACTGCACGAAAACTTGTATTCCGGCTCAAAACAACGGGATACATCGTTTTAGATCGAAACTAGCAAGATTCAATAGCATCGATTTTACAAGTCGTCGACGAGTAGACGAGAGAAAGGTGTAAACGTTTTCTCTCAGAACTGCGCGAAAACTTCTATTCCGGCTCAAAACAACGGGATACATCGTTTTAGATCGAAAGTAGCAAGATTCACGAGCATCGATTTTACAAGTCTTCGAAGAGTAGACGAGAGAAGGGTGTAAACTTTTTCTCTCAGAACTGCGCGAAAACTTGTATTCCGGCTCAAAACAACGGGTTACATCGTTTTAGATCGAAACTAGCAAGATTCACGAGCATCGATATTACAAGTCGTCGAATAGTAGACGAGAGAAAGGTGTAAACTTTTTCTCTCAGAACTGCACGAAAACTTGTATTCCGGCTCAAAACAACGGGATACATCGTTTTAGATCGAAACTAGCAAGATTCAATAGCATTGATTTTACAAGTCGTCGAAGAGTACACGAGAGAAAGGTGTAAACTTTTTCTCTCAGAACTGCGCGAAAACTTGCATTCCGGCTCAAAACAACGGGATACATCGTTATAGGTCGAAACTAGCAAGATTCACGAGCATCGATTTTACAAGTCTTCGAATAGTAGACGAGAGAAAGGAGTAAACTTTTTCTCTCAGAACTGCGCCAAAACTTGTATTCCGGCTCAGAACAATGGGTTACATCGTTTTAGATCGAAACTAGCAATATTTACGAGCATCGATATTACAAGTCGTCGAAGAGTAGACGAGAGAAAGGTGTAAACTTTTTCTCTCAGAACTGCGCGAAAACATCTATTCCAGCTCAAAACAACGGGATACCTCGTTGTAGATCGAAACTAGCAAGATTCACGAGCATTGATTTTACAAGTCGTCGAAGAGTAGACGAGAGAAAGGTGTAAACGTTTTCTCTCAGAACTGCGCGAAAACTTCTATTCCGGCTCAAAACAACGGGATACATCGTTTTAGATCGAAAGTAGCAAGATTCACGAGCATCGATTTTACAAGTTTTCGAAGAGTAGACGAGAGAAAGGTGTAAACTTTTTCTCTCAGAACTGCGCGAAAACTTGTATTCCGGCTCAAAACAACGGGTTACATCGTTTTAGATCGAAACTAGCAAGATTCACGAGCATCGATATTACAAGTCGTCGAAGAGTAAACAAGAGAAAGGTGTAAACTTTTTCTCTCAGAACTGCGCGAAAACTTGTATTCCGGCTCAAAACAACGGGTTACATCGTTTTAGATCGAAACTAGCAAGATTCACGAGCATCGATATTACAAGTCGTCGAAGAGTAGACGAGAGAAAGGTGTAAACTTTTTCTCTCAGAACTGCGCGAAAACTTGCATTCCGGCTCAAAACAACGGGATACATCGTTTTAGGTCGAAACTAGCAAGATTCACGAGCATCGATTTTACAAGTCGTCGAATAGTAGACGAGAGAAAGGTGTAAACTTTTTCTCTCAGAACTGCGCCAAAACTTGTATTCCGGCTCAGAACAATGGGTTACATCGATTTAGATCGAAACTAGCAAGATTTACGAGCATCGATATTACAAGTCGTCGAAGAGTAGACGAGAGAAAGGTGAAAAATTTTTGTCTCAGAACTGCGCGAAGACTTCTATTCCAGCTCAAAACAACGGGATACATCGTTGTAAATCGAAACTAGCAAGATTCACGAGCATTGATTTTACAAGTCGTCGAAGAGTAGACGAGAGAAAGGTTTAAACTTTTTCTCTCAGAACTGCACGAAAACTTGTATTCCGGCTCAAAACAACGGGATACATCGTTTTAGATCGAAACTAGCAAGATTCAATAGCATCGATTTTACAAGTCGTCGAAGAGTACACGAGAGAAAGGTGTAAACTTTTTCTCTCAGAACTGCGCGAAAACTTGCATTCCGGCTCAAAACAACGGGATACATCGTTGTAGATCGAAACTAGCAATATTCACGAGCATCGATTTTACAAGTCGTCGAATAGTAGACGGGAGAAAGGTGTAAACTTTTTCTCTCAAAACTGCGCCAAAACTTGTATTTCGGCTCAGAACAACGGGTTACATCGTTTTAGATCGAAACTAGCAAGATTTACGAGCATCGATATTACAAATCGTCGAAGAGTAGACGAGAGAAAGGTGTAAACGTTTTCTCTCCGAACTGCGCGAAAACTTCTATACCGGCTCAAAACAACGGGTTACATCGTTTTAGATCGAAACTTGCAAGATTCACGAGCATCAATTTTACAAGTCGTCGAAGAGTAGACGAGAGAAAGATGTAAACTTTTTCTCTCAGAACTGCGCGAAAACTTGTATTCCGGCTCAAAACAATGGGATTCATCGTTTTAGATCGAACCTAGCAAGATTCACGAGCATCGATTTTACAGGTCGTCGAAGAGTACACGAGAGAAAGGTGTAAACTTTTTCTCTCAGAACTGCGCGAAAACTTGTATTCCGGCTCAAAACAACGGGATACATCGTTTCAGATCGAAGCTAGCAAGATTCAATAGCATCGATTTTACAAGTCGTCGAAGAGTACACGAGAGAAAGGTGTAAACTTTTTCTCTCAACACTGCGCGAAAACTTGTATTCCGGCTCAAAACAACGGGATACATCGTTTCAGGTCGAAACTAGCAAGATTCACGAGCATCGATTTTACAAGTCGTCGAATATAGACGAGAAAAAGGTGTAAACTTTTTCTCTCAGAACTGCACGAAAACTTGTATTCCGGCTCAAAACAACGGGATACATCGTTTTAGATTGAATCTAGCAAGATTCACGAGCATCGATTTCACAAGTCTTCGAAGAGTAGACGAGAGAAAGGTGTAAACTTTTTCTCTCAGAACTGCGCGAAAACTTGTATTCCGGCTCAAAAGAACGGGATACATCGTTTTAGATCGAAACTTGCAAGATTCACGAGCATCGTTTTTACAAGTCGTCGAAGAGTAGACGAGAGAAAGGTGTAAACTTTTTCTCTCAGAACTGCGCGAAAACTTGCATTCCGGCTCAAAACAACGGGATACAATGTTTTAGGTCGAAACTAGCAAGATTCACGAGCATCGATTTTACAAGTCGTCGAATAGTACACGAGAGAAAGGTGTAAACTTTTTCTCTCAGAACTGCGCCAAAACTTGTATTCCGGCTCAGAACAATGGGTTACATCGTTTTAGATCGAAACTAGCAAGATTTACGAGCATCGATATTACAAGTCGTCGAAGAGTAGACGAAAGAAAGGTGTAAACTTTTTCTCTCAGAACTGCGCGAAAACTTCTATTCCAGCTCAAAACAACGGGTTACATCGTTTTAGATCGAAACTAGCAAGATTCACGAGCATCGATATTACAAGTCGTCGAAGAGTAGACGAGAGAAAGGTGTAAACTTTTTCTCTCAGAACTGCGCGAAAACTTGCATTCCGGCTCAAAACAACGGGATACATCGTTTTAGGTCGAAACTAGCAAGATTCACGAGCATCGATTTTACAAGTCGTCGAATAGTAGACGAGAGAAAGGTGTAAACTTTTTCTCTCAGAACTGCGCCAAAACTTGTATTCCGGCTCAGAACAATGGGTTACATCGATTTAGATCGAAACTAGCAAGATTTACGAGCATCGATATTACAAGTCGTCGAAGAGTAGACGAGAGAAAGGTGTAAACTTTTTCTCTCAGAACTGCGCGAAGACTTCTATTCCAGCTCAAAACAACGGGATACATCGTTGTAAATCGAAACTAGCAAGATTCACGAGCATTGATTTTACAAGTCGTCGAAGAGTAGACGAGAGAAAGGTGTAAACTTTTTCTCTCAGAACTGCACGAAAACTTGTATTCCGGCTCAAAACAACGGGATACATCGTTTTAGATCGAAACTAGCAAGATTCAATAGCATCGATTTTACAAGTCGTCGAAGAGTACACGAGAGAAAGGTGTAAACTTTTTCTCTCAGAACTGCGCGAAAACTTGCATTCCGGCTCAAAACAACGGGATACATCGTTGTAGATCGAAACTACCAATATTCACGAGCATCGATTTTACAAGTCGTCGAATAGTAGACGGGAGAAAGGTGTAAACTTTTTCTCTCAAAACTGCGCCAAAACTTGTATTTCGGATCAGAACAACGGGTTACATCGTTTTAGATCGAAACTAGCAAGATTTACGAGCATCGATATTACAAATCGTCGAAGAGTAGACGAGAGAAAGGTGTAAACTTTTTCTCTCAGAACTGCGCGAAAACTTCTATTCCAGCTCAAAACAACGGGATACATCGTTGTAGATCGAAACTAGCAAGATTCACGAGCATTGATTTTACAAGTCGTCGAAGAGTAGACGAGAGAAAGGTGTAAACTTTTTCTCTCAGAACTGCGCGAAACCTTGTTTTCCGGCTCAAAATAACGGGATACAATGTTTTAGATCGAAACTAGCAAGATTCAATACCATCGATTTTACAAGTCGTCCAAGAGTAGACGAGAGAAAGGTGTAAACGTTTTCTCTCAGAACTGCGCGAAAACTTCTATACCGGCTCAAAACAACGGGTTACATCGTTTAGGATCGAAACTTGCAAGATTCACGAGCATCAATTTTACAAGTCGTCGAAGAGTAGACGAGAGAAAGATGTAAACTTTTTCTCTCAGAACTGCGCGAAAACTTGTATTCCGGCTCAAAACAATGGGATTCATCGTTTTAGATCGAACCTAGCAAGATTCACGAGCATCGATTTTACAGGTCGTCGAAGAGTACACGAGAGAAAGGTGTAAACTTTTTCTCTCAGAACTGCGCGAAAACTTGTATTCCGGCTCAAAACAACGGGATACATCGTTTCAGGTGGAAACTAGCAAGATTCACGAGCATCGATTTTACAAGTCGTCGAATATAGACGAGAAAAAGGTGTAAACTTTTTCTCTCAGAACTGCACGAAAACTTGTATTCCGGCTCAAAACAACGGGATACATCGTTTCAGATCGAAGCTAGCAAGATTCAATAGCATCGATTTTACAAGTCGTCGAAGAGTACACGAGAGAAAGGTGTAAACTTTTTCTCTCAACACTGCGCGAAAACTTGTATTCCGGCTCAAAACAACGGGATACATCGTTTCAGGTCGAAACTAGCAAGATTCACGAGCATCGATTTTACAAGTCGTCGAATATAGACGAGAAAAAGGTGTAAACTTTTTCTCTCAGAACTGCACGAAAACTTGTATTCCGGCTCAAAACAACGGGATACATCGTTTTAGATTGAATCTAGCAAGATTCGCGAGCATCGATTTCACAAGTCTTCGAAGAGTAGACGAGAGAAAGGTGTAAACTTTTTCTCTCAGAACTGCGCGAAAACTTGTATTCCGGCTCAAAAGAACGGGATACATCGTTTTAGATCGAAACTTGCAAGATTCACGAGCATCGTTTTTACAAGTCGTCGAAGAGTAGACGAGAGAAAGGTGTAAACTTTTTCTCTCAGAACTGCGCGAAAACTTGCATTCCGGCTCAAAACAACGGGATACATTGTTTTAGGTCGAAACTAGCAAGATTCACGAGCATCGATTTTACAAGTCGTCGAATAGTACACGAGAGAAAGGTGTAAACTTTTTCTCTCAGAACTGCGCCAAAACTTGTATTCCGGCTCAGAACAATGGGTTACATCGTTTTAGATCGAAACTAGCAAGATTTACGAGCATCGATATTACAAGTCGTCGAAGAGTAGACGAGAGAAAGGTGTAAACATTTTCTCTCAGAACTGCGCGAAAACTTCTATTCCAGCTCAAAACAACGGGATACATCGTTGTAGATCGAAACTAGCAAGATTCACGAGCATTGATTTTACAAGTCGTCGAAGAGTAGACGAGAGAAAGGTGTAAACTTTTTCTCTCAGAACTGTTCGAAAACTTGTATTCCGGCTCAAAACAACGGGATACATCGTTTTAGATCGAAACTAGCAAGATTCAATAGTATCGATTTTACAAGTCGTCGAAGAGTAGACGAGAGAAAGGTGTAAACGTTTGCTCTCAGAACTGCTCGAAAACTTCTATTCCGGCTCAAAACAACGGGATACATCGTTTTAGATCGAAACCAGCAAGATTCACGAGCATCGATTTTACAAGTCGTCGAAGAGTACACGAGAGAAAGGTGTAAACGTTTTCTCTCATTACTGCGCGAAAACTTGTATTCCGGCTCAAAAGAACGGGATACATCGTTTTAGATCGAAACTTGCAAGATTCACGAGCGTCGATTTTACAAGTCGTCGAAGAGTAGACGAGAGAAAGGTGTAAACTTTTTCTCTCAGAACTGCACGAAAACTTGTATTCCGGCTCAAAACAACGGGATACATCGTTTTAGATCGAAACTAGCAAGATTCAATAGCATTGATTTTACAAGTCGTCGAAGAGTGCACGAGAGAAAGGTGTAAACTTTTTCTCTCAGAACTGCGCGAAAACTTGCATTCCGGCTGAAAACAACAGGATACATCGTTTCAGGTCGAAACTAGCAAGATTCACGAGAATCGATTTTACAAGTCGTCGAATAGTAGACGAGAGAAAGGAGTAAACTTTTTCTCTCAGAACTGCGCCAAAACTTGTATTCCGGCTCAGAACAATGGGTTACATCGTTTTAGATCGAAACTAGCAAGATTTACGAGCATCGATATTACAAGTCGTCGAAGAGTAGACGAGAGAAAGGTGTAAACTTTTTCTCTCAGAACTGCGCGAAAACTTCTATTCCAGCTCAAAACAACGAGATACATCGTTGTAGATCGAAACTAGCAAGATTCACGAGCATTGATTTTACAAGTCGTCGAAGAGAAGACGAGAGAAAGGTGTATACTTTTTCTCTCAGAACTGCGCGAAAACTTGTATTCCGGCTGAAAACAATGGGATACATCGTTTTAGGTCGAAACTAGCAAGATTCACGAGCATCGATTTTACAAGTCGTCGAATAGTAGACGAGACAAAGGTGTAAACTTTTTCTCTCAGAACTGCGCGAAAACTTGTATTCCGGCTCAAAACAACGGGATTCATCGTTTTAGATCGAAACTAGCAAGATTCACGAGCATGGATTTTACAAATCGTCGAAGAGTAGACGAGAGAAAGGTGTAAACTTCTTCTCTCAGAACTGCGCAAAAACTTGTATTCCGGCTCAAAAGAACGGGATACATCGTTTTAGATCGAAACTTGCAAGATTCACGAGCATCGATTTTACAAGTCGTCGAAGAGTATACGAGAGAAAGGTGTAAACTTTTTCTCTCAGAACTGCACGAAAACTTGTATTCCGGCTCAAAACAACGGGATACATCGTTTTAGATCGAAACTAGCAAGATTCAATAGCATCGATTTTACAAGTCGTCGATGAGTACACGAGAGAAATGTGTAAACTTTTTCTCTCAGAACTGCGCCAAAACTTGTATTCTGGCTCAGAACAACGGGTTACAACGTTTTAGGTCGAAACTAGCAAGATTAACGAGCATCGATATTACAAGTCGTCGAAGAGTAGACGAGAAAAAGGTGTAAACTTTTTCTCTCAGAACTGCGCGAAAACTTGTATTCCGGCTCGAAACAACGGGTTACATCGTTTTAGATCGAAACTAGCAAGATTCACAAGCATCGATTTTACACGTCGTCGAAGAGTACACGAGAGAAAGGTGTATACTTTTTCTCTCAGAACTGCGCGAAAACTTGTATTCCGGCTGAAATCAACGGGATACATCGTTTTAGGTCGAAACTAGCAAGATTCACGAGCATCGATTTTACAAGTCGTCGAATAGTAGACGAGAGAAAGGTGTAAACTTTTTCTCTCAGAACTGCGCCAAAACTTGTATTCCGGCTCAGAACAACGGGTTACATCGTTTTAGATCGAAACTAGCAAGATTCACGAGCATTGATTTTACAAGTCGTCGAAGAGTAGACGAGAGAAAGGTGTAAACTTTTTCTCTCAGAACTGCACGAAAACTTGTTTTCCGGCTCAAAATAACGGGATACATCGTTTTAGATCGAAACTAGCAAGATTCAATAGCATCGATTTAACAAGTCGTCGAAGAGTAGACGAGAGAAAGGTGTAAACGTTATCTCTCAGAACTGCGCGAAAACTTGCATTCCGGCTCAAAACAACAGGATACATCGTTTCAGGTCGAAACTAGCAAGATTCACGAGAATCGATTTTACAAGTCGTCGAATAGTAGACGAGAGAAAGGAGTAAACTTTTTCTCTCAGAACTGCGCCAAAACTTGTATTCCGGCTCAGAACAATGGGTTACATCGTTTTAGATCGAAACTAGCAAGATTTACGAGCATCGATATTACAAGTCGTCGAAGAGTAGACGAGAGAAAGGTGTAAACTTTTTCTCTCAGAACTGCGCGAAAACTTCTATTCCAGCTCAAAACAACGAGATACATCGTTGTAGATCGAAACTAGCAAGATTCACGAGCATTGATTTTACAAGTCGTCGAAGAGAAGACGAGAGAAAGGTGTATACTTTTTCTCTCAGAACTGCGCGAAAACTTGTATTCCGGCTGAAAACAATGGGATACATCGTTTTAGGTCGAAACTAGCAAGATTCACGAGCATCGATTTTACAAGTCGTCGAATAGTAGACGAGAGAAAGGTGTAAACTTTTTCTCTCAGAACTGCGCGAAAACTTGTATTCCGGCTCAAAACAACGGGATTCATCGTTTTAGATCGAAACTAGCAAGATTCACGAGCATGGATTTTACAAATCGTCGAAGAGTAGACGAGAGAAAGGTGTAAACTTCTTCTCTCAGAACTGCGCAAAAACTTGTATTCCGGCTCAAAAGAACGGGATACATCGTTTTAGATCGAAACTTGCAAGATTCACGAGCATCGATTTTACAAGTCGTCGAAGAGTATACGAGAGAAAGGTGTAAACTTTTTCTCTCAGAACTGCACGAAAACTTGTATTCCGGCTCAAAACAACGGGATACATCGTTTTAGATCGAAACTAGCAAGATTCAATAGCATCGATTTTACAAGTCGTCGATGAGTACACGAGAGAAATGTGTAAACTTTTTCTCTCAGAACTGCGCCAAAACTTGTATTCTGGCTCAGAACAACGGGTTACAACGTTTTAGGTCGAAACTAGCAAGATTAACGAGCATCGATATTACAAGTCGTCGAAGAGTAGACGAGGAAAAGGTGTAAACTTTTTCTCTCAGAACTGCGCGAAAACTTGTATTCCGGCTCGAAACAACGGGTTACATCGTTTTAGATCGAAACTAGCAAGATTCACGAGCATTGATTTTACAAGTCGTCGAAGAGTAGACGAGAGAAAGGTGTAAACTTTTTCTCTCAGAACTGCACGAAAACTTGTTTTCCGGCTCAAAATAACGGGATACATCGTTTTAGATCGAAACTAGCAAGATTCAATAGCATCGATTTAACAAGTCGTCGAAGAGTAGACGAGAGAAAGGTGTAAACGTTATCTCTCAGAACTGCGCGAAAACTTCTATTCCGGCTCAAAACAACGGGATACATCGTTTTAGATCGAAACCAGCAAGATTCACGAGCATCGATTTTACAAGTCGTCGAAGAGTAGACGAGAGAAAGGTGTAAACTTTTTCTCTCAGAACTGCGCGAAAACTTGTATTCCGGCTCAAAACAACGGGATTCATCGTTTTAGATCGAAATAAGCAAGATTCACGAGCATCGATTTTACAAGTCGTCGAAGAGTAGACGAGAGAAAGGTGTAAACTTTTTCTCTCAGAACTGCACGAAAACTTGTATTCCGGCTCAAAACAACGGGATACATCGTTTTAGATCAAAACTAGCAAGATTCATTAGCATTGATTTTACACGTCGTCGAAGAGTACACGAGAGAAAGGTGTAAACGTTTTCTCTCAGAACTGCGCGAAAACTTGTATTCCGGCTCAAAAGAACGGGATACATCGTTTTAGATCGAAACTTGCAAGATTCACGAGCATCGATTTTACAAGTCGTCGAATAGTAGACGAGAGAAAGGTGTAAACTTTTTCTCTCAGAACTGCACGAAAACTTGTATTCCGGCTCAAAACAACGGGATACATCGTTTTAGATCGAAACTAGCAAGATTCAATAGCATTGATTTTACAAGTCGTCGAAGAGTACACGAGAGAAAGGTGTAAACTTTTTCTCTCAGAACTGCGCGAAAACTTGCATTCCGGCTCAAAACAACGGGATACATCGTTATAGGTCGAAACTAGCAAGATTCACGAGCATCGATTTTACAAGTCTTCGAATAGTAGACGAGAGAAAGGAGTAAACTTTTTCTCTCAGAACTGCGCCAAAACTTGTATTCCGGCTCAGAACAATGGGTTACATCGTTTTAGATCGAAACTAGCAATATTTACGAGCATCGATATTACAAGTCGTCGAAGAGTAGACGAGAGAAAGGTGTAAACTTTTTCTCTCAGAACTGCGCGAAAACATCTATTCCAGCTCAAAACAACGGGATACATCGTTGTAGATCGAAACTAGCAAGATTCACGAGCATCGATTTTACAAGTCTTCGAAGAGTAGACGAGAGAAAGGTGTAAACTTTTTCTCTCAGAACTGCACGAAAACTTGTATTCCGGCTCAAAACAACTAGATACATCGTTTTAGATCGAAACTAGCAAGATTCAATAGCATCGATTTTACAAGTCGTCGAAGAGTAGACGAGAGAAAGGTGTAAACGTTTTCTCTCAGAACTGCGCGAAAACTTCTATTCCGGCTCAAAACAACGGGATACATCGTTTTAGATCGAAAGTAGCAAGATTCACGAGCATCAATTTTACAAGTCTTCGAAGAGTAGACGAGAGAAAGGTGTAAACTTTTTCTCTCAGAACTGCACGAAAACTTGTTTTCCGGCTCAAAATAACGGGATACATCGTTTTAGATCGAAACTAGCAAGATTCAATAGCATCGATTTTACAAGTCGTCGAAGAGTAGACGAGAGAAAGGTGTAAACGTTATCTCTCAGAACTGCGCGAAAACTTCTATTCCGGTTCAAAACAACGGGATACATCGTTTTAGATCGAAACTAGCAAGATTCACGAGCATCGATATTACAAGTCGTCGAAGAGTAGACGAGAGAAAGGTGTAAACTTTTTCTCTCAGAACTGCGCGAAAACTTGTATTCCGGCTCAAAACAACGGGTTACATCGTTTTAGATCGAAACTAGCAAGATTCACGAGCATCGATATTACAAGTCGTCGAAGAGTAGACGAGAGAAAGGTGTAAACTTTTTCTCTCAGAACTGCGCGAAAACTTGCATTCCGGCTCAAAACAACGGGATACATCGTTTTAGGTCGAAACTAGCAAGATTCACGAGCATCGATTTTACAAGTCGTCGAATAGTAGACGAGAGAAAGGTGTAAACTTTTTCTCTCAGAACTGCGCCAAAACTTGTATTCCGGCACAGAACAATGGGTTCCATCGTTTTAGATCGAAACTAGCAAGATTTACGAGCATTGATTTTACACGTCGTCGAAGAGTACACGAGAGAAAGGTGTAAACGTTTTCTCTCAGAACTGCGCGAAAACTTGTATTCCGGCTCAAAAGAACGGGATACATCGTTTTAGATCGAAACTTGCAAGATTCACGAGCATCAATTTTACAAGTCGTCGAATAGTAGACGAGAGAAAGGTGTAAACTTTTTCTCTCAGAACTGCACGAAAACTTGTATTCCGGCTCAAAACAAGGGGATACATCGTTTTAGATCGAAACTAGCAAGATTCAATAGCATTGATTTTACAAGTCGTCGAAGAGTACACGAGAGAAAGGTGTAAACTTTTTCTCTCAGAACTGCGCGAAAACTTGCATTCCGGCTCAAAACAACGGGATACATCGTTATAGGTCGAAACTAGCAAGATTCACGAGCATCGATTTTACAAGTCGTCGAAGAGTAGACGAGAGAAAGGTGTAAACGTTTTCTCTCAGAACTGCGCGAAAACTTCTATACCGGCTCAAAACAACGGGATACATCGTTTTAGATCGAAAGTAGCAAGATTCACGAGCATCAATTTTACAAGTCTTCGAAGAGTAGACGAGAGAAAGGTGTAAACTTTTTCTCTCAGAACTGCACGAAAACTTGTTTTCCGGCTCAAAATAACGGGATACATCGTTTTAGATCGAAACTAGCAAGATTCAATAGCATCGATTTTACAAGTCGTCGAAGAGTAGACGAGAGAAAGGTGTAAACGTTATCTCTCAGAACTGCGCGAAAACTTCTATTCCGGTTCAAAACAACGGGATACGTCGTTTTAGATCGAAACTAGCAAGATTCACGAGCATCGATATTACAAGTCGTCGAAGAGTAGACGAGAGAAAGGTGTAAACTTTTTCTCTCAGAACTGCGCGAAAACTTGTATTCCGGCTCAAAACAACGGGTTACATCGTTTTAGATCGAAACTAGCAAGATTCACGAGCATCGATATTACAAGTCGTCGAAGAGTAGACGAGAGAAAGGTGTAAACTTTTTCTCTCAGAACTGCGCGAAAACTTGCATTCCGGCTCAAAACAACGGGATACATCGTTTTAGGTCGAAACTAGCAAGATTCACGAGCATCGATTTTACAAGTCGTCGAATAGTAGACGAGAGAAAGGTGTAAACTTTTTCTCTCAGAACTGCGCCAAAACTTGTATTCCGGCACAGAACAATGGGTTCCATCGTTTTAGATCGAAACTAGCAAGATTTACGAGCATTGATTTTACACGTCGTCGAAGAGTACACGAGAGAAAGGTGTAAACGTTTTCTCTCAGAACTGCGCGAAGACTTCTATTCCGGCTCAAAACAACGGGATACATCGTTTTAGATCGAAACCAGCAAGATTCACGAGCATCGATTTTACAAGTCGTCGAAGAGTAGACGAGAGAAAGGTGTAAACTTTTTCTCTCAGAACTGCGCGAAAACTTGTATTCCGGCTCAAAACAACGGGATTCATCGTTTTAGATCGAAATAAGCAAGATTCACGAGCATCGATTTTACAAGTCGTCGAAGAGTAGACGAGAGAAAGGTGTAAACTTTTTCTCTCAGAACTGCACGAAAACTTGTATTCCGGCTCAAAACAACGGGATACATCGTTTTAGATCAAAACTAGCAAGATTCATTAGCATTGATTTTACACGTCGTCGAAGAGTACACGAGAGAAAGGTGTAAACGTTTTCTCTCAGAACTGCGCGAAAACTTGTATTCCGGCTCAAAAGAACGGGATACATCGTTTTAGATCGAAACTTGCAAGATTCACGAGCATCGATTTTACAAGTCGTCGAATAGTAGACGAGAGAAAGGTGTAAACTTTTTCTCTCAGAACTGCACGAAAACTTGTATTCCGGCTCAAAACAACGGGATACATCGTTTTAGATCGAAACTAGCAAGATTCAATAGCATTGATTTTACAAGTCGTCGAAGAGTACACGAGAGAAAGGTGTAAACTTTTTCTCTCAGAACTGCGCGAAAACTTGCATTCCGGCTCAAAACAACGGGATACATCGTTATAGGTCGAAACTAGCAAGATTCACGAGCATCGATTTTACAAGTCTTCGAATAGTAGACGAGAGAAAGGAGTAAACTTTTTCTCTCAGAACTGCGCCAAAACTTGTATTCCGGCTCAGAACAATGGGTTACATCGTTTTAGATCGAAACTAGCAATATTTACGAGCATCGATATTACAAGTCGTCGAAGAGTAGACGAGAGAAAGGTGTAAACTTTTTCTCTCAGAACTGCGCGAAAACATCTATTCCAGCTCAAAACAACGGGATACATCGTTGTAGATCGAAACTAGCAAGATTCACGAGCATCGATTTTACAAGTCTTCGAAGAGTAGACGAGAGAAAGGTGTAAACTTTTTCTCTCAGAACTGCACGAAAACTTGTATTCCGGCTCAAAACAACTAGATACATCGTTTTAGATCGAAACTAGCAAGATTCAATAGCATCGATTTTACAAGTCGTCGAAGAGTAGACGAGAGAAAGGTGTAAACGTTTTCTCTCAGAACTGCGCGAAAACTTCTATTCCGGCTCAAAACAACGGGATACATCGTTTTAGATCGAAAGTAGCAAGATTCACGAGCATCAATTTTACAAGTCTTCGAAGAGTAGGCGAGAGAAAGGTGTAAACTTTTTCTCTCAGAACTGCACGAAAACTTGTTTTCCGGCTCAAAATAACGGGATACATCGTTTTAGATCGAAACTAGCAAGATTCAATAGCATCGATTTTACAAGTCGTCGAAGAGTAGACGAGAGAAAGGTGTAAACGTTATCTCTCAGAACTGCGCGAAAACTTCTATTCCGGTTCAAAACAACGGGATACATCGTTTTAGATCGAAACTAGCAAGATTCACGAGCATCGATATTACAAGTCGTCGAAGAGTAGACGAGAGAAAGGTGTAAACTTTTTCTCTCAGAACTGCGCGAAAACTTGTATTCCGGCTCAAAACAACGGGTTACATCGTTTTAGATCGAAACTAGCAAGATTCACGAGCATCGATATTACAAGTCGTCGAAGAGTAGACGAGAGAAAGGTGTAAACTTTTTCTCTCAGAACTGCGCGAAAACTTGCATTCCGGCTCAAAACAACGGGATACATCGTTTTAGGTCGAAACTAGCAAGATTCACGAGCATCGATTTTACAAGTCGTCGAATAGTAGACGAGAGAAAGGTGTAAACTTTTTCTCTCAGAACTGCGCCAAAACTTGTATTCCGGCACAGAACAATGGGTTCCATCGTTTTAGATCGAAACTAGCAAGATTTACGAGCATTGATTTTACACGTCGTCGAAGAGTACACGAGAGAAAGGTGTAAACGTTTTCTCTCAGAACTGCGCGAAAACTTGTATTCCGGCTCAAAAGAACGGGATACATCGTTTTAGATCGAAACTTGCAAGATTCACGAGCATCAATTTTACAAGTCGTCGAATAGTAGACGAGAGAAAGGTGTAAACTTTTTCTCTCAGAACTGCACGAAAACTTGTATTCCGGCTCAAAACAAGGGGATACATCGTTTTAGATCGAAACTAGCAAGATTCAATAGCATTGATTTTACAAGTCGTCGAAGAGTACACGAGAGACAGGTGTAAACTTTTTCTCTCAGAACTGCGCGAAAACTTGCATTCCGGCTCAAAACAACGGGATACATCGTTATAGGTCGAAACTAGCAAGATTCACGAGCATCGATTTTACAAGTCGTCGAAGAGTAGACGAGAGAAAGGTGTAAACGTTTTCTCTCAGAACTGCGCGAAAACTTCTATTCCGGCTCAAAACAACGGGATACATCGTTTTAGATCGAAAGTAGCAAGATTCACGAGCATCAATTTTACAAGTCTTCGAAGAGTAGACGAGAGAAAGGTGTAAACTTTTTCTCTCAGAACTGCACGAAAACTTGTTTTCCGGCTCAAAATAACGGGATACATCGTTTTAGATCGAAACTAGCAAGATTCAATAGCATCGATTTTACAAGTCGTCGAAGAGTAGACGAGAGAAAGGTGTAAACGTTATCTCTCAGAACTGCGCGAAAACTTCTATTCCGGTTCAAAACAACGGGATACGTCGTTTTAGATCGAAACTAGCAAGATTCACGAGCATCGATATTACAAGTCGTCGAAGAGTAGACGAGAGAAAGGTGTAAACTTTTTCTCTCAGAACTGCGCGAAAACTTGTATTCCGGCTCAAAACAACGGGTTACATCGTTTTAGATCGAAACTAGCAAGATTCACGAGCATCGATATTACAAGTCGTCGAAGAGTAGACGAGAGAAAGGTGTAAACTTTTTCTCTCAGAACTGCGCGAAAACTTGCATTCCGGCTCAAAACAACGGGATACATCGTTTTAGGTCGAAACTAGCAAGATTCACGAGCATCGATTTTACAAGTCGTCGAATAGTAGACGAGAGAAAGGTGTAAACTTTTTCTCTCAGAACTGCGCCAAAACTTGTATTCCGGCACAGAACAATGGGTTCCATCGTTTTAGATCGAAACTAGCAAGATTTACGAGCATTGATTTTACACGTCGTCGAAGAGTACACGAGAGAAAGGTGTAAACGTTTTCTCTCAGAACTGCGCGAAAACTTGTATTCCGGCTCAAAAGAACGGGATACATCGTTTTAGATCGAAACTTGCAAGATTCACGAGCATCAATTTTACAAGTCGTCGAATAGTAGACGAGAGAAAGGTGTAAACTTTTTCTCTCAGAACTGCACGAAAACTTGTATTCCGGCTCAAAACAAGGGGATACATCGTTTTAGATCGAAACTAGCAAGATTCAATAGCATTGATTTTACAAGTCGTCGAAGAGTACACGAGAGAAAGGTGTAAACTTTTACTCTCAGAACTGCGCGAAAACTTGCATTCCGGCTCAAAACAACGGGATACATCGTTATAGGTCGAAACTAGCAAGATTCACGAGCATCGATTTTACAAGTCTTCGAATAGTAGACGAGAGAACGGAGTAAACTTTTTCTCTCAGAACTGCGCCAAAACTTGTATTCCGGCTCAGAACAATGGGTTACATCGTTTTAGATCGAAACTAGCAATATTTACGAGCATCGATATTACAAGTCGTCGAAGAGTAGACGAGAGAAAGGTGTAAACTTTTTCTCTCAGAACTGCGCGAAAACATCTATTCCAGCTCAAAACAACGGGATACATCGTTGTAGATCGAAACTAGCAAGATTCACGAGCATTGATTTTACAAGTCGTCGAAGAGTAGACGAGAGAAAGGTGTAAACATTTTCTCTCAGAACTGCACGAAAACTTGTATTCCGGCTCAAAACAACGGGATACATCGTTTTAGATCGAAACTAGCAAGATTCAATAGCATCGATTTTACAAGGCGTCGACGAGTAGACGAGAGAAAGGTGTAAACGTTTTCTCTCAGAACTGCGCGAAAACTTCTATTCCGGCTCAAAACAACGGGATACATCGTTTTAGATCGAAAGTAGCAAGATTCACGAGCATCGATTTTACAAGTCTTCGAAGAGTAGACGAGAGAAAGGTGTAAACTTTTTCTCTCCGAACTGCGCGAAAACTTGTATTCCGGCTCAAAACAACGGGTTACATCGTTTTAGATCGAAACTAGCAAGATTCACGAGCATCGATATTACAAGTCGTCGAAGAGTAAACAAGAGAAAGGTGTAAACTTTTTCTCTCAGAACTGCGCGAAAACTTGTATTCCGGCTCAAAACAAGGGGTACATCGTTTTAGATCGAAACTAGCAAGATTCAGGAGCATCGATATTACAAGTCGTCGAAGAGTAGACGAGAGAAAGGTGTAAACTTTTTCTCTCAGAACTGCGCGAAAACTTGCATTCCGGCTCAAAACAACGGGATACATCGTTTTAGGTCGAAACTAGCAAGATTCACGAGCATCGATTTCACAAGTCGTCGAATAGTAGACGAGAGAAAGGTGTAAACTTTTTCTCTCAGAACTGCGCCAAAACTTGTATTCCGGCTCAGGACAATGGGTTACATCGTTTTAGATCGAAACTAGCAAGATTTACGAGCATCGATATTACAAGTCGTCGAAGAGTAGACGAGAGAAAGGTGTAAACTTTTTCTCTCAGAACTGCGCGAAAACATCTATTCCAGCTCAAAACAACGGGATACATCGTTGTAGATCGAAACTAGCAAGATTCACGAGCATTGATTTTACAAGTCGTCGAAGAGTAGACGAGAGAAAGGTGTAAACATTTTCTCTCAGAACTGCACGAAAACTTGTATTCCGGCTCAAAACAACGGGATACATCGTTTTAGATCGAAACTAGCAAGATTCAATAGCATCGATTTTACAAGGCGTCGACGAGTAGACGAGAGAAAGGTGTAAACGTTTTCTCTCAGAACTGCGCGAAAACTTCTATTCCGGCTCAAAACAACGGGATACATCGTTTTAGATCGAAAGTAGCAAGATTCACGAGCATCGATTTTACAAGTCGTCGAAGAGTAGACGAGGGAAAGGTGTAAACTTTTTCTCTCAGAACTGCGCGAAAACTTGTATTCCGGCTCAAAAGAACGGGATACATCGTTTTAGATCGAAACTTGCAAGATTCACGAGCATGGATTTTACAAATCGTCGAAGAGTAGACGAGAGAAAGGTGTAAACTTCTTCTCTCAGAACTGCGCGAAAACTTGTATTCCGGCTCAAAAGAACGGGATACATCGTTTTAGATCGAAACTTGCAAGATTCACGAGCATCGATTTTACAAGTCGTCGAAGAGTACACGAGAGAAAGGTGTAAACTTTTTCTCTCAGAACTGCACGAAAACTTGTATTCCGGCTCAAAACAACGGGATACATCGTTTTAGATCGAAACTAGCAAGATTCAATAGCATCGATTTTACAAGTCGTCGATGAGTACACGAGAGAAATGTGTAAACTTTTTCTCTCAGAACTGCGCCAAAACTTGTATTCTCGCTCAGAACAACGGGTTACAACGTTTTAGGTCGAAACTAGCAAGATTCACGAGCATCGATATTACAAGTCGTCGAAGAGTAGACGAGGGAAAGGAGTAAACTTTTTCTCTCAGAACTGCGCGAAAACTTCTACTCCAGCTCAAAACAACGGGATACATCGTTGTAGATCGAAACTAGCAAGATTCACGAGCATTGATTTTACAAGTCGCCGAAGAGTAGACGAGAGAAAGGTGTAAACTTTTTCTCTCAGAACTGCACGAAAACTTGTATTCCGGCTCAAAACAACGGGATACATCGTTTTAGATCGAAACTTGCAAGATTCAATAGCATCGATTTTACAAGTCGTCGAAGAGTAGACGAGAGAAAGGTGTAAACGTTTTCTTTCAGAACTGCGCGAAAACTTCTATTCCGGCTCAAAACAACGGGTTACATCGTTTTAGATCGAAACTAGCAAGAATCACGAGCATCGATATTACAAGTCGTCGAAGAGTACACGAGAGAAAGGTGTAAACTTTTTCTCTCAGAACTGCGCGAAAAATTGTTTTCCGGCTCAAAACAACAGGATACATCGTTTTAGATCGAAAGTAGCAAGATTCACGAGCATCGATTTTACAAGTCTTCGAAGAGTAGACGAGAGAAAGGTGTAAACTTTTTCTCTCAGAACTGCGCGAAAACTTATATTCCGGCTCGAAACAACGGGATACGTCGTTTTAGATTGAAACTAGCAAGATTCACGAGCATCGATTTTACAGGTCGTCGAAGAGTAGACGATAGAAAGGTGTAAACTTTTTCTCTCAGAACTGCGCGAAAACTTGTATTCCGGCTCAAAACAACGGGTTACATCGTTTTAGATTGAAACTAGCAAGATTCACTAGCATCGATTTTACAAGTCGTCGAAGAGTACACGAGAGAAAGGTGTATACTTTTTCTCTCAGACTGCGTGAAAATTTGTATTTGTATTCCGGATGAAAACAACGGGATACATCGTTTTAGGTCGAAACTAGCAAGATTCACGAGCATCGATTTTACAAGTCGTCGAATAGTAGACGAGAGAAAGGTGTAAACTTTTTCTCTCAGAACTGCGCGAAAACTTGTATTCCGGCTCAAAACAACGGGATTCATCGTTTTAGATCGAAACTAGCAAGATTCACGAGCATGGATTTTACAAATCGTCAAAAAGTACACGAGAGAAAGGTGTAAACTTTTTCTCTAAGAACTGCGCGAAAACTTGTATTCCGGCTCAAAACAACGGCAAACATCGTTTTAGGTCGAAACTAGCAAGATTCACGAGCATCGATTTTGCAAGTCGTCGAATATAGACGAGAGAAAGGTGTAAACTTTTTCTCTCAGAACTGCGCGAAAACTTGTATTCCGGCTCAAAACAACGGGATACATCGTTTTAGATCGAAACTAGCAAGATTCAATAGCATCGATTTTACAAGTCGTCGAAGAGTACACGAGAGAAAGGTGTAAACGTTTTCTCTCAGAACTGCGCGAAAACTTGTATTCCGGCTGAAAACAACGGGATACATCGTTTTAGGTCGAAACTAGCAAGATTCACGAGCATCGATTTTACAAGTCATCGAATAGTAGACGAGAGAAAGGTGTAAACTTTTTCTCTCAGAACTGCGCGAAAACTTGTATTCCGGCTCAAAACAACGGGATTCATCGTTTTAGATCGAAACTAGCAAGATTCACGAGCATGAATTTTACAAATCGTCGAAGAGTAGACGAGAGAAAGGTGTAAACTTCTTCTCTCAGAACTGCGCGAAAACTTGTATTCCGGCTCAAAAGTACGAGATACATCGTTTTAGATCGAAACTTGCAAGATTCTCGAGCATCGATTTTACAAGTCGTCGAAGAGTAGACGAGAGAAAGGTGTAAACTTTTTCTCTCAGAACTGCACGAAAACTTGTATTCCGGCTCAAAACAACGGGATACATCGTTTTAGATCGAAACTAGCAAGAGTCAATAGCATCGATTTTACAAGTCGTCGATGAGTACACGAGAGAAATGTGTAAACTTTTTCTCTCAGAACTGCGCCAAAACTTGTATTCCGGCTGAAAACAACGGGATACATCGTTTTAGGTCGAAACTAGCAAGATTCACGAGCATCGATTTTACAAGTCGTCGAATAGTAGACGAGAGAAAGGTGTAAACTTTTTCTCTCAGAACTGCGCGAAAACTTGTATTCCGGCTCAAAACAACGGGATTCATCGTTTTAGATCGAAACTAGCAAGATTCACGAGCATGGATTTTACAAATCGTCGAATATAGACGAGAGAAAGGTGTAAACTTTTTCTCTCAGAACTGCGCGAAAACTTGTATTCCGGCTCAAAACAACGGGATACATCGTTTTAGATCGAAACTAGCAAGATTCAATAGCATCGATTTTACAAGTCGCGAAGAGTGCACGAGAGAAAGGTGTAAACTTTTTCTCTCAGAACTGCGCGAAAAATTGTTTTCCGGCTCAAAACAACGGGATACATCGTTTTAGATCGAAAGTAGCAAGATTCACGAGCATCGATTTTACAAGTCTTCGAAGAGTAGACGAGAGAAATTTGTAAACTTTTTCTCTCAGAACTGCGCGAAAACTTATATTCCGGCTCAAAACAACGGGATACGTCGTTTTAGATTGAAACTAGCAAGATTCACGAGCATCGATTTTACAAGTCGTCGAAGAGTACACGAGAGAAAGGTGTATACTTTTTCTCTCAGAACTGCGCGAAAACTTGTATTCCGGCTGAAATCAACGGGATACATCGTTTTAGGTCGAAACTAGCAAGATTCACGAGCATCGATTTTACAAGTCGTCGAATAGTAGACGAGAGAAAGGTGTAAACTTTTTCTCTCAGAACTGCGCGAAAACTTGTATTCCGGCTCAAAACAACGGGATTCATCGTTTTAGATCGAAACTAGCAAGATTCACGAGCATGGATTTTACAAATCGTCGAATATAGACGAGAGAAAGGTGTAAACTTTTTCTCTCAGAACTGCGCGAAAACTTGTATTCCGGCTCAAAACAACGGGATACATCGTTTTAGATCGAAACTAGCAAGATTCAATAGCATCGATTTTACAAGTCGTCGAAGAGTGCACGAGAGAAAGGTGTAAACTTTTTCTCTCAGAACTGCGCGAAAAATTGTTTTCCGGCTCAAAACAACGGGATACATCGTTTTAGATCGAAAGTAGCAAGATTCACGAGCATGGATTTTACAAATCGTCGAAGAGTAGACGAGAGAAAGGTGTAAACTTCTTCTCTCAGAACTGCACGAAAACTTGTATTCCGGCTCAAAACAACGGGATACATCGTTTTAGATCGAAACTAGCAAGATTCAATAGCATCGATTTTACAAGTCGTCGATGAGTACGAGAGAAATGTGTAAACTTTTTCTCTCAGAACTGCGCCAAAACTTGTATTCTGGCTCAGAACAACGGGTTACAACGTTTTAGGTCTAGACTAGCAAGATTCACGAGCATCGATATTACAAGTCGTCGAAGAGTAGACGAGGAAAAGGTGTAAACTTTTTCTCTCAGAACTGCGCGAAAACTTGTATTCCGGCTCGAAACAACGGGTTACATCGTTTTAGATCGAAACTAGCAAGATTCACAAGCATCGATTTTACACGTCGTCGAAGAGTACACGAGAGAAAGGTGTATACTTTTTCTCTCAGAACTGCGCGAAAACTTGTATTCCGGCTCAAAACAACGGGATTCATCGTTTTAGATCGAAACTAGCAAGATTCACGAGCATGGATTTTACAAATCGTCGAAGAGTAGACGAGAGAAAGGTGTAAACTTCTTCTCTCAGAACTGCGCAAAAACTTGTATTCCGGCTCAAAAGAACGGGATACATCGTTTTAGATCGAAACTTGCAAGATTCACAAGCATCGATTTTACAAGTCGTCGAAGAGTACACGAGAGAAAGGTGTAAACTTTTTCTTTCAGAACTGCACGAAAACTTGTATTCCGGCTGAAAACAAAGGGATACATCGTTTTAGATCGAAACTAGCAAGATTCAATAGCATCGATTTTACAAGTCGTCGATGAGTACACGAGAGAAATGTGTAAACTTTTTCTCTCAGAACTGCGCCAAAACTTGTATTCTGGCTCAGAACAACGGGTTACAACGTTTTAGGTCGAAACTAGCAAGATTAACGAGCATCGATATTACAAGTCGTCGAAGAGTAGGCGAGGAAAAGGTGTAAACTTTTTCTCTCAGAACTGCGCGAAAACTTGTATTCCGGCTCGAAACAACGGGCTACATCGTTTTAGATCGAAACTAGCAAGATTCACAAGCATCGATTTTACACGTCGTCGAAGAGTACACGAGAGAAAGGTGTATACTTTTTCTCTCAGAACTGCGCGAAAACTTGTATTCCGGCTGAAATCAACGGGATACATCGTTTTAGGTCGAAACTAGCAAGATTCACGAGCATCGATTTTACAAGTCGTCGAATAGTAGACGAGAGAAAGGTGTAAACTTTTTCTCTCAGAACTGAGCGAAAACTTGTATTCCGGCTCAAAACAACGGGATACATCGTTTTAGATCGAAACTAGCAAGATTCAATAGCATCGATTTTACAAGTCGTCGAAGAGTGCACGAGAGAAAGGTGTAAACTTTTTCTCTCAGAACTGCGCGAAAAATTGTTTTCCGGCTCAAAACAACGGGATACATCGTTTTAGATCGAAAGTAGCAAGATTCACGAGCATGGATTTTACAAATCGTCGAAGAGTAGACGAGAGAAAGGTGTAAACTTCTTCTCTCAGAACTGCACGAAAACTTGTATTCCGGCTCAAAACAACGGGATACATCGTTTTAGATCGAAACTAGCAAGATTCAATAGCATCGATTTTACAAGTCGTCGATGAGTACACGAGAGAAATGTGTAAACTTTTTCTCTCAGAACTGCGCCAAAACTTGTATTCTGGCTCAGAACAACGGGTTACAACGTTTTAGGTCGAAACTAGCAAGATTCACGAGCATCGATATTACAAGTCGTCGAAGAGTAGACGAGGAAAAGGTGTAAACTTTTTCTCTCAGAACTGCGCGAAAACTTGTATTCCGGCTCGAAACAACGGGTTACATCGTTTTAGATCGAAACTAGCAAGATTCACAAGCATCGATTTTACACGTCGTCGAAGAGTACACGAGAGAAAGGTGTATACTTTTTCTCTCAGAACTGCGCGAAAACTTGTATTCCGGCTGAAAACAACGGGATACATCGTTTTAGGTCGAAACTAGCAAGATTCACGAGCATCGATTTTACAAGTCGTCGAATAGTAGACGAGAGAAAGGTGTAAACTTTTTCTCTCAGAACTGCGCGAAAACTTGTATTCCGGCTCAAAACAACGGGATTCATCGTTTTAGATCGAAACTAGCAAGATTCACGAGCATGGATTTTACAAATCGGCGAATATAGACGAGAGAAAGGTGTAAACTTTTTCTCTCAGAACTGCGCGAAAACTTGTATTCCGGCTCAAAACAACGGGATACATCGTTTTAGATCGAAACTAGCAAGATTCAATAGCATCGATTTTACAAGTCGTCGAAGAGTGCACGAGAGAAAGGTGTAAACTTTTTCTCTCAGAACTGCGCGAAAAATTGTTTTCCGGCTCAAAACAACGGGATACATCGTTTTAGATCGAAAGTAGCAAGATTCACGAGCATCGATTTTACAAGTCTTCGAAGAGTAGACGAGAGAAATTTGTAAACTTTTTCTCTCAGAACTGCGCGAAAACTTATATTCCGGCTCAAAACAACGGGATACGTCGTTTTAGATTGAAACTAGCAAGATTCACGAGCATCGATTTTACAAGTCGTCGAAGAGTAGACGATAGAAAGGTGTAAACTTTTTCTCTCAGAACTGCGCGAAAACTTGTATTCCTGCTCAAAACAACGGGTTACATCGTTTTAGATCGAAACTAGCAAGATTCACTAGCATCGATTTTACAAGTCGTCGAAGAGTACACGAGAGAAAGGTGTATACTTTTTCTCTCAGAACTGCGCGAAAACTTGTATTCCGGCTGAAAACAACGGGATACATCGTTTTAGGTCGAAACTAGCAAGATTCACGAGCATCGATTTTACAAGTCGTCGAATAGTAGACGAGAGAAAGGTGTAAACTTTTTCTCTCAGAACTGCGCGAAAACTTGTATTCCGGCTCAAAACAACGGGATTCATCGTTTTAGATCGAAGCTAGCAAGATTCACGAGCATGGATTTTACAAATCGTCGAAGAGTAGACGAGAGAAAGGTGTAAACTTCTTCTCTCAGAACTGCGCAAAAACTTGTATTCCGGCTCAAAAGAACGGGATACATCGTTTTAGATCGAAACTTGCAAGATTCACGAGCATCGATTTTACAAGTCGTCGAAGAGTATACGAGAGAAAGTTGTAAACTTTTTCTCTCAGAACTGCACGAAAACTTGTATTCCGGCTCAAAACAACGGGATACATCGTTTTAGATCGAAACTAGCAAGATTCAATAGCATCGATTTTACAAGTCGTCGATGAGTACACGAGAGAAATGTGTAAACTTTTTCTCTCAGAACTGCGCCAAAACTTGTATTCTGGCTCAGAACAACGGGTTACAACGTTTTAGGTCGAAACTAGCAAGATTAACGAGCATCGATATTACAAGTCGTCGAAGAGTAGACGAGGAAAAGGTGTAAACTTTTTCTCTCAGAACTGCGCGAAAACTTGTATTCCGGCTCGAAACAACGGGTTACATCGTTTTAGATCGAAACTAGCAAGATTCACAAGCATCGATTTTACACGTCGTCGAAGAGTACACGAGAGAAAGGTGTATACTTTTTCTCTCAGAACTGCGCGAAAACTTGTATTCCGGCTGAAAACAACGGGATACATCGTTTTAGGTCGAAACTAGCAAGATTCACGAGCATCGATTTTACAAGTCGTCGAATAGTAGACGAGAGAAAGGTGTAAACTTTTTCTCTCAGAACTGCGCGAAAACTTGTATTCCGGCTCAAAACAACGGGATTCATCGTTTTAGATCGAAACTAGCAAGATTCACGAGCATGGATTTTACAAATCGTCGAATATAGACGAGAGAAAGGTGTAAACTTTTTCTCTCAGAACTGCGCGAAAACTTGTATTCCGGCTCAAAACAACGGGATACATCGTTTTAGATCGAAACTAGCAAGATTCAATAGCATCGATTTTACAAGTCGTCGAAGAGTGCACGAGAGAAAGGTGTAAACTTTTTCTCTCAGAACTGCGCGAAAAATTGTTTTCCGAGTCAAAACAACGGGATACATCGTTTTAGATCGAAAGTAGCAAGATTGACGAGCATGGATTTTACAAATCGTCGAAGAGTAGACGAGAGAAAGGTGTAAACTTCTTCTCTCAGAACTGCACGAAAACTTGTATTCCGGCTCAAAACAACGGGATACATCGTTTTAGATCGAAACTAGCAAGATTCAATAGCATCGATTTTACAAGTCGTCGATGAGTACACGAGAGAAATGTGTAAACTTTTTCTCTCAGAACTGCGCCAAAACTTGTATTCTGGCTCAGAACAACGGGTTACAACGTTTTAGGTCGAAACTAGCAAGATTCACGAGCATCAATATTACAAGTCGTCGAAGAGTAGACGAGGAAAAGGTGTAAACTTTTTCTCTCAGAACTGCGCGAAAACTTGTATTCCGGCTCGAAACAACGGGTTACATCGTTTTAGATCGAAACTAGCAAGATTCACAAGCATCGATTTTACACGTCGTCGAAGAGTACACGAGAGAAAGGTGTATACTTTTTCTCTCAGAACTGCGCGAAAACTTGTATTCCGGCTGAAAACAACGGGATACATCGTTTTAAGGTCGAAACTAGCAAGATTCACGAGCATCGATTTTACAAGTAGTCGAATAGTAGACGAGAGAAAGGTGTAAACTTTTTCTCTCAGAACTGCGCGAAAACTTGTATTCCGGCTCAAAACAACGGGATTCATCGTTTTAGATCGAAACTAGCAAGATTCACGAGCATGGATTTTACAAATCGTCGAATATAGACGAGAGAAAGGTGTAAACTTTTTCTCTCAGAACTGCGCGAAAACTTGTATTCCGGCTCAAAAGAACGGGATACATCGTTTTAGATCGAAACTAGCAAGATTCAATAGCATCGATTTTGCAAGTCGTCGAATATAGACGAGAGAAAGGTGTAAACTTTTTCTCTCAGAACTGCGCGAAAACTTGTATTCCGGCTCAAAACAACGGGATACATCGTTTTAGATCGAAAGTAGCAAGATTCACGAGCATCGATTTTACAAGTCTTCGAAGAGTAGACGAGAGAAATTTGTAAACTTTTTCTCTCAGAACTGCGCGAAAACTTATATTGCGGCTCAAAACAACGGGATACGTCGTTTTAGATTGAAACTAGCAAGATTCACGAGCATCGATTTTACAAGTCGTCGAAGAGTAGACGATAGAAAGGTGTAAACTTTTTCTCTCAGAACTGCGCGAAAACTTGTATTCCGGCTCAAAACAACGGGTTACATCGTTTTAGATCGAAACTAGCAAGATTCACTAGCATCGATTTTACAAGTCGTCGAAGAGTACACGAGAGAAAGGTGTATACTTTTTCTCTCAGAACTGCGCGAAAACTTGTATTCCGGCTGAAAACAACGGGATACATCGTTTTAGGTCGAAACTAGCAAGATTCACGAGCATCGATTTTACAAGTCGTCGAATAGTAGACGAGAGAAAGGTGTAAACTTTTTCTCTCAGAACTGCGCGAAAACTTGTATTCCGGCTCAAAACAACGGGATTCATCGTTTTAGATCGAAACTAGCAAGATTCACGAGCATGGATTTTACAAATCGTCGAAGAGTAGACGAGAGAAAGGTGTAAACTTCTTCTCTCAGAACTGCGCAAAAACTTGTATTCCGGCTCAAAAGAACGGGATACATCGTTTTAGATCGAAACTTGCAAGATTCACGAGCATCGATTTTACAAGTCGTCGAAGAGTATACGAGAGAAAGGTGTAAACTTTTTCTCTCAGAACTGCACGAAAACTTGTATTCCGGCTCAAAACAACGGGATACATCGTTTTAGATCGAAACTAGCAAGATTCAATAGCATCGATTTTACAAGTCGTCGATGAGTACACGAGAGAAATGTGTAAACTTTTTCTCTCAGAACTGCGCCAAAACTTGTATTCTGGCTCAGAACAACGGGTTACAACGTTTTAGGTCGAAACTAGCAAGATTAACGAGCATCGATATTACAAGTCGTCGAAGAGTAGACGAGGAAAAGGTGTAAACTTTTTCTCTCAGAACTGCGCGAAAACTTGTATTCCGGCTCGAAACAACGGGTTACATCGTTTTAGATCGAAACTAGCAAGATTCACAAGCATCGATTTTACACGTCGTCGAAGAGTACACGAGAGAAAGGTGTATACTTTTTCTCTCAGAACTGCGCGAAAACTTGTATTCCGGCTGAAAACAACGGGATACATCGTTTTAGGTCGAAACTAGCAAGATTCACGAGCATCGATTTTACAAGTCGTCGAATAGTAGACGAGAGAAAGGTGTAAACTTTTTCTCTCAGAACTGCGCGAAAACTTGTATTCCGGCTCAAAACAACGGGATTCATCGTTTTAGATCGAAACTAGCAAGATTCACGAGCATGGATTTTACAAATCGTCGAATATAGACGAGAGAAAGGTGTAAACTTTTTCTCTCAGAACTGCGCGAAAACTTGTATTCCGGCTCAAAACAACGGGATACATCGTTTTAGATCGAAACTAGCAAGATTCAATAGCATCGATTTTACAAGTCGTCGAAGAGTGCACGAGAGAAAGGTGTAAACTTTTTCTCTCAGAACTGCGCGAAAAATTGTTTTCCGAGTCAAAACAACGGGATACATCGTTTTAGATCGAAAGTAGCAAGATTGACGAGCATGGATTTTACAAATCGTCGAAGAGTAGACGAGAGAAAGGTGTAAACTTCTTCTCTCAGAACTGCACGAAAACTTGTATTCCGGCTCAAAACAACGGGATACATCGTTTTAGATCGAAACTAGCAAGATTCAATAGCATCGATTTTACAAGTCGTCGATGAGTACACGAGAGAAATGTGTAAACTTTTTCTCTCAGAACTGCGCCAAAACTTGTATTCTGGCTCAGAACAACGGGTTACAACGTTTTAGGTCGAAACTAGCAAGATTCACGAGCATCGATATTACAAGTCGTCGAAGAGTAGACGAGGAAAAGGTGTAAACTTTTTCTCTCAGAACTGCGCGAAAACTTGTATTCCGGCTCGAAACAACGGGTTACATCGTTTCAGATCGAAACTAGCAAGATTCACAAGCATCGATTTTACACGTCGTCGAAGAGTACACGAGAGAAAGGTGTATACTTTTTCTCTCAGAACTGCGCGAAAACTTGTATTCCGGCTGAAAACAACGGGATACATCGTTTTAGGTCGAAACTAGCAAGATTCACGAGCATCGATTTTACAAGTCGTCGAATAGTAGACGAGAGAAAGGTGTAAACTTTTTCTCTCAGAACTGCGCGAAAACTTGTATTCCGGCTCAAAACAACGGGATTCATCGTTTTAGATCGAAACTAGCAAGATTCACGAGCATGGATTTTACAAATCGTCGAATATAGACGAGAGAAAGGTGTAAACTTTTTCTCTCAGAACTGCGCGAAAACTTGTATTCCGGCTCAAAACAACGGGATACATCGTTTTAGATCGAAACTAGCAAGATTCAATAGCATCGATTTTACAAGTCGTCGAAGAGTGCACGAGAGAAAGGTGTAAACTTTTTCTCTCAGAACTGCGCGAAAAATTGTTTTCCGGCTCAAAACAACGGGATACATCGTTTTAGATCGAAAGTAGCAAGATTCACGAGCATCGATTTTACAAGTCTTCGAAGAGTAGACGAGAGAAATTTGTAAACTTTTTCTCTCAGAACTGCGCGAAAACTTATATTCCGGCTCAAAACAACGGGATACGTCGTTTTAGATTGAAACTAGCAAGATTCACGAGCATCGATTTTACAAGTCGTCGAAGAGTAGACGATAGAAAGGTGTAAACTTTTTCTCTCAGAACTGCGCGAAAACTTGTATTCCGGCTCAAAACAACGGGTTACATCGTTTTAGATCGAAACTAGCAAGATTCACTAGCATCGATTTTACAAGTCGTCGAAGAGTACACGAGAGAAAGGTGTATACTTTTTCTCTCAGAACTGCGCGAAAACTTGTATTCCGGCTGAAAACAACGGGATACATCGTTTTAGGTCGAAACTAGCAAGATTCACGAGCATCGATTTTACAAGTCTTCGAATAGTAGACGAGAGAAAGGTGTAAACTTTTTCTCTCAGAACTGCGCGAAAACTTGTATTCCGGCTCAAAACAACGGGATTCATCGTTTTAGATCGAAACTAGCAAGATTCACGAGCATGGATTTTACAAATCGTCGAAGAGTAGACGAGAGAAAGGTGTAATCTTCTTCTCTCAGAACTGCGCGAAAACTTGTATTCCGGCTCAAAAGAACGGGATACATCGTTTTAGATCGAAACTTGCAAGATTCACGAGCATCGAATTTACAAGTCGTCGAATATAGACGAGAGAAAGGTGTAAACTTTTTCTCTCAGAACTGCACGAAAACTTGTATTCCGGCTCAAAACAACGGGATACATCGTTTTAGATCGAAACTAGCAAGATTCAATAGCATCGATTTTACAAGTCGTCGATGAGTACACGAGAGAAATGTGTAAACTTTTTCTCTCAGAACTGCGCCAAAACTTGTATTCTGGCTCAGAACAACGGGTTACAACGTTTTAGGTCGAAACTAGCAAGATTCACGAGCATCGATATTACAAGTCGTCGAAGAGTAGACGAGGAAAAGGTGTAAACTTTTTCTCTCAGAACTGCGCGAAAACTTGTATTCCGGCTCGAAACAACGGGTTACATCGTTTTAGATCGAAACTAGCAAGATTCACAAGCATCGATTTTACACGTCGTCGAAGAGTACACGAGAGAAAGGTGTAAACGTTTTCTCTCAGAATTGCGCGAAAGCTTGTATTCCGGCTCAAAAGAACGGGATACATCGTTTTAGATCGAAACTTGCAAGATTCACGAGCATGGATTTTACAAATCGTCGAAGAGTAGACGAGAGAAAGGTGTAAACTTCTTCTCTCAGAACTGCGCGAAAACTTGTATTCCGGCTCAAAAGAACGGGATACATCGTTTTAGATCGAAACTTAAAAGATTCACGAGCATCGATTTTACAAGTCGTCGAAGAGTACACGAGAGAAAGGTGTAAACTTTTTCTCTCAGAACTGCACGAAAACTTGTATTCCGGCTCAAAACAACGGGATACATCGTTTTAGATCGAAACTAGCAAGATTCAATAGCATCGATTTTACAAGTCGTCGATGAGTACACGAGAGAAATGTGTAAACTTTTTCTCTCAGAACTGCGCGAAAACTTGTATTCCGGCTCAAAACAACGGGATACGTTGTTTCAGGTCGAAACTAGCAAGATTCACGAGCATCGATTTTACAAGTCATCGAATATAGACGAGAAAAAGGTGTAAACTTTTTCTCTCAGAACTGCACGAAAACTTGTATTCCGGCTCAAAACAACGGGATACATCGTTTTAGATCGAAACTAGCAAGATTCAATAGCATCGATTTTACAAGTCGTCGAAGAGTACACGAGAGAAAGGTGTAAACGTTTTCTCTCAGAACTGCGCGAAAACTTGTATTCCGGCTCAAAACAACGGGATACATCGTTTTAGATCGAAACTAGCAAGATTCAATAGCATCGATTTTACATGTCGTCGAAGAGTAGACGAGAGAAAGGTGTAAACGTTTTCTCTCAGAACTGCGCGAAAACTTCTATTCCGGCTCAAAACAACGGGATACATCGTTTTAGATCGAAACCAGCAAGATTCCAGAGCATCGATTTTACAAATCGTCGAAGAGTAGAAGAGAGAAAGGTGTAAACTTTTTCTCTCAGAACTGCGCGAAAACTTGTATTCCGGCTCAAAACAACGGGTTACATCGTTTTAGATCGAAACTAGCAAGATTCACGAGCATCGATATTACAAGTCGTCGAAGAGTACACGAGAGAAAGGTGTAAACTTTTTCTCTCAGAACTGCTCGAAAATTTGTATTCCGGCTCAAAACAACGGGATACATCGTTTCAGGTCGAAACTAGCAAGATTCACGAGCATCGATTTTACAAGTCGTCGAATGTAGACGAGAAAAAGGTGTAAACTTTTTCTCTCAGAACTGCACGAAAACTTGTATTCCGGCTCAAAACAACGGGATACATCGTTTTAAATCGAAACTAGCAAGATTCAATAGCATCGATTTTACAAGTCGTCCAAGAGTACACGAGAGAAAGGTGTAAACTTTTTCTCTCAGAACTGCGCGAAAATTTGTTTTCCGGCTCAAAACAACGGGATACATTGTTTTAGATCGAAAGTAGCAAGATTCGCAAGCATCGATTTTACAAGTCTTCGAAGAGTAGACGAGAGAAAGGTGTAAACTTTTTCTCTCAGTACTGCGCGAAAACTTATATTCCGGCTCAAAACAACGGGATACGTCGTTTTAGATTGAAACTAGCAAGATTCACGAGCATCGATTTTACAAGTCGTCGAAGAGTAGACGAGAGAAAGGTGTAAACTTTTTCTCTCAGAACTGCGCGAAAACTTGTATTCCGGCTCAAAACAACGGGTTACATCGTTTTAGATTGAAACTAGCAAGATTCACTAGCATCGAATTTACAAGTCGTCGAAGAGTACACGAGAGAAAGGTGTATACTTTTTCTCTCAGAACTGCGCGAAAACTTGTATTCCGGCTGAAAACAACGGGATACATCGTTTTAGGTCGAAACTAGCAAGATTCACGAGAATCGATTGTACAAGTCGTCGAATAGTAGACGAGAGAAAGGTGTAAACTTTTTCTCTCAGAACTGCGCGAGAACTTGTATTCCGGCTCAAAACAACGGGATTCATCGTTTTAGATCGAAACTAGCAAGATTCACGAGCATGGATTTTAACAATCTTCGAAGAGTACACGAGAGAAAGGTGTAAACTTTTTCTCTCAGAACTGCGCGAAAACTTGTATTCCGGCTCAAAACAACGGCAAACATCGTTTTAGGTCGAAACCAGCAAGATTCACGAGCATCAATTTTACAAGTCGTCGAAGAGTAGACGAGAGAAAGGTTTTAACTTTTTCTCCCAGAACTGCACGAAAACTTGTATTCCGGCTCAAAACAAATTGATACATCGTTTTAGATCGAAACTAGCAAGATTCACTAGCATCGATTTTACAAGTCGTCGAAGAGTACACGAGAGAAAGGTGTATACTTTTTCTCTCAGAACTGCGCGAAAACTTGTATTCCGGCTGAAAACAACGGGATACATCTATTTAGGTTGAAACTAGCAAGATTCACGAGCATCGATTTTACAAGTCGTCGAATAGTAGACGAGAGAAAGGTGTGAACTTTTTCTCTCAGAACTGCGCGAAAACTTGTATTCCGGCTCAAAACAACGGGATTCATCGTTTTAGATCGAAACTAGCAAGATTCACGAGCATGGATTTTACAAATCGTCGAAGAGTACACGAGAGAAAGGTGTAAACTTTTTCTCTCAGAACTGCGCGAAAACTTGTATTCCGGCTCAAAACAACGGCAAACATCGTTTTAGGTCGAAACTAGCAAGATTCACGAGCATCGATTTTACAAGTCGTCGAATATAGACGAGAGAAAGGTGTAAACTTTTTCTCTCAGAACTGCGCGAAAACGTGTTTTCCGGCTCAAAACAACGGGTTACATCGTTTTAGATCGAAACTAGCAAGATTCACGAGCATCGATATTACAAGTCGTCGAAGAGTAGACGAGAGAAATGTGTAAACTTTTTCTCTCAGAACTGCGCGAAAACTTATATTCCGGCTCAAAACAACGGGATACGTCGTTTTAGATTGAAACTAGCAAGATTCACGAGCATCGATTTTACAAGTCGTCGAAGAGTAGACGAGAGAAAGGTGTAAACTTTTTCTCTCAGAACTGCGCGAAAACTTGTATTCCGGCTCAAAACAACGGGTTACATCGTTTTAGATCGAAACTAGCAAGATTCACTAGCATCGATTTTACAAGTCGTCGATGAGTACACGAGAGAAATGTGTAAACTTTTTCTCTCAGAACTGCGCCAAAACTTGTATTCTGGCTCAGAACAACGGGTTACAACGTTTTAGGTCGAAACTAGCAAGATTCACGAGCATCGATATTACAAGTCGTCGAAGAGTAGACGAGGAAAAGGTGTAAAATTTTTCTCTCAGAACTGCGCGAAAACTTGTATTCCGGCTCGAAACAACGGGTTACATCGTTTTAGATCGAAACTAGCAAGATTCACAAGCATCGATTTTACACGTCGTCGAAGAGTACACGAGAGAAAGGTGTAAACGTTTTCTCTCAGAACTGCGCGAAAGCTTGTATTCCGGCTCAAAAGAACGGGATACATCGTTTTAGATCGAAACTTGCAAGATTCACGAGCATGGATTTTACAAATCGTCGAAGAGTAGACGAGAGAAAGGTGTAAACTTCTTCTCTCAGAACTGCGCGAAAACTTGTATTCCGGCTCAAAAGAACGGGATACATCGTTTTAGATCGAAACTTGCAAGATTCACGAGCATCGATTTTACAAGTCGTCGAAGAGTACACGAGAGAAAGGTGTAAACTTTTTCTCTCAGAACTGCGCGAAAACTTGTATTCCGGCTCAAAACAACGGGATACATTGTTTCAGGTCGAAACTAGCAAGATTCACGAGCATCGATTTTACAAGTCGTCGAATATAGACGAGAAAAAGGTGTAAACTTTTTCTCTCAGAACTGCACGAAAACTTGTATTCCGGCTCAAAACAACGGGATACATCGTTTTAGATCGAAACTAGCAAGATTCAATAGCATCGATTTTACAAGTCGTCGAAGAGTACACGAGAGAAAGGTGTAAACTTTTTCTCTCAGAACTGCGCGAAAATTTGTTTTCCGGCTCAAAACAACGGGATACATTGTTTTAGATCGAAAGTAGCAAGATTCGCAAGCATCGATTTTACAAGTCTTCGAAGAGTAGACGAGAGAAAGGTGTAAACTTTTTCTCTCAGTACTGCGCGAAAACTTGTATTCCGGCTCAAAACAACGGGATACATTGTTTCAGGTCGAAACTAGCAAGATTCACGAGCATCGATTTTACAAGTCGTCGAATATAGACGAGAAAAAGGTGTAAACTTTTTCTCTCAGAACTGCACGAAAACTTGTATTCCGGCTCAAAACAACGGGATACATCGTTTTAGATCGAAACTAGCAAGATTCAATAGCATCGATTTTACAAGTCGTCGAAGAGTACACGAGAGAAAGGTGCAAACTTTTTCTCTCAGAACTGCGCGAAAATTTGTTTTCCGGCTCAAAACAACGGGATACATTGTTTTAGATCGAAAGTAGCAAGATTCGCAAGCATCGATTTTACAAGTCTTCGAAGAGTAGACGAGAGAAAGGTGTAAACTTTTTCTCTCAGTACTGCGCGAAAACTTATATTCCGGCTCAAAACAACGGGATACGTCGTTTTAGATTGAAACTAGCAAGATTCACGAGCATCGATTTTACAAGTCGTCGAAGAGTAGACGAGAGAAAGGTGTAAACTTTTTCTCTCAGAACTGCGCGAAAACTTGTATTCCGGCTCAAAACAACGGGTTACATCGTTTTAGATTGAAACTAGCAAGATTCACTAGCATCGAATTTACAAGTCGTCGAAGAGTACACGAGAGAAAGGTGTAAACTTTTTCTCTCAGAACTGCGCGAAAAATTGTTTTCCGGCTCAAAACAACGGGATACATCGTTTTAGATCGAAAGTAGCAAGATTCACGAGCATCGATTTTACAAGTCTTCGAAGAGTAGACGAGAGAAATTTGTAAACTTTTTCTCTCAGAACTGCGCGAAAACTTATATTCCGGCTCAAAACAACGGGATACGTCGTTTTAGATTGAAACTAGCAAGATTCACGAGCATCGATTTTACAAGTCGTCGAAGAGTAGACGATAGAAAGGTGTAAACTTTTTCTCTCAGAACTGCGCGAAAACTTGTATTCCGGCTCAAAACAACGGGTTACATCGTTTTAGATCGAAACTAGCAAGATTCACTAGCATCGATTTTACAAGTCGTCGAAGAGTACACGAGAGAAAGGTGTATACTTTTTCTCTCAGAACTGCGCGAAAACTTGTATTCCGGCTGAAAACAACGGGATACATCGTTTTAGGTCGAAACTAGCAAGATTCACGAGCATCGATTTTACAAGTCTTCGAATAGTAGACGAGAGAAAGGTGTAAACTTTTTCTCTCAGAACTGCGCGAAAACTTGTATTCCGGCTCAAAACAACGGGATTCATCGTTTTAGATCGAAACTAGCAAGATTCACGAGCATGGATTTTACAAATCGTCGAAGAGTAGACGAGAGAAAGGTGTAATCTTCTTCTCTCAGAACTGCGCGAAAACTTGTATTCCGGCTCAAAAGAACGGGATACATCGTTTTAGATCGAAACTTGCAAGATTCACGAGCATCGAATTTACAAGTCGTCGAATATAGACGAGAGAAAGGTGTAAACTTTTTCTCTCAGAACTGCACGAAAACTTGTATTCCGGCTCAAAACAACGGGATACATCGTTTTAGATCGAAACTAGCAAGATTCAATAGCATCGATTTTACAAGTCGTCGATGAGTACACGAGAGAAATGTGTAAACTTTTTCTCTCAGAACTGCGCCAAAACTTGTATTCTGGCTCAGAACAACGGGTTACAACGTTTTAGGTTGAAACTAGCAAGATTCACGAGCATCGATATTACAAGTCGTCGAAGAGTAGACGAGGAAAAGGTGTAAACTTTTTCTCTCAGAACTGCGCGAAAACTTGTATTCCGGCTCGAAACAACGGGTTACATCGTTTTAGATCGAAACTAGCAAGATTCACAAGCATCGATTTTACACGTCGTCGAAGAGTACACGAGAGAAAGGTGTAAACGTTTTCTCTCAGAATTGCGCGAAAGCTTGTATTCCGGCTCAAAAGAACGGGATACATCGTTTTAGATCGAAACTTGCAAGATTCACGAGCATGGATTTTACAAATCGTCGAAGAGTAGACGAGAGAAAGGTGTAAACTTCTTCTCTCAGAACTGCGCGAAAACTTGTATTCCGGCTCAAAAGAACGGGATACATCGTTTTAGATCGAAACTTAAAAGATTCACGAGCATCGATTTTACAAGTCGTCGAAGAGTACACGAGAGAAAGGTGTAAACTTTTTCTCTCAGAACTGCACGAAAACTTGTATTCCGGCTCAAAACAACGGGATACATCGTTTTAGATCGAAACTAGCAAGATTCAATAGCATCGATTTTACAAGTCGTCGATGAGTACACGAGAGAAATGTGTAAACTTTTTCTCTCAGAACTGCGCGAAAACTTGTATTCCGGCTCAAAACAACGGGATACGTTGTTTCAGGTCGAAACTAGCAAGATTCACGAGCATCGATTTTACAAGTCATCGAATATAGACGAGAAAAAGGTGTAAACTTTTTCTCTCAGAACTGCACGAAAACTTGTATTCCGGCTCAAAACAACGGGATACATCGTTTTAGATCGAAACTAGCAAGATTCAATAGCATCGATTTTACAAGTCGTCGAAGAGTACACGAGAGAAAGGTGTAAACGTTTTCTCTCAGAACTGCGCGAAAACTTGTATTCCGGCTCAAAACAACGGGATACATCGTTTTAGATCGAAACTAGCAAGATTCAATAGCATCGATTTTACATGTCGTCGAAGAGTAGACGAGAGAAAGGTGTAAACGTTTTCTCTCAGAACTGCGCGAAAACTTCTATTCCGGCTCAAAACAACGGGATACATCGTTTTAGATCGAAACCAGCAAGATTCCAGAGCATCGATTTTACAAATCGTCGAAGAGTAGAAGAGAGAATGGTGTAAACTTTTTCTCTCAGAACTGCGCGAAAACTTGTATTCCGGCTCAAAACAACGGGTTACATCGTTTTAGATCGAAACTAGCAAGAATCACGAGCATCGATATTACAAGTCGTCGAAGAGTACACGAGAGAAAGGTGTAAACTTTTTCTCTCAGAACTGCTCGAAAATTTGTATTCCGGCTCAAAACAACGGGATACATCGTTTCAGGTCGAAACTAGCAAGATTCACGAGCATCGATTTTACAAGTCGTCGAATGTAGACGAGAAAAAGGTGTAAACTTTTTCTCTCAGAACTGCACGAAAACTTGTATTCCGGCTCAAAACAACGGGATACATCGTTTTAAATCGAAACTAGCAAGATTCAATAGCATCGATTTTACAAGTCGTCCAAGAGTACACGAGAGAAAGGTGTAAACTTTTTCTCTCAGAACTGCGCGAAAATTTGTTTTCCGGCTCAAAACAACGGGATACATTGTTTTAGATCGAAAGTAGCAAGATTCGCAAGCATCGATTTTACAAGTCTTCGAAGAGTAGACGAGAGAAAGGTGTAAACTTTTTCTCTCAGTACTGCGCGAAAACTTATATTCCGGCTCAAAACAACGGGATACGTCGTTTTAGATTGAAACTAGCAAGATTCACGAGCATCGATTTTACAAGTCGTCGAAGAGTAGACGAGAGAAAGGTGTAAACTTTTTCTCTCAGAACTGCGCGAAAACTTGTATTCCGGCTCAAAACAACGGGTTACATCGTTTTAGATTGAAACTAGCAAGATTCACTAGCATCGAATTTACAAGTCGTCGAAGAGTACACGAGAGAAAGGTGTATACTTTTTCTCTCAGAACTGCGCGAAAACTTGTATTCCGGCTGAAAACAACGGGATACATCGTTTTAGGTCGAAACTAGCAAGATTCACGAGAATCGATTGTACAAGTCGTCGAATAGTAGACGAGAGAAAGGTGTAAACTTTTTCTCTCAGAACTGCGCGAGAACTTGTATTCCGGCTCAAAACAACGGGATTCATCGTTTTAGATCGAAACTAGCAAGATTCACGAGCATGGATTTTAACAATCTTCGAAGAGTACACGAGAGAAAGGTGTAAACTTTTTCTCTCAGAACTGCGCGAAAACTTGTATTCCGGCTCAAAACAACGGCAAACATCGTTTTAGGTCGAAACCAGCAAGATTCACGAGCATCAATTTTACAAGTCGTCGAAGAGTAGACGAGAGAAAGGTTTTACCTTTTTCTCCCAGAACTGCACGAAAACTTGTATTCCGGCTCAAAACAAATTGATACATCGTTTTAGATCGAAACTAGCAAGATTCACTAGCATCGATTTTACAAGTCGTCGAAGAGTACACGAGAGAAAGGTGTATACTTTTTCTCTCAGAACTGCGCGAAAACTTGTATTCCGGCTGAAAACAACGGGATACATCTATTTAGGTTGAAACTAGCAAGATTCACGAGCATCGATTTTACAAGTCGTCGAATAGTAGACGAGAGAAAGGTGTGAACTTTTTCTCTCAGAACTGCGCGAAAACTTGTATTCCGGCTCAAAACAACGGGATTCATCGTTTTAGATCGAAACTAGCAAGATTCACGAGCATGGATTTTACAAATCGTCGAAGAGTACACGAGAGAAAGGTGTAAACTTTTTCTCTCAGAACTGCGCGAAAACTTGTATTCCGGCTCAAAACAACGGCAAACATCGTTTTAGGTCGAAACTAGCAAGATTCACGAGCATCGATTTTACAAGTCGTCGAATATAGACGAGAGAAAGGTGTAAACTTTTTCTCTCAGAACTGCGCGAAAACGTGTTTTCCGGCTCAAAACAACGGGTTACATCGTTTTAGATCGAAACTAGCAAGATTCACGAGCATCGATATTACAAGTCGTCGAAGAGTAGACGAGAGAAATGTGTAAACTTTTTCTCTCAGAACTGCGCGAAAACTTATATTCCGGCTCAAAACAACGGGATACGTCGTTTTAGATTGAAACTAGCAAGATTCACGAGCATCGATTTTACAAGTCGTCGAAGAGTAGACGAGAGAAAGGTGTAAACTTTTTCTCTCAGAACTGCGCGAAAACTTGTATTCCGGCTCAAAACAACGGGTTACATCGTTTTAGATCGAAACTAGCAAGATTCACTAGCATCGATATTACAAGTCGTCGATGAGTACACGAGAGAAATGTGTAAACTTTTTCTCTCAGAACTGCGCCAAAACTTGTATTCTGGCTCAGAACAACGGGTTACAACGTTTTAGGTCGAAACTAGCAAGATTCACGAGCATCGATATTACAAGTCGTCGAAGAGTAGACGAGGAAAAGGTGTAAAATTTTTCTCTCAGAACTGCGCGAAAACTTGTATTCCGGCTCGAAACAACGGGTTACATCGTTTTAGATCGAAACTAGCAAGATTCACAAGCATCGATTTTACACGTCGTCGAAGAGTACACGAGAGAAAGGTGTAAACGTTTTCTCTCAGAACTGCGCGAAAGCTTGTATTCCGGCTCAAAAGAACGGGATACATCGTTTTAGATCGAAACTTGCAAGATTCACGAGCATGGATTTTACAAATCGTCGAAGAGTAGACGAGAGAAAGGTGTAAACTTCTTCTCTCAGAACTGCGCGAAAACTTGTATTCCGGCTCAAAAGAACGGGATACATCGTTTTAGATCGAAACTTGCAAGATTCACGAGCATCGATTTTACAAGTCGTCGAAGAGTACACGAGAGAAAGGTGTAAACTTTTTCTCTCAGAACTGCACGAAAACTTGTATTCCGGCTCAAAACAACGGGATACATCGTTTTAGATCGAAACTAGCAAGATTCAATAGCATCGATTTTACAAGTCGTCGATGAGTACACGAGAGAAATGTGTAAAATTTTTCTCTCAGAACTGCGCGAAAACTTGTATTCCGGCTCAAAACAACGGGATACATTGTTTCAGGTCGAAACTAGCAAGATTCACGAGCATCGATTTTACAAGTCGTCGAATATAGACGAGAAAAAGGTGTAAACTTTTTCTCTCAGAACTGCACGAAAACTTGTATTCCGGCTCAAAACAACGGGATACATCGTTTTAGATCGAAACTAGCAAGATTCAATAGCATCGATTTTACAAGTCGTCGAAGAGTACACGAGAGAAAGGTGTAAACTTTTTCTCTCAGAACTGCGCGAAAATTTGTTTTCCGGCTCAAAACAACGGGATACATTGTTTTAGATCGAAAGTAGCAAGATTCGCAAGCATCGATTTTACAAGTCTTCGAAGAGTAGACGAGAGAAAGGTGTAAACTTTTTCTCTCAGTACTGCGCGAAAACTTATATTCCGGCTCAAAACAACGGGATACGTCGTTTTAGATTGAAACTAGCAAGATTCACGAGCATCGATTTTACAAGTCGTCGAAGAGTAGACGAGAGAAAGGTGTAAACTTTTTCTCTCAGAACTGCGCGAAAACTTGTATTCCGGCTCAAAACAACGGGTTACATCGTTTTAGATTGAAACTAGCAAGATTCACTAGCATCGAATTTACAAGTCGTCGAAGAGTACACGAGAGAAAGGTGTATACTTTTTCTCTCAGAACTGCGCGAAAACTTGTATTCCGGCTGAAAACAACGGGATACATCGTTTTAGGTCGAAACTAGCAAGATTCACGAGAATCGATTGTACAAGTCGTCGAATAGTAGACGAGAGAAAGGTGTAAACTTTTTCTCTCAGAACTGCGCGAGAACTTGTATTCCGGCTCAAAACAACGGGATTCATCGTTTTAGATCGAAACTAGCAAGATTCACGAGCATGGATTTTAACAATCTTCGAAGAGTACACGAGAGAAAGGTGTAAACTTTTTCTCTCAGAACTGCGCGAAAACTTGTATTCCGGCTCAAAACAACGGCAAACATCGTTTTAGGTCGAAACCAGCAAGATTCACGAGCATCAATTTTACAAGTCGTCGAAGAGTAGACGAGAGAAAGGTTTTAACTTTTTCTCCCAGAACAGCACGAAAACTTGTATTCCGGCTCAAAACAAATTGATACATCGTTTTAGATCAAAACTAGCAAGATTCACTAGCATCGATTTTACAAGTCGTCGAAGAGTACACGAGAGAAAGGTGTATACTTTTTCTCTCAGAACTGCGCGAAAACTTGTATTCCGGCTGAAAACAACGGGATACATCTATTTAGGTTGAAACTAGCAAGATTCACGAGCATCGATTTTACAAGTCGTCGAATAGTAGACGAGAGAAAGGTGTGAACTTTTTCTCTCAGAACTGCGCGAAAACTTGTATTCCGGCTCAAAACAACGGGATTCATCGTTTTAGATCGAAACTAGCAAGATTCACGAGCATAGATTTTACAAATCGTCGAAGAGTACACGAGAGAAAGGTGTAAACTTTTTCTCTCAGAACTGCGCGAAAACGTGTTTTCCGGCTCAAAACAACGGGTTACATCGTTTTAGATTGAAACTAGCAAGATTCACGAGCATCGATATTACAAGTCGTCGAAGAGTAGACGAGAGAAATGTGTAAACTTTTTCTCTCAGAACTGCGCGAAAACTTATATTCCGGCTCAAAACAACGGGATACGTCGTTTTAGATTGAAACTAGCAAGATTCACGAGCATCGATTTTACAAGTCGTCGAAGAGTAGACGAGAGAAAGGTGTAAACTTTTTCTCTCAGAACTGCGCGAAAATTTGTATTCCGGCTCAAAACAACGGGTTACATCGTTTTAGATCAAAACTAGCAAGATTCACTAGCATCGATTTTACAAGTCGTCGATGAGTACACGAGAGAAATGTGTAAACTTTTTCTCTCAGAACTGCGCCAAAACTTGTATTCTGGCTCAGAACAACGGGTTACAACGTTTTAGGTCGAAACTAGCAAGATTCACGAGCATCGATATTACAAGTCGTCGAAGAGTAGACGAGGAAAAGGTGTAAAATTTTTCTCTCAGAACTGCGCGAAAACTTGTATTCCGGCTCGAAACAACGGGTTACATCGTTTTAGATCGAAACTAGCAAGATTCACAAGCATCGATTTTACACGTCGTCGAAGAGTACACGAGAGAAAGGTGTAAACGTTTTCTCTCAGAACTGCTCGAAAGCTTGTATTCCGGCTCAAAAGAACGGGATACATCGTTTTAGATCGAAACTTGCAAGATTCACGAGCATGGATTTTACAAATCGTCGAAGAGTAGACGAGAGAAAGGTGTAAACTTCTTCTCTCAGAACTGCGCGAAAACTTGTATTCCGGCTCAAAAGAACGGGATACATCGTTTTAGATCGAAACTTGCAAGATTCACGAGCATCGATTTTACAAGTCGTCGAAGAGTACACGAGAGAAAGGTGTAAACTTTTTCTCTCAGAACTGCACGAAAACTTGTATTCCGGCTCAAAACAACGGGATACATCGTTTTAGATCGAAACTAGCAAGATTCAATAGCATCGATTTTACAAGTCGTCGATGAGTACACGAGAGAAATGTGTAAAATTTTTCTCTCAGAACTGCGCGAAAACTTGTATTCCGGCTCAAAACAACGGGATACATTGTTTCAGGTCGAAACTAGCAAGATTCACGAGCATCGATTTTACAAGTCGTCGAATATAGACGAGAAAAAGGTGTAAACTTTTTCTCTCAGAACTGCACGAAAACTTGTATTCCGGCTCAAAACAACGGGATACATCGTTTTAGATCGAAACTAGCAAGATTCAATAGCATCGATTTTACAAGTCGTCGAAGATACACGAGAGAAAGGTGTAAACGCTTTCTCTCAGAACTGCGCGAAAACTTGTATTCCGGCTCAAAACAACGGGATACATCGTTTTAGATCGAAACTAGCAAGATTCAATAGCATCGATTTTACAAGTCGTCGAAGAGTAGACGAGAGAAAGGTGTAAACGTTTTCTCTCAGAACTGCGCGAAAACTTCTATTCCGGCTCAAAACAACGGGATACATCGTTTTATATCGAAACCAGCAAGATTCCAGAGCATCGATTTTACAAATCGTCGAAGAGTAGAAGAGAGAAAGGTGTAAACTTTTTCTCTCAGAACTGCGCGAAAACTTGTATTCCGGCTCAAAACAACGGGTTACATCGTTTTAGATCGAAACTAGCAAGATTCACGAGCATCGATATTACAAGTCGTCGAAGAGTACACGAGAGAAAGGTGTAAACTTTTTCTCTCAGAACTGCGCGAAAATTTGTATTCCGGCTCAAAACAACGGGATACATCGTTTCATGTCGAAACTAGCAAGATTCACGAGCATCGATTTTACAAGTCGTCGATTGTAGACGAGAAAAAGGTGTAAACTTTTTCTCTCAGAACTGCACGAAAACTTGTATTCCGGCTCAAAACAACGGGATACATCGTTTTAGATCGAAACTAGCAAGATTCAATAGCATCGATTTTACAAGTCGTCGAAGAGTACACGAGAGAAAGGTGTAAACTTTTTCTCTCAGAACTGCGCGAAAATTTGTTTTCCGGCTCAAAACAACGGGATACATTGTTTTAGATCGAAAGTAGCAAGATTCGCAAGCATCGATTTTACAAGTCTTCGAAGAGTAGACGAGAGAAAGGTGTAAACTTTTTCTCTCAGTACTGCGCGAAAACTTATATTCCGGCTCAAAACAACGGGATACGTCGTTTTAGATTGAAACTAGCAAGATTCACGAGCATCGATTTTACAAGTCGTCGAAGAGTAGACGAGAGAAAGGTGTAAACTTTTTCTCTCAGAACTGCGCGAAAACTTGTATTCCGGCTCAAAACAACGGGTTACATCGTTTTAGATTGAAACTAGCAAGATTCACTAGCATCGATTTTACAAGTCGTCGAAGAGTACACGAGAGAAAGGTGTATACTTTTTCTCTCAGAACTGCGCGAAAACTTGTATTCCGGCTCAAAACAACGGGATACATTGTTTCAGGTCGAAACTAGCAAGATTCACGAGCATCGATTTTACAAGTCGTCGAATATAGACGAGAAAAAGGTGTAAACTTTTTCTCTCAGAACTGCACGAAAACTTGTATTCCGGCTCAAAACAACGGGATACATCGTTTTAGATCGAAACTAGCAAGATTCAATAGCATCGATTTTACAAGTCGTCGAAGATACACGAGAGAAAGGTGTAAACGTTTTCTCTCAGAACTGCGCGAAAACTTGTATTCCGGCTCAAAACAACGGGATACATCGTTTTAGATCGAAACTAGCAAGATTCAATAGCATCGATTTTACAAGTCGTCGAAGAGTAGACGAGAGAAAGGTGTAAACGTTTTCTCTCAGAACTGCGCGAAAACTTCTATTCCGGCTCAAAACAACGGGATACATCGTTTTATATCGAAACCAGCAAGATTCCAGAGCATCGATTTTACAAATCGTCGAAGAGTAGAAGAGAGAAAGGTGTAAACTTTTTCTCTCAGAACTGCGCGAAAACTTGTATTCCGGCTCAAAACAACGGGTTACATCGTTTTAGATCGAAACTAGCAAGATTCACGAGCATCGATATTACAAGTCGTCGAAGAGTACACGAGAGAAAGGTGTAAACTTTTTCTCTCAGAACTGCGCGAAAATTTGTATTCCGGCTCAAAACAACGGGATACATCGTTTCAGGTCGAAACTAGCAAGATTCACGAGCATCGATTTTACAAGTCGTCGAATGTAGACGAGAAAAAGGTGTAAACTTTTTCTCTCAGAACTGCACGAAAACTTGTATTCCGGCTCAAAACAACGGGATACATCGTTTTAGATCGAAACTAGCAAGATTCAATAGCATCGATTTTACAAGTCGTCGAAGAGTACACGAGAGAAAGGTGTAAACTTTTTCTCTCAGAACTGCGCGAAAATTTGTTTTCCGGCTCAAAACAACGGGATACATTGTTTTAGATCGAAAGTAGCAAGATTCGCAAGCATCGATTTTACAAGTCTTCGAAGAGTAGACGAGAGAAAGGTGTAAACTTTTTCTCTCAGTACTGCGCGAAAACTTATATTCCGGCTCAAAACAACGGGATACGTCGTTTTAGATTGAAACTAGCAAGATTCACGAGCATCGATTTTACAAGTCGTCGAAGAGTAGACGAGAGAAAGGTGTAAACTTTTTCTCTCAGAACTGCGCGAAAACTTGTATTCCGGCTCAAAACAACGGGTTACATCGTTTTAGATTGAAACTAGCAAGATTCACTAGCATCGATTTTACAAGTCGTCGAAGAGTACACGAGAGAAAGGTGTATACTTTTTCTCTCAGAACTGCGCGAAAACTTGTATTCCGGCTGAAAACAACGGGATACATCGTTTTAGGTCGAAACTAGCAAGATTCACGAGAATCGATTGTACAAGTCGTCGAATAGTAGACGAGAGAAAGGTGTAAACTTTTTCTCTCAGAACTGCGCGAAAACTTGTATTCCGGCTCAAAACAACGGGATTCATCGTTTTAGATCGAAACTAGCAAGATTCACGAGCATGGATTTTAACAATCTTCGAAGAGTACACGAGAGAAAGGTGTAAACTTTTTCTCTCAGAACTGCGCGAAAACTTGTATTCCGGCTCAAAACAACGGCAAACATCGTTTTAGGTCGAAACCAGCAAGATTCACGAGCATCGATTTTACAAGTCGTCGAAGAGTAGACGAGAGAAAGGTTAAACTTTTTCTCCCAGAACTGCACGAAAACTTGTATTCCGGCTCAAAACAAATTGATACATCGTTTTAGATCGAAACTAGCAAGATTCAATAGCATCGATTTTACAAGTCTCGAAGAGTACACGAGAGAAAGGTGTAAACGTTTTCTCTCAGAACTGCGCGAAAACTTGTATTCCGGCTCAAAACAACGGGATACATCGTTTTAGATCGAAACTAGCAAGATTCAATAGCATCGATTTTACAAGTCGTCGAAGAGTAGACGAGAGAAAGGTGTAAACGTTTTCTCTCAGAACTGCGCGAAAACTTCTATTCCGGCTCAAAACAACGGGATACATCGTTTTATATCGAAACCAGCAAGATTCCAGAGCATCGATTTTACAAATCGTCGAAGAGTAGAAGAGAGAAAGGTGTAAACTTTTTCTCTCAGAACTGCGCGAAAACTTGTATTCCGGCTCAAAACAACGGGTTACATCGTTTTAGATCGAAACTAGCAAGATTCACGAGCATCGATATTACAAGTCGTCGAAGAGTACACGAGAGAAAGGTGTAAACTTTTTCTCTCAGAACTGCGCGAAAATTTGTATTCCGGCTCAAAACAACGGGATACATCGTTTCAGGTCGAAACTAGCAAGATTCACGAGCATCGATTTTACAAGTCGTCGAATGTAGACGAGAAAAAGGTGTAAACTTTTTCTCTCAGAACTGCACGAAAACTTGTATTCCGGCTCAAAACAACGGGATACATCGTTTTAGATCGAAACTAGCAAGATTCAATAGCATCGATTTTACAAGTCGTCGAATAGTAGACGAGAGAAAGGTGTGAACTTTTTCTCTCAGAACTGCGCGAAAACTTGTATTCCGGCTCAAAACAACGGGATTCATCGTTTTAGATCGAAACTAGCAAGATTCGCAAGCATCGATTTTACAAGTCTTCGAAGAGTAGACGAGAGAAAGGTGTAAACTTTTTCTTTCAGTACTGCGCGAAAACTTATATTCCGGCTCAAAACAACGGGATACGTCGTTTTAGATTGAAACTAGCAAGATTCACGAGCATCGATTTTACAAGTCGTCGAAGAGTAGACGAGAGAAAGGTGTAAACTTTTTCTCTCAGAACTGCGCGAAAACTTGTATTCCGGCTCAAAACAACGGGTTACATCGTTTTAGATTGAAACTAGCAAGATTCACTAGCATCGATTTTACAAGTCGTCGAAGAGTACACGAGAGAAAGGTGTATACTTTTTCTCTCAGAACTGCGCGAAAACTTGTATTCCGGCTGAAAACAACGGGATACATCGTTTTAAGTCGAAACTAGCAAGATTCACGAGAATCGATTGTACAAGTCGTCGAATAGTAGACGAGAGAAAGGTGTAAACTTTTTCTCTCAGAACTGCGCGAAAACTTGTATTCCGGCTCAAAACAACGGGATTCATCGTTTTAGATCGAAACTAGCAAGATTCACGAGCATGGATTTTAACAATCTTCGAAGAGTACACGAGAGAAAGGTGTAAACTTTTTCTCTCAGAACTGCGCGAAAACTTGTATTCCGGCTCAAAACAACGGCAAACATCGTTTTAGGTCGAAACCAGCAAGATTCACGAGCATCGATTTTACAAGTCGTCGAAGAGTAGACGAGAGAAAGGTTAAACTTTTTCTCCCAGAACTGCACGAAAACTTGTATTCCGGCTCAAAACAAATTGATACATCGTTTTAGATCGAAACTAGCAAGATTCACTAGCATCGATTTTACAAGTCGTCGAAGAGTACACGAGAGAAAGGTGTATACTTTTTCTCTCAGAACTGCGCGAAAACTTGTATTCCGGCTGAAAACAACGGGATACATTGTTTCAGGTCGAAACTAGCAAGGTTCACGAGCATCGATTTTACAAGTCGTCGAATAGTAGACGAGAGAAAGGTGTGAACTTTTTCTCTCAGAACTGCGCGAAAACTTGTATTCCGGCTCAAAACAACGGGATTCATCGTTTTAGATCGAAACTAGCAAGATTCACGAGCATGGATTTTACAAATCGTCGAAGAGTACACGAGAGAAAGGTGTAAACTTTTTCTCTCAGAACTGCGCGAAAACTTGTATTCCGGCTCAAAACAACGGCAAACATCGTTTTAGGTCGAAACTAGCAAGATTCACGAGCATCGATTTTACAAGTCGTCGAATATAGACGAGAGAAAGGTGTGAACGTTTTCTCTCAGAACAGCGCGAAAACGTGTTTTCCGGCTCAAAACAACGGGTTACATCGTTTTAGATCGAAACTAGCAAGATTCACGAGCATCGATATTACAAGTCGTCGAAGAGTAGACGAGAGAAATGTGTAAACTTTTTCTCTCAGAACTGCGCGAAAACTTATATTCCGGCTCAAACAACGGGATACGTCGTTTTAGATTGAAACTAGCAAGATTCACGAGCATCGATTTTACAAGTCGTCGAAGAGTAGACGAGAGAAAGGTGTAAACTTTTTCTCTCAGAACTGCGCGAAAACTTGTATTCCGGCTCAAAACAACGGGTTACATCGTTTTAGATCGAAACTAGCAAGATTCACTAGCATCGATTTTACAAGTCGTCGAAGAGTACACGAGAGAAAGGTGTATACTTTTTCTCTCAGAACTGCGCGAAAACTTGTATTCCGGCTGAAAACAACAGGATACATCGTTTTAGGTCGAAACTAGCAAGATTCACGAGAATCGATTTTACAAGTCGTCGAATAGTAGACGAGAGAAAGGTGTAAACTTTTTCTCTCAGAACTGCGCGAAAACTTGTATTCCTGCTCAAAACAACGGGATTCATCGTTTTATATCGAAACTAGCAAGATTCACGAGCATGGATTTTACAAATCGTCGAAGAGTACACGAGAGAGAGGTGTAAACTTTTTCTCTCAGAACTCCGCGAAAACTTGTATTCCGGCTCAAAACAACGGCAAACATTGTTTTAGGTCGAAACTAGCAAGATTCACGAGCATCGATTTTACAAGTAGTCGAAGAGTAGACGAGAGAAAGGTGTAAACTTTTTCTCTCAGAACTGCGCGAAAACTTGTATTCCGGCTCAAAACAACAGGTTACATCGTTTTAGATCGAAACTAGCAAGATTCACGAGCATCGATATTACAAGTCGTCGAAGAGTAGACGATAGAAAGGTGTAAGCATTTTCTCTCAGAACGGCGCGAAAAATTGTATTCCGGCTCAAAACAACGGGATACATCGTTTTAGATCGAAACCAGCAAGATTCACGAGCATCGATTTTACAAGTCGTCGAAGAGTAGACGAGAGAAAGGTTAAACGTTTTCTCCCAAAACTGCACGAAAACTTGTATTCCGGCTCAATACAACGGGATACATCGTTTTAGATCGAATCTAGCAAGATTCACGAGCATCGATTTCACAAGTCTTCGAAGAGTAGACAAGAGAAAGGTGTAAACTTTTTCTCTCACAACTGCGCGAAAACTTATATTCCGGCTCAAAACAACGGGATACATCGTTTTAGATCGAAACCAGCAAGATTCACGAGCATCGATTTTACAAGTCGTCGAAGAGTAGAAGAGAGAAAGGTGTAAACTTTTTCCTCTCAGAACCTCGCGAAAACTTGTATTCCGGCTCAAAACAACGGGTTACATTGTTTTAGATCGAAACTAGCAAGATTCACGAGCATGGATTTTACAAATCGTCGAAGAGTACACGAGAGAGAGGTGTAAACTTTTTCTCTCAGAACTCCGCGAAAACTTGTATTCCGGCTCAAAACAACGGCAAACATTGTTTTAGGTCGAAACTAGCAAGATTCACGAGCATCGATTTTACAAATCGTCGAAGAGTAGAAGAGAGAAAGGTGTAAACTTTTTCTCTCAGAACTGCGCGAAAACTTGTATTCCGGCTCAAAACAACGGGTTACATAGTTTTAGATCGAAACTAGCAAGATTCACGAGCATTGATATTACAAGTCGTCGAAGAGTACACGAGAGAAAGGTGTAAACTTTTTCTCTCAGAACTGCGCGAAAATTTGTATTCCGGCTCAAAACAACGGGATACATCGTTTTAGATTGAAACCAGCAAGATTCACGAGCATCGATTTTACAAGTCGTCGAAGAGTAGACGAGAGAAAGGTTAAACTTTTTCTCCCAAAACTGCACGAAAACTTGTATTCCGGCTCAAAACAACGGGATACATCGTTTTAGATCGAATCTAGCAAGATTCACGAGCATCGATTTCACAAGTCTTCGAAGAGTAGACGAGAGAAAGGTGTAAACTTTTTCTCTCAGAACTGCGCGAAAACTTATATTCCGGCTCAAAACAACGGGATACATCGTTTTAGATCGAAACCAGCAAGATTCACGAGAATCGATTTTACAAGTCGTCGAAGAGTAGAAGAGAGAAAGGTGTAAACTTTTTCCTCTCAGAACCTCGCGAAAACTTGTATTCCGGCTCAAAACAACGGGTTACATCGTTTTAGATCGAAACTTGCAAGATTCATGAGCATCGATTTTACAAGTCGTCGAAGAGTAGACGAGAGAAAGGTGTAAACTTTTTCTCTCAGAACTGCGCGAAAACTTGTATTCCGGCTCAAAACAACGGGATTCATCGTTTTAGATCGAAACTAGCAAGATTCACGAGCATCGATTTTACAAGTCGTCGAAGAGTACACGAGAGAAGGGGTGTAAACTTTTTCTCTCAGAACTGCGCGAAAACTTGTATTCCGGCTCAAAACAACGGCAAACATCGTTTTAGGTCGAAACTAGCAAGATTCACGAGCATCGATTTTACAAGTCGTCGAATATCGACGAGAGAAAGGTGTAAACTTTTTCTCTCAGAACTGAGCGAAAACGTGTTTTCCGGCTCAAAACAACGGGTTACATCGTTTTAGATCGAAACTAGCAAGATTCACGAGCATCGATATTACAAGTCGTCGAAGAGTAGACGAGAGAAATGTGTAAACTTTTTCTCTCAGAACTTCGCGAAAACTTATATTCCGGCTCAAAACAACGGCATACGTCGTTTTAGATTGAAACTAGCAAGATTCACGAGCATCGATTTTACAAGTCGTCGAATAGTAGACGAGAGTGAGGTGTAAACTTTTTCTCTCAGAACTGCGCGAAAACTTGTATTCCGGCTCAAAACAACGGGTTACATCGTTTTAGATCGAAACTAGCAAGATTCACTAGCATCGATTTTACAAGTCGTCGAAGAGTACACGAGAGAAAGGTGTATACTTTTTCTCTCAGAACTGCGCGAAAACTTGTATTCCGGCTGAAAACAACAGGATACATCGTTTTAGGTCGAAACTAGCAAGATTCACGAGAATCGATTTTACAAGTCGTCGAATAGTAGACGAGAGAAAGGTGTAAACTTTTTCTCTCAGAACTGCGCGAAAACTTGTATTCCGGCTCAAAACAACGGCAAACATTGTTTTAGGTCGAAACTAGCAAGATTCACGAGCATCGATTTTACAAGTAGTCGAAGAGTAGACGAGAGAAAGGTGTAAACTTTTTCTCTCAGAACGGCGCGAAAACATGTATTCCGGCTCAAAACAACAGGTTACATCGTTTTAGATCGAAACTAGCAAGATTCACGAGCATCGATATTACAAGTCGTCGAAGAGTAGACGATAGAAAGGTGTAAGCGTTTTCTCTCCGAACAGCGCGAAAAATTGTATTCCGGCTCAAAACAACGGGATACATCGTTTTAGATCGAATCTAGCAAGATTCATGAGCATCGATTTTACAAGTCGTCGAAGAGTAGACGAGAGAAAGGTGTAAACTTTTTCTCTCAGAACTGCGCGAAAACTTGTATTCCGGCTCAAAACAACGGGATTCATCGTTTTAGATCGAAACTAGCAAGATTCACGAGCATCGATTTTACAAGTCGTCGAAGAGTACACGAGAGAAGGGGTGTAAACTTTTTCTCTCAGAACTGCGCGAAAACTTGTATTCCGGCTCAAAACAACGGCAAACATCGTTTTAGGTCGAAACTAGCAAGATTCACGAGCATCGATTTTACAAGTCGTCGAAGAGTAGACGAGAGAAAGGTTAAACTTTTTCTCTCAGAACTGAGCGAAAACGTGTTTTCCGGCTCAAAACAACGGGTTACATCGTTTTAGATCGAAACTAGCAAGATTCACGAGCATCGATATTACAAGTCGTCGAAGAGTAGACGAGAGAAATGTGTAAACTTTTTCTCTCAGAACTTCGCGAAAACTTATATTCCGGCTCAAAACAACGGCATACGTCGTTTTAGATTGAAACTAGCAAGATTCACGAGCATCGATTTTACAAGTCGTCGAATAGTAGACGAGAGTAAGGTGTAAACTTTTTCTCTCAGAACTGCGCGAAAACTTGTATTCCGGCTCAAAACAACGGGTTACATCGTTTTAGATCGAAACTAGCAAGATTCACTAGCATCGATTTTACAAGTCGTCGAAGAGTACACGAGAGAAAGGTGTATACTTTTTCTCTCAGAACTGCGCGAAAACTTGTATTCCGGCTGAAAACAACAGGATACATCGTTTTAGGTCGAAACTAGCAAGATTCACGAGAATCGATTTTACAAGTCGTCGAATAGTAGACGAGAGAAAGGTGTAAACTTTTTCTCTCAGAACTGCGCGAAAACTTGTATTCCGGCTCAAAACAACGGCAAACATTGTTTTAGGTCGAAACTAGCAAGATTCACGAGCATCGATTTTACAAGTAGTCGAAGAGTAGACGAGAGAAAGGTGTAAACTTTTTCTCTCAGAACGGCGCGAAAACATGTATTCCGGCTCAAAACAACAGGTTACATCGTTTTAGATCGAAACTAGCAAGATTCACGAGCATCGATATTACAAGTCGTCGAAGAGTAAACGATAGAAAGGTGTAAGCGTTTTCTCTCCGAACAGCGCGAAAAATTGTATTCCGGCTCAAAACAACGGGATACATCGTTATAGATCGAAACCAGCAAGATTCACGAGCATCGATTTTACAAGTCGTCGAAGAGTAGACGAGAGAAAGGTTAAACTTTTTCTCCCAGAACTGCACGAAAACTTGTATTCCGGCTCAAAACAACGGGATACATCGTTTTAGATCGAATCTAGCAAGATTCATGAGCATCGATTTTACAAGTCGTCGAAGAGTAGACGAGAGAAAGGTGTAAACTTTTTCTCTCAGAACTGCGCGAAAACTTGTATTCCGGCTCAAAACAACGGGATTCATCGTTTTAGATCGAAACTAGCAAGATTCACGAGCATCGATTTTACAAGTCGTCGAAGAGTACACGAGAGAAGGGGTGTAAACTTTTTCTCTCAGAACTGCGCGAAAACTTGTATTCCGGCTCAAAACAACGGCAAACATCGTTTTAGGTCGAAACTAGCAAGATTCACGAGCATCGATTTTACAAGTCGTCGAATATAGACGAGAGAAAGGTGTAAACTTTTTCTCTCAGAACTGCGCGAAAACGTGTTTTCCGGCTCAAAACAACGGGTTACATCGTTTTAGATCGAAACTAGCAAGATTCACGAGCATCGATATTACAAGTTGTCGAAGAGTAGACGAGAGAAATGTGTAAACTTTTTCTCTCAGAACTGCGCGAAAACTTATATTCCGGCTCAAAACAACGGGATACGTCGTTTTAGATTGAAACTAGCAAGATTCACGAGCATCGATTTTACAAGTCGTCGAATAGTAGACGAGAGTAAGGTGTAAACTTTTTCTCTCAGAACTGCGCGAAAACTTGTATTCCGGCTCAAAACAACGGGTTACATCGTTTTAGATCGAAACTAGCAAGATTCACTAGCATCGATTTTACAAGTCGTCGAAGAGTACACGAGAGAAAGGTGTATACTTTTTCTCTCAGAACTGCGCGAAAACTTGTATTCCGGCTGAAAACAACAGGATACATCCTTTTAGGTCGAAACTAGCAAGATTCACGAGAATCGATTTTACAAGTCGTCGAATAGTAGACGAGAGAAAGGTGTAAACTTTTTCTCTCAGAACTGCGCGAAAACTTGTATTCCGGCTCAAAACAACGGGATTCATCGTTATATATCGAAACTAGCAAGATTCACGAGCATGGATTTTACAAATCGTCGAAGAGTACACGAGAGAGAGGTGTAAACTTTTTCTCTCAGAACTGCGCGAAAACTTGTATTCCGGCTCAAAACAACGGCAAACATTGTTTTAGGTCGAAACTAGCAAGATTCACGAGCATCGATTTTACAAGTAGTCGAAGAGTAGACGAGAGAAAGGTGTAAACTTTTTCTCTCAGAACGGCGCGAAAACATGTATTCCGGCTCAAAACAACAGGTTACATCGTTTTAGATCGAAACTAGCAAGATTCACGAGCATCGATATTACAAGTCGTCGAAGAGTAGACGATAGAAAGGTGTAAGCGTTTTCTCTCCGAACGGCGCGAAAAATTGTATTCCGGCTCAAAACAACGGGATACATCGTTATAGATCGAAACCAGCAAGATTCACGAGCATCGATTTTACAAGTAGTCGAAGAGTAGACGAGAGAAAGGTTAAACTTTTTCTCCCAGAACTGCACGAAAACTTGTATTCCGGCTCAAAACAACGGGATACATCGTTTTAGATCGAATCTAGCAAGATTCATGAGCATCGATTTTACAAGTCGTCGAAGAGTAGACGAGAGAAAGGTGTAAACTTTTTCTCTCAGAACTGCGCGAAAACTTGTATTCCGGCTCAAAACAACGGGATTCATCGTTTTAGATCGAAACTAGCAAGATTCACGAGCATCGATTTTACAAGTCGTCGAAGAGTACACGAGAGAAGGGGTGTAAACTTTTTCTCTCAGAACTGCGCGAAAACTTGTATTCCGGCTCAAAACAACGGCAAACATCGTTTTAGGTCGAAACTAGCAAGATTCACGAGCATCGATTCTACAAGTCGTCGAATATAGACGAGAGAAAGGTGTAAACTTTTTCTCTCAGAACTGCGCGAAAACGTGTTTTCCGGCTCAAAACAACGGGTTACATCGTTTTAGATCGAAACTAGCAAGATTCACGAGCATCGATATTACAAGTTGTCGAAGAGTAGACGAGAGAAATGTGTAAACTTTTTCTCTCAGAACTGCGCGAAAACTTATATTCCGGCTCAAAACAACGGGATACGTCGTTTTAGATTGAAACTAGCAAGATTCACGAGCATCGATTTTACAAGTCGTCGAATAGTAGACGAGAGTAAGGTGTAAACTTTTTCTCTCAGAACTGCGCGAAAACTTGTATTCCGGCTCAAAACAACGGGTTACATCGTTTTAGATCGAAACTAGCAAGATTCACTAGCATCGATTTTACAAGTCGTCGAAGAGTACACGAGAGAAAGGTGTATACTTTTTCTCTCAGAACTGCGCGAAAACTTGTATTCCGGCTGAAAACAACAGGATACATCGTTTTAGGTCGAAACTAGCAAGATTCACGAGAATCGATTTTACAAGTCGTCGAATAGTAGACGAGAGAAAGGTGTAAACTTTTTCTCTCAGAACTGCGCGAAAACTTGTATTCCGGCTCAAAACAACGGGATTCATCGTTTTATATCGAAACTAGCAAGATTCACGAGCATGGATTTTACAAATCGTCGAAGAGTACACGAGAGAGAGGTGTAAACTTTTTCTCTCAGAACTGCGCGAAAACTTGTATTCCGGCTCAAAACAACGGCAAACATTGTTTTAGGTCGAAACTAGCAAGATTCACGAGCATCGATTTTACAAGTAGTCGAAGAGTAGACGAGAGAAAGGTGTAAACTTTTTCTCTCAGAACTGCGCGAAAACATGTATTCCGGCTCAAAACAACAGGTTACATCGTTTTAGATCGAAACTAGCAAGATTCACGAGCATCGATATTACAAGTCGTCGAAGAGTAGACGATAGAATGGTGTAAGCGTTTTCTCTCAGAACGGCGCGAAAAATTGTATTCCGGCTCAAAACAACGGGATACATCGTTATAGATCGAAACCAGCAAGATTCACGAGCATCGATTTTACAAGTCGTCGAAGAGTAGACGAGAGAAAGGTTAAACTTTTTCTCCCAGAACTGCACGAAAACTAGTATTCCGGCTCAAAACAACGGGATACATCGTTTTAGATCGAATCTAGCAAGATTCACGAGCATCGATTTCACAAGTCTTCGAAGAGTAGACGAGAGAAAGGTGTAAACTTTTTCTCTCAGAACTGCGCAAAAACATGTATTCCGGCTCAAAACAACAGGTTACATCGTTTTAGATCGAAACTAGCAAGATTCACGAGCATCGATATTACAAGTCGTCGAAGAGTAGACGATAGAATGGTGTAAGCGTTTTCTCTCAGAACGGCGCGAAAAATTGTATTCCGGCTCAAAACAACGGGATACATCGTTATAGATCGAAACCAGCAAGATTCACGAGCATCGATTTTACAAGTCGTCGAAGAGTAGACGAGAGAAAGGTTAAACTTTTTCTCCCAGAACTGCACGAAAACTTGTATTCCGGCTCAAAACAACGGGATACATCGTTTTAGATCGAATCTAGCAAGATTCACGAGCATCGATTTCACAAGTCTTCGAAGAGTAGACGAGAGAAAGGTGTAAACTTTTTCTCTCAGAACTGCGCGAAAACTTGTATTCCGGCTCAAAACAACGGGTTACATCGTTTTAGATCAAAACTAGCAAGATTCACTAGCATCGATTTTACAAGTCGTCGAAGAGTACACGAGAGAAAGGCGTATACTTTTTCTCTCAGAACTGCGCGAAAACTTGTATTCCGGCTGAAAACAACAGGATACATCGTTTTAGGTCGAAACTAGCAAGATTCACGAGAATCGATTTTACAAGTCGTCGAATAGTAGACGAGAGAAAGGTGTAAACTTTTTCTCTCAGAACTGCGCGAAAACTTTATTCCGGCTCAAAACAACGGGATTCATCGTTTTATATCGAAACTAGCAAGATTCACGAGCATGAATTTTACAAATCGTCGAAGAGTACACGAGAGAGAGGTGTAAACTTTTTCTCTCAGAACTGCGCGAAAACTTGTATTCCGGCTCAAAACAACGGCAAACATTGTTTTAGGTCGAAACTAGCAAGATTCACGAGCATCGATTTTACAAGTAGTCGAAGAGTAGACGAGAGAAAGGTGTAAACTTTTTCTCTCAGAACTGCGCGAAAACATGTATTCCGGCTCAAAACAACAGGTTACATCATTTTAGATCGAAACTAGCAAGATTCACGAGCATCGATATTACAAGTCGTCGAAGAGTAGACGATAGAATGGTGTAAGCGTTTTCTCTCAGAACGGCGCGAAAAATTGTATTCCGGCTCAAAACAACGGGATACATCGTTATAGATCGAAACCAGCAAGATTCACGAGCATCGATTTTACAAGTCGTCGAAGAGTAGACGAGAGAAAGGTTAAACTTTTTCTCCCAGAACTGCACGAAAACTTGTATTCCGGCTCAAAACAACGGGATACATCGTTTTAGATTGAATCTAGCAAGATTCACGAGCATCGATTTCACAAGTCTTCGAAGAGTAGACGAGAGAAAGGTGTAAACTTTTTCTCTCAGAACTGCGCGAAAACTTATATTCCGGCTCAAAACAACGGGATACATCGTTTTAGATCGAAACCAGCAAGATTCACGAGCATCGATTTTACAAGTCGTCGAAGAGTAGAAGAGAGAAAGGTGTAAACTTTTTCTCTCAGAACTGCACGAAAACTTGTATTCCGGCTCAAAACAACGGGATACATCGTTTTAGATCGAAACTAGCCAGATTCAATAGCATCGATTTTACAAGTCGTCGAAGAGTACACGAGAGAAAGGTGTAAACTTTTTCTCTCAGAACGGCCCCAAAACTTGTATTCTGGCTCAGAACAACGGGATACATCGTTTTAGATCGAAACTTGCAAGATTCACGAGCATCGATTTTACAAGTCTTCAAAGAGTAGACGAGAGAAATGTGTAAACTTTTTCTCTCAGAACTGCGCGAAAACTTGTATTCCGGCTCAAAACAACGGGATACATCGTTTTAGATCGAATCTAGCAAGATTCACGAGCATCGATTTCACAAGTCTTCGAAGAGTAGAGAGAGAAAGGTGTAAACTTTTTCTCTCAGAACTGCGCGAAAACTTGTATTCCGGCTCAAAAGAACGGGATACATCGTTTTAGATCGAAACTAGCCAGATTCAATAGCATCGATTTTACAAGTCGTCGAAGAGTACACGAGAGAAAGGTGTAAACTTTTTCTCTCAGAACTGCGCCAAAACTTGTATTCTGGCTCAGAACAACGGGATACATCGTTTTGGATCGAAACTTGCAAGATTCACGAGCATCGATTTTACAAGTCGTCGAAGAGTAGACGAGAGAAAGGTGTAAACTTTTTCTCTCAGAACTGCACGAAAACTTGTATTCCGGATCAAAACAACGGGATACACCGTTTTAGATCGAAACTAGCAAGATTCAATAGCATCGATTTTACAAGTCGTCGAAGAGTACACGAGAGAAAGGTGTAAACTTTTTCTCTCAGAACTGCACGAAAACTTGTATTCCGGCTCAAAACAACGGGTTACATCGTTTAAGATCGAAACTAGCAAGATTCACGAGCATCGATATTACAAGTCGTCGAAGAGTAGACGAGAGAAATGTGTAAACTTGTTCTCTCAGAACTGCGCCAAAACTTGTATTCCGGCTCAAAACAACGGGATACATCGTTTTAGATCGAAACCAGCAAGATTCAAGAGCATCGATTTTACAAGTCGTCGAAGAGTAGACGAGAGAAAGGTGTAAACTTTTTCTCTCAGAACTGCACGAAAACTTGTATTCCGGCTCAAAACAACGGGATACATCGTTTTAGATCGAAACTAGCCAGATTCAATAGCATCGATTTTACAAGTCGTCGAAGAGTAGACGAGAGAAAGGTGTAAACTTTTTCCCTCAGAACCTCGCGAAAACTTGTATTCCGGCTCAAAACAACGGGTTACATCGTTTTAGACCGAAACTTGCAAGATTCACGAGCATCGATTTTACAAGTCGTCGAAGAGTACACGAGAGAAAGGTGTAAACTTTTTCTCTCAGAACTGCGCCAAAACTTGTATTCTGGCTCAGAACAACGGGATACATCGTTTTAGATCGAAACTTGGAAGATTCACGAGCATCGATATTACAAGTCGTCGAATATAGACGAGAAAAAGGTGTAAACTTTTTCTCTCAGAACTGCGAGAAAACGTGTTTTCCGGCTCAAAACAACGGGTTACATCGTTTTAGATCGAAACTAGCAAGATTCACGAGCATCGATATTACAAGTCGTCGAAGAGTAGACCAGAGAAATGTGTAAACTTTTTCTCTCAGAACTGCGCGAAAACTTGTATTCCGGCTCAAAAGAACGGGATACATCGCTTTAGATCGAAACTTGCAAGATTCACGAGCATCGATTTTACAAGTCGTCGAAGAGTAGACGAGAGAAAGGTGTGAACTTTTTCTCTCAGAACTGCACGAAATCTTGTATTCCGGCTCAAAACAACGGGATACATCGTTTTAGATCGAAACTAGCAAGATTCAATAGCATCGATTTTACAAGTCGTCGAAGAGTACACGAGAGAAAGGTGTAAACTTTTTCTCTCAGAACTGCGCGAAAACTTGTATTCCGGCTCAAAACAACGGCAAACATCGTTTTAGGTCGAAACTAGCAAGATTCACGAGCATCGATTTTACAAGTCGTCGTATATAGACGAGAAAAAGGTGTAAACTTTTTCTCTCAGAACTGCGAGAAAACGTGTTTTCCGGCTCAAAACAACGGGTTACATCGTTTTAGATCGAAACTAGCAAGATTCACGAGCATCGATATTACAAGTCGTCGAAGAGTAGACCAGAGAAATGTGTAAACTTTTTCTCTCAGAACTGCGCGAAAACTTGTATTCCGGCTCAAAAGAACGGGATACATCGTTTTAGAACGAAACTTGCAAGATTCACGAGCATCGATTTTACAAGTCGTCGAAGAGTAGACGATAGAAAGGTGTGAACTTTTTCTCTCAGAACTGCACGAAAACTTGTATTCCGGCTCAAAACAACGGGATACATCGTTTTAGATCGAAACTAGCAAGATTCAATAGCATCGATTTTACAAGTCGTCGAAGAGTACACGAGAGAAAGGTGTAAACTTTTTCTCTCAGAACTGCGCCAAAACTTGTATTCTGGCTCAGAACAACGGGTTACATCGTTTTAGGTCGAAACTAGCAAGATTCACGAGCATCGATATTACAAGTCGTCGAAGAGTAGACGAGAGAAAGGTGCAAACTTTTTCTCTCAGAACTGCGCGAAAACTTGTATTCCGGCTCAAAACAACGGGATACATCGTTTTAGATCGAAACTAGCAAGATTCAATAGCATCGATTTTACAAGTCGTCGAAGAGTAGACGAGAGAAAGGTGTAAACGTTTTCTCTCAGAACTGCGCGAAAACTTGTATTCCGGCTCAAAACAACGGGATACATCGTTTTAGATCGAAACTAGCCAGATTCAATAGCATCGATTTTACAAGTCGTCGAAGAGTACACGAGAGAAAGGTGTAAACTTTTTCTCTCAGAACTGCGCCAAAACTTGTATTCTGGCTCAGAACAACGGGATACATCGTTTTAGATCGAAACTTGCAAGATTCACGAGCATCGATTTTACAAGTCGTCGAAGAGTAGACGAGAGAAAGGTGTAAACTTTTTCTCTCAGAACTGCACGAAAACTTGTATTCCGGCTCAAAACAACGGGATACATCGTTTTAGATCGAAACTAGCCAGATTCAATAGCATCGATTTTACAAGTCGTCGAAGAGTACACGAGAGAAAGGTGTAAACTTTTTCTCTCAGAACTGCGCCAAAACTTGTATTCTGGCTCAGAACAACGGGATACATCGTTTTAGATCGAAACTTGCAAGATTCACGAGCATCGATATTACAAGTCGTCGAATATAGACGAGAAAAAGGTGTAAACTTTTTCTCTCAGAACTGCGAGAAAACGTGTTTTCCGGCTCAAAACAACGGGTTACATCGTTTTAGATCGAAACTAGCAAGATTCACGAGCATCGATATTACAAGTCGTCGAAGAGTAGACCAGAGAAATGTGTAAACTTTTTCTCTCAGAACTGCGCGAAAACTTGTATTCCGGCTCAAAACAACGGGATACATCGTTTTAGATCGAATCTAGCAAGATTCACGAGCATCGATTTCACAAGTCTTCGAAGAGTAGACGAGAGAAAGGTGTAAACTTTTTCTCTCAGAACTGCGCGAAAACTTGTATTCCGGCTCAAAACAACGGGTTACATCGTTTTAGATCGAAACTAGCAAGATTCACTAGCATCGATTTTACAAGTCGTCGAAGAGTACACGAGAGAAAGGTGTATACTTTTTCTCTCAGAACTGCGCGAAAACTTGTATTCCGGCTGAAAACAACAGGATACATCGTTTTAGGTCGAAACTAGCAAGATTCACGAGAATCGATTTTACAAGTCGTCGAATAGTAGACGAGAGAAAGGTGTAAACTTTTTCTCTCAGAACTGCGCGAAAACTTTATTCCGGCTCAAAACAACGGGATTCATCGTTTTATATCGAAACTAGCAAGATTCACGAGCATGGATTTTACAAATCGTCGAAGAGTACACGAGAGAGAGGTGTAAACTTTTTCTCTCAGAACTGCGCGAAAACTTGTATTCCGGCTCAAAACAACGGCAAACATTGTTTTAGGTCGAAACTAGCAAGATTCACGAGCATCGATTTTACAAGTAGTCGAAGAGTAGACGAGAGAAAGGTGTAAACTTTTTCTCTCAGAACTGCGCGAAAACATGTATTCCGGCTCAAAACAACAGGTTACATCGTTTTAGATCGAAACTAGCAAGATTCACGAGCATCGATATTACAAGTCGTCGAAGAGTAGACGATAGAATGGTGTAAGCGTTTTCTCTCAGAACGGCGCGAAAAATTGTATTCCGGCTCAAAACAACGGGATACATCGTTATAGATCGAAACCAGCAAGATTCACGAGCATCGATTTTACAAGTCGTCGAAGAGTACACGAGAGAAAGGTTAAACTTTTTCTCCCAGAACTGCACGAAAACTTGTATTCCGGCTCAAAACAACGGGATACATCGTTTTAGATCGAATCTAGCAAGATTCACGAGCATCGATTTCACAAGTCTTCGAAGAGTAGACGAGAGAAAGGTGTAAACTTTTTCTCTCAGAACTGCGCGAAAACTTATATTCCGGCTCAAAACAACGGGATACATCGTTTTAGATCGAAACCAGCAAGATTCACGAGCATCGATTTTACAAGTCGTCGAAGAGTAGAAGAGAGAAAGGTGTAAACTTTTTCTCTCAGAACTGCACGAAAACTTGTATTCCGGCTCAAAACAACGGGATACATCGTTTTAGATCGAAACTAGCCAGATTCAATAGCATCGATTTTACAAGTCGTTGAAGAGTACACGAGAGAAAGGTGTAAACTTTTTCTCTCAGAACGGCGCCAAAACTTGTATTCTGGCTCAGAACAACGGGATACATCGTTTTAGATCGAAACTTGCAAGATTCACGAGCATCGATTTTACAAGTCTTCAAAGAGTAGACGAGAGAAATGTGTAAACTTTTTCTCTCAGAACTGCGCGAAAACTTGTATTCCGGCTCAAAACAACGGGATACATCGTTTTAGATCGAATCTAGCAAGATTCACGAGCATCGATTTCACAAGTCTTCGAAGAGTAGAGAGAGAAAGGTGTAAACTTTTTCTCTCAGAACTGCGCGAAAACTTGTATTCCGGCTCAAAAGAACGGGATACATCGTTTTAGATCGAAACTAGCCAGATTCAATAGCATCGATTTTACAAGTCGTCGAATATAGACGAGAAAAAGGTGTAAACTTTTTCTCTCAGAACTGCACGAAAACTTGTATTCCGGCTCAAAACAACGGGATACATCGTTTTAGATCGAAACTAGCCAGATTCAATAGCATCGATTTTACAAGTCGTTGAAGAGTACACGAGAGAAAGGTGTAAACTTTTTCTCTCAGAACGGCGCCAAAACTTGTATTCCGGCTCAAAACAACGGGATACATCGTTTTAGATCGAAACTAGCAAGATTCAATAGCATCGATTTTACAAGTCGTCGAATATAGACGAGAAAAAGGTGTAAACTTTTTCTCTCAGAACTGCGAGAAAACGTGTTTTCCGGCTCAAAACAACGGGTTACATCGTTTTAGATCGAAACTAGCAAGATTCACGAGCATCGATATTACAAGTCGTCGAAGAGTAGACCAGAGAAATGTGTAAACTTTTTCTCTCAGAACTGCGCGAAAACTTGTATTCCGGCTCAAAACAACGGGATACATCGTTTTAGATCGAATCTAGCAAGATTCACGAGCATCGATTTCACAAGTCTTCGAAGAGTAGACGAGAGAAAGGTGTAAACTTTTTCTCTCAGAACTGCGCGAAAACTTGTATTCCGGCTCAAAACAACGGGTTACATCGTTTTAGATCGAAACTAGCAAGATTCACTAGCATCGATTTTACAAGTCGTCGAAGAGTACACGAGAGAAAGGTGTATACTTTTTCTCTCAGAACTGCGCGAAAACTTGTATTCCGGCTGAAAACAACAGGATACATCGTTTTAGGTCGAAACTAGCAAGATTCACGAGAATCGATTTTACAAGTCGTCGAATAGTAGACGAGAGAAAGGTGTAAACTTTTTCTCTCAGAACTGCGCGAAAACTTTATTCCGGCTCAAAACAACGGGATTCATCGTTTTATATCGAAACTAGCAAGATTCACGAGCATGGATTTTACAAATCGTCGAAGAGTACACGAGAGAGAGGTGTAAACTTTTTCTCTCAGAACTGCGCGAAAACTTGTATTCCGGCTCAAAACAACGGCAAACATTGTTTTAGGTCGAAACTAGCAAGATTCACGAGCATCGATTTTACAAGTAGTCGAAGAGTAGACGAGAGAAAGGTGTAAACGTTTTCTCTCAGAACTGCGCGAAAACATGTATTCCGGCTCAAAACAACAGGTTACATCGTTTTAGATCGAAACTAGCAAGATTCACGAGCATCGATATTACAAGTCGTCGAAGAGTAGACGATAGAATGGTGTAAGCGTTTTCTCTCAGAACGGCGCGAAAAATTGTATTCCGGCTCAAAACAACGGGATACATCGTTATAGATCGAAACCAGCAAGATTCACGAGCATCGATTTTACAAGTCGTCGAAGAGTACACGAGAGAAAGGTTAAACTTTTTCTCCCAGAACTGCACGAAAACTTGTATTCCGGCTCAAAACAACGGGATACATCGTTTTAGATCGAATCTAGCAAGATTCACGAGCATCGATTTCACAAGTCTTCGAAGAGTAGACGAGAGAAAGGTGTAAACTTTTTCTCTCAGAACTGCGCGAAAACTTATATTCCGGCTCAAAACAACGGGATACATCGTTTTAGATCGAAACCAGCAAGATTCACGAGCATCGATTTTACAAGTCGTCGAAGAGTAGAAGAGAGAAAGGTGTAAACTTTTTCTCTCAGAACTGCACGAAAACTTGTATTCCGGCTCAAAACAACGGGATACATCGTTTTAGATCGAAACTAGCCAGATTCAATAGCATCGATTTTACAAGTCGTTGAAGAGTACACGAGAGAAAGGTGTAAACTTTTTCTCTCAGAACGGCGCCAAAACTTGTATTCTGGCTCAGAACAACGGGATACATCGTTTTAGATCGAAACTTGCAAGATTCACGAGCATCGATTTTACAAGTCTTCAAAGAGTAGACGAGAGAAATGTGTAAACTTTTTCTCTCAGAACTGCGCGAAAACTTGTATTCCGGCTCAAAACAACGGGATACATCGTTTTAGATCGAATCTAGCAAGATTCACGAGCATCGATTTCACAAGTCTTCGAAGAGTAGAGAGAGAAAGGTGTAAACTTTTTCTCTCAGAACTGCGCGAAAACTTGTATTCCGGCTCAAAAGAACGGGATACATCGTTTTAGATCGAAACTAGCCAGATTCAATAGCATCGATTTTACAAGTCGTCGAAGAGTACACGAGAGAAAGGTGTAAACTTTTTCTCTCAGAACTGCGCCAAAACTTGTATTCTGGCTCAGAACAACGGGATACATCGTTTTGGATCGAAACTTGCAAGATTCACGAGCATCGATTTTACAAGTCGTCGAAGAGTAGACGAGAGAAAGGTGTAAACTTTTTCTCTCAGAACTGCACGAAAACTTGTATTCCGGATCAAAACAACGGGATACACCGTTTTAGATCGAAACTAGCAAGATTCAATAGCATCGATTTTACAACTCGTCGAAGAGTACACGAGAGAAAGGTGTAAACTTTTTCTCTCAGAACTGCACGAAAACTTGTATTCCGGCTCAAAACAACGGGATACATCGTTTTAGATGGAAACTAGCCAGATTCAATAGCATCGATTTTACAAGTCGTCGAAGAGTACACGAGAGAAAGGTGTAAACTTTTTCTCTCTGAACTGCGCCAAAACTTGTATTCTGGCTCAGAACAACGGGATACATCGTTTTAGATCGAAACTTGCAAGATTCACGAGCATCGATTTTACAAGTCGTCGAAGAGTAGACGAGAGAAAGGTGTAAACTTTTTCTCTCAGAACTGCACGAAAACTTGTATTCCGGCTCAAAACAACGGGATACATCGTTTTAGATCGAAACTAGCCAGATTCAATAGCATCGATTTTACAAGTCGTCGAAGAGTACACGAGAGAAAGGTGTAAACTTTTTCTCTCAGAACTGCGCCAAAACTTGTATTCTGGCTCAGAACAACGGGATACATCGTTTTAGATCGAAACTTGCAAGATTCACGAGCATCGATATTACAAGTCGTCGAATATAGACGAGAAAAAGGTGTAAACTTTTTCTCTCAGAACTGCGAGAAAACGTGTTTTCCGGCTCAAAACAACGGGTTACATCGTTTTAGATCGAAACTAGCAAGATTCACGAGCATCGATATTACAAGTCGTCGAAGAGTAGACCAGAGAAATGTGTAAACTTTTTCTCTCAGAACTGCGCGAAAACTTGTATTCCGGCTCAAAAGAACGGGATACATCGCTTTAGATCGAAACTTGCAAGATTCACGAGCATCGATTTTACAAGTCGTCGAAGAGTAGACGAGAGAAAGGTGTGAACTTTTTCTCTCAGAACTGCACGAAATCTTGTATTCCGGCTCAAAACAACGGGATACATCGTTTTAGATCGAAACTAACAAGATTCAATAGCATCGATTTTACAAGTCGTCGAAGAGTACACGAGAGAAAGGTGTAAACTTTTTCTCTCAGAACTGCGCGAAAACTTGTATTCCGGCTCAAAACAACGGCAAACATCGTTTTAGGTCGAAACTAGCAAGATTCACGAGCATCGATTTTACAAGTCGTCGAATATAGACGAGAAAAAGGTGTAAACTTTTTCTCTCAGAACTGCGAGAAAACGTGTTTTCCGGCTCAAAACAACGGGTTACATCGTTTTAGATCGAAACTAGCAAGATTCACGAGCATCGATATTACAAGTCGTCGAAGAGTAGACCAGAGAAATGTGTAAACTTTTTCTCTCAGAACTGCGCGAAAACTTGTATTCCGGCTCAAAAGAACGGGATACATCGTTTTAGAACGAAACTTGCAAGATTCACGAGCATCGATTTTACAAGTCGTCGAAGAGTAGACGATAGAAAGGTGTGAACTTTTTCTCTCAGAACTGCACGAAAACTTGTATTCCGGCTCAAAACAACGGGATACATCGTTTTAGATCGAAACTAGCAAGATTCAATAGCATCGATTTTACAAGTCGTCGAAGAGTACACGAGAGAAAGGTGTAAACTTTTTCTCTCAGAACTGCGCCAAAACTTGTATTCTGGCTCAGAACAACGGGTTACATCGTTTTAGGTCGAAACTAGCAAGATTCACGAGCATCGATATTACAAGTCGTCGAAGAGTAGACGAGAGAAAGGTGCAAACTTTTTCTCTCAGAACTGCGCGAAAACTTGTTTTCCGGCTCAAAACAACGGGATACATCGTTTTAGATCGAAACTAGCAAGATTCAATAGCATCGATTTTACAAGTCGTCGAAGAGTAGACGAGAGAAAGGTGTAAACGTTTTCTCTCAGAACTGCGCGAAAACTTGTATTCCGGCTCAAAACAACGGGATACATCGTTTTAGATCGAAACAAGCCAGATTCAATAGCATCGATTTTACAAGTCGTCGAAGAGTACACGAGAGAAAGGTGTAAACTTTTTCTCTCAGAACTGCGCCAAAACTTGTATTCTGGCTCAGAACAACGGGATACATCGTTTTAGATCGAAACTTGCAAGATTCACGAGCATCGATTTTACAAGTCGTCGAAGAGTAGACGAGAGAAAGGTGTAAACTTTTTCTCTCAGAACTGCACGAAAACTTGTATTCCGGCTCAAAACAACGGGATACATCGTTTTAGATCGAAACTAGCCAGATTCAATAGCATCGATTTTACAAGTCGTCGAAGAGTACACGAGAGAAAGGTGTAAACTTTTTCTCTCAGAACTGCGCCAAAACTTGTATTCTGGCTCAGAACAACGGGTTACATCGTTTTAGGTCGAAACTAGCAAGATTCACGAGCATCGATATTACAAGTCGTCGAAGAGTAGACGAGAGAAAGGTGCAAACTTTTTCTCTCAGAACTGCGCGAAAACTTGTATTCCGGCTCGAAACAACGGGTTACATCGTTTTAGATCAAAACTAGCAAGATTCACAAGCATCGATTTTACACGTCGTCGAAGAGTACACGAGAGAAAGGTGTAAACGTTTTCTCTCAGAACTGCGCGAAAACTTGTATTCCGGCTCAAAAGAACGGGATACATCGTTTTAGATCGAAACTAGCAAGATTCACGAGCATCGATATTACAAGTCGGCGAATATAGACGAGAGAAAGGTGTAAACTTTTTCTCTCAGAACTGCGCGAAAACTTGTATTCCGGCTCAAAACAACGGGTTACATCGTTTTAGATCGAAACTAGCAAGATTCACGAGCACGGATTTTACAAGTCGTCGAATAGTAGACGAGAGAAAGGTGTAAAGTTTTTCTCTCAGAACTGCGTGAAAACTTGTATTCCGGCTCAAAACAACGAAATTCTTCGTTTTAGATCGAAACTAGCAAGATTCACGAGCATCGATTTTACAAGTCGTCGAAGAGTACACGAGAGGAAGGTGTACTTTTTTTCTCAGAACAGCGCGAAAACTTGTATTCCGGCTCAAAACAACGGGATACATCGTTTTAGGTTGAAACTAGCAAGATTCACGAGCATCGATATTACAAGTCGTCGAAGAGTAGACGAGAGAAAGGTGTAAACTTTTTCTCTCAGAACTGCGCGAAAACTTGTATTCCGGCTCAAAACAACGTCAAACATCGTTTTAGGTCGAAACTAGCAAGATTCACGAGCATCGATTTTACAAGTCGTCGAATATAGACGAGAAAAAGGTGTAAACTTTTTCTCTCAGAACTGCGAGAAAACGTGTTTTCCGGCTCAAAACAACGGGTTACATCGTTTTAGATCGAAACTAGCAAGATTCACGAGCATCGATATTACAAGTCGTCGAAGAGTAGACCAGAGAAATGTGTAAACTTTTTCTCTCAGAACTGCGCGAAAACTTGTATTCCGGCTCAAAACAACGGGATACATCGTTTTAAATCGAATCTAGCAAGATTCACGAGCATCGATTTCACAAGTCTTCGAAGAGTAGAGAGAGAAAGGTGTAAACTTTTTCTCTCAGAACTGCGCGAAAACTTGTATTCCGGCTCAAAAGAACGGGATACATCGTTTTAGATCGAAACTTGCAAGATTCACGAGCATCAATTTTACAAGTCGTCGAAGAGTAGACGAGAGAAAGGTGTGAACTCTTCCTCTCAGAACTGCACGAAAACTTGTATTCCGGCTCAAAACAACGGGATACATCGTTTTAGATCGAAACTAGCAAGATTCAACAGCATCGATTTTACAAGTCGTCGAAGAGTACACGAGAGAAAGGTGTAAACTTTTTTCTCTCAGAACTGCGCCAAAACTTGTATTCTGGCTCAGAACAACGGGTTACATCGTTTTAGGTCGAAACTAGCAAGATTCACGAGCATCGATATTACAAGTCGTCGAAGAGTAGACGAGAGAAAGGTGCAAACTTTTTCTCTCAGAACTGCGCGAAAACTTGTATTCCGGCTCGAAACAACGGGTTACATCGTTTTAGATCGAAACTAGCAAGATTCACGAGCATCGATATTACAAGTCGGTGAATATAGACGAGAGAAAGGTGTAAACTTTTTCTCTCAGAACTGCGCGAAAACTTGTATTCCGGCTCAAAACAACGGGTTACATCGTTTTAGATCGAAACTAGCAAGATTCACGAGCATCGATTTTACAAGTCGTCGAATAGTAGACGAGAGAAAGGTGTAAAGTTTTTCTCTCAGAACTGCGCGAAAACTTGTATTCCGGCTCAAAACAACGAGATTCTTCGTTTTAGATCGAAACTAGCAAGATTCACGAGCATCGATTTTACAAGTCGTCGAAGAGTACACGAGAGGAAGGTGTAAACTTTTTCTCTCAGAACAGCGCGAAAACTTGTATTCCGGCTCAAAACAACGGGATACATCGTTTTAGGTTGAAACTAGCAAGATTCACTAGCATCGATTTTACAAGTCGTCGAAGAGTACACGAGAGAAAGGTGTATACTTTTTCTCTCAGACTGCGCGAAAACTTGTATTCCGGCTGAAAACAACGGGATACATCGTTTTAGGTCGAAACTAGCAAGATTCACGAGCATCGATTTTACAAGTCGTCGAAGAGTACACGATAGAAAGGTGTAAACGTTTTCTCTCAAAACTGCGCGAAAACTTGTATTCCGGCTCAAAACAAAGGGTACATCGTTTTAGGTCGAAACTAGCAAGATTCACGAGCATGGATTTTACAAAGACGTCAAAGAGTACCGGAGAGAAAGGTGTAAACTTTTTCTCTCAGAACTGCGCGAAAACTTGTATTCCGGCTCAAAACAACATCAAACATCGTTTTAGGTCGAAACTAGCAAGATTCACGAGCATCGATTTTACAAGTCGTCGAATATAGACGAGAGAAAGGTGTAAACTTTTTCTCTCAGAACTGCGCGAAAACTTGTATTCCGGCTCAAAACAACATCAAACATCGTTTTAGATCGAAACTAGCAAGACTTACGAGCATCGATATTACAAGTCGTCGAAGAATAGACGAGAGAAATGTGTAAACTTTTTCTCTCAGAACTGCGCGAAAACTTGTATTCCGGCTCAAAACAAAGGGATACATCGTTTTAGATCAAATCTAGCAAGATTCACGAGCATCGATTCCACAAGTCGTCGAAGAGTACACGAGAAAAAGGTGTAAACTTTTTCTCTCAGAACTGCGAGAAAACGTGTTTTCCGGCTCAAAACAACGGGTTACATCGTTTTAGATCGAAACTAGCAAGATTCACGAGCATCGATATTACAAGTCGTCGAAGAGTAGACCAGAGAAATGTGTAAACTTTTTCTCTCAGAACTGCGCGAAAACTTGTATTCCGTCTCAAAAGAACGGGATACATCGTTTTAGATCGAAACTTGCAAGATTCACGAGCATCGATTTTACAAGTCGTCGAAGAGTAGACGAGAGAAAGGTGTAAACTTTTTCTCTCAGAACTGCACGAAAACTTGTATTCCGGCTCAAAACAACGGGATACATCGTTTTAGATCGAAACTAGCAAGATTCAATAGCATCGATTTTACAAGTCGTCGAAGAGTACACGAGAGAAAGGTGTAAACTTTTTCTCTCAGAACTGCGCGAAAACTTGTATTCCGGCTCAAAACAACGGCAAACATCGTTTTAGGTCGAAACTAGCAAGATTCACGAGCATCGATTTTACAAGTCGTCGAATATAGACGAGAAAAAGGTGTAAACTTTTTCTCTCAGAACTGCGAGAAAACGTGTTTTCCGGCTCAAAACAACGGGTTACATCGTTTTAGATCGAAACTAGCAAGATTCACGAGCATCGATATTACAAGTCGTCGAAGAGTAGACCAGAGAAATGTGTAAACTTTTTCTCTCAGAACTGCGCGAAAACTTGTATTCCGGCTCAAAAGAACGGGATACATCGTTTTAGATCGAAACTTGCAAGATTCACGAGCATCGATTTTACAAGTCGTCGAAGAGTAGACGAGAGAAAGGTGTGAACTTTTTCTCTCAGAACTGCACGAAAACTTGTATTCCGGCTCAAAACAACGGGATACATCGTTTTAGATCGAAACTAGCAAGATTCAATAGCATCGATTTTACAAGTCGTCGAAGAGTAGACGAGAGAAAGGTGCAAACTTTTTCTCTCAGAACTGCGCGAAAACTTGTATTCCGGCTCGAAACAACGGGTTACATCGTTTTAGATCAAAACTAGCAAGATTCACAAGCATCGATTTTACACGTCGTCGAAGAGTACACGAGAGAAAGGTGTAAACGTTTTCTCTCAGAACTGCGCGAAAACTTGTATTCCGGCTCAAAAGAACGGGATACATCGTTTTAGATCGAAACTAGCAAGATTCACGAGCATCGATATTACAAGTCGGCGAATATAGACGAGAGAAAGGTGTAAACATTTTCTCTCAGAACTGCGCGAAAACTTGTATTCCGGCTCAAAACAACGGGTTACATCGTTTTAGATCGAAACTAGCAAGATTCACGAGCACGGATTTTACAAGTCGTCGAATAGTAGACGAGAGAAAGGTGTAAAGTTTTTCTCTCAGAACTGCGTGAAAACTTGTATTCCGGCTCAAAACAACGAAATTCTTCGTTTTAGATCGAAACTAGCAAGATTCACGAGCATCGATTTTACAAGTCGTCGAAGAGTACACGAGAGGAAGGTGTACTTTTTTTCTCAGAACAGCGCGAAAACTTGTATTCCGGCTCAAAACAACGGCAAACATTGTTTTAGGTCGAAACTAGCAAGATTCACGAGCATCGATTTTACAAGTCGTCGAATATAGACGAGAAAAAGGTGTAAACTTTTTCTCTCAGAACTGCGAGAAAACGTGTTTTCCGGCTCAAAACAACGGGTTACATCGTTTTAGATCGAAACTAGCAAGATTCACGAGCATCGATATTACAAGTCGTCGAAGAGTAGACCAGAGAAATGTGTAAACTTTTTCTCTCAGAACTGCGCGAAAACTTGTATTCCGGCTCAAAACAACGGGATACATCGTTTTAAATCGAATCTAGCAAGATTCACGAGCATCGATTTCACAAGTCTTCGAAGAGTAGAGAGAGAAAGGTGTAAACTTTTTCTCTCAGAACTGCGCGAAAGCTTGTATTCCGGCTCAAAAGAACGGGATACATCGTTTTAGATCGAAACTTGCAAGATTCACAAGCATCGATTTTACAAGTCGTCGAAGAGTAGACGAGAGAAAGGTGTGAACTTTTTCTCTCAGAACTGCACGAAAACGTGTATTCCGGCTCAAAACAACGGGATACATCGTTTTAGATCGAAACTAGCAAGATTCAATAGCATCGATTTTACAAGTCGTCGAAGAGTACACGAGAGAAAGGTGTAAACTTTTTCTCTCAGAACTGCGCCAAAACTTGTATTCTGGCTCAAAACAACGGGATACATCCTTTTAGATCGAAACTAGCAAGATTCAATAGCATCGATTTTACAAGTCGTCGAAGAGTACACGAGAGAAAGGTGTAAACTTTTTCTCTCAGAACTGCGCGAAAACTTGTATTCCGGCTCAAAACAACGGGATACATCGTTTAGATCGAAACTATCATGATTCACGAGCATCGATTTTACAAGTCGTCGAGGAGTAGACGAGAGAAAGGTGTAAACTTTTTCTCTCAGAACTGCACGAAAACTTGTATTCCGGCTCAAAACAACGGGATACATCGTTTTAGATCGAAACTAGCCAGATTCAATAGCATCGATTTTACAAGTCGTCGAAGAGTACACGAGAGAAAGGTGTAAACTTTTTCTCTCAGAACTGCGCCAAAACTTGTATTCTGGCTCAGAACAACGGGATACATCGTTTTAGATCGAAACTTGCAAGATTCACGAGCATCGATATTACAAGTCGTCGAATATAGACGAGAAAAAGGTGTAAACTTTTTCTCTCAGAACTGCGAGAAAACGTGTTTTCCGGCTCAAAACAACGGGTTACATCGTTTTAGATCGAAACTAGCAAGATTCACGAGCATCGATATTACAAGTCGTCGAAGAGTAGACCAGAGAAATGTGTAAACTTTTTCTCTCAGAACTGCGCGAAAACTTGTATTCCGGCTCAAAAGAACGGGATACATCGTTTTAGATCGAAACTTGCAAGATTCACGAGCATCGATTTTACAAGTCGTCGAAGAGTAGACGAGAGAAAGGTGTGAACTTTTTCTCTCAGAACTGCACGAAAACTTGTATTCCGGCTCAAAACAACGGGATACATCGTTTTAGTTCGAAACTAGCAAGATTCAATAGCATCGATTTTACAAGTCGTCGAAGAGTACACGAGAGAAAGGTGTAAACTTTTTCTCTCAGAACTGCGCGAAAACTTGTATTCCGGCTCAAAACAACGGCAAACATCGTTTTAGGTCGAAACTAGCAAGATTCACGAGCATCGATTTTACAAGTCGTCGAATATAGACCAGAAAAAGGTGTAAACTTTTTCTCTCAGAACTGCGAGAAAACGTGTTTTCCGGCTCAAAACAACGGGTTACATCGTTTTAGATCGAAACTAGCAAGATTCACGAGCATCGATATTACAAGTCGTCGAAGAGTAGACCAGAGAAATGTGTAAAGTTTTTCTCTCAGAACTGCGCGAAAACTTGTATTCCGGCTCAAAAGAACGGGATACATCGTTTTAGATCGAAACTTGCAAGATTCACGAGCATCGATTTTACAAGTCGTCGAAGAGTAGACGAGAGAAAGGTGTGAACTTTTTCTCTCAGAACTGCACGAAAACTTGTATTCCGGCTCAAAACAACAGGATACATCGTTTTAGATCGAAACTAGCAAGATTCAATAGCATCGATTTTACAAGTCGTCGAAGAGTACACGAGAGAAAGGTGTAAACTTTTTCTCTCAGAACTGCGCCAAAACTTGTATTCTGGCTCAGAACAACGGGTTACATCGTTTTAGGTTGAAACTAGCAAGATTCACGAGCATCGATATTACAAGTCGTCGAAGAGTAGACGAGAGAAAGGTGCAAACTTTTTCTCTCAGAACTGCGCGAAAACTTGTATTCCGGCTCGAAACAACGGGTTACATCGTTTTAGATCAAAACTAGCAAGATTCACAAGCATCGATTTTACACGTCGTCGAAGAGTACACGAGAGAAAGGTGTAAACGTTTTCTCTCAGAACTGCGCGAAAACTTGTATTCCGGCTCAAAAGAACGGGATACATCGTTTTAGATCGAAACTAGCAAGATTCACGAGCATCGATATTACAAGTCGGCGAATATAGACGAGAGAAAGGTGTAAACTTTTTCTCTCAGAACTGCGCGAAAACTTGTATTCCGGCTCAAAACAACGGGTTACATCGTTTTAGATCGAAACTAGCAAGATTCACGAGCACGGATTTTACAAGTCGTCGAATAGTAGACGAGAGAAAGGTGTAAAGTTTTTCTCTCAGAACTGCGTGAAAACTTGTATTCCGGCTCAAAACAACGAAATTCTTCGTTTTAGATCGAAACTAGCAAGATTCACGAGCATCGATTTTACAAGTCGTCGAAGAGTACACGAGAGGAAGGTGTACTTTTTTTCTCAGAACAGCGCGAAAACTTGTATTCCGGCTCAAAACAACGGGATACATCGTTTTAGGTTGAAACTAGCAAGATTCACGAGCATCGATATTACAAGTCGTCGAAGAGTAGACGAGAGAAAGGTGTAAACTTTTTCTCTCAGAACTGCGCGAAAACTTGTATTCCGGCTCAAAACAACGTCAAACATCGTTTTAGGTCGAAACTAGCAAGATTCACGAGCATCGATTTTACAAGTCGTCGAATATAGACGAGAAAAAGGTGTAAACTTTTTCTCTCAGAACTGCGAGAAAACGTGTTTTCCGGCTCAAAACAACGGGTTACATCGTTTTAGATCGAAACTAGCAAGATTCACGAGCATCGATATTACAAGTCGTCGAAGAGTAGACCAGAGAAATGTGTAAACTTTTTCTCTCAGAACTGCGCGAAAACTTGTATTCCGGCTCAAAACAACGGGATACATCGTTTTAAATCGAATCTAGCAAGATTCACGAGCATCGATTTCACAAGTCTTCGAAGAGTAGAGAGAGAAAGGTGTAAACTTTTTCTCTCAGAACTGCGCGAAAACTTGTATTCCGGCTCAAAAGAACGGGATACATCGTTTTAGATCGAAACTTGCAAGATTCACGAGCATCAATTTTACAAGTCGTCGAAGAGTAGACGAGAGAAAGGTGTGAACTCTTCCTCTCAGAACTGCACGAAAACTTGTATTCCGGCTCAAAACAACGGGATACATCGTTTTAGATCGAAACTAGCAAGATTCAACAGCATCGATTTTACAAGTCGTCGAAGAGTACACGAGAGAAAGGTGTAAACTTTTTCTCTCAGAACTGCGCCAAAACTTGTATTCTGGCTCAGAACAACGGGTTACATCGTTTTAGGTCGAAACTAGCAAGATTCACGAGCATCGATATTACAAGTCGTCGAAGAGTAGACGAGAGAAAGGTGCAAACTTTTTCTCTCAGAACTGCGCGAAAACTTGTATTCCGGCTCGAAACAACGGGTTACATCGTTTTAGATCGAAACTAGCAAGATTCACGAGCATCGATATTACAAGTCGGTGAATATAGACGAGAGAAAGGTGTAAACTTTTTCTCTCAGAACTGCGCGAAAACTTGTATTCCGGCTCAAAACAACGGGTTACATCGTTTTAGATCGAAACTAGCAAGATTCACGAGCATCGATTTTACAAGTCGTCGAATAGTAGACGAGAGAAAGGTGTAAAGTTTTTCTCTCAGAACTGCGCGAAAACTTGTATTCCGGCTCAAAACAACGAGATTCTTCGTTTTAGATCGAAACTAGCAAGATTCACGAGCATCGATTTTACAAGTCGTCGAAGAGTACACGAGAGGAAGGTGTAAACTTTTTCTCTCAGAACAGCGCGAAAACTTGTATTCCGGCTCAAAACAACGGGATACATCGTTTTAGGTTGAAACTAGCAAGATTCACTAGCATCGATTTTACAAGTCGTCGAAGAGTACACGAGAGAAAGGTGTATACTTTTTCTCTCAGACTGCGCGAAAACTTGTATTCCGGCTGAAAACAACGGGATACATCGTTTTAGGTCGAAACTAGCAAGATTCACGAGCATCGATTTTACAAGTCGTCGAAGAGTACACGATAGAAAGGTGTAAACGTTTTCTCTCAAAACTGCGCGAAAACTTGTATTCCGGCTCAAAACAAAGGGTACATCGTTTTAGGTCGAAACTAGCAAGATTCACGAGCATGGATTTTACAAAGACGTCAAAGAGTACCGGAGAGAAAGGTGTAAACTTTTTCTCTCAGAACTGCGCGAAAACTTGTATTCCGGCTCAAAACAACATCAAACATCGTTTTAGGTCGAAACTAGCAAGATTCACGAGCATCGATTTTACAAGTCGTCGAATATAGACGAGAGAAAGGTGTAAACTTTTTCTCTCAGAACTGCGCGAAAACTTGTATTCCGGCTCAAAACAACATCAAACATCGTTTTAGATCGAAACTAGCAAGACTTACGAGCATCGATATTACAAGTCGTCGAAGAATAGACGAGAGAAATGTGTAAACTTTTTCTCTCAGAACTGCGCGAAAACTTGTATTCCGGCTCAAAACAACGGGATACATCGTTTTAGATCAAATCTAGCAAGATTCACGAGCATCGATTCCACAAGTCGTCGAAGAGTACACGAGAGAAAGGTGTAAACTTTTTCTCTCAGAACTGCGCCAAAACTTGTATTCTGGCTCAGAACAACGGGTTACATCGTTTTAGGTCGAAACTAGCAAGATTCACGAGCATCGATATTACAAGTCGTCGAATAGTAGACGAGAGAAAGGTGCAAACTTTTTCTCTCAGAACTGCGCGAAAACTTGTATTCCGGCTCAAAACAACGGGATACATCGTTTTAGATCGAAACTAGCAAGATTCAATAGCATCGATTTTACAAGTCGTCGAAGAGTAGACGAGAGAAAGGTGTAAACGTTTTCTCTCAGAACTGCGCGAAAACTTGTATTCCGGCTCAAAACAACGGGATACATCGTTTTAGATCGAAACTAGCCAGATTCAATAGCATCGATTTTACAAAGACGTCGAAGAGTACACGAGAGAAAGGTGTAAACTTTTTCTCTCAGAACTGCGCGAAAACTTGTATTCCGGCTCAAAACAACATCAAACATCGTTTTAGGTCGAAACTAGCAAGATTCACGAGCATCGATTTTACAAGTCGTCGAATATAGACGAGAAAAAGGTGTAAACTTTTTCTCTCAGAACTGCGCGAAAACTTGTATTCCGGCTCAAAACAACATCAAACATCGTTTTAGATCGAAACTAGCAAGACTTACGAGCATCGATATTACAAGTCGTCGAAGAGTACACGAGAGAAAGGTGTAAACTTTTTCTCTCAGAACTGCGCCAAAACTTGTATTCTGGCTCAGAACAACGGGATACATCGTTTTAGATCGAAACTTGCAAGATTCACGAGCATCGATATTACAAGTCGTCGAATATAGACGAGAAAAAGGTGTAAACTTTTTCTCTCAGAACTGCGAGAAAACGTGTTTTCCGGCTCAAAACAACGGGTTACATCGTTTTAGATCGAAACTAGCAAGATTCACGAGCATCGATATTACAAGTCGTCGAAGAGTAGACCAGAGAAATGTGTAAACTTTTTCTCTCAGAACTGCGCGAAAACTTGTATTCCGGCTCAAAAGAACGGGATACATCGTTTTAGATCGAAACTTGCAAGATTCACGAGCATCGATTTTACAAGTCGTCGAAGAGTAGACGAGAGAAAGGTGTAAACTTTTTCTCTCAGAACTGCACGAAAACTTGTATTCCGGCTCAAAACAACGGGATACATCGTTTTAGATCGAAACTAGCAAGATTCAATAGCATCGATTTTACAAGTCGTCGAAGAGTACACGAGAGAAAGGTGTAAACTTTTTCTCTCAGAACTGCGCGAAAACTTGTATTCCGGCTCAAAACAACGGCAAACATCGTTTTAGGTCGAAACTAGCAAGATTCACGAGCATCGATTTTACAAGTCGTCGAATATAGACGAGAAAAAGGTGTAAACTTTTTCTCTCAGAACTGCGAGAAAACGTGTTTTCCGGCTCAAAACAACGGGTTACATCGTTTTAGATCGAAACTAGCAAGATTCACGAGCATCGATATTACAAGTCGTCGAAGAGTAGACCAGAGAAATGTGTAAACTTTTTCTCTCAGAACTGCGCGAAAACTTGTATTCCGGCTCAAAAGAACGGGATACATCGTTTTAGATCGAAACTTGCAAGATTCACGAGCATCGATTTTACAAGTCGTCGAAGAGTAGACGAGAGAAATGTGTAAACTTTTTCTCTCAGAACTGCACGAAAACTTGTATTCCGGCTCAAAACAACGGGATACATCGTTTTAGATCGAAACTAGCAAGATTCAATAGCATCGATTTTACAAGTCGTCGAAGAGTACACGAGAGAAAGGTGTAAACTTTTTTTCTCAGAACTGCGCCAAAACTTGTATTCTGGCTCAGAACAACGGGTTACATCGTTTTAGGTCGAAACTAGCAAGATTCACGAGCATCGATATTACAAGTCGTCGAAGAGTAGACGAGAGAAAGGTGCAAACTTTTTCTCTCAGAACTGCGCGAAAACTTGTATTCCGGCTCGAAACAACGGGTTACATCGTTTTAGATCAAAACTAGCAAGATTCACAAGCATCGATTTTACACGTCGTCGAAGAGTACACGAGAGAAAGGTGTAAACGTTTTCTCTCAGAACTGCGCGAAAACTTGTATTCCGGCTCAAAAGAACGGGATACATCGTTTTAGATCGAAACTAGCAAGATTCACGAGCATCGATATTACAAGTCGGCGAATATAGACGAGAGAAAGGTGTACACATTTTCTCTCAGAACTGCGCGAAAACTTGTATTCCGGCTCAAAACAACGGGTTACATCGTTTTAGATCGAAACTAGCAAGATTCACGAGCACGGATTTTACAAGTCGTCGAATAGTAGACGAGAGAAAGGTGTAAAGTTTTTCTCTCAGAACTGCGTGAAAACTTGTATTCCGGCTCAAAACAACGAAATTCTTCGTTTTAGATCGAAACTAGCAAGATTCACGAGCATCGATTTTACAAGTCGTCGAAGAGTACACGAGAGGAAGGTGTACTTTTTTTCTCAGAACAGCGCGAAAACTTGTATTCCGGCTCAAAACAACGGCAAACATTGTTTTAGGTCGAAACTAGCAAGATTCACGAGCTTCGATTTTACAAGTCGTCGAATATAGACGAGAAAAAGGTGTAAACTTTTTCTCTCAGAACTGCGAGAAAACGTGTTTTCCGGCTCAAAACAACGGGTTACATCGTTTTAGATCGAAACTAGCAAGATTCACGAGCATCGATATACAAGTCGTCGAAGAGTAGACCAGAGAAATGTGTAAACTTTTTCTCTCAGAACTGCGCGAAAACTTGTATTCCGGCTCAAAACAACGGGATACATCGTTTTAAATCGAATCTAGCAAGATTCACGAGCATCGATTTCACAAGTCTTCGAAGAGTAGAGAGAGAAAGGTGTAAACTTTTTCTCTCAGAACTGCGCGAAAGCTTGTATTCCGGCTCAAAAGAACGGGATACATCGTTTTAGATCGAAACTTGCAAGATTCACAAGCATCGATTTTACAAGTCGTCGAAGAGTAGACGAGAGAAAGGTGTGAACTTTTTCTCTCAGAACTGCACGAAAACGTGTATTCCGGCTCAAAACAACGGGATACATCGTTTTAGATCGAAACTAGCAAGATTCAATAGCATCGATTTTACAAGTCGTCGAAGAGTACACGAGAGAAAGGTGTAAACTTTTTCTCTCAGAACTGCGCCAAAACTTGTATTCTGGCTCAAAACAACGGGATACATCGTTTTAGATCGAAACTAGCAAGATTCAATAGCATCGATTTTACAAGTCGTCGAAGAGTACACGAGAGAAAGGTGTAAACTTTTTCTCTCAGAACTGCGCGAAAACTTGTATTCCGGCTCAAAACAACGGGATACATCGTTTAGATCGAAACTATCATGATTCACGAGCATCGATTTTACAAGTCGTCGAGGAGTAGACGAGAGAAAGGTGTAAACTTTTTCTCTCAGAACTGCGCGAAAACTTGTATTCCGGCTCAAAACAACGGGATACATCGTTTTAGATCGAAACTACCATGATTCACGAGCATCGATTTTAGAAGTCGTCGAAGAGTAGACGATAGAAAGGTGTAAACGTTTTCTCTCAGAACTGCGCGAGAACTTGTATTCCAGCTCAAAACAACGGGATACATCGTTCTAGATCGAAACCAGCTTGATTCACGAGCATCGATTTTACAAGTCGTCGAAGAGTAGACGAGAGAAAGGTGTAAACTTTTTCCCTCAGAACCTCGCGAAAACTTGTATTCCGGCTCAAAACAACGGGTTACATCGTTTTAGACCGAAAGTTGCAAGATTCACGAGCATCGATTTTACAAGTCGTCGAAGAGTACACGAGAGAAAGGTGTAAACTTTTTCTCTCAGAACTGCACGAAAACCTGCATTCCGGCTCAAAACAACGGGATACATCGTTTTAGGTCGAAACTAGCAAGATTCACGAGCATCGATTTTACAAGTCGTCGAATAGTAGACGAGGGAAAGGTGTAAACTTTTTCTCTCAGAACTGCGCCAAAACTTTTATTCCGGCTCAAAACAACGGGATACATCGTTTTAGGTCGAAACTAGCAAGATTCACGAGCATGGATTTTACAAAGACGTCGAAGAGTACACGAGAGAAAGGTGTAAACTTTTTCTCTCAAAACTGCGCGAAAACTTGTATTCCGGCTCAAAACAACGGCAAACATCGTTTTAGGTCGACACTAGCAAGATTCACGAGCATCGATTTTACAAGTCGTCGAAGAGTAGCGGAGAGAAAGGTGTAAACTTTTTCTCTCAGAACTGCGCGAAAACTTGTATTCCGACTCAAAACAACGGGATACATCGTTTTAGATCGAAACTAGCCAGATTCAATAGCATCGATTTTACAAGTCGTCGAAGAGTACACGAGAGAAAGGTGTAAACTTTTTCTCTCAGAACTGCGCCAAAACTTGTATTCCGGCTCAAAACAACGGGATACATCGTTTTAGATCGAAACTAGCAAGATTCACGAGCATCGATTTTACAAGTCGTCGAAGAGTAGAAGAGAGAAAGGTGTAAACTTTTTCTCTCAGAACCTCGCGAAAACTTGTATTCCGGCTCAAAACAACGGGATTCATCGTTTTAGATCGAAACTAGCAAGATTCACGAGCATCGATTTTACAAGTCGTGGAAGAGTACACGAGAGAAAGGTGTAAACTTTTTCTCTCAGAACTGCGCGAAAACTTGTATTCCGGCTCAAAACAACGGGATACATCGTTTCAGGTCGAAACTAGCAAGATTCACGAGCATCGATTTTACAAGTCGTCGAATATAGACGAGAAAAATGTGTAAACTTTTTCTCTCAGAACTGCGCGAAAACTTGTATTCCGGCTCAAAACAACGGGATATATCGTTTTAGATTGAATCTAGCAAGATTCACGAGCATCAATTTCACAAGTCGTCGAAGAGCACACGAGAGAAAGGTGTAAACTTTTTCTTTCAAAACTGCGCGAAAACTTGTATTCCGGCTCAAAACAACGGGATACATCGTTTAGATCGAAACTATCATGATTCACGAGCATCGATTTTACAAGTCGTCGAGGAGTAGACGAGAGAAAGGTGTAAACTTTTTCTCTCAGAACTGCGCGAAAACTTGTATTCCGGCTCAAAACAACGGGATACATCGTTTTAGATCGAAACTACCATGATTCACGAGCATCGATTTTATAAGTCGTCGAAGAGAAGATGATAGAAAGGTGTAAACGTTTTCTCTCAGAACTGCGCGAGAACTTGTATTCCGGCTCAAAACAACGGGATACATCGTTCTAGATCGAAACCAGCTTGATTCACGAGCATCGACTTTACAAGTCGTCGAAGAGTAGACGAGAGAAAGGTGTAAACTTTTTCCCTCAGAACCTCGCGAAAACTTGTATTCCGGCTCAAAACAATGGGATACATCGTTTTAGGTCGAAACTAGCAAGATTCACGAGCATGGATTTTACAAAGACGTCGAAGAGTACACGAGAGAAAGGTGTACACTTTTTCTCTCAAAACTGCGCGAAAACTTGTATTCCGGCTCAAAACAACGGCAAACATCGTTTTAGGTCGAAACTAGCAAGATTCACGAGCATCGATTTTACAAGTCGTCGAATATAGACGAGAGAAAGGTGTAAACTTTTTCTCTCAGAACTGCGCGAAAACGTGTTTTCCGGCTCAAAACAACGGGTTACATCGTTTTAGATCGAAACTAGCAAGACTTACGAGCATCGATATTACAAGTCGTCGAAGAATAGACGAGAGAAATGTGTAAACTTTTTCTCTCAGAACTGCGCGAAAACTTGTATTCCGGCTCAACACAACGGGATACATCGTTTTAGATCGAAACTAGCAAGATTCACAAGCATCGATTTTACATGTCGTCGAAAAGTACACGAGAGAAAGGTGTAAACGTTTTCTCTCAGAACTGCACGAAAACTTATATTCCGGCTCAAAACAACGGGATACATCGTTTTAGATCGAAACTAGCCAGATTCAATAGCATCGATTTTACAAGTCGTCGAAGAGTAGACGAGAGAAGGGTGTAAACGTTTTGTCTCAGAACTGCGCGAAAACTTCTATTCCGGCTCAAAACAACGGGATACATCGTTTTAGATCGAAACCAGCAAGATTCACGAGCATCGATTTTACAAGTCGTCGAAGAGTAGAAGAGAGAAAGGTGTAAACTTTTTCTCTCAGAACCTCGCGAAAACTTGTATTCCGGCTCAAAACAACGGGATTCATCGTTTTAGATCGAAACTAGCAAGATTCACGAGCATCGATTTTACAAGTCGTCGAAGAGTACACGAGAGAAAGGTGTAAACTTTTTCTCTCAGAACTGCGCGAAAACTTGTATTCCGGCTCAAAACAACGGGATACATCGTTTCAGGTCGAAACTAGCAAGATTCACGAGCATCGATTTTACAAGTCGTCGAATATAGACGAGAAAAAGGTGTAAACTTTTTCTCTCAGAACTGCGAGAAAACGTGTTTTCCGGCTCAAAACAACGGGTTACATCGTTTTAGATCGAAACTAGCAAGATTCACGAGCATCGATATTACAAGTCGTCGAAGAGTAGACCAGAGAAATGTGTAAACTTTTTCTCTCAGAACTGCGCGAAAACTTGTATTCCGGCTCAAAAGAACGGGATACATCGTTTTAGATCGAAACTTGCAAGATTCACGAGCATCGATTTTACAAGTCGTCGAAGAGTAGACGAGAGAAAGGTGTGAACTTTTTCCCTCAGAACTGCACGAAAACTTGTATTCCGGCTCAAAACAACGGGATACATCGTTTTAGATCGAAACTAGCAAGATTCAATAGCATCGATTTTACAAGTCGTCGAAGAGTACACGAGAGAAAGGTGTAAACTTTTTTTCTCAGAACTGCGCCAAAACTTGTATTCTGGCTCAGAACAACGGGTTACATCGTTTTAGGTCGAAACTAGCAAGATTCACGAGCATCGATATTACAAGTCGTCGAAGAGTAGACGAGAGAAAGGTGCAAACTTTTTCTCTCAGAACTGCGCGAAAACTTGTATTCCGGCTCGAAACAACGGGTTACATCGTTTTAGATCAAAACTAGCAAGATTCACAAGCATCGATTTTACACGTCGTCGAAGAGTACACGAGAGAAAGGTGTAAACGTTTTCTCTCAGAACTGCGCGAAAACTTGTATTCCGGCTCAAAAGAACGGGATACATCGTTTTAGATCGAAACTAGCAAGATTCACGAGCATCGATATTACAAGTCGGCGAATATAGACGAGAGAAAGGTGTACACATTTTCTCTCAGAACTGCGCGAAAACTTGTATTCCGGCTCAAAACAACGGGTTACATCGTTTTAGATCGAAACTAGCAAGATTCACGAGCACGGATTTTACAAGTCGTCGAATAGTAGACGAGAGAAAGGTGTAAAGTTTTTCTCTCAGAACTGCGTGAAAACTTGTATTCCGGCTCAAAACAACGAAATTCTTCGTTTTAGATCGAAACTAGCAAGATTCACGAGCATCGATTTTACAAGTCGTCGAAGAGTACACGAGAGGAAGGTGTACTTTTTTTCTCAGAACAGCGCGAAAACTTGTATTCCGGCTCAAAACAACGGCAAACATTGTTTTAGGTCGAAACTAGCAAGATTCACGAGCATCGATTTTACAAGTCGTCGAATATAGACGAGAAAAAGGTGTAAACTTTTTCTCTCAGAACTGCGAGAAAACGTGTTTTCCGGCTCAAAACAACGGGTTACATCGTTTTAGATCGAAACTAGCAAGATTCACGAGCATCGATATTACAAGTCGTCGAAGAGTAGACCAGAGAAATGTGTAAACTTTTTCTCTCAGAACTGCGCGAAAACTTGTATTCCGGCTCAAAACAACGGGATACATCGTTTTAAATCGAATCTAGCAAGATTCACGAGCATCGATTTCACAAGTCTTCGAAGAGTAGAGAGAGAAAGGTGTAAACTTTTTCTCTCAGAACTGCGCGAAAGCTTGTATTCCGGCTCAAAAGAACGGGATACATCGTTTTAGATCGAAACTTGCAAGATTCACAAGCATCGATTTTACAAGTCGTCGAAGAGTAGACGAGAGAAAGGTGTGAACTTTTTCTCTCAGAACTGCACGAAAACGTGTATTCCGGCTCAAAACAACGGGATACATCGTTTTAGATCGAAACTAGCAAGATTCAATAGCATCGATTTTACAAGTCGTCGAAGAGTACACGAGAGAAAGGTGTAAACTTTTTCTCTCAGAACTGCGCCAAAACTTGTATTCTGGCTCAAAACAACGGGATACATCGTTTTAGATCGAAACTAGCAAGATTCAATAGCATCGATTTTACAAGTCGTCGAAGAGTACACGAGAGAAAGGTGTAAACTTTTTCTCTCAGAACTGCGCGAAAACTTGTATTCCGGCTCAAAACAACGGGATACATCGTTTAGATCGAAACTATCATGATTCACGAGCATCGATTTTACAAGTCGTCGAGGAGTAGACGAGAGAAAGGTGTAAACTTTTTCTCTCAGAACTGCGCGAAAACTTGTATTCCGGCTCAAAACAACGGGATACATCGTTTTAGATCGAAACTACCATGATTCACGAGCATCGATTTTAGAAGTCGTCGAAGAGTAGACGATAGAAAGGTGTAAACGTTTTCTCTCAGAACTGCGCGAGAACTTGTATTCCGGCTCAAAACAACGGGATACATCGTTCTAGATCGAAACCAGCTTGATTCACGAGCATCGATTTTACAAGTCGTCGAAGAGTAGACGAGAGAAAGGTGTAAACTTTTTCCCTCAGAACCTCGCGAAAACTTGTATTCCGGCTCAAAACAACGGGTTACATCGTTTTAGACCGAAAGTTGCAAGATTCACGAGCATCGATTTTACAAGTCGTCGAAGAGTACACGAGAGAAAGGTGTAAACTTTTTCTCTCAGAACTGCACGAAAACCTGCATTCCGGCTCAAAACAACGGGATACATCGTTTTAGGTCGAAACTAGCAAGATTCACGAGCATCGATTTTACAAGTCGTCGAATAGTAGACGAGGGAAAGGTGTAAACTTTTTCTCTCAGAACTGCGCCAAAACTTGTATTCCGGCTCAAAACAACGGGATACATCGTTTTAGGTCGAAACTAGCAAGATTCACGAGCATGGATTTTACAAAGACGTCGAAGAGTACACGAGAGAAAGGTGTAAACTTTTTCTCTCAAAACTGCGCGAAAACTTGTATTCCGGCTCAAAACAACGGGATACATCGTTTCAGGTCGAAACTAGCAAGATTCACGAGCATCGATTTTACAAGTCGTCGAATATAGACGAGAAAAAGGTGTAAACTTTTTCTCTCAGAACTGCACGAAAACTTGTATTCCGGCTCAAAACAACGGGATACATCGTTTTAGATCGAAACTAGCAAGATTCAATAGCATCGATTTTACAAGTCGTCGAAGAGTACACGAGAGAAAGGTGTACACTTTTTCTCTCAGAACTGCGCGAAAACTTGTATTCCGGCTCAAAACAACGGGATACATCGTTTAGATCGAAACTATCATGATTGACGAGCATCGATTTTACAAGTCGTCGAGGAGTAGACGAGAGAAAGGTGTAAACTTTTTCTCTCAGAACTGCGCGAAAACTTGTATTCCGGCTCAAAACAACGGGATACATCGTTTTAGATCGAAACTACCATGATTCACGAGCATCGATTTTAGAAGTCGTCGAAGAGTAGACGATAGAAAGGTGTAAACGTTTTCTCTCAGAACTGCGCGAGAACTTGTATTCCGGCTCAAAACAACGGGATACATCGTTCTAGATCGAAACCAGCTTGATTCACGAGCATCGATTTTACAAGTCGTGGAAGAGTACACGAGAGAAAGGTGTAAACTTTTTCTCTCAGAACTGCGCGAAAACTTGTATTCCGGCTCAAAACAACGGGATACATCGTTTCAGGTCGAAACTAGCAAGATTCACGAGCATCGATTTTACAAGTCGTCGAATATAGACGAGAAAAATGTGTAAACTTTTTCTCTCAGAACTGCGCGAAAACTTGTATTCCGGCTCAAAACAACGGGATATATCGTTTTAGATTGAATCTAGCAAGATTCACGAGCATCAATTTCACAAGTCGTCGAAGAGCACACGAGAGAAAGGTGTAAACTTTTTCTTTCAAAACTGCGCGAAAACTTGTATTCCGGCTCAAAACAACGGGATACATCGTTTAGATCGAAACTATCATGATTCACGAGCATCGATTTTACAAGTCGTCGAGGAGTAGACGAGAGAAAGGTGTAAACTTTTTCTCTCAGAACTGCGCGAAAACTTGTATTCCGGCTCAAAACAACGGGATACATCGTTTTAGATCGAAACTACCATGATTCACGAGCATCGATTTTAGAAGTCGTCGAAGAGAAGATGATAGAAAGGTGTAAACGTTTTCTCTCAGAACTGCGCGAGAACTTGTATTCCGGCTCAAAACAACGGGATACATCGTTCTAGATCGAAACCAGCTTGATTCACGAGCATCGACTTTACAAGTCGTCGAAGAGTAGACGAGAGAAAGGTGTAAACTTTTTCCCTCAGAACCTCGCGAAAACTTGTATTCCGGCTCAAAACAATGGGATACATCGTTTTAGGTCGAAACTAGCAAGATTCACGAGCATGGATTTTACAAAGACGTCGAAGAGTACACGAGAGAAAGGTGTACACTTTTTCTCTCAAAACTGCGCGAAAACTTGTATTCCGGCTCAAAACAACGGCAAACATCGTTTTAGGTCGAAACTAGCAAGATTCACGAGCATCGATTTTACAAGTCGTCGAATATAGACGAGAGAAAGGTGTAAACTTTTTCTCTCAGAACTGCGCGAAAACGTGTTTTCCGGCTCAAAACAACGGGTTACATCGTTTTAGATCGAAACTAGCAAGACTTACGAGCATCGATATTACAAGTCGTCGAAGAATAGACGAGAGAAATGTGTAAACTTTTTCTCTCAGAACTGCGCGAAAACTTGTATTCCGGCTCAAAACAACGGGATACATCGTTTTAGATCGAAACTAGCAAGATTCACAAGCATCGATTTTACATGTCGTCGAAAAGTACACGAGAGAAAGGTGTAAACGTTTTCTCTCAGAACTGCACGAAAACTTATATTCCGGCTCAAAACAACGGGATACATCGTTTTAGATCGAAACTAGCCAGATTCAATAGCATCGATTTTACAAGTCGTCGAAGAGTAGACGAGAGAAGGGTGTAAACGTTTTGTCTCAGAACTGCGCGAAAACTTCTATTCCGGCTCAAAACAACGGGATACATCGTTTTAGATCGAAACCAGCTTGATTCACGAGCATCGATTTTACAAGTCGTCGAAGAGTAGACGAGAGAAAGGTGTAAACTTTTTCCCTCAGAACCTCGCGAAAACTTGTATTCCGGCTCAAAACAACGGGTTACATCGTTTTAGACCGAAAGTTGCAAGATTCACGAGCATCGATTTTACAAGTCGTCGAAGAGTACACGAGAGAAAGGTGTAAACTTTTTCTCTCAGAACTGCACGAAAACCTGCATTCCGGCTCAAAACAACGGGATACATCGTTTTAGGTCGAAACTAGCAAGATTCACGAGCATCGATTTTACAAGTCGTCGAATAGTAGACGAGGGAAAGGTGTAAACTTTTTCTCTCAGAACTGCGCCAAAACTTGTATTCCGGCTCAAAACAACGGGATACATCGTTTTAGGTCGAAACTAGCAAGATTCACGAGCATGGATTTTACAAAGACGTCGAAGAGTACACGAGAGAAAGGTGTAAACTTTTTCTCTCAAAACTGCGCGAAAACTTGTATTCCGGCTCAAAACAACGGGATACATCGTTTCAGGTCGAAACTAGCAAGATTCACGAGCATCGATTTTACAAGTCGTCGAATATAGACGAGAAAAAGGTGTAAACTTTTTCTCTCAGAACTGCACGAAAACTTGTATTCCGGCTCAAAACAACGGGATACATCGTTTTAGATCGAAACTAGCAAGATTCAATAGCATCGATTTTACAAGTCGTCGAAGAGTACACGAGAGAAAGGTGTACACTTTTTCTCTCAGAACTGCGCGAAAACTTGTATTCCGGCTCAAAACAACGGGATACATCGTTTAGATCGAAACTATCATGATTGACGAGCATCGATTTTACAAGTCGTCGAGGAGTAGACGAGAGAAAGGTGTAAACTTTTTCTCTCAGAACTGCGCGAAAACTTGTATTCCGGCTCAAAACAACGGGATACATCGTTTTAGATCGAAACTACCATGATTCACGAGCATCGATTTTAGAAGTCGTCGAAGAGTAGACGATAGAAAGGTGTAAACGTTTTCTCTCAGAACTGCGCGAGAACTTGTATTCCGGCTCAAAACAACGGGATACATCGTTCTAGATCGAAACCAGCTTGATTCACGAGCATCGATTTTACAAGTCGTGGAAGAGTACACGAGAGAAAGGTGTAAACTTTTTCTCTCAGAACTGCGCGAAAACTTGTATTCCGGCTCAAAACAACGGGATACATCGTTTCAGGTCGAAACTAGCAAGATTCACGAGCATCGATTTTACAAGTCGTCGAATATAGACGAGAAAAATGTGTAAACTTTTTCTCTCAGAACTGCGCGAAAACTTGTATTCCGGCTCAAAACAACGGGATATATCGTTTTAGATTGAATCTAGCAAGATTCACGAGCATCAATTTCACAAGTCGTCGAAGAGCACACGAGAGAAAGGTGTAAACTTTTTCTTTCAAAACTGCGCGAAAACTTGTATTCCGGCTCAAAACAACGGGATACATCGTTTAGATCGAAACTATCATGATTCACGAGCATCGATTTTACAAGTCGTCGAGGAGTAGACGAGAGAAAGGTGTAAACTTTTTCTCTCAGAACTGCGCGAAAACTTGTATTCCGGCTCAAAACAACGGGATACATCGTTTTAGATCGAAACTACCATGATTCACGAGCATCGATTTTAGAAGTCGTCGAAGAGAAGATGATAGAAAGGTGTAAACGTTTTCTCTCAGAACTGCGCGAGAACTTGTATTCCGGCTCAAAACAACGGGATACATCGTTCTAGATCGAAACCAGCTTGATTCACGAGCATCGACTTTACAAGTCGTCGAAGAGTAGACGAGAGAAAGGTGTAAACTTTTTCCCTCAGAACCTCGCGAAAACTTGTATTCCGGCTCAAAACAATGGGATACATCGTTTTAGGTCGAAACTAGCAAGATTCACGAGCATGGATTTTACAAAGACGTCGAAGAGTACACGAGAGAAAGGTGTACACTTTTTCTCTCAAAACTGCGCGAAAACTTGTATTCCGGCTCAAAACAACGGCAAACATCGTTTTAGGTCGAAACTAGCAAGATTCACGAGCATCGATTTTACAAGTCGTCGAATATAGACGAGAGAAAGGTGTAAACTTTTTCTCTCAGAACTGCGCGAAAACGTGTTTTCCGGCTCAAAACAACGGGTTACATCGTTTTAGATCGAAACTAGCAAGACTTACGAGCATCGATATTACAAGTCGTCGAAGAATAGACGAGAGAAATGTGTAAACTTTTTCTCTCAGAACTGCGCGAAAACTTGTATTCCGGCTCAAAACAACGGGATACATCGTTTTAGATCGAAACTAGCAAGATTCACAAGCATCGATTTTACATGTCGTCGAAAAGTACACGAGAGAAAGGTGTAAACGTTTTCTCTCAGAACTGCACGAAAACTTATATTCCGGCTCAAAACAACGGGATACATCGTTTTAGATCGAAACTAGCCAGATTCAATAGCATCGATTTTACAAGTCGTCGAAGAGTAGACGAGAGAAGGGTGTAAACGTTTTGTCTCAGAACTGCGCGAAAACTTCTATTCCGGCTCAAAACAACGGGATACATCGTTTTAGATCGAAACCAGCAAGATTCACGAGCATCGATTTTACAAGTCGTCGAAGAGTAGAAGAGAGAAAGGTGTAAACTTTTTCTCTCAGAACCTCGCGAAAACTTGTATTCCGGCTCAAAACAACGGGATTCATCGTTTTAGATCAAAACTAGCAAGATTCACGAGCATCGATTTTACAAGTCGTCGAAGAGTACACGAGAGAAAGGTGTAAACTTTTTCTCTCAGAACTGCGCGAAAACTTGTATTCCGGCTCAAAACAACGGGATACATCGTTTCAGGTCGAAACTAGCAAGATTCACGAGCATCGATTTTACAAGTCGTCGAATATAGACGAGAAAAAGGTGTAAACTTTTTCTCTCAGAACTGCACGAAAACTTGTATTCCGGCTCAAAACAACGGGATACATCGTTTTAGATCGAAACTAGCAAGATTCAATAGCATCGATTTTACAAGTCGTCGAAGAGTACACGAGAGAAAGGTGTACACTTTTTCTCTCAGAACTGCGCGAAAACTTGTATTCCGGCTCAAAACAACGGGATACATCGTTTAGATCGAAACTATCATGATTGACGAGCATCGATTTTACAAGTCGTCGAGGAGTAGACGAGAGAAAGGTGTAAACTTTTTCTCTCAGAACTGCGCGAAAACTTGTATTCCGGCTCAAAACAACGGGATACATCGTTTTAGATCGAAACTACCATGATTCACGAGCATCGATTTTAGAAGTCGTCGAAGAGTAGACGATAGAAAGGTGTAAACGTTTTCTCTCAGAACTGCGCGAGAACTTGTATTCCGGCTCAAAACAACGGGATACATCGTTCTAGATCGAAACCAGCTTGATTCACGAGCATCGATTTTACAAGTCGTCGAAGAGTAGACGAGAGAAAGGTGTAAACTTTTTCCCTCAGAACCTCGCGAAAACTTGTATTCCGGCTCAAAACAACGGGTTACATCGTTTTAGACCGAAACTTGCAAGATTCACGAGCATCGATTTTACAAGTCGTCGAAGAGTACACGAGAGAAAGGTGTAAACTTTTTCTCTCAGAACTGCGCGAAAACTTGCATTCCGGCTCAAAACAACGGGATACATCGTTTTAGGTCGAAACTAGCAAGATTCACGAGCATCGATTTTACAAGTCGTCGAATAGTAGACGAGGGAAAGGTGTAAACTTTTTCTCTCAGAACTGCGCCAAATCTTGTATTCCAGCTCAAAACAACGGGATACATCGTTTTAGGTCGAAACTAGCAAGATTCACGAGCATGGATTTTACAAAGACGTCGAAGAGTACACGAGAGAAAGGTGTAAACTTTTTCTCTCAAAACTGCGCGAAAACTTGTATTCCGGCTCAAAACAACGGCAAACATCGTTTTAGGTCGAGACTAGCAAGATTCACGAGCATCGATTTTACAAGTCGTCGAAGAGTAGACGAGAGAAAGGTGTAAACTTTTTCTCTCAGAACTGCGCGAAAACTTGTATTCCGACTCAAAACAACGGGATACATCGTTTTAGATCGAAACTAGCCGCATTCAATAGCATCGATTTTACAAGTCGTCGAAGAGTACACGAGAGAAAGGTGTAAACTTTTTCTCTCAGAACTGCGCCAAAACTTGTATTCCGGCTCAAAACAACGGGATACATCGTTTTAGATCGAAACTAGCCAGATTCAATAGCATCGATTTTACAAGTCGTCGAAGAGTAGACGAGAGAAGGGTGTAAACGTTTTGTCTCAGAACTGCGCGAAAACTTCTATTCCGGCTCAAAACAACGGGATACATCGTTTTAGATCGAAACCAGCAAGATTCACGAGCATCGATTTTACAAGTCGTCGAAGAGTAGAAGAGAGAAAGGTGTAAACTTTGTCTCTCAGAACCTCGCGAAAACTTGTATTCCGGCTCAAAACAACGGGATTCATCGTTTTAAATCGAAACTAGCAAGATTCACGAGCACCGATTTTACAAGTCGTCGAAGAGTACACGAGAGAAAGGTGTAACCTTTTTCTCTCAGAACTGCGCGAAAACTTGTATTCCGGCTCAAAACAACGGGATACATCGTTTCAGGTCGAAACTAGCAAGATTCACGAGCATCGATTTTACAAGTCGTCGAATATAGACGAGAAAAAGGTGTAAACTTTTTCTCTCAGAACTGCACGAAAACTTGTATTCCGGCTCAAAACAACGGGTTACATCGTTTTAGATCGAAACTAGCAAGATTCACGAGCATCGATATTACAAGTCGTCGAAGAGTAGACGAGAGAAATGTGTAAACTTTTTCTCTCAGAACTGCGCGAAAACTTCTATTCCAGCTCAAAACAACGGCATACTTCGTTGTAGCTCGAAACTAGCAAGATTCACGAGCATCGATTTTACAAGTCGTCGAATAGTAGACGAGGGAAAGGTGTAAACGTTTTCTCTCAGAACTGCGCGAAAACTTGTATTCCGGCTCAAAAGAACGGGTTACATCATTTTAGATCGAAACTAGCAAGATTCACGAGCATCGATATTACAAGTCGTCGAATATAGACGAGAAAAGGTGTAAACTTTTTCTCTCAGAACTGCGCGAAAACTTGTATTCGGGCTCAAAACAACGGGTTACATCGTTTTAGATCGAAACTAGCAAGATTCACGAGCATCGATATTACAAGTCGTCGAAGAGTAGACGAGAGAAATGTGTAAACTTTTTCTCTCAGAACTGCGCGAAAACTTGTATTCAGGCTCAAAACAACGGGATATATCGTTTTAGATTGAATCTAGCAAGATTCACGAGCATCAATTTCACAAGTCGTCGAAGAGCACACGAGAGAAAGGTGTAAACTTTTTCTTTCAAAACTGCGCGAAAACTTGTATTCCGGCTCAAAACAACGGGATACATCGTTTAGATCGAAACTATCATGATTCACGAGCATCGATTTTACAAGTCGTCGAGGAGTAGACGAGAGAAAGGTGTAAACTTTTTCTCTCAGAACTGCGCGAAAACTTGTATTCCGGCTCAAAACAACGGGATACATCGTTTTAGATCGAAACTACCATGATTCACGAGCATCGATTTTAGAAGTCGTCGAAGCGTAGACGATAGAAAGGTGTAAACGTTTTCTCTCAGAACTGCGCGAGAACTTGTATTCCGGCTCAAAACAACGGGATACATCGTTCTAGATCGAAACCAGCTTGATTCACGAGCATCGATTTTACAAGTCGTCGAAGAGTAGACGAGAGAAAGGTGTAAACTTTTTCCCTCAGAACCTCGCGAAAACTTGTATTCCGGCTCAAAACAACGGGTTACATCGTTTTAGACCGAAACTTGCAAGATTCACGAGCATCGATTTTACAAGTCGTCGAAGAGTACACGAGAGAAAGGTGTAAACTTTTTCTCTCAGAACTGCGCGAAAACTTGCATTCCGGCTCAAAACAACGGGATACATCGTTTTAGGTCGAAACTAGCAAGATTCACGAGCATCGAGTTTACAAGTCGTCGAATAGTAGACGAGGGAAAGGTGTAAACTTTTTCTCTCAGAACTGCGCCAAAACTTGTATTCCGGCTCAAAACAACGGGATACATCGTTTTAGGTCGAACTAGCAAGAATCACGAGCATGGATTTTACAAAGACGTCGAAGAGTACACGAGAGAAAGGTGTAAACTTTTTCTCTCAAAACTGCGCGAAAACTTCTATTCCGGCTCAAAACAACGGCAAACATCGTTTTAGGTCGAAACTAGCAAGATTCACGAGCATCAATTTTACAAGTCGTCGAAGAGTAGACGAGAGAAAGGTGTAAACTTTTTCTCTCAGAACTGCGCGAAAACTTGTATTCCGACTCAAAAGAACGGGATACATCGTTTTAGATCGAAACTAGCCACATTCAATAGCATCGATTTTACAAGTCGTCGAAGAGTACACGAGAGAAAGGTGTAAACTTTTTCTCTCAGAACTGCGCCAAAACTTGTATTCCGGCTCAAAACAACGGCAAACATCGTTTTAGGTCGAAACTAGCAAGATTCACGAGCATCGATTTTACAAGTCGTCGAATAGTAGACGAGGGAAAGGTGTAAACTTTTTCTCTCAGAACTGCGCCAAAACTTGTATTCCGGCTCAAAACAACGGCATACATCGTTTTAGGTCGAAACTAGCAGGATTCACGAGCATGGATTTTACAAAGACGTCGAAGAGTACACGAGAGAAAGGTGTAAACTTTTTCTCTCAGAACTGCGCGAAAACTTGTATTCCGGCTCAAAACAACGGGATACATCGTTTTAGATCGAAACTACCATGATTCACGAGCATCGATTTTAGAAGTCGTCGAAGAGTAGACGATAGAAAGGTGCAAACGTTTTCTCTCAGAACTGCGCGAGAACTTGTATTCCGGCTCAAAACAACGGGATACATCGTTCTAGATCGAAACCAGCTTGATTCACGAGCATCGATTTTACAAGTCGTCGAAGAGTAGACGAGAGAAAGGTGTAAACTTTTTCCCTCAGAACCTCGCGAAAACTTGTATTCCGGCTCAAAACAACGGGTTACATCGTTTTAGACCAAAACTTGCAAGATTCACGAGCATCGATTTTACAAGTCGTCGAAGAGTACACGAGAGAAAGGTGTAAACTTTTTCTCTCAGAACTGCGCGAAAACTTGCATTCCGGCTCAAAACAACGGGATACATCGTTTTAGGTCGAAACTAGCAAGATTCACGAGCATCGATTTTACAAGTCGTCGAATAGTAGACGAGGGAAAGGTGTAAACTTTTTCTCTCAGAACTGCGCCAAATCTTGTATTCCGGCTCAAAACAACGGGATACATCGTTTTAGGTCGAAACTAGCAAGATTCACGAGCATGGATTTTACAAAGACGTCGAAGAGTACACGAGAGAAAGGTGTAAACTTTTTCTCTCAAAACTGCGCGAAAACTTGTATTCCGGCTCAAAACAACGGCAAACATCGTTTTAGGTCGAAACTAGCAAGATTCACGAGCATCGATTTTACAAGTCGTCGAAGAGTAGACGAGAGAAAGGTGTAAACTTTTTCTCTCAGAACTGCGCGAAAACTTGTATTCCGACTCAAAACAACGGGATACATCGTTTTAGATCGAAACTAGCCACATTCAATAGCATCAATTTTACAAGTCGTCGAAGAGTACACGAGAGAAAGGTGTAAACTTTTTCTCTCAGAACTGCGCCAAAACTTGTATTCCGGCTGAAAACAACGGGATACATCGTTTTAGATCGAAACTAGCCAGATTCAATAGCATCGATTTTACAAGTCGTCGAAGAGTAGACGAGAGAAGGGTGTAAACGTTTTGTCTCAGAACTGCGCGAAAACTTCTATTCCGGCTCAAAACAACGGGATACATCGTTTTAGATCGAAACCAGCAAGATTCACGAGCATCGATTTTACAAGTCGTCGAAGAGTAGAAGAGAGAAAGGTGTAAACTTTGTCTCTCAGAACCTCGCGAAAACTTGTATTCCGGCTCAAAACAACGGGATTCATCGTTTTAGATCGAAACTAGCAAGATTCACGAGCATCGATTTTACAAGTCGTCGAAGAGTACACGAGAGAAAGGTGTAAACTTTTTCTCTCAGAACTGCGCGAAAACTTGTATTCCGGCTCAAAACAACGGGTTACATCGTTTTAGATCGAAACTAGCAAGATTCACGAGCATCGATATTAAAAGTCGTCGAAGAGTAGACGAGAGAAATGTGTAAACTTTTTCTCTCAGAACTGCGCGAAAACTTCTATTCCAGCTCAAAACAACGGCATACTTCGTTGTAGATCGAAACTAGCAAGATTCACGAGCATCGATTTTACAAGTCGTCGAATAGTAGACGAGGGAAAGGTGTAAACTTTTTCTCTCAGAACTGCGCGAAAACTTGTATTCCGGCTCAAAACAACGGGTTACATCATTTTAGATCGAAACTAGCAAGATTCACGAGCATCGATATTACAAGTCGTCGAATATAGACGAGAAAAGGTGTAAACTTTTTCTCTCAAAACTGCGCGAAAACTTGTATTCCGGCTCAAAACAACGGGTTACATCGTTTTAGATCGAAACTAGCAAGATTCACGAGCATCGATATTACAAGTCGTCGAAGAGTAGCCGAGAGAAATGTGTAAACTTTTTCTCTCAGAACTGCGCGAAAACTTGTATTCAGGCTCAAAACAACGGGATATATCGTTTTAGATTGAATCTAGCAAGATTCACGAGCATCAATTTCACAAGTCGTCGAAGAGCACACGAGAGAAAGGTGTAAACTTTTTCTTTCAAAACTGCGCGAAAACTTGTATTCCGGCTCAAAACAACGGGATACATCGTTTAGATCGAAACTATCATGATTCACGAGCATCGATTTTACAAGTCGTCGAGGAGTAGACGAGAGAAAGGTGTAAACTTTTTCTCTCAGAACTGCGCGAAAACTTTTATTCCGGCTCAAAACAACGGGATACATCGTTTTAGATCGAAACTACCATGATTCACGAGCATCGATTTTAGAAGTCGTCGAAGAGTAGACGATAGAAAGGTGTAAACGTTTTCTCTCAGAACTGCGCGAGAACTTGTATTCCGGCTCAAAACAACGGGATACATCGTTCTAGATCGAAACCAGCTTGATTCACGAGCATCGATTTTACAAGTCGTCGAAGAGTAGACGAGAGAAAGGTGTAAACTTTTTCCCTCAGAACCTCGCGAAAACTTGTATTCCGGCTCAAAACAACGGGTTACATCGTTTTAGACCGAAACTTGCAAGATTCACGAGCATCGATTTTACAAGTCGTCGAAGAGTACACGAGAGAAAGGTGTAAACTTTTTCTCTCAGAACTGCGCGAAAACTTGCATTCCGGCTCAAAACAACGGGATACATCGTTTTAGGTCGAAACTAGCAAGATTCACGAGCATCGATTTTACAAGTCGTCGAATAGTAGACGAGGGAAAGGTGTAAACTTTTTCTCTCAGAACTGCGCCAAAACTTGTATTCCGGCTCAAAACAACGGGATACATCGTTTTAGGTCGAAACTAGCAAGATTCACGAGCATGGATTTTACAAAGACGTCGAATAGTAGACGAGGGAAAGGTGTAAACTTTTTCTCTCAGAACTGCGCGAAAACTTGCATTCCGGCTCAAAACAACGGGATACATCGTTTTAGGTCGAAACTAGCAAGATTCACGAGCATCGATTTTACAAGTCGTCGAATAGTAGACGAGGGAAAGGTGTAAACTTTTTCTCTCAGAACTGCGCGAAAACTTGCATTCCGGCTCAAAACAACGGGATACATCGTTTTAGGTCGAAACTAGCAAGATTCACGAGCATCGATTTTACAAGTCGTCGAATAGTAGACGAGGGAAAGGTGTAAACTTTTTCTCTCAGAACTGCGCCAAAACTTGCATTCCGGCTCAAAACAACGGGATACATCGTTTTAGGTCAAAACTAGCAAGATTCACGAGCATGGATTTTACAAAGACGTCGAAGAGTACACGAGAGAAAGGTGTAACCTTTTTCTCTCAGAACTGCGCGAAAACTTGCATTCCGGCTCAAAACAACGGGATACATCGTTTTAGGTCGAAACTAGCAAGATTCATGAGCATCGATTTTACAAGTCGTCGAATAGTAGACGAGGGAAAGGTGTAAACTTTTTCTCTCAGAACTGCGCCAAAACTTGTATTCCGGCTCAAAACAACGGGATACATCGTTTTAGGTCGAAACTAGCAAGATTCACGAGCATGGATTTTACAAAGACGTCGAAGAGTACACGAGAGAAAGGTGCAAACTTTTTCTCTTAGAACTGCGCGAAAACTTGTATTCCGGCTCAAAACAACGGGATACATCGTTTTAGATCGAAACTAGCAAGATTCACAAGCATCGATTTTACACGTCGTCGAAAATTACACGAGAGAAAGGTGTAAACGTTTTCTCTGAGAACTGCACGAAAACTTGTATTCCGGCTCAAAACAACGGGATACATCGTTTTAGATCGAAACTAGCAAGATTCAATAGCATCGATTTTACAAGTCGTCGAAGAGTAGACGAGAGAAGGGTGTAAACGTTTTGTCTCAGAACTGCGCGAAAACTTCTATTCCGGCTCAAAACAACGGGATACATCGTTTTAGACCGAAACCAGCAAGATTCACGAGCATCGATTTTACAAGTCGTCGAAGAGTAGAAGAGAGAAAGGTGTAAACTTTTTCTCTCAGAACCTCGCGAAAACTTGTATTCCGGCTCAAAACAACGGGTTACATCGTTTTAGATTGAAACTTGCAAGATTCACGAGCATCGATTTTACAAGTCGTCGAAGAGTAGACGAGAGAAAGGTGTAAACTTTTTCTCTCAGAACTGCGCGAAAACTTCTATTCCGGCTCAAAACAACGGGATTCATCATTTTAGATCGAAACTAGCAAGATTCACGAGCATCGATTTTACAAGTCGTCGAAGAGTACACGAAAGAAAGGTGTAAATTTTTTCTCTCAGAACTGCGCGAAAACTTGTATTCCGGCTCAAAACAACGGGATACATCGTTTCAGGTCGAAACTAGCAAGATTCACGAGCATCGATTTTACAATGTCGTCGAATATAGACGAGAAAAAGGTGTAAACTTTTTCTCTCAGAACTGCACGAAAACTTGTATTCCGGCTCAAAACAACGGGATACATCGTTTTAGATCGAAACTAGCAAGATTCAATAGAATCGATTTTACAAGTCGTCGAAGAGTACACGAGAGAAAGGTGTAAACTTTTTCTCTCAGAACTGCGCGAAAACTTGTATTCCGGCTCAAAACAACGGGATACGTCGTTTTAGATTGAAACTAGCAAGATTCACGAGCATCGATTTTACAAGTCGTCGAAGAGTAGACGAGAGAATTGTGTAAACTTTTTCTCTCAGAACTGCGCGAAAACTTGTATTCCGGCTCAAAAGAACGGGATATATCGTTTTAGATTGAATCTAGCAAGATTCACGAGCATCTATTTCACAAGTCGTCTAAGAGCACACGAGAGAAAGGTGTAAACTTTTTCTTTCAAAACTGCGCGAACACTTGTATTCCGGCTCAAAACAACGGGATACATCGTTTAGATCGAAACTATCATGATTCACGAGCATCGATTTTACAAGTCGTCGAGGAGTAGACGAGAGAAAGGTGTAAACTTTTTCTCTCAGAACTGCGCGAAAACTTGTATTCCGGCTCAAAACAACGGGATACATCGTTTTAGATCGAAACTACCATGATTCACGAGCATCGATTTTAGAAGTCGTCGAAGAGTAGACGATAGAAAGGTGTAAACGTTTTCTCTCAGAACTCCGCGAGAACTTGTATTCCGGCTCAAAACAACGGGTTACATCGTTTTAGACCGAAACTTGCAAGATTCACGAGCATCGATTTTACAAGTCGTCGAAGAGTACACGAGAGAAAGGTGTAAACTTTTTCTCTCAGAACTGCGCGAAAACTTGCATTCCGGCTCAAAACAACGGGATACATCGTTTTAGGTCGAAACTAGCAAGATTCACGAGCATCGATTTTACAAGTCGTCGAATAGTAGACGAGGGAAAGGTGTAAACTTTTTCTCTCAGAACTGCGCCAAAACTTGTATTCCGGCTCAAAACAACGGGATACATCGTTTTAGGTCGAAACTAGCAAGATTCACGAGCATGGATTTTACAAAGACGTCGAAGAGTACACGAGAGAAAGGTGTAAACTTTTTCTCTCAGAACTGCGCGAAAACTTGCATTCCGGCTCAAAACAACGGGATACATCGTTTTAGGTCGAAACTAGCAAGATTCACGAGCATCGATTTTACAAGTCGTCGAATAGTAGACGAGGGAAAGGTGTAAACTTTTTCTCTCAGAACTGCGCCAAAACTTGTATTCCGGCTCAAAACAACGGGATACATCGTTTTAGGTCGAAACTAGCAAGATTCACGAGCATGGATTTTACAAAGACGTCGAAGAGTACACGAGAGAAAGGTGTAAACTTTTTCTCTCAGAACTGCGCGAAAACTTGCATTCCGGCTCAAAACAACGGGATACATCGTTTTAGGTCGAAACTAGCAAGATTCACGAGCATCGATTTTACAAGTCGTCGAATAGTAGACGAGGGAAAGGTGTAAACTTTTTCTCTCAGAACTGCGCCAAAACTTGTATTCCGGCTCAAAACAACGGGATACATCGTTTTAGGTCGAAACTAGCAAGATTCACGAGCATGGATTTTACAAAGACGTCGAAGAGTACACGAGAGAAAGGTGTAAACTTTTTCTCTCAGAACTGCGCGAAAACTTGTATTCCGGCTCAAAACAACGGGATACATCGTTTTAGATCGAAACTAGCAAGATTCACAAGCATCGATTTTACACGTCGTCGAAAATTACACGAGAGAAAGGTGTAAACGTTTTCTCTCAGAACTGCACGAAAACTTGTATTCCGGCTCAAAACAACGGGATACATCGTTTTAGATCGAAACTAGCAAGATTCAATAGCATCGATTTTACAAGTCGTCGAAGAGTAGACGAGAGAAGGGTGTAAACGTTTTGTCTCAGAACTGCGCGAAAACTTCTATTCCGGCTCAAAACAACGGGATACATCGTTTTAGACCGAAACCAGCAAGATTCACGAGCATCGATTTTACAAGTCGTCGAAGAGTAGAAGAGAGAAAGGTGTAAACTTTTTCTCTCAGAACCTCGCGAAAACTTGTATTCCGGCTCAAAACAACGGGTTACATCGTTTTAGATTGAAACTTGCAAGATTCACGAGCATCGATTTTACAAGTCGTCGAAGAGTAGACGAGAGAAAGGTGTAAACTTTTTCTCTCAGAACTGCGCGAAAACTTCTATTCCGGCTCAAAACAACGGGATTCATCATTTTAGATCGAAACTAGCAAGATTCACGAGCATCGATTTTACAAGTCGTCGAAGAGTACACGAAAGAAAGGTGTAAATTTTTTCTCTCAGAACTGCGCGAAAACTTGTATTCCGGCTCAAAACAACGGGATACATCGTTTCAGGTCGAAACTAGCAAGATTCACGAGCATCGATTTTACAATGTCGTCGAATATAGACGAGAAAAAGGTGTAAACTTTTTCTCTCAGAACTGCACGAAAACTTGTATTCCGGCTCAAAACAACGGGATACATCGTTTTAGATCGAAACTAGCAAGATTCAATAGAATCGATTTTACAAGTCGTCGAAGAGTACACGAGAGAAAGGTGTAAACTTTTTCTCTCAGAACTGCGCGAAAACTTGTATTCCGGCTCAAAACAACGGGATACGTCGTTTTAGATTGAAACTAGCAAGATTCACGAGCATCGATTTTACAAGTCGTCGAAGAGTAGACGAGAGAAGTGTGTAAACTTTTTCTCTCAGAACTGCGCGAAAACTTGTATTCCGGCTCAAAAGAACGGGAATATCGTTTTAGATTGAATCTAGCAAGATTCACGAGCATCTATTTCACAAGTCGTCTAAGAGCACACGAGAGAAAGGTGTAAACTTTTTCTTTCAAAACTGCGCGAACACTTGTATTCCGGCTCAAAACAACGGGATACATCGTTTAGATCGAAACTAGCATGATTCACGAGCATCGATTTTACAAGTCGTCGAGGAGTAGACGAGAGAAAGGTGTAAACTTTTTCTCTCAGAACTGCGCGAAAACTTGTATTCCGGCTCAAAACAACGGGATACATCGTTTTAGATCGAAACTACCATGATTCACGAGCATCGATTTTAGAAGTCGTCGAAGTGTAGACAATAGAAAGGTGTAAACGTTTTCTCTCAGAACTGCGCGAGAACTTGTATTCCGGCTCAAAACAACGGGATACATCGTTCTAGATCGAAACCAGCTTGATTCACGAGCATCGATTTTACAAGTCGTCGAAGAGTAGACGAGAGAAAGGTGTAAACTTTTTCCCTCAGAACCTCGCGAAAACTTGTATTCCGGCTCAAAACAACGGGATACATCGTTTAGATCGAAACTATCACGATTCACGAGCATCGATTTTACAAGTCGTCGAGGAGTAGACGAGAGAAAGGTGTAAACTTTTTCTCTCAGAACTGCGCGAAAACTTGTATTCCGGCTCAAAACAACGGGATACATCGTTTTAGATCGAAACTACCATGATTCACGAGCATCAATTTTAGAAGTCGTCGAAGAGTAGACGATAGAAAGGTGTAAACGTTTTCTCTCAGAACTGCGCGAGAACTTGTATTCCGGCTCTAAACAACGGGATACATCGTTCTAGATCGAAACCAGCTTGATTCACGAGCATCGATTTTACAAGTCGTCGAAGAGTAGACGAGAGAAAGGTGTAAACTTTTTCCCTCAGAACCTCGCGAAAACTTGTATTCCGGCTCAAAACAACGGGTTACATCGTTTTAGACCGAAACTTGCAAGATTCACGAGCATCGATTTTACAAGTCGTCGAAGAGTAGACGAGAGAAAGGTGTAAACTTTTTCTCTCAGAACTGCGCGAAAACTTGTATTCCGGCTCAAAACAACGGGATTCATCGTTTTAGATCGAAACTAGCAAGATTCACGAGCATTTATTTTACAAGTCGTCGAAGAGTACACGAGAGAAAGGTGTAAACTTTTTCTCTCAGAACTGCGCGAAAACTTGCATTCCGGCTCAAAACAACGGGATACATCGTTTTAGGTCGAAACTAGCAAGATTCACGAGCATCGATTTTACAAGTCGTCGAATAGTAGACGAGGGAAAGGTGTAAACTTTTTCTCTCAGAACTGCGCCAAAACTTGTATTCCGGCTCAAAACAACGGGATACATCGTTCAGATCGAAACTAGCATGATTCACGAGCATCGATTTTACAAGTCGTCGAAGAGTGGACGAGAGAAAGGTGTAAACTTTTTCTCTCAGAACTGCGCGAAAACTTGTATTCCGGCTCAAAACAACGGGATACGTCGTTTTAGATTGAAACTAGCAAGATTCACGAGCATCGATTTTACAAGTCGTCGAATAGTAGACGAGGGAAAGGTGTAAACTTTTTCTCTCAGAACTGCGCCAAAACTTGTATTCCGGCTCAAAACAACGGAATACATCGTTTTAGGTCGAAATTAGCAAGATTCACGAGCATAGATTTTACAAAGACGTCGAAGAGTACACGAGAGAAAGGTGTAAACTTTTTCTCTCAGAACTGCGCGAAAACTTGTATTCCGGCTCAAAACAACGGGATACATCGTTTTAGATCGAAACTAGCAAGATTCAATAGCATCGATTTTACAAGTCGTCGAAGAGTAGACGAGAGAAGGGTGTAAACGTTTTGTCTCAGAACTGCGCGAAAACTTCTATTCCGGCTCAAAACAACGGGATACATCGTTTTAGATCGAAACCAGCAAGATTCACGAGCATCGATTTTACAAGTCGTCGAAGAGTAGAAGAGAGAAAGGTGTAAACTTTTTCTCTCAGAACCTCGCGAAAACTTGTATTCCGGCTCAAAACAACGGGTTACATCGTTTTAGATCGAAACTAGCAAGATTCAATAGAATCGATTTTACAAGTCGTCGAAGAGTACACGAGAGAAAGGTGTAAACTTTTTCTCTCAGAACTGCGCGAAAACTTGTATTCCGGCTCAAAACAACGGGATACGTCGTTTTAGATTGAAACTAGCAAGATTCACGAGCATCGATTTTACAAGTCGTCGAAGAGTAGACGAGAGAAGTGTGTAAACTTTTTCTCTCAGAACTGCGCGAAAACTTGTATTCCGGCTCAAAAGAACGGGATATATCGTTTTAGATTGAATCTAGCAAGATTCACGAGCATCTATTTCACAAGTCGTCTAAGAGCACACGAGAGAAAGGTGTAAACTTTTTCTTTCAAAACTGCGCGAACACTTGTATTCCGGCTCAAAACAACGGGATACATCGTTTAGATCGAAACTATCATGATTCACGAGCATCGATTTTACAAGTCGTCGAGGAGTAGACGAGAGAAAGGTGTAAACTTTTTCTCTCAGAACTGCGCGAAAACTTGTATTCCGGCTCAAAACAACGGGATACATCGTTTTAGATCGAAACTACCATGATTCACGAGCATCGATTTTAGAAGTCGTGGAAGAGTAGACGATAGAAAGGTGTAAACGTTTTCTCTCAGAACTGCGCGAGAACTTGTATTCCGGCTCAAAACAACGGGATACATCGTTCTAGATCGAAACCAGCTTGATTCACGAGCATCGATTTTACAAGTCGTCGAAGAGTAGACGAGAGAAAGGTGTAAACTTTTTCCCTCAGAACCTCGCGAAAACTTGTATTCCGGCTCAAAACAACGGGTTACATCGTTTTAGACCGAAACTTGCAAGATTCACGAGCATCGATTTTACAAGTCGTCGAAGAGTACACGAGAGAAAGGTGTAAACTTTTTCTCTCAGAACTGCGCGAAAACTTGCATTCCGGCTCAAAACAACGGGATACATCGTTTTAGGTCAAAACTAGCAAGATTCACGAGCATCGATTTTACAAGTCGTCGAATAGTAGACGAGGGAAAGGTGTAAACTTTTTCTCTCAGAACTGCGCCAAAACTTGTATTCCGGCTCAAAACAACGGGATACATCGTTTTAGGTCGAAACTAGCAAGATTCACGAGCATGGATTTTACAAAGACGTCGAAGAGTACACGAGAGAAAGGTGTAAACTTTTTCTCTCAGAACTGCGCGAAAACTTGCATTCCGGCTCAAAACAACGGGATACATCGTTTTAGGTCGAAACTAGCAAGATTCACGAGCATCGATTTTACAAGTCGTCGAATAGTAGACGAGGGAAAGGTGTAAACTTTTTCTCTCAGAACTGCGCCAAAACTTGTATTCCGGCTCAAAACAACGGGATACATCGTTTTAGGTCGAAACTAGCAAGATTCACGAGCATGGATTTTACAAAGACGTCGAAGAGTACACGAGAGAAAGGTGTAAACTTTTTCTCTCAGAACTGCGCGAAAACTTGTATTCCGGCTCAAAACAACGGGATACATCGTTTTAGATCGAAACTAGCAAGATTCACAAGCATCGATTTTACACGTCGTCGAAAATTACACGAGAGAAAGGTGTAAACGTTTTCTCTCAGAACTGCACGAAAACTTGTATTCCGGCTCAAAACAACGGGATACATCGTTTTAGATCGAAACTAGCAAGATTCAATAGCATCGATTTTACAAGTCGTCGAAGAGTAGACGAGAGAAGGGTGTAAACGTTTTGTCTCAGAACTGCGCGAAAACTTCTATTCCGGCTCAAAACAACGGGATACATCGTTTTAGACCGAAACCAGCAAGATTCACGAGCATCGATTTTACAAGTCGTCGAAGAGTAGAAGAGAGAAAGGTGTAAACTTTTTCTCTCAGAACCTCGCGAAAACTTGTATTCCGGCTCAAAACAACGGGTTACATCGTTTTAGATTGAAACTTGCAAGATTCACGAGCATCGATTTTACAAGTCGTCGAAGAGTAGACGAGAGAAAGGTGTAAACTTTTTCTCTCAGAACTGCGCGAAAACTTCTATTCCGGCTCAAAACAACGGGATTCATTATTTTAGATCGAAACTAGCAAGATTCACGAGCATCGATTTTACAAGTCGTCGAAGAGTACACGAAAGAAAGGTGTAAATTTTTTCTCTCAGAACTGCGCGAAAACTTGTATTCCGGCTCAAAACAACGGGATACATCGTTTCAGGTCGAAACTAGCAAGATTCACGAGCATCGATTTTACAATGTCGTCGAATATAGACGAGAAAAAGGTGTAAACTTTTTCTCTCAGAACTGCACGAAAACTTGTATTCCGGCTCAAAACAACGGGATACATCGTTTTAGATCGAAACTACCATGATTCACGAGCATCGATTTTAGAAGTCGTCGAAGAGTAGACGATAGAAAGGTGTAAACGTTTTCTCTCAGAACTGCGCGAGAACTTGTATTCCGGCTCAAAACAACGGGATACATCGTTCTAGATCGAAACCAGCTTGATTCACGAGCATCGATTTTACAAGTCGTCGAAGAGTAGACGAGAGAAAGGTGTAAACTTTTTCCCTCAGAACCTCGCGAAAACTTGTATTCCGGCTCAAAACAACGGGATACATCGTTTAGATCGAAACTATCATGATTCACGAGCATCGATTTTACAAGTCGTCGAGGAGTAGACGAGAGAAAGGTGTAAACTTTTTCTCTCAGAACTGCGCGAAAACTTGTATTCCGGCTCAAAACAACGGGATACATCGTTTTAGATCGAAACTACCATGATTCACGAGCATCAATTTTAGAAGTCGTCGAAGAGTAGACGATAGAAAGGTGTAAACGTTTTCTCTCAGAACTGCGCGAGAACTTGTATTCCGGCTCAAAACAACGGGATACATCGATCTAGATCGAAACCAGCTTGATTCACGAGCATCGATTTTACAAGTCGTCGAAGAGTAGAAGAGAGAAAGGTGTAAACTTTTTCTCTCAGAACCTCGCGAAAACTTGTATTCCGGCTCATAACAACGGGTTACATCGTTTTAGATCGAAACTTGCAAGATTCACGAGCATCGATTTTACAAGTCGTCGAAGAGTAGACGAGAGAAAGGTGTAAACTTTTTCTCTCAGAACTGCGCGAAAACTTGTATTCCGGCTCAAAACAACGGGATTCATCGTTTTAGATCGAAACTAGCAAGATTCACGAGCATCGATTTTACAAGTCGTCGAAGAGTACACGAGAGAAAGGTGTAAACTTTTTCTCTCAGAACTGCGCGAAAACTTGTATTCCGGCTCAAAACAACGGGATACATCGTTTCAGGTCGAAACTAGCAAGATTCACGAGCATCGATTTTACAAAGTCGTCGAATATAGACGAGAAAAAGGTGTAAACTTTTTCTCTCAGAACTGCACGAAAACTTGTATTCCGGCTCAAAACAACGGGATACATCGTTTTAGATCGAAACTAGCAAGATTCTATAGCATCGATTTTACAAGTCGTCGAAGAGTACACGAGAGAAAGGTGTAAACTTTTTATCTCAGAACTGCGCGAAAACTTGTATTCCGGCTCAAAACAACGGGATACGTCGTTTTAGATTGAAACTAGCAAGATTCACGAGCATCGATTTTACAAGTCGTCGAAGAGTAGACGAGAGAAAGGTGTAAACTTTTTCTCTCAGAACTGCGCGAAAACTTGTATTCCGTCTCAAAACAACGGGTTACATCGTTTTAGATCGAAACTAGCAAGATTCACGAGCATCGATATTACAAGTCGTCGAAGAGTAGACGAGAGAAGTGTGTAAACTTTTTCTCTCAGAACTGCGCGAAAACTTGTATTCCGGCTCAAAATAACGGGATATATCGTTTTAGATTCAATCTAGCAAGATTCACGAGCATCAATTTCACAAGTCGTCGAAGAGCACACGAGAGAAAGGTGTAAACTTTTTCTTTCAAAACTGCGCGAAAACTTGTATTCCGGCTCAAAACAACGGGATACATCGTTTAGATCGAAACTAGCATGATTCACGAGCATCGATTTTACAAGTCGTCGAGGAGTAGACGAGAGAAAGGTGTAAACTTTTTCTCTCAGAACTGCGCGAAAACTTGTATTCCGGCTCAAAACAACGGGATACATCGTTTTAGATCGAAACTACCATGATTCACGAGCATCGATTTTAGAAGTCGTCGAAGAGTAGACGATAGAAAGGTGTAAACGTTTTCTCTCAGAACTACGCGAGAACTTGTATTCCGGCTCAAAACAACGGGATACATCGTTTTAGACCGAAACTTGCAAGATTCACGAGCATCGATTTTACAAGTCGTCGAAGAGTAGACGAGAGAAAGGTGTAAACTTTTTCTCTCAAAACTGCGCGAAAGCTTGTTTTCCGGCTCAAAACAACGGGATTCATCGTTTTAGATCGAAACTAGCAAGATTCACGAGCATTTATTTTACAAGTCGTCGAAGAGTACACGAGAGAAAGGTGTAAACTTTTTCTCTCAGAACTGCGCGAAAACTTGCATTCCGGCTCAAAACAACGGGATACATCGTTTTAGGTCGAAACTAGCAAGATTCACGAGCATCGATTTTACAAGTCGTCGAATAGTAGACGAGGGAAAGGTGTAAACTTTTTCTCTCAGAACTGCGCCAAAACTTGTATTCCGGCTCAAAACAACGGGAGACATCGTTCAGATCGAAACTAGCATGATTCACGAGCATCGATTTTACAAGTCGTCGAAGAGTAGACGAGAGAAAGGTGTAAACTTTTTCTCTCAGAACTGCGCGAAAACTTGTATTCCGGCTCAAAACAACGGGATACGTCGTTTTAGATTGAAACTAGCAAGATTCACGAGCATCGATTTTACAAGTCGTCGAATAGTAGACGAGGGAAAGGTGTAAACTTTTTCTCTCAGAACTGCGCCAAAACTTGTATTCCGGCTCAAAACAACGGAATACATCGTTTTAGGTCGAAATTAGCAAGATTCACGAGCATAGATTTTACAAAGACGTCGAAGAGTACACGAGAGAAAGGTGTAAACTTTTTCTCTCAGAACTGCGCGAAAACTTGTATTCCGGCTCAAAACAACGGGATACATCGTTTTAGATCGAAACTAGCAAGATTCAATAGCATCGATTTTACAAGTCGTCGAAGAGTAGACGAGAGAAGGGTGTAAACGTTTTGTCTCAGAACTGCGCGAAAACTTCTATTCCGGCTCAAAACAACGGGATACATCGTTTTAGACCGAAACTTGCAAGATTCACGAGCATCGATTTTACAAGTCGTCGAAGAGTAGACGAGAGAAAGGTGTAAACTTTTTCTCTCAAAACTGCGCGAAAGCTTGTATTCCGGCTCAAAACAACGGGATTCATCGTTTTAGATCGAAACTAGCAAGATTCACGAGCATTTATTTTACAAGTCGTCGAAGAGTACACGAGAGAAAGGTGTAAACTTTTTCTCTCAGAACTGCGCGAAAGCTTGCATTCCGGCTCAAAACAACGGGATACATCGTTTTAGGTCGAAACTAGCAAGATTCACGAGCATCGATTTTACAAGTCGTCGAATAGTAGACGAGGGAAAGGTGTAAACTTTTTCTCTCAGAACTGCGCCAAAACTTGTATTCCGGCTCAAAACAACGGGATACATCGTTCAGATCGAAACTAGCATGATTCACGAGCATCGATTTTACAAGTCGTCGAAGAGTAGACGAGAGAAAGGTGTAAACTTTTTCTCTCAGAACTGCGCGAAAACTTGTATTCCGGCTCAAAACAACGGGATACGTCGTTTTAGATTGAAACTAGCAAGATTCACGAGCATCGATTTTACAAGTCGTCGAATAGTAGACGAGGGAAAGGTGTAAACTTTTTCTCTCAGAACTGCGCCAAAACTTGTATTCCGGCTCAAAACAACGGAATACATCGTTTTAGGTCGAAATTAGCAAGATTCACGAGCATAGATTTTACAAAGACGTCGAAGAGTACACGAGAGAAAGGTGTAAACTTTTTCTCTCAGAACTGCGCGAAGACTTGTATTCCGGCTCAAAACAACGGGATACATCGTTTTAGATCGAAACTAGCAAGATTCAATAGCATCGATTTTACAAGTCGTCGAAGAGTAGACGAGAGAAGGGTGTAAACGTTTTGTCTCAGAACTGCGCGAAAACTTCTATTCCGGCTCAAAACAACGGGATACATCGTTTTAGATCGAAACCAGCAAGATTCACGAGCATCGATTTTACAAGTCGTCGAAGAGTAGAAGAGAGAAAGGTGTAAACTTTTTCTCTCAGAACCTCGCGAAAACTTGTATTCCGGCTCAAAACAACGGGTTACATCGTTTTAGATCGAAACTTGCAAGATTCACGAGCATCGATTTTACAAGTCGTCGAAGAGTAGACGAGAGAAAGGTGTAAACTTTTTCTCTCAGAACTGCGCGAAAACTTCTATTCCGGCTCAAAACAACGGGATTCATCATTTTAGATCGAAACTAGCAAGATTCACGAGCATCGATTTTACAAGTCGTCGAAGAGTACACGAAAGAAAGGTATAAATTTTTTCTCTCAGAACTGCGCGAAAACTTGTATTCCGGCTCAAAACAACGGGATACGTCGTTTCAGGTCGAAACTAGCAAGATTCACGAGCATCGATTTTACAAAGTCGTCGAATATAGACGAGAAAAAGGTGTAAACTTTTTCTCTCAGAACTGCACGAAAACTTGTATTCCGGCTCAAAACAACGGGATACATCGTTTTAGATCGAAACTAGCAAGATTCAATAGCATCGATTTTACAAGTCGTCGAAGAGTACACGAGAGAAAGGTGTAAACTTTTTCTCTCAGAACTGCGCGAAAACTTGTATTCCGGCTCAAAACAACGGGATACGTCGTTTTAGATTGAAACTAGCAAGATTCACGAGCATCGATTTTACAAGTCGTCGAAGAGTAGACGAGAGAAGTGTGTAAACTTTTTCTCTCAGAACTGCGCGAAAACTTGTATTCCGGCTCAAAAGAACGGGATATATCGTTTTAGATTGAATCTAGCAAGATTCACGAGCATCAATTTCACAAGTCGTCGAAGAGCACACGAGAGAAAGGTGTAAACTTTTTCTTTCAAAACTGCGCGAAAACTTGTATTCCGGCTCAAAACAACGGGATACATCGTTTTAGATCGAAACTAGCAAGATTCAATAGCATCGATTTTACAAGTCGTCGAAGAGTACACGAGAGAAAGGTGTAAACTTTTTCTCTCAGAACTGCGCGAAAACTTGTATTCCGGCTCAAAACAACGGGATACATCGTTTAGATCGAAACTAGCATGATTCACGAGCATCGATTTTACAAGTCGTCGAGGAGTAGACGAGAGAAAGGTGTAAACTTTTTCTCTCAGAACTGCGCGAAAACTTGTATTCCGGCTCAAAACAACGGGATACATCGTTTTAGATCGAAACTACCATGATTCACGAGCATCGATTTTAGAAGTCGTCGAAGAGTAGACAATAGAAAGGTGTAAACGTTTTCTCTCAGAACTGCGCGAGAACTTGTATTCTGGCTCAAAACAACGGGATACATCGTTCTAGATCGAAACCAGCTTGATTCACGAGCATCGATTTTACAAGTCGTCGAAGAGTAGACGAGAGAAAGGTGTAAACTTTTTCCCTCAGAACCTCGCGAAAACTTGCATTCCGGCTCAAAACAACGGGATACATCGTTTAGATCGAAACTATCATGATTCACGAGCATCGATTTTACAAGTCGTCGAGGAGTAGACGAGAGAAAGGTGTAAACTTTTTCTCTCAGAACTGCGCGAAAACTTGTATTCCGGCTCAAAACAACGGGATACATCGTTTTAGATCGAAACTACCATGATTCACGAGCATCAATTTTAGAAGTCGTCGAAGAGTAGACGATAGAAAGGTGTAAACGTTTTCTCTCAGAACTGCGCGAGAACTTGTATTCCGGCTCTAAACAACGGGATACATCGTTCTAGATCGAAACCAGCTTGATTCACGAGCATCGATTTTACAAGTCGTCGAAGAGTAGACGAGAGAAAGGTGTAAACTTTTTCCCTCAGAACCTCGCGAAAACTTGTATTCCGGCTCAAAACAACGGGTTACATCGTTTTAGACCGAAACTTGCAAGATTCACGAGCATCGATTTTACAAGTCGTCGAAGAGTACACGAGAGAAAGGTGTAAACTTTTTGTCTCAGAACTGCGCAAAAACTTGCATTCCGGCTCAAAACAACGGGATACATCGTTTTAGGTCGAAACTAGCAAGATTCACGAGCATCGATTTTACAAGTCGTCGAATAGTAGACGAGGGAAAGGTGTAAACTTTTTCTCTCAGAACTGCGCCAAAACTTGTATTCCGGCTCAAAACAACGGGATACGTCGTTTTAGATTGAAACTAGCAAGATTCACGAGCATCGATTTTACAAGTCGTCGAAGAGTAGACGAGAGAAAGGTGTAAACTTTTTCTCTCAGAACTGCGCGAAAACTTGTATTCCGGCTCAAAACAACGGATTACATCGTTTTAGATCGAAACTAGCAAGATTCACGAGCATCGATATTACAAGTCGTCGAAGAGTAGACGAGAGAAGTGTGTAAACTTTTTCTCTCAGAACTGCGCGAAAACTTGTATTCCGGCTCAAAACAACGGGATACGTCGTTTTAGATTGAAACTAGCAAGATTCACGAGCATCGATTTTACAAGTCGTCGAAGAGTAGACGAGAGAAGTGTGTAAACTTTTTCTCTCAGAACTGCGCGAAAACTTGTATTCCGGCTCAAAAGAACGGGATATATCGTTTTAGATTGAATCTAGCAAGATTCACGAGCATCAATTTCACAAGTCGTCGAAGAGCACACGAGAGAAAGGTGTAAACTTTTTCTTTCAAAACTGCGCGAAAACTTGTATTCCGGTTCAAAACAACGGGATACATCGTTTTAGATCGAAACTAGCAAGATTCAATAGCATCGATTTTGCAAGTCGTCGAAGAGTACACGAGAGAAAGGTGTAAACTTTTTCTCTCAGAACTGCGCGAAAACTTGTATTCCGGCTCAAAACAACGGGATCCATCGTTTAGATCGAAACTAGCATGATTCACGAGCATCGATTTTACAAGTCGTCGAGGAGTAGACGAGAGAAAGGTGTAAACTTTTTCTCTCAGAACTGCGCGAAAACTTGTATTCCGGCTCAAAACAACGGGATACATCGTTTTAGATCGAAACTACCATGATTCACGAGCATCGATTTTAGAAGTCGTCGAAGAGTAGACAATAGAAAGGTGTAAACGTTTTCTCTCAGAACTGCGCGAGAACTTGTATTCCGGCTCAAAACAACGGGATACATCGTTCTAGATCGAAACCAGCTTGATTCACGAGCATCGATTTTACAAGTCGTCGAAGAGTAGACGAGAGAAAGGTGTAAACTTTTTCCCTCAGAACCTCGCGAAAACTTGCATTCCGGCTCAAAACAACGGGATACATCGTTTAGATCGAAACTATCATGATTCACGAGCATCGATTTTACAAGTCGTCGAGGAGTAGACGAGAGAAAGGTGTAAACTTTTTCTCTCAGAACTGCGCGAAAACTTGTATTCCGGCTCAAAACAACGGGATACATCGTTTTAGATCGAAACTACCATGATTCACGAGCATCAATTTTAGAAGTCGTCGAAGAGTAGACGATAGAAAGGTGTAAACGTTTTCTCTCAGAACTGCGCGAGAACTTGTATTCCGGCTCTAAACAACGGGATACATCGTTCTAGATCGAAACCAGCTTGATTCACGAGCATCGATTTTACAAGTCGTCGAAGAGTAGACGAGAGAAAGGTGTAAACTTTTTCCCTCAGAACCTCGCGAAAACTTGTATTCCGGCTCAAAACAACGGGTTACATCGTTTTAGACCGAAACTTGCAAGATTCACGAGCATCGATTTTACAAGTCGTCGAATAGTAGACGAGGGAAAGGTGTAAACTTTTTCTCTCAGAACTGCGCCAAAACTTGTATTCCGGCTCAAAACAACGGGATACGTCGTTTTAGATTGAAACTAGCAAGATTCACGAGCATCGATTTTACAAGTCGTCGAAGAGTAGACGAGAGAAAGGTGTAAACTTTTTCTCTCAGAACTGCGCGAAAACTTGTATTCCGGCTCAAAACAACGGGTTACATCGTTTTAGATCGAAACTAGCAAGATTCACGAGCATCGATATTACAAGTCGTCGAAGAGTAGACGAGAGAAGTGTGTAAACTTTTTCTCTCAGAACTGCGCGAAAACTTGTATTCCGGCTCAAAAGAACGGGATATATCGTTTTAGATTCAATCTAGCAAGATTCACGAGCATCAATTTCACAAGTCGTCGAAGAGCACACGAGAGAAAGGTGTAAACTTTTTCTTTCAAAACTGCGCGAAAACTTGTATTCCGGCTCAAAACAACGGGATACATCGTTTAGATCGAAACTAGCATGATTCACGAGCATCGATTTTACAAGTCGTCGAGGAGTAGACGAGAGAAAGGTGTAAACTTTTTCTCTCAGAACTGCGCGAAAACTTGTATTCCGGCTCAAAACAACGGGATACATCGTTTTAGATCGAAACTACCATGATTCACGAGCATCGATTTTAGAAGTCGTCGAAGAGTAGACGATAGAAAGGTGTAAACGTTTTCTCTCAGAACTACGCGAGAACTTGTTTTCCGGCTCAAAACAAAGGGATACATCGTTTTAGACCGAAACTTGCAAGATTCACGAGCATCGATTTTACAAGTCGTCGAAGAGTAGACGAGAGAAAGGTGTAAACTTTTTCTCTCAAAACTGCGCGAAAGCTTGTATTCCGGCTCAAAACAACGGGATTCATCGTTTTAGATCGAAACTAGCAAGATTCACGAGCATTTATTTTACAAGTCGTCGAAGAGTACACGAGAGAAAGGTGTAAACTTTTTCTCTCAGAACTGCGCGAAAACTTGCATTCCGGCTCAAAACAACGGGATACATCGTTTTAGGTCGAAACTAGCAAGATTCACGAGCATCGATTTTACAAGTCGTCGAATAGTAGACGAGGGAAAGGTGTAAACTTTTTCTCTCAGAACTGCGCCAAAACTTGTATTCCGGCTCAAAACAACGGGATACATCGTTCAGATCGAAACTAGCATGATTCACGAGCATCGATTTTACAAGTCGTCGAAGAGTAGACGAGAGAAAGGTGTAAACTTTTTCTCTCAGAACTGCGCGAAAACTTGTATTCCGGCTCAAAACAACGGGATACGTCGTTTTAGATTGAAACTAGCAAGATTCACGAGCATCGATTTTACAAGTCGTCGAATAGTAGACGAGGGAAAGTTGTAAACTTTTTCTCTCAGAACTGCGCCAAAACTTGTATTCCGGCTCAAAACAACGGAATACATCGTTTTAGGTCGAAATTAGCAAGATTCACGAGCATAGATTTTACAAAGACGTCGAAGAGTACACGAGAGAAAGGTGTAAACTTTTTCTCTCAGAACTGCGCGAAAACTTGTATTCCGGCTCAAAACAACGGGATACATCGTTTTAGATCGAAACTAGCAAGATTCAATAGCATCGATTTTACAAGTCGTCGAAGAGTAGACGAGAGAAGGGTGTAAACGTTTTGTCTCAGAACTGCGCGAAAACTTCTATTCCGGCTCAAAACAACGGGATACATCGTTTTAGATCGAAACCAGCAAGATTCACGAGCATCGATTTTACAAGTCGTCGAAGAGTAGAAGAGAGAAAGGTGTAAACTTTTTCTCTCAGAACCTCGCGAAAACTTGTATTCCGGCTCAAAACAACGGGTTACATCGTTTTAGATCGAAACTTGCAAGATTCACGAGCATCGATTTTACAAGTCGTCGAAGAGTAGACGAGAGAAAGGTGTAAACTTTTTCTCTCAGAACTGCGCGAAAACTTCTATTCCGGCTCAAAACAACGGGATTCATCATTTTAGATCGAAACTAGCAAGATTCACGAGCATCGATTTTACAAGTCGTCGAAGAGTACACGAAAGAAAGGTATAAATTTTTTCTCTCAGAACTGCGCGAAAACTTGTATTCCGGCTCAAAACAACGGGATACATCGTTTCAGGTCGAAACTAGCAAGATTCACGAGCATCGATTTTACAAAGTCGTCGAATATAGACGAGAAAAAGGTGTAAACTTTTTCTCTCAGAACTGCACGAAAACTTGTATTCCGGCTCAAAACAACGGGATACATCGTTTTAGATCGAAACTAGCAAGATTCAATAGCATCGATTTTACAAGTCGTCGAAGAGTACACGAGAGAAAGGTGTAAACTTTTTCTCTCAGAACTGCGCGAAAACTTGTATTCCGGCTCAAAACAACGGGATACGTCGTTTTAGATTGAAACTAGCAAGATTCACGAGCATCGATTTTACAAGTCGTCGAAGAGTAGACGAGAGAAGTGTGTAAACTTTTTCTCTCAGAACTGCGCGAAAACTTGTATTCCGGCTCAAAAGAACGGGATATATCGTTTTAGATTGAATCTAGCAAGATTCACGAGCATCAATTTCACAAGTCGTCGAAGAGCACACGAGAGAAAGGTGTAAACTTTTTCTTTCAAAACTGCGCGAAAACTTGTATTCCGGCTCAAAACAACGGGATACATCGTTTTAGATCGAAACTAGCAAGATTCAATAGCATCGATTTTACAAGTCGTCGAAGAGTACACGAGAGAAAGGTGTAAACTTTTTCTCTCAGAACTGCGCGAAAACTTGTATTCCGGCTCAAAACAACGGGATACATCGTTTAGATCGAAACTAGCATGATTCACGAGCATCGATTTTACAAGTCGTCGAGGAGTAGACGAGAGAAAGGTGTAAACTTTTTCTCTCAGAACTGCGCGAAAACTTGTATTCCGGCTCAAAACAACGGGATACATCGTTTTAGATCGAAACTACCATGATTCACGAGCATCGATTTTAGAAGTCGTCGAAGAGTAGACAATAGAAAGGTGTAAACGTTTTCTCTCAGAACTGCGCGAGAACTTGTATTCCGGCTCAAAACAACGGGATACATCGTTCTAGATCGAAACCAGCTTGATTCACGAGCATCGATTTTACAAGTCGTCGAAGAGTAGACGAGAGAAAGGTGTAAACTTTTTCCCTCAGAACCTCGCGAAAACTTGCATTCCGGCTCAAAACAACGGGATACATCGTTTAGATCGAAACTATCATGATTCACGAGCATCGATTTTACAAGTCGTCGAGGAGTAGACGAGAGAAAGGTGTAAACTTTTTCTCTCAGAACTGCGCGAAAACTTGTATTCCGGCTCAAAACAACGGGATACATCGTTTTAGATCGAAACTACCATGATTCACGAGCATCAATTTTAGAAGTCGTCGAAGAGTAGACGATAGAAAGGTGTAAACGTTTTCTCTCAGAACTGCGCGAGAACTTGTATTCCGGCTCTAAACAACGGGATACATCGTTCTAGATCGAAACCAGCTTGATTCACGAGCATCGATTTTACAAGTCGTCGAAGAGTAGACGAGAGAAAGGTGTAAACTTTTTCCCTCAGAACCTCGCGAAAACTTGTATTCCGGCTCAAAACAACGGGTTACATCGTTTTAGACCGAAACTTGCAAGATTCACGAGCATCGATTTTACAAGTCGTCGAAGAGTACACGAGAGAAAGGTGTAAACTTTTTCTCTCAGAACTGCGCAAAAACTTGCATTCCGGCTCAAAACAACGGGATACATCGTTTTAGGTCGAAACTAGCAAGATTCACGAGCATCGATTTTACAAGTCGTCGAATAGTAGACGAGGGAAAGGTGTAAACTTTTTCTCTCAGAACTGCGCCAAAACTTGTATTCCGGCTCAAAACAACGGGATACGTCGTTTTAGATTGAAACTAGCAAGATTCACGAGCATCGATTTTACAAGTCGTCGAAGAGTAGACGAGAGAAAGGTGTAAACTTTTTCTCTCAGAACTGCGCGAAAACTTGTATTCCGGCTCAAAACAACGGATTACATCGTTTTAGATCGAAACTAGCAAGATTCACGAGCATCGATATTACAAGTCGTCGAAGAGTAGACGAGAGAAGTGTGTAAACTTTTTCTCTCAGAACTGCGCGAAAACTTGTATTCCGGCTCAAAAGAACGGGATATATCGTTTTAGATTGAATCTAGCAAGATTCACGAGCATCAATTTCACAAGTCGTCGAAGAGCACACGAGAGAAAGGTGTAAACTTTTTCTTTCAAAACTGCGCGAAAACTTGTATTCCGGCTCAAAACAACGGGATACATCGTTTAGATCGAAACTAGCATGATTCACGAGCATCGATTTTACAAGTCGTCGAGGAGTAGACGAGAGAAAGGTGTAAACTTTTTCTCTCAGAACTGCGCGAAATCTTGTATTCCGGCTCAAAACAACGGGATACATCGTTTTAGATCGAAACTAGCAAGATTCAATAGCATCGATTTTACAAGTCGTCGAAGAGTACACGAGAGAAAGGTGTAAACTTTTTTCTCTCAGAACTGCGCGAAAACTTGTATTCCGGCTCAAAACAACGGGATACGTCGTTTTAGATTGAAACTAGCAAGATTCACGAGCATCGATTTTACAAGTCGTCGAAGAGTAGACGAGAGAAGTGTGTAAACTTTTTCTCTCAGAACTGCGCGAAAACTTGTATTCCGGCTCAAAAGAACGGGATATATCGTTTTAGATTGAATCTAGCAAGATTCACGAGCATCAATTTCACAAGTCGTCGAAGAGCACACGAGAGAAAGGTGTAAACTTTTTCTTTCAAAACTGCGCGAAAACTTGTATTCCGGCTCAAAACAACGGAATACATCGTTTTAGATCGAAACTAGCAAGATTCAATAGCATCGATTTTACAAGTCGTCGAAGAGTACACGAGAGAAAGGTGTAAACTTTTTCTCTCAGAACTGCGCGAAAACTTGTACTCCGGCTCAAAACAACGGGATACATCGTTTAGATCGAAACTAGCATGATTCACGAGCATCGATTTTACAAGTCGTCGAGGAGTAGACGAGATAAAGGTGTAAACTTTTTCTCTCAGAACTGCGCGAAAACTTGTATTCCGGCTCAAAACAACGGGATACATCGTTTTAGATCGAAACTACCATGATTCACGAGCATCGATTTTAGAAGTCGTCGAAGAGTAGACAATAGAAAGGTGTAAACGTTTTCTCTCAGAACTGCGCGAGAACTTGTATTCCGGCTCAAAACAACGGGATACATCGTTCTAGATCGAAACCAGCTTGATTCACGAGCATCGATTTTACAAGTCGTCGAAGAGTAGACGAGAGAAAGGTGTAAACTTTTTCCCTCAGAACCTCGCGAAAACTTGTATTCCGGCTCAAAACAACGGGATACATCGTTTAGATCGAAACTATCATGATTCACGAGCATCGATTTTACAAGTCGTCGAGGAGTAGACGAGAGAAAGGTGTAAACTTTTTCTCTCAGAACTGCGCGAAAACTTGTATTCCGGCTCAAAACAACGGGATACATCGTTTTAGATCGAAACTACCATGATTCACGAGCATCAATTTTAGAAGTCGTCGAAGAGTAGACGATAGAAAGGTGTAAACGTTTTCTCTCAGAACTGCGCGAGAACTTGTATTCCGGCTCTAAACAACGGGATACATCGTTCTAGATCGAAACCAGCTTGATTCACGAGCATCGATTTTACAAGTCGTCGAAGAGTAGACGAGAGAAAGGTGTAAACGTTTTCCCTCAGAACCTCGCGAAAACTTGTATTCCGGCTCAAAACAACGGGTTACATCGTTTTAGACCGAAACTTGGAAGATTCACGAGCATCGATTTTACAAGTCGTCGAAGAGTACACGAGAGAAAGGTGTAAACTTTTTCTCTCAGAACTGCGCAAAAACTTGCATTCCGGCTCAGAACAACGGGATACATCGTTTTAGGTCGAAACTAGCAAGATTCACGAGCATCGATTTTACAAGTCGTCGAATAGTAGACGAGGTAAAAGGTGTAAACTTTTTCTCTCAGAACTGCGCCAAAACTTGTATTCCGGCTCAAAACAACGGGATACGTCGTTTTAGATTGAAACTAGCAAGATTCACGAGCATCGATTTTACAAGTCGTCGAAGAGTAGACGAGAGAAAGGTGTAAACTTTTTCTCTCAGAACTGCGCGAAAACTTGTATTCCGGCTCAAAACAACGGGTTACATCGTTTTAGATTGAAACTAGCAAGATTCACGAGCATCGAATTACAAGTCGTCGAAGAGTAGACGAGAGAAGTGTGTAAACTTTTTCTCTCAGAACTGCGCGAAAACTTGTATTCCGGCTCAAAAGAACGGGATATATCGTTTTAGATTGAATCTAGCAAGATTCACGAGCATCAATTTCACAAGTCGTCGAAGAGCACACGAGAGAAAGGTGTAAACTTTTTCTTTCAAAACTGCGCGAAAACTTGTATTCCGGCTAAAAACAACGGGATACATCGTTTAGATCGAAACTAGCATGATTCACGAGCATCGATTTTACAAGTCGTCGAGGAGTAGACGAGAGAAAGGTGTAAACTTTTTCTCTCAGAACTGCGCGAAATCTTGTATTCCGGCTCAAAACAACGGGATACATCGTTTTAGATCGAAACTACCATGATTCACGAGCATCGATTTTAGAAGTCGTCGAAGAGTAGACGATAGAAAGGTGTAAACGTTTTCTCTCAGAACTGCGCGAGAACTTGTATTCCGGCTCAAAACAACGGGATACATCGTTCTAGATCGAAACCAGCTTGATTCACGAGCATCGATTTTACAAGTCGTCGAAGAGTAGACGAGAGAAAGGTGTAAACTTTTTCCCTCAGAACCTCGCGAAAACTTGTATTCCGGCTCAAAACAACGGGATACATCGTTTAGATCGAAACTATCATGATTCACGAGCATCGATTTTACAAGTCGTCGAGGAGTAGACGAGAGAAAGTGTAAACTATTTCTCTCAGAACTGCGCGAAAACTTGTATTCCGGCTCAAAACAACGGGATACATCGTTTGAGATCGAAACTACCATGATTCACGAGCATCAATTTTAGAAGTCGTCGAAGAGTAGACGATAGAAAGGTGTAAACGTTTTCTCTCAGAACTGCGCGAGAACTTGTATTCCGGCTCAAAACAACGGGATACATCGTTCTAGATCGAAACCAGCTTGATTCACGAGCATCGATTTTACAAGTCGTCGAAGAGTAGAAGAGAGAAAGGTGTAAACTTTTTCTCTCAGAACCTCGCGAAAACTTGTATTCCGGCTCAAAACAACGGGATACATCGTTTAGATCGAAACTAGCATGATTCACGAGCATCGATTTTACAAGTCGTCGAGGAGTAGACGAGAGAAAGGTGTAAACTTTTTCTCTCAGAACTGCGCGAAATCTTGTATTCCGGCTCAAAACAACGGGATACATCGTTTTAGATCGAAACTAGCAAGATTCAATAGCATCGATTTTACAAGTCGTCGAAGAGTACACGAGAGAAAGGTGTAAACTTTTTCTCTCAGAATTGCGCGAAAACTTGTATTCCGGCTCAAAACAACGGGATACGTCGTTTTAGATTGAAACTAGCAAGATTCACGAGCATCGATTTTACAAGTCGTCGAAGAGTAGACGAGAGAAGTGTGTAAACTTTTTCTCTCAGAACTGCGCGAAAACTTGTATTCCGGCTCAAAAGAACGGGATATATCGTTTTAGATTGAATCTAGCAAGATTCACGAGCATCAATTTCACAAGTCGTCGAAGAGCACACGAGAGAAAGGTGTAAACTTTTTCTTTCAAAACTGCGCGAAAACTTGTATTCCGGCTCAAAACAACGGGATACATCGTTTTAGATCGAAACTAGCAAGATTCAATAGCATCGATTTTACAAGTCGTCGAAGAGTACACGAGAGAAAGGTGTAAACTTTTTCTCTCAGAACTGCGCGAAAACTTGTATTCCGGCTCAAAACAACGGGATACATCGTTTAGATCGAAACTAGCATGATTCACGAGCATCGATTTTACAAGTCGTCGAGGAGTAGACGAGAGAAAGGTGTAAACTTTTTCTCTCAGAACTGCGCGAAAACTTGTATTCCGGCTCAAAACAACGGGATACATCGTTTTAGATCGAAACTACCATGATTCACGAGCATCGATTTTAGAAGTCGTCGAAGAGTAGACAATAGAAAGGTGTAAACGTTTTCTCTCAGAACTGCGCGAGAACTTGTATTCCGGCTCAAAACAACGGGATACATCGTTCTAGATCGAAACCAGCTTGATTCACGAGCATCGATTTTACAAGTCGTCGAAGAGTAGACGAGAGAAAGGTGTAAACTTTTTCCCTCAGAACCTCGCGAAAACTTGTATTCCGGCTCAAAACAACGGGATACATCGTTTAGATCGAAACTATCATGATTCACGAGCATCGATTTTACAAGTCGTCGAGGAGTAGACGAGAGAAAGGTGTAAACTTTTTCTCTCAGAACTGCGCGAAAACTTGTATTCCGGCTCAAAACAACGGGATACATCGTTTTAGATCGAAACTACCATGATTCACGAGCATCAATTTTAGAAGTCCTCGAAGAGTAGACGATAGAAAGGTGTAAACGTTTTCTCTCAGAACTGCGCGAGAACTTGTATTCCGGCTCTAAACAACGGGATACATCGTTCTAGATCGAAACCAGCTTGATTCACGAGCATCGATTTTACAAGTCGTCGAAGAGTAGACGAGAGAAAGGTGTAAACTTTTTCCCTCAGAACCTCGCGAAAACTTGTATTCCGGCTCAAAACAACGGGTTACATCGTTTTAGACCGAAACTTGCAAGATTCACGAGCATCGATTTTACAAGTCGTCGAAGAGTACACGAGAGAAAGGTGTAAACTTTTTCTCTCAGAACTGCGCAAAAACTTGCATTCCGGCTCAAAACAACGGGATACATCGTTTTAGGTCGAAACTAGCAAGATTCACGAGCATCGATTTTACAAGTCGTCGAATAGTAGACGAGGGAAAGGTGTAAACTTTTTCTCTCAGAACTGCGCCAAAACTTGTATTCCGGCTCAAAACAACGGGATACGTCGTTTTAGATTGAAACTAGCAAGATTCACGAGCATCGATTTTACAAGTCGTCGAAGAGTAGACGAGAGAAAGGTGTAAACTTTTTCTCTCAGAACTGCGCGAAAACTTGTATTCCGGCTCAAAACAACGGGTTACATCGTTTTAGATCGAAACTAGCAAGATTCACGAGCATCGATATTACAAGTCGTCGAAGAGTAGACGAGAGAAGTGTGTAAACTTTTTCTCTCAGAACTGCGCGAAAACTTGTATTCCGGCTCAAAAGAACGGGATATATCGTTTTAGATTGAATCTAGCAAGATTCACGAGCATCAATTTCACAAGTCGTCGAAGAGCACACGAGAGAAAGGTGTAAACTTTTTCTTTCAAAACTGCGCGAAAACTTGTATTCCGGCTCAAAACAACGGGATACATCGTTTAGATCGAAACTAGCATGATTCACGAGCATCGATTTTACAAGTCGTCGAGGAGTAGACGAGAGAAAGGTGTAAACTTTTTCTCTCAGAACTGCGCGAAATCTTGTATTCCGGCTCAAAACAACGGGATACATCGTTTTAGATCGAAACTACCATGATTCACGAGCATCGATTTTAGAAGTCGTCGAAGAGTAGACGATAGAAAGGTGTAAACGTTTTCTCTCAGAACTGCGCGAGAACTTGTATTCCGGCTCAAAACAACGGGATACATCGTTCTAGATCGAAACCAGCTTGATTCACGAGCATCGATTTTACAAGTCGTCGAAGAGTAGACGAGAGAAAGGTGTAAACTTTTTCCCTCAGAACCTCGCGAAAACTTGTATTCCGGCTCAAAACAACGGTATACATCGTTTAAATCGAAACTATCATGATTCACGAGCATCGATTTTACAAGTCGTCGATGAGTAGACGAGAGAAAGTTGTAAACTATTTCTCTCAGAACTGCGCGAAAACTTGTATTCCGGCTCAAAACAACGGGATACATCGTTTTAGATCGAAACTACCATGATTCACGAGCATCAATTTTAGAAGTCGTCGAAGAGTAGACGATAGAAAGGTGTAAACGTTTTCTCTCAGAACTGCGCGAGAACTTGTATTCCGGCTCAAAACAACGGGATACATCGTTCTAGATCGAAACCAGCTTGATTCACGAGCATCGATTTTACAAGTCGTCGAAGAGTAGAAGAGAGAAAGGTGTAAACTTTTTCTCTCAGAACCTCGCGAAAACTTGTATTCCGGCTCAAAACAACGGGTTACATCGTTTTAGATCGAAACTTGCAAGATTCACGAGCATCGATTTTACAAGTCGTCGAAGAGTAGACGAGAGAAAGGTGTAAACTTTTTCTCTCAGAACTGCGCGAAAACTTGTATTCCGGCTCAAAACAACGGGATTCATCGTTTTAGATCGAAACTAGCAAGATTCACGAGCATCGATTTTACAAGTCGTCGAAGAGTACACGAGAGAAAGGTGTAAACTTTTTCTCTCAGAACTGCGCGAAAACTTGTATTCCGGCTCAAAACAACGGGATACATCGTTTCAGGTCGAAACTAGCAAGATTCACGAGCATCGATTTTACAAAGTCGTCGAATATAGACGAGAAAAAGGTGTAAACTTTTTCTCTCAGATTTGCACGAAAACTTGTATTCCGGCTCAAAACAACGGGATACATCGTTTTAGATCGAAACTAGCAAGATTCTATAGCATCGATTTTACAAGTCGTCGAAGAGTACACGAGAGAAAGGTGTAAACTTTTTCTCTCAGAACTGCGCGAAAACTTGTATTCCGGCTCAAAACAACCTGATACGTCGTTTTAGATTGAAACTAGCAAGATTCACGAGCATCGATTTTACAAGTCGTCGAAGAGTAGACGAGAGAAAGGTGTAAACTTTTTCTCTCAGAACTGCGCGAAAACTTGTATTCCGGCTCAAAACAACGGGTTACATCGTTTTAGATCGAAACTAGCAAGATTCACGAGCATCGATATTACAAGTCGTCGAAGAGTAGACGAGAGAAGTGTGTAAACTTTTTCTCTCAGAACTGCGCGAAAACTTGTATTCCGGCTCAAAAGAACGGGATATATCGTTTTAGATTCAATCTAGCAAGATTCACGAGCATCAATTTCACAAGTCGTCGAAGAGCACACGAGAGAAAGGTGTAAACTTTTTCTTTCAAAACTGCGCGAAAACTTGTATTCCGGCTCAAAACAATGGGATACATTGTTTAGATCGAAACTAGCATGATTCACGAGCATCGATTTTACAAGTCGTCGAGGAGTAGACGAGAGAAAGGTGTAAACTTTTTCTCTCAGAACTGCGCGAAAACTTGTATTCCGGCTCAAAACAACGGGATACATCGTTTTAGATCGAAACTACCATGATTCACGAGCATCGATTTTAGAAGTCGTCGAAGAGTAGACGATAGAAAGGTGTAAACGTTTTCTCTCAGAACTACGCGAGAACTTGTATTCCGGCTCAAAACAACGGGATACATCGTTTTAGACCGAAACTTGCAAGATTCACGAGCATCGATTTTACAAGTCGTCGAAGAGTAGACGAGAGAAAGGTGTAAACTTTTTCTCTCAAAACTGCGCGAAAGCTTGTATTCCGGCTCAAAACAACGGGATTCATCGTTTTAGATCGAAACTAGCAAGATTCACGAGCATTGATTTTACAAGTCGTCGAAGAGTACACGAGAGAAAGGTGTAAACTTTTTCTCTCAGAACTGCGCGAAAACTTGCATTCCGGCTCAAAACAACGGGATACATCGTTTTAGGTCGAAACTAGCAAGATTCACGAGCATCGATTTTACAAGTCGTCGAATAGTAGACGAGGGAAAGGTGTAAACTTTTTCTCTCAGAACTGCGCCAAAACTTGTATTCCGGCTCAAAACAACGGGATACATCGTTCAGATCGAAACTAGCATGATTGACGAGCATGGATTTTACAAGTCGTCGAAGAGTAGACGAGAGAAAGGTGTAAACTTTTTCTCTCAGAACTGCGCGAAAACTTGTATTCCGGCTCAAAACAACGGGATACGTCGTTTTAGATTGAAACTAGCAAGATTCACGAGCATCGATTTTACAAGTCGTCGAATAGTAGACGAGGGAAAGGTGTAAACTTTTTCTCTCAGAACTGCGCCAAAACTTGTATTCCGGCTCAAAACAACGGAATACATCGTTTTAGGTCGAAATTAGCAAGATTCACGAGCATGGATTTTACAAAGACGTCGAAGAGTACACGAGAGAAAGGTGTAAACTTTTTCTCTCAGAACTGCGCGAAAACTTGTATTCCGGCTCAAAACAACGGCAAACATCGTTTTAGGGCGAAACTAGCAAGATTCACGAGCATCGATTGTACAAGTCGTCGAATATAGACGAGAGAAAGGTGCAAACTTTTTCTCTCAGAACTGCGCGAAAACGTGTTTTCCGGCTCAAAACAACGGGTTACATCGTTTTAGATCGAAACTAGCAAGACTTACGAGCATCGATATTACAAGTCGTCGAAGAATAGACGAGAGAAATGTGTAAACGTTTTCTCTCAGAACTGCGCGAAAACTTGTATTCCGGCTCAAAACAACGGGATACATCGTTTTAGATCGAAACTAGCAAGATTCACAAGCACCGATTTTACACGTCGTCGAAAAGTACACGAGAGAAAGGTGTAAACGTTTTCTCTCAGAACTGCACGAAAACTTGTATTCCGGCTCAAAAGAACGGGATACATCGTTTTAGATCGAAACTAGCAAGATTCAATAGCATCGATTTTACAAGTCGTCGAAGAGTAGACGAGAGAAGGGTGTAAACGTTTTGTCTCAGAACTGCGCGAAAACTTCTATTCCGGCTCAAAACAACGGGATACATCGTTTTCGATCGAAACCAGCAAGATTCACGAGCATCGATTTTACAAGTCGTCGAAGAGTAGAAGAGAGAAAGGTGTAAACTTTTTCTCTCAGAACCTCGCGAAAACTTGTATTCCGGCTCAAAACAACGGGTTACATCGTTTTAGATCGAAACTTGCAAGATTCACGAGCATCGATTTTACAAGTCGTCGAAGAGTAGACGAGAGAAAGGTGTAAACTTTTTCTCTCAGAACTGCGCGAAAACTTGTATTCCGGCTCAAAACAATGGGATTCATCGTTTTAGATCGAAACTAGCAAGATTCACGAGCATCGATTTTACAAGTCGTCGAAGAGTACACGAGAGAAAGGTGTAAACTTTTTCTCTCAGAACTGCGCGAAAACTTGTATTCCGGCTCAAAACAACGGGATACATCGTTTTAGATCGAAACTAGCAAGATTCAATAGCATCGATTTTACAAGTCGTCGAAGAGTACACGAGAGAAAGGTGTAAACTTTTTCTCTCAGAACTGCGCGAAAACATGTATTCCGGCTCAAAACAACGGGTTACATCGTTTTAGATCGAAACTAGCAAGATTCACGAGCATCGATATTACAAGTCGTCGAAGAGTAGACGAGAGAAGTGTGTAAACTTTTTCTCTCAGAACTGCGCGAAAACTTGTATTCCGGCTCAAAAGAACGGGATATATCGTTTTAGATTGAATCTAGCAAGATTCACGAGCATCAATTTCACAAGTCGTCGAAGAGCACACGAGAGAAAGGTGTAAACTTTTTCTTTCAAAACTGCGCGAAAACTTGTATTCCGGCTCAAAACAACGGGATACATCGTTTTAGATCGAAACTACCATGATTCACGAGCATCGATTTTAGAAGTCGTCGAAGAGTAGACGATAGAAAGGTGTAAACGTTTTCTCTCAGAACTGCGCGAGAACTTGTATTCCGGCTCAAAACAACGGGATACATCGTTCTAGATCGAAACCAGCTTGATTCACGAGCATCGATTTTACAAGTCGTCGAAGAGTAGACGAGAGAAAGGTGTAAACTTTTTCCCTCAGAACCTCGCGAAAACTTGTATTCCGGCTCAAAACAACGGGTTACATCGTTTTAGACCGAAACTTGCAAGATTCACGAGCATCGATTTTACAAGTCGTCGAAGAGTTGACGAGAGAAAGGTGTAAACTTTTTCTCTCAAAACTGCGCGAAAACTTGTATTCCGGCTCAAAACAACCGGATTCATCGTTTTAGATCGAAACTAGCAAGATTCACGAGCATCGATTTTACAAGTCGTCGAAGAGTACACGAGAGAAAGGTGTAAACTTTTTCTCTCAGAACTGCGCGAAAACTTGCATTCCGGCTCAAAACAACGGGATACATTGTTTTAGGTCGAAACTAGCAAGATTCACGAGCATCGATTTTACAAGTCGTCGAATAGTAGACGAGGGAAAGGTGTAAACTTTTTCTCTCAGAACTGCGCCAAAACTTGTATTCCGGCTCAAAACAACGGGATACATCGTTTAGATCGAAACTAGCATGATTCACGAGCATCGATTTTACAAGTCGTCGAGGAGTAGACGAGAGAAAGGTGTAAACTTTTTCTCTCAGAACTGCGCGAAAACTTGTATTCCGGCTCAAAACAACGGGATACATCGTTTTAGATCGAAACTACCATGATTCACGAGCATCGATTTTAGAAGTCGTCGAAGAGTAGACGATAGAAAGGTGTAAACGTTTTCTCTCAGAACTGCGCGAGAACTTGTATTCCGGCTCAAAACAACGAGATACATCGTTCTAGATCGAAACCAGCTTGATTCACGAGCATCGATTTTACAAGTCGTCGAAGAGTAGACGAGAGAAAGGTGTAAACTTTTTCCCTCAGAACCTCGCGAAAACTTGTATTCCGGCTCAAAACAACGGGTTACATCGTTTTAGACCGAAACTTGCAAGATTCACGAGCATCGATTTTACAAGTCGTCGAAGAGTAGACGAGAGAAAGGTGTAAACTTTTTCTCTCAAAACTGCGCGAAAACTTGTATTCCGGCTCAAAACAACGGGATTCATCGTTTTAGATCGAAACTAGCAAGATTCACGAGCATCGATTTTACAAGTCGTCGAAGAGTACACGAGAGAAAGGTGTAAACTTTTTCTCTCAGAACTGCGCGAAAACTTGCATTCCGGCTCAAAACAACGGGATACATTGTTTTAGGTCGAAACTAGCAAGATTCACGAGCATCGATTTTACAAGTCGTCGAAGAGTACACGAGAGAAAGGTGTAAACTTTTTCTCTCAGAACTGCGCGAAAACTTGTATTCCGGCTCAAAACAACGGGATACATCGTTTTAGATCGAAACTAGCAAGATTCAATAGCATCGATTTTACAAGTCGTCGAAGAGCACACGAAAGAAAGGTGTAAACTTTTTCTTTCAAAACTGCGCGAAAACTTGTATTCCGGCTCAAAACAACGGGATACATCGTTTTAGATCGAAACTACCATGATTCACGAGCATCGATTTTAGAAGTCGTCGAAGAGTAGACGAGGGAAAGGTGTAAACTTTTTCTCTCAGAACTGCGCCAAAACTTGTATTCCGGCTCAAAACAACGGAATACATCGTTTTAGGTCGAAATTAGCAAGATTCACGAGCATGGATTTTACAAAGACGTCGAAGAGTACACGAGAGAAAGGTGTAAACTTTTTCTCTCAGAACTGCGCGAAAACTTGTATTCCGGCTCAAAACAACGGCAAACATCGTTTTAGGGCGAAACTAGCAAGATTCACGAGCATCGATTGTACAAGTCGTCGAATATAGACGAGAGAAAGGTGTAAACTTTTTCTCTCAGAACTGCGCGAAAACGTGTTTTCCGGCTCAAAACAACGGGTTACATCGTTTTAGATCGAAACTAGCAAGACTTACGAGCATCGATATTACAAGTCGTCGAAGAATAGACGAGAGAAATGTGTAAACTTTTTCTCTCAGAACTGCGCGAAAACTTGTATTCCGGCTCAAAACAACGGGATACATCGTTTTAGATCGAAACTAGCAAGATTCACAAGCACCGATTTTACACGTCGTCGAAAAGTACACGAGAGAAAGGTGTAAACGTTTTCTCTCAGAACTGCACGAAAACTTGTATTCCGGCTCAAAAGAACGGGATACATCGTTTTAGATCGAAACTAGCAAGATTCAATAGCATCGATTTTACAAGTCGTCGAAGAGTAGACGAGAGAAGGGTGTAAACGTTTTGTCTCAGAACTGCGCGAAAACTTCTATTCCGGCTCAAAACAACGGGATACATCGTTTTCGATCGAAACCAGCAAGATTCACGAGCATCGATTTTACAAGTCGTCGAAGAGTAGAAGAGAGAAAGGTGTAAACTTTTTCTCTCAGAACCTCGCGAAAACTTGTATTCCGGCTCAAAACAACGGGTACATCGTTTTAGATCGAAACTTGCAAGATTCACGAGCATCGATTTTACAAGTCGTCGAAGAGTAGACGAGAGAAAGGTGTAAACTTTTTCTCTCAGAACTGCGCGAAAACTTGTATTCCGGCTCAAAACAACGGGATTCATCGTTTTAGATCGAAACTAGCAAGATTCACGAGCATCGATTTTACAAGTCGTCGAAGAGTACACGAGAGAAAGGTGTAAACTTTTTCTCTCAGAACTGCGCGAAAACTTGTATTCCGGCTCAAAACAACGGGATACATCGTTTTAGATCGAATCTAGCAAGATTCACGAGCATCAATATCACAAGTCGTCGAAGAGCACACGAGAGAAAGGTGTAAACTTTTTCTTTCAAAACTGCGCGAAAACTTGTATTCCGGCTCAAAACAACGGGATACATCGTTTTAGATCGAAACTACCATGATTCACGAGCATCGATTTTAGAAGTCGTCGAAGAGTAGACGATAGAAAGGTGTAAACGTTTTCTCTCAGAACTGCGCGAGAACTTGTATTCCGGCTAAAAACAACGGGATACATCGTTCTAGATCGAAACCAGCTTGATTCACGAGCATCGATTTTACAAGTCGTCGAAGAGTAGACGAGAGAAAGGTGTAAACTTTTTCCCTCAGAACCTCGCGAAAACTTGTATTCCGGCTCAAAACAACGGGTTACATCGTTTTAGACCGAAACTTGCAAGATTCACGAGCATCGATTTTACAAGTCGTCGAAGAGTAGACGAGAGAAAGGTGTAAACTTTTTCCCTCAGAACCTCGCGAAAACTTGTATTCCGGCTCAAAACAACGGGTTACATCGTTTTAGACCGAAACTTGCAAGATTCACGAGCATCGATTTTACAAGTCGTCGAAGAGTAGACGAGAGAAAGGTGTAAACTTTTTCTCTCAAAACTGCGCGAAAACTTGTATTCCGGCTCAAAACAACGGGATTCATCGTTTTAGATCGAAACTAGCAAGATTCACGAGCATCGATTTTACAAGTCGTCGAAGAGTACACGAGAGAAAGGTGTAAACTTTTTCTCTCAGAACTGCGCGAAAACTTGCATTCCGGCTCAAAACAACGGGATACATTGTTTTAGGTCGAAACTAGCAAGATTCACGAGCATCGATTTTACAAGTCGTCGAAGAGTACACGAGAGAAAGGTGTAAACTTTTTCTCTCAGAACTGCGCGAAAACTTGTATTCCGGCTCAAAACAACGGGATACATCGTTTTAGATCGAAACTAGCAAGATTCAATAGCATCGATTTTACAAGCCGTCGAAGAGCACACGAAAGAAAGGTGTAAACTTTTTCTTTCAAAACTGCGCGAAAACTTGTATTCCGGCTCAAAACAACGGGATACATCGTTTTAGATCGAAACTACCATGATTCACGAGCATCGATTTTAGAAGTCGTCGAAGAGTAGACGAGGGAAAGGTGTAAACTTTTTCTCTCAGAACTGCGCCAAAACTTGTATTCCGGCTCAAAACAACGGAATACATCGTTTTAGGTCGAAATTAGCAAGATTCACGAGCATGGATTTTACAAAGACGTCGAAGAGTACACGAGAGAAAGGTGTAAACTTTTTCTCTCAGAACTGCGCGAAAACTTGTATTCCGGCTCAAAACAACGGCAAACATCGTTTTAGGGCGAAACTAGCAAGATTCACGAGCATCGATTGTACAAGTCGTCGAATATAGACGAGAGAAAGGTGTAAACTTTTTCTCTCAGAACTGCGCGAAAACGTGTTTTCCGGCTCAAAACAACGGGTTACATCGTTTTAGATCGAAACTAGCAAGACTTACGAGCATCGATATTACAAGTCGTCGAAGAATAGACGAGAGAAATGTGTAAACTTTTTCTCTCAGAACTGCGCGAAAACTTGTATTCCGGCTCAAAACAACGGGATACATCGTTTTAGATCGAAACTAGCAAGATTCACAAGCACCGATTTTACACGTCGTCGAAAAGTACACGAGAGAAAGGTGTAAACGTTTTCTCTCAGAACTGCACGAAAACTTGTATTCCGGCTCAAAAGAACGGGATACATCGTTTTAGATCGAAACTAGCAAGATTCAATAGCATCGATTTTACAAGTCGTCGAAGAGTAGACGAGAGAAGGGTGTAAACGTTTTGTCTCAGAACTGCGCGAAAACTTCTATTCCGGCTCAAAACAACGGGATACATCGTTTTCGATCGAAACCAGCAAGATTCACGAGCATCGATTTTACAAGTCGTCGAAGAGTAGAAGAGAGAAAGGTGTAAACTTTTTCTCTCAGAACCTCGCGAAAACTTGTATTCCGGCTCAAAACAACGGGTTACATCGTTTTAGATCGAAACTTGCAAGATTCACGAGCATCGATTTTACAAGTCGTCGAAGAGTAGACGAGAGAAAGGTGTAAACTTTTTCTCTCAGAACTGCGCGAAAACTTGTATTCCGGCTCAAAACAACGGGATTCATCGTTTTAGATCGAAACTAGCAAGATTCACGAGCATCGATTTTACAAGTCGTCGAAGAGTACACGAGAGAAAGGTGTAAACTTTTTCTCTCAGAACTGCGCGAAAACTTGTATTCCGGCTCAAAACAACGGGATACATCGTTTTAGATCGAAACTAGCAAGATTCAATAGCATCGATTTTACAAGTCGTCGAAGAGTACACGAGAGAAAGGTGTAAACTTTTTCTCTCAGAACTGCGCGAAAACATGTATTCCGGCTCAAAACAACGGGTTACATCGTTTTAGATCGAAACTAGCAAGATTCACGAGCATCGATATTACAAGTCGTCGAAGAGTAGACGAGAGAAGTGTGTAAACTTTTTCTCTCAGAACTGCGCGAAAACTTGTATTCCGGCTCAAAAGAACGGGATATATCGTTTTAGATTGAATCTAGCAAGATTCACGAGCATCAATTTCACAAGTCGTCGAAGAGCACACGAGAGAAAGGTGTAAACTTTTTCTTTCAAAACTGCGCGAAAACTTGTATTCCGGCTCAAAACAACGGGATACATCGTTTTAGATCGAAACTACCATGATTCACGAGCATCGATTTTAGAAGTCGTCGAAGAGTAGACGATAGAAAGGTGTAAACGTTTTCTCTCAGAACTGCGCGAGAACTTGTATTCCGGCTCAAAACAACGGGATACATCGTTCTAGATCGAAACCAGCTTGATTCACGAGCATCGATTTTACAAGTCGTCGAAGAGTAGACGAGAGAAAGGTGTAAACTTTTTCCCTCAGAACCTCGCGAAAACTTGTATTCCGGCTCAAAACAACGGGTTACATCGTTTTAGACCGAAACTTGCAAGATTCACGAGCATCGATTTTACAAGTCGTCGAAGAGTAGACGAGAGAAAGGTGTAAACTTTTTCTTTCAAAACTGCGCGAAAACTTGTATTCCGGCTCAAAACAACCGGATTCATCGTTTTAGATCGAAACTAGCAAGATTCACGAGCATCGATTTTACAAGTCGTCGAAGAGTACACGAGAGAAACGTGTAAACTTTTTCTCTCAGAACTGCGCGAAAACTTGCATTCCGGCTCAAAACAACGGGATACATTGTTTTAGGTCGAAACTAGCAAGATTCACGAGCATCGATTTTACAAGTCGTCGAATAGTAGACGAGGGAAAGGTGTAAACTTTTTCTCTCAGAACTGCGCCAAAACTTGTATTCCGGCTCAAATCAACGGGATACATCGTTTAGATCGAAACTAGCATGATTCACGAGCATCGATTTTACAAGTCGTCGAGGAGTAGACGAGAGAAAGGTGTAAACTTTTTCTCTCAGAACTGCGCGAAAACTTGTATTCCGGCTCAAAACAACGGGATACATCGTTTTAGATCGAAACTACCATGATTCACGAGCATCGATTTTAGAAGTCGTCGAAGAGTAGACGATAGAAAGGTGTAAACGTTTTCTCTCAGAACTGCGCGAGAACTTGTATTCCGGCTCAAAACAACGAGATACATCGTTCTAGATCGAAACCAGCTTGATTCACGAGCATCGATTTTACAAGTCGTCGAAGAGTAGACGAGAGAAAGGTGTAAACTTTTTCCCTCAGAACCTCGCGAAAACTTGTATTCCGGCTCAAAACAACGGGTTACATCGTTTTAGACCGAAACTTGCAAGATTCACGAGCATCGATTTTACAAGTCGTCGAAGAGTAGACGAGAGAAAGGTGTAAACTTTTTCTCTCAAAACTGCGCGAAAACTTGTATTCCGGCTCAAAACAACGGGATTCATCGTTTTAGATCGAAACTAGCAAGATTCACGAGCATCGATTTTACAAGTCGTCGAAGAGTACACGAGAGAAAGGTGTAAACTTTTTCTCTCAGAACTGCGCGAAAACTTGCATTCCGGCTCAAAACAACGGGATACATTGTTTTAGGTCGAAACTAGCAAGATTCACGAGCATCGATTTTACAAGTCGTCGAAGAGTACACGAGAGAAAGGTGTAAACTTTTTCTCTCAGAACTGCGCGAAAACTTGTATTCCGGCTCAAAACAACGGGATACACCGTTTTAGATCGAAACTAGCAAGATTCAATAGCATCGATTTTACAAGTCGTCGAAGAGTACACGAGAGAAAGGTGTAAACTTTTTCTCTCAGAACTGCGCGAAAACATGTATTCCGGCTCAAAACAACGGGATACGTCGTTTTAGATTGAAACTAGCAAGATTCACTAGCATCAATTTTACAAGTCGTCGAAGAGTAGACGAGAGAAATGTGTAAACTTTTTCTCTCAGAACTGCGCGAAAACTTGTATTCCGGCTCAAAACAACGGGATACATCGTTTTAGATCGAAACTACCATGATTCACGAGCATCGATTTTAGAAGTCGTCGAAGAGTAGACGATAGAAAGGTGTAAACGTTTTCTCTCAGAACTGCGCGAGAACTTGTATTCCGGCTCAAAACAACGGGATACATCGTTCTAGATCGAAACCAGCTTGATTCACGAGCATCGATTTTACAAGTCGTCGAAGAGTAGACGAGAGAAAGGTGTAAACTTTTTCCCTCAGAACCTCGCGAAAACTTGTATTCCGGCTCAAAACAACGGGTTACATCGTTTTAGACCGAAACTTGCAAGATTCACGAGCATCGATTTTACAAGTCGTCGAAGAGTAGACGAGAGAAAGGTGTAAACTTTTCTCTCAAAGCTGCGCGAAAACTTGTATTCCGGCTCAAAACAACGGGATTCATCGTTTTAGATCGAAACTAGCAAGATTCACGAGCATCGATTTTACATGTCGTCGAAGAGTACACGAGAGAAAGGTGTAAACTTTTTCTCTCAGAACTGCGCGAAAACTTGCATTCCGGCTCAAAACAACGGGATACATCGTTTTAGATCGAAACTAGCAAGATTCAATAGCATCGATTTTACAAGTCGTCGAAGAGTACACGAGAGAAAGGTGTAAACTTTTTCTCTCAGAACTGCGCGAAAACATGTATTCCGGCTCAAAACAACGGGATACGTCGTTTTAGATTGAAACTAGCAAGATTCACTAGCATCAATTTTACAAGTCGTCGAAGAGTAGACGAGAGAAAGGTGTAAACTTTTTCTCTCAGAACTGCGCGAAAACTTGTATTCCGGCTCAAAACAACGGGTTACATCGTTTTAGATCGAAACTAGCAAGATTCACGATCATCGATATTACAAGTCGTCGAAGAGTAGACGAGAGAAGTGTGTAAACTTTTTCTCTCAGAACTGCGCGAAAACTTATATTCCGGCTCAAAAGAACGGGATATATCGTTTTAGATTGAATCTAGCAAGATTCACGAGCATCAATTTCACAAGTCGTCGAAGAGCACACGAGAGAAAGGTGTAAACTTTTTCTTTCAAAACTGCGCGAAAACTTGTATTCCGGCTCAAAACAACGGGATACATCGTTTTAGATCGAAACTACCATGATTCACGAGCATCGATTTTAGAAGTCGTCGAAGAGTAGACGATAGAAAGGTGTAAACGTTTTCTCTCAGAACTGCGCGAGAACTTGTATTCCGGCTCAAAACAACGGGATACATCGTTCTAGATCGAAACCAGCTTGATTCACGAGCATCGATTTTACAAGTCGTCGAAGAGTAGACGAGAGAAAGGTGTAAACTTTTTCCCTCAGAACCTCGCGAAAACTTGTATTCCGGCTCAAAACAACGGGTTACATCGTTTTAGACCGAAACTTGCAAGATTCACGAGCATCGATTTTACAAGTCGTCGAAGAGTAGACGAGAGAAAGGTGTAAACTTTTTCTTTCAAAACTGCGCGAAAACTTGTATTCCGGCTCAAAACAACCGGATTCATCGTTTTAGATCGAAACTAGCAAGATTCACGAGCATCGATTTTACAAGTCGTCGAAGAGTACACGAGAGAAACGTGTAAACTTTTTCTCTCAGAACTGCGCGAAAACTTGCATTCCGGCTCAAAACAACGGGATACATTGTTTTAGGTCGAAACTAGCAAGATTCACGAGCATCGATTTTACAAGTCGTCGAATAGTAGACGAGGGAAAGCTGTAAACTTTTTCTCTCAGAACTGCGCCAAAACTTGTATTCCGGCTCAAAACAACGGGATACATCGTTTAGATCGAAACTAGCATGATTCACGAGCATCGATTTTACAAGTCGTCGAGGAGTAGACGAGAGAAAGGTGTAAACTTTTTCTCTCAGAACTGCGCGAAAACTTGTATTCCGGCTCAAAACAACGGGATACATCGTTTTAGATCGAAACTACCATGATTCACGAGCATCGATTTTAGAAGTCGTCGAAGAGTAGACGATAGAAAGGTGTAAACGTTTTCTCTCAGAACTGCGCGAGAACTTGTATTCCGGCTCAAAACAACGAGATACATCGTTCTAGATCGAAACCAGCTTGATTCACGAGCATCGATTTTACAAGTCGTCGAAGAGTAGACGAGAGAAAGGTGTAAACTTTTTCCCTCAGAACCTCGCGAAAACTTGTATTCCGGCTCAAAACAACGGGTTACATCGTTTTAGACCGAAACTTGCAAGATTCACGAGCATCGATTTTACAAGTCGTCGAAGAGTAGACGAGAGAAAGGTGTAAACTTTTTCTCTCAAAACTGCGCGAAAACTTGTATTCCGGCTCAAAACAACGGGATTCATCGTTTTAGATCGAAACTAGCAAGATTCACGAGCATCGATTTTACAAGTCGTCGAAGAGTACACGAGAGAAAGGTGTAAACTTTTTCTCTCAAAACTGCGCGAAAACTTGCATTCCGGCTCAAAACAACGGGATACATTGTTTTAGGTCGAAACTAGCAAGATTCACGAGCATCGATTTTACAAGTCGTCGAAGAGTACACGAGAGAAAGGTGTAAACTTTTTCTCTCAGAACTGCGCGAAAACTTGTATTCCGGCTCAAAACAACGGGATACATCGTTTTAGATCGAAACTAGCAAGATTCAATAGCATCGATTTTACAAGTCGTCGAAGAGTACACGAGAGAAAGGTGTAAACTTTTTCTCTCAGAACTGCGCGAAAACATGTATTCCGGCTCAAAACAACGGGATACGTCGTTTTAGATTGAAACTAGCAAGATTCACTAGCATCAATTTTACAAGTCGTCGAAGAGTAGACGAGAGAAAGGTGTAAACTTTTTCTCTCAGAACTGCGCGAAAACTTGTATTCCGGCTCAAAACAACGGGTTACATCGTTTTAGATCGAAACTAGCAAGATTCACGATCATCGATATTACAAGTCGTCGAAGAGTAGACGAGAGAAGTGTGTAAACTTTTTCTCTCAGAACTGCGCGAAAACTTGTATTCCGGCTCAAAAGAACGGGATATATCGTTTTAGATTGAATCTAGCAAGATTCACGAGCATCAATTTCACAAGTCGTCGAAGAGCACACGAGAGAAAGGTGTATACTTTTTCTTTCAAAACTGCGCGAAAACTTGTATTCCGGCTCAAAACAACGGGATACATCGTTTTAGATCGAAACTACCATGATTCACGAGCATCGATTTTAGAAGTCGTCGAAGAGTAGACGATAGAAAGGTGTAAACGTTTTCTCTCAGAACTGCGCGAGAACTTGTATTCCGGCTCAAAACAACGGGATACATCGTTCTAGATCGAAACCAGCTTGATTCACGAGCATCGATTTTACAAGTCGTCGAAGAGTAGACGAGAGAAAGGTGTAAACTTTTTCCCTCAGAACCTCGCGAAAACTTGTATTCCGGCTCAAAACAACGGGTTACATCGTTTTAGACCGAAACTTGCAAGATTCACGAGCATCGATTTTACAAGTTGTCGAAGAGTAGACGAGAGAAAGGTGTAAACTTTTCTCTCAAAACTGCGCGAAAACTTGTATTCCGGCTCAAAACAACGGGATTCATCGTTTTAGATCGAAACTAGCAAGATTCACGAGCATCGATTTTACATGTCGTCGAAGAGTACACGAGAGAAAGGTGTAAACATTTTTTCTCTCAGAACTGCGCGAAAACTTGCATTCCGGCTCAAAACAACGGGATACATTGTTTTAGGTCGAAACTAGCAAGATTCACGAGCATCGATTTTACAAGTCGTCGAATAGTAGACGAGGGAAAGGTGTAAACTTTTTCTCTCAGAACTGCGCCAAAACTTGTTCTCCGGCTCAAAACAACGGGATACATCGTTTAGATCGAAACTAGCATGATTCACGAGCATCGATTTTACAAGTCGTCGAGGAGTAGACGAGAGAAAGGTGTAAACTTTTTCTCTCAGAACTGCGCGAAAACTTGTATTCCGGCTCAAAACAACGGGATACATCGTTTTAGATCGAAACTACCATGATTCACGAGCATCGATTTTAGAAGTCGTCGAAGAGTAGACGATAGAAAGGTGTAAACGTTTTCTCTCAGAACTGCGCGAGAACTTGTATTCCGGCTCAAAACAACGGGATACATCGTTCTAGATCGAAACCAGCTTGATTCACGAGCATCGATTTTACAAGTCGTCGAAGAGTAGACGAGAGAAAGGTGTAAACTTTTTCCCTCAGAACCTCGCGAAAACTTGTATTCCGGCTCAAAACAACGGGTTACATCGTTTTAGACCGAAACTTGCAAGATTCACGAGCATCGATTTTACAAGTCGTCGAAGAGTAGACGAGAGAAAGGTGTAAACTTTTTCTCTCAAAACTGCGCGAAAACTTGTATTCCGGCTCAAAACAACGGGATTCATCGTTTTAGATCGAAACTAGCAAGATTCACGAGCATCGATTTTACAAGTCGTCGAAGAGTACACGAGAGAAAGGTGTAAACTTTTTCTCTCAGAACTGCGCGAAAACTTGCATTCCGGCTCAAAACAACGGGATACATTGTTTTAGGTCGAAACTAGCAAGATTCACGAGCATCGATTTTACAAGTCGTCGAATAGTAGACGAGGGAAAGGTGTAACCTTTTTCTCTCAGAACTGCGCCAAAACTTGTATTACGGCTCAAAACAACGGGATACATCGTTTAGATCGAAACTAGCATGATTCACGAGCATCGATTTTACAAGTCGTCGAAGAGTAGACGAGAGAAAGGTGTAAACTTTTTCTCTCAAAACTGCGCGAAAACTTGTATTCCGGCTCAAAACAACGGGATTCATCGTTTTAGATCGAAACTAGCAAGATTCACGAGCATCGATTTTACAAGTCGTCGAAGAGTACACGAGAGAAAGGTGTAAACTTTTTCTCTCAGAACTGCGCGAAAACTTGTATTCCGGCTCAAAACAACGGGATACATCGTTTTAGATCGAAACTAGCAAGATTCAATAGCATCGATTTTACAAGTCGTCGAAGAGTACACGAGAGAAAGGTGTAAACTTTTTCTCTCAGAACTGCGCGAAAACATGTATTCCGGCTCAAAACAATGGGATACGTCGTTTTAGATTGAAACTAGCAAGATTCACTAGCATCAGTTTTACAAGTCGTCGAAGAGTAGACGAGAGAAAGGTGTAAACTTTTTCTCTCAGAACTGCGCGAAAACTTGTATTCCGGCTCAAAACAACGGGTTACATCGTTTTAGATCGAAACTAGCAAGATTCACGATCATCGATATTACAAGTCGTCGAAGAGTAGACGAGAGAAGTGTGTAAACTTTTTCTCTCAGAACTGCGCGAAAACTTGTATTCCGGCTCAAAAGAACGGGATATATCGTTTAGATTGAATCTAGCAAGATTCACGAGCATCAATTTCAGAAGTCGTCGAAGAGCACACGAGAGAAAGGTGTAAACTTTTTCTTTCAAAACTGCGCGAAAACTTGTATTCCGGCTCAAAACAACGGGATACATCGTTTTAGATCGAAACTACCATGATTCACGAGCATCGATTTTAGAAGTCGTCGAAGAGTAGACGATAGAAAGGTGTAAACGTTTTCTCTCAGAACTGCGCGAGAACTTGTATTCCGGCTCAAAACAACGGGATACATCGTTCTAGATCGAAACCAGCTTGATTCACGAGCATCGATTTTACAAGTCGTCGAAGAGTAGACGAGAGAAAGGTGTAAACTTTTTCCCTCAGAACCTCGCGAAAACTTGTATTCCGGCTCAAAACAACGGGTTACATCGTTTTAGACCGAAACTTGCAAGATTCACGAGCATCGATTTTACAAGTCGTCGAAGAGTAGACGAGAGAAAGGTGTAAACTTTTTCTCTCAAAACTGCGCGAAAACTTGTATTCCGGCTCAAAACAACGGGATTCATCGTTTTAGATCGAAACTAGCAAGATTCACGAGCATCGATTTTACAAGTCGTCGAAGAGTACACGAGAGAAAGGTGTAAACTTTTTCTCTCAGAACTGCGCGAAAACTTGCATTCCGGCTCAAAACAACGGGATACATTGTTTTAGGTCGAAACTAGCAAGATTCAGGAGCATCGATTTTACAAGTCGTCGAATAGTAGACGAGGGAAAGGTGTAAACTTTTTCTCTCAGAACTGCGCCAAAACTTGTATTCCGGCTCAAAACAACGGGATACATCGTTTAGATCGAAACTAGCATGATTCACGAGCATCGATTTTACAAGTCGTCGAGGAGTAGACGAGAGAAAGGTGTAAACTTTTTCTCTCAGAACTGCGCGAAAACTTGTATTCCGGCTCAAAACAACGGGATACATCGTTTTAGATCGAAACTACCATGATTCACGAGCATCGATTTTAGAAGTCGTCGAAGAGTAGACGATAGAAAGGTGTAAACGTTTTCTCTCAGAACTGCGCGAGAACTTGTATTCCGGCTCAAAACAACGGGATACATCGTTCTAGATCGAAACCAGCTTGATTCACGAGCATCGATTTTACAAGTCGTCGAAGAGTAGACGAGAGAAAGGTGTAAACTTTTTCCCTCAGAACCTCGCGAAAACTTGTATTCCGGCTCAAAACAACGGGTTACATCGTTTTAGACCGAAACTTGCAAGATTCACGAGCATCGATTTTACAAGTCGTCGAAGAGTAGACGAGAGAAAGGTGTAAACTTTTTCTCTCAAAACTGCGCGAAAACTTGTATTCCGGCTCAAAACAACGGGATTCATCGTTTTAGATCGAAACTAGCAAGATTCACGAGCATCGATTTTACAAGTCGTCGAAGAGTACACGAGAGAAAGGTGTAAACTTTTTCTCTCAGAACTGCGCGAAAACTTGCATTCCGGCTCAAAACAACGGGATACATTGTTTTAGGTCGAAACTAGCAAGATTCACGAGCATCGATTTTACAAGTCGTCGAATAGTAGACGAGGGAAAGGTGTAACCTTTTTCTCTCAGAACTGCGCCAAAACTTGTATTCCGGCTCAAAACAACGGGATACATCGTTTAGATCGAAACTAGCATGATTCACGAGCATCGATTTTACAAGTCGTCAAAGAGTAGACGAGAGAAAGGTGTAAACTTTTTCTCTCAGAACTGCGCGAAAACTTGTATTGCGGCTCAAAACAACGGGATACATCGTTTTAGATCGAAACTACCATGATTCACGAGCATCGATTTTAGAAGTGGTCGAAGAGTAGACGATAGAAAGGTGCAAACGTTCTCTCTCAGAACTGCGCGAGAACTTGTATTCCGGCTCAAAACAACGGGATACATCGTTCTAGATCGAAACCAGCTTGATTCACGAGCATCGATTTTACAAGTCGTCGAAGAGTAGACGAGAGAAAGGTGTAAACTTTTTCCCTCAGAACCTCGCGAAAACTTGTATTCCGGCTCAAAACAACGGGTTACATCGTTTTAGACCGAAACTAGCAACATTTACGAGCATCGATATTACAAGTCGTCGAAGAGAAGACGAGAGAAAGGTGTAAACTTTTTCTCTCAGAACTGCGCGAAAACTTCTATTCCAGCTCAAAACAACGGGATACATCGTTGTAGATCGAAACTAGCAAGACTTACGAGCATCGATTTTACAAGTCGTCGAAGAGTACACGAGAGAAAGGTGTAAACTTTTTCTCTCAGAACTGCGCGAAAACTTGCATTCCGGCTCAAAACAACGGGATACATCGTTTTAGGTCGAAACTAGCAAGATTCACGAGCATCGATTTTACAAGTCGTCGAATAGTAGACGAGGGAAAGGTGTAAACTTTTTCTCTCAGAACTGCGGAAAAACTTGTATTCCGGCTCAAAACGACGGGATACATCGTTTTAGATCGAAACTAGCAAGATTCACGAGCATTGATTTTACAAGTCCTCGAAGAGTAGACGAGAGAAAGGTGTAAACTTTTTCTCTCAGAACTGCGCGAAAACTTGTATTCCGGCTCAAAACAACGGGATACATTGTTTTAGATCGAAACTAGCAAGATTCACGAGCATCGATTTTACAAGTCGTCGAAGAGTAGACGAGAGAAAGGTGTAAACTTTTTCTCTCAGAACTGCACGAAAACTTGTATTCTGGCTCAAAACAACGGGATACATTGTTTTAGATCGAAACTAGCAAGATTCACGAGCATCGATTTTACACGTCGTCGAAGAGTACACGAGAGAAAGGTGTAAACTTTTTCTCTCAGAACTGCGCGAAAACTTGTATTTCGGCTGAAAACAACGGGATACATCGTTTTAGATCGTAACTAGCAAGATTCACGAGCATCGATTTTACAAGTCTTCGAAGAGTAGACGAGAGAAAGGTGTCAAATTTTCCTCTCAGAACTCCGCGAAAACTTGTATTCCGGCTCAAAACAACGGGATACATCGTTTTAGATTGAAACTAGCAAGATTCACGAGTATCGTTTTTAGAAGTCGTCGAAGAGTAGACGAGAGAAAGGTGTAAACGTTTCTCTCAGAACTGCGCGAAAACTTGTATTCCGGCTCAAAACAACGGGATACATCGTTTTAGATCGAAACCAGCAAGATTAAAGAGCATCGATTTTACAAGTCGTCGAAGAGTAGACGAGAGAAAGGTGTAAACTTTTTCTCTCAGAACTGCGCGCAAACATGTATTCCGGCTCAAAACAACGGGTTACATCGGTTTAGATCGAAACTAGCAAGATTCACGAGCATCGATATTACAAGTCGTCGAAGAGTAGACGAGAGAAATGTGTAAACTTTTTCTCTCAGAACTGTGCGAAAACTTGTATTCGGGCTCAAAACAACGGGATACATCGTTTTAGATCGAATCTAAAAAGATTCACGTGAATCGATTTCACAAGTCGTCGAAGAGCACACGAGAGAAAGGTGTAAACTTTTTCTTTCAGAACTGCGCGAAAACTTGTATTCCGGCTCAAAACAACGGGATACATCGTTTAGATCGAAACTAGCATGATTCACGAGCATCGATTTTTTAAGTCATCGAGGAGTAGACGAGAGAAAGGTGTAAACGTTTTCTCTCCGATCTGCGCGAAAACTTGTATTCCGGCTCAAAACAACGGGATACATCGTTTAGATCGAAACTAGCATGATTCACGAGCATCGATTTTACAAGTCGACGAGGAGTAGACGAGAGAAAGGTGTAAACGTTTTCTCTCCGATCTGCGCGAAAACTTGTATTCCGGCTCAAAACAACGGGATATATCGTTTTAGATCGAAACTAGCAAAATTCATGAGCATCAATTTTACGAGTCGTCGAAGAGTAGACGAGAGAACGGTGTAAACTTTTTCTCTCAGAACTGCGCGAAAACTTGTATTCCGGCTCAAAACAAAAGGTTACATCGTTTTAGGTCGAAACTAGCAAGATTCACAAGCATTGATTTTACAAGTCGTCGAATAGTAGACGAGAGAAAGGTGTAAACTTTTTCTCTCAGAACTGCGCGAAAACTTGTATTCAGGCTCAAAACGACGGGATACATCGTTTTAGATCGAAACTAGCAAGATTCACGAGCATCGATTTTACAAGTCCTCGAAGAGTAGACGAGAGAACGGTGTAAACTTTTTCTCTCAGAACTGCGCGAATACTTGTATTCCGGCTCAAAACAACGGGATACATTGTTTTAGATCGAAACTAGCAAGATTCACGAGCATCAATTTTACACGTCGTCGAAGAGTACACGAGAGAAAGGTGTATACTTTTTCTCTCAGAACTGCGCGAAAACTTGTATTCCGGCTGAAATCAACGGGATACATCGTTTTAGGTCGAAACTAGCAAAATTCATGAGCATCGATTTTACGAGTCGTCGAAGAGTAGACGAGAGAAAGGTGTAAACTTTTTCTCTCAGAACTGCGCGATAACTTGTATTCCGTCTCAAAACAAAAGGTTACATCGTTTTAGGTCGAAACTAGCAAGATTCACAAGCATTGATTTTGCAAGTCGTCGAATAGTAGACGAGAGAAAGGTGTAAACTTTTTCTCTCAGAACTGCGCGAAAACTTGTATTCCGGCTCAAAACGACGGGATACATCGTTTTTGATCGAAACTAGCAAGATTCACGAGCATCGATTTTACAAGTCGTCGAGGAGTAGACGAGAGAAAGGTGTAAACGTTTTCTCTCCGATCTGCGCGAAAACTTGTATTCCGGCTCAAAACAACGGGATACATCGTTTTAGATCGAAACTAGCAAAATTCATGAGCATCGATTTTACGAGTCGTCGAAGAGTAGACGAGAGAAAGGTGTAAACTTTTTCTCTCAGAACTGCGCGAAAACTTGTATTCCGCCTCAAAACAAAAGGTTACATCGTTTTAGGTCGAAAGTAGCAAGATTCACAAGCATTGATTTTACAAGTCGTCGAATAGTAGACGAGAGAAAGGTGTAAACTTTTTCTCTCAGAACTGCGCGAAAACTTGTATTCCGGCTCAAAACGACGTGATACATCGTTTTAGATCGAAACTAGCAAGATTAACGAGCATTGATTTTACAAGTCCTCGAAGAGTAGACGAGAGAAAGGTGTAAACTTTTTCTCTCAGAACTGCACGAAAACTTGTATTCCGGCTCAAAACAACGGGATACATTGTTTTAGATCGAAACTAGCAAGATTCACGAGCATCAATTTTACTCGTCGTCGAAGAGTACACGAGAGAAAGGTGTATACTTTTTCTCTCAGAACTGCGCGAAAACTTGTATTCCGGCTGAAATCAACGGGATACATCGTTTTAGGTCGAAACTAGCAAAATTCATGAGCATCGATTTTACGAGTCGTCGAAGAGTAGACGAGAGAAAGGTGTAAACTTTTTCTCTCAGAACTGCGCGAAAACTTGTATTCCGCCTCAAAACAAAAGGTTGCATCGTTTTAGGTCGAAACTAGCAAGATTCACAAGCATTGATTTTACAAGTCGTCGAATAGTAGACGAGAGAAAGGTGTAAACTTTTTCTCTCAGAACTGCGCGAAAACTTGTATTCCGGCTCAAAACGACGGGATACATCGTTTTTGATCGAAACTAGCAAGATTCACGAGCATCGATTTTACAAGTCGTCGAGGAGTAGACGAGAGAAAGGTGTAAACGTTTTCTCTCCGATCTGCGCGAAAACTTGTATTCCGGCTCAAAACAACGGGATACATCGTTTAAGATCGAAACTAGCAAAATTCATGAGCATCTATTTTACGAGTCGTCGAAGAGTAGACGAGAGAAAGGTGTAAACTTTTTCTCTCAGAACTGCGCGAAAACTTGTATTCCGCCTCAAAACAAAAGGTTACATCGTTTTAGGTCGAAACTAGCAAGATTCACAAGCATTGATTTTACAAGTCGTCGAATAGTAGACGAGAGAAAGGTGTAAACTTTTTCTCTCAGAACTGCGCGAAAACTTGTATTCCGGCTCAAAACGACGGGATACATCGTTTTAGATCGAAACTAGCAAGATTCACGAGCATTGATTTTACAAGTCCTCGAAGAGTAGACGAGAGAAAGGTGTAAACTTTTTCTCTCAGAACTGCGCGAAAACTTGTATTCCGGCTCAAAACAACGGGATACATTGTTTTAGATCGAAACTAGCAAGATTCACGAGCATCGATTTTACAAGTCGTCGAAGAGTAGACGAGAGAAAGGTGTAAACTTTTTCTCTCAGAACTGCACGAAAACTTGTATTCTGGCTCAAAACAACGGGATACATTGTTTTAGATCGAAACTAGCAAGATTCACGAGCATCGATTTTACACGTCGTCGAAGAGTACACGAGAGAAAGGTGTAAACTTTTTCTCTCAGAACTGCGCGAAAACTTGTATTTCGGCTGAAAACAACGGGATACATCGTTTTAGATCGTAACTAGCAAGATTCACGAGCATCGATTTTACAAGTCTTCGAAGAGTAGACGAGAGAAAGGTGTCAAATTTTCCTCTCAGAACTCCGCGAAAACTTGTATTCCGGCTGAAATCAACGGGATACATCGTTTTAGGTCGAAACTAGCAAGATTCACAAGCATTGATTTTACGAGTCGTCGAGGAGTAGACGAGAGAAAGGTGTAAACGTTTTCTCTCCGATCTGCGCGAAAACTTGTATTCCGGCTCAAAACAACGGGATACATCGTTTAAGATCGAAACTAGCAAAATTCATGAGCATCGATTTTACGAGTCGTCGAAGAGTAGACGAGAGAAAGGTGTAAACTTTTTCTCTCAGAACTGCGCGAAAACTTGTATTCCGCCTCAAAACAAAAGGTTACATCGTTTTAGGTCGAAAATAGCAAGATTCACAAGCATTGATTTTACAAGTCGTCGAATAGTAGACGAGAGAAAGGTGTAAACTTTTTCTCTCAGAACTGCGCGAAAACTTGTATTCCGGCTCAAAACGACGGGATACATCGTTTTAGATCGAAACTAGCAAGATTCACGAGCATTGATTTTACAAGTCCTCGAAGAGTAGACGAGAGAAAGGTGTAAACTTTTTCTCTCAGAACTGCGCGAAAACTTGTATTCCGGCTCAAAACAACGGGATACATTGTTTTAGATCGAAACTAGCAAGATTCACGAGCATCGATTTTACAAGTCGTCGAAGAGTAGACGAGAGAAAGGTGTAAACTTTTTCTCTCAGAACTGCGCGAAAACTTGTATTCCGCCTCAAAACAAAAGGTTACATCGTTTTAGGTCGAAAGTAGCAAGATTCACAAGCATTGATTTTACAAGTCGTCGAATAGTAGACGAGAGAAAGGTGTAAACTTTTTCTCTCAGAACTGCGCGAAAACTTGTATTCCGGCTCAAAACGACGTGATACATCGTTTTAGATCGAAACTAGCAAGATTAACGAGCATTGATTTTACAAGTCCTCGAAGAGTAGACGAGAGAAAGGTGTAAACTTTTTCTCTCAGAACTGCACGAAAACTTGTATTCCGGCTCAAAACAACGGGATACATTGTTTTAGATCGAAACTAGCAAGATTCACGAGCATCAATTTTACTCGTCGTCGAAGAGTACACGAGAGAAAGGTGTATACTTTTTCTCTCAGAACTGCGCGAAAACTTGTATTCCGGCTGAAATCAACGGGATACATCGTTTTAGGTCGAAACTAGCAAAATTCATGAGCATCGATTTTACGAGTCGTCGAAGAGTAGACGAGAGAAAGGTGTAAACTTTTTCTCTCAGAACTGCGCGAAAACTTGTATTCCGCCTCAAAATAAAAGGTTGCATCGTTTTAGGTCGAAACTAGCAAGATTCACAAGCATTGATTTTACAAGTCGTCGAATAGTAGACGAGAGAAAGGTGTAAACTTTTTCTCTCAGAACTGCGCGAAAACTTGTATTCCGGCTCAAAACGACGGGATACATCGTTTTTGATCGAAACTAGCAAGATTCACGAGCATCGATTTTACAAGTCGTCGAGGAGTAGACGAGAGAAAGGTGTAAACGTTTTCTCTCCGATCTGCGCGAAAACTTGTATTCCGGCTCAAAACAACGGGATACATCGTTTAAGATCGAAACTAGCAAAATTCATGAGCATCTATTTTACGAGTCGTCGAAGAGTAGACGAGAGAAAGGTGTAAACTTTTTCTCTCAGAACTGCGCGAAAACTTGTATTCCGCCTCAAAACAAAAGGTTACATCGTTTTAGGTCGAAACTAGCAAGATTCACAAGCATTGATTTTACAAGTCGTCGAATAGTAGACGAGAGAAAGGTGTAAACTTTTTCTCTCAGAACTGCGCGAAAACTTGTATTCCGGCTCAAAACGACGGGATACATCGTTTTAGATCGAAACTAGCAAGATTCACGAGCATTGATTTTACAAGTCCTCGAAGAGTAGACGAGAGAAAGGTGTAAACTTTTTCTCTCAGAACTGCGCGAAAACTTGTATTCCGGCTCAAAACAACGGGATACATTGTTTTAGATCGAAACTAGCAAGATTCACGAGCATCGATTTTACAAGTCGTCGAAGAGTAGACGAGAGAAAGGTGTAAACTTTTTCTCTCAGAACTGCACGAAAACTTGTATTCTGGCTCAAAACAACGGGATACATTGTTTTAGATCGAAACTAGCAAGATTCACGAGCATCGATTTTACACGTCGTCGAAGAGTACACGAGAGAAAGGTGTAAACTTTTTCTCTCAGAACTGCGCGAAAACTTGTATTTCGGCTGAAAACAACGGGATACATCGTTTTAGATCGTAACTAGCAAGATTCACGAGCATCGATTTTACAAGTCTTCGAAGAGTAGACGAGAGAAAGGTGTCAAATTTTCCTCTCAGAACTCCGCGAAAACTTGTATTCCGGCTGAAATCAACGGGATACATCGTTTTAGGTCGAAACTAGCAAGATTCACAAGCATTGATTTTACGAGTCGTCGAGGAGTAGACGAGAGAAAGGTGTAAACGTTTTCTCTCCGATCTGCGCGAAAACTTGTATTCCGGCTCAAAACAACGGGATACATCGTTTAAGATCGAAACTAGCAAAATTCATGAGCATCGATTTTACGAGTCGTCGAAGAGTAGACGAGAGAAAGGTGTAAACTTTTTCTCTCAGAACTGCGCGAAAACTTGTATTCCGCCTCAAAACAAAAGGTTACATCGTTTTAGGTCGAAAATAGCAAGATTCACAAGCATTGATTTTACAAGTCGTCGAATAGTAGACGAGAGAAAGGTGTAAACTTTTTCTCTCAGAACTGCGCGAAAACTTGTATTCCGGCTCAAAACGACGGGATACATCGTTTTAGATCGAAACTAGCAAGATTCACGAGCATTGATTTTACAAGTCCTCGAAGAGTAGACGAGAGAAAGGTGTAAACTTTTTCTCTCAGAACTGCGCGAAAACTTGTATTCCGGCTCAAAACAACGGGATACATTGTTTTAGATCGAAACTAGCAAGATTCACGAGCATCGATTTTACAAGTCGTCGAAGAGTAGACGAGAGAAAGGTGTAAACTTTTTCTCTCAGAACTGCACGAAAACTTGTATTCTGGCTCAAAACAACGGGATACATTGTTTTAGATCGAAACTAGCAAGATTCACGAGCATCGATTTTACACGTCGTCGAAGAGTACACGAGAGAAAGGTGTAAACTTTTTCTCTCAGAACTGCGCGAAAACTTGTATTTCGGCTGAAAACAACGGGATACATCGTTTTAGATCGTAACTAGCAAGATTCACGAGCATCGATTTTACAAGTCTTCGAAGAGTAGACGAGAGAAAGGTGTCAAATTTTCCTCTCAGAACTCCGCGAAAACTTGTATTCCGGCTGAAATCAACGGGATACATCGTTTTAGGTCGAAACTTGCAAGATTCACAAGCATTGATTTTACGAGTCGTCGAGGAGTAGACGAGAGAAAGGTGTAAACGTTTTCTCTCCGATCTGCGCGAAAACTTGTATTCCGGCTCAAAACAACGGGATACATCGTTTAAGATCGAAACTAGCAAAATTCATGAGCATCGATTTTACGAGTCGTCGAAGAGTAGACGAGAGAAAGGTGTAAACTTTTTCTCTCAGAACTGCGCGAAAACTTGTATTCCGCCTCAAAACAAAAGGTTACATCGTTTTAGGTCGAAAATAGCAAGATTCACAAGCATTGATTTTACAAGTCGTCGAATAGTAGACGAGAGAAAGGTGTAAACTTTTTCTCTCAGAACTGCGCGAAAACTTGTATTCCGGCTCAAAACGACGGGATACATCGTTTTAGATCGAAACTAGCAAGATTCACGAGCATTGATTTTACAAGTCCTCGAAGAGTAGACGAGAGAAAGGTGTAAACTTTTTCTCTCAGAACTGCGCGAAAACTTGTATTCCGGCTCAAAACAACGGGATACATTGTTTTAGATCGAAACTAGCAAGATTCACGAGCATCGATTTTACAAGTCGTCGAAGAGTAGACGAGAGAAAGGTGTAAACTTTTTCTCTCAGAACTGCACGAAAACTTGTATTCTGGCTCAAAACAACGGGATACATTGTTTTAGATCGAAACTAGCAAGATTCACGAGCATCGATTTTACACGTCGTCGAAGAGTACACGAGAGAAAGGTGTAAACTTTTTCTCTCAGAACTGCGCGAAAACTTGTATTTCGGCTGAAAACAACGGGATACATCGTTTTAGATCGTAACTAGCAAGATTCACGAGCATCGATTTTACAAGTCTTCGAAGAGTAGACGAGAGAAAGGTGTCAAATTTTTCTCTCAGAACTCCGCGAAAACTTGTATTCCGGCTCAAAACAACGGGATACATCGTTTTAGATTGAAACTAGCAAGATTCACGAGCATCGTTTTTACAAGTCGTCGAAGAGTAGCCGAGAGAAAGGTGTAAACTTTTCTCTCAGAACTGCGCGAAAACTTGTATTCCGGCTCAAAACAACGGGATACATTGTTTTAGATCGAAACTAGCAAGATTCACGAGCATCGATTTTACAAGTCGTCGAAGAGTAGACGAGAGAAAGGTGTAAACGTTTTCTCTCAGAACTGCACGAAAACTTGTATTCCGGCTCAAAACAACGGGATACATTGTTTTAGATCGAAACTAGCAAGATTCACGAGCATCAATTTTACTCGTCGTCGAAGAGTACACGAGAGAAAGGTGTATACTTTTTCTCTCAGAACTGCGCGAAAACTTGTATTCCGGCTGAAATCAACGGGATACATCGTTTTAGGTCGAAACTAGCAAAATTCATGAGCATCGATTTTACGAGTCGTCGAAGAGTAGACGAGAGAAAGGTGTAAACTTTTTCTCTCAGAACTGCGCGAAAACTTGTATTCCGCCTCAAAACAAAAGGTTACATCGTTTTAGGTCGAAACTAGCAAGATTCACAAGCATTGATTTTACAAGTCGACGAATAGTAGACGAGAGAAAGGTGTAAACTATTTCGCTCAGAACTGCGCGAAAACTTGTATTCCGGCTCAAAACGACGGGATACATCGTTTTTGATCGAAACTAGCAAGATTCACGAGCATCGATTTTACAAGTCGTCGAGGAGTAGACGAGAGAAAGGTGTAAACTTTTTCTCTCAGAACTGCGCGAAAACTTGTATTCCGCCTCAAAACAAAAGGTTACATCGTTTTAGGTCGAAACTAGCAAGATTCACAAGCATTGATTTTACAAGTCGTCGAATAGTAGACGAGAGAAAGGTGTAAAATTTTTCTCTCAGAACTGCGCGAAAACTTGTATTCCGGCTCAAAACGACGGGATACATCGTTTTAGATCGAAACTAGCAAGATTCACGAGCATTGATTTTACAAGTTCTCGAAGAGTAGACGAGAGAAAGGTGTAAACTTTTTCTCTCAGAACTGCGCGAAAACTTGTATTCCGGTTCAAACAACGGGATACATTGTTTTAGACCGAAACTAGCAAGATTCACGAGCATCGATTTTACAAGTCGTCGAAGAGTAGACGAGAGAAAGGTGTAAACTTTTTCTCTCAGAACTGCACGAAAACTTGTATTCTGGCTCAAAACAACTGGATACATTGTTTTAGATCGAAACCAGCAAGATTCACGAGCATCGATTTTACACGTCGTCGAAGAGTACACGAGAGAAACGTGTAAACTTTTTCTCTCAGAACTGCGCGAAAACTTGTATTTCGGCTGAAAACAACGGGATACATCGTTTTAGATCGTAACTAGCAAGATTCACGAGCATCGATTTTACAAGTCTTCGAAGAGTAGACGAGAGAAAGGTGTAAAATTTTCCTCTCAGAACTCCGCGAAAACTTGTATTCCGGCTCAAAACAACGGGATACACCGTTTTAGATTGAAACTAGCAAGATTCACGAGCATCGTTTTTACAAGTCGTCGAAGAGTAGACGAGAGAAAGGTGTAAACTTTTCTCTCAGAACTGCGCGAAAACTTGTATTCCGGCTCAAAACAACGGGATACATCGTTTTAGATCGAAACCAGCAAGATTCAAGAGCATCGATTTTACAAGTCGTCGAAGAGTAGACGAGAGAAAGGTGTAAACTTTTTCTCTCAGAACTGCGCGCAAACATGTATTCCGGCTCAAGACAACGGGTTACAACGGTTTAGATCGAAACTAGCATGATTCACGAGCATCGATATTACAAGTCGTCGAAGAGTAGACGAGAGAAATGTGTAAACTTTTTCTCTCAGAACTGTGCGAAAACTTGTATTCCGGCTCAAAACAACGGGATACATCGTTTTAGATCGAATCTAGCAAGATTCACGTGCATCGATTTCACAAGTCGTCGAAGAGCACACGAGAGAAAGGTGTAAACTTTTTCTTTCAGAACTGCGCGAAAACTTGTATTCCGGCTCAAAACAACGGGATACATTGTTTTAGATCGAAACTAGCAAGATTCACGAGCATCGATTTTACACGTCGTCGAAGAGTACACGAGAGAAAGGTGTAAAATTTTTCTCTCAGAACTGCGCGAAAACTTGTATTCCGGCTGAAAACAACGGGATACATCGTTTTAGATCGTAACTAGCAAGATTCACGAGCATCGATTTCACAAGTTGTCGAAGAGGACACGAGAGAAAGGTGTAAACTTTTTCTTTCAGAACTGCGCGAAAACTTGTATTCCGGCTCAAAACAACGGAATACATCGTTTAGATCGAAACTAGCATGATTCACGAGCATCGATTTTACAAGTCGACGAGGAGTAGACGAGAGAAAGGTGTAAACGTTTTCTCTCCGATCTGCGCGAAAACTTGTATTCCGGCTCAATACAACGGGATATATCGTTTTAGATCGAAACTAGCAAAATTCATGAGCATCAATTTTACGAGTCGTCGAAGAGTAGACGAGAGAACGGTGTAAACTTTTTCTCTCAGAACTGCGCGAAAACTTGTATTCCGGCTGAAAACAAAAGGTTACATCGTTTTAGGTCGAAACTAGCAAGATTCACAAGCATTGATTTTACAATCGTCGAATAGTAGACGAGAGAAAGGTGTAAACTTTTTCTCTCAGAACTGCGCGAAAACTTGTATTCAGGCTCAAAACGACGGGATACATCGTTTTTGATCGAAACTAGCAAGATTCACGAGCATCGATTTTACAAGTCCTCGAAGAGTAGACGAGAGAACGGTGTAAACTTTTTCTCTCAGAACTGCGCGAAAACTTGTATTCCGGCTCAAAACAACGGGATACATTGTTTTAGATCGAAACTAGCAAGATTCACGAGCATCAATTTTACACGTCGTCGAAGAGTACACGAGAGAAAGGTGAATACTTTTTCTCTCAGAACTGCGCGAAAACTTGTATTCCGGCTGAAATCAACGGGATACATCGTTTTAGGTCGAAACTAGCAAAATTCATGAGCATCGATTTTACGAGTCGTCGAAGAGTAGACGAGAGAAAGGTGTAAACTTTTTCTCTCAGAACTGCGCGATAACTTGTATTCCGCCTCAAAACAAAAGGTTACATCGTTTTAGGTCGAAACTAGCAAGATTCACAAGCATTGATTTTACAAGTCGTCGAATAGTAGACGAGAGAAAGGTTTTAAACTTTTTCTCTCAGAACTGCGCGAAAACTTGTATTCCGGCTCAAAACGACGGGATACATCGTTTTTGATCGAAACTAGCAAGATTCGCGAGCATCGATTTTACAAGTCGTCGAGGAGTAGACGAGAGAAAGGTGTAAACGTTTTCTCTCCGATCTGCGCGAAAACTTGTATTCCGGCTCAAAACAACGGGAAACATCGTTTTAGATCGAAACTAGCAAAATTCATGAGCATCGATTTTACGAGTCGTCGAAGAGTAGACGAGAGAAAGGTGTAAACTTTTTCTCTCAGAACTGCGCGAAAACTTGTATTCTGCCTCAAATCAAAAGGTTACATCGTTTTAGGTCGAAACTAGCAAGATTCACAAGCATTGATATTACAAGTCGTCGAATAGTAGACGAGAGAAAGGTGTAAACTTTTTCTCTCAGAACTGCGCGAAAACTTGTATTCCGGCTCAAAACGACGGGATACATCGTTTTAGATCGAAACTAGCAAGATTCACGAGCATTGATTTTACAAGTCCTCGAAGAGTAGACGAGAGAAAGGTGTAAACTTTTTCTCTCAGAACTGCGCGAAAACTTGTATTCCGGCTCGAAACAACGGGATACATTGTTTTAGATCGAAACTAGCAAGATTCACGAGCATCGATTTTACAAGTCGTCGAAGAGTAGACGAGAGAAAGGTGTCAAATTTTCCTCTCAGAACTCCGCGAAAACTTGTATTCCGGCTCAAAACAACGGGATACATCGTTTTAGATTGAAACTAGCAAGATTCACGAGCGTCGTTTTTACAAGTCGTCGAAGAGTAGACGAGAGAAAGGTGTAAACTTTTCTCTCAGAACTGCGCGAAAACTTGTATTCCGTCTCAAAACAACGGGATACATCGTTTTAGATCGAAACCAGCAAGATTCAAGAGCATCGATTTTACAAGTCGTCGAAGAGTACACGAGAGAAAGGTGAATACTTTTTCTCTCAGAACTGCGCGAAAACTTGTATTCCGGCTGAAATCAACGGGATACATCGTTTTAGGTCGAAACTAGCAAAATTCATGAGCATCGATTTTACGAGTCGTCGAAGAGTAGACGAGAGAAAGGTGTAAACTTTTTCTCTCAGAACTGCGCGATAACTTGTATTCCGCCTCAAAACAAAAGGTTACATCGTTTTAGGTCGAAACTAGCAAGATTCACAAGCATTGATTTTACAAGTCGTCGAATAGTAGACGAGAGAAAGGTTTTAAACTTTTTCTCTCAGAACTGCGCGAAAACTTGTATTCCGGCTCAAAACGACGGGATACATCGTTTTTGATCGAAACTAGCAAGATTCGCGAGCATCGATTTTACAAGTCGTCGAGGAGTAGACGAGAGAAAGGTGTAAACGTTTTCTCTCCGATCTGCGCGAAAACTTGTATTCCGGCTCAAAACAACGGGAAACATCGTTTTAGATCGAAACTAGCAAAATTCATGAGCATCGATTTTACGAGTCGTCGAAGAGTAGACGAGAGAAAGGTGTAAACTTTTTCTCTCAGAACTGCGCGAAAACTTGTATTCTGCCTCAAAACAAAAGGTTACATCGTTTTAGGTCGAAACTAGCAAGATTCACAAGCATTGATTTTACAAGTCGTCGAATAGTAGACGAGAGAAAGGTGTAAACTTTTTCTCTCAGAACTGCGCGAAAACTTGTATTCCGGCTCAAAACGACGGGATACATCGTTTTAGATCGAAACTAGCAAGATTCACGAGCATTGATTTTACAAGTCCTCGAAGAGTAGACGAGAGAAAGGTGTAAACTTTTTCTCTCAGAACTGCGCGAAAACTTGTATTCCGGCTCGAAACAACGGGATACATTGTTTTAGATCGAAACTAGCAAGATTCACGAGCATCGATTTTACAAGTCGTCGAAGAGTAGACGAGAGAAAGGTGTCAAATTTTCCTCTCAGAACTCCGCGAAAACTTGTATTCCGGCTCAAAACAACGGGATACATCGTTTTAGATTGAAACTAGCAAGATTCACGAGCGTCGTTTTTACAAGTCGTCGAAGAGTAGACGAGAGAAAGGTGTAAACTTTTCTCTCAGAACTGCGCGAAAACTTGTATTCCGTCTCAAAACAACGGGATACATCGTTTTAGATCGAAACCAGCAAGATTCAAGAGCATCCATTTTACAAGTCGTCGAAGAGTAGACGAGAGAAAGGTGTAAACTTTTTCTCTCAGAACTGTGCGAAAACTTGTATTCCGGCTCAAAACAACGGGATACATCGTTTTAGATTGAATCTAGCAAGATTCACGTGCATCGATTTCACAAGTCGTCGAAGAGCACACGAGAGAAAGGTGTAAACTTTTTCTTTCAGAACTGCGCGAAAACTTGTATTCCGGCTCAAAACAACGGGATACATCGTTTAGATCAAAACTAGCATGATTCACGAGCATCGATTTTACAAGTCGTCGAGGAGTAGACGAGAGAAAGGTGTAAACGTTTTCTCTCCGATCTGCGCGAAAACTTGTATTCCGGCTCAAAACAACGGGATATATCGTTTTAGATCGAAACTAGCAAAATTCATGAGCATCGATTTTACGAGTCGTCGAAGAGTAGACGAGAGAAAGGTGTAAACTTTTTCTTTCAGAACTGCGCGAAAACTTGTATTCCGCCTCAAAACAAAAGGTTACATCGTTTTAGGTCGAAACTAGCAAGATTCACAAGCATTGATTTTACAAGTCGTCGAATAGTAGACGAGAGAAAGGTGTAAACTTTTTCTCTCAGAACTGCGCGAAAACTTGTATTCCGGCTCAAAACGACGGGATACATCGTTTTAGATCGAAACTAGCAAGATTCACGAGCATCGATTTTACAAGTCCTCGAAGAGTAGACGAGAGAAAGGTGTAAACTTTTTCTCTCAGAACTGCGCGAAAACTTGTATTCCGGCTCAAAACAACGGGATACATTGTTTTAGATCGAAACTAGCAAGATTCACGAGCATCGATTTTACAAGTGGTCGAAGAGTAGACGAGAGAAAGGTGTAAACTTTTTCTCTCAGAACTGCACGAAAACTTGTATTCTGGCTCAAAACAACAGGATACATTGTTTTAGATCGAAACTAGCAAGATTCACGAGCATCGATTTTACACGTCGTCGAAGAGTACACGAGAGAAAGGTGTAAACTTTTTCTCTCAGAACTGCGCGAAAACTTGTATTCCGGCTGAAAACAACGGGATACATCGTTTTAGATCGTAAGTAGTATGATTCACGAGCATCGATTTCACAAGTTGTCGAAGAGCACACGAGAGAAAGGTGTAAATTTTTTCTCTCAGAACTGCGCGAAAACATGTATTCCGGCTCAAAACAACGGGTTACATCGGTTTAGATCGAAACTAGCAAGATTCACGAGCATCGATATTACAAGTCGTCGAAGAGTAGACGAGAGAAATGTGTAAACTTTTTCTCTCAGAACTGTGCGAAAACTTGTATTCCGGCTCAAAACAACGGGATACATTGTTTTAGATCGAAACTAGCAAGATTCACGAGCATCGATTTTACAAGTCGTCGAAGAGTAGACGAGAGAAAGGTGTAAACTTTTTCTCTCACAACTGCACGAAAACTTGTATTCTGGCTCAAAACAACAGGATACATTGTTTTAGATCGAAACTAGCAAGATTCACGAGCATCGATTTTACACGTCGTCGAAGAGTACACGAGAGAAAGGTGTAAACTTTTTCTCTCAGAACTGCGCGAAAACTTGTATTCCGGCTGAAAACAACAGGATACATCGTTTTAGATCGTAAGTAGCAAGATTCACGAGCATCGATTTCACAAGTTGTCGAAGAGCACACGAGAGAAAGGTGTAAATTTTTTCTCTCAGAACTGCGCGAAAACATGTATTCCGGCTCAAAACAACGGGTTACATCGGTTTAGATCGAAACTAGCAAGATTCACGAGCATCGATATTACAAGTCGTCGAAGAGTAGACGAGAGAAATGTGTAAACTTTTTCTCTCAGAACTGTGCGAAAACTTGTATTCCGGCTCAAAACAACGGGATACATCGTTTTAGATCGAATCTAGCAAGATTCACGTGCATCGATTTCACAAGTCGTCGAAGAGCACACGAGAGAAAGGTGTAAACTTTTTCTTTCAGAACTGCGCGAAAACTTGTATTCCGGCTCAAAACAACGGGATACATTGTTTTAGATCGAAACTAGCAAGATTCACGAGCATCGATTTTACAAGTCGTCGAAGAGTAGACGAGAGAAAGGTGTAAACTTTTTCTCTCAGAACTGCACGAAAACTTGTATTCTGGCTCAAAACAACGGGATACATTGTTTTAGATCGAAACTAGCAAGATTCACGAGCATTGATTTTACAAGTCCTCGAAGAGTAGACGAGAGAAAGGTGTAAACTTTTTCTCTCAGAACTGCGCGAAAACTTGTATTCCGGCTCAAAACAACGGGATACATTGTTTTAGATCGAAACTAGCAAGATTCACGAGCATCGATTTTACAAGTCGTCGAAGAGTAGACGAGAGAAAGGTGTAAACTTTTTCTCTCAGAACTGCACGAAAACTTGTATTCTGGCTCAAAACAACGGGATACATTGTTTTAGATCGAAACTAGCAAGATTCACGAGCATCGATTTTACACGTCGTCGAAGAGTACACGAGAGAAAGGTGTAAACTTTTTCTCTCAGAACTGCGCGAAAACTTGTATTTCGGCTGAAAACAACGGGATACATCGTTTTAGATCGTAACTAGCAAGATTCACGAGCATCGATTTTACAAGTCTTCGAAGAGTAGACGAGAGAAAGGTGTCAAATTTTCCTCTCAGAACTCCGCGAAAACTTGTATTCCGGCTCAAAACAACGGGATACATCGTTTTAGATTGAAACTAGCAAGATTCACGAGCATCGTTTTTACAAGTCGTCGAAGAGTAGACGAGAGAAAGGTGTAAACTTTTCTCTCAGAACTGCGCGAAAACTTGTATTCCGGCTCAAAACAACGGGATACATTGTTTTAGATCGAAACTAGCAAGATTCACGAGCATCGATTTTACAAGTCGTCGAAGAGTAGACGAGAGAAAGGTGTAAACTTTTTCTCTCAGAACTGCACGAAAACTTGTATTCCGGCTCAAAACAACGGGATACATTGTTTTAGATCGAAACTAGCAAGATTCACGAGCATCAATTTTACTCGTCGTCGAAGAGTACACGAGAGAAAGGTGTATACTTTTTCTCTCAGAACTGCGCGAAAACTTGTATTCCGGCTGAAATCAACGGGATACATCGTTTTAGGTCGAAACTAGCAAAATTCATGAGCATCGATTTTACGAGTCGTCGAAGAGTAGACGAGAGGAAGGTGTAAACTTTTTCTCTCAGAACTGCGCGAAAACTTGTATTCCGCCTCAAAACAAAAGGTTACATCGTTTTAGGTCGAAACTAGCAAGATTCACAAGCATTGATTTTACAAGTCGACGAATAGTAGACGAGAGAAAGGTGTAAACGTTTTCGCTCAGAACAGCGCGAAAACTTGTATTCCGGCTCAAAACGACGGGATACATCGTTTTTGATCGAAACTAGCAAGATTCACGAGCATCGATTTTACAAGTCGTCGAGGAGTAGACGAGAGAAAGGTGTAAACGTTTTCTCTCCGATCTGCGCGAAAACTTGTATTCCGGCTCAAAACAACGGGATACATCGTTTTAGATCGAAACTAGCAAAATTTATGAGCATCCATTTTACGAGTCGTCGAAGAGTAGACGAGAGAAAGGTGTAAACTTTTTCTCTCAGAACTGCGCGAAAACTGGTATTCCGCCTCAAAACAAAAGGTTACATCGTTTTAGGTCGAAACTAGCAAGATTCACAAGCATTGATTTTACAAGTCGTCGAATAGTAGACGAGAGAAAGGTGTAAACTTTTTCTCTCAGAACTGCGCGAAAACTTGTATTCCGGCTCAAAACGACGGGATACATCGTTTTAGATCGAAACTAGCAAGATTCACGAGCATTGATTTTACAAGTCCTCGAAGAGTAGACGAGAGAAAGGTGTAAACTTTTTCTCTCAGAACTGCGCGAAAACTTGTATTCCGGCTCAAAACAACGGGATACATTGTTTTAGATCGAAACTAGCAAGATTCACGAGCATCGATTTTACAAGTCGTCGAAGAGTAGACGAGAGAAAGGTGTAAACTTTTTCTCTCAGAACTGCACGAAAACTTGTATTCTGGCTCAAAACAACGGGATACATTGTTTTAGATCTAAACTAGCAAGATTCACGAGCATCGATTTTACACGTCGTCGAAGAGTACACGAGAGAAAGGTGTAAACTTTTTCTCTCAGAACTGCGCGAAAACTTGTATTTCGGCTGAAAACAACGGGATACATCGTTTTAGATCGTAACTAGCAAGATTCACGAGCATCGATTTTACAAGTCTTCGAAGAGTAGACGAGAGAAAGGTGTAAAATTTTCCTCTCAGAACTCCGCGAAAACTTGTATTCCGGCTCAAAACAACGGGATACATCGTTTTAGATTGAAACTAGCAAGATTCACGAGCATCGTTTTTACAAGTCGTCGAAGAGTAGACGAGAGAAAGGTGTAAACTTTTCTCTCAGAACTGCGCGAAAACTTGTATTCCGGCTCAAAACAACGGGATACATCGTTTTAGATCGAAACCAGCAAGATTCAAGAGCATCGATTTTACAAGTCGTCGAAGAGTAGACGAGAGAAAGGTGTAAACTTTTTCTCTCAGAACTGCGCGCAAACATGTATTCCGGCTCAAAACAACGGGTTACAACGGTTTAGATCGAAACTAGCATGATTCACGAGCATCGATATTACAAGTCGTCGAAGAGTAGACGAGAGAAATGTGTAAACTTTTTCTCTCAGAACTGTGCGAAAACTTGTATTCCGGCTCAAAACAACGGGATACATCGTTTTAGATCGAATCTAGCAAGATTCACGTGCATCGATTTCACAAGTCGTCGAAGAGCACACGAGAGAAAGGTGTAAACTTTTTCTGTCAGAACTGCGCGAAAACTTGTATTCCGGCTCAAAACAACGGGATACATCGTTTAGATCGAAACTAGCATGATTCACGAGCATCGATTTTTTAAGTCGTCGAGGAGTAGACGAGAGAAAGGTGTAAACGTTTCCTCTCCGATCTGCGCGAAAACTTGTATTCCGGCTCAAAACAACGGGATACATTGTTTTAGATCGAAACTAGCAAGATTCACGAGCATCGATTTTACACGTCGTCGAAGAGTACACGAGAGAAAGGTGTAAACTTTTTCTCTCAGAACTGCGCGAAAACTTGTATTCCGGCTGAAAACAACGGGATACATCGTTTTAGATTGTAACTAGCAAGATTCACGAGCATCGATTTCACAAGTTGTCGAAGAGGACACGAGAGAAAGGTGTAAACTTTTTTCTTTCAGAACTGCGCGAAAACTTGTATTCCGGCTCAAAACAACGGGATACATCGTTTAGATCGAAACTAGCATGATTCACGAGCATCGATTTTACAAGTCGACGAGGAGTAGACGAGAGAAAGGTGTAAACGTTTTCTCTCCGATCTGCGCGAAAACTTGTATTCCGGCTCAATACAACGGGATATATCGTTTTAGATCGAAACTAGCAAAATTCATGAGCATCAATTTTACGAGTCGTCGAAGAGTAGACGAGAGAACGGTGTAAACTTTTTCTCTCAGAACTGCGCGAAAACTTGTATTCCGGCTCAAAACAAAAGGTTACATCGTTTTAGGTCGAAACTAGCAAGATTCACAAGCATTGATTTTACAAGTCGTCGAATAGTAGACGAGAGAAAGGTGTAAACTTTTTCTCTCAGAACTGCGCGAAAACTTGTATTCAGGCTCAAAACGACGGGATACATCGTTTTAGATCGAAACTAGCAAGATTCACGAGCATCGATTTTACAAGTCCTCGAAGAGTAGACGAGAGAACGGTGTAAACTTTTTCTCTCAGAACTGCGCGAAAACTTGTATTCCGGCTCAAAACAACGGGATACATTGTTTTAGATCGAAACTAGCAAGATTCACGAGCATCAATTTTACACGTCGTCGAAGAGTACACGAGAGAAAGGTGTATACTTTTTCTCTCAGAACTGCGCGAAAACTTGTATTCCGGCTGAAATCAACGGGATACATCGTTTTAGGTCGAAACTAGCAAAATTCATGAGCATCGATTTTACGAGTCGTCGAAGAGTAGACGAGAGAAAGGTGTAAACTTTTTCTCTCAGAACTGCGCGATAACTTGTATTCCGCCTCAAAACAAAAGGTTACATCGTTTTAGGTCGAAACTAGCAAGATTCACAAGCATTGATTTTACAAGTCGTCGAATAGTAGACGAGAGAAAGGTTTTAAACTTTTTCTCTCAGAACTGCGCGAAAACTTGTATTCCGGCTCAAAACGACGGGATACATCGTTTTTGATCGAAACTAGCAAGATTCACGAGCATCGATTTTACAAGTCGTCGAGGAGTAGACGAGAGAAAGGTGTAAACGTTTTCTCTCCGATCTGCGCGAAAACTTGTATTCCGGCTCAAAACAACGGGAAACATCGTTTTAGATCGAAACTAGCAAAATTCATGAGCATCGATTTTACGAGTCGTCGAAGAGTAGACGAGAGAAAGGTGTAAACTTTTTCTCTCAGAACTGCGCGAAAACTTGTATTCCGCCTCAAAACAAAAGTTACATCGTTTTAGGTCGAAACTAGCAAGATTCACAAGCATTGATTTTACAAGTCGTCGAATAGTAGACGGGAGAAAGGTGTAAACTTTTTCTCTCAGAACTGCGCGAAAACTTGTATTCCGGCTCAAAACGACGGGATACATCGTTTTAGATCGAAACTAGCAAGATTCACGAGCATTGATTTTACAAGTCCTCGAAGAGTAGACGAGAGAAAGGTGTAAACTTTTTCTCTCAGAACTGCGCGAAAACTTGTATTCCGGCTCGAAACAACGGGATACATTGTTTTAGATCGAAACTAGCAAGATTCACGAGCATCGATTTTACAAGTCGTCGAAGAGTAGACGAGAGAAAGGTGTAAACTTTTTCTCTCAGAACTGCACGAAAACTTGTATTCTGGCTCAAAACAACGGGATACATTGTTTTAGATCGAAACTAGCAAGATTCACGAGCATCGATTTTACACGTCGTCGAAGAGTACACGAGAGAAAGGTGTAAACTTTTTCTCTCAGAACTGCGCGACAACTTGTATTTCGGCTGAAAACAACGGGATACATCGTTTTAGATCGTAACTAGCAAGATTCACGAGCATCGATTTTACAAGTCTTCGAAGAGTAGACGAGAGAAAGGTGTCAAATTTTCCTCTCAGAACTCCGCGAAAACTTGTATTCCGGCTCAAAACAACGGGATACATTGTTTTAGATTGAAACTAGCAAGATTCACGAGCGTCGTTTTTACAATTCGTCGAAGAGTAGACGAGAGAAAGGTGTAAACTTTTCTCTCAGAACTGCGCGAAAACTTGTATTCCGTCTCAAAACAACGGGATACATCGTTTTAGATCGAAACCAGCAAGATTCAAGAGCATCGATTTTACAAGTCGTCGAAGAGTAGACGAGAGAAAGGTGTAAACTTTTTCTCTCAGAACTGCGCGAAAACATGTATTCCGGCTCAAAACAACGGGTTACATCGGTTTAGATCGAAACTAGCAAGATTCACGAGCATCGATATTACAAGTCGTCGAAGAGTAGACGAGAGAAATGTGTAAACTTTTTCTCTCAGAACTGTGCGAAAACTTGTATTCCGGCTCAAAACAACGGGATACATCGTTTTAGATTGAATCTAGCAAGATTCACGTGCATCGATTTCACAAGTCGTCGAAGAGCACACGAGAGAAAGGTGTAAACTTTTTCTTTCAGAACTGCGCGAAAACTTGTATTCCGGCTCAAAACAACGGGATACATCGTTTAGATCGAAACTAGCATGATTCACGAGCATCGATTTTACAAGTCGTCGAGGAGTAGACGAGAGAAAGGTGTAAACTTTTTCTCTCAGAACTGCGCGAAAACTTGTATTCCGGCTCAAAACGACGGGATACATCGTTTTAGATCGAAACTAGCAAGATTCACGAGCATTGATTTTACAAGTCCTCGAAGAGTAGACGAGAGAAAGGTGTAAACTTTTTCTCTCAGAACTGCGCGAAAACTTGTATTCCGGCTCGAAACAACGGGATACATTGTTTTAGATCGAAACTAGCAAGATTCACGAGCATCGATTTTACAAGTCGTCGAAGAGTAGACGAGAGAAAGGTGTAAACTTTTTCTCTCAGAACTGCACGAAAACTTGTATTCTGGCTCAAAACAACGGGATACATTGTTTTAGATCGAAACTAGCAAGATTCACGAGCATCGATTTTACACGTCGTCGAAGAGTACACGAGAGAAAGGTGTAAACTTTTTCTCTCAGAACTGCGCGACAACTTGTATTTCGGCTGAAAACAACGGGTTACATCGTTTTAGATCGTAACTAGCAAGATTCACGAGCATCGCTTTTACAAGTCTTCGAAGAGTAGACGAGAGAAAGGTGTCAAATTTTCCTCTCAGAACTCCGCGAAAACTTGTATTCCGGCTCAAAACAACGGGATACATTGTTTTAGATTGAAACTAGCAAGATTCACGAGCGTCGTTTTTACAATTCGTCGAAGAGTAGACGAGAGAAAGGTGTAAACTTTTCTCTCAGAACTGCGCGAAAACTTGTATTCCGTCTCAAAACAACGGGATACATCGTTTTAGATCGAAACCAGCAAGATTCAAGAGCATCGATTTTACAAGTCGTCGAAGAGTAGACGAGAGAAAGGTGTAAACTTTTTCTCTCAGAACTGCGCGAAAACATGTATTCCGGCTCAAAACAACGGGTTACATCGGTTTAGATCGAAACTAGCAAGATTCACGAGCATCGATATTACAAGTCGTCGAAGAGTAGACGAGAGAAATGTGTAAACTTTTTCTCTCAGAACTGTGCGAAAACTTGTATTCCGGCTCAAAACAACGGGATACATCGTTTTAGATTGAATCTAGCAAGATTCACGTGCATCGATTTCACAAGTCGTCGAAGAGCACACGAGAGAAAGGTGTAAACTTTTTCTTTCAGAACTGCGCGAAAACTTGTATTCCGGCTCAAAACAACGGGATACATCGTTTAGATCGAAACTAGCATGATTCACGAGCATCGATTTTACAAGTCGTCGAGGAGTAGACGAGAGAAAGGTGTAAACGTTTTCTCTCCGATCTGCGCGAAAACTTGTATTCCGGCTCAAAACAACGGGATATATCGTTTTAGATCGAAACTAGCAAAATTCATGAGCATCGATTTTACGAGCCGTCGAAGAGTAGACGAGAGAAAGGTGTAAACTTTTTCTTTCAGAACTGCGCGAAAACTTGTATTCCGCCTCAAAACAAAAGGTTACATCGTTTTAGGTCGAAACTAGCAAGATTCACAAGCATTGATTTTACAAGTCGTCGAATATTAGACGAGAGAAAGGTGTAAACTTTTTCTCTCAGAACTGCGCGAAAACTTGTATTCCGGCTCAAAACGACGGGATACATCGTTTTAGATCGAAACTAGCAAGATTCACGAGCATCGATTTTACAAGTCCTCGAAGAGTAGACGAGAGAAAGGTGTAAACTTTTTCTCTCAGAATTGCGCGAAAACTTGTATTCCGGCTCAAAACAACGGGATACATCGTTTTAGATCGAATCTAGCAAGATTCACGTGCATCGATTTCACAAGTCGTCGAAGAGCACACGAGAGAAAGGTGTAAACTTTTTCTTTCAGAACTGCGCCAAAACCTGTATTCCGGCTGAAAACAACGGGATACATCGTTTTAGATCGTAAGTAGCAAGATTCACGAGCATCGATTTCACAAGTTGTCGAAGAGCACACGAGAGAAAGGTGTAAATTTTTTCTCTCAGAACTGCGCGAAAACATGTATTCCGGCTCAAAACAACGGGTTACATCGGTTTAGATCGAAACTAGCAAGATTCACGAGCATCGATATTACAAGTCGTCGAAGAGTAGACGAGAGAAATGTGTAAACTTTTTCTCTCAGAACTGTGCGAAAACTTGTATTCCGGCTCAAAACAACGGGATACATCGTTTTAGATTGAATCTAGCAAGATTCACGTGCATCGATTTCACAAGTCGTCGAAGAGCACACGAGAGAAAGGTGTAAACTTTTTCTTTCAGAACTGCGCCAAAACCTGTATTCCGGCTCAAAACAACGGGATACATCGTTTAGATCGAAACTAGCATGATTCGCGAGCATCGATTTTACAAGTCGTCGAGGAGTAGACGAGAGAAAGGTGTAAACGTTTTCTCTCCGATCTGCGCGAAAACTTGTATTCCGGCTCAAAACAACGGGATACATTGTTTTAGATCGAAACTAGCAAGATTCACGAGCATCGATTTTACACGTCGTCGAAGAGTACACGAGAGAAAGGTGTAAACTTTTTCTCTCAGAACTGCGCGAAAACTTGTATTCCGGCTGAAAACAACGGGATACATCGTTTTAGATCGTAACTAGCAAGATTCACGAGCATCGATTTCACAAGTTGTCGAAGAGCACACGAGAGAAAGGTATAAACTTTTTCTTTCAGAAGTGCGCGAAAACTTGTATTCCGGCTCAAAACAACGGGATACATCGTTTAGATCGAAACTAGCATGATTCACGAGCATCGATTTTACAAGTCGACGAGGAGTAGACGAGAGAAAGGTGTAAACGTTTTCTCTCCGATCTGCGCGAAAACTTGTATTCCGGCTCAATACAACGGGATATATCGTTTTAGATCGAAACTAGCAAAATTCACGAGCATCGATTTTACGAGTCGTCGAAGAGTAGACGAGAGAACGGTGTAAACTTATTCTCTCAGAACTGCGCGAAAACTTGTATTCCGGCTCAAAACAAAAGGTTACATCGTTTTAGGTCGAAACTAGCAAGATTCACAAGCATTGATTTTACAAGTCGTCGAATAGTAGACGAGAGAAAGGTGTAAACGTTTTCTCTCAGAACTGCGCGAAAACTTGTATTCCGGCTCAAAACGACGGGATACATCGTTTTTGATCGAAACTAGCAAGATTCACGAGCATCGATTTTACAAGTCGTCGAGGAGTAGACGAGAGAAAGGTGTAAACGTTTTCTCTCCGATCTGCGCGAAAACTTGTATTCCGGCTCAAAACAACGGGATACATCGTTTTAGATCGAAACTAGCAAGATTCACGAGCATCGATTTTACAAGTCGTCGAAGAGTAGACGACTGAAAGGTGTAAACTTTTTCTCTCAGAACTGCACGAAAACTTGTATTCTGGCTCAAAACAACGGGATACATTGTTTTAGATCGAAACTAGCAAGATTCACGAGCATCGATTTTACACGTCGTCGAAGAGTACACGAGAGAAAGGTGTAAACTTTTTCTCTCAGAACTGCGCGAAAACTTGTATTCCGGCTCAAAACAACGGGATACATTGTTTTAGATCGAAACTAGCAAGATTCACGAGCATCGATTTTACAAGTCGTCGAAGAGTAGACGAGAGAAAGGTGTCAAATTTTCCTCTCAGAACTCCGCGAAAACTTGTATTCCGGCTCAAAACAACGGGATACATCGTTTTAGATTGAAACTAGCAAGATTCACGAGCATCGTTTTTACAAGTCGTCGAAGAGTAGACGAGAGAAAGGTGTAAACTTTTCTCTCAGAACTGCGCGAAAACTTGTATTCCGGCTCAAAACAACGGGATACATCGTTTTAGATCGAAACCAGCAAGATTCAAGAGCATCGATTTTACAAGTCGTCGAAGAGCAGACGAGAGAAAGGTGTAAACCTTTTCTCTCAGAACTGCGCGAAAACTTGTATTCCGCCTCAAAACAAAAGGTTACATCGTTTTAGGTCAAAACTAGCAAGATTCACAAGCATTGATTTTACAAGTCGTCGAATAGTAGACGAGAGAAAGGTGTAAACTTTTTCTCTCAGAACTGCGCGAAAACTTGTATTCCGGCTCAAAACGACGGGATACATCGTTTTAGATCGAAACTAGCAAGATTCACGAGCATCGATTTTACAAGTCCTCGAAGAGTAGACGAGAGAAAGGTGTAAACTTTTTCTCTCAGAACTGCGCGAAAACTTGTATTCCGGCTCAAAACAACGGGATACATTGTTTTAGACCGAAACTAGCAAGATTCACGAGCATCGATTTTACAAGTCGTCGAAGAGTAGACGACAGAAAGGTGTAAACTTTTTCTCTCAGAACTGCACGAAAACTTGTATTCTGGCTCAAATCAACGGGATACATTGTTTTAGATCGAAACTAGCAAGATTCACGAGCATCGATTTTACAAGTCGTCGAAGTGTAGACGAGAGAAAGGTGTAAACTTTTTCTCTCAGAACTGCACGAAAACTTGTATTCTGGCTCAAAACAACGGGATACATTGTTTTAGATCGAAACTAGCAAGATTCACGAGCATCGATTTTACACGTCGTCGAAGAGTACACGAGAGAAAGGTGTAAACTTTTTCTCTCAGAACTGCGCGAAAACTTGTATTCCGGCTGAAAACAACGGGATACATCGTTTTAGATCGTAACTAGCAAGATTCACGAGCATCGATTTTACAAATCTTCGAAGAGTAGACGAGAGAAAGGTGTCAAATTTTCCTCTCAGAACTCCGCGAAAACTTGTATTCCGGCTCAAAACAACGGGATACATCGTTTTAAATTGAAACTAGCAAGATTCACGAGCATCGTTTTTACAAGTCGTCGAAGAGTAGACGAGAGAAAGGTGTAAACTTTTCTCTCAGAACTGCGCGAAAACTTGTATTCCGGCTCAAAACAACGGGATACATCGTTTTAGATCGAAACCAGCAAGATTCACGAGCATCGATTTTACAAGTCGTCGAAGAGTAGACGAGAGAAAGGTGTAAACTTTTTCTCTCAGAACCTCGCGAAAACTTGTATTCCGGCTCAAAACAACGGGTTACATCATTTTAGATCGAAACTTGCAAGATTCACGAGCATCGATATTACAAGTCGTCGAAGAGTAGACGAGAGAAAGGTGTAAACTTTTTCTCTCAGAACTGCGCGAAAACATGTATTCCGGTTCAAAACAACGGGTTACATCGGTTTAGATCGAAACTAGCAAGATTCACGAGCATCGATATTACAAGTCGTCGATGAGTAGACGAGAGAAATGTGTAAACTTTTTCTCTCAGAACTGCGCGAAAACTTGTATTCCGGCTCAAAACAACGGGATACAACGTTTTAGATTGAATCTAGCAAGATTCACGTGCATCGATTTCACAAGTCGTCGAAGAGCACACGAGAGAAAGGTGTAAACTTGTTCTTTCACAACTGCGCGAAAACTTGTATTCCGGCTCAAAACAACGGCATACATCGTTTAGATCGAAACTAGCATGATTCACGAGCATCGATTTTACAAGTCGTCGAGGAGTAGACGAGAGAAAGGTGTAAACGTTTTCTCTCCGATCTGCGCGAAAACTTGTATTCCAGCTCAAAACAACGGGATATATCGTTTTAGATCGAAACTAGCAAAATTCATGAGCATCGATTTTACGAGTCGTCGAAGAGTAGACGAGAGAAAGGTGTAAACTTTTTCTCTCAGAACTGCGCGAAAACTTGTATTCCGCCTCAAAACAAAGGGTACATCGTTTTAGGTCAAAACTAGCAAGATTCACAAGCATTGATTTTACAAGTCGTCGAATAGAAGACGAGAGAAAGGTGTAAACTTTTCTCTCAGAACTGCGCGAAAACTTGTATTCCGGCTCAAAACAACGGGATACATCGTTTTAGATCGAAACCAGCAAGATTCAAGAGCATCGATTTTACAAGTCGTCGAAGAGTAGACGAGAGAAAGGTGTAAACTTTTTCTCTCAGAACCTCGCGAAAACTTGTATTCCGGCTCAAAACAACGGGTTACATCGTTTTAGATCGAAACTAGCAAGATTCACGAGCATCGATATTACAAGTCGTCGAAGAGTAGACGAGAGAAAGGTGTAAACTTTTTCTCTCAGAACCTCGCGAAAACTTGTATTCCGGCTCAAAACAACGGGTTACATCGTTTTAGATCGAAACTAGCAAGATTCACGAGCATCGATATTACAAGTCGTCGAAGAGTAGACGAGAGAAAGGTGTAAACTTTTTCTCTCAGAACTGCGCGAAAACTTGTATTCCGGCTCAAAACGACGGGATACATCGTTTTAGATCGACACTAGCAAGATTCACGAGCATCGATTTTACAAGTCCTCGAAGAGTAGACGAGAGAAAGGTGTAAACTTTTTCTCTCAGAACTGCGCGAAAACTTGTATTCCGGCTCAAAACAACGGGATACATTGTTTTAGATCGAAACTAGCAAGATTCACGAGCATCGATTTTACAAGTCGTCGAAGAGTAGACGACAGAAAGGTGTAAACTTTTTCTCTCAGAACTGCACGAAAACTTGTATTCTGGCTCAAAACAACCGGATACATTGTTTTAGATCGAAAATAGCAAGATTCACGAGCATCGATTTTACACGTCGTCGAAGAGTACACGAGAGAAAGGTGTAAACTTTTTCTCTCAGAACTGCGCGAAAACTTGTATTCCGGCTGAAAACAACGGGATACATCGTTTTAGATCGTAACTAGCAAGATTCACGAGCATCGATTTTACAAGTCGTCGAAGAGTAGACGAGAGAAAGGTGTCAAATTTTCCTCTCAGAACTCCGCGAAAACTTGTATTCCGGCTCAAAACAACGGGATACATCGTTTTAGATTAAAACTAGCAAGATTCACGAGCATCGTTTTTACAAGTCGTCGAAGAGTAGACGAGAGAAAGGTGGAAACTTTTCTCTCAGAACTGCGCGAAAACTTGTATTCCGGCTCAAAACAACGGGATACATCGTTTTAGATCGAAACCAGCAAGATTCAAGAGCATCGATTTTACAAGTCGTCGAAGAGTAGACGAGAGAAAGGTGTAAACTTTTTCTCTCAGAACCTCGCAAAAACTTGTATTCCGGCTCAAAACAACGGGTTACATCGTTTTAGATCGAAACTAGCAAGATTCACGAGCATCGATATTACAAGTCGTCGAAGAGTAGACGAGAGAAATGTGTAAACTTGTTCTCTCAGAACTGCGCCAAAACTTGTATTCCGGCTCAAAACAACGGGATACATCGTTTTAGATCGAAAGTAGCAAGATTCACGAGCATCGATTTTACAAGTCCTCGAAGAGTAGACGAAAGAAAGTTGTAAACTTTTTCTCTCAGAACTGCGCGAAAACTTGTATTCCGGCTCAAAACAACGGGATACATTGTTTTCGATCGAAACTAGCAAGATTCACGAGCATCGATTTTACAAGTCGTCGAAGAGTAGACGACAGGAAGGTGTAAAACTTTTTCTCTCAGAACTGCACGAAAACTTGTATTCTGGCTCAAAACAACAGGATACATTGTTTTAGATCGAAACTAGCAAGATTCACGAGTATCGATTTTACACGTCGTCGAAGAGTACACGAGAGAAAGGTGTAAACTTTTTCTCTCAGAACTGCGCGAAAACTTGTATTCCGGCTCAAAACAACGGGATACATTGTTTTAGATCAAAACTAGCAAGATTCACGAGCATCGATTTTACAAGTCGTCGAAGAGTAGACGAGAGAAAGGTGTAAACTTTTTCTCTCAGAACTGCACGAAAACTTGTATTCTGGCTCAAAACAACCGGATACATTGTTTTAGATCGAAACTAGCAAGATTCACGAGCATCGATTTTACACGTCGTCGAAGAGTACACGAGAGAAAGGTGTAAACTTTTTCTCTCAGAACTGCGCGAAAACTTGTATTCCGGCTGAAAACAACGGGCTACATCGTTTTAGATCGTAACTAGCAAGATTCACGAGCATCGATTTTACAAGTCTTCGAAGAGTAGACGAGAGAAAGGTGTCAAATTTTCCTCTCAGAACTCCGCGAAAACTTGTATTCCGGCTCAAAACAACGGGATACATCGTTTTAGATTGAAACTAGCAAGATTCACGAGCATCGTTTTTACAAGTCGTCGAAGAGTAGACGAGAGAAAGGTGTAAACTTTTCTCTCAGAACTGCGCGAAAACTTGTATTCCGGCTCAAAACAACGGGATACATCGTTTTAGATCGAAACCAGCAAGATTCAAGAGCATCGATTTTACAAGTCGTCGAAGAGTAGACGAGAGAAAGGTGTAAAATTTTTCTCTCAGAACCTCGCGAAAACTTGTATTCCGGCTCAAAACAACGGGTTACATCGTTTTAGATCGAAACTAGCAAGATTCACGAGCATCGATATTACAAGTCGTCGAAGAGTAGACGAGAGAAAGGTGTAAACTTTTCTCTCAGAACTGCGCGAAAACTTGTATTCCGGCTCAAAACAACGGGATACATCGTTTTAGATCGAAACCAGCAAGATTCAAGAGCATCGATTTTACAAGTCGTCGAAGAGTAGACGAGAGAAAGGTGTAAACTTTTTCTCTCAGAACCTCGCGAAAACTTGTATTCCGGCTCAAAACAACGGGTTACATCGTTTTAGATCGAAACTAGCAAGATTCACGAGCATCGATATTACAAGTCGTCGAAGAGTAGACGAGAGAAAGGTGTAAACTTTTTCTCTCAGAACTGCGCGAAAACTTGTATTCCGGCTCAAAACGACGGGATACATCGTTTTAGATCGACACTAGCAAGATTCACGAGCATCGATTTTACAAGTCCTCGAAGAGTAGACGAGAGAAAGGTGTAAACTTTTTCTCTCAGAACTGCGCGAAAACTTGTATTCCGGCTCAAAACAACGGGATACATTGTTTTAGATCGAAACTAGCAAGATTCACGAGCATCGATTTTACAAGTCGTCGAAGAGCACACGAGAGAAAGGTGTAAACTTTTTCTCTCAGAACTGCGCGAAAACTTGTATTCCGCCTCAAAACAAAAGGTTACATCGTTTTAGGTCAAAACTAGCAAGATTCACAAGCATTGATTTTACAAGTCGTCGAATAGTAGACGAGAGAAAGGTGTAAACTTTTTCTCTCAGAACTGCGCGAAAACTTGTATTCCGGCTCAAAACGACGGGATACATCGTTTTAGATCGAAACTAGCAAGATTCACGAGCATCGATTTTACAAGTCCTCGAAGAGTAGACGAGAGAAAGGTGTAAACTTTTTCTCTCAGAACTGCGCGAAAACATGTATTCCGGTTCAAAACAACGGGTTACATCGGTTTAGATCGAAACTAGCAAGATTCACGAGCATCGATATTACAAGTCGTCGATGAGTAGACGAGAGAAATGTGTAAACTTTTTCTCTCAGAACTGCGCGAAAACTTGTATTCCGGCTCAAAACAACGGGATACAACGTTTTAGATCGAATCTAGCAAGATTCACGTGCATCGATTTCACAAGTCGTCGAAGAGCACACGAGAGAAAGGTGTAAACTTGTTCTTTCACAACTGCGCGAAAACTTGTATTCCGGCTCAAAACAACGGGATACATCGTTTAGATCGAAACTAGCATGATTCACGAGCATCGATTTTACAAGTCGTCGAGGAGTAGACGAGAGAAAGGTGTAAACGTTTTCTCTCCGATCTGCGCGAAAACTTGTATTCCAGCTCAAAACAACGGGATATATCGTTTTAGATCGAAACTAGCAAAATTCATGAGCATCGATTTTACGAGTCGTCGAAGAGTAGACGAGAGAAAGGTGTAAACTTTTTCTCTCAGAACTGCGCGAAAACTTGTATTCCGCCTCAAAACAAAAGGTTACATCGTTTTAGGTCAAAACTAGCAAGATTCACAAGCATTGATTTTACAAGTCGTCGAATAGTAGACGAGAGAAAGGTGTAAACTTTTTCTCTCAGAACTGCGCGAAAACTTGCATTCCGGCTCAAAACGACGGGATACATCGTTTTAGATCGAAACTAGCAAGATTCACGAGCATCGATTTTACAAGTTCTCGAAGAGTAGACGAGAGAAAGGTGTAAACGTTTTCTCTCAGAACTGCACGAAAACTTGTATTCTGGCTCAAAACAACAGGATACATTGTTTTAGATCGAAACTAGCAAGATTCACGAGCATCGATTTTACACGTCGTCGAAGAGTACACGAGAGAAAGGTGTAAACTTTTTCTCTCAGAACTGCGCGAAAACTTGTATTCCGGCTCAAAACAACGGGATACATTGTTTTAGATCGAAACTAGCAAGATTCACGAGCATCGATTTTACAAGTCGTCGAAGAGTAGACGAGAGAAAGGTGTAAACTTTTTCTCTCAGAACTGCACGAAAACTTGTATTCTGGCTCAAAACAACCGGATACATTGTTTTAGATCGAAACTAGCAAGATTCACGAGCATCGATTTTACACGTCGTCGAAGAGTACACGATAGAAAGGTGTAAACTTTTTCTCTCAGAACTGCGCGAAAACTTGTATTCCGGCTGAAAACAACGGGATACATCGTTTTAGATCGTAACTAGCAAGATTCACGAGCATCGATTTTACAAGTCTTCGAAGAGTAGACGAGAGAAAGGTGTCAAATTTTCCTCTCAGAACTCCGCAAAAACTTGTATTCCGGCTCAAAACAACGGGATACATCGTTTTAGATTGAAACTAGCAAGATTCACGAGCATCGTTTTTACAAGTCGTCGAAGAGTAGACGAGAGAAAGGTGTAAACTTTTCTCTCAGAACTGCGCGAAAACTTGTATTCCGGCTCAAAACAACGGGATACATCGTTTTAGATCGAAACCAGCAAGATTCAAGAGCATCGATTTTACAAGTCGTCGAAGAGTAGACGAGAGAAAGGTGTAAAATTTTTTTTTTCACACAGAACCTCGCGAAAACTTGTATTCCGGCTCAAAACAACGGGTTACATCGTTTTAGATCGAAACTAGCAAGATTCACGAGCATCGATATTACAAGTCGTCGAAGAGTAGACGAGAAAAATGTGTAAACTTGTTCTCTCAGAACTGCGCCAAAACTTGTATTCCGGCTCAAAACAACGGGATACATCGTTTTAGATCGAAAGTAGCAAGATTCACGAGCATCGATTTTACAAGTCTTCGAAGAGTAGACGAGAGAAAGGTGTCAAATTTTCCTCTCAGAACTCCGTGAAAACTTGTATTCCGGCTCAAAACAACGGGATACATCGTTTTAGATTGAAACTAGCAAGATTCACGAGCATCGTTTTTACAAGTCGTCGAAGAGTAGACGAGAGAAAGGTGTAAACTTTTCTCTCAGAACTGCGCGAAAACTTGTATTCCGGCTCAAAACAACGGGATACATCGTTTTAGATCGAAACCAGCAAGATTCAAGAGCATCGATTTTACAAGTCGTCGAAGAGTAGACGAGAGAAAGGTGTCAAATTTTCCTCTCAGAACTCCGCGAAAACTTGTATTCCGGCTCAAAACAACGGGATACATCGTTTTAGATTGAAACTAGCAAGATTCACGAGCATCGTTTTTACAAGTCGTCGAAGAGTAGACGAGAGAAAGGTGTAAACTTTTCTCTCAGAACTGCGCGAAAACTTGTATTCCGGCTCAAAACAACGGGATACATCGTTTTAGATCGAAACCAGCAAGATTCAAGAGCATCGATTTTACAAGTCGTCGAAGAGTAGACGAGAAAAAGGTGTAAACTTTTTCTCTCAGAACCTCGCGAAAACTTGTATTCCGGCTCAAAACAACGGGTTACATCGTTTTAGATCGAAACTAGCAAGATTCACGAGCATCGATATTACAAGTCGTCGAAGAGTAGACGAGAGAAATGTGTAAACTTGTTCTCTCAGAACTGCGCGAAAACTTGTATTCCGGCTCAAAACAACGGGATACATCGTTTTAGATCGAAAGTAGCAAGATTCACGAGCATCGATTTTACAAGTCTTCGAAGAGTAGACGAGAGAAAGGTGTAAACTTTTTCTCTCAGAACTACGCGAAAACTTGTATTCCGGCTTAAAACAACGGGATACATCGTTTTAGATTGAAACTATCAAGATTCACGAGCATCGATTTTACAAGTCGTCGAAGAGTAGACGAGAGAAATGTGTAAACTTGTTCTCTCAGAACTGCGCGAAAACTTGTATTCCGGCTCAAAACAACGGGATACAACGTTTTAGATCGAATCTAGCAAGATTCACGTGCATCGATTTCACAAGTCGTCGAAGAGTAGACGAGAGAAAGGTGTAAACTTTTTCTCTCAGAACTACGCGAAAACTTGTATTCCGGCTCAAAACGACGGGATACATCGTTTTAGATCGAAACTAGCAAGATTCACGAGCATCGATTTTACAAGTTCTCGAAGAGTAGACGAGAGAAAGGTGTAAACGTTTTCTCTCAGAACTGCACGAAAACTTGTATTCTGGCTCAAAACAACAGGATACATTGTTTTAGATCGAAACTAGCAAGATTCACGAGCATCGATTTTACACGTCGTCGAAGAGTACACGAGAGAAAGGTGTAAACTTTTTCTCTCAGAACTGCACGAAAACTTGTATTCTGGCTCAAAACAACCGGATACATTGTTTTAGATCGAAACTAGCAAGATTCACGAGCATCGATTTTACAAGTCGTCGAAGAGTAGACGAGAGAAAGGTGTAAACTTTTTCTCTCAGAACTGCACGAAAACTTGTATTCTGGCTCAAAACAACCTGATACATTGTTTTAGATCGAAACTAGCAAGATTCACGAGCATCGATTTTACACGTCGTCGAAGAGTACACGAGAGAAAGGTGTAAACTTTTTCTCTCAGAACTGCGCGAAAACTTGTATTCCGGCTCAAAACAACGGGATACATCGTTTTAGATCGAAACCAGCAAGATTCAAGAGCATCGATTTTACAAGTCGTCGAAGAGTAGACGAGAGAAAGGTGTGAAATTTTCCGCTCAGAACTCCGCGAAAACTTGTATTCCGGCTCAAAACAACGGGATACATCGTTTTAGATTGAAACTAGCAAGATTCACGAGCATGTTTTTACAAGTCGTCGAAGAGTAGACGAGAGAAAGGTGTAAACTTTTCTCTCAGAACTGCGCGAAAACTTGTATTCCGGCTCAAAACAACGGGATACATCGTTTTAGATCGAAACCAGCAAGATTCACGAGCATCGATTTTACAAGTCGTCGAAGAGTAGACGAGAGAAAGGTGTAAACTTTTTCTCTCAGAACCTCGCGAAAACTTGTATTCCGGCTCAAAACAACGGGTTACATCGTTTTAGATCGAAACTAGCAAGATTCACGAGCATCGATATTACAAGTCGTCGAAGAGTAGACGAAAGAAATGTGTAAACTTGTTCTCTCAGAACTGCGCGAAAACTTGTATTCCGGCTCAAAACAACGGGATACATCGTTTTAGATCGAAAGTAGCAAGATTCACGAGCATCGATTTTACAAGTCGTGGAAGAGTAGACGAGAGAAATGTTTAAACTTTTTCTCTCAGAACTGCGCGAAAACTTGTATTCCGGCTCAGAACAGCGGGATACATCGTTTTAGATCGAATCTAGCATGATTCTCGAGCATCGATTTTACAAGTCGACGAGGAGTAGACGAGAGAAAGGTGTAAACGTTTTCTCTCAGAACTGCGCGAAAACTTGTATTCAGGCTCAAAATGACGGGATACATCGTTTTAGATCGAAACTAGCAAGATTCACGAGCATCGATTTTACAAGTCGTCGAAGAGTAGACGAGAGAAAGGTGTATACTTTTTCTCTCAGAACTGCGTGAAAACTTGTATTCCGGCTGAAATCAACGGGATACATCGTTTTAGGTCGAAACTAGCAAGATTCACGAGCATCGATTTTACAAGTCGTCGAATAGTAGACGAGAGAAAGATGTAAACTTTTTCTCTCAGAACCTCGCGAAAACTTGTATTCCGGCTCAAAACAACGGGTTACATCGTTTTAGATCGAAACTAGCAAGATTCACGAGCATCGATATTACATAGTAAAACACGTTGCGGGGCTAGTTGGTTATGCATATTCTTTCGTTAAAATTTAAGCAGCGCTAACTTTTAGGACGAATACACAGAAGACAAGACAGGACGGGCGCTGACTCCAACTATGTTTATTGAACACGTTTTTTCGTAGAACATATAAGAAAAAACGAACCGTGAGCGCATGCGCATCTGCCACAGACCACAAAAAGAAAAGGCCAAGATGACAACGATGACAGCTAAGGTAGATTAATGAGGGCGGCACGCATTTCGTCCCATATTTTTAAGCAATCTGAATTCGCTGGCATGCAGGGAGACATAAGTGGTGCTGACACACGTGTCGCCTTTTGCCTTGATGAAAAATGCTTCGGATAATTCCCGAGCTAATCTATCTTTGCTCCTGGTTAGAATTTTGATTTTGTCAAGCCGTTGCTCACAGTTCTCATCGTTTTGGTCCTTGCAAGAAAGGCAATGAGCAGGTAGATTCAGGCATGAGTCTGATGCGTTTCCCAAACTTCGTTCATGTTCCCTGGCACGGTCGTTAACACAACGCCCTGTCTGGCCAACGTACACTTTGCCACAAGAAAGGGGGATCTCATAGACCACACCCGTGGCACACCGGACAAAGGGCTTGGCGTGTTTTGTTCCACAGCCGGATGTTGCAGGGCCACTGCTGCTGACCTTAGGGCACATCTTAGCCAGTTTACAAGGCGCAGAGAACACCATCGGGACGCCGTACTTGTTGCCCACCCTTTTTAGGTTATGGGACACCTTGTGGATGTATGGCATAACCACTGGTTTGGCATTCCCGGGTCTTTCTTTTCTACGGGTCTTTTTCTGCCTTTCCTTGAATTTCTGTAGGAGTGCTTCGGTCACAGCTGTCAAAACGTGATCAGGGAACCCTGCTTTTCGCAGTCTTTCTACCTCGCCCCGAAAGCTCTCTTGCATCATGACAGTGAAGACAGGTGCGTCCTGGACGGTGTTGACAGCTTGGCAAGGACCACATTGAGACAACCCGCCACAAAAGGGAAAGCACAGACTGAGAAGGTTGTGGCGTATTGCAAGAACAGCGGACTGTCCCTCCTGCAAGTAGACAAAGAAGGTTGTTTCGTCGTTGTACCGTCTGGCATTTACAGCGAGAAGGCGATGCAAGCAATAGAGGAGAACTTTGTGGCAGTTAAACCGTCTGCAACCCGTATCAAGACTAAGGCAGTTGGCCTATGTAAATCCATGGAACTCCAGAGCCTTGCAAGAGCCATTGTGGACTCTCGAGTAAACACCTTGACCGTGTTCTTTGCGGTGAAAACTCACAAACCCGATGCACCCTTCCGGACGATTGTTAGCGAGAGAGGTACCTGGCAGCAACATATTAGTAGGTTCATGCTTAAGCACTTAAATAATCTGGTTCTTTCTGATCCCTTTGCCACCAAGAATTCATTGGAAGTTGCCAGTGTGTTGAAAGGAGAGCAGATTGGATATGCCTTTTCCATAGATGTTGAAGATCTTTTTTATTCTATACCACATAACGACCTATTTATTGCTGTCAGACAGTGCATTGAAGCAAACGGTACTATCGCATTCCAGAATACAGCCGGCTTAAGTGTAGATAACTTCATGTCACTTTTAGAATTTTATATCAACGCTACTTTTATCAAGTTTGACAACCGGCGCTATCTACAGCGCCAGGGCATTTGCATCGGATCATGTGTCGCTCCAGTTTTGTGTAACATTTTTCTTGCATCATTCGACAACGCTTTGGCTTCACTAACTGACGAAGGCAATGTCCTGAAGATTTTTAGATACGTAGACGATTTTTTAGTAATTTTTAAGAAAAGTGACCAAGGCCGGTATGAGGAAATTGCGATGAATATTTTAGAACAATTTGTACAACATGGAAAAGGGCTCTCTTTTACCTACGAGTTACCCGTACTTAACCGCCTCCAGTTTTTGGACTTGAACATCATGCTCAGAGAAAAGCGTGTATGCTGGTGCTACCACCCTAGAGCCAAGAAAGATTTTTTGCCTTTTGATTCGGCCCAGTCAAAAACTGTTAAGAGGGCTATTGCGACCCTTTCTCTAGAATCCGCACTTGCTAAGTCGTGCCCTCACATGATGCAAGAGAGCTCTCGGGGCGAGGAAGAAAGACTGCGAAAAGCAGGGTTCCCTGATCACGTGTTGACAGCTGTGACCGAAGCACTCCTACAGAAATTCAAGGGAAGGCAGAAAGAGACACGTAGAAAAGAAAGACCCGGGAATGCCAAACCAATGGTTATGCCATACATCCACAAGGTGTCCCATAACCTAAAAAGGGTGGGCAACAAGTACGGCGTCCCGATGGTGTTCTCTGGGCCTTGTAAACTGGCTAAGATGTGCCCTAAGGTCAGCAGCAGTGGCCCTGCAACATCCGGCTGTGGAACAAAACACGCCAAGCCCTTTGTCCGGTGTGCCACGGGTGTGGTCTATGAGATCCCCCTTTCTTGTGGCAAAGTGTAGGTTGGCCAGACAGGGCGTTGTGTTAACGACCGTGCCAGGGAACATGAACGAAGTTTAGGAAACGCATCAGACTCATGCCTGAATCTACCTGCTCATTGCCTTTCTTGCAAGGACCAAAACGATGAGAACTGTGAGCCACGGCTTGACAAAATCAAAATTCTAACCAAGAGCAAAGATAGATTAGCTTGGGAATTATCCGAAGCATTTTTCATCAAGGCAAAAGGCGACACGTGTGTCAGCACCACTTCTGTCTCCCTGCATGCCAGCGAATTCAGATTGCTTTAAAATATAGGACGAAATGCGTGCCGCCCTCGTTAATCTACCTTAGCTGTCATCGTTGTCATCTTGGCCTTTTCTTTTTGTGGTCTGTCGCAGATGCGCATGCGCTCACGGTTCGTTTTTTCTTATATGTTCTACAAAAAAACGTGTTCAATAAACATAGTTGGAGTCAGCGCCCGTCCTGTCATGTCTTCTCTGTATTCGTCCTAAAAGTTAGCGCTGCTTAAATTTTAACGAAAGAATATCGATATTACAAGTCGTCGAAGAGTAGACGAGAGAAATGTGTAAACTTGTTCCCTCAGAACTGCGCGAAAACTTGTATTCTGGCTCAAAACAACGGGATACATCGTTTTAGATCGAAAGTAGCAAGATTCACGAGCATCGATTTTACATGTCTTCGAAGAGTAGACGAGAGAAAGGTGTAAACTTTTTCTCTCAGAATTCTCTCAGAACTTCGCGAAAAATTGTATTTCGGCTCAAAACAACGGGAAACGTCGTTTTAGATTGAAACTAGCAAGATTCACGAGCATCGATTTTACAAGTCGTCGAAGAGTAGACGAGAGAAAGGTGTAAACTTTTTCTCTCAGAACCTCGCGAAAAAATGTATTCCGGCTCAAAACAACGGGATTCATCGTTTTAGATCGAAACTAGCAAGATTCACGAGCATCGATTTTACAAGTCGGCGAAGAGTACACGAGAGAAAGGTGTAAACTTTTTCTCTCAGAACTGCGCGAAAACTTGTATTCCGGCTCAAAACAACGGGATACATCGTTTTAGGACAAAACTAGCAAGATTCACGAGCATCGATTTTACAAGTCGTCGAATATAGACGAGAGAAAGGTGTAAACTTTTTCTCTCAGAACTGCGCGAAAACTTATATTCCGGCTCAAAACAACGGGTTACATCGTTTTAGATCGAAAGTAGCAAGATTCACGAGCATCAATATTACAAGTCGTCAAAGAGTAGACGAGAGAAAGGTGTAAACTTTTTCTCTCAGAACTGCGCGAAAACTTGTATTCCGGCTCAAAACGAAGGGATACATCGTTTTAGATCGAAACTAGCAAGATTCACGAGCATCGATTTCACAAGTCCTCGAAGAGTAGACGAGAGGAAGGTGTAAACATTTTCTCTCAGAACTGCGCGAAAACTTGTATTCCGGCTCAAAACAACGGGATACATCGTTTAAGATCGAAACAAGCAAGATTCACGAGCATCGATTTTACAAGTCGTCGAAGAGTAGACGAGAGAAAGGTGTAAACTTTTCTCTCAGAACTGCGCGAAAACTTGTATTCCGGCTCAAAACAACGGGATACATCGTTTTAGATCGAAACCAGCAAGATTCAAGAGCATCGATTTTACAAGTCGTCGAAGAGTAGACGAGAGAAAGGTGTAAACTTTTTCTCTCAGAACCTCGCGAAAACTTGTATTCCGGCTCAAAACAACGGGTTACATCGTTTTAGATCGAAACTAGCAAGATTCACGAGCATCGATATTACAAGTCGTCGAAGAGTAGACGAGAGAAATGTGTAAACTTGTTCTCTCAGAACTGCGCCAAAACTTGTATTCCGGCTCAAAACAACGGGATACATCGTTTTAGATCGAAACCAGCAAGATTCAAGAGCATCGATTTTACAAGTCGTCGAAGAGTAGACGAGAGAAAGGTATAAACTTTTTCTCTCAGAACCTCGCGAAAACTTGTATTCCGGCTCAAAACAACGGGATACATCGTTTTAGATCGAAAGTAGCAAGATTCACGAGCATCGATTTTACAAGTCTTCGAAGAGTAGACGAGAGAAAGGTGTCAAATTTTCCTCTCAGAACTCCGCGAAAACTTGTATTCCGGCTCAAAACAACGGGATACATCGTTTTAGATTGAAACTAGCAAGATTCACGAGCATCGTTTTTACAAGTCGTCGAAGAGTAGACGAGAGAAAGGTGTAAACTTTTCTCTCAGAACTGCGCGAAAACTTGTATTCCGGCTCAAAACAACGGGATACATCGTTTTAGATCGAAACCAGCAAGATTCAAGAGCATCGATTTTACAAGTCGTCGAAGAGTAGACGAGAGAAAGGTGTCAAATTTTCCTCTCAGAACTCCGCGAAAACTTGTATTCCGGCTCAAAACAACGGGATACATCGTTTTAGATTGAAACTAGCAAGATTCACGAGCATCGTTTTTACAAGTCGTCGAAGAGTAGACGAGAGAAAGGTGTAAACTTTTCTCTTAGAACTGCGCGAAAACTTGTATTCCGGCTCAAAACAACGGGATACATCGTTTTAGATCGAAACCAGCAAGATTCAAGAGCATCGATTTTACAAGTCGTCGAAGAGTAGACGAGAGAAAGGTATAAACTTTTTCTCTCAGAACCTCGCGAAAACTTGTATTCCGGCTCGAAACAACGGGTTACATCGTTTTAGATCGAAACTAGCAAGATTCACGAGCATCGATATTACAAGTCGTCGAAGAGTAGACGAGAGAAATGTGTAAACTTGTTCTCTCAGAACTGCGCGAAAACTTGTATTCCGGCTCAAAACAACGGGATACATCGTTTTAGATCGAAAGTAGCAAGATTCACGAGCATCGATTTTACAAGTCTTCGAAGAGTAGTCGAGAGAATGGTGTAAACTTTTTCTCTCAGAACTACGCGAAAACTTGTATTCCGGCTTAAAACAACGGGATACATCGTTTTAAATTGAAACTATCAAGATTCACGAGCATCGATTTTACAAGTCGTCGAAGAGTAGACGAGAGAAATGTGTAAACTTGTTCTCTCAGAACTGCGCGAAAACTTGTATTCCGGCTCAAAACAACGGGATACATCGTTTTAATCGAAAGTAGCAAGATTCACGAGTATCGATTTTACAAGTCTTCGAAGAGTAGAGGAGAGAAAGGTGTAAACTTTTTCTCTCAGAACTGCGCGAAAACTTGTATTCCGGCTCAAAACAACGGGATACATCGTTTAGATCGAAACTAGCATGATTCACGAGCATCGATTTTACAAGTCGTCGAGGAGTAGACGAGAGAAAGGTGTAAACGTTTTCTCTCCGATCTGCGCGAAAACTTGTATTCCGGCTCAAAACAACGGGATATATCGTTTTAGATCGAAACTAGCAAAATTCATGAGCATCGATTTTACGAGTCGTCGAAGAGTAGACGAGAGAAAGGTGTAAACTTTTTCTTTCAGAACTGCGCGAAAACTTGTATTCCGCCTCAAAACAAAAGGTTACATCGTTTTAGGTCGAAACTAGCAAGATTCACAAGCATTGATTTTACAAGTCGTCGAATAGTAGACGAGAGAAAGGTGTAAACTTTTTCTCTCAGAACTGCGCGAAAACTTGTATTCCGGCTCAAAACGAAGGGATACATCGTTTTAGATCGAAACTAGCAAGATTCACGAGCATCGATTTCACAAGTCCTCGAAGAGTAGACGAGAGAAAGGTGTAAACATTTTCTCTCAGAACTGCGCGAAAACTTGTATTCCGGCTCAAAACAACGGGATACATTGTTTAAGATCTAAACTAGCAAGATTCACGAGCATCGATTTTACAAGTCGTCGAAGAGTAGACGAGAGAAAGGTGTAAACTTTTTCTCTCAGAACTGCACGAAAACTTGTATTCTGGCTCAAAACAACGGGATACATTGTTTTAGATTGAAACTAGCAAGATTCACGAGCATCGATTTTACACGTCGTCGAAGAGTACACGAGAGAAAGGTGTAAACTTTTTCTCTCAGGACTGCGCGAAAACTTGTATTCCGGCTGAAAACAACGAGATACATCGTTTTAGATCGTAACTAGCAAGATTCACGAGCATCGATTTTACAAGTCTTCGAAGAGTAGACGAGAGAAAGGTGTGAAATTTTCCGCTCAGAACTCCGCGAAAACTTGTATTCCGGCTCAAAACAACGGGATACATCGTTTTAGATTGAAACTAGCAAGACTCACGAGCATGTTTTTACAAGTCGTCGAAGAGTAGACGAGAGAAAGGTGTAAACTTTTCTCTCAGAACTGCGCGAAAACTTGTATTCCGGCTCAGAACAACGGGATACATCGTTTTAGATCGAAACCAGCAAGATTCACGAGCATCGATTTTACAAGTCGTCGAAGAGTAGACGAGAGAAAGGTGTAAACTTTTCCTCTCAGAACCTCGCGAAAACTTGTATTCCGGCTCAAAAAACTGGTTACATCGTTTTAGATCGAAACTAGCAAGATTCACGAGCATCGATATTACAAGTCGTCGAAGAGTAGACGAAAGAAATGTGTAAACTTGTTCTCTCAGAACTGCGCGAAAACTTGTATTCCGGCTCAAAACAACGGGATACATCGTTTTAGGACAAAACTAGCAAGATTCAGAAGCATCGATTTTACAAGTCGTCGAATATAGACGAGAGAAAGGTGTAAACTTTTTCTCTCAGAACTGCGCGAAAACTTATATTCCGGCTCAAAACAACGGGTTACATCGTTTTAGATCGAAAGTAGCAAGATTCACGAGCATCAATATTACAAGTCGTCAAAGAGTAGACGAGAGAAATGTGTAAACTTTTTCTCTCAGAACTGCGCGAAAACATGTATTCCGGCTCAAAACAACGGGATACATCGTTTTAGATCGAATCTAGCAAGATTCACGAGCATCGATTTCACAAGTCGTCGAAGAGCACACGAGAGAAAGGTGTAACCTTTTTCTTTCAGAACTGCGCGAAAACTTTTATTCCGGCTCAAAACAACGGGATACATCGTTTAGATCGAAACTAGCATGATTCACGAGCATCGATTTTACAAGTCGACGAGGAGTAGATGAGAGAAAGGTGTAAACGTTTTCTCTCCGATCTGCGCGAAAACTTGTATTCCGGCTCAAAACAACGGGATATATCGTTTTAGATCGAAACTAGCAAAATTCATGAGCATCGATTTTACGAGTCGTCGAAGAATAGACGAGAAAACGGTGTAAACTTTTTCTCTCAGAACTGCGCGAAAACTTGTATTCCGCCTAAAAACAAAATGTTACATCGTTTTAGGTCGAAACTAGCAAGATTCACAAGCATTGATTTTACAAGTCGTCGAATAGTAGACGAGAGAAAGGTGTAAACTTTTTCTCTCAGAACTGCGCGAAAACTTGTATTCCGGCTCAAAACGACGGGATACATCGTTTTAGATCGAAACTAGCAAGATTCACGAGCATCGATTTTACAAGTCCTCGAAGAGTAGACGAGAGAAAGGTGTAAACTTTTTCTCTCAGAACTGCGCGAAAACTTGTATTCAGGCTCAAAACGACGGGATACATCGTTTTAGATCGAAACTAGCAAGATTCACGAGCATCGATTTTACAAGTCCTCGAAGAGTAGACGAGAGAAAGGTGTAAACTTTTTCTCTCAGAATTCTCTCAGAACTTCGCGAAAAATTGTATTTCGGCTCAAAACAACGGGAAACGTCGTTTTAGATTGAAACTAGCAAGATTCACGAGCATCGATTTTACAAGTCGTCGAAGAGTAGACGAGAGAAAGGTGTAAACTTTTTCTCTCAGAACCTCGCGAAAAAATGTATTCCGGCTCAAAACAACGGGATTCATCGTTTTAGATCGAAACTAGCAAGATTCACGAGCATCGATTTTACAAGTCGGCGAAGAGTACACGAGAGAAAGGTGTAAACTTTTTCTCTCAGAACTGCGCGAAAACTTGTATTCCGGCTCAAAACAACGGGATACATCGTTTTAGGACAAAACTAGCAAGATTCACGAGCATCGATTTTACAAGTCGTCGAATATAGACGAGAGAAAGGTGTAAACTTTTTCTCTCAGAACTGCGCGAAAACTTATATTCCGGCTCAAAACAACGGGTTACATCGTTTTAGATCGAAAGTAGCAAGATTCACGAGCATCAATATTACAAGTCGTCAAAGAGTAGACGAGAGAAATGTGTAAACTTTTTCTCTCAGAACTGCGCGAAAACATGTATTCCGGCTCAAAACAACGGGATACATCGTTTTAGATCGAATCTAGCAAGATTCACGAGCATCGATTTCACAAGTCGTCGAAGAGCACACGAGAGAAAGGTGTAACCTTTTTCTTTCAGAACTGCGCGAAAACTTTTATTCCGGCTCAAAACAACGGGATACATCGTTTAGATCGAAACTAGCATGATTCATGAGCATCGATTTTACAAGTCGACGAGGAGTAGATGAGAGAAAGGTGTAAACGTTTTCTCTCCGATCTGCGCGAAAACTTGTATTCCGGCTCAAAACAACGGGATATATCGTTTTAGATCGAAACTAGCAAAATTCATGAGCATCGATTTTACGAGTCGTCGAAGAATAGACGAGAAAACGGTGTAAACTTTTTCTCTCAGAACTGCGCGAAAACTTGTATTCCGCCTCAAAACAAAATGTTACATCGTTTTAGGTCGAAACTAGCAAGATTCACAAGCATTGATTTTACAAGTCGTCGAATAGTAGACGAGAGAAAGGTGTAAACTTTTTCTCTCAGAACTGCGCGAAAACTTGTATTCCGGCTCAAAACGACGGGATACATCGTTTTAGATCGAAACTAGCAAGATTCACGAGCATCGATTTTACAAGTCCTCGAAGAGTAGACGAGAGAAAGGTGTAAACTTTTTCTCTCAGAACTGCGCGAAAACTTGTATTCAGGCTCAAAACGACGGGATACATCGTTTTAGATCGAAACTAGCAAGATTCACGAGCATCGATTTTACAAGTCCTCGAAGAGTAGACGAGAGAAAGGTGTAAACTTTTTCTCTCAGAACTGCGCGAAAACTTGTATTCCGGCTCAAAACAACGGGTTACGTCGTTTTAGATTGAAACTAGCAAGATTCACGAGCATCGATTTTACAAGTCGTCGAAGAGTAGACGAGAGAAAGGTGTAAACTTTTTCTCTCAGAACTGCGCGAAAACATGTATTCCGGTTCAAAACAACGGGTTACATCGGTTACTTCGGCTGCGGTGGTGGCAGACAGCGGTTCGCAGCCTAATTGCTCCGTACAACTGGTTGCAGGTTGCAGACTGCGCGACGGATTTCTCCTTCGCCTGGAATTCCCAAGACTGTGGGACCTGCAGTAACCTTCTTTGAACTGGTCGGCTGTGGATGCACGGCATTTCGTTTCCTCAAGCAACTACCGCTGCTATCGTCACCAGGCTGCTATCACCGGAATGATTTGTGCCGCTCCTGTCACGCCCACTGCTCGTCACTTCGGCTGCGGTGGTGGCAGACAGCGATTCGCAGCCTAATTGCTCCGTACAACTGGTTGCAGGTTGTTGCTTTCGCCTTTACATTTTCAGTCTTGGTGTTACCCTGCTGCCACCGCTGCCGAAAGTGTCTTGCTTTGTGCTGTGCCTTTTTGACTTGTTGGCCCGTGTTAGGTAAGACATGGCTGGCCGCGATAAAATATGTGCGGCATGTTCGAAAGCAATTCCAGCTAAACGCCGTGTAATGGAATGCTCTGAATGTAGAAACTTGTTCCACCTAGGAAAATGTTCTGGGGTGTCTGAGGCTGCTGCGAAGGGAAAGGCTGAGGCTTTTTTCGAGGTTTGGAAATGTGGCACATGCTATTCGTCACGCCTGAGAGGGGCGGGAGGCGGCAAGGAGGGAGACGAAGTCAATATACCTGTCATTCTCAGTGCTATCCTTGCGAGACTTGAGAAACTTGAACATCTTCCAGAAAAAGTTGACAATATTGACAAGTCGATCAATATGATGTCAGAGAAATATGATGAAGTGTTAAAAACAATGGCTAGACAAGAGGCAGAGATTAAGGAACTTCGAAAGCGAGTTGTTGTCCTTGAAAGTTGTAGTAACAATGAGGAAGTGAATCATCTGAAGGTCACTCTGAACGATTTGGAGTGGAGGAGTAGACGGCAAAATTTGGTATTCCGTGCCATTTCGGAGTCAGATGGTGAGAATTTGCTTGAAAAAGTGAATGATGTGGCCCACTCAATTGAGCTTCCTGAGCTGTGCGAGGGTGATGTGGATGCCGTACACAGGCTTCCCGCGAAACAAGGCAAAGTTCCAGGTGTGCTAGTTCGTTTCACTTCGCAGAAGCTCAGAGATCAATGGTTTTTGAAAGGCAAATCGCTCAGAACGTCTGGCTCTGGGGTCTCAATCGTAGAAAACCTGACTCGGTTGAACAGAACGCTTCTCGATTCTGCAACGAAATGGGCTGATGCGAATGCCTACAAGTATGCCTGGCACCGGAACAACAAAGTGCTTGTACGAAAGGCGCACGGGGAACTGGCACACGTGATTCGATGCGATGACGATTTGAGGAGGCTGTTGCAGTGAGTCACTGCTCTTGATTGTAATTAGTTCCTTCTAGATGGGTGATACTTACCTCTCTCCGAATGATATTGTTACGTGCTTTGCACGCACGGGGGTTTATTCAAAGAGGGGACCGGTCGAAGCAGGATGGAAGCAGGAAGCCTATCCGCGTCCTTCAGCTCTCTCTTTTTCTTCCTCTTTCTCCGCGGGTCAGTCCTTCATCTTCTGCTTCTTCCGTCGAGGTTCTGTGGAAGCACGTTACATTTCCCACCTCGCAGACGATGCCCGTCGGGCGAGTTAAACAGACCGTCTGGGATGGAATCGCTTGAGGCGGGCTACATGCACCACCTGAGATTGGCGTGACCGTCGACCACTAGCAGTTAGTCGTGCTATAACGTAATTAACGTCACTTATGCACTCCAACACAACAAATGGTCCAGTGTAGTGGGATAGCAGTTTCTGACACAGACCACGCTTGCGTAGAGGGGTCCACAACCACACAATGTCACCAGGAACATAAGAAACTTCTTGGTGTTGGACGTCGTAGCGGTTCTTGGAACGCTCTTGCGAAGATAAAATTCGAACGCGGGCAAGCTGGCGAGCTTCTTCAGCTCTGCAGAGTGTGGTCGCAAGAGAAGGTTCATCGTGGATGAAAAATGGTAGCATGGTGTCAAGGCCGCAGCGAGGCGAGCGAGCATAGAGCAGGTAAAAGGGGCTGTAGCCAGTTGTCTCATGTTGCGCGGTGTTGTACGCATGAGTGATGAACGGGAGTACGCCATCCCAGTCCTTATGATCTGCAGCGACGTACATGGCAAGCATGGTGGTGAGCGTACGATTAGTGCGTTCTACCACACCGTTCGTTTGGGGATGATATGGCGTGGAGTGGCGAAAACTGCAGCTGCTGAGGCGGAGAAGTTCTTCAACAACGTCCGCTGTAAATTGACGTCCACGGTCGCTAATGAGAACTGCAGGAGGGCCGTGCCGAAGAATGACGAATCGAAGTAAGAAGTTAGATACTTCAGACGCAGTAGCAACTGGTATCGCGGCTGTCTCACAATAACGGGTTAAGTGGTCTACGCACACAAGAATCCATCGATTTCCTTTAGAGGATCGTGGGAAAGGTCCACGGAGGTCAATGCCAACTTGCTCAAACGGGGCTGTTGGAGGTGTGATTGGCCGCAATTTGCCCGGTGGACTTGAAGTCGGCAGCTTAAAGCGCTGGCATTGCACACAGCTGGCTACATAGTGCTGGATGGTTGAACGCATGTTAGGCCAGTAAAATCGTTGTTGTGTGCGGTGGAGTGTGCGTGTCACTCCCAAGTGCCCAGACGTGGCGTCGTCGTGCATCATTTCAAGAACTGTGATGCGTAGGCTTTCGGGTACGACAAGAAGCATGCGTGCTCCTCCAGAAGCGAAATTCTTCTTATAAAGCAAACCGTCGCGAATGCAAAAAGTATTCTTTACAGAATCTTGAGCGGCATCAAACAAAGAGGTTAATGTTTGGTCCTTGCGTTGCTCAGTTCGAAAACCTTGAAGATCGGGGAAGGCTTGTGAAAGTGACGACAAGTATTCATCAAAGTTGTCTGCGTCGTCCTCAGTCGTTAGAAGCGGCAAACGGGAAAGACAATCGGCATCTGAGTGTTTACGGCCGCTTTTATGCACAACAGTGAAATTAAATTCTTGTAGGCGCAAAGCCCATCGAGCAAGCCGGCCACAGGGGTCACGAAGACTCACTAGCCAGCAAAGCGAGTGGTGGTCGGTCACGACGGTGAAAGCATTCCCGTACAGATAGGAGCGGAAGCGCTGTACAGCGAAAACAACGGCGAGACATTCTTGCTCAGTAACCGTGTAATTTCTTTCGCTCTTACTCAACGAACGGCTGGCATATGCTACCACGTGCTGATCGTGACCATGGCGTTGTATAAGTACAGCGCCGATACCGATACCACTTGCATCAGTGTGCACTTCAATTGGTGCAGATGGGCAGAAGTGGCGTAGGATGGGGCCCGAGGTCAAAAGAAATTTCAGATGCCGGAAAGCTGCGTCACATTCGCTGGTCCAATTGAACGGTGCATCTTTATGCAGCAAACACGTGAGTGGGTAAGCGATGTCCGCAAACCTAGCTATAAAGCGTCGAAAGTACGAGCAGAGCCCTAAAAAACTCTGCAGCTCTTTCACTGATTGAGGCACCGTAAAACTTTTGACAGCTTCAATTTTCTTTGGATCTGGTCGAACACCTTCTTTATCAACTAAATGACCAAGAACAATTGTTTCACGGTTCCCAAAATGACATTTCTTGGAATTGAGGATAAGGCCAGCTCGTTCCATGCAATCAAGCACAATATGCAGACGGCGGTTGTGCTCACTAAACGTTTTGCCAAAAATTACAACGTCGTCCAGATAACATAAACAAATTTGCCACTTGAGGCCACGCAGGATTGTATCCATGAACCGCTCGAATGTTGCAGGTGCATTACATAATCCGAAAGGCATAACGTTGAACTCGTAAAGTCCGTCTGGTGTAATGAATGCCGTTTTTTCCCTATCTGCAGCGTGCACGGGGATTTGCCAGTAGCCGGATCTCAAATCAATAGAAGAAAAGTATGAAGCGGAGTGCAGACAATCAATTGCGTCATCTATACGTGGAAGCGGGTAGACGTCCTTCTTCGTGGCCGTATTTAGGCGACGGTAGTCAACACAGAACCTCCATGTGCCATCTTTTTTCTTAACAAGGATAACTGGAGCCGCCCAAGGACTGGAGGATTCTCGAATTATGCCTCGCTTTAGCATCTCTTGAACTTTTTCATCTATTAACTTACGTTCAGTGGCTGAGACTCGATAGGGCTTCTGGCGTATAGGAGGTGCGGAGCCGGTGTTGATCGTGTGATGAATACGACTGGTAGGCGGTGGTGTTGAATCGTCTTTGGCAAAGTCGAACACGAACACGTGTTTCAGAAGGAGTTCCACTAGAGTGCGACGCTCGGTTGGGGAAAGAGCCTGATTAATCATAGCCTTAACTTGGGTCTCCATATCTCTTTTCACGTGCTGCTCACTGACAGAGTTGGTTAACGCCGCGACGAAACCTGACACACCTTCCTCGAAACGGGCGAGTTTGAGGCCCCGGGGCAACACAGCTGGCTCTTCAGAGTGGTTCACTGTCCACAGCTCGGTACGGCCTCTCACCACGGGAACGACGCAACGAGGCACGACGATACTCTTCTTAGAGCAGGCGAGTGTCGTAGGCTCTACCACAGCTTCAAAAGATTCGCACTGATTGTGAATAGAGGAAACCCGCACGAATGCTGCAGAGAAAGCTGGTACAATAGTATCTTCTTCCACCGCAAATGCTCCAAAATCCGGTGTCGAGTTATCCACAAGAGCTGAAAGTAACGAAGAATTCAAAGCAACTTCTCCCGTACGACAGTCTAAAGTTGCACCACACTCTTGCAGAAAATCAATCCCAAGAATCACATCATGCGTTGACCGTGGTAGCACTGCGAATTCTGTTCTAAACGTTAGACCACCAATAACAACATCCGAAGCACACACACCAAGTGGAACCAAAGGTTCACCACCGACACCACGGAATAACGCTGCACGGTCACCACTAAACATCACTTTCCTACCTAAACGATTCTTAAACCTCAAACTCATAACGGACACGGTAGCACCAGTGTCCACAAGAGCCATTGTTTTCACACCATCAATAAACACTTCCAGTTTGTTCTTCAACATAAACACGGGCAGAGGTAGATTGGACGTCATCGACTCGCCGGCGGCCTCACCTCCATCGGCCGCGCCTCCTAGTTTCCCGGAGGCGGAGGGGATGCACGACGTCGAGGAGAAGGTGACCGCCGTTGGCGCTGAGGTGGCGGCGTCACACTGCGGTCAGATGCGGGTGATGAACTCCGCAAATTGCTCGGACGGTACGGGTCCCAAGCGGACGTTGGGGGTCTCTGCTGCGCGGTGTGCAGTTGCCCGTAAGTATTCGCCGGGGGTTGGCAGTCTTGAGAAGTTGGGAAACGACGGCGGCAATATCTAGCGATATGCCCTGCAATGCCACACCGGTAGCACAAAGGTTGAGAGCGCCAGCGACCGCCATAAGAGTCCTGGCGAACAAAGTCTCGACGTTGGCTGAAGCCAGGATCTCGCTGCTGACGAACCACGTCTTCTGGGTTGGTGGGCCTCCTTTCTGTCGGCTGGTGGCGATAACGTTGGGCAATGTTCCGATCGTCCATGGGCAAAGTGCCGTTGGGTGGAGCCCACGGAGTCGACAGGGCGGCAACATCTTCCTCCGGTGCAGAACTGTGCCGCAGATATTGTGTGTGGCAGAAGGTATCCCGGGATCTGGACAATTCCTCGCGCACAATCTCTCGAATCATATCAGCCATAGAATTTGGAGGACTGGCTTCAACACTGGCTATAGAGGTGACATTGGCCAATCTTCCGAATTTAGGGGTGATTCGACGCAGCTTAAGAGCTTCAAATGTTCTGCAATGTTCTATAACATCAGCGGTGGTGCTCAGGCTCTCTTTGCTAATCAGGAAATTGTAAACATCTTCCGCAATTCCTTTTAGAAGATGGCCGACTTTGTCTTCTTCAAGCATTCTGGAGTTAACTAGCTTGCATAACTTTAAGATGGCTTCGATGTATGCCGTGCAAGTTTCTCCGGGTACTTGCGCGCGGTGAAGCAATGTCTGTTCCGCACGCTTCTTCTTTGCCGATTCATCCCCAAAATTTTTCTTTATCTCGGTCGTAAAGGTAGCCCATGAACTCAGTGTATCCTCATGATTGTCGAACCAGTCAAGGGCAGTGGCGGCAAGGAAAAACACAACGTTAGCCAGTTTAGTAGCAGCGTTCCATCGATTGTATTTGCTCACCCGCTCGTAGTGTTTCAGCCACTCGTCAACGTCCTCTTCAGGTTTTCCAAAAAATGTGCGGGGCTCTCGATAATGTGGCCAGTTGTTCGCTGTGGATAGCCCGGGTTGCTCAGCATTGTCGTCTCCAGGCATGTCCGATGGCAGTGGTGGGAAGCCTGCGAGTCTACGGCTCCTTCGGTAGATGGAATGCTCCGTGGTCGATACCCGGCACCTCTCACCAACCTGTTACGTGCTTTGCACGCACGGGGGTTTATTCAAAGAGGGGACCGGTCGAAGCAGGATGGAAGCAGGAAGCCTAGCCGCGTCCTTCAGCTCTCTCTTTTTCTTCCTCTTTCTCCGCGGGTCAGTCCTTCATCTTCTGCTTCTTCCGTCGAGGTTCTGTGGAAGCACGTTACAATATTAATAATGAGGTTCAGGGTCAGTCTAACCATTTTTCAGTGCTATGTTTGAATATTCAGTCTGTTCGCGATAAACATGACATTTTACGTGCATTCCTTGAACAGTTTAAATTCATGTTCTCTGTCGTAATGCTTACTGAGACCTGGGTCAAAGACAAAGTTGATTGTCCTGAGCTGCTCAACTATCAGTCGTACTTCCTACACAGAACAAGCAGAAGAGGTGGAGGCGTTTCTTTTTTTGTGCTTGATAGTGTTCAGTGTGAAAGGGTTGATGAGATTACTTCGGTTACACCTGATTATGAGGTGCTCTCAGTTTGTAGCAATAAGAACCTCTTCACTGTTGTGTATCGCCCCCCGGATTATTGTGTTGAGAACTTTTTTCACTATATGGAGCATGTTTTTCAATTTGCCACTGAATATAATTACACTGTATATATAGGTGGTGATTTCAATGTCGATATGCATGAAAATACACCCAGAAAGTCACGACTATTATTACTAATGGAATCATATTGTCTTGTAAACGTTGTGGCATTACCTACACGCATAACACCCACTACGGCAACACTTCTTGATTTGCTGATTACAAATAACGCAACAAATGTGCTCTCAACCGGGGTTATTAATTATGCTATTAGTGACCACCTGCCTGTTTACATTGTATGTAATAGTGTGCCTGTATTAAAATCAACCTGTAAACAAACAAATGTAAAAATACAGCAGATCACCCCAACCACGTTAGAAACATTTCGACGCAAAATAATGAACGTCAACTGGGAATCGGTTTTTGCTGCATTGACTGCTGACATAGCGTTTAGTTGTTTTCTGAAGATATTCGCTTGTATATATCGTAACAGTTTTCCGTACAAAGATGTAAAGAAACCAAAACGAGCTCGTAAACCCTGGATTACCTCGCATATTCTTCGAATGATTGCCAGGAAAAATTCCCTCTATCAGAAATTTTTACAAAGTCGCAGTCCAGAATCGTGGGCAACGTTCAAGAGGTACCGAAACAAACTGAACTTAACTTTAAGAAAAGCGAGGAATGCATATCACCTTAACATGTTCGCTGGTCTGACCGATCAAAAGAAAGTTTGGAATAGGTTGAATCGAGTCTTGAACCCTAACTCTACAAATACAATTGACAGTATCACAATGGAAGGCATTAGTTATAGTGGACTCGCACTCGCAAATAAGTTTAATAGCTATTTCAGTGGACTTGTTGGTAGTGAACACAACAATATGGCATTGGATTACATTACGAATCATACAAGTAACAGTATTTTTATAAGATGTTGTGACGAAAATGAGGTGCTTAATATATATAAAGGCATGAACAATACAAACAGTGAAGATGCTTTTGGACTGAAAATGAAACCTGTTATGTACGTCTTGGACATTATCTGCCCAATTTTAACTTATATTTATAACTTGTCTTTGACTACCGGCATTTTCCCTTCGGACATGAAAATAGCAAAAGTAGTTGTTCTTTATAAAGGTGGTTCGAAAAACGATCTTGGTAATTATAGACCAGTGTCTATATTGCCTATTTTTTCTAAGGGCTTGGAAAAAACAATACATTTACGACTTTCCAATTTTCTTGAAAAATACAACGTGATAACTCCAAGACAGTTTGGATTTAGACCTAAGTCCTCTACTGAAATGGCTCTCTTGAAGCAAAGAGAAATAATCTTAAATAACATTGAATGTAAACAAATAACCCTGGGAATATACATAGATTTCTCCAAAGCCTTCGATAGGATTCATCACGAAACTCTTCTTCTTAAACTTTCTGCATACGGTGTCCGGAACAAAGCACTATCTCTTATCACCAGCTATTTAACTGACCGATATCAGTACGTTTCTATAGATAATCATCGCTATACTTACAATAAAATAAAGCATGGTGTACCTCAAGGTAGTATCCTTGGTCCCTTATTATTTAATGTATATATTAATGATTTAGTACAGATTGGCTCCGAAACAGAATACGTAATTTACGCTGACGACACTACTTTATTTCTGACCGGCACCAACGCGAATGATATAGTAGAAAAAGCTAATAGCGTGTTGGGAAAACTTAACTCATGGTCTGAAAAAAATTCCCTACTAATAAACACACGGAAAACGAAGGCGATATTTTTTAGAGCTAAAAATGTCAAATGGGCTGTACATACAGATTTAGTATTGGGTGGTAATATAGTAGAAATAACTAACGTTGTAAAAACACTTGGCGTTCACTTCAATGAATTTATGTTATGGGACTACCACATCGAGCAAATAGAGAGTAAGCTAGCTCGCGTTGTCGGCATACTCAGAAGGTTAAAGTGCATGATACCTACTAGGACAAAACTTGTTATTTACCATGCCCTCTTTGACTCTCATGTTAAATATTGTCATTTGGTTTGGGGTACAACGACGCAAACTAATATTCAAAAGGTTTTGACATTACAAAAAAATGCAGTCAGAGCAATTGCGGGTGCCACATACTTAGCACATACGAGTGCTCTATTTGCAAAATACCGCATTATGGATGCAAGGGTTATTCATCAGTACCGTGTAATTCAGCAGTACAAATCTCAGGTACATAGTGACAGCACATTTTTTTCTGACCTTGCGAATCTACGGGAAAATACCGCTGTTCACAACACAAGACACTACGAATATTGGTATGTACCTTGTCGACGCACAAATTACGGTTTTCAAACACTCAGGTATGTGTTTCCATCTTTCCTTAATAGAAATGCTTTCACTAATCAATCCATTCTTTCCGTTTCATATAACGCTGTCAGAAATATGTTCTTACAAAACAATGAATCATATCAACGGTAAAATAAACTAAGTATCCATGTGCTGTGATTAAACTATCATTTGCGTGTGTGTAACAGTACCGAGACTATTCTGGTGATCTGTTATGAAGATATTGTACATATTTGTTATTTCATGCATTCTCTTGTTATTGTTTTACTGCAGCCTGTCATCGCCGTGCCAAGCCGCTACGGGAGATGGGAGCTTTGTCAAGCCGCGTGCGCGGCTTTTTTTCCTTTCTCCTCAGCCATTGTACATGACTGAAATAAATGCAAAATGAAATGAAATGAAGATCGAAACTAGCAAGATTCACGAGCATCGATATTACAAGTCGTCGAAGAGTAGACGAGAGAAATGTGTAAACTTTTTCTCTCAGAACTGCGCGAAAACTTGTATTCCGGCTCAAAACAACGGGATACATCGTTTTAGATCGAATCTAGCAAGATTCACGTGCATCGATTTCACAAGTCGTCGAAGAGCACACGAGAGAAAGGTGTAAACTTGTTCTTTCACAACTGCGCGAAAACTTTTATTCCGGCTCAAAACAACGGGATACATCGTTTAGATCGAAACTAGCATGATTCACGAGCATCGATTTTACAAGTCGTCGAGGAGTAGACGAGAGAAAGGTGTAAACGTTTTCTCTCCGATCTGCGCGAAAACTTGTATTCCAGCTCAAAACAACGGGATATATCGTTTTAGATCGAAACTAGCAAAATTCATGAGCATCGATTTTACGAGTCGTCGAAGAGTAGACGAGAGAAAGGTGTAAACTTTTTCTCTCAGAACTGCGCGAAAACTTGTATTCCGCCTCAAAACAAAAGGTTACATTGTTTTAGGTCGAAACTAGCAAGATTCACAAGCATTGATTTTACAAGTCGTCGAATAGTAGACGAGAGAAAGGTGTAGACTTTTTCTCTCAGAACTGCGCGAAAACTTGTATTCCGGCTCAAAACGACGGGATACATCGTTTTAAATCGAAACTAGCAAGATTCACGAGCATCGATTTTACAAGTCCTCGAAGAGTAGACGAGAGAAAGGTGTAAACTTTTTCTCTCAGAACTGCGCGAAAACTTGTATTCCGGCTCAAAACAACGGGATACATTGTTTTAGATCGAAACTAGAAAGATTCACGAGCATCATTTTACAAGTCGTCAAAGAGTAGACGAGAGAAAGGTGTAAACTTTTTCTCTCAGAACTGCACGAAAACTTGTATTCTGGCTCAAAACAACGGGATACATTGTTTTAGATCGAAACTAGCAAGATTCACGAGCATCAATTTTACACGTCGTCGAAGAGTACACGAGAGAAAGGTGTAAACTTTTTCTCTCAGAACTGCGCGAAAACTTGTATTCCGGCTCAAAACAACGGGATACATTGTTTTAGATCGAAACTAGCAAGATTCACGAGCATCGATTTTACAAGTCGTCGAAGAGTAGACGAGAGAAAGGTGTAAACTTTTTCTCTCAGAACTGCACGAAAACTTGTATTCTGGCTCAAAACAACGGGATACATTGTTTTAGATCGAAACTAGCAAGATTCACGAGCATCGATTTTACACGTCGTCGAAGAGTACATGAGAGAAAGGTGTAAACTTTTTCTCTCAGAACTGCGCGAAAACTTGTATTTCGGCTTAAAACAACGGGATACATCGTTTTAGATCGTAACTAGCAAGATTCACGAGCATCGATTTTACAAGTCTTCGAACAGTAGACGAGAGAAAGGTGTCAAATTTTCCTCTCAGAACTCCGCGAAAACTTGTATTCCGGCTGAATACAACGGGATATATCGTTTTAGATCGTAACTAGCAAGATTCACGAGCATCGATTTTACAAGTCTTCGAAGAGTAGACGAGTGAAAGGTGTCAAATTTTCCCCTCAGAACTGCGCGAAAGCATGTATTCCGGCTCAAAACAACGGGTTACATCGGTTTAGATCGAAACTAGCAAGATTCACGAGCATCGATATTACAAGTCGTCGAAGAGTAGACGAGAGAAATGTGTAAACTTTTTCTCTCAGAACTGTGCGAAAACTTGTATTCCGGCTCAAAACAACGGGATACATCGTTTTAGATCGAATCTAGCAAGATTCACGTGCATCGATTTCACAAGTCGTCGAAGAGCACACGAGAGAAAGGTGTAAACTTTTTCTTTCAGAACTGCGCGAAAACTTGTATTCCGGCTCAAAACAACGGAATACATCGTTTAGATCGAAACTAGCATGATTCACGAGCATCGATTTTACAAGTCGACGAGGAGTAGACGAGAGAAAGGTGTAAACGTTTTCTCTGCGATCTGCGCGAAAACTTGTATTCCAGCTCAAAACAACGGGATATATCGTTTTAGATCGAAACTAGCAAAATTCATGAGCATCGATTTTACGAGTCGTCGAAGAGTAGACGAGAGAAAGGTGTAAACTTTTTCTCTCAGAACTGCGCAAAAACTTGTATTCCGCCTCAAAACAAAAGGTTACATTGTTTTAGGTCGAAACTAGCAAGATTCACAAGCATTGATTTTACAAGTCGTCGAATAGTAGACGAGAGAAAGGTGTAGACTTTTTCTCTCAGAACTGCGCGAAAACTTGTATTCCGGCTCAAAACGACGGGATACATCGTTTTAGATCGAAACTAGCAAGATTCACGAGCATCGATTTTACAAGTCCTCGAAGAGTAGACGAGAGAAAGGTGTAAACTTTTTCTTTCAGAACTGCGCGAAAACTTGTATTCCGGCTCAAAACAACGGGATACATTGTTTTAGATCGAAACTAGCAAGATTCACGAGCATCATTTTACAAGTCGTCAAAGAGTAGACGAGAGAAAGGTGTAAACTTTTTCTCTCAGAACTGCACGAAAACTTGTATTCTGGCTCAAAACAACGGGATACATTGTTTTAGATCGAAACTAGCAAGATTCACGAGCATCAATTTTACACGTCGTCGAAGAGTACACGAGAGAAAGGTGTAAACTTTTTCTCTCAGAACTGCGCGAAAACTTGTATTCCGGCTCAAAACAACGGGATACATTGTTTTAGATCGAAACTAGCAAGATTCACGAGCATCGATTTTACAAGTCGTCGAAGAGTAGACGAGAGAAAGGTGTAAACTTTTTCTCTCAGAACTGCACGAAAACTTGTATTCTGGCTCAAAACAACGGGATACATTGTTTTAGATTGAAACTAGCAAGATTCACGAGCATCGATTTTACACGTCGTCGAAGAGTACATGAGAGAAAGGTGTAAACTTTTTCTCTCAGAACTGCGCGAAAACTTGTATTTCGGCTTAAAACAACGGGATACATCGTTTTAGATCGTAACTAGCAAGATTCACGAGCATCGATTTTACAAGTCTTCGAACAGTAGACGAGAGAAAGGTGTCAAATTTTCCTCTCAGAACTCCGCGAAAACTTGTATTCCGGCTGAATACAACGGGATATATCGTTTTAGATCGTAACTAGCAAGATTCACGAGCATCGATTTTACAAGTCTTCGAAGAGTAGACGAGTGAAAGGTGTCAAATTTTCCCCTCAGAACTGCGCGAAAGCATGTATTCCGGCTCAAAACAACGGGTTACATCGGTTTAGATCGAAACTAGCAAGATTCACGAGCATCGATATTACAAGTCGTCGAAGAGTAGACGAGAGAAATGTGTAAACTTTTTCTCTCAGAACTGTGCGAAAACTTGTATTCCGGCTCAAAACAACGGGATACATCGTTTTAGATCGAATCTAGCAAGATTCACGTGCATCGATTTCACAAGTCGTCGAAGAGCACACGAGAGAAAGGTGTAAACTTTTTCTTTCAGAACTGCGCGAAAACTTGTATTCCGGCTCAAAACAACGGAATACATCGTTTAGATCGAAACTAGCATGATTCACGAGCATCGATTTTACAAGTCGACGAGGAGTAGACGAGAGAAAGGTGTAAACGTTTTCTCTGCGATCTGCGCGAAAACTTGTATTCCGGCTCAATACAACGGGATATATCGTTTTAGATCGAAACTAGCAAAATTCATGAGCATCAATTTTGCGAGTCGTCGAAGAGTAGACGAGAGAACGGTGTAAACTTTTTCTCTCAGAACTGCGCGAAAACTTGTATTCCGGCTCAAAACAAAAGGTTACATCGTTTTAGGTCGAAACTAGCAAGATTCACAAGCATTGATTTTACAAGTCGTCGAATAGTAGACGAGAGAAAGGTGTAAACTTTTTCTCTCAGAACTGCGCGAAGACTTGTATTCAGGCTCAAAACGACGGGATACATCGTTTTAGATCGAAACTAGCAAGATTCACGAGCATCGATTTTACAAGTCCTCGAAGAGTAGACGAGAGAACGGTGTAAACTTTTTCTCTCAGAACTGCGCGAAAACTTGTATTCCGGCTCAAAACAACGGGATACATTGTTTTAGATCGAAACTAGCAAGATTCACGAGCATCAATTTTACAAGTCGTCGAAGAGTAGACGAGAGAAAGGTGTAAACTTTTTCTCTCAGAACTGCACGAAAACTTGTATTCTGGCTCAAAACAACGGGATACATTGTTTTAGATCGAAACTAGCATGATTCACGAGCATCAATTTTACACGTTGTCGAAGAGTACACGAGAGAAAGGTGTATACTTTTTCTCTCAGAACTGCGCGAAAACTTGTATTCCGGCTGAAATCAACGGGATACATCGTTTTAGGTCGAAACTAGCAAAATTCATGAGCATCGATTTTACGAGTCGACGAAGAGTAGACGAGAGAAAGGTGTAAACTTTTTCTCTCAGAACTGCGCGAAAACTTGTATTCCGGCTCAAAACAACGGGATACATTGTTTTAGATCGAAACTAGCAAGATTCACGAGCATCAATTTTACAAGTCTTCGAAGAGTAGACGAGAGAAAGGTGTCAAATTTTCCTCTCAGAACTCCGCGAAAACTTGTATTCCGGCTCAATACAACGGGATATATCGTTTTAGATCGTAACTAGCAAGATTGACGAGCATCGATTTTACAAGTCTTCGAAGAGTAGACGAGAGAAAGGTGTCAAATTTTCCTCTCAGAACTCCGCGAAAACTTGTATTCCGGCTCAAAACAACGGGATACATCGTTTTAGATCGAAACCAGCAAGATTCAAGAGCATCGATTTTAAAAGTCGTCGAAGAGTAGACGAGAGAAAGGTGTAAATTTTTTCTCTCAGAACTGCGCGAAAACATGTATTCCGGCTCAAAACAACGGGTTACATCGGTTTAGATCGAAACTAGCAAGATTCACGAGCATCGATATTACAAGTCGTCGAAGAGTAGACGAGAGAAATGTGTAAACTTTTTCTCTCAGAACTGTGCGAAAACTTGTATTCCGGCTCAAAACAACGGGATACATCGTTTTAGATCGAATCTAGCAAGATTCACGTGCATCAATTTCACAAGTCGTCGAAGAGCACACGAGAGAAAGGTGTAAACGTTTTCTCTCCGATCTGCGCGAAAACTTGTATTCCGTCTCAAAACAACGGGATACATTGTTTTAGATCGAAACTAGCAAGATTCACGAGCATCGATTTTACACGTCGTCGAAGAGTACACGAGAGAAAGGTGTAAACTTTTTCCCTCAGAACTGCGCGAAAACTTGTATTCCGGCTGAAAACAACGGGATACATCGTTTTAGATCGTAACTAGCAAGATTCACGAGCATCGATTTCACAAGTTGTCGAAGAGCACACGAGAGAAAGGTGTAAACTTTTTCTTTCAGAACTGCGCGAAAACTTGTATTCCGGCTCAAAACAACGGGATACATCGTTTAGATCGAAACTAGCATTATTCACGAGCATCGATTTTACAAGTCGACGAGGAGTAGAAGAGAGAAAGGTGTAAACGTTTTCTCTCCGATCTGCGCGAAAACTTGTATTCCGGCTCAATACAACGGGATATATCGTTTTAGATCGAAACTAGCAAAATTCATGAGCATCAATTTTACGAGTCGTCGAAGAGTAGACGAGAGAACGGTGTAAACTTTTTCTCTCAGAACTGCGCGAAAACTTGTATTCCGGCTCAAAACAAAAGGTTACATCGTTTTAGGTCGAAACTAGCAAGATTCACAAGCATTGATTTTACAAGTCGTCGAATAGTAGACGAGAGAAAGGTGTAAACTTTTTCTCTCAGAACTGCGCGAAAACTTGTATTCCGCCTCAAAACAAAAGGTTACATCGTTTTAGGTCGAAACTAGCATGATTCACGAGCATCGATTTTACAAGTCGACGAGGAGTAGACGAGAGAAAGGTGTAAACGTTTTCTCTGCGATCTGCGCGAAAACTTGTATTCCAGCTCAAAACAACGGGATACATCGTTTTAGATTGAATCTAGCAAGATTCACGTGCATCGATTTCACAAGTCGTCGAAGAGCACACAAGAGAAAGGTGTAAACTTTTTCTTTCAGAACTGCGCGAAAACTTGTATTCCGGCTCAAAACAACGGGATACATCGTTTAGATCGAAACTAGCATGATTCACGAGCATCGATTTTACAAGTCGTCGAGGAGTAGACGAGAGAAAGGTGTAAACGTTTTCTCTCCGATCTGCGCGAAAACTTGTATTCCGGCTCAAAACAACGGGATATATCGTTTTAGATCGAAACTAGCAAAATTCATGAGCATCGATTTTACGAGTCGTCGAAGAGTAGACGAGAGAAAGGTGTAAACTTTTTCTCTCAGAACTGCGCGAAAACTTGTATTCCGCCTCAAAACAAAAGGTTACATCGTTTTAGGTCGAAACTAGCAAGATTCACAAGCATTGATTTTACAAGTCGTCGAATAGTAGACGAGAGAAAGGTGTAAACTTTTTCTCTCAGAACTGCGCGAAAACTTGTATTCCGGCTCAAAACGACGGGATACATTGTTTTAGATCGAAACTAGCAAGATTCACGAGCATCAATTTTACACGTCGTCGAAGAGTACACGAGAGAAAGGTGTAAACTTTTTCTCTCAGAACTGCGCGAAAACATGTATTCCGGCTCAAAACAACGGGATACATCGTTTTAGATTGAATCTAGCAAGATTCACGTGCATCGATTTCACAAGTCGTCGAAGAGCACACAAGAGAAAGGTGTAAACTTTTTCTTTCAGAACTGCGCGAAAACTTGTATTCCGGCTCAAAACAACGGGATACATCGTTTAGATCAAAACTAGCATGATTCACGAGCATCGATTTTACAAGTCGTCGAGGAGTAGACGAGAGAAAGGTGTAAACGTTTTCTCTCCGATCTGCGCGAAAACTTGTATTCCGGCTCAAAACAACGGGATATATCGTTTTAGATCGAAACTAGCAAAATTCATGAGCATCGATTTTACGAGTCGTCGAAGAGTAGACGAGAGAAAGGTGTAAACTTTTTCTCTCAGAACTGCGCGAAAACTTGTATTCCGCCTCAAAACAAAAGGTTACATCGTTTTAGGTCGAAACTAGCAAGATTCACAAGCATTGATTTTACAAGTCGTCGAATAGTAGACGAGAGAAAGGTGTAAACTTTTTCTCTCAGAACTGCGCGAAAACTTGTATTCCGGCTCAAAACGACGGGATACATTGTTTTAGATCGAAACTAGCAAGATTCACGAGCATCGATTTTACACGTCGTCGAAGAGTACACGAGAGAAAGGTGTAAACGTTTTCTCTCAGAACTGCGCGAAAACTTGTATTCCGGCTGAAAACAACGGGATACATCGTTTTAGATCGTAACTAGCAAGATTCAGGAGCATCGATTTCACAAGTTGTCGAAGAGCACACGAGAGAAAGGTGTAAATTTTTTCTCTCAGAACTGCGCGAAAACATGTATTCCGGCTCAAAACAACGGGTTACATCGGTTTAGATCGAAACTAGCAAGATTCACGAGCATCGATATTACAAGTCGTCGAAGAGTAGACGAGAGAAATGTGTAAACTTTTTCTCTCAGAACTGTGCGAAAACTTGTATTCCGGCTCAAAACAACGGGATACATCGTTTTAGATCAAATCTAGCAAGATTCACGTGCATCAATTTCACAAGTCGTCGAAGAGCACACGAGAGAAAGGTGTAAACTTTTTCTTTCAGAACTGCGCGAAAACTTGTATTCCGGCTCAAAACAACGGGATACATCGTTTAGATCGAAACTAGCATGATTCGCGAGCATCGATTTTACAAGTCGTCGAGGAGTAGACGAGAGAAAGGTGTAAACGTTTTCTCTCCGATCTGCGCGAAAACTTGTATTCCGGCTCAAAACAACGGGATACATTGTTTTAGATCGAAACTAGCAAGATTCACGAGCATCGATTTTACACGTCGTCGAAGAGTACACGAGAGAAAGGTGTAAACTTTTTCTCTCAGAACTGCGCGAAAACTTGTATTCCGGCTGAAAACAACGGGATACATCGTTTTAGATCGTAACTAGCAAGATTCACGAGCATCGATTTCACAAGTTGTCGAAGAGCACACGAGAGAAAGGGGTAAACTTTTTCTTTCAGAACTGCGCGAAAACTTGTATTCCGGCTCAAAACAACGGGATACATCGTTTAGATCGAAACTAGCATGATTCACGAGCATCGATTTTACAAGTCGACGAGGAGTAGACGAGAGAAAGGTGTAAACGTTTTCTCTCCGATCTGCGCGAAAACTTGTATTCCGGCTCAATACAACGGGATATATCGTTTTAGATCGAAACTAGCAAAATTCATGAGCATCAATTTTACGAGTCGTCGAAGAGTACACGAGAGAACGGTGTAAACTTTTTCTCTCAGAACTGCGCGAAAACTTGTATTCCGGCTCAAAACAAAAGGTTACATCGTTTTAGGTCGAAACTAGCAAGATTCACAAGCATTGATTTTACAAGTCGTCGAATAGTAGACGAGAGAAAGGTGTGAACTTTTTCTCTCAGAACTGCGCGAAAACTTGTATTCCGGCTCAAAACGACGGGATACATCGTTTTAGATCGAAACTAGCAAGATTCACGAGCATCAATTTTACAAGTCCTCGAAGAGTAGACGAGAGAAAGGTGTAAACTTTTTCTCTCAGAACTGCACGAAAACTTGTATTCTGGCTCAAAACAACGGGATACATTGTTTTAGATCGAAACTAGCAAGATTCACGAGCATCGATTTTACACGTCGTCGAAGAGCACACGAGAGAAAGGTGTAAACGTTTTCTCTCCGATCTGCGCGAAAACTTGTATTCCGTCTCAAAACAACGGGATACATTGTTTTAGATCGAAACTAGCAAGATTCACGAGCATCGATTTTACACGTCGTCGAAGAGTACACGAGAGAAAGGTGTAAACGTTTTCCCTCAGAACTGCGCGAAAACATGTATTCCGGCTGAAAACAACGGGATACATCGTTTTAGATCGTAACTAGCAAGATTCACGAGCATCGATTTCACAAGTTGTCGAAGAGCACACGAGAGAAAGGTGTAAACTTTTTCTTTCAGAACTGCGCGAAAACTTGTATTCCGGCTCAAAACAACGGGATACATCGTTTAGATCGAAACTAGCATTATTCACGAGCATCGATTTTACAAGTCGACGAGGAGTAGAAGAGAGAAAGGTGTAAACGTTTTCTCTCCGATCTGCGCGAAAACTTGTATTCCGGCTCAATACAACGGGATATATCGTTTTAGATCGAAACTAGCAAAATTCATGAGCATCAATTTTACGAGTCGTCGAAGAGTAGACGAGAGAACGGTGTAAACCTTTTCTTTCAGAACTGCGTGAAAACTTGTATTCCGGCTCAAAACAAAAGGTTACATCGTTTTAGGTCGAAACTAGCAAGATTCACAAGCATTGATTTTACAAGTCGTCGAATAGTAGACGAGAGAAAGGTGTAAACTTTTTCTCTCAGAACTGCGCGAAAACTTGTATTCCGCCTCAAAACAAAAGGTTACATCGTTTTAGGTCGAAACTAGCAAGATTCACAAGCATTGATTTTACAAGTCGTCGAATAGTAGACGAGAGAAAGGTGTAAACTTTTTCTCTCAGAACTGCGCGAAAACTTGTATTCCGGCTCAAAACAACGGGATACATCGTTTTAGATTGAATCTAGCAAGATTCACGTGCATCGATTTCACAAGTCGTCGAAGAGCACACAAGAGAAAGGTGTAAACTTTTTCTTTCAGAACTGCGCGAAAACTTGTATTCCGGCTCAAAACAACGGGATACATCGTTTAGATCGAAACTAGCATGATTCACGAGCATCGATTTTACAAGTCGTCGAGGAGTAGACGAGAGAAAGGTGTAAACGTTTTCTCTCCGATCTGCGCGAAAACTTGTATTCCGGCTCAAAACAACGGGATATATCGTTTTAGATCGAAACTAGCAAAATTCATGAGCATCGATTTTACGAGTCGTCGAAGAGTAGACGAGAGAAAGGTGTAAACTTTTTCTCTCAGAACTGCGCGAAAACTTGTATTCCGCCTCAAAACAAAAGGTTACATCGTTTTAGGTCGAAACTAGCAAGATTCACAAGCATTGATTTTACAAGTCGTCGAATAGTAGACGAGAGAAAGGTGTGAACTTTTTCTCTCAGAACTGCGCGAAAACTTGTATTCCGGCTCAAAACGACGGGATACATCGTTTTAGATCGAAACTAGCAAGATTCACGAGCATCAATTTTACAAGTCCTCGAAGAGTAGACGAGAGAAAGGTGTAAACATTTTCTCTCAGAACTGCGCGAAAACTTGTATTCCGGCTCAAAACAACGGGATACATTGTTTTAGATCGAAACTAGCAGGATTCACGAGCATCGATTTTACAAGTCGTCGAAGAGTAGACGAGAGAAAGGTGTAAACTTTTTCTCTCAGAACTGCACGAAAACTTGTATTCTGGCTCAAAACAACGGGATACATTGTTTTAGATCGAAACTAGCAAGATTCACGAGCATCGATTTTACACGTCGTCGAAGAGCACACGAGAGAAAGGTGTAAACGTTTTCTCTCCGATCTGCGCGAAAACTTGTATTCCGTCTCAAAACAACGGGATACATTGTTTTAGATCGAAACTAGCAAGATTCACGAGCATCGATTTTACACGTCGTCGAAGAGTACACGAGAGAAAGGTGTAAACGTTTTCCCTCAGAACTGCGCGAAAACATGTATTCCGGCTGAAAACAACGGGATACATCGTTTTAGATCGTAACTAGCAAGATTCACGAGCATCGATTTCACAAGTTGTCGAAGAGCACACGAGAGAAAGGTGTAAACTTTTTCTTTCAGAACTGCGCGAAAACTTGTATTCCGGCTCAAAACAACGGGATACATCGTTTAGATCGAAACTAGCATTATTCACGAGCATCGATTTTACAAGTCGACGAGGAGTAGAAGAGAGAAAGGTGTAAACGTTTTCTCTCCGATCTGCGCGAAAACTTGTATTCCGGCTCAATACAACGGGATATATCGTTTTAGATCGAAACTAGCAAAATTCATGAGCATCAATTTTACGAGTCGTCGAAGAGTAGACGAGAGAACGGTGTAAACTTTTTCTCTCAGAACTGCGCGAAAACTTGTATTCCGGCTCAAAACAAAAGGTTACATCGTTTTAGGTCGAAACTAGCAAGATTCACAAGCATTGATTTTACAAGTCGTCGAATAGTAGACGAGAGAAAGGTGTAAACTTTTTCTCTCAGAACTGCGCGAAAACTTGTATTCCGCCTCAAAACAAAAGGTTACATCGTTTTAGGTCGAAACTAGCAAGATTCACAAGCATTGATTTTACAAGTCGTCGAATAGTAGACGAGAGAAAGGTGTAAACTTTTTCTCTCAGAACTGCGCGAAAACTTGTATTCCGGCTCAAAACAACGGGATACATCGTTTTAGATTGAATCTAGCAAGATTCACGTGCATCGATTTCACAAGTCGTCGAAGAGCACACAAGAGAAAGGTGTAAACTTTTTCTTTCAGAACTGCGCGAAAACTTGTATTCCGGCTCAAAACAACGGGATACATCGTTTAGATCGAAACTAGCATGATTCACGAGCATCGATTTTACAAGTCGTCGAGGAGTAGACGAGAGAAAGGTGTAAACGTTTTCTCTCCGATCTGCGCGAAAACTTGTATTCCGGCTCAAAACAACGGGATATATCGTTTTAGATCGAAACTAGCAAAATTCATGAGCATCGATTTTACGAGTCGTCGAAGAGTAGACGAGAGAAAGGTGTAAACTTTTTCTCTCAGAACTGCGCGAAAACTTGTATTCCGCCTCAAAACAAAAGGTTACATCGTTTTAGGTCGAAACTAGCAAGATTCACAAGCATTGATTTTACAAGTCGTCGAATAGTAGACGAGAGAAAGGTGTAAACTTTTTCTCTCAGAACTGCGCGAAAACTTGTATTCCGGCTCAAAACGACGGGATACATTGTTTTAGATCGAAACTAGCAAGATTCACGAGCATCGATTTTACACGTCGTCGAAGAGTACACGAGAGAAAGGTGTAAACTTTTTCTCTCAGAACTGCGCGAAAACTTGTATTCCGGCTGAAAACAACGGGATACATCGTTTTAGATCGTAACTAGCAAGATTCACGAGCATCGATTTCACAAGTTGTCGAAGAGCACACGAGAGAAAGGTGTAAATTTTTTCTCTCAGAACTGCGCGAAAACATGTATTCCGGCTCAAAACAACGGGTTACATCGGTTTAGATCGAAACTAGCAAGATTCACGAGCATCGATATTACAAGTCGTCGAAGAGTAGACGAGAGAAATGTGTAAACTTTTTCTCTCAGAACTGTGCGAAAACTTGTATTCCGGCTCAAAACAACGGGATACATCGTTTTAGATCAAATCTAGCAAGATTCACGTGCATCAATTTCACAAGTCGTCGAAGAGCACACGAGAGAAAGGTGTAAACTTTTTCTTTCAGAACTGCGCGAAAACTTGTATTCCGGCTCAAAACAACGGGATACATCGTTTAGATCGAAACTAGCATGATTCGCGAGCATCGATTTTACAAGTCGTCGAGGAGTAGACGAGAGAAAGGTGTAAACGTTTTCTCTCCGATCTGCGCGAAAACTTGTATTCCGGCTCAAAACAACGGGATACATTGTTTTAGATCGAAACTAGCAAGATTCACGAGCATCGATTTTACACGTCGTCGAAGAGTACACGAGAGAAAGGTGTAAACTTTTTCTCTCAGAACTGCGCGAAAACTTGTATTCCGGCTCAAAACAACGGGATACATCGTTTAGATCGAAACTAGCATGATTCACGAGCATCGATTTTACAAGTCGACGAGGAGTAGACGAGAGAAAGGTGTAAACGTTTTCTCTCCGATCTGCGCGAAAACTTGTATTCCGGCTCAATACAACGGGATATATCGTTTTAGATCGAAACTAGCAAAATTCATGAGCATCAATTTTACGAGTCGTCGAAGAGTAGACGAGAGAACGGTGTAAACTTTTTCTCTCAGAACTGCGCGAAAACTTGTATTCCGGCTCAAAACAAAAGGTTACATCGTTTTAGGTCGAAACTAGCAAGATTCACAAGCATTGATTTTACAAGTCGTCGAATAGTAGACGAGAGAAAGGTGTAAACTTTTTCTCTCAGAACTGCGTCAGAACTTGTATTCCGGCTCAGAACAACGGGTTACATCGTTTTAGATCGAAACTAGCAAGATTCACGAGCATCAATTTTACAAGTCCTCGAAGAGTAGACGAGAGAAAGGTGTAAACATTTTCTCTCAGAACTGCGCGAAAACTTGTATTCCGGCTCAAAACAACGGGATACATTGTTTTAGATCGAAACTAGCAAGATTCACGAGCATCGATTTTACAAGTCGTCGAAGAGTAGACGAGAGAAAGGTGTAAACTTTTTCTCTCAGAACTGCACGAAAACTTGTATTCTGGCTCAAAACAACGGGATACATTGTTTTAGATCGAAACTAGCAAGATTCACGAGCATCGATTTTACACGTCGTCGAAGAGTACACGAGAGAAAGGTGTACACTTTTTCTCTCAGAACTGCGCGAAAACTTGTATTTCGGCTGAAAACAACGGGATACATCGTTTTAGATCGTAACTAGCAAGATTCACGAGCATCGATTTTACAAGTCTTCGAAGAGTAGACGAGAGAAAGGTGTCAAATTTTCCTCTCAGAACTCCGCGAAAACTTGTATTCCGGCTCAAAACAACGGGATACATCGTCTTAGATTGAAACTAGCAAGATTCACGAGCATCGTTTTTACAAGTCCTCGAAGAGTAGACGAGAGAAAGGTGTAAACTTTTCTCTCAGAACTGCGCGAAAACTTGTATTCCGGCTCAAAACAACGGGATACATCGTTTTAGATCGAAACCAGCAAGATTCAAGAGCATCGATTTTACAAGTCGTCGAAGAGTAGACGAGAGAAAGGTGTAAACTTTTTCTCTCAGAACTGCGCGAAAACATGTATTCCGGCTCAAAACAACGGGTTACATCGGTTTAGATCGAAACTAGCAAGATTCACGAGCATCGATATTACAAGTCGTCGAAGAGTAGACGAGAGAAATGTGTAAACTTTTTCTCTCAGAACTGTGCGAAAACTTGTATTCCGGCTCAAAACAACGGGATACATCGTTTTAGGTCGAATCTAGCAAGATTCACGTGCATCGATTTCACAAGTCGTCGAAGAGCACACGAGAGAAAGGTGTAAACTTTTTCTTTCAGAACTGCGCGAAAACTTGTATTCCGGCTCAAAACAACGGGATACATCGTTTAGATCGAAACTAGCATGATTCACGAGCATCGATTTTACAAGTCGTCGAGGAGTAGACGAGAGAAAGGTGTAAACGTTTTCTCTCCGATCTGCGCGAAAACTTGTATTCCGGCTCAAAACAACGGGATATATCGTTTTAGATCGAAACTAGCAAAATTCATGAGCATCGATTTTACGAGTCGTCGAAGAGTAGACGAGAGAAAGGTGTAAACTTTTTCTCTCAGAACTGCGCGAAAACTTGTATTCCGCCTCAAAACAAAAGGTTACATCGTTTTAGGTCGAAACTAGCAAGATTCACAAGCATTGATTTTACAAGTCGTCGAATAGTAGACGAGAGTAAGGTGTAACCTTTTTCTCTCAGATCTGCGCGAAAACTTGTATTCCGGCTCAAAACGACGGGATACATCGTTTTAGATCGAAACTAGCAAGATTCACGAGCATCGATTTTACAAGTCGTCGAAGAGTAGACGAGAGAAAGGTGTAAACTTTTTCTCTCAGAACTGCGCGAAAACTTGTATTCCGGCTCAAAACAACGGGACACATTGTTTTAGATCGAAACTAGCAAGATTCACGAGCATCGATTTTACAAGTCGTCGAAGAGTAGACGAGAGAAAGGTGTAAACTTTTTCTCTCAGAACTGCACGAAAACTTGTATTCTGGCTCAAAACAACGGCATACATTGTTTTAGATCGAAACTAGCAAGATTCACGAGCATCGATTTTACACGTCGTCGAAGAGTACACGAGAGAAAGGTGTAAACTTTTTCTCTCAGAACTGCGCGAAAACTTGTATTCCGGCTGAAAACAAGGGGATACATCGTTTTAGATCGTAACTAGCAAGATTCACGAGCATCGATTTCAAAAGTTGTCGAAGAGCACACGAGAGAAAGGTGTAAACTTTTTCTTTCAGAACTGCGCGAAAACTTGTATTCCGGCTCAAAACAACGGGATACATCGTTTAGATCGAAACTAGCATGATTCACGAGCATCAATTTTACAAGTCGTCGAAGAGTAGACGAGAGAAAGGTGTAAACTTTTTCTCTCAGAACTGCACGAAAACTTGTATTCTGGCTCAAAACAACGGGATACATTGTTTTAGATCGAAACTAGCAAGATTCACGAGCATCGATTTTACACGTCGTCGAAGAGTACACGAGAGAAAGGTGTAAACTTTTTCTCTCAGAACTGCGCGAAAACTTGTATTCCGGCTGAAAACAACGGGATACATCGTTTTAGATCGTAACTAGCAAGATTCACGAGCATCGATTTCACAAGTTGTCGAAGAGCACACGAGAGAAAGGTGTAAACTTTTTCTTTCAGAACTGCGCGAAAACTTGTATTCCGGCTCAAAACAACGGGATACATCGTTTAGATCGAAACTAGCATGATTCACGAGCATCGATTTTACAAGTCGACGAGGAGTAGACGAGAGAAAGGTGTAAACGTTTTCTCTCCGATCTGCGCGAAAACTTGTATTCCGGCTCAATACAACGGGATATATCGTTTTAGATCGAAACTAGCAAAATTCATGAGCATCGATTTTACGAGTCGTCGAAGAGTAGACGAGAGAACGGTGTAAACTTTTTCTCTCAGAACTGCGCGAAAACTTGTATTCCGGCTCAAAACAAAAGGTTACATCGTTTTAGGTCGAAACTAGCAAGATTCACAAGCATTGATTTTACAAGTCGTCGAATAGTAGACGAGAGAAAGGTGTAAACTTTTTCTCTCAGAACTGCGCGAAAACTTGTATTCAAGCTCAAAACGACGGGATACATCGTTTTAGATCGAAACTAGCAAGATTCACGAGCATCAATTTTACAAGTCCTCGAAGAGTAGACGAGAGAACGGTGTAAACTTTTTCTCTCAGAACTGCGCGAAAACTTGTATTCCGGCTCAAAACAACGGGATACATTGTTTTAGATCGAAACTAGCAAGATTCACGAGCATCGATTTTACAAGTCGTCGAAGAGTAGACGAGAGAAAGGTGTAAACTTTTTCTCTCAGAACTGCACGAAAACTTGTATTCTGGCTCAAAACAACGGGATACACTGTTTTAGTTCGAAACTAGCAAGATTCACGAGCATCAATTTTACACGTCGTCGAAGAGTACACGAGAGAAAGGTGTATACTTTTTCTCTCAGAACTGCGCGAAAACTTGTATTCCGGCTGAAATCAACGGGATACATCGTTTTAGGTTGAAACTAGCAAAATTCATGAGCATCGATTTTACGAGTCGTCGAAGAGTAGACGAGAGAAAGGTGTAAGCTTTTTCTCTCAGAACTGCGCGAAGACTTGTATTCCGCCTCAAAACAAAAGGTTACATCGTTTTAGGTCGAAACTAGCAAGATTCACAAGCATTGATTTTACAAGTCGTCGAATAGTAGACGAGAGAAAGGTGTAAACTTTTTCTCTCAGAACTGCGCGAAAACTTGTATTCCGGCTCAAAACGACGGGATACATCGTTTTAGATCGAAACTAGCAAGATTCACGAGCATCGATTTTACGAGTCGTCGAATAGTAGACGAGAGAAAGGTGTAAACTTTTTCTCTCAGAACTGCGCGAAAACTTGTATTCAGGCTCAAAACGACGGGATACATCGTTTTAGATCGAAACTAGCAAGATTCACGAGCATCAATTTTACAAGTCCTCGAAGAGTATACGAGAGAGCGGTGTAAACTTTTTCTCTCAGAACTGCGCGAAAACTTGTATTCCGGCTCAAAACAACGGGATACATTGTTTTAGATCGAAACTAGCAAGATTCACGAGCATCGATTTTACAAGTCGTCGAAGAGTAGACGAGAGAAACGTGTAAACTTTTTCTCTCAGAACTGCACGAAAACTTGTATTCTGGCTCAAAACAACGGGATACACTGTTTTAGATCGAAACTAGCATGATTCACGAGCATCAATTTTACAAGTCGTCGAAGAGTAGAGGAGAGAAAGGTGTAAACTTTTTCTCTCAGAACTGCACGAAAACTTGTATTCAGGCTCAAAACGACGGGATACATCGTTTTAGATCGAAACTAGCAAGATTCACGAGCATCAATTTTACAAGTCCTCGAAGAGTAGACGAGAGAACGGTGTAAACTTTTTCTCTCAGAACTGCGCGAAAACTTGTATTCCGGCTCAGAACAACGGGATACATCGTTTTAGATCGAAACTAGCAAGATACACGAGCATCGATTTTACAAGTCGTCGAAGAGCACACGAGAGAAAGGTGTAAACTTTTTCTTTCAGAACTGCGCGAAAACTTGTATTCCGGCTCAAAACAACGGGATACATCGTTTAGATCGAAACTAGCATGATTCACGAGCATCGATTTTACAAGTCGTCGAGGAGTAGACGAGAGAAAGGTGTAAACGTTTTCTCTCCGATCTGCGCGAAAACTTGTATTCCGGCTCAAAACAACGGGATATATCGTTTTAGATCGAAACTAGCAAAATTCATGAGCATCGATTTTACGAGTCGTCGAAGAGTAGACGAGAGAAAGGTGTAAACTTTTTCTCTCAGAACTGCGCGAAAACTTGTATTCCGCCTCAAAACAAAAGGTTACATCGTTTTAGGTCGAAACTAGCAAGATTCACAAGCATTGATTTTACAAGTCGTCGAATAGTAGACGAGAGTAAGGTGTAACCTTTTTCTCTCAGATCTGCGCGAAAACTTGTATTCCGGCTCAAAACGACGGGATACATCGTTTTAGATCGAAACTAGCAAGATTCACGAGCATCGATTTTACAAGTCGTCGAAGAGTAGACGAGAGAAAGGTGTAAACTTTTTCTCTCAGAACTGCGCGAAAACTTGTATTCCGGCTCAAAACAACGGGATACATTGTTTTAGATCGAAACTAGCAAGATTCACGAGCATCGATTTTACAAGTCGTCGAAGAGTAGACGAGAGAAAGGTGTAAACTTTTTCTCTCAGAACTGCACGAAAACTTGTATTCTGGCTCAAAACAACGGCATACATTGTTTTAGATCGAAACTAGCAAGATTCACGAGCATCGATTTTACACGTCGTCGAAGAGTACACGAGAGAAAGGTGTAAACTTTTTCTCTCAGAACTGCGCGAAAACTTGTATTCCGGCTGAAAACAAGGGGATACATCGTTTTAGATCGTAACTAGCAAGATTCACGAGCATCGATTTCAAAAGTTGTCGAAGAGCACACGAGAGAAAGGTGTAAACTTTTTCTTTCAGAACTGCGCGAAAACTTGTATTCCGGCTCAAAACAACGGGATACATCGTTTAGATCGAAACTAGCATGATTCACGAGCATCAATTTTACAAGTCGTCGAAGAGTAGACGAGAGAAAGGTGTAAACTTTTTCTCTCAGAACTGCACGAAAACTTGTATTCTGGCTCAAAACAACGGGATACATTGTTTTAGATCGAAACTAGCAAGATTCACGAGCATCGATTTTACACGTCGTCGAATAGTAGACGAGAGAAAGGTGTAAACTTTTTCTCTCAGAACTGCGCGAAAACTTGTATTCAGGCTCAAAACGACGGGATACATCGTTTTAGATCGAAACTAGCAAGATTCACGAGCATCAATTTTACAAGTCCTCGAAGAGTATACGAGAGAGCGGTGTAAACTTTTTCTCTCAGAACTGCGCGAAAACTTGTATTCCGGCTCAAAACAACGGGATACATTGTTTTAGATCGAAACTAGCAAGATTCACGAGCATCGATTTTACAAGTCGTCGAAGAGTAGACGAGAGAAACGTGTAAACTTTTTCTCTCAGAACTGCACGAAAACTTGTAATCTGGCTCAAAACAACGGGATACACTGTTTTAGATCGAAACTAGCATGATTCACGAGCATCAATTTTACAATTCGTCGAAGAGTAGACGAGAGAAAGGTGTAAACTTTTTCTCTCAGAACTGCACGAAAACTTGTATTCAGGCTCAAAACGACGGGATACATCGTTTTAGATCGAAACTAGCAAGATTCACGAGCATCAATTTTACAAGTCCTCGAAGAGTAGACGAGAGAACGGTGTAAACTTTTTCTCTCAGAACTGCGCGAAAACTTGTATTCCGGCTCAGAACAACGGGATACATCGTTTTAGATCGAAACTAGCAAGATACACGAGCATCGATTTTACAAGTCGTCGAAGAGCACACGAGAGAAAGGTGTAAACTTTTTCTTTCAGAACTGCGCGAAAACTTGTATTCCGGCTCAAAACAACGGGATACATCGTTTAGATCGAAACTAGCATGATTCACGAGCATCGATTTTACAAGTCGTCGAGGAGTAGACGAGAGAAAGGTGTAAACGTTTTCTCTCCGATCTGCGCGAAAACTTGTATTCCGGCTCAAAACAACGGGATATATCGTTTTAGATCGAAACTAGCAAAATTCATGAGCATCGATTTTACGAGTCGTCGAAGAGTAGACGAGAGAAAGGTGTAAACTTTTTCTCTCAGAACTGCGCGAAAACTTGTATTCCGCCTCAAAACAAAAGGTTACATCGTTTTAGGTCGAAACTAGCAAGATTCACAAGCATTGATTTTACAAGTCGTCGAATAGTAGACGAGAGTAAGGTGTAACCTTTTTCTCTCAGATCTGCGCGAAAACTTGTATTCCGGCTCAAAACGACGGGATACATCGTTTTAGATCGAAACTAGCAAGATTCACGAGCATCGATTTTACAAGTCGTCGAAGAGTAGACGAGAGAAAGGTGTAAACTTTTTCTCTCAGAACTGCGCGAAAACTTGTATTCCGGCTCAAAACAACGGGATACATTGTTTTAGATCGAAACTAGCAAGATTCACGAGCATCGATTTTACAAGTCGTCGAAGAGTAGACGAGAGAAAGGTGTAAACTTTTTCTCTCAGAACTGCACGAAAACTTGTATTCTGGCTCAAAACAACGGCATATATTGTTTTAGATCGAAACTAGCAAGATTCACGAGCATCGATTTTACACGTCGTCGAAGAGTACACGAGAGAAAGGTGTAAACTTTTTCTCTCAGAACTGCGCGAAAACTTGTATTCCGGCTGAAAACAAGGGGATACATCGTTTTAGATCGTAACTAGCAAGATTCACGAGCATCGATTTCAAAAGTTGTCGAAGAGCACACGAGAGAAAGGTGTAAACTTTTTCTTTCAGAACTGCGCGAAAACTTGTATTCCGGCTCAAAACAACGGGATACATCGTTTAGATCGAAACTAGCATGATTCACGAGCATCAATTTTACAAGTCGTCGAAGAGTAGACGAGAGAAAGGTGTAAACTTTTTCTCTCAGAACTGCACGAAAACTTGTATTCTGGCTCAAAACAACGGGATACATTGTTTTAGATCGAAACTAGCAAGATTCACGAGCATCGATTTTACACGTCGTCGAAGAGTACACGAGAGAAAGGTGTAAACTTTTTCTCTCAGAACTGCGCGAAAACTTGTATTCCGGCTGAAAACAACGGGATACATCGTTTTAGATCGTAACTAGCAAGATTCACGAGCATCGATTTCACAAGTTGTCGAAGAGCACACGAGAGAAAGGTGTAAACTTTTTCTTTCAGAACTGCGCGAAAACTTGTATTCCGGCTCAAAACAACGGGATACATCGTTTAGATCGAAACTAGCATGATTCACGAGCATCGATTTTACAAGTCGACGAGGAGTAGACGAGAGAAAGGTGTAAACGTTTTCTCTCCGATCTGCGCGAAAACTTGTATTCCGGCTCAATACAACGGGATATATCGTTTTAGATCGAAACTAGCAAAATTCATGAGCATCGATTTTACGAGTCGTCGAAGAGTAGACGAGAGAACGGTGTAAACTTTTTCTCTCAGAACTGCGCGAAAACTTGTATTCCGGCTCAAAACAAAAGGTTACATCGTTTTAGGTCGAAACTAGCAAGATTCACAAGCATTGATTTTACAAGTCGTCGAATAGTAGACGAGAGAAAGGTGTAAACTTTTTCTCTCAGAACTGCGCGAAAACTTGTATTCAGGCTCAAAACGACGGGATACATCGTTTTAGATCGAAACTAGCAAGATTCACGAGCATCAATTTTACAAGTCCTCGAAGAGTAGACGAGAGAACGGTGTAAACTTTTTCTCTCAGAACTGCGCGAAAACTTGTATTCCGGCTCAAAACAACGGGATACATTGTTTTAGATCGAAACTAGCAAGATTCACGAGCATCGATTTTACAAGTCGTCGAAGAGTAGACGAGAGAAAGGTGTAAACTTTTTCTCTCAGAACTGCACGAAAACTTGTATTCTGGCTCAAAACAACGGGATACACTGTTTTAGTTCGAAACTAGCAAGATTCACGAGCATCAATTTTACACGTCGTCGAAGAGTACACGAGAGAAAGGTGTATACTTTTTCTCTCAGAACTGCGCGAAAACTTGTATTCCGGCTGAAATCAACGGGATACATCGTTTTAGGTCGAAACTAGCAAAATTCATGAGCATCGATTTTACGAGTCGTCGAAGAGTAGACGAGAGAAAGGTGTAAGCTTTTTCTCTCAGAACTGCGCGAAGACTTGTATTCCGCCTCAAAACAAAAGGTTACATCGTTTTAGGTCGAAACTAGCAAGATTCACAAGCATTGATTTTACAAGTCGTCGAATAGTAGACGAGAGAAAGGTGTAAACTTTTTCTCTCAGAACTGCGCGAAAACTTGTATTCCGGCTCAAAACGACGGGATACATCGTTTTAGATCGAAACTAGCAAGATTCACGAGCATCGATTTTACGAGTCGTCGAATAGTAGACGAGAGAAAGGTGTAAACTTTTTCTCTCAGAACTGCGCGAAAACTTGTATTCAGGCTCAAAACGACGGGATACATCGTTTTAGATCGAAACTAGCAAGATTCACGAGCATCAATTTTACAAGTCCTCGAAGAGTAGACGAGAGAACGGTGTAAACTTTTTCTCTCAGAACTGCGCGAAAACTTGTATTCCGGCTCAAAACAACGGGATACATTGTTTTAGATCGAAACTAGCAAGATTCACGAGCATCGATTTTACAAGTCGTCGAAGAGTAGACGAGAGAAACGTGTAAACTTTTTCTCTCAGAACTGCACGAAAACTTGTATTCTGGCTCAAAACAACGGGATACACTGTTTTAGATCGAAACTAGCAAGATTCACGAGCATCGATTTTACAAGTCGTCGAATAGTAGACGAGAGAAAGGTGTAAACTTTCTCTCTCAGAACTGCGCGAAAACTTGTATTCCGGCTCAAAACAACGGGATTCATCGTTTTAAATCGAAACTAGCAAGATTCACGAGCATCGATTTTACAAGTCCTCGAAGAGTAGACGAGAGAAAGGTGTAAACGTTTTCTCTCAGAACTGCGCGAAAACTTGTATTCCGGCTCAAAACAACGGGATACATCGTTTTAGGTCGAAACTAGCAAGATTCACGAGCATCGATTTTACATATCTTCGAAGAGTAGACGAGAGAAAGGTGTAAATTTTTTCTCTCAGAACTGCGCGAAAACATGTATTCCGGCTCAAAACAACGGGTTACATCGGTTTAGATCGAAACTAGCAAGATTCACGAGCATCGATATTACAAGTCGTCGAAGAGTAGACGAGAGAAATGTGTAAACTTTTTCTCTCAGAACTGTGCGAAAACTTGTATTCCGGCTCAAAACAACGGGATACATCGTTTTAGATCGAATCTAGCAAGATTCACGTGCATCGATTTCACAAGTCGTCGAAGAGCACACGAGAGAAAGGTGTAAACGTTTTCTCTCCGATCTGCGCGAAAACTTGTATTCCGTCTCAAAACAACGGGATACATTGTTTTAGATCGAAACTAGCAAGATTCACGAGCATCGATTTTACACGTCGTCGAAGAGTACACGAGAGAAAGGTGTAAACTTTTTCCCTCAGAACTGCGCGAAAACTTGTATTCCGGCTGAAAACAACGGGATACATCGTTTTAGATCGTAACTAGCAAAATTCACGAGCATCGATTTCACAAGTTGTCGAAGAGCACACGAGAGAAAGGTGTAAACTTTTTCTTTCAGAACTGCGCGAAAACTTGTATTCCGGCTCAAAACAACGGGATACATCGTTTAGATCGAAACTAGCATTATTCACGAGCATCGATTTTACAAGTCGACGAGGAGTAGAAGAGAGAAAGGTGTAAACGTTTTCTCTCCGATCTGCGCGAAAACTTGTATTCCGGCTCAATACAACGGGATATATCGTTTTAGATCGAAACTAGCAAAATTCATGAGCATCAATTTTACGAGTCGTCGAAGAGTAGACGAGAGAACGGTGTAAACTTTTTCTCTCAGAACTGCGCGAAAACTTGTATTCCGGCTCAAAACAAAAGGTTACATCGTTTTAGGTCGAAACTAGCAAGATTCACAAGCATTGATTTTACAAGTCGTCGAATAGTAGACGAGAGAAAGGTGTAAACTTTTTCTCTCAGAACTGCGCGAAAACTTGTATTCCGGCTCAAAACGACGGGATACATCGTTTTAGATCGAAACTAGCAAGATTCACGAGCATCGATTTTACGAGTCGTCGAATAGTAGACGAGAGAAAGGTGTAAACTTTTTCTCTCAGAACTGCGCGAAAACTTGTATTCAGGCTCAAAACGACGGGATACATCGTTTTAGATCGAAACTAGCAAGATTCACGAGCATCAATTTTACAAGTCCTCGAAGAGTATACGAGAGAGCGGTGTAAACTTTTTCTCTCAGAACTGCGCGAAAACTTGTATTCCGGCTCAAAACAACGGGATACATTGTTTTAGATCGAAACTAGCAAGATTCACGAGCATCGATTTTACAAGTCGTCGAAGAGTAGACGAGAGAAACGTGTAAACTTTTTCTCTCAGAACTGCACGAAAACTTGTATTCTGGCTCAAAACAACGGGATACACTGTTTTAGATCGAAACTAGCATGATTCACGAGCATCAATTTTACAAGTCGTCGAAGAGTAGACGAGAGAAAGGTGTAAACTTTTTCTCTCAGAACTGCACGAAAACTTGTATTCAGGCTCAAAACGACGGGATACATCGTTTTAGATCAAAACTAGCAAGATTCACGAGCATCAATTTTACAAGTCCTCGAAGAGTAGACGAGAGAACGGTGTAAACTTTTTCTCTCAGAACTGCGCGAAAACTTGTATTCCGGCTCAGAACAACGGGATACATCGTTTTAGATCGAAACTAGCAAGATACACGAGCATCGATTTTACAAGTCGTCGAAGAGCACACGAGAGAAAGGTGTAAACTTTTTCTTTCAGAACTGCGCGAAAACTTGTATTCCGGCTCAAAACAACGGGATACATCGTTTAGATCGAAACTAGCATGATTCACGAGCATCGATTTTACAAGTCGTCGAGGAGTAGACGAGAGAAAGGTGTAAACGTTTTCTCTCCGATCTGCGCGAAAACTTGTATTCCGGCTCAAAACAACGGGATATATCGTTTTAGATCGAAACTAGCAAAATTCATGAGCATCGATTTTACGAGTCGTCGAAGAGTAGACGAGAGAAAGGTGTAAACTTTTTCTCTCAGAACTGCGCGAAAACTTGTATTCCGCCTCAAAACAAAAGGTTACATCGTTTTAGGTCGAAACTAGCAAGATTCACAAGCATTGATTTTACAAGTCGTCGAATAGTAGACGAGAGTAAGGTGTAACCTTTTTCTCTCAGATCTGCGCGAAAACTTGTATTCCGGCTCAAAACGACGGGATACATCGTTTTAGATCGAAACTAGCAAGATTCACGAGCATCGATTTTACAAGTCGTCGAAGAGTAGACGAGAGAAAGGTGTAAACTTTTTCTCTCAGAACTGCGCGAAAACTTGTATTCCGGCTCAAAACAACGGGATACATTGTTTTAGATCGAAACTAGCAAGATTCACGAGCATCGATTTTACAAGTCGTCGAAGAGTAGACGAGAGAAAGGTGTAAACTTTTTCTCTCAGAACTGCACGAAAACTTGTATTCTGGCTCAAAACAACGGCATACATTGTTTTAGATCGAAACTAGCAAGATTCACGAGCATCGATTTTACACGTCGTCGAAGAGTACACGAGAGAAAGGTGTAAACTTTTTCTCTCAGAACTGCGCGAAAACTTGTATTCCGGCTGAAAACAAGGGGATACATCGTTTTAGATCGTAACTAGCAAGATTCACGAGCATCGATTTCAAAAGTTGTCGAAGAGCACACGAGAGAAAGGTGTAAACTTTTTCTTTCAGAACTGCGCGAAAACTTGTATTCCGGCTCAAAACAACGGGATACATCGTTTAGATCGAAACTAGCATGATTCACGAGCATCAATTTTACAAGTCGTCGAAGAGTAGACGAGAGAAAGGTGTAAACTTTTTCTCTCAGAACTGCACGAAAACTTGTATTCTGGCTCAAAACAACGGGATACATTGTTTTAGATCGAAACTAGCAAGATTCACGAGCATCGATTTTACACGTCGTCGAATAGTAGACGAGAGAAAGGTGTAAACTTTTTCTCTCAGAACTGCGCGAAAACTTGTATTCAGGCTCAAAACGACGGGATACATCGTTTTAGATCGAAACTAGCAAGATTCACGAGCATCAATTTCAAGTCCTCGAAGAGTATACGAGAGAGCGGTGTAAACTTTTTCTCTCAGAACTGCGCGAAAACTTGTATTCCGGCTCAAAACAACGGGATACATTGTTTTAGATCGAAACTAGCAAGATTCACGAGCATCGATTTTACAAGTCGTCGAAGAGTAGACGAGAGAAACGTGTAAACTTTTTCTCTCAGAACTGCACGAAAACTTGTATTCTGGCTCAAAACAACGGGATACACTGTTTTAGATCGAAACTAGCATGATTCACGAGCATCAATTTTACAAGTCGTCGAAGAGTAGACGAGAGAAAGGTGTAAACTTTTTCTCTCAGAACTGCACGAAAACTTGTATTCAGGCTCAAAACGACGGGATACATCGTTTTAGATCGAAACTAGCAAGATTCACGAGCATCAATTTTACAAGTCCTCGAAGAGTAGACGAGAGAACGGTGTAAACTTTTTCTCTCAGAACTGCGCGAAAACTTGTATTCCGGCTCAGAACAACGGGATACATCGTTTTAGATCGAAACTAGCAAGATACACGAGCATCGATTTTACAAGTCGTCGAAGAGCACACGAGAGAAAGGTGTAAACTTTTTCTTTCAGAACTGCGCGAAAACTTGTATTCCGGCTCAAAACAACGGGATACATCGTTTAGATCGAAACTAGCATGATTCACGAGCATCGATTTTACAAGTCGTCGAGGAGTAGACGAGAGAAAGGTGTAAACGTTTTCTCTCCGATCTGCGCGAAAACTTGTATTCCGGCTCAAAACAACGGGATATATCGTTTTAGATCGAAACTAGCAAAATTCATGAGCATCGATTTTACGAGTCGTCGAAGAGTAGACGAGAGAAAGGTGTAAACTTTTTCTCTCAGAACTGCGCGAAAACTTGTATTCCGCCTCAAAACAAAAGGTTACATCGTTTTAGGTCGAAACTAGCAAGATTCACAAGCATTGATTTTACAAGTCGTCGAATAGTAGACGAGAGTAAGGTGTAACCTTTTTCTCTCAGATCTGCGCGAAAACTTGTATTCCGGCTCAAAACGACGGGATACATCGTTTTAGATCGAAACTAGCAAGATTCACGAGCATCGATTTTACAAGTCGTCGAAGAGTAGACGAGAGAAAGGTGTAAACTTTTTCTCTCAGAACTGCGCGAAAACTTGTATTCCGGCTCAAAACAACGGGATACATTGTTTTAGATCGAAACTAGCAAGATTCACGAGCATCGATTTTACAAGTCGTCGAAGAGTAGACGAGAGAAAGGTGTAAACTTTTTCTCTCAGAACTGCACGAAAACTTGTATTCTGGCTCAAAACAACGGCATACATTGTTTTAGATCGAAACTAGCAAGATTCACGAGCATCGATTTTACACGTCGTCGAAGAGTACACGAGAGAAAGGTGTAAACTTTTTCTCTCAGAACTGCGCGAAAACTTGTATTCCGGCTGAAAACAAGGGGATACATCGTTTTAGATCGTAACTAGCAAGATTCACGAGCATCGATTTCAAAAGTTGTCGAAGAGCACACGAGAGAAAGGTGTAAACTTTTTCTTTCAGAACTGCGCGAAAACTTGTATTCCGGCTCAAAACAACGGGATACATCGTTTAGATCGAAACTAGCATGATTCACGAGCATCAATTTTACAAGTCGTCGAAGAGTAGACGAGAGAAAGGTGTAAACTTTTTCTCTCAGAACTGCACGAAAACTTGTATTCTGGCTCAAAACAACGGGATACATTGTTTTAGATCGAAACTAGCAAGATTCACGAGCATCGATTTTACACGTCGTCGAAGAGTACACGAGAGAAAGGTGTAAACTTTTTCTCTCAGAACTGCGCGAAAACTTGTATTCCGGCTGAAAACAACGGGATACATCGTTTTAGATCGTAACTAGCAAGATTCACGAGCATCGATTTCACAAGTTGTCGAAGAGCACACGAGAGAAAGGTGTAAACTTTTTCTTTCAGAACTGCGCGAAAACTTGTATTCCGGCTCAAAACAACGGGATACATCGTTTAGATCGAAACTAGCATGATTCACGAGCATCGATTTTACAAGTCGACGAGGAGTAGACGAGAGAAAGGTGTAAACGTTTTCTCTCCGATCTGCGCGAAAACTTGTATTCCGGCTCAATACAACGGGATATATCGTTTTAGATCGAAACTAGCAAAATTCATGAGCATCGATTTTACGAGTCGTCGAAGAGTAGACGAGAGAACGGTGTAAACTTTTTCTCTCAGAACTGCGCGAAAACTTGTATTCCGGCTCAAAACAAAAGGTTACATCGTTTTAGGTCGAAACTAGCAAGATTCACAAGCATTGATTTTACAAGTCGTCGAATAGTAGACGAGAGAAAGGTGTAAACTTTTTCTCTCAGAACTGCGCGAAAACTTGTATTCAGGCTCAAAACGACGGGATACATCGTTTTAGATCGAAACTAGCAAGATTCACGAGCATCAATTTTACAAGTCCTCGAAGAGTAGACGAGAGAACGGTGTAAACTTTTTCTCTCAGAACTGCGCGAAAACTTGTATTCCGGCTCAAAACAACGGGATACATTGTTTTAGATCGAAACTAGCAAGATTCACGAGCATCGATTTTACAAGTCGTCGAAGAGTAGACGAGAGAAAGGTGTAAACTTTTTCTCTCAGAACTGCACGAAAACTTGTATTCTGGCTCAAAACAACGGGATACACTGTTTTAGTTCGAAACTAGCAAGATTCACGAGCATCAATTTTACACGTCGTCGAAGAGTACACGAGAGAAAGGTGTATACTTTTTCTCTCAGAACTGCGCGAAAACTTGTATTCCGGCTGAAATCAATGGGATACATCGTTTTAGGTCGAAACTAGCAAAATTCATGAGCATCGATTTTACGAGTCGTCGAAGAGTAGACGAGAGAAAGGTGTAAGCTTTTTCTCTCAGAACTGCGCGAAGACTTGTATTCCGCCTCAAAACAAAAGGTTACATCGTTTTAGGTCGAAACTAGCAAGATTCACAAGCATTGATTTTACAAGTCGTCGAATAGTAGACGAGAGAAAGGTGTAAACTTTTTCTCTCAGAACTGCGCGAAAACTTGTATTCCGGCTCAAAACGACGGGATACATCGTTTTAGATCGAAACTAGCAAGATTCACGAGCATCGATTTTACGAGTCGTCGAATAGTAGACGAGAGAAAGGTGTAAACTTTTTCTCTCAGAACTGCGCGAAAACTTGTATTCAGGCTCAAAACGACGGGATACATCGTTTTAGATCGAAACTAGCAAGATTCACGAGCATCAATTTTACAAGTCCTCGAAGAGTAGACGAGAGAACGGTGTAAACTTTTTCTCTCAGAACTGCGCGAAAACTTGTATTCCGGCTCAAAACAACGGGATACATTGTTTTAGATCGAAACTAGCAAGATTCACGAGCATCGATTTTACAAGTCGTCGAAGAGTAGACGAGAGAAACGTGTAAACTTTTTCTCTCAGAACTGCACGAAAACTTGTATTCTGGCTCAAAACAACGGGATACACTGTTTTAGATCGAAACTAGCAAGATTCACGAGCATCGATTTTACAAGTCGTCGAATAGTAGACGAGAGAAAGGTGTAAACTTTCTCTCTCAGAACTGCGCGAAAACTTGTATTCCGGCTCAAAACAACGGGATTCATCGTTTTAAATCGAAACTAGCAAGATTCACGAGCATCGATTTTACAAGTCCTCGAAGAGTAGACGAGAGAAAGGTGTAAACGTTTTCTCTCAGAACTGCGCGAAAACTTGTATTCCGGCTCAAAACAACGGGATACATCGTTTTAGGTCGAAACTAGCAAGATTCACGAGCATCGATTTTACATATCTTCGAAGAGTAGACGAGAGAAAGGTGTAAATTTTTTCTCTCAGAACTGCGCGAAAACATGTATTCCGGCTCAAAACAACGGGTTACATCGGTTTAGATCGAAACTAGCAAGATTCACGAGCATCGATATTACAAGTCGTCGAAGAGTATACGAGAGAAATGTGTAAACTTTTTCTCTCAGAACTGTGCGAAAACTTGTATTCCGGCTCAAAACAACGGGATACATCGTTTTAGATCGAATCTAGCAAGATTCACGTGCATCGATTTCACAAGTCGTCGAAGAGCACACGAGAGAAAGGTGTAAACGTTTTCTCTCCGATCTGCGCGAAAACTTGTATTCCGTCTCAAAACAACGGGATACATTGTTTTAGATCGAAACTAGCAAGATTCACGAGCATCGATTTTACACGTCGTCGAAGAGTACACGAGAGAAAGGTGTAAACTTTTTCCCTCAGAACTGCGCGAAAACTTGTATTCCGGCTGAAAACAACGGGATACATCGTTTAAGATCGTAACTAGCAAAATTCACGAGCATCGATTTCACAAGTTGTCGAAGAGCACACGAGAGAAAGGTGTAAACTTTTTCTTTCAGAACTGCGCGAAAACTTGTATTCCGGCTCAAAACAACGGGATACATCGTTTAGATCGAAACTAGCATTATTCACGAGCATCGATTTTACAAGTCGACGAGGAGTAGAAGAGAGAAAGGTGTAAACGTTTTCTCTCCGATCTGCGCGAAAACTTGTATTCCGGCTCAATACAACGGGATATATCGTTTTAGATCGAAACTAGCAAAATTCATGAGCATCAATTTTACGAGTCGTCGAAGAGTAGACGAGAGAACGGTGTAAACTTTTTCTCTCAGAACTGCGCGAAAACTTGTATTCCGGCTCAAAACAAAAGGTTACATCGTTTTAGGTCGAAACTAGCAAGATTCACAAGCATTGATTTTACAAGTCGTCGAATAGTAGACGAGAGAAAGGTGTAAACTTTTTCTCTCAGAACTGCGCGAAAACTTGTATTCCGCCTCAAAACAAAAGGTTACATCGTTTTAGGTCGAAACTAGCAAGATTCACAAGCATTGATTTTACAAGTCGTCGAATAGTAGACGAGAGAAAGGTGTAAACTTTTTCTCTCAGAACTGCGCGAAAACTTGTATTCCGGCTCAAAACAACGGGATACATCGTTTTAGATTGAATCTAGCAAGATTCACGTGCATCGATTTCACAAGTCGTCGAAGAGCACACAAGAGAAAGGTGTAAACTTTTTCTTTCAGAACTGCGCGAAAACTTGTATTCCGGCTCAAAACAACGGGATACATCGTTTAGATCGAAACTAGCATGATTCACGAGCATCGATTTTACAAGTCGTCGAGGAGTAGACGAGAGAAAGGTGTAAACGTTTTCTCTCCGATCTGCGCGAAAACTTGTATTCCGGCTCAAAACAACGGGATATATCGTTTTAGATCGAAACTAGCAAAATTCATGAGCATCGATTTTACGAGTCGTCGAAGAGTAGACGAGAGAAAGGTGTAAACTTTTTCTCTCAGAACTGCGCGAAAACTTGTATTCCGCCTCAAAACAAAAGGTTACATCGTTTTAGGTCGAAACTAGCAAGATTCACAAGCATTGATTTTACAAGTCGTCGAATAGTAGACGAGAGAAAGGTGTAAACTTTTTCTCTCAGAACTGCGCGAAAACTTGTATTCCGGCTCAAAACGACGGGATACATTGTTTTAGATCGAAACTAGCAAGATTCACGAGCATCGATTTTACACGTCGTCGAAGAGTACACGAGAGAAAGGTGTAAACTTTTTCTCACAGAACTGCGCGAAAACATGTATTCCGGCTCAAAACAACGGGATACATCGTTTTAGATTGAATCTAGCAAGATTCACGTGCATCGATTTCACAAGTCGTCGAAGAGCACACAAGAGAAAGGTGTAAACTTTTTCTTTCAGAACTGCGCGAAAACTTGTATTCCGGCTCAAAACAACGGGATACATCGTTTAGATCGAAACTAGCATGATTCACGAGCATCGATTTTACAAGTCGTCGAGGAATAGACGAGAGAAAGGTGTAAACGTTTTCTCTCCGATCTGCGCGAAAACTTGTATTCCGGCTCAAAACAACGGGATACATCGTTTTAGATCAAATCTAGCAAGATTCACGTGCATCAATTTCACAAGTCGTCGAAGAGCACACGAGAGAAAGGTGTAAACTTTTTCTTTCAGAACTGCGCGAAAACTTGTATTCCGGCTGAAAACAAGGGGATACATCGTTTTAGATCGTAACTAGCAAGATTCACGAGCATCGATTTCAAAAGTTGTCGAAGAGCACACGAGAGAAAGGTGTAAACTTTTTCTTTCAGAACTGCGCGAAAACTTGTATTCCGGCTCAAAACAACGGGATACATCGTTTAGATCGAAACTAGCATGATTCACGAGCATCAATTTTACAAGTCGTCGAAGAGTAGACGAGAGAAAGGTGTAAACTTTTTCTCTCAGAACTGCACGAAAACTTGTATTCTGGCTCAAAACAACGGGATACATTGTTTTAGATCGAAACTAGCAAGATTCACGAGCATCGATTTTACACGTCGTCGAAGAGTACACGAGAGAAAGGTGTAAACTTTTTCTCTCAGAACTGCGCGAAAACTTGTATTCCGGCTGAAAACAACGGGATACATCGTTTTAGATCGTAACTAGCAAGATTCACGAGCATCGATTTCACAAGTTGTCGAAGAGCACACGAGAGAAAGGTGTAAACTTTTTCTTTCAGAACTGCGCGAAAACTTGTATTCCGGCTCAAAACAACGGGATACATCGTTTAGATCGAAACTAGCATGATTCACGAGCATCGATTTTACAAGTCGACGAGGAGTAGACGAGAGAAAGGTGTAAACGTTTTCTCTCCGATCTGCGCGAAAACTTGTATTCCGGCTCAATACAACGGGATATATCGTTTTAGATCGAAACTAGCAAAATTCATGAGCATCGATTTTACGAGTCGTCGAAGAGTAGACGAGAGAACGGTGTAAACTTTTTCTCTCAGAACTGCGCGAAAACTTGTATTCCGGCTCAAAACAAAAGGTTACATCGTTTTAGGTCGAAACTAGCAAGATTCACAAGCATTGATTTTACAAGTCGTCGAATAGTAGACGAGAGAAAGGTGTAAACTTTTTCTCTCAGAACTGCGCGAAAACTTGTATTCAGCCTCAAAACGACGGGATACATCGTTTTAGATCGAAACTAACAAGATTCACGAGCATCAATTTTACAAGTCCTCGAAGAGTAGACGAGAGAACGGTGTAAACTTTTTCTCTCAGAACTGCGCGAAAACTTGTATTCCGGCTCAAAACAACGGGATACATTGTTTTAGATCGAAACTAGCAAGATTCACGAGCATCGATTTTACAAGTCGTCGAAGAGTAGACGAGAGAAAGGTGTAAACTTTTTCTCTCAGAACTGCACGAAAACTTGTATTCTGGCTCAAAACAACGGGATACACTGTTTTAGTTCGAAACTAGCAAGATTCACGAACATCAATTTTACACGTCGTCGAAGAGTACACGAGAGAAAGGTGTATACTTTTTCTCTCAGAACTGCGCGAAAACTTGTATTCCGGCTGAAATCAACGGGATACATCGTTTTAGGTCGAAACTAGCAAAATTCATGAGCATCGATTTTACGAGTCGTCGAAGAGTACACGAGAGAAAGGTGTAAGCTTTTTCTCTCAGAACTGCGCGAAGACTTGTATTCCGCCTCAAAACAAAAGGTTACATCGTTTTAGGTCGAAACTAGCAAGATTCACAAGCATTGATTTTACAAGTCGTCGAATAGTAGACGAGAGAAAGGTGTAAACTTTTTCTCTCAGAACTGCGCGAAAACTTGTATTCCGGCTCAAAACGACGGGATACATCGTTTTAGATCGAAACTAGCAAGATTCACGAGCATCGATTTTACGAGTCGTCGAATAGTAGACGAGAGAAAGGTGTAAACTTTTTCTCTCAGAACTGCGCGAAAACTTGTATTCAGGCTCAAAACGACGGGATACATCGTTTTAGATCGAAACTAGCAAGATTCACGAGCATCAATTTTACAAGTCCTCGAAGAGTAGACGAGAGAACGGTGTAAACTTTTTCTCTCAGAACTGCGCGAAAACTTGTATTCCGGCTCAAAACAACGGGATACATTGTTTTAGATCGAAACTAGCAAGATTCACGAGCATCGATTTTACAAGTCGTCGAAGAGTAGACGAGAGAAACGTGTAAACTTTTTCTCTCAGAACTGCACGAAAACTTGTATTCTGGCTCAAAACAACGGGATACACTGTTTTAGATCGAAACTAGCAAGATTCACGAGCATCGATTTTACAAGTCGTCGAATAGTAGACGAGAGAAAGGTGTAAACTTTCTCTCTCAGAACTGCGCGAAAACTTGTATTCCGGCTCAAAACAACGGGATTCATCGTTTTAAATCGAAACTAGCAAGATTCACGAGCATCGATTTTACAAGTCCTCGAAGAGTAGACGAGAGAAAGGTGTAAACGTTTTCTCTCAGAACTGCGCGAAAACTTGTATTCCGGCTCAAAACAACGGGATACATCGTTTTAGGTCGAAACTAGCAAGATTCACGAGCATCGATTTTACATATCTTCGAAGAGTAGACGAGAGAAAGGTGTAAATTTTTTCTCTCAGAACTGCGCGAAAACATGTATTCCGGCTCAAAACAACGGGTTACATCGGTTTAGATCGAAACTAGCAAGATTCACGAGCATCGATATTACAAGTCGTCGAAGAGTAGACGAGAGAAATGTGTAAACTTTTTCTCTCAGAACTGTGCGAAAACTTGTATTCCGGCTCAAAACAACGGGATACATCGTTTTAGATCGAATCTAGCAAGATTCACGTGCATCGATTTCACAAGTCGTCGAAGAGCACACGAGAGAAAGGTGTAAACGTTTTCTCTCCGATCTGCGCGAAAACTTGTATTCCGTCTCAAAACAACGGGATACATTGTTTTAGATCGAAACTAGCAAGATTCACGAGCATCGATTTTACACGTCGTCGAAGAGTACACGAGAGAAAGGTGTAAACTTTTTCCCTCAGAACTGCGCGAAAACTTGTATTCCGGCTGAAAACAACGGGATACATCGTTTTAGATCGTAACTAGCAAAATTCACGAGCATCGATTTCACAAGTTGTCGAAGAGCACACGAGAGAAAGGTGTAAACTTTTTCTTTCAGAACTGCGCGAAAACTTGTATTCCGGCTCAAAACAACGGGATACATCGTTTAGATCGAAACTAGCATTATTCACGAGCATCGATTTTACAAGTCGACGAGGAGTAGAAGAGAGAAAGGTGTAAACGTTTTCTCTCCGATCTGCGCGAAAACTTGTATTCCGGCTCAATACAACGGGATATATCGTTTTAGATCGAAACTAGCAAAATTCATGAGCATCAATTTTACGAGTCGTCGAAGAGTAGACGAGAGAACGGTGTAAACTTTTTCTCTCAGAACTGCGCGAAAACTTGTATTCCGGCTCAAAACAAAAGGTTACATCGTTTTAGGTCGAAACTAGCAAGATTCACAAGCATTGATTTTACAAGTCGTCGAATAGTAGACGAGAGAAAGGTGTAAACTTTTTCTCTCAGAACTGCGCGAAAACTTGTATTCCGCCTCAAAACAAAAGGTTACATCGTTTTAGGTCGAAACTAGCAAGATTCACAAGCATTGATTTTACAAGTCGTCGAATAGTAGACGAGAGAAAGGTGTAAACTTTTTCTCTCAGAACTGCGCGAAAACTTGTATTCCGGCTCAAAACAACGGGATACATCGTTTTAGATTGAATCTAGCAAGATTCACGTGCATCGATTTCACAAGTCGTCGAAGAGCACACAAGAGAAAGGTGTAAACTTTTTCTTTCAGAACTGCGCGAAAACTCGTATTCCGGCTCAAAACAACGGGATACATCGTTTAGATCGAAACTAGCATGATTCACGAGCATCGATTTTACAAGTCGTCGAGGAGTAGACGAGAGAAAGGTGTAAACGTTTTCTCTCCGATCTGCGCGAAAACTTGTATTCCGGCTCAAAACAACGGGATATATCGTTTTAGATCGAAACTAGCAAAATTCATGAGCATCGATTTTACGAGTCGTCGAAGAGTAGACGAGAGAAAGGTGTAAACTTTTTCTCTCAGAACTGCGCGAAAACTTGTATTCCGCCTCAAAACAAAAGGTTACATTGTTTTAGGTCGAAACTAGCAAGATTCACAAGCATTGATTTTACAAGTCGTCGAATAGTAGACGAGAGAAAGGTGTAAACTTTTTCTCTCAGAACTGCGCGAAAACTTGTATTCCGGCTCAAAACGACGGGATACATTGTTTTAGATCGAAACTAGCAAGATTCACGAGCATCGATTTTACACGTCGTCGAAGAGTACACGAGAGAAAGGTGTAAACTTTTTCTCACAGAACTGCGCGAAAACATGTATTCCGGCTCAAAACAACGGGATACATCGTTTTAGATTGAATCTAGCAAGATTCACGTGCATCGATTTCACAAGTCGTCGAAGAGCACACAAGAGAAAGGTGTAAACTTTTTCTTTCAGAACTGCGCGAAAACTTGTATTCCGGCTCAAAACAACGGGATACATCGTTTAGATCGAAACTAGCATGATTCACGAGCATCGATTTTACAAGTCGTCGAGGAATAGACGAGAGAAAGGTGTAAACGTTTTCTCTCCGATCTGCGCGAAAACTTGTATTCCGGCTCAAAACAACGGGATATATCGTTTTAGATCGAAACTAGCAAAATTCATGAGCATCGATTTTACGAGTCGTCGAAGAGTAGACGAGAGAAAGGTGTAAACTTTTTCTCTCAGAACTGCGCGAAAACTTGTATTCCGCCTCAAAACAAAAGGTTACATCGTTTTAGGTCGAAACTAGCAAGATTCACAAGCATTGATTTTACAAGTCGTCGAATAGTAGACGAGAGAAAGGTGTAAACTTTTTCTCTCAGAACTGCGCGAAAACTTGTATTCCGGCTCAAAACGACGGGATACATTGTTTTAGATCGAAACTAGCAAGATTCACGAGCATCGATTTTACACGTCGTCGAAGAGTAGACGAGAGAAAGGTGTAAACTTTTTCTCTCAGAACTGCGCGAAAACTTGTATTCCGGCTCAAAACAACGGGATACATCGTTTTAGATTGAATCTAGCAAGATTCACGTGCATCGATTTCACAAGTCGTCGAAGAGCACACAAGAGAAAGGTGTAAACTTTTTCTTTCAGAACTGCGCGAAAACTTGTATTCCGGCTCAAAACAACGGGATACATCGTTTAGATCGAAACTAGCATGATTCACGAGCATCGATTTTACAAGTCGTCGAGGAGTAGACGAGAGAAAGGTGTAAACGTTTTCTCTCCGATCTGCGCGAAAACTTGTATTCCGGCTCAAAACAACGGGATATATCGTTTTAGATCGAAACTAGCAAAATTCATGAGCATCGATTTTACGAGTCGTCGAAGAGTAGACGAGAGAAAGGTGTAAACTTTTTCTCTCAGAACTGCGCGAAAACTTGTATTCCGCCTCAAAACAAAAGGTTACATCGTTTTAGGTCGAAACTAGCAAGATTCACAAGCATTGATTTTACAAGTCGTCGAATAGTAGACGAGAGAAAGGTGTAAACTTTTTCTCTCAGAACTGCGCGAAAACTTGTATTCCGGCTCAAAACGACGGGATACATTGTTTTAGATCGAAACTAGCAAGATTCACGAGCATCGATTTTACACGTCGTCGAAGAGTACACGAGAGAAAGGTGTAAACTTTTTCTCACAGAACTGCGCGAAAACATGTATTCCGGCTCAAAACAACGGGATACATCGTTTTAGATTGAATCTAGCAAGATTCACGTGCATCGATTTCACAAGTCGTCGAAGAGCACACAAGAGAAAGGTGTAAACTTTTTCTTTCAGAACTGCGCGAAAACTTGTATTCCGGCTCAAAACAACGGGATACATCGTTTAGATCGAAACTAGCATGATTCACGAGCATCGATTTTACAAGTCGTCGAGGAATAGACGAGAGAAAGGTGTAAACGTTTTCTCTCCGATCTGCGCGAAAACTTGTATTCCGGCTCAAAACAACGGGATATATCGTTTTAGATCGAAACTAGCAAAATTCATGAGCATCGATTTTACGAGTCGTCGAAGAGTAGACGAGAGAAAGGTGTAAACTTTTTCTCTCAGAACTGCGCGAAAACTTGTATTCCGCCTCAAAACAAAAGGTTACATCGTTTTAGGTCGAAACTAGCAAGATTCACAAGCATTGATTTTACAAGTCGTCGAATAGTAGACGAGAGAAAGGTGTAAACTTTTTCTCTCAGAACTGCGCGAAAACTTGTATTCCGGCTCAAAACGACGGGATACATTGTTTTAGATCGAAACTAGCAAGATTCACGAGCATCGATTTTACACGTCTTCGAAGAGTACACGAGAGAAAGGTGTAAACTTTTTCTCTCAGAACTGCGCGAAAACTTGTATTCCGGCTGAAAACAACGGGATACATCGTTTTAGATCGTAACTAGCAAAATTCACGAGCATCGATTTCACAAGTTGTCGAAGAGCACACGAGAGAAAGGTGTAAACTTTTTCTTTCAGAACTGCGCGAAAACTTGTATTCCGGCTCAAAACAACGGGATACATCGTTTAGATCGAAACTAGCATTATTCACGAGCATCGATTTTACAAGTCGACGAGGAGTAGAAGAGAGAAAGGTGTAAACGTTTTCTCTCCGATCTGCGCGAAAACTTGTATTCCGGCTCAATACAACGGGATATATCGTTTTAGATCGAAACTAGCAAAATTCATGAGCATCAATTTTACGAGTCGTCGAAGAGTAGACGAGAGAACGGTGTAAACTTTTTCTCTCAGAACTGCGCGAAAACTTGTATTCCGGCTCAAAACAAAAGGTTACATCGTTTTAGGTCGAAACTAGCAAGATTCACAAGCATTGATTTTACAAGTCGTCGAATAGTAGACGAGAGAAAGGTGTAAACTTTTTCTCTCAGAACTGCGCGAAAACTTGTATTCCGCCTCAAAACAAAAGGTTACATCGTTTTAGGTCGAAACTAGCAAGATTCACAAGCATTGATTTTACAAGTCGTCGAATAGTAGACGAGAGAAAGGTGTAAACTTTTTCTCTCAGAACTGCGCGAAAACTTGTATTCCGGCTCAAAACAACGGGATACATCGTTTTAGATTGAATCTAGCAAGATTCACGTGCATCGATTTCACAAGTCGTCGAAGAGCACACAAGAGAAAGGTGTAAACTTTTTCTTTCAGAACTGCGCGAAAACTCGTATTCCGGCTCAAAACAACGGGATACATCGTTTAGATCGAAACTAGCATGATTCACGAGCATCGATTTTACAAGTCGTCGAGGAGTAGACGAGAGAAAGGTGTAAACGTTTTCTCTCCGATCTGCGCGAAAACTTGTATTCCGGCTCAAAACAACGGGATATATCGTTTTAGATCGAAACTAGCAAAATTCATGAGCATCGATTTTACGAGTCGTCGAAGAGTAGACGAGAGAAAGGTGTAAACTTTTTCTCTCAGAACTGCGCGAAAACTTGTATTCCGCCTCAAAACAAAAGGTTACATTGTTTTAGGTCGAAACTAGCAAGATTCACAAGCATTGATTTTACAAGTCGTCGAATAATAGACGAGAGAAAGGTGTAAACTTTTTCTCTCAGAACTGCGCGAAAACTTGTATTCCGGCTCAAAACGACGGGATACATTGTTTTAGATCGAAACTAGCAAGATTCACGAGCATCGATTTTACACGTCGTCGAAGAGTACACGAGAGAAAGGTGTAAACTTTTTCTCACAGAACTGCGCGAAAACATGTATTCCGGCTCAAAACAACGGGATACATCGTTTTAGATTGAATCTAGCAAGATTCACGTGCATCGATTTCACAAGTCGTCGAAGAGCACACAAGAGAAAGGTGTAAACTTTTTCTTTCAGAACTGCGCGAAAACTTGTATTCCGGCTCAAAACAACGGGATACATCGTTTAGATCGAAACTAGCATGATTCACGAGCATCGATTTTACAAGTCGTCGAGGAATAGACGAGAGAAAGGTGTAAACGTTTTCTCTCCGATCTGCGCGAAAACTTGTATTCCGGCTCAAAACAACGGGATATATCGTTTTAGATCGAAACTAGCAAAATTCATGAGCATCGATTTTACGAGTCGTCGAAGAGTAGACGAGAGAAAGGTGTAAACTTTTTCTCTCAGAACTGCGCGAAAACTTGTATTCCGCCTCAAAACAAAAGGTTACATCGTTTTAGGTCGAAACTAGCAAGATTCACAAGCATTGATTTTACAAGTCGTCGAATAGTAGACGAGAGAAAGGTGTAAACTTTTTCTCTCAGAACTGCGCGAAAACTTGTATTCCGGCTCAAAACGACGGGATACATTGTTTTAGATCGAAACTAGCAAGATTCACGAGCATCGATTTTACACGTCGTCGAAGAGTAGACGAGAGAAAGGTGTAAACTTTTTCTCTCAGAACTGCGCGAAAACTTGTATTCCGGCTCAAAACAACGGGATACATCGTTTTAGATTGAATCTAGCAAGATTCACGTGCATCGATTTCACAAGTCGTCGAAGAGCACACAAGAGAAAGGTGTAAACTTTTTCTTTCAGAACTGCGCGAAAACTTGTATTCCGGCTCAAAACAACGGGATACATCGTTTAGATCGAAACTAGCATGATTCACGAGCATCGATTTTACAAGTCGTCGAGGAGTAGACGAGAGAAAGGTGTAAACGTTTTCTCTCCGATCTGCGCGAAAACTTGTATTCCGGCTCAAAACAACGGGATATATCGTTTTAGATCGAAACTAGCAAAATTCATGAGCATCGATTTTACGAGTCGTCGAAGAGTAGACGAGAGAAAGGTGTAAACTTTTTCTCTCAGAACTGCGCGAAAACTTGTATTCCGCCTCAAAACAAAAGGTTACATCGTTTTAGGTCGAAACTAGCAAGATTCACAAGCATTGATTTTACAAGTCGTCGAATAGTAGACGAGAGAAAGGTGTAAACTTTTTCTCTCAGAACTGCGCGAAAACTTGTATTCCGGCTCAAAACGACGGGATACATTGTTTTAGATCGAAACTAGCAAGATTCACGAGCATCGATTTTACACGTCGTCGAAGAGTACACGAGAGAAAGGTGTAAACTTTTTCTCACAGAACTGCGCGAAAACATGTATTCCGGCTCAAAACAACGGGATACATCGTTTTAGATTGAATCTAGCAAGATTCACGTGCATCGATTTCACAAGTCGTCGAAGAGCACACAAGAGAAAGGTGTAAACTTTTTCTTTCAGAACTGCGCGAAAACTTGTATTCCGGCTCAAAACAACGGGATACATCGTTTAGATCGAAACTAGCATGATTCACGAGCATCGATTTTACAAGTCGTCGAGGAATAGACGAGAGAAAGGTGTAAACGTTTTCTCTCCGATCTGCGCGAAAACTTGTATTCCGGCTCAAAACAACGGGATATATCGTTTTAGATCGAAACTAGCAAAATTCATGAGCATCGATTTTACGAGTCGTCGAAGAGTAGACGAGAGAAAGGTGTAAACTTTTTCTCTCAGAACTGCGCGAAAACTTGTATTCCGCCTCAAAACAAAAGGTTACATCGTTTTAGGTCGAAACTAGCAAGATTCACAAGCATTGATTTTACAAGTCGTCGAATAGTAGACGAGAGAAAGGTGTAAACTTTTTCTCTCAGAACTGCGCGAAAACTTGTATTCCGGCTCAAAACGACGGGATACATTGTTTTAGATCGAAACTAGCAAGATTCACGAGCATCGATTTTACACGTCGTCGAAGAGTACACGAGAGAAAGGTGTAAACTTTTTCTCTCAGAACTGCGCGAAAACTTGTATTCCGGCTGAAAACAACGGGATACATCGTTTTAGATCGTAACTAGCAAGATTCACGAGCATCGATTTCACAAGTTGTCGAAGAGCACACGAGAGAAAGGTGTAAATTTTTTCTCTCAGAACTGCGCGAAAACATGTATTCCGGCTCAAAACAACGGGTTACATCGGTTTAGATCGAAACTAGCAAGATTCACGAGCATCGATATTACAAGTCGTCGAAGAGTAGACGAGAGAAATGTGTAAACTTTTTCTCTCAGAACTGTGCGAAAACTTGTATTCCGGCTCAAAACAACGGGATACATCGTTTTAGATCAAATCTAGCAAGATTCACGTGCATCAATTTCACAAGTCGTCGAAGAGCACACGAGAGAAAGGTGTAAACTTTTTCTTTCAGAACTGCGCGAAAACTTGTATTCCGGCTGAAAACAAGGGGATACATCGTTTTAGATCGTAACTAGCAAGATTCACGAGCATCGATTTCAAAAGTTGTCGAAGAGCACACGAGAGAAAGGTGTAAACTTTTTCTTTCAGAACTGCGCGAAAACTTGTATTCCGGCTCAAAACAACGGGATACATCGTTTAGATCGAAACTAGCATGATTCACGAGCATCAATTTTACAAGTCGTCGAAGAGTAGACGAGAGAAAGGTGTAAACTTTTTCTCTCAGAACTGCACGAAAACTTGTATTCTGGCTCAAAACAACGGGATACATTGTTTTAGATCGAAACTAGCAAGATTCACGAGCATCGATTTTACACGTCGTCGAAGAGTACACGAGAGAAAGGTGTAAACTTTTTCTCTCAGAACTGCGCGGAAACTTGTATTCCGGCTGAAATCAACGGGATACATCGTTTTAGATCGTAACTAGCAAGATTCACGAGCATCGATTTCACAAGTTGTCGAAGAGCACACGAGAGAAAGGTGTAAACTTTTTCTTTCAGAACTGCGCGAAAACTTGTATTCCGGCTCAAAACAACGGGATACATCGTTTAGATCGAAACTAGCATGATTCACGAGCATCGATTTTACAAGTCGACGAGGAGTAGACGAGAGAAAGGTGTAAACGTTTTCTCTCCGATCTGCGCGAAAACTTGTATTCCGGCTCAATACAACGGGATATATCGTTTTAGATCGAAACTAGCAAAATTCATGAGCATCGATTTTACGAGTCGTCGAAGAGTAGACGAGAGAACGGTGTAAACTTTTTCTCTCAGAACTGCGCGAAAACTTGTATTCCGGCTCAAAACAAAAGGTTACATCGTTTTAGGTCGAAACTAGCAAGATTCACAAGCATTGATTTTACAAGTCGTCGAATAGTAGACGAGAGAAAGGTGTAAACTTTTTCTCTCAGAACTGCGCGAAAACTTGTATTCAGGCTCAAAACGACGGGATACATCGTTTTAGATCGAAACTAGCAAGATTCACGAGCATCAATTTTACAAGTCCTCGAAGAGTAGACGAGAGAACGGTGTAAACTTTTTCTCTCAGAACTGCGCGAAAACTTGTATTCCGGCTCAAAACAACGGGATACATTGTTTTAGATCGAAACTAGCAAGATTCACGAGCATCGATTTTACAAGTCGTCGAAGAGTAGACGAGAGAAAGGTGTAAACTTTTTCTCTCAGAACTGCACGAAAACTTGTATTCTGGCTCAAAACAACGGGATACACTGTTTTAGTTCGAAACTAGCAAGATTCACGAGCATCAATTTTACACGTCGTCGAAGAGTACACGAGAGAAAGGTGTATACTTTTTCTCTCAGAACTGCGCGAAAACTTGTATTCCGGCTGAAATCAACGGGATACATCGTTTTAGGTCGAAACTAGCAAAATTCATGAGCATCGATTTTACGAGTCGTCGAAGAGTAGACGAGAGAAAGGTGTAAGCTTTTTCTCTCAGAACTGCGCGAAGACTTGTATTCCGCCTCAAAACAAAAGGTTACATCGTTTTAGGTCGAAACTAGCAAGATTCACAAGCATTGATTTTACAAGTCGTCGAATAGTAGACGAGAGAAAGGTGTAAACTTTTTCTCTCAGAACTGCGCGAAAACTTGTATTCCGGCTCAAAACAACGGGATACATCGTTTTAGATCGAAACTAGCAAGATTCACGAGCATCGATTTTACGAGTCGTCGAATAGTAGACGAGAGAAAGGTGTAAACTTTTTCTCTCAGAACTGCGCGAAAACTTGTATTCAGGCTCAAAACGACGGGATACATCGTTTTAGATCGAAACTAGCAAGATTCACGAGCATCAATTTTACAAGTCCTCGAAGAGTAGACGAGAGAACGGTGTAAACTTTTTCTCTCAGAACTGCGCGAAAACTTGTATTCCGGCTCAAAACAACGGGATACATTGTTTTAGATCGAAACTAGCAAGATTCACGAGCATCGATTTTACAAGTCGTCGAAGAGTAGACGAGAGAAACGTGTAAACTTTTTCTCTCAGAACTGCACGAAAACTTGTATTCTGGCTCAAAACAACGGGATACACTGTTTTAGATCGAAACTAGCAAGATTCACGAGCATCGATTTTACAAGTCGTCGAATAGTAGACGAGAGAAAGGTGTAAACTTTCTCTCTCAGAACTGCGCGAAAACTTGTATTCCGGCTCAAAACAACGGGATTCATCGTTTTAAATCGAAACTAGCAAGATTCACGAGCATCGATTTTACAAGTCCTCGAAGAGTAGACGAGAGAAAGGTGTAAACGTTTTCTCTCAGAACTGCGCGAAAACTTGTATTCCGGCTCAAAACAACGGGATACATCGTTTTAGGTCGAAACTAGCAAGATTCACGAGCATCGATTTTACATATCTTCGAAGAGTAGACGAGAGAAAGGTGTAAATTTTTTCTCTCAGAACTGCGCGAAAACATGTATTCCGGCTCAAAACAACGGGTTACATCGGTTTAGATCGAAACTAGCAAGATTCACGAGCATCGATATTACAAGTCGTCGAAGAGTAGACGAGAGAAATGTGTAAACTTTTTCTCTCAGAACTGTGCGAAAACTTGTATTCCGGCTCAAAACAACGGGATACATCGTTTTAGATCGAATCTAGCAAGATTCACGTGCATCGATTTCACAAGTCGTCGAAGAGCACACGAGAGAAAGGTGTAAACGTTTTCTCTCCGATCTGCGCGAAAACTTGTATTCCGTCTCAAAACAACGGGATACATTGTTTTAGATCGAAACTAGCAAGATTCACGAGCATCGATTTTACACGTCGTCGAAGAGTACACGAGAGAAAGGTGTAAACTTTTTCCCTCAGAACTGCGCGAAAACTTGTATTCCGGCTGAAAACAACGGGATACATCGTTTTAGATCGTAACTAGCAAGATTCACGAGCATCGATTTCACAAGTTGTCGAAGAGCACACGAGAGAAAGGTGTAAACTTTTTCTTTCAGAACTGCGCGAAAACTTGTATTCCGGCTCAAAACAACGGGATACATCGTTTAGATCGAAACTAGCATTATTCACGAGCATCGATTTTACAAGTCGACGAGGAGTAGAAGAGAGAAAGGTGTAAACGTTTTCTCTCCGATCTGCGCGAAAACTTGTATTCCGGCTCAATACAACGGGATATATCGTTTTAGATCGAAACTAGCAAAATTCATGAGCATCGATTTTACGAGTCGTCGAAGAGTAGACGAGAGAACGGTGTAAACTTTTTCTCTCAGAACTGCGCGAAAACTTGTATTCCGGCTCAAAACAAAAGGTTACATCGTTTTAGGTCGAAACTAGCAAGATTCACAAGCATTGATTTTACAAGTCGTCGAATAGTAGACGAGAGAAAGGTGTAAACTTTTTCTCTCAGAACTGCGCGAAAACTTGTATTCAGGCTCAAAACGACGGGATACATCGTTTTAGATCGAAACTAGCAAGATTCACGAGCATCAATTTTACAAGTCCTCGAAGAGTAGACGAGAGAACGGTGTAAACTTTTTCTCTCAGAACTGCGCGAAAACTTGTATTCCGGCTCAAAACAACGGGATACATCGTTTTAGATTGAATCTAGCAAGATTCACGTGCATCGATTTCACAAGTCGTCGAAGAGCACACAAGAGAAAGGTGTAAACTTTTTCTTTCAGAACTGCGCGAAAACTTGTATTCCGGCTCAAAACAACGGGATACATCGTTTAGATCGAAACTAGCATGATTCACGAGCATCGATTTTACAAGTCGTCGAGGAGTAGACGAGAGAAAGGTGTAAACGTTTTCTCTCCGATCTGCGCGAAAACTTGTATTCCGGCTCAAAACAACGGGATATATCGTTTTAGATCGAAACTAGCAAAATTCATGAGCATCGATTTTACGAGTCGTCGAAGAGTAGACGAGAGAAAGGTGTAAACTTTTTCTCTCAGAACTGCGCGAAAACTTGTATTCCGCCTCAAAACAAAAGGTTACATCGTTTTAGGTCGAAACTAGCAAGATTCACAAGCATTGATTTTACAAGTCGTCGAATAGTAGACGAGAGAAAGGTGTGAACTTTTTCTCTCAGAACTGCGCGAAAACTTGTATTCCGGCTCAAAACGACGGGATACATTGTTTTAGATCGAAACTAGCAAGATTCACGAGCATCGATTTTACACGTCGTCGAAGAGTACACGAGAGAAAGGTGTAAACTTGTTCTCTCAGAACTGCGCGAAAACTTGTATTCCGGCTGAAAACAACGGGATACATCGTTTTAGATCGTAACTAGCAAGATTCACGAGCATCGATTTCACAAGTTGTCGAAGAGCACACGAGAGAAAGGTGTAAATTTTTTCTCTCAGAACTGCGCGAAAACATGTATTCCGGCTCAAAACAACGGGTTACATCGGTTTAGATCGAAACTAGCAAGATTCACGAGCATCGATATTACAAGTCGTCGAAGAGTAGACGAGAGAAATGTGTAAACTTTTTCTCTCAGAACTGTGCGAAAACTTGTATTCCGGCTCAAAACAACGGGATACATCGTTTTAGATCAAATCTAGCAAGATTCACGTGCATCAATTTCACAAGTCGTCGAAGAGCACACGAGAGAAAGGTGTAAACTTTTTCTTTCAGAACTGCGCGAAAACTTGTATTCCGGCTCAAAACAACGGGAAACATCGTTTAGATCGAAACTAGCATGATTCGCGAGCATCGATTTTACAAGTCGTCGAGGAGTAGACGAGAGAAAGGTGTAAACGTTTTCTCTCCGATCTGCGCGAAAACTTGTATTCCGGCTCAAAACAACGGGATACATCGTTTAGATCGAAACTAGCATGATTCACGAGCATCGATTTTACAAGTCGTCGAGGAGTAGACGAGAGAAAGGTGTAAACGTTTTCTCTCCGATCTGCGCGAAAACTTGTTTTCCGGCTCAAAACAACGGGATATATCGTTTTAGATCGAAACTAGCAAAATTCATGAGCATCGATTTTACGAGTCGTCGAAGAGTAGACGAGAGAAAGGTGTAAACTTTTTCTCTCAGAACTGCGCGAAAACTTGTATTCCGCCTCAAAACAAAAGGTTACATCGTTTTAGGTCGAAACTAGCAAGATTCACAAGCATTGATTTTACAAGTCGTCGAATAGTAGACGATAGAAAGGTGTGAACTTTTTCTCTCAGAACTGCGCGAAAACTTGTATTCCGGCTCAAAACGACGGGATACATTGTTTTAGATCGAAACTAGCAAGATTCACGAGCATCGATTTTACACGTCGTCGAAGAGTACACGAGAGAAAGGTGTAAACTTTTTCTCTCAGAACTGCGCGAAAACTTGTATTCCGGCTGAAAACAACGGGATACATCGTTTTAGATCGTAACTAGCAAGATTCACGAGCATCGATTTCACAAGTTGTCGAAGAGCACACGAGAGAAAGGTGTAAATTTTTTCTCTCAGAACTGCGCGAAAACATGTATTCCGGCTCAAAACAACGGGTTACATCGGTTTAGATCGAAACTAGCAAGATTCACGAGCATCGATATTACAAGTCGTCGAAGAGTAGACGAGAGAAATGTGTAAACTTTTTCTCTCAGAACTGTGTGAAAACTTGTATTCCGGCTCAAAACAACGGGATACATCGTTTTAGATCAAATCTAGCAAGATTCACGTGCATCAATTTCACAAGTCGTCGAAGAGCACACGAGAGAAAGGTGTAAACTTTTTCTTTCAGAACTGCGCGAAAACTTGTATTCCGGCTCAAAACAACGGGAAACATCGTTTAGATCGAAACTAGCATGATTCGCGAGCATCGATTTTACAAGTCGTCGAGGAGTAGACGAGAGAAAGGTGTAAACGTTTTCTCTCCGATCTGCGCGAAAACTTGTATTCCGGCTCAAAACAACGGGATACATTGTTTTAGATCGAAACTAGCAAGATTCACGAGCATCGATTTTACACGTCGTCGAAGAGTACACGAGAGAAAGGTGTAAACTTTTTCTCTCAGAACTGCGCGAAAACTTGTATTCCGGCTGAAAACAACGGGATACATCGTTTTAGATCGTAACTAGCAAGATTCACGAGCATCGATTTCACAAGTTGTCGAAGAGCACACGAGAGAAAGGGGTAAACTTTTTCTTTCAGAACTGCGCGAAAACTTGTATTCCGGCTCAAAACAACGGGATACATCGTTTAGATCGAAACTAGCATGATTCACGAGCATCGATTTTACAAGTCGACGAGGAGTAGACGAGAGAAAGGTGTAAACGTTTTCTCTCCGATCTGCGCGAAAACTTGTATTCCGGCTCAATACAACGGGATATATCGTTTTAGATCGAAACTAGCAAAATTCATGAGCATCAATTTTACGAGTCGTCGAAGAGTAGACGAGAGAACGGTGTAAACTTTTTCTCTCAGAACTGCGCGAAAACTTGTATTCCGGCTCAAAACAAAAGGTTACATCGTTTTAGGTCGAAACTAGCAAGATTCACAAGCATTGATTTTACAAGTCGTCGAGTAGTAGACGAGAGAAAGGTGGGAACTTTTTCTCTCAGAACTGCGCGAAAACTTGTATTCCGGCTCAAAACGACGGGATACATCGTTTTAGATCGAAACTAGCAAGATTCACGAGCATCAATTTTACAAGTCCTCGAAGAGTAGACGAGAGAAAGGTGTAAACATTTTCTCTCAGAACTGCGCGAAAACTTGTATTCCGGCTCAAAACAACGGGATACATTGTTTTAGATCGAAACTAGCAAGATTCACGAGCGTCGATTTTACAAGTCGTCGAAGAGTAGACGAGAGAAAGGTGTAAACTTTTTCTCTCAGAACTGCACGAAAACTTGTATTCTGGCTCAAAACAACGGGATACATTGTTTTAGATCGAAACTAGCAAGATTCACGAGCATCGATTTTACACGTCGTCGAAGAGCACACGAGAGAAAGGTGTAAACGTTTTCTCTCCGATCTGCGCGAAAACTTGTATTCCGTCTCAAAACAACGGGATACATTGTTTTAGATCGAAACTAGCAAGATTCACGAGCATCGATTTTACACGTCGTCGAAGAGTACACGAGAGAAAGGTGTAAACTTTTTCCCTCAGAACTGCGCGAAAACTTGTATTCCGGCTGAAAACAACGGGATACATCGTTTTAGATCGTAACTAGCAAGATTCACGAGCATCGATTTCACAAGTTGTCGAAGAGCACACGAGAGAAAGGTGTAAACTTTTTCTTTCAGAACTGCGCGAAAACTTGTATTCCGGCTCAAAACAACGGGATACATCGTTTAGATCGAAACTAGCATTATTCACGAGCATCGATTTTACAAGTCGACGAGGAGTAGAAGAGAGAAAGGTGTAAACGTTTTCTCTCCGATCTGCGCGAAAACTTGTATTCCGGCTCAATACAACGGGATATATCGTTTTAGATCGAAACTAGCAAAATTCATGAGCATCAATTTTACGAGTCGTCGAAGAGTAGACGAGAGAACGGTGTAAACTTTTTCTCTCAGAACTGCGCGAAAACTTGTATTCCGGCTCAAAACAAAAGGTTACATCGTTTTAGGTCGAAACTAGCAAGATTCACAAGCATTGATTTTACAAGTCGTCGAATAGTAGACGAGAGAAAGGTGTAAACTTTTTCTCTCAGAACTGCGCGAAAACTTGTATTCCGCCTCAAAACAAAAGGTTACATCGTTTTAGGTCGAAACTAGCAAGATTCACAAGCATTGATTTTACAAGTCGTCGAATAGTAGACGAGAGAAAGGTGTAAACTTTTTCTCTCAGAACTGCGCGAAAACTTGTATTCCGGCTCAAAACAACGGGATACATCGTTTTAGATTGAATCTAGCAAGATTCACGTGCATCGATTTCACAAGTCGTCGAAGAGCACACAAGAGAAAGGTGTAAACTTTTTCTTTCAGAACTGCGCAAAAACTTGTATTCCGGCTCAAAACAACGGGATACATCGTTTAGATCGAAACTAGCATGATTCACGAGCATCGATTTTACAAGTCGTCGAGGAGTAGACGAGAGAAAGGTGTAAACGTTTTCTCTCCGATCTGCGCGAAAACTTGTATTCCGGCTCAAAACAACGGGATATATCGTTTTAGATCGAAACTAGCAAAATTCATGAGCATCGATTTTACGAGTCGTCGAAGAGTAGACGAGAGAAAGGTGTAAACTTTTTCTCTCAGAACTGCGCGAAAACTTGTATTCCGCCTCAAAACAAAAGGTTACATCGTTTTAGGTCGAAACTAGCAAGATTCACAAGCATTGATTTTACAAGTCGTCGAATAGTAGACGAGAGAAAGGTGTAAACTTTTTCTCTCAGAACTGCGCGAAAACTTGTATTCCGGCTCAAAACGACGGGATACATTGTTTTAGATCGAAACTAGCAAGATTCACGAGCATCAATTTTACAAGTCCTCGAAGAGTAGACGAGAGAAAGGTGTAAACATTTTCTCTCAGAACTGCGCGAAAACTTGTATTCCGGCTCAAAACAACGGGATACATTGTTTTAGATCGAAACTAGCAAGATTCACGAGCGTCGATTTTACAAGTCGTCGAAGAGTAGACGAGAGAAAGGTGTAAACTTTTTCTCTCAGAACTGCACGAAAACTTGTATTCTGGCTCAAAACAACGGGATACATTGTTTTAGATCGAAACTAGCAAGATTCACGAGCATCGATTTTACACGTCGTCGAAGAGCACACGAGAGAAAGGTGTAAACGTTTTCTCTCCGATCTGCGCGAAAACTTGTATTCCGTCTCAAAACAACGGGATACATTGTTTTAGATCGAAACTAGCAAGATTCACGAGCATCGATTTTACACGTCGTCGAAGAGTACACGAGAGAAAGGTGTAAACTTTTTCCCTCAGAACTGCGCGAAAACTTGTATTCCGGCTGAAAACAACGGGATACATCGTTTTAGATCGTAACTAGCAAGATTCACGAGCATCGATTTCACAAGTTGTCGAAGAGCACACGAGAGAAAGGTGTAAACTTTTTCTTTCAGAACTGCGCGAAAACTTGTATTCCGGCTCAAAACAACGGGATACATCGTTTAGATCGAAACTAGCATTATTCACGAGCATCGATTTTACAAGTCGACGAGGAGTAGAAGAGAGAAAGGTGTAAACGTTTTCTCTCCGATCTGCGCGAAAACTTGTATTCCGGCTCAATACAACGGGATATATCGTTTTAGATCGAAACTAGCAAAATTCATGAGCATCAATTTTACGAGTCGTCGAAGAGTAGACGAGAGAACGGTGTAAACTTTTTCTCTCAGAACTGCGCGAAAACTTGTATTCCGGCTCAAAACAAAAGGTTACATCGTTTTAGGTCGAAACTAGCAAGATTCACAAGCATTGATTTTACAAGTCGTCGAATAGTAGACGAGAGAAAGGTGTAAACTTTTTCTCTCAGAACTGCGCGAAAACTTGTATTCCGCCTCAAAACAAAAGGTTACATCGTTTTAGGTCGAAACTAGCAAGATTCACAAGCATTGATTTTACAAGTCGTCGAATAGTAGACGAGAGAAAGGTGTAAACTTTTTCTCTCAGAACTGCGCGAAAACTTGTATTCCGGCTCAAAACAACGGGATACATCGTTTTAGATTGAATCTAGCAAGATTCACGTGCATCGATTTCACAAGTCGTCGAAGAGCACACAAGAGAAAGGTGTAAACTTTTTCTTTCAGAACTGCGCAAAAACTTGTATTCCGGCTCAAAACAACGGGATACATCGTTTAGATCGAAACTAGCATGATTCACGAGCATCGATTTTACAAGTCGTCGAGGAGTAGACGAGAGAAAGGTGTAAACGTTTTCTCTCCGATCTGCGCGAAAACTTGTATTCCGGCTCAAAACAACGGGATATATCGTTTTAGATCGAAACTAGCAAAATTCATGAGCATCGATTTTACGAGTCGTCGAAGAGTAGACGAGAGAAAGGTGTAAACTTTTTCTCTCAGAACTGCGAGAAAACTTGTATTCCGCCTCAAAACAAAAGGTTACATCGTTTTAGGTCGAAACTAGCAAGATTCACAAGCATTGATTTTACAAGTCGTCGAATAGTAGACGAGAGAAAGGTGTAAACTTTTTCTCTCAGAACTGCGCGAAAACTTGTATTCCGGCTCAAAACGACGGGATACATTGTTTTAGATCGAAACTAGCAAGATTCACGAGCATCGATTTTACACGTCGTCGAAGAGTACACGAGAGAAAGGTGTAAACTTTTTCTCTCAGAACTGCGCGAAAACTTGTATTCCGGCTGAAAACAACGGGATACATCGTTTTAGATCGTAACTAGCAAGATTCACGAGCATCGATTTCACAAGTTGTCGAAGAGCACACGAGAGAAAGGTGTAAATTTTTTCTCTCAGAACTGCGCGAAAACATGTATTCCGGCTCAAAACAACGGGTTACATCGGTTTAGATCGAAACTAGCAAGATTCACGAGCATCGATATTACAAGTCGTCGAAGAGTAGACGAGAGAAATGTGTAAGCTTTTTCTCTCAGAACTGTGCGAAAACTTGTATTCCGGCTCAAAACAACGGGATACATCGTTTTAGGTCGAATCTAGCAAGATTCACGTGCATCGATTTCACAAGTCGTCGAAGAGCACACGAGAGAAAGGTGTAAACTTTTTCTTTCAGAACTGCACGAAAACTTGTATTCCGGCTCAAAACAACGGGATACATCGTTTAGATCGAAACTAGCATGATTCACGAGCATCGATTTTACAAGTCGTCGAGGAGTAGACGAGAGAAAGGTGTAAACGTTTTCTCTCCGATCTGCGCGAAAACTTGTATTCCGGCTCAAAACAACGGGATATATCGTTTTAGATCGAAACTAGCAAAATTCATGAGCATCGATTTTACGAGTCGTCGAAGAGTAGACGAGAGAAAGGTGTAAACTTTTTCTCTCAGAACTGCGCGAAAACTTGTATTCCGCCTCAAAACAAAAGGTTACATCGTTTTAGGTCGAAACTAGCAAGAGTCACAAGCATTGATTTTACAAGTCGTCGAATAGTAGACGAGAGTAAGGTGTAACCTTTTTCTCTCAGATCTGCGCGAAAACTTGTATTCCGGCTCAAAACCACGGGATACATCGTTTTAGATCGAAACTAGCAAGATTCACGAGCATCGATTTTACAAGTCCTCGAAGAGTAGACGAGAGAAAGGTGTAAACGTTTTCTCTCAGAACTGCGCGAAAACTTGTATTCCGGCTCAAAACAACGGGATACATTGTTTTAGATCGAAACTAGCAAGATTCACGAGCATCGATTTTACAAGTCGTCGAAGAGTAGACGAGAGAAAGGTGTAAACTTTTTCTCTCAGAACTGCACGAAAACTTGTATTCTGGCTCAAAACAACGGCATACATTGTTTTAGATCGAAACTAGCAAGATTCACGAGCATCGATTTTACACGTCGTCGAAGAGTACACGAGAGAAAGGTGTAAACTTTTTCTCTCAGAACTGCGCGAAAACTTGTATTCCGGCTGAAAACAAGGGGATACATCGTTTTAGATCGTAACTAGCAAGATTCACGAGCATCGATTTCAAAAGTTGTCGAAGAGCACACGAGAGAAAGGTGTAAACTTTTTCTTTCAGAACTGCGCGAAAACTTGTATTCCGGCTCAAAACAACGGGATACATTGTTTAGATCGAAACTAGCATGATTCACGAGCATCAATTTTACAAGTCGTCGAAGAGTAGACGAGAGAAAGGTGTAAACTTTTTCTCTCAGAACTGCACGAAAACTTGTATTCTGGCTCAAAACAACGGGATACATTGTTTTAGATCAAAACTAGCAAGATTCACGAGCATCGATTTTACACGTCGTCGAAGAGTACACGAGAGAAAGGTGTAAACTTTTTCTCTCAGAACTGCGCGAAAACTTGTATTCCGGCTGAAAACAACGGGATACATCGTTTTAGATCGTAACTAGCAAGATTCACGAGCATCGATTTCAGAAGTTGTCGAAGAGCACACGAGAGAAAGGTGTAAACTTTTTCTTTCAGAACTGCGCGAAAACTTGTATTCCGGCTCAAAACAACGGGATACATCGTTTAGATCGAAACTAGCATGATTCACGAGCATCGATTTTACAAGTCGACGAGGAGTAGACGAGAGAAAGGTGTAAACGTTTTCTCTCCGATCTGCGCGAAAACTTGTATTCCGGCTCAATACAACGGGATATATCGTTTTAGATCGAAACTAGCAAAATTCATGAGCATCGATTTTACGAGTCGTCGAAGAGTAGACGAGAGAACGGTGTAAACTTTTTCTTTCAGAACTGCGCGAAAACTTGTATTCCGGCTCAAAACAAAAGGTTACATCGTTTTAGGTCGAAACTAGCAAGATTCACAAGCATTGATTTTACAAGTCGTCGAATAGTAGACGAGAGAAAGGTGTAAACTTTTTCTCTCAGAACTGCGCGAAAACTTGTATTCAGGCTCAAAACGACGGGATACATCGTTTTAGATCGAAACTAGCAAGATTCACGAGCATCAATTTTACAAGTCCTCGAAGAGTAGACGAGAGAACGGTGTAAACTTTTTCTCTCAGAACTGCGCGAAAACTTGTATTCTGGCTCAAAACAACGGGATACACTGTTTTAGTTCGAAACTAGCAAGATTCACGAGCATCAATTTTACACGTCGTCGAAGAGTACACGAGAGAAAGGTGTATACTTTTTCTCTCAGAACTGCGCGAAAACTTGTATTCCGGCTGAAATCAACGGGATACATCGTTTTAGGTCGAAACTAGCAAAATTCATGAGCATCGATTTTACGAGTCGTCGAAGAGTAGACGAGAGAAAGGTGTAAGCTTTTTCTCTCAGAACTGCGCGAAGACTTGTATTCCGCCTCAAAACAAAAGGTTACATCGTTTTAGGTCGAAACTAGCAAGATTCACAAGCATTAATTTTACAAGTCGTCGAATAGTAGACGAGAGAAAGGTGTAAACTTTTTCTCTCAGAACTGCGCGAAAACTTGTATTCCGGCTCAAAACGACGGGATACATCGTTTTAGATCGAAACTAGCAAGATTCACGAGCATCGATTTTACGAGTCGTCGAATAGTAGACGAGAGAAAGGTGTAAACTTTTTCTCTCAGAACTGCGCGAAAACTTGTATTCAGGCTCAAAACGACGGGATACATCGTTTTAGATCGAAACTAGCAAGATTCACGAGCATCAATTTTACAAGTCCTCGAAGAGTAGACGAGAGAACGGTGTAAACTTTTTCTCTCAGAACTGCGCGAAAACTTGTATTCCGGCTCAAAACAACGGGATACATTGTTTTAGATCGAAACTAGCAAGATTCACGAGCATCGATTTTACAAGTCGTCGAAGAGTAGACGAGAGAAACGTGTAAACTTTTTCTCTCAGAACTGCACGAAAACTTGTATTCTGGCTCAAAACAACGGGATACACTGTTTTAGATCGAAACTAGCAAGATTCACGAGCATCGATTTTACAAGTCGTCGAATAGTAGACGAGAGAAAGGTGTAAACTTTCTCTCTCAGAACTGCGCGAAAACTTGTATTCCGGCTCAAAACAACGGGATTCATCGTTTTAAATCGAAACTAGCAAGATTCACGAGCATCGATTTTACAAGTCCTCGAAGAGTAGACGAGAGAAAGGTGTAAACGTTTTCTCTCAGAACTGCGCGAAAACTTGTATTCCGGCTCAAAACAACGGGATACATCGTTTTAGGTCGAAACTAGCAAGATTCACGAGCATCGATTTTACATATCTTCGAAGAGTAGACGAGAGAAAGGTGTAAACTTTCTCTCTCAGAACTGCGCGAAAACTTGTATTCCGGCTGAAATCAACGGGATACATGGTTTTAGGTCGAAACTAGCAAAATTCATGAGCATCGATTTTACGAGTCGTCGAATAGTAGACGAGAGAAAGGTGTAAACTTTTTCTCTCAGAACTGCGCGAAAACTTGTATTTTGGCTCAAAACGACGGGATACATTGTTTTAGATCGAAACTAGCAAGATTCACGAGCATCGATTTTACAAGTCCTCGAAGAGTAGACGAGAGAAAGGTGTAAACTTTTTCTCTCAGAACTGCGCGAAAACTTGTATTCCGGCTCAAAACAACGATATACATTGTTTTTCACGAGCATCGATTTTACAAGTCGTCGAAGAGTAGACGAGAGAAAGGTGTAAACTTTTTCTCTCAGAACTGCACGAAAACTTGTATTCTGGCTCAAAACAACGGGATACATTGTTTTAGATCGAAACTAGCAAGATTCACGAGCATCGATTTTACACGTCGTCGAAGAGTACACGAGAGAAAGGTGTAAACTTTTTCTCTCAGAACTGCGCGAAAACTTGTATTCCGGCTGAAAACAACGGGATACATCGTTTTAGATCGTAACTAGCAAGATTCACGAGCATCGATTTCACAAGTTGTCGAAGAGCACACGAGAGAAAGGTGTAAACTTTTTCTTTCAGAACTGCGCGAAAACTTGTATTCCGGCTCAAAACAACGGGATACATCGTTTAGATCGAAACTAGCATGATTCACGAGCATCGATTTTACAAGTCGACGAGGTGTAGACGAGAGAAAGGTGCAAACGTTTTCTCTCCGATCTGCGCGAAAACTTGTATTCCGGCTCAATACAACGGGATATATCGTTTTAGATCGAAACTAGCAAAATTCATGAGCATCGATTTTACGAGTCGTCGAAGAGTAGACGAGAGAACGGTGTAAACTTTTTCTCTCAGAACTGCGCGAAACTTGTATTCCGGCTCAAAACAAAAGGTTACATCGTTTTAGGTCGAAACTAGCAAGATTCACAAGCATTGATTTTACAAGTCGTCGAATAGTAAACGAGAGAAAGGTGTAAACTTTTTTTCTCAGAACTGCGCGAAAACTTGTATTCAGGCTCAAAACGACGGGATACATCGTTTTAGATCGAAACTAGCAAGATTCACGAGCATCGATTTTACAAGTCCTCGAAGAGTAGACGAGAGAACGGTGTAAACTTTTTCTCTCAGAACTGCGCGAAAACTTGTATTCCGGCTCAAAACAACGGGATACATTGTTTTAGATCGAAACTAGCAAGATTCACGAGCATCGATTTTACAAGTCCTCGAAGAGTAGACGAGAGAAAGGTGTAAACTTTTTCTCTCAGAACTGCACGAAAACTTGTATTCTGGCTCAAAACAACGGGATACATTGTTTTAGATCGAAACTAGCAAGATTCACGAGCATCAATTTTACACGTCGTCGAAGAGTACACAAGAGAAAGGTGTATACTTTTTCTCTCAGAACTGCGCGAAAACTTGTATTCCGGCTGAAATCAACGGGATACATCGTTTTAGGTCGAAACTAGCAAGATTCAAGAGCATCGATTTTACAAGTCGTCGAATAGTAGACGAGAAAGATGTAAACTTTTTCTTTCAGAACCTCGCGAAAACTTGTATTCCGGCTCAAAACAACGGGTTACATCATTTTAGATCGAAACTAGCAAGATTCACGAGCATCGATATTACATAGTAAAACACGTTGCGGGGCTAGTTGGTTATGCATATTCTTTCGTTAAAATTTAAGCAGCGCTAACTTTTAGGACGAATACACAGAAGACATGACAGGACGGGCGCTGACTCCAAATATGTTTATTGAACACGTTTTTTCGTAGAACATATAAGAAAAAACGAACCGTGAGAGCATACGCATCTGCGACAGACCACAAAAAGAAAAGGCCAAGATGACAACGATGACAGCTAAGGTAGATTAATGAGGGCGGCACGCATTTCGTCCCATATTTTTAAGCAATCTGAATTCGCTGGCATGCAGGGAGACAGAAGTGGTGCTGACACACGTGTCGCCTTTTGCCTTGATGAAAAATGCTTCGGATAATTCCCGAGCTAATCTATCTTTGCTCCTGGTTAGAATTTTGATTTTGTCAAGCCGTTGCTCACAGTTCTCATCGTTTTGGTCCTTGCAAGAAAGGCAATGAGCAGGTAGATTCAGGCATGAGTCTGATGCGTTTCCCAAACTTCGTTCATGTTCCCTGGCACGGTCGTTAACACAACGCCCTGTCTGGCCAACGTACACTTTGCCACAAGAAAGAGGGATCTCATAGACCACACCCGTGGCACACCGGACAAAGGGCTTGGCGTGTTTTGTTCCACAGCCGGATGTTGCAGGGCCACTGCTGCTGACCTTAGGGCACATCTTAGCCAGTTTACAAGGCGCAGAGAACACCATCGGGACGCCGTACTTGTTGCCCACCCTTTTTAGGTTATGGGACACCTTGTGGATGTATGGCATAACCACTGGTTTGGCATTCCCGGGTCTCTCTTTTCTACGTGTCTTTTTCTGCCTTTCCTTGAATTTCTGTAGGAGTGCTTCGGTCACAGCTGTCAACACGTGATCAGGGAACCCTGCTTTTCGCAGTCTTTCTACCTCGCCCCGAAAGCTCTCTTGCATCACGACAGTGAAGACAGGTGCGTCCTGGACGGTGTTGACAGCTTGGCAAGGACCACATTGAGACAACCCGCCACAAAAGGGAAAGCACAGACTGAGAAGGTTGTGGCGTATTGCAAGAACAGCGGACTGTCCCTCCTGCAAGTAGACAAAGAAGGTTGCTTCGTCGTTGTACCGTCTGGCATTTACAGCGAGAAGGCGATGCAAGCAATAGAGAAGAACTTTGTGGCAGTTAAACCGTCTGCAACCCGTATCAAGACTAAGGCAGTTGGCCTATGCAAATCCATGGAACTCCAGAGCCTTGCAAGAGCCATTGTGGACTCTCGAGTAAACACCTTGACCGTGTTCTTTGCGGTGAAAACTCACAAACCCGATGCACCCTTCCGGACGATTGTTAGCGAGAGAGGTACCTGGCAGCAACATATTAGTAGGTTCATGCTTAAGCACCTAAATAATCTGGTTCTTTCTGATCCCTTTGCCACCAAGAATTCATTGGAAGTTGCCAGTGTGTTGAAAGGAGAGCAGATTGGATATGCCTTTTCCATAGATGTTGAAGATCTTTTTTATTATATACCTCATAACGACCTATTTATTGCTGTCAGACAGTGCATTGAAGCAAACGGTACTATCGCATTCCAGAATACAGCCGGCTTAAGTGTAGATAACTTCATGTCACATTTAGAAATTTATATCAACGCTACTTTTATCGAGTTTGACAACCGGCGCTATCTACAGCGCCAGGGCATTTGCATCGGATCATGTGTCGCTCCAGTTTTGTGTAACATTTTTCTTGCATCATTCGACAACGCTTTGGCTTCACTAACTGACGAAGGCAATGTCCTGAAGATTTTTAGATACGTAGACGATTTTTTAGTAATTTTAAAGAAAAGTGACCAAGGCCGGTATGAGGAAATTGCGAAGAATATTTTAGAACAATTTGTACAACATGGAAAAGGGCTCTCTTTTACCTACGAGTTACCCGTACTTAACCGCCTCCAGTTTTTGGACTTGAACATCATGCTCGGAGAAAAGCGTGTATGATGGTGCTACCGCCCTAGAGCCAAGAAAGATTTTTTGCCTTTTGATTCGGCCCAGTCAAAAACTGTTAAGAGGGCTATTGCGACCCTTTCTCTAGAATCCGCACTTGCTAAGTCGTGCCCTCACATGATGCAAGAGAGCTCTCGGGGCGAGGTAGAAAGACTGCGAAAAGCAGGGTTCCCTGATCACGTGTTGACAGCTGTGACCGAAGCACTCCTACAGAAATTCAAGGGAAGGCAGAAAAAGACACGTAGAAAAGAAAGACCCGGGAATGCCAAACCAGTGGTTATGCCATACATCCACAAGGTTTTCCATAACCTAAAAAGGGTGGGCAACAAGTACGGCGTCCCTGCGCCTTGTAAACTGGCTAAGATGTGCCCTAAGGTCAGCAGCAGTGGCCCTGCAACATCCGGCTGTGGAACAAAACACGCCAAGCCCTTTGTCCGGTGTGCCACGGGTGTGGTCTATGAGATCCCCCTTTCTTGTGGCAAAGTGTACGTTGGCCAGACAGGGCGTTGTGTTAACGACCGTGACAGGGAACCTGAACGAAGTTTCGGAAACGCATCAGACTCATGCCTGAATCTACCTGCTTATTGTCTTTCTTGCAAGGACCAAAACGATGAGAACTGTGAGCCACGGCTTGACAAAATCAAAATTCTAACCAGGAGCAAAGATAGATTAGCTCGGGAATTATCCGAAGCATTTTTCATCAAGGCAAAAGGCGACACGTGTGTCAGCACCACTTCTGTCTCCCTGCATGCCAGCGAATTCAGATTGCCTAAAAATATGGGACGAAATGCGTGCCGCCCTCATTAATCTACCTTAGCTGTCATCGTTGTCATCTTGGCCTTTTCTTTTTGTGGTCTGTCGCAGATGCGCATGCGCTCACGGTTCGTTTTTTCTTATATGTTCTACAAAAAAACGTGTTCAATAAACATAGTTGGAGTCAGCGCCCGTCCTGTCATGTCTTCTGTGTATTCGTCCTAAAAGTTAGCGCTGCCTAAATTTTAACGAAAAAATATCGATATTACAAGTCGTCGAAGAGTAGACGAGAGAAATGTGTAAACTTGTTCCCTCAGAACTGCGCGAAAACTTGTATTCTGGCTCAGAACAACGGGATACATCGTTTTAGATCGAAAGTAGCAAGATTCACGAGCATCGATTTTACAAGTCTTCGAAGAGTAGACGAGAGAAAGGTGTAAACTTTTTCTCTCAGAATTCTCTCAGAACTGCGAGAAAACTTGTATTTCGGCTCAAAACAACGGGATACGTCGTTTTAGATTGAAACTAGCAAGATTCACGAGCATCGATTTTACAAGTCGTCGAAGAGTAGACGAGAGAAAGGTGTAAACTTTTTCTCTCAGAACCTCGCGAAAAAATGTATTCCGGTTCAAAACAACGGGATTCATCGTTTTAGATCGAAACTAGCAAGATTCACGAGCATCGATTTTACAAGTCGTCGAAGAGTACACGAGAGAAAGGTGTAAACTCTTTCTCTCAGAACTGCGCGAAAACATGTATTCCGGCTCAAAACAACGGGATACATCGTTTTAGATCGAATCTAGCAAGATTCACGAGCATCGATTTCACAAGTCGTCGAAGAGCACACGAGAGAAAGGTGTAAACTTTTTCTTTCAGAACTGCGCGAAAACTTTTATTCCGGCTCAAAACAACGGGATACATCGTTTAGATCGAAACTAGCATGATTCACGAGCATCGATTTTACAAGTCGACGAGGAGTAGACGAGAGAAAGGTGTAAACGTTTTCTCTCCGATCTGCGCGAAAACTTGTATTCCGGCTCAAAACAACGGGATATATTGTTTCAGATCAAAACTAGCAAAATTCATGAGCATCGATTTTACGAGTCGTCGAAGAATAGACGTGAGAACGGTGTAAACTTTTTCTCTCAGAACTGCGCGAAAACTTGTATTCCGGCTCAAAACAAAAGGTTACATCGTTTTAGGTCGAAACTAGCAAGATTCACAAGCATTGATTTTACAAGTCGTCGAATAGTAGACGAGAGAAAGGTGTAAACTTTTTCTCTCAGAACTGCGCGGAAACTTGTATTCCGGCTCAAAACGACGGGATACATCGTTTTAGATCGAAACTAGCAAGATTCACGAGCATCGATTTTACAAGTCCTCGAAAGTAGACGAGAGAAAGGTGTAAACTTTTTCTCTCAGAACTGCGCGAAAACTTGTATTCAGGCTCAAAACGACGGGATACATCGTTTTAGATCGAAACTAGCAAGATTCACGAGCATCGATTTTACAAGTCCTCGAAGAGTAGACGAGAGAAAGGTGAAAACTTTTTCTCTCAGAACTGCGCGAAAACTTGTATTTCGGCTCAAAACAACGGGATACATTGTTTTAGATCGAAACTAGCAAGATTCACGAGCATTGATTTTACAAGTCGTCGAAGAGTAGACGAGAGAAAGGTGTAAACGTTTTCTCTCAGAACGGCACGAAAACTTGTATTCTGGCTCAAAACAACGGGATACATTGTTTTAGATCGAAACTAGCAAGATTCACGAGCATCGATTTTACACGTCGGCGAAGAGTACACGAGAGAAAGGTGTATACTTTTTCTCTCAGAACTGCGCGAAAACTTGTATTCCGGCTGAAATCAATGGGATACATCGTTTTAGGTCGAAACTAGCAAGATTCACGAGCATCGATTTTACAAGTCGTCGAATAGTAGACGAGAGAAAGATGTAAACTTTTTCTCTCAGAACCTCGCGAAAACTAGTATTCCGGCTCAAACAACGGGTTACATCGTTTTAGATCGAAACTAGCAAGATTCACGAGCATCGATATTACAAGACGTCGAAGAGTAGACGAGAGAAATGTGTAAACTTGTTCCCTCAGAACTGCGCGAAAACTTGTATTCTGGCTCAAAACAACGGGATACATCGTTTTAGATCGAAAGTAGCAAGATTCACGAGCATCGATTTTACAAGTCTTCGAAGAGTAGACGAGAGAAAGGTGTAAACTTTTTCTCTCAGAATTCTCTCAGAACTGCGCGAAAACTTGTATTTCGGCTGAAAACAACGGGATACGTCGTTTTAGATTGAAACTAGCAAGATTCACGAGCATCGATTTTACAAGTCGTCGAAGAGTAGACGAGAGAAAGGTGTAAACTTTTTCTCTCAGAACCTCGCGAAAAAATGTATTCCGGCTCAAAACAACGGGATTCATCGTTTTAGATCGAAACTAGCAAGATTCACGAGCATCGATTTTACAAGTCGTCGAAGAGTACACGAGAGAAAGGTGTAAACTTTTTCTCTTAGAACTGCGCGAAAACTTGTATTCCGGCTCAAAACAACGGGATACATCGTTTTAGGTCGAAACTAGCAAGATTCACGAGCATCGATTTTACAAGTCGTCGAATATAGACGAGAGAAAGGTGTAAACTTTTTCTCTCAGAACTGCGCGAAAACTTATATTCCGGCTCAAAACAACGGGTTATATCGTTTTAGGTCGAAAGTAGCAAGATTCACGAGCATCAATATTACAAGTCGTGAAAGAGTAGACGAGAGAAATGTGTAAACTTTTTCTCTCAGAACTGCGCGAAAACATGTATTCCGGCTCAAAACAACGGGATACATCGTTTTAGATCGAATCTAGCAAGAGTCACGAGCATCAAATTCACAAGTCGTCGAAGAGCACACGAGAGAAAGGTGTAAACTTTTTCTTTCAGAACTGCGCGAAAATTTTATTCCGGCTCAAAACAACGGGATACATCGTTTAGATCGAAACTAGCATGATTCACGAGCATCGATTTTACAAGTCGACGAGGAGTAGACGAGAGAAAGGTGTAAACGTTTTCTCTCCGATCTGCGCGAAAACTTGTATTCTGGCTCAAAACAACGGGTTACATCGTTTTAGGTCGAAACTAGCAAGATTCACAAGCATTGATTTTACAAGTCGTCGAATAGTAGACGAGAGAAAGGTGTACACTTTTTCTCTCACAACTGCGCGAAAACTTGTATTCCGGCTCAAAACGACGGGATACATCGTTTTAGATCGAAACTAGCAAGATTCACGAGCATCGATTTTACAAGTCCTCGAAGAGTAGACGAGAGAAAGGTGTAAACTTTTTCTCTCAGAACTGCGCGAAAACTTGTATTCAGGCTCGAAACGACGGGATACATCGTTTTAGATCGAAACTAGCAAGATTCACGAGCATCGATTTTACAAGTCCTCGAAGAGTAGACGAGAGAAAGGTGTAAACTTTTTCTCTCAGAACTGCGCGAAAACTTGTATTTTGGCTCAAAACAACGGGATACATTGTTTTAGATCGAAACTAGCAAGATTCACGAGCATCGATTTTACAAGTCGTCGAAGAGTAGACGAGAGAAAGGTGTAAACTTTTTCTCTCAGAACGGCACGAAAACTTGTATTCTGGCTCAAAACAACGGGATACATTGTTTTAGATCGAAACTAGCAAGATTCACGAGCATCGATTTTACACGTCGTCGAAGAGTACACGAGAGAAAGGTGTATACTTTTTCTCTCAGAACTGCGCGAAAACTTGTATTCCGGCTGAAATCAACGGGATGCATCGTTTTAGGTGGAAACTAGCAAGATTCACGAGCATCGATTTTACAAGTCGTCGAATAGTAGACGAGACAAAGATGTAAACTTTTTCTCTCAGAACCTCGCGAAAACTTGTATTCCGGCTGAAAACAACGGGTTACATCGTTTGAGATCAAAACTAGCAAGATTCACGAGCATCGATATTACAAGTCGTCGAAGAGTAGACGAGAGAAATGTGTAAACTTGTTCCCTCTGAACTGCGCGAAAACTTGTATTCTGGCTCAAAACAACGGGATACATCATTTTAGATCGAAAGTAGCAAGATTCACGAGCATCGATTTTACAAGTCTTCGAAGAGTAGACGAGAGAAAGGTGTAAACTTTTTCTCTCAGAATTCTCTCAGAACTGCGCGAAAACTTGTATTTCGGCTCAAAACAACGGGATACGTCGTTTTAGATTGAAACTAGCAAAATTCACAAGCATCGATTTTACAAGTCGTCGAAGAGTAAACGAGAGAGAGGTGTAAACTTTTTCTCTCAGAACCTCGCGAAAAAATGTATTCCGGCTCAAAACAACGGGATTCATCGTTTTAGATCGAAACTAGCAAGATTCACGAGCATCGATTTTACAAGTCCTCGAAGAGTAGACGAGAGAAAGGTGTAAACTTTTTCTCTCAGAACTGCGCGAAAACTTGTATTCAGGCTCAAAACGACGGGATACATCGTTTTAGATCGAAACTAGCAAGATTCACGAGCATCGATTTTACAATTCCTCGAAGAGTAGACGAGAGAAAGGTGTAAACTTTTTCTCTCAGAACTGCGCGAAAACTTGTATTCTGGCTCAAAACAACGGGATACATTGTTTTAGATCGAAACTAGCAAGATTCACGAGCATCGATTTTACAAGTCGTCGAAGAGTAGACGAGAGAAAGGTGTAAACTTTTTCTCTCAGAACGGCACGAAAACTTGTATTCTGGCTCAAAACAACGGGATACATCGTTTTAGATCGAAACTAGCAAGATTCACGAGCATCGATTTTAGAAGTCCTCGAAGAGTAGACGAGAGAAAGGTGTAAACTTTTTCTCTCAGAACTGCGCGAAAACTTGTATTTCGGCTCAAAACAACGGGATACATCGTTTTAGGTCGAAACTAGCAAGATTCACGAGCATCGATTTTACAAGTCGTCGAATAGTAGACGAGAGAAAGATGTAAACTTTTTCTCTCAGAACCTCGCGAAAACTTGTATTCCGGCTCAAAACAACGGGTTACATCGTTTTAGATCGAAACTAGCAAGATTCACGAGCATCGATATTACAAGTCGTCGAAGAGTAGCCGAGAGAAATGTGTAAACTTGTTCCCTCAGAACTGCGCGAAAACTTGTATTCTGGCTCAAAACAACGGGATACATCGTTTTAGATCGAAAGTAGCAAGATTCACGAGCATCGATTTTACAAGCCTTCGAAGAGTAGACGAGAGAAAGGTGTAAAATTTTCTCTCAGAATTCTCTCAGAACTGCGCGAAAACTTGTATTTCGGCTCAAAACAACGGGATACGTCGTTTTAGATTGAAACTAGCAAAATTCACAAGCATCGATTTTACAAGTCGTCGAAGAGTAAACGAGAGAGAGGTGTAAACTTTTTCTCTCAGAACCTCGCGAAAAAATGTATTCCGGCTCAAAACAACGGGATTCATCGTTTTAGATCGAAACTAGCAAGATTCACGAGCATCGATTTTACAAGTCCTCGAAGAGTAGGCGAGAGAAAGGTGTAAACTTTTTCTCTCAGAACTGCGCGAAAACTTGTATTCAGGCTCAAAACGACGGGATACATCGTTTTAGATCGAAACTAGCAAGATTCACGAGCATCGATTTTACAATTCCTCGAAGAGTAGACGAGAGAAAGGTGTAAACTTTTTCTCTCAGAACTGCGCGAAAACTTGTATTCTGGCTCAAAACAACGGGATACATTGTTTTAGATCGAAACTAGCAAGATTCACGAGCATCGATTTTACAAGTCGTCGAAGAGTAGACGAGAGAAAGGTGTAAACTTTTTCTCTCAGAACGGCACGAAAACTTGTATTCTGGCTCAAAACAACGGGATACATCGTTTTAGATCGAAACTAGCAAGATTCACGAGCATCGATTTTAGAAGTCCTCGAAGAGTAGACGAGAGAAAGGTGTAAACTTTTTCTCTCAGAACTGCGCGAAAACTTGTATTTCGGCTCAAAACAACGGGATACATCGTTTTAGGTCGAAACTAGCAAGATTCACGAGCATCGATTTTACAAGTCGTCGAATAGTAGACGAGAGAAAGATGTAAACTTTTTCTCTCAGAACCTCGCGAAAACTTGTATTCCGGCTCAAAACAACGGGTTACATCGTTTTAGATCGAAACTAGCAAGATTCACGAGCATCGATATTACAAGTCGTCGAAGAGTAGCCGAGAGAAATGTGTAAACTTGTTCCCTCAGAACTGCGCGAAAACTTGTATTCTGGCTCAAAACAACGGGATACGTCGTTTTAGATCGAAAGTAGCAAGATTCACGAGCATCGATTTTACAAGCCTTCGAAGAGTAGACGAGAGAAAGGTGTAAAATTTTCTCTCAGAATTCTCTCAGAACTGCGCGAAAACTTGTATTTCGGCTCAAAACAACGGGATACGTCGTTTTAGATTGAAACTAGCAAAATTCACAAGCATCGATTTTACAAGTCGTCGAAGAGTAAACGAGAGAGAGGTGTAAACTTTTTCTCTCAGAACCTCGCGAAAAAATGTATTCCGGCTCAAAACAACGGGATTCATCGTTTTAGATCGAAACTAGCAAGATTCACGAGCATCGATTTTACAAGTCCTCGAAGAGTAGACGAGAGAAAGGTGTAAACTTTTTCTCTCAGAACTGCGCGAAAACTTGTATTCAGGCTCAAAACGACGGGATACATCGTTTTAGATCGAAACTAGCAAGATTCACGAGCATCGATTTTACAATTCCTCGAAGAGTAGACGAGAGAAAGGTGTAAACTTTTTCTCTCAGAACTGCGCGAAAACTTGTATTCTGGCTCAAAACAACGGGATACATTGTTTTAGATCGAAACTAGCAAGATTCACGAGCATCGATTTTACAAGTCGTCGAAGAGTAGACGAGAGAAAGGTGTAAACTTTTTCTCTCAGAACGGCACGAAAACTTGTATTCTGGCTCAAAACAACGGGATACATCGTTTTAGATCGAAACTAGCAAGATTCACGAGCATCGATTTTAGAAGTCCTCGAAGAGTAGACGAGAGAAAGGTGTAAACTTTTTCTCTCAGAACTGCGCGAAAACTTGTATTTCGGCTCAAAACAACGGGATACATCGTTTTAGGTCGAAACTAGCAAGATTCACGAGCATCGATTTTACAAGTCGTCGAATAGTAGACGAGAGAAAGATGTAAACTTTTTCTCTCAGAACCTCGCGAAAACTTGTATTCCGGCTCAAAACAACGGGTTACATCGTTTTAGATCGAAACTAGCAAGATTCACGAGCATCGATATTACAAGTCGTCGAAGAGTAGCCGAGAGAAATGTGTAAACTTGTTCCCTCAGAACTGCGCGAAAACTTGTATTCTGGCTCAAAACAACGGGATACGTCGTTTTAGATTGAAACTAGCAAGATTCACGAGGATCGATTTTACAAGTCGTCGAAGAGTAGACGAGAGAAAGGTGTAAACTTTTTCTCTCAGAACCTCGCGAAAAAATGTATTCCGGCTCAAAACAACGGGATACATCGTTTTAGGTCGAAACTAGCAAGATTCACGAGCATCGATTTTACAAGTCGTCGAATATAGACGAGAGAAAGGTGTAAACTTTTTCTCTCAGAACTGCGCGAAAACTTATATTCCGGCTCAAAACAACGCGTTACATCGTTTTAGGTCGAAAGTAGCAAGATTCACGAGCATCAATATTACAAGTCGTGAAAGAGTAGACGAGAGAAATGTGTAAACTTTTTCTCTCAGAACTGCGCGAAAACATGTATTCCGGCTCAAAACAACGGGATACATCGTTTTAGATCGAATCTAGCAAGATTCACGAGCATCGATTTCACAAGTCGTCGAAGAGCACACGAGAGAAAGGTGTAAACTTTTTCTTTCAGAACTGCGCGAAAACTTTTATTCCGGCTCAAAACAACGGGATACATCGTTTAGATCGAAACTAGCATGATTCACGAGCATCGATTTTACAAGTCGACGAGGAGTAGACGAGAGAAAGGTGTAAACTTTTTCTCTCAGAACTGCGCGAAAACTTGTATTCAGGCTCGAAACGACGGGTTACATCGTTTTAGATCGAAACTAGCAAGATTCACGAGCATCGATTTTACAAGTCCTCGAAGAGTAGACGAGAGAAAGGTGTAAACTTTTTCTCTCAGAACTGCGCGAAAACTTGTATTTCGGCTCAAAACAACGGGATACATTGTTTTAGATCGAAACTAGCAAGATTCACGAGCATGGATTTTATAAGTCGTCGAAGAGTAGACGAGAGAAAGGTGTAAACGTTTTCTCTCAGAACGGCACGAAAACTTGTATTCTGGCTCAAAACAACGGGATACATTGTTTTAGATCGAAACTAGCAAGATTCACGAGCATCTATTTTACAAGTCGTCGAAGAGTAGACGAGAGAAAGGTGTAAACTTTTTCTCTCAGAACGGCACGAAAACTTGTATTCTGGCTCAAAACAACGGGTTACATCGTTTTAGATCGAAACTAGCAAGATTCACGAGCATCGATATTACAAGTCGTCGAAGAGTAGCCGAGAGAAATGTGTAAACTTGTTCCCTCAGAACTGCGCGAAAACTTGTATTCTGGCTCAAAACAACGGGATACATCGTTTTAGATCGAAAGTAGCAAGATTCACGAGCATCGATTTTACAAGCCTTCGAAGAGTAGACGAGAGAAAGGTGTAAACTTTTTCTCTCAGAATTCTCTCAGAACTGCGCGAAAACTTGTATTTCGGCTCAAAACAACGGGATACGTCGTTTTAGATTGAAACTAGCAAGATTCACGAGGATCGATTTTACAAGTCGTCGAAGAGTAGACGAGAGAAAGGTGTAAACTTTTTCTCTCAGAACCTCGCGAAAAAATGTATTCCGGCTCAAAACAACGGGATACATCGTTTTAGGTCGAAACTAGCAAGATTCACGAGCATCGATTTTACAAGTCGTCGAATATAGACGAGAGAAAGGTGTAAACTTTTTCTCTCAGAACTGCGCGAAAACTTATATTCCGGCTCAAAACAACGCGTTACATCGTTTTAGGTCGAAAGTAGCAAGATTCACGAGCATCAATATTACAAGTCGTGAAAGAGTAGACGAGAGAAATGTGTAAACTTTTTCTCTCAGAACTGCGCGAAAACATGTATTCCGGCTCAAAACAACGGGATACATCGTTTTAGATCGAATCTAGCAAGATTCACGAGCATCGATTTCACAAGTCGTCGAAGAGCACACGAGAGAAAGGTGTAAACTTTTTCTTTCAGAACTGCGCGAAAACTTTTATTCCGGCTCAAAACAACGGGATACATCGTTTAGATCGAAACTAGCATGATTCACGAGCATCGATTTTACAAGTCGACGAGGAGTAGACGAGAGAAAGGTGTAAACTTTTTCTCTCAGAACTGCGCGAAAACTTGTATTCAGGCTCGAAACGACGGGATACATCGTTTTAGATCGAAACTAGCAAGATTCACGAGCATCGATTTTACAAGTCCTCGAAGAGTAGACGAGAGAAAGGTGTAAACTTTTTCTCTCAGAACTGCGCGAAAACTTGTATTTCGGCTCAAAACAACGGGATACATTGTTTTAGATCGAAACTAGCAAGATTCACGAGCATCGATTTTATAAGTCGTCGAAGAGTAGACGAGAGAAAGGTGTAAACGTTTTCTCTCAGAACGGCACGAAAACTTGTATTCTGGCTCAAAACAACGGGATACATTGTTTTAGATCGAAACTAGCAAGATTCACGAGCATCTATTTTACAAGTCGTCGAAGAGTAGACGAGAGAAAGGTGTAAACTTTTTCTCTCAGAACGGCACGAAAACTTGTATTCTGGCTCAAAACAACGGGATACATCGTTTTAGATCGAAACTAGCAAGATTCACGAGCATCGATTTTAGAAGTCCTCGAAGAGTAGACGAGAGAAAGGTGTAAACTTTTTCTCTCAGAACTGCGCGAAAACTTGTATTTCGGCTCAAAACAACGGGATACATCGTTTTAGGTCGAAACTAGCAAGATTCACGAGCATCGATTTTACAAGTCGTCGAATAGTAGACGAGAGAAAGATGTAAACTTTTTCTCTCAGAACCTCGCGAAAACTTGTATTCCGGCTCAAAACAACGGGTTACATCGTTTTAGATCGAAACTAGCAAGATTCACGAGCATCGATATTACAAGTCGTCGAAGAGTAGCCGAGCGAAATGTGTAAACTTGTTCCCTCAGAACTGCGCGAAGACTTGTATTCTGGCTCAAAACAACGGGATACATCGTTTTAGATCGAAAGTAGCAAGATTCACGAGCATCGATTTTACAAGCCTTCGAAGAGTAGACGAGAGAAAGGTGTAAACTTTTTCTCTCAGAATTCTCTCAGAACTGCGCGAAAACTTGTATTTCGGCTCAAAACAACGGGATACATCGTTTTAGGTCGAAACTAGCAAGATTCACGAGGATCGATTTTACAAGTCGTCGAAGAGTAGACGAGAGAAAGGTGTAAACTTTTTCTCTCAGAACCTCGCGAAAAAATGTATTCCGGCTCAAAACAACGGGATACATCGTTTTAGGTCGAAACTAGCAAGATTCACGAGCATCGATTTTACAAGTCGTCGAATATAGACGAGAGAAAGGTGTAAACTTTTTCTCTCAGAACTGCGCGAAAACTTATATTCCGGCTCAAAACAACGCGTTACATCGTTTTAGGTCGAAAGTAGCAAGATTCACGAGCATCAATATTACAAGTCGTGAAAGAGTAGACGAGAGAAATGTGTAAACTTTTTCTCTCAGAACTGCGCGAAAACATGTATTCCGGCTCAAAACAACGGGATACATCGTTTTAGATCGAATCTAGCAAGATTCACGAGCATCGATTTCACAAGTCGTCGAAGAGCACACGAGAGAAAGGTGTAAACTTTTTCTTTCAGAACTGCGCGAAAACTTTTATTCCGGCTCAAAACAACGGGATACATCGTTTAGATCGAAACTAGCATGATTCACGAGCATCGATTTTACAAGTCGACGAGGAGTAGACGAGAGAAATGTGTAAACTTTTTCTCTCAGAACTGCGCGAAAACTTGTATTCAGGCTCGAAACGACGGGATACATCGTTTTAGATCGAAACTAGCAAGATTCACGAGCATCGATTTTACAAGTCCTCGAAGAGTAGACGAGAGAAACGTGTAAACTTTTTCTCTCAGAACTGCACGAAAACTTGTATTTCGGCTCAAAACAACGGGATACATTGTTTTAGATCGAAACTAGCAAGATTCACGAGCATCGATTTTACAAGTCGTCGAAGAGTAGACGAGAGAAAGGTGTAAACTTTTTCTCTCAGAACGGCACGAAAACTTGTATTCTGGCTCAAAACAACGGGATACATTGTTTTAGATCGAAACTAGCAAGATTCACGAGCATCGATTTTACACGTCGTCGAAGAGTACACGAGAGAAAGGTGTATACTTTTTCTCTCAGAACTGCGCGAAAACTTGTATTCCGGCTGAAATCAACGGGATACATCGTTTTAGGTCGAAACTAGCAAGATTCACGAGCATCGATTTTACAAGTCGTCGAATAGTAGACGAGAGAAAGATGTAAACTTTTTCTCTCAGAACCTCGCGAAAACTTTTATTCCGGCTGAAAACAACGGGTTACATCGTTTTAGATCAAAACTAGCAAGATTCACGAGCATCAATATTACAAGTCGTCGAAGAGTAGACGAGAGAAATGTGTAAACTTGTTCCCTCAGAACTGCGCGAAAACTTGTATTCTGGCTCAAAACAACGGGATACATCGTTTTAGATCGAAAGTAGCAAGATTCACGAGCATCGATTTTACAAGTCTTCGAAGAATAGACGAGAGAAAGGTGTAAACTTTTTCTCTCAGAATTCTCTCAGAACTGCGCGAAAACTTGTATTTCGGCTCAAAACAACGGGATACGTCGTTTTAGATTGAAACTAGCAAGATTCACAAGCATCGATTTTACAAGTCTTCGAAGAGTAGACGAGAGAAAGGTGTAAACTTTTTCTCTCAGAACCTCGCGAAAAAATGTATTCCGGCTCAAAACAACGGGATTCATCGTTTTAGATCGAAACTAGCAAGATTCACGAGCATCGATTTTACAAGTCCTCGAAGAGTAGACGAGAGAAAGGTGTAAACTTTTTCTCTCAGAACTGCGCGAAAACTTGTATTCAGGCTCAAAACGACGGGATACATCGTTTTAGATCAAAACTAGCAAGATTCACGAGCATCGATTTTACAAGTCCTCGAAGAGTAGACGAGAGAAAGGTGTAAACTTTTTCTCTCAGAGCTGCGCAAAAACTTGTATTTCGGCTCAAAACAACGGGATACATTGTTTTAGATCGAAACTAGCAAGATTCACGAGCATCGATTTTACAAGTCCTCGAAGAGTAGACGAGAGAAAGGTGTAAACTTTTTCTCTCAGAACTGCGCGAAAACTTGTATTCAGGCTCAAAACGACGGGATACATCGTTTTAGATCGAAACTAGCAAGATTCACGAGCATCGATTTTACAATTCCTCGAAGAGTAGACGAGAGAAAGGTGTAAACTTTTTCTCTCAGAACTGCGCGAAAACTTGTATTCTGGCTCAAAACAACGGGATACATTGTTTTAGATCGAAACTAGCAAGATTCACGAGCATCGATTTTACAAGTCGTCGAAGAGTAGACGAGAGAAAGGTGTAAACTTTTTCTCTCAGAACGGCACGAAAACTTGTATTCTGGCTCAAAACAACGGGATACATCGTTTTAGATCGAAACTAGCAAGATTCACGAGCATCGATTTTAGAAGTCCTCGAAGAGTAGACGAGAGAAAGGTGTAAACTTTTTCTCTCAGAACTGCGCGAAAACTTGTATTTCGGCTCAAAACAACGGGATACATCGTTTTAGGTCGAAACTAGCAAGATTCACGAGCATCGATTTTACAAGTCGTCGAATAGTAGACGAGAGAAAGATGTAAACTTTTTCTCTCAGAACCTCGCGAAAACTTGTATTCCGGCTCAAAACAACGGGTTACATCGTTTTAGATCGAAACTAGCAAGATTCACGAGCATCGATATTACAAGTCGTCGAAGAGTAGCCGAGAGAAATGTGTAAACTTGTTCCCTCAGAACTGCGCGAAAACTTGTATTCTGGCTCAAAACAACGGGATACATCGTTTTAGATCGAAAGTAGCAAGATTCACGAGCATCGATTTTACAAGCCTTCGAAGAGTAGACGAGAGAAAGGTGTAAACTTTTTCTCTCAGAATTCTCTCAGAACTGCGCGAAAACTTGTATTTCGGCTCAAAACAACGGGATACGTCGTTTTAGATTGAAACTAGCAAGATTCACGAGGATCGATTTTACAAGTCGTCGAAGAGTAGACGAGAGAAAGGTGTAAACTTTTTCTCTCAGAACCTCGCGAAAAAATGTATTCCGGCTCAAAACAACGGGATACATCGTTTTAGGTCGAAACTAGCAAGATTCACGAGCATCGATTTTACAAGTCGTCGAATATAGACGAGAGAAAGGTGTAAACTTTTTCTCTCAGAACTGCGCGAAAACTTATATTCCGGCTCAAAACAACGCGTTACATCGTTTTAGGTCGAAAGTAGCAAGATTCACGAGCATCAATATTACAAGTCGTGAAAGAGTAGACGAGAGAAATGTGTAAACTTTTTCTCTCAGAACTGCGCGAAAACATGTATTCCGGCTCAAAACAACGGGATACATCGTTTTAGATCGAATCTAGCAGATTCACGAGCATCGATTTCACAAGTCGTCGAAGAGCACACGAGAGAAAGGTGTAAACTTTTTCTTTCAGAACTGCGCGAAAACTTTTATTCCGGCTCAAAACAACGGGATACATCGTTTAGATCGAAACTAGCATGATTCACGAGCATCGATTTTACAAGTCGACGAGGAGTAGACGAGAGAAATGTGTAAACTTTTTCTCTCAGAACTGCGCGAAAACTTGTATTCAGGCTCGAAACGACGGGATACATCATTTTAGATCGAAACTAGCAAGATTCACGAGCATCGATTTTACAAGTCCTCGAAGAGTAGACGAGAGAAACGTGTAAACTTTTTCTCTCAGAACTGCACGAAAACTTGTATTTCGGCTCAAAACAACGGGATACATTGTTTTAGATCGAAACTAGCAAGATTCACGAGCATCGATTTTACAAGTCGTCGAAGAGTAGACGAGAGAAAGGTGTAAACTTTTTCTCTCAGAACGGCACGAAAACTTGTATTCTGGCTCAAAACAACGGGATACATTGTTTTAGATCGAAACTAGCAAGATTCACGAGCATCGATTTTACACGTCGTCGAAGAGTACACGAGAGAAAGGTGTATACTTTTTCTCTCAGAACTGCGCGAAAACTTGTATTCCGGCTCAAAACAACGCGTTACATCGTTTTAGGTCGAAAGTAGCAAGATTCACGAGCATCAATATTACAAGTCGTGAAAGAGTAGACGAGAGAAATGTGTAAACTTTTTCTCTCAGAACTGCGCGAAAACATGTATTCCGGCTCAAAACAACGGGATACATCGTTTTAGATCGAATCTAGCAAGGTTCACGAGCATCGATTTCACAAGTCGTCGAAGAGCACACGAGAGAAAGGTGTAAACTTTTTCTTTCAGAACTGCGCGAAAACTTTTATTCCGGCTCAAAACAACGGGATACATCGTTTAGATCGAAACTAGCATGATTCACGAGCATCGATTTTACAAGTCGACGAGGAGTAGACGAGAGAAATGTGTAAACTTTTTCTCTCAGAACTGCGCGAAAACTTGTATTCAGGCTCGAAACGACGGGATACATCGTTTTAGATCGAAACTAGCAAGATTCACGAGCATCGATTTTACAAGTCCTCGAAGAGTAGACGAGAGAAAGGTGTAAACTTTTTCTCTCAGAACTGCGCGAAAACTTGTATTTCGGCTCAAAACAACGGGATACATTGTTTTAGATCGAAACTAGCAAGATTCACGAGCATCGATTTTATAAGTCGTCGAAGAGTAGACGAGAGAAAGGTGTAAACGTTTTCTCTCAGAACGGCACGAAAACTTGTATTCTGGCTCAAAACAACGGGATACATTGTTTTAGCTCGAAACTAGCAAGATTCACGAGCATCTATTTTACAAGTCGTCGAAGAGTAGACGAGAGAAAGGTGTAAACTTTTTCTCTCAGAACGGCACGAAAACTTGTATTCTGGCTCAAAACAACGGGATACATCGTTTTAGATCGAAACTAGCAAGATTCACGAGCATCGATTTTAGAAGTCCTCGAAGAGTAGACGAGAGAAAGGTGTAAACTTTTTCTCTCAGAACTGCGCGAAAACTTGTATTTCGGCTCAAAACAACGGGATACATCGTTTTAGGTCGAAACTAGCAAGATTCACGAGCATCGATTTTACAAGTCGTCGAATAGTAGGCGAGAGAAAGATGTAAACTTTTTCTCTCAGAACCTCGCGAAAACTTGTATTCCGGCTCAAAACAACGGGTTACATCGTTTTAGATCGAAACTAGCAAGATTCACGAGCATCGATATTACAAGTCGTCGAAGAGTAGCCGAGCGAAATGTGTAAACTTGTTCCCTCAGAACTGCGCGAAGACTTGTATTCTGGCTCAAAACAACGGGATACATCGTTTTAGATCGAAAGTAGCAAGATTCACGAGCATCGATTTTACAAGCCTTCGAAGAGTAGACGAGAGAAAGGTGTAAACTTTTTCTCTCAGAATTCTCTCAGAACTGCGCGAAAACTTGTATTTCGGCTCAAAACAACGGGATACGTCGTTTTAGATTGAAACTAGCAAGATTCACGAGGATCGATTTTACAAGTCGTCGAAGAGTAGACGAGAGAAAGGTGTAAACTTTTTCTCTCAGAACCTCGCGAAAAAATGTATTCCGGCTCAAAACAACGGGATACATCGTTTTAGGTCGAAACTAGCAAGATTCACGAGCATCGATTTTACAAGTCGTCGAATATAGACGAGAGAAAGGTGTAAACTTTTTCTCTCAGAACTGCGCGAAAACTTATATTCCGGCTCAAAACAACGCGTTACATCGTTTTAGGTCGAAAGTAGCAAGATTCACGAGCATCAATATTACAAGTCGTGAAAGAGTAGACGAGAGAAATGTGTAAACTTTTTCTCTCAGAACTGCGCGAAAACATGTATTCCGGCTCAAAACAACGGGATACATCGTTTTAGATCGAATCTAGCAAGGTTCACGAGCATCGATTTCACAAGTCGTCGAAGAGCACACGAGAGAAAGGTGTAAACTTTTTCTTTCAGAACTGCGCGAAAACTTTTATTCCGGCTCAAAACAACGGGATACATCGTTTAGATCGAAACTAGCATGATTCACGAGCATCGATTTTACAAGTCGACGAGGAGTAGACGAGAGAAATGTGTAAACTTTTTCTCTCAGAACTGCGCGAAAACTTGTATTCAGGCTCGAAACGACGGGATACATCGTTTTAGATCGAAACTAGCAAGATTCACGAGCATCGATTTTACAAGTCCTCGAAGAGTAGACGAGAGAAACGTGTAAACTTTTTCTCTCAGAACTGCACGAAAACTTGTATTTCGGCTCAAAACAACGGGATACATTGTTTTAGATCGAAACTAGCAAGATTCACGAGCATCGATTTTACAAGTCGTCGAAGAGTAGACGAGAGAAAGGTGTAAACTTTTTCTCTCAGAACGGCACGAAAACTTGTATTCTGGCTCAAAACAACGGGATACATTGTTTTAGATCGAAACTAGCAAGATTCACGAGCATCGATTTTACACGTCGTCGAAGAGTACACGAGAGAAAGGTGTATACTTTTTCTCTCAGAACTGCGCGAAAACTTGTATTCCGGCTGAAATCAACGGGATACATCGTTTTAGGTCGAAACTAGCAAGATTCACGAGCATCGATTTTACAAGTCGTCGAATAGTAGACGAGAGAAAGATGTAAACTTTTTCTCTCAGAACCTCGCGAAAACTTTTATTCCGGCTGAAAACAACGGGTTACATCGTTTTAGATCAAAACTAGCAAGATTCACGAGCATCAATATTACAAGTCGTCGAAGAGTAGACGAGAGAAATGTGTAAACTTGTTCCCTCAGAACTGCGCGAAAACTTGTATTCTGGCTCAAAACAACGGGATACATCGTTTTAGATCGAAAGTAGCAAGATTCACGAGCATCGATTTTACAAGTCTTCGAAGAATAGACGAGAGAAAGGTGTAAACTTTTTCTCTCAGAATTCTCTCAGAACTGCGCGAAAACTTGTATTTCGGCTCAAAACAACGGGATACGTCGTTTTAGATTGAAACTAGCAAGATTCACGAGGATCGATTTTACAAGTCGTCGAAGAGTAGACGAGAGAAAGGTGTAAACTTTTTCTCTCAGAACCTCGCGAAAAAATGTATTCCGGCTCAAAACAACGGGATACATCGTTTTAGGTCGAAACTAGCAAGATTCACGAGCATCGATTTTACAAGTCGTCGAATATAGACGAGAGAAAGGTGTAAACTTTTTCTCTCAGAACTGCGCGAAAACTTATATTCCGGCTCAAAACAACGCGTTACATCGTTTTAGGTCGAAAGTAGCAAGATTCACGAGCATCAATATTACAAGTCGTGAAAGAGTAGACGAGAGAAATGTGTAAACTTTTTCTCTCAGAACTGCGCGAAAACATGTATTCCGGCTCAAAACAACGGGATACATCGTTTTAGATCGAATCTAGCAAGATTCACGAGCATCGATTTCACAAGTCGTCGAAGAGCACACGAGAGAAAGGTGTAAACTTTTTCTTTCAGAACTGCGCGAAAACTTTTATTCCGGCTCAAAACAACGGGATACATCGTTTAGATCGAAACTAGCATGATTCACGAGCATCGATTTTACAAGTCGACGAGGAGTAGACGAGAGAAATGTGTAAACTTTTTCTCTCAGAACTGCGCGAAAACTTGTATTCAGGCTCGAAACGACGGGATACATCGTTTTAGATCGAAACTAGCAAGATTCACGAGCATCGATTTTACAAGTCCTCGAAGAGTAGACGAGAGAAACGTGTAAACTTTTTCTCTCAGAACTGCACGAAAACTTGTATTTCGGCTCAAAACAACGGGATACATTGTTTTAGATCGAAACTAGCAAGATTCACGAGCATCGATTTTACAAGTCGTCGAAGAGTAGACGAGAGAAAGGTGTAAACTTTTTCTCTCAGAACGGCACGAAAACTTGTATTCTGGCTCAAAACAACGGGATACATTGTTTTAGATCGAAACTAGCAAGATTCACGAGCATCGATTTTACACGTCGTCGAAGAGTACACGAGAGAAAGATGTAAACTTTTTCTCTCAGAACCTCGCGAAAACTTTTATTCCGGCTGAAAACAACGGGTTACATCGTTTTAGATCAAAACTAGCAAGATTCACGAGCATCAATATTACAAGTCGTCGAAGAGTAGACGAGAGAAATGTGTAAACTTGTTCCCTCAGAACTGCGCGAAAACTTGTATTCTGGCTCAAAACAACGGGATACATTGTTTTAGATCGAAAGTAGCAAGATTCACGAGCATCGATTTTACAAGTCTTCGAAGAATAGACGAGAGAAAGGTGTAAACTTTTTCTCTCAGAATTCTCTCAGAACTGCGCGAAAACTTGTATTTCGGCTCAAAACAACGGGATACGTCGTTTTAGATTGAAACTAGCAAGATTCACAAGCATCGATTTTACAAGTCTTCGAAGAGTAGACGAGAGAAAGGTGTAAACTTTTTCTCTCAGAACCTCGCGAAAAAATGTATTCCGGCTCAAAACAACGGGATTCATCGTTTTAGATCGAAACTAGCAAGATTCACGAGCATCGATTTTACAAGTCCTCGAAGAGTAGACGAGAGAAAGGTGTAAACTTTTTTTCTCAGAACTGCGCGAAAACTTGTATTCAGGCTCAATACGACGGGATACATCGTTTTAGATCGAAACTAGCAAGATTCACGAGCATCGATTTTACAAGTCCTCGAAGAGTAGACGAGAGAAAGGTGTAAACTTTTTCTCTCAGAGCTGCGCAAAAACTTGTATTTCGGCTCAAAACAACGGGATACATTGTTTTAGATTGAAACTAGCAAGATTCACGAGCATCGATTTTACAAGTCGTCGAAGAGTAGACGAGAGAAAGGTGTAAACTTTTTCTCTGAGAACGGCACGAAAACTTGTATTCTGGCTCAAAACAACGGGATACATTGTTTTAGATCGAAACTAGCAAGATTCACGAGCATCGATTTTACAAGTCGTCGAAGAGTAGACGAGAGAAAGGTGTAAACTTTTTCTCTCAGAACGGCACGAAAACTTGTATTCTGGCTCAAAACAACGGGATACATTGTTTTAGATCGAAACTAGCAAGATTCACGAGCATCGATTTTACAAGTCGTCGAAGAGTAGACGAGAGAAAGGTGTAAACTTTTTCTCTCAGAACGGCACGAAAACTTGTATTCTGGCTCAAAACAACGGGATACATCGTTTTAGATCGAAACTAGCAAGATTCACGAGCATCGATTTTAGAAGTCCTCGAAGAGTAGACGAGAGAAAGGTGTAAACTTTTTCTCTCAGAACTGCGCGAAAACTTGTATTTCGGCTCAAAGCAACGGGATACATCGTTTTAGGTCGAAACTAGCAAGATTCACGAGCATCGATTTTACAAGTCGTCGAATAGTAGACGAGAGAAAGATGTAAACTTTTTCTCTCAGAACCTCGCGAAAACTTGTATTCCGGCTCAAAACAACGGGTTACATCGTTTTAGATCGAAACTAGCAAGATTCACGAGCATCGATATTACAAGTCGTCGAAGAGTAGCCGAGAGAAATGTGTAAACTTGTTCCCTCAGAACTGCGCGAAAACTTGTATTCTGGCTCAAAACAACGGGATACATCGTTTTAGATCGAAAGTAGCAAGATTCACGAGCATCGATTTTACAAGCCTTCGAAGAGTAGACGAGAGAAAGGTGTAAACTTTTTCTCTCAGAATTCTCTCAGAACTGCGCGAAAACTTGTATTTCGGCTCAAAACAACGGGATACGTCGTTTTAGATTGAAACTAGCAAGATTCACGAGGATCGATTTTACAAGTCGTCGAAGAGTAGACGAGAGAAAGGTGTAGACTTTTTCTCTCAGAACCTCGCGAAAAAATGTATTCCGGCTCAAAACAACGGGATACATCGTTTTAGGTCGAAACTAGCAAGATTCACGAGCATCGATTTTACAAGTCGTCGAATATAGACGAGAGAAAGGTGTAAACTTTTTCTCTCAGAACTGCGCGAAAACTTATATTCCGGCTCAAAACAATGCGTTACATCGTTTTAGGTCGAAAGTAGCAAGATTCACGAGCATCAATATTACAAGTCGTGAAAGAGTAGACGAGAGAAATGTGTAAACTTTTTCTCTCAGAACTGCGCGAAAACATGTATTCCGGCTCAAAACAACGGGATACATCGTTTTAGATCGAATCTAGCAAGATTCACGAGCATCGATTTCACAAGTCGTCGAAGAGCACACGAGAGAAAGGTGTAAACTTTTTCTTTCAGAACTGCGCGAAAACTTTTATTCCGGCTCAAAACAACGGGATACATCGTTTAGATCGAAACTAGCATGATTCACAAGCATCGATTTTACAAGTCGACGAGGAGTAGACGAGAAAAAGGTGTAAACTTTTTCTCTCAGAACTGCGCGAAAACTTGTATTCAGGCTCGAAACGACGGGATACATCGTTTTAGATCGAAACTAGCAAGATTCACGAGCATCGATTTTACAAGTCCTCGAAGAGTAGACGAGAGAAACGTGTAAACTTTTTCTCTCAGAACTGCGCGAAAACTTGTATTTCGGCTCAAAACAACGGGATACATTGTTTTAGATCGAAACTAGCAAGATTCACGAGCATCGATTTTACAAGTCGTCGAAGAGTAGACGAGAGAAAGGTGTAAACTTTTTCTCTCAGAACGGCACGAAAACTTGTATTCTGGCTCAAAACAACGGGATACATTGTTTTAGATCGAAACTAGCAAGATTCACGAGCATCGATTTTACACGTCGTAGAAGAGTACACGAGAGAAAGGTGTATACTTTTTCTCTCAGAACTGCGCGAAAACTTGTATTCCGGCTGAAATCAACGGGATACATCGTTTTAGGTCGAAACTAGCAAGATTCACGAGCATCGATTTTACAAGTCGTCGAATAGTAGACGAGAGAAAGATGTAAACTTTTTCTCTCAGAACCTCGCGAAAACTTGTATTCCGGCTGAAAACAACGGGTTACATCGTTTTAGATCAAAACTAGCAAGACTCACGAGCATCGATATTACAAGTCGTCGAAGAGTAGACGAGAGAAATGTGTAAACTTGTTCCCTCAGAACTGCGCGAAAACTTGTATTCTGGCTCAAAACAACGGGATACATCGTTTTAGATCGAAAGTAGCAAGATTCACGAGCATCGATTTTACAAGTTCGAAGAGTAGACGAGAGAAAGGTGTAAACTTTTTCTCTCAGAATTCTCTCAGAACTGCGCGAAAACTTGTATTTCGGCTCAAAACAACGGGATACGTCGTTTTAGATTGAAACTAGCAAGAGTCACAAGCATCGATTTTACAAGTCGTCGAAGAGTAGACGAGAGAAAGGTGTAAACTTTTTCTCTCAGAACCTCGCGAAAAAATGTATTCCGGCTCAAAACAACGAGATTCATCGTTTTAGATCGAAACTAGCAAGATTCACGAGCATCGATTTTACAAGTCCTCGAAGAGTAGACGAGAGAAAGGTGTAAACTTTTTCTCTCAGAACTGCGCGAAAACTTGTATTCAGGCTCAAAACGACGGGATACATCGTTTTAGATCGAAACTGGCAAGATTCACGAGCATCGATTTTACAAGTCCTCGAAGAGTAGACGAGAGAAAGGTGTAAACTTTTTCTCTCAGAACTGCGCAAAAACTTGTATTTCGGCTCAAAACAACGGGATACATTGTTTTAGATCGAAACTAGCAAGATTCACGAGCATCGATTTTACAAGTCCTCGAAGAGTAGACGAGAGAAAGGTGTAAACTTTTTCTCTCAGAACTGCGCGAAAACTTGTATTCCGGCTGAAATCAACGTGATACATCGTTTTAGGTCGAAACTAGCAAGATTCACGAGCATCGATTTTACAAGTCGTCGAATAGTAGACGAGAGAAAGATGTAAACTTTTTCTCTCAGAACCTCGCGAAAACTTGTATTCCGGCTGAAAACAACGGGTTACATCGTTTTAGATCAAAACTAGCAAGATTCACGAGCATCGATATTACAAGTCGTCGAAGAGTAGACGAGAGAAAGGTGTAAACTTTTTCTCTCAGAACCTCGCGAAAAATTGTATTCCGGCTCAAAACAACGGGATACATCTTTTTAGGCCGAAACTAGCAAGATTCTCGAGCATCGATTTTACAAGTCGTCGAATATAGACGAGAGAAAGGTGTAAACTTTTTCTCTCAGAACTGCGCGAAAACTTATATTCCGGCTCAAAACAACGGGTTACATCGTTTTAGGTCGAAAGTAGCAAGATTCACGAGCATCAATATTACAAGTCGTGAAAGAGTAGACGAGAGAAATGTGTAAACTTTTTCTCTCAGAACTGCGCGAAAACATGTATTCCGGCTCAAAACAACGGGATACATCGTTTTAGATCGAATCTAGCAAGATTCACGAGCATCGATTTCACAAGTCGTCGAAGAGCACACGAGAGAAAGGTGTAAACTTTTTCTTTCAGAACTGCGCGAAAACTTTTATTCCGGCTCAAAACAACGGGATACATCGTTTAAATCGAAACTAGCATGATTCACGAGCATCGATTTTACAAGTCGACGAGGAGTAGACGAGAGAAAGGTGTAAACGTTTTCTCTCCGATCTGCGCGAAAACTTGTATTCCGGCTCAAAACAACGGAATATATCGTTTTAGATCGAAACTAGCAAAATTCATGAGCATTGATTTTCCGAGTCGTCGAAGAGTAGACGAGAGAACGGTGTAAACTTTTTCTCTCAGAACTGCGCGAAAACTTGTATTCCGGCTCAAAACAAAAGGTTACATCGTTTTAGGTCGAAACTAGCAAGATTCACAAGCATTGATTTTACAAGTCGTCGAATAGTAGACGAGAGAAAGGTGTACACTTTTTCTCTCACAACTGCGCGAAAACTTGTATTCCGGCTCAAAACGACGGGATACATCGTTTTAGATCGAAACTAGCAAGATTCACGAGCATCGATTTTACAAGTCCTCGAAGAGTAGACGAGAGAAAGGTGTAAACTTTTTATCTCAGAACTGCGCGAAAACTTGTATTCAGGCTCGAAACGACGGGATACATCGTTTTAGATCGAAACTAGCAAGATTCACGAGCATCGATTTTACAAGTCCTCGAAGAGTAGACGAGAGAAAGGTGTAAACTTTTTCTCTCAGAACTGCGCGAAAACTTGTATTTCGGCTCAAAACAACGGGATACATTGTTTTAGATCGAAACTAGCAAGATTCACGAGCATCGATTTTACACGTCGTCGTAGAGTACACGAGAGAAAGGTGTATACTTTTTCTCTCAGAACTGTGCGAAAACTTGTATTCCGGCTGAAATCAACGGGATACATCGTTTTAGGTCGAAACTAGCAAGATTCACGAGCATCGATTTTACAAGTCGTCGAATAGTAGACGAGAGAAAGATGTAAACTTTTTCTCTCAGAATTTCGCGAAAACTTGTATTCCGGCTGAAAACAACGGGTTACATCGTTTTAGATCAAAACTAGCAAGATTCACGAGCATCGATATTACAAGTCGTCGAAGAGTAGACGAGAGAAATGTGTAAACTTGTTCCCTCAGAACTGCGCGAAAACTTGTATTCTGGCTCAAAACAACGGGATACATCGTTTTAGATCGAAAGTAGCAAGATTCACGAGCATCGATTTTACAAGTCTTCGAAGAGTAGACGAGAGAAAGGTGTAAACTTTTTCTCTCAGAATTCTCTCAGAACTGCGCGAAAACTTGTATTTCGGCTCAAAACAACGGGATACGTCGTTTTAGATTGAAACTAGCAAGATTCACAAGCATCGATTTTACAAGTCGTCGAAAAGTAGACGAGAGAAAGGTGTAAACTTTTTCTCTCAGAACCTCGCGAAAAAATGTATTCCGGCTCAAAACAACGGGATTCATCGTTTTAGATCGAAACTAGCAAGATTCACGAGCATCGATTTTACAAGTCCTCGAAGAGTAGACGAGAGAAAGGTGTAAACTTTTTCTCTCAGAACTGCGCGAAAACTTGTATTCAGGCTCAAAACGACGGGATACATCGTTTTAGATCGAAACTAGCAAGATTCACGAGCATCGATTTTACACGTCGTCGAAGAGTACACGAGAGAAAGGTGTATACTTTTTCTCTCAGAACTGCGCGAAAACTTGTATTCCGGCTGAAATCAACGGGATACATCGTTTTAGGTCGAAACTAGCAAGATTCACGAGCATCGATTTTACAAGTCGTCGAATAGTAGACGAGAGAAAGATGTAAAATTTTTCTCTCAGAACCTCGCGAAAACTTGTATTCCGGCTGAAAACAACGGGTTACATCGTTTTAGATCAAAACTAGCAAGTTTCACGAGCATCGATTTTACACGTCCTTGAAGAGTAGACGAGAGAAAGGTGTAAACTTTTTCTCTCAGAACTGCGCGAAAACTTGTATTCCGGCTCAAAACAACGGGATACATCTTTTTAGATCGAAACTAGCAAGATTCACGAGCATCGATTTTACAAGTCCTCGAAGAGTAGACGAGAGAAAGGTGTAAACTTTTTCTCTCAGAACTGCGCTAAAACTTGTATTCCGGCTCAAAACGACGGGATACATCGTTTTAGATCGAAACTAGCAAGATTCACGAGCATCGATTTTACACGTCCTTGAAGAGTAGACGAGAGAAAGGTGTAAACTTTTTCTCTCAGAACTGCGCGAAAACTTGTATTCAGGCTCGAAACGACGGGATACATCGTTTTAGATCGAAACTAGCAAGATTCACGAGCATCGATTTTACAAGTCCTCGAAGAGTAGACGAGAGAAAGGTGTAAACTTTTTCTCTCAGAACTGCGCGAAAACTTGTATTTCGGCTCAAAACAACGGGATACATTGTTTTAGATCGAAACTAGCAAGATTCACGAGCATCGATTTTACACGTCGTCGAAGAGTACACGAGAGAAAGGTGTATACTTTTTCTCTCAGAACTGCGCGAAAACTTGTATTCCGGCTGAAATCAACGGGATACATCGTTTTAGGTCGAAACTAGCAAGATTCACGAGCATCGATTTTACAAGTCGTCGAATAGTAGACGAGAGAAAGATGTAAAATTTTTCTCTCAGAACCTCGCGAAAACTTGTATTCCGGCTGAAAACAACGGGTTACATCGTTTTAGATCAAAACTAGCAAGTTTCACGAGCATCGATATTACAAGTCGTCGAAGAGTAGACGAGAGAAATGTGTAAACTTGTTCCCTCAGAACTGCGCGAAAACTTGTATTCTGGCTCAAAACAACGGGATACATCGTTTTAGATCGAAAGTAGCAAGATTCACGAGCATCGATTTTACAAGTCTTCGAAGAGTAGACGAGAGAAAGGTGTAAACTTTTTTCTCTCAGAATTCTCTCAGAACTGCGCGAAAACTTGTATTTCGGCTCAAAACAACGGGATACGTCGTTTTAGGTTGAAACTAGCAAGATTCACAAGCATCGATTTTACAAGTCGTCGAAAAGTAGACGAGAGAAAGGTGTAAACTTTTTCTCTCAGAACCTCGCGAAAAAATGTATTCCGGCTCAAAACAACGGGATTCATCGTTTTAGATCGAAACTAGCAAGATTCACGAGCATCGATTTTACAAGTCCTCGAAGAGCAGACGAGAGAAAGGTGTAAACTTTTTCTCTCAGAACTGCGCGAAAACTTGTATTCAGGCTCAAAACGACGGGATACATCGTTTTAGATCGAAACTAGCAAGATTCACGACCATCGATTTTACAAGTCCTCGAAGAGTAGACGAGAGAAAGGTGTAAACTTTTTCTCTCAGAACTGCGCAAAAACTTGTATTTCGGCTCAAAACAACGGGATACATTGTTTTAGATCGAAACTAGCAAGATTCACGAGCATCGATTTTACAAGTCGTCGAAGAGTAGACGAGAGAAAGGTATAAACTATTTCTCGCAGAACGGCACGAAAACTTGTATTCTGGCTCAAAACAACGGGATACATTGTTTTAGATCAAAACTAGCAAGATTCACGAGCATCGATTTTACACGTCGTCGAAGAGTACACGAGAGAAAGGTGTATACTTTTTCTCTCAGAACTGCGCGAAATCTTGTATTCCGGCTGAAATCAACGGGACACATCGTTTTAGGTCGAAACTAGCAAGATTCACGAGCATCGATTTTACAAGTCGCCGAATAGTAGACGAGAGAAAGATGTAAACTTTTTCTCTCAGAACCTCGCGAAAACTTGTATTCCGGCTCAAAACAACGGGTTACATCGTTTTAGATCGAAACTAGCAAGATTCACGAGCATCGATATTACAAGTCGTCGAAGAGTATACGAGAGAAATGTGAAAACTTGTTCCCTCAGAACTGCGCGAAAACTTGTATTCTGGCTCAAAACAACGGGATACATCGTTCTAGATCGAAAGTAGCAAGATTCACGAGCATCAATTTTACAAGCCTTCGAAGAGTAGACGAGAGAAAGGTGTAAACTTTTTCTCTCAGAATTCTCTCAGAACTGCGCGAAAACTTGTATTTCGGCTCAAAACAACGGGATACGTCGTTTTAGATTGAAACTAGCAAGATTCACGAGCATCAATTTTACAAGTCGTCGAAGAGTAGACGAGAGAAAGGTGTAAATTTTTCTCTCAGAACCTCGCGAAAAATGTATTCCGGCTCAAAACAACGGGATTCATCGTTTTAGATCGAAACTAGCAAGATTCACGAGCATCGACTTTACAAGTCGTCGAAGAGTACACGAGGGAAAGGTGGAAACGTTTTCTCTCAGAACTGCGCGAAAACTTCTATTCCGTCTCAAAACAACCGGATACGTCGTTTTAGATCGAAAGTAGCAAGATTCACGAGCATCGATTTTACAAGTCGTCGAATATAGACGAAAGGTGTAAACTTTTTCTCTCAGAACTGCGCGAAAACTTGTATTCCGGCTCAAAACAACGGGATACATCGTTTTAGATCGAATCTAGCAAGATTCACGAGCATCGATTTCACAAGTCGTCGAAGAGCACACGAGAGAAAGGTGTAAACTTTTTCTTTCAGAACTGCGCGAAAACTTGTATTCCGGCTCAAAACAACGGGATACATCGTTTAGATCGAAACTAGCATGATTCACGAGCATCGATTTTACAAGTCGTCGAGGAGTAGACGGGAGAAAGGTGTAAACGTTTTCTCTCCGATCTGCGCGAAAACTTGTATTCCGGCTCAAAACAACGGGATATATCGTTTTAGATCGAAACTAGCAAAATTCACGAGCATCGATTTTACGAGTCGTCGAAGAGTAGACGAGAGAAAGGTGTAAACTTTTTCTCTCAGAACTGCGCGAAAACTTGTATTCCGGCTCAAAACAAAATTTTACATCGTTTTAGGTCGAAACTAGCAAGATTCACAAGCATTGATTTTACAAGTCGTCGAATAGTAGACGAGAGAAAGGTGTAAACTTTTTCTCTCAGAACTGCGCGAAAACTTGTATTCCGGCTCAAAACAACGGGATACATCGTTTTAGATCGAAAGTAGCAAGATTCACGAGCATCGATTTTACAAGTCTTCGAAGAGTAGACGAGAGAAAGGTGTAAACTTTTTCTCTCAGAACTGCGCGAAAACTTGTATTCCGGCTCAAAACAACGGGATACATCGTTTTAGATCGAATCTAGCAAGATTCACGAGCATCGATTTCACAAGTCGTCGAAGAGCACACGAGAGAAAGGTGTAAACTTTTTCTTTCAGAACTGCGCGAAAACTTGTATTCCGGCTCAAAACAACGGGATACATCGTTTAGATCGAAACTAGCAAAATTCACGAGCATCGATTTTACGAGTCGTCGAAGAGTAGACGAGAGAAAGGTGTAAACTTTTTCTCTCAGAACTGCGCGAAAACTTGTATTCCGGCTCAAAACAAAATGTTACATCGTTTTAGGTCGAAACTAGCAAGATTCACAAGCATTGATTTTACAAGTCGTCGAATAGTAGACGAGAGAAAGGTGTAAACTTTTTCTCTCAGAACTGCGCGAAAACTTGTATTCCGACTAAAAACGACGGGATACATCGTTTTAGATCGAATCTAGCAAGATTCACGAGCATCGATTTCACAAGTCGTCGAAGAGCACACGAGAGAAAGGTGTAAACTTTTTCTTTCAGAACTGCGCGAAAACTTGTATTCCGGCTCAAAACAACGGGATACATCGTTTAGATCGAAACTAGCAAAATTCACGAGCATCGATTTTACGAGTCGTCGAAGAGTAGACGAGAGAAAGGTGTAAACTTTTTCTCTCAGAACTGCGCGAAAACTTGTATTCCGGCTCAAAACAAAATGTTACATCGTTTTAGGTCGAAACTAGCAAGATTCACAAGCATTGATTTTACAAGTCGTCGAATAGTAGACGAGAGAAAGGTGTAAACTTTTTCTCTCAGAACTGCGCGAAAACTTGTATTACGACTAAAAACGACGGGATACATCGTTTTAGATCGAAACTAGCAAGATTCACGAGCATCGATTTTACAAGTCCTCGAAGAGTAGACGAGAAAGGTGTAAACTTTTTCTCTCAGAACTGCGCGAAAACTTGTATTCCGGCTCAAAACAACGGGATACATTGTTTTAGATCTAAACTAGCAAGATTCACGAGCATCAATTTTACAAGTCGTCGAAGAGTAGACGCGAGAAAGGTGTAAACTTTTTCTCTCAGAACTGCACGAAAACTTGTATTCTGGCTCAAAACAACGGGATACATTGTTTTAGATCGAAACTAGCAAGATTCACGAGCATCGATTTTACACGTCGTCGAAGAGTACACGAGAGAAAGGTGCAAACTTTTTCTCTCAGAACTGCGCGAAAACTTGTATTCCGGCTGAAAACAACGGGATACATCGTTTTAGATCGTAACTAGCAAGATTCACGAGCATCGATTTTACAAGTCTTCGATGAGTAGACGATAGAAAGGTGTCAAATGTTCCTCTCAGAACTCCGCGAAAACTTGTATTCCGGCTCAAAACAACGGGATACATCGTTTTAGATTGAAACTTGCAAGATTCACGAGCATCGTTTTTACAAGTCGTCGAAGAGTAGACGAGAGAAAGGTGTAAACTTTTCTCTCAGAACTGCGCGAAAACTTGTATTCCGGCTCAAAACAACGGGATACATCGTTTTAGATCGAAACCAGCAAGATTCACGAGCATCGATTTTACAAGTCGTCGAAGAGTAGACGAGAGAAAGGTGTAAACGTTTTCTCTCAGAACCTCGCGAAAACTTTTTCTCTCAGAATTCTCTCAGAACTGCGCGAAAACTTGTATTTCGGCTCAAAACAACGGGATACGTCGTTTTAGATTGAAACTAGCAAGATTCACGAGCATCGATTTTACAAGTCGTCGAAGAGTAGACGAGAGAAAGGTGTAAACTTTTTCTCTCAGAACTGCGCGAAAACTTGTATTCCGGCTCAAAACAACGTCTTACATCGTTTTAGATCGAAACTAGCAAAAATTCACGAGCATCGATATTACAAGTCGTCGAAGAGTACACGAGAGAAAGGTGTAAACTTTTTCTCTCAGAACTGCGCGAAAACTTGTATTCCGGCTGAAAACAACGGGATACATCGTTTTAGATCGTAACTAGCAAGATTCACGAGCATCGATTTCACTAGTCTTCGAAGAGTAGACGAGAGAAAGGTGTCAAATTTTACTCTCAGAACTCGCGAAAACTTGTATTCCGGCTCAAAACAACGGGATACATCGTTTTAGATTGAAACTAGCAAGATTCAAGAGCATCGTTTTTACAAGTCGTCGAAGAGTAGACGAGAGAAAGGTGTAAACTTTTCTCTCAGAACTGCGCGAAAACTTGTATTCCGGCTCAAAACAACGGGATACATCGTTTTAGATCGAAACCAGCAAGATTCACGAGCATCGATTTTACAAGTCGTCGAAGAGTAGACGAGAGAAAGGTGTAAACTTTTTCTCTCAGAACTGCGCGAAAACTTGTATTCCGGCTTAAAACAACGGGATACGTCGTTTTAGATTGAAACTAGCAAGATTCACGAGCATCGATTTTACAAGTCGTCGAGGAGTAGACGAGAGAAAGGTGTAAACGTTTTCTCTCCGATGTGCGCGAAAACTTGTATTCCGGCTCAAAACAACGAGATATATCGTTTTAGATCGAAACTAGCAAGATTCACGAGCATCGTTTTTACAAGTCGTCGAAGAGTAGACGAGAGAAAGGTGTAAACTTTTCTCTCAGAACTGCGCGAAAACTTGTATTCCGGCTGAAAACAACGGGATACATCGTTTTAGATTGTAACTAGCAAGATTCACGAGCATCGATTTAAAAAGTCTTCGAATAGTAGACGAGAGAAAGATGTAAAATTTTTCTCTCAGAACCTCGCGAAAACTTGTATTCCGGCTGAAAACAACGGGTTACATCGTTTTAGATCAAAACTAGCAAGTTTCACGAGCATCGATATTACAAGTCGTCGAAGAGTAGACGAGAGAAATGTGTAAACTTGTTCCCTCAGAACTGCGCGAAAACTTGTATTCTGGCTCAAAACAACGGGATACATCGTTTTAGATCGAAAGTAGCAAGATTCACGAGCATCGATTTTACAAGTCTTCGAAGAGTAGACGAGAGAAAGGTGTAAACTTTTTTCTCTCAGAATTCTCTCAGAACTGCGCGAAAACTTGTATTTCGGCTCAAAACAACGGGATACGTCGTTTTAGGTTGAAACTAGCAAGATTCACAAGCATCGATTTTACAAGTCGTCGAAAAGTAGACGAGAGAAAGGTGTAAACTTTTTCTCTCAGAACCTCGCGAAAAAATGTATTCCGGCTCAAAACAACGGGATTCATCGTTTTAGATCGAAACTAGCAAGATTCACGAGCATCGATTTTACAAGTCCTCGAAGAGCAGACGAGAGAAAGGTGTAAACTTTTTCTCTCAGAACTGCGCGAAAACTTGTATTCAGGCTCAAAACGACGGGATACATCGTTTTAGATCGAAACTAGCAAGATTCACGACCATCGATTTTACAAGTCCTCGAAGAGTAGACGAGAGAAAGGTGTAAACTTTTTCTCTCAGAACTGCGCAAAAACTTGTATTTCGGCTCAAAACAACGGGATACATTGTTTTAGATCGAAACTAGCAAGATTCACGAGCATCGATTTTACAAGTCGTCGAAGAGTAGACGAGAGAAAGGTATAAACTATTTCTCGCAGAACGGCACGAAAACTTGTATTCTGGCTCAAAACAACGGGATACATTGTTTTAGATCAAAACTAGCAAGATTCACGAGCATCGATTTTACACGTCGTCGAAGAGTACACGAGAGAAAGGTGTATACTTTTTCTCTCAGAACTGCGCGAAATCTTGTATTCCGGCTGAAATCAACGGGACACATCGTTTTAGGTCGAAACTAGCAAGATTCACGAGCATCGATTTTACAAGTCGCCGAATAGTAGACGAGAGAAAGATGTAAACTTTTTCTCTCAGAACCTCGCGAAAACTTGTATTCCGGCTCAAAACAACGGGTTACATCGTTTTAGATCGAAACTAGCAAGATTCACGAGCATCGATATTACAAGTCGTCGAAGAGTATACGAGAGAAATGTGAAAACTTGTTCCCTCAGAACTGCGCGAAAACTTGTATTCTGGCTCAAAACAACGGGATACATCGTTCTAGATCGAAAGTAGCAAGATTCACGAGCATCAATTTTACAAGCCTTCGAAGAGTAGACGAGAGAAAGGTGTAAACTTTTTCTCTCAGAATTCTCTCAGAACTGCGCGAAAACTTGTATTTCGGCTCAAAACAACGGGATACGTCGTTTTAGATTGAAACTAGCAAGATTCACGAGCATCAATTTTACAAGTCGTCGAAGAGTAGACGAGAGAAAGGTGTAAATTTTTCTCTCAGAACCTCGCGAAAAATGTATTCCGGCTCAAAACAACGGGATTCATCGTTTTAGATCGAAACTAGCAAGATTCACGAGCATCGACTTTACAAGTCGTCGAAGAGTACACGAGGGAAAGGTGGAAACGTTTTCTCTCAGAACTGCGCGAAAACTTCTATTCCGTCTCAAAACAACCGGATACGTCGTTTTAGATCGAAAGTAGCAAGATTCACGAGCATCGATTTTACAAGTCGTCGAATATAGACGAAAGGTGTAAACTTTTTCTCTCAGAACTGCGCGAAAACTTGTATTCCGGCTCAAAACAACGGGATACATCGTTTTAGATCGAATCTAGCAAGATTCACGAGCATCGATTTCACAAGTCGTCGAAGAGCACACGAGAGAAAGGTGTAAACTTTTTCTTTCAGAACTGCGCGAAAACTTGTATTCCGGCTCAAAACAACGGGATACATCGTTTAGATCGAAACTAGCATGATTCACGAGCATCGATTTTACAAGTCGTCGAGGAGTAGACGGGAGAAAGGTGTAAACGTTTTCTCTCCGATCTGCGCGAAAACTTGTATTCCGGCTCAAAACAACGGGATATATCGTTTTAGATCGAAACTAGCAAAATTCACGAGCATCGATTTTACGAGTCGTCGAAGAGTAGACGAGAGAAAGGTGTAAACTTTTTCTCTCAGAACTGCGCGAAAACTTGTATTCCGGCTCAAAACAAAATTTTACATCGTTTTAGGTCGAAACTAGCAAGATTCACAAGCATTGATTTTACAAGTCGTCGAATAGTAGACGAGAGAAAGGTGTAAACTTTTTCTCTCAGAACTGCGCGAAAACTTGTATTCCGGCTCAAAACAACGGGATACATCGTTTTAGATCGAAAGTAGCAAGATTCACGAGCATCGATTTTACAAGTCTTCGAAGAGTAGACGAGAGAAAGGTGTAAACTTTTTCTCTCAGAACTGCGCGAAAACTTGTATTCCGGCTCAAAACAACGGGATACATCGTTTTAGATCGAATCTAGCAAGATTCACGAGCATCGATTTCACAAGTCGTCGAAGAGCACACGAGAGAAAGGTGTAAACTTTTTCTTTCAGAACTGCGCGAAAACTTGTATTCCGGCTCAAAACAACGGGATACATCGTTTAGATCGAAACTAGCAAAATTCACGAGCATCGATTTTACGAGTCGTCGAAGAGTAGACGAGAGAAAGGTGTAAACTTTTTCTCTCAGAACTGCGCGAAAACTTGTATTCCGGCTCAAAACAAAATGTTACATCGTTTTAGGTCGAAACTAGCAAGATTCACAAGCATTGATTTTACAAGTCGTCGAATAGTAGACGAGAGAAAGGTGTAAACTTTTTCTCTCAGAACTGCGCGAAAACTTGTATTCCGACTAAAAACGACGGGATACATCGTTTTAGATCGAATCTAGCAAGATTCACGAGCATCGATTTCACAAGTCGTCGAAGAGCACACGAGAGAAAGGTGTAAACTTTTTCTTTCAGAACTGCGCGAAAACTTGTATTCCGGCTCAAAACAACGGGATACATCGTTTAGATCGAAACTAGCAAAATTCACGAGCATCGATTTTACGAGTCGTCGAAGAGTAGACGAGAGAAAGGTGTAAACTTTTTCTCTCAGAACTGCGCGAAAACTTGTATTCCGGCTCAAAACAAAATGTTACATCGTTTTAGGTCGAAACTAGCAAGATTCACAAGCATTGATTTTACAAGTCGTCGAATAGTAGACGAGAGAAAGGTGTAAACTTTTTCTCTCAGAACTGCGCGAAAACTTGTATTACGACTAAAAACGACGGGATACATCGTTTTAGATCGAAACTAGCAAGATTCACGAGCATCGATTTTACAAGTCCTCGAAGAGTAGACGAGAAAGGTGTAAACTTTTTCTCTCAGAACTGCGCGAAAACTTGTATTCCGGCTCAAAACAACGGGATACATTGTTTTAGATCTAAACTAGCAAGATTCACGAGCATCAATTTTACAAGTCGTCGAAGAGTAGACGCGAGAAAGGTGTAAACTTTTTCTCTCAGAACTGCACGAAAACTTGTATTCTGGCTCAAAACAACGGGATACATTGTTTTAGATCGAAACTAGCAAGATTCACGAGCATCGATTTTACACGTCGTCGAAGAGTACACGAGAGAAAGGTGCAAACTTTTTCTCTCAGAACTGCGCGAAAACTTGTATTCCGGCTGAAAACAACGGGATACATCGTTTTAGATTGAAACTTGCAAGATTCACGAGCATCGTTTTTACAAGTCGTCGAAGAGTAGACGAGAGAAAGGTGTAAACTTTTCTCTCAGAACTGCGCGAAAACTTGTATTCCGGCTCAAAACAACGGGATACATCGTTTTAGATCGAAACCAGCAAGATTCACGAGCATCGATTTTACAAGTCGTCGAAGAGTAGACGAGAGAAAGGTGTAAACGTTTTCTCTCAGAACCTCGCGAAAACTTTTTCTCTCAGAATTCTCTCAGAACTGCGCGAAAACTTGTATTTCGGCTCAAAACAACGGGATACGTCGTTTTAGATTGAAACTAGCAAGATTCACGAGCATCGATTTTACAAGTCGTCGAAGAGTAGACGAGAGAAAGGTGTAAACTTTTTCTCTCAGAACTGCGCGAAAACTTGTATTCCGGCTCAAAACAACGTCTTACATCGTTTTAGATCGAAACTAGCAAAAATTCACGAGCATCGATATTACAAGTCGTCGAAGAGTACACGAGAGAAAGGTGTAAACTTTTTCTCTCAGAACTGCGCGAAAACTTGTATTCCGGCTGAAAACAACGGGATACATCGTTTTAGATCGTAACTAGCAAGATTCACGAGCATCGATTTCACTAGTCTTCGAAGAGTAGACGAGAGAAAGGTGTCAAATTTTCTCTCAGAACTGCGCGAAAACTTGTATTCCGGCTCAAAACAACGGGATACATCGTTTTAGATCGAAACCAGCAAGATTCACGAGCATCGATTTTACAAGTCGTCGAAGAGTAGACGAGAGAAAGGTGTAAACTTTTTCTCTCAGAACTGCGCGAAAACTTGTATTCCGGCTTAAAACAACGGGATACGTCGTTTTAGATTGAAACTAGCAAGATTCACGAGCATCGATTTTACAAGTCGTCGAGGAGTAGACGAGAGAAAGGTGTAAACGTTTTCTCTCCGATGTGCGCGAAAACTTGTATTCCGGCTCAAAACAACGAGATATATCGTTTTAGATCGAAACTAGCAAGATTCACGAGCATCGATTTTACACGTCGTCGAAGAGTACACGAGAGAAAGGTGTAAACTTTTTCTCTCAGAACTGCGCGAAAACTTGTATTCCGGCTGAAAACAACGGGATACATCGTTTTAGATTGTAACTAGCAAGATTCACGAGCATCGATTTAAAAAGTCTTCGAAGAGTAGACGAGAGAAAGGTGTCAAATTTTCCTCTCAGAACTCCGCGAAAACTTGTATTCCGGCTCAAAACAACGGGATACATCGTTTTAGATTGAAACTAGCAAGATTCACGAGCATCGTTTTTACAAGTCGTCGAAGAGTAGACGAGAGAAAGGTGTAAACTTTTCTCTCAGAACTGCGCGAAAACTTGTATTCCGGCTCAAAACAACGGGATATATTGTTTAGATCGAAACTAGCAAAATTCACGAGCATCGATTTTACGAGTCGTCGAAGAGTAGACGAGAGAAAGGTGTAAACGTTTTCTCTCAGAACTGCGCGAAAACTTGTATTCCGGCTCAAAACAAAATGTTACATCGTTTTAGGTCGAAACTAGCAAGATTCACAAGCATTGATTTTACAAGTCGTCGAATAGTAGACGAAAGAAAGGTGTAAACTTTTTCTCCCAGAACTGCGCGAAAACTTGTATTCCGGCTCAAAACAACGGGATACATCGTTTTAGATCGAAAGTAGCAAGATTCACGAGCATCGATTTTACAAGTCTTCGAAGAGTAGACGAGAGAAAGGTGTAAACTTTTTCTCTCAGAACTGCGCGAAAACTTGTGTTCCGGCTCAAAACAACGGGATACATCGTTTTAGATCGAATCTAGCAAGATTCACGAGCATCGATTTCACAAGTCGTCGAAGAGCGCACGAGAGAAAGGTGTAAACGTTTTCTTTCAGAACTGCGCGAAAACTTGTATTCCGGCTCAAAACAACGGGATACATCGTTTAGATCGAAACTAGCAAAATTCACGAGCATCGATTTTACGAGTCGTCGAAGAGTAGACGAGAGAAAGGTGTAAACTTTTTCTCTCAGAACTGCGCGAAAACTTGTATTCCGGCTCAAAACAAAATGTTACATCGTTTTAGGTCGAAACTAGCAAGATTCACAAGCATTGATTTTACAAGTCGTCGAATAGTAGACGAGAGAAAGGTGTAAACTTTTTCTCTCAGAACTGCGCGAAAACTTGCATTCCGACTAAAAACGACGGGATACATCGTTTTAGATCGAAACTAGCAAGATTCACGAGCATCGATTTTACAAGTCCTCGAAGAGTAGTCGAGAGAAAGGTGTTAACTTTTTCTCTCAGAACTGCGCGAAAACTTGTATTCCGGCTCAAAACAACGGGATACATTGTTTTAGATCAAAACTAGCAAGATTCACGAGCATCGATTTTACAAGTCGTCGAAGACTAGACGAGAGAAAGGTGTAAACTTTTTATCTCAGAACTGCGCTAAAACTTGTATTCCGGCTGAAAACAACGGGATACATTGTTTTAGATCGAAACTAGCAAGATTCACGAGCATCGATTTTACACGTCGTCGAAGAGTACACGAGAGAAAGGTGTAAACGTTTTCTCTCAGAACTGCGCGAAAACTTGTATTCCGGCTCAAAACAAAATGTTACATCGTTTTAGGTCGAAACTAGCAAGATTCACAAGCATTGATTTTACAAGTCGTCGAATAGTAGACGAGAGAAAGGTGTAAACTTTTTCTCCCAGAACTGCGCGAAAACTTGTATTCCGGCTCAAAACAACGGGATACATCGTTTTAGATCGAAAGTAGCAAGATTCACGAGCATCGATTTTACAAGTCGTCGAAGAGTAGACGATAGAAAGGTGTAAACGTTTTCTCTCAGAACTGCGCGAAAACTTGTATTCCGGCTCAAAACAACGGGATACATCGTTTTAGATCGAATCTAGCAAGATTCACGAGCATCGATTTCACAAGTCGTCGAAGAGCGCACGAGAGAAAGGTGTAAACGTTTTCTTTCAGAACTGCGCGAAAACTTGTATTCCGGCTCAAAACAACGGGATACATCGTTTAGATCGAAACTAGCAAAATTCACGAGCATCGATTTTACGAGTCGTCGAAGAGTAGACGAGAGAAAGGTGTAAACTTTTTCTCTCAGAACTGCGCGAAAACTTGTATTCCGGCTCAAAACAAAATGTTACATCGTTTTAGGTCGAAACTAGCAAGATTCACAAACATTGATTTTACAAGTCGTCGAATAGTAGACGAGAGAAAGGTGTAAACTTTTTCTCTCAGAACTGCGCGAAAACTTGCATTCCGACTAAAAACGACGGGATACATCGTTTTAGATCGAAACTAGCAAGATTCACGAGCATCGATTTTACAAGTCCTCGAAGAGTAGTCGAGAGAAAGGTGTAAACTTTTTCTCTCAGAACTGCGCGAAAACTTGTATTCCGGCTCAAAACAACGGGATACATTGTTTTAGATCAAAACTAGCAAGATTCACGAGCATCGATATTACAAGTCGTCGAAGAGTAGACGCGAGAAAGGTGTAAACTTTTTCTCTCAGAACTGCACGAAAACTTGTATTCTGGCTCAAAACAACGGGATACATTGTTTTAGATCGAAACTAGCAAGATTCACGAGCATCGATTTTACACGTCGTCGAAGAGTACACGAGAGAAAGGTGTAAACTTTTTCTCTCAGAACTGCGCTAAAACTTGTATTCCGGCTGAAAACAACGGGATACATCGTTTTAGATTGTAATTAGCAAGATTCACGAGCATCGATTTTACAAGTCTTCGATGAGTAGACGAGAGAAAGGTGTAAACTTTTCTCTCAGAACTGCGCGAAAACTTGTATTCCGGCTCAAAACAACGGGATACATCGTTTTAGATCGAAACCAGCAAGATTCACGAGCATCGATTTTACAAGTCGTCGAAGAGTAGACGAGAGAAAGGTGTAAACGTTTTCTCTCAGAACTGCGCGAAAACTTGTATTCCGGCTCAAAACAAAATGTTACATCGTTTTAGGTCGAAACTAGCAAGATTCACAAGCATTGATTTTACAAGTCGTCGAATAGTAGACGAGAGAAAGGTGTAAACTTTTTCTCCCAGAACTGCGCGAAAACTTGTATTCCGGCTCAAAACAACGGGATACATCGTTTTAGATCGAAAGTAGCAAGATTCACGAGCATCGATTTTACAAGTCGTCGAAGAGTAGACGATAGAAAGGTGTAAACGTTTTCTCTCAGAACTGCGCGAAAACTTGTATTCCGGCTCAAAACAACGGGATACATCGTTTTAGATCGAATCTAGCAAGATTCACGAGCATCGATTTCACAAGTCGTCGAAGAGCGCACGAGAGAAAGGTGTAAACGTTTTCTTTCAGAACTGCGCGAAAACTTGTATTCCGGCTCAAAACAACGGGATACATCGTTTAGATCGAAACTAGCAAAATTCACGAGCATCGATTTTACGAGTCGTCGAAGAGTAGACGAGAGAAAGGTGTAAACTTTTTCTCTCAGAACTGCGCGAAAACTTGTATTCCGGCTCAAAACAAAATGTTACATCGTTTTAGGTCGAAACTAGCAAGATTCACAAACATTGATTTTACAAGTCGTCGAATAGTAGACGAGAGAAAGGTGTAAACTTTTTCTCTCAGAACTGCGCGAAAACTTGCATTCCGACTAAAAACGACGGGATACATCGTTTTAGATCGAAACTAGCAAGATTCACGAGCATCGATTTTACAAGTCCTCGAAGAGTAGTCGAGAGAAAGGTGTAAACTTTTTCTCTCAGAACTGCGCGAAAACTTGTATTCCGGCTCAAAACAACGGGATACATTGTTTTAGATCAAAACTAGCAAGATTCACGAGCATCGATATTACAAGTCGTCGAAGAGTAGACGCGAGAAAGGTGTAAACTTTTTCTCTCAGATCTGCACGAAAACTTGTATTCTGGCTCAAAACAACGGGATACATTGTTTTAGATCGAAACTAGCAAGATTCACGAGCATCGATTTTACACGTCGTCGAAGAGTACACGAGAGAAAGGTGTAAACTTTTTCTCTCAGAACTGCGCTAAAACTTGTATTCCGGCTGAAAACAACGGGATACATCGTTTTAGATTGTAATTAGCAAGATTCACGAGCATCGATTTTACAAGTCTTCGATGAGTAGACGAGAGAAAGGTGTAAACTTTTCTCTCAGAACTGCGCGAAAACTTGTATTCCGGCTCAAAACAACGGGATACATCGTTTTAGATCGAAACCAGCAAGATTCACGAGCATCGATTTTACAAGTCGTCGAAGAGTAGACGAGAGAAAGATGTAAACGTTTTCTCTCAGAACCTCGCGAAAACTTTTTCTCTCAGAATTCTCTCAGAACTGCGCGAAAACTTGTATTTCGGCTCAAAACAACGGGGTACGTCGTTTTAGATTGAAACTAGCAAGATTCACGAGCATCGATTTTACAAGTCGTCGAAGAGTAGACGAGAGAAAGGTGTAAACTTTTTCTCTCAGAACTGCGCGAAAACTTGTATTCCGGCTCGAAACAACGGGTTACATCGTTTTAGATCGAAACTAGCAAAAATTCACGAGCATCGATATTACAAGTCGTCGAAGAGTAGACGAGAGATATGTGTAAACTTTTTCTCTCAGAACTGCTCGAAAACTTGTATTCCGGATCAAAACCACGGGATACATCGTTTTAAATCGAAACTAGCATGATTCACGAGCATCGATTTTACAAGTCGTCGAAGAGTAGACGATAGAAAGGTGTAAACGTTTTCTCTCAGAACTGCGCGAAAACTTGTATTCCGGCTGAAAACAACGGGATACATCGTTTTAGATCGAAACCAGCAAGATTCACGAGCATCGATTTTACAAGTCGTCGGAGAGTAGACGAGAGAAAGGTGTAAACTTTTTCTCTCAGAACTGCGCGAAAACTTGTATTCCGGCTCAAAACAACGGGATACATCGTTTTAGGTCGAAACTAGCAAGATTCACTAGCATCGATTTTACAAGTCGTCGAATATAGACGAGAGAAAGGTGTAAACCTTTTCTCTCAGAACTGCGCGAAAACTTGTATTCCGGCTCAAAACAACGGGTTACATCGTTTTAGATCGAATCTAGCAAGATTCACGAGCATCGATTTCACAAGTCCTCGAAGAGTAGACGAGAGAAAGGTGTAAACTTTTTCTCTAAGAACTGCGCGAAAACGTGTATTCCGGCTCAAAACAACGGGTTACATCGTTTTAGATCGAAAGTAGCAAGATTCACGAGCATCATTATTACAAGTCGTGGAAGAGTAGACGAGAGAAATGTGTAAACTTTTTCTCTCAGAACTGCGCGAAAAGTTGTTTTCTGGCTCAAAACAACAGGATACATCGTTTTAGATCGAATCTAGCAAGATTCACGAGCATCGATTTCACAAGTCTTCGAAGAGTAGACGAGAGAAAGGTGTAAAATTTTCTCTCAGAACTGCGCGAAAACTTGTATTCCGGCTCAAAACAACGGGATACATCGTTTTAGATCGAAACCAGCAAGGTTCACGAGCATCGATTTTACAAGTCGTCGAAGACTAGACGAGAGAAAGGTGTAAACTTTTTATCTCAGAACTGCGCTAAAACTTGTATTCCGGCTGAAAACAACGGGATACATCGTTTTAGATCGTAACTATCAAGATTCACGAGCATCGATTTTACAAGTCGTCGAAGAGTAGACGATAGAAAGGTGTAAACGTTTTCTCTCAGAACTGCGCGAAAACTTGTATTCCGGCTCAAAACAACGGGATACATCGTTTTAGATCGAAACCAGCAAGATTCACGAGCATCGATTTTACAAGTCGTCGAAGAGTAGACGAGAGAAAGGTGTAAACTTTTTCTCTCAGAACCTCGCGAAAACTTGTATTCCGGCTCAAAGCAACGGGATTCACCGTTTTAGATCGAAACTAGCAAGATTCACGAGCATCGATTTTACAAGTCGTCGAAGAGTACACGAGAGAAAGGTGTAAACTTTTTCTCTCAGAACTGCGCGAAAACTTGTATTCCGGCTCAAAACAACGGGATACATCGTTTTAGGTCGAAACTAGCAAGATTCACGAGCATCGATTTCACAAGTCGTCGAATATAGACGAGAGAAAGGTGTAAACTTTTTCTCTCAGAACTGCGCGAAAACTTGTATTCCGGCTCAAAACAACGGGTTACATCGTTTTAGATCGAAAGTAGCAAGATTCACGAGCATCAATATTACAAGACGTGGAAGAGTAGACGAGAGAAATGTGTAAACTTTTTCTCTCAGAACTGCGCGAAAACTTGTTTTCTGGCTCAAAACAACGGGATACATCGTTTTAGATCGAAAGTAGCAAGATTCACGAGCATCGATTTTACAAGTCTTCGAAGAGTAGACGAGAGAAAGGTGTAAATTTTTCTCTCAGAACTGCGCGAAAACTTGTATTCCGGCTTAAAACAACGGGATACGTTGTTTTAGATTGAAACTAGCAAGATTCACGAGCATCGATTTTACAAGTTGTCGAAGAGTAGACGAGAGAGAAGGTGTAAACTTTTTCTCTCAGAACTGCGCGAAAACTTGTATTCCGGCTCAAAACAACGGGTTACATCGTTTTAGATCGAAACTAGCAAGATTCACGAGCATCGATATTACAAGTCGTCGAAGAGTAGACGAGAGAAATGTGTAAACTTTTTCTCTCAGAACTGCGCGAAATCTTGTATTCCGGCTCAAAACAACGGGATACGTCGTTTCAGATTGAAACTAGCAAGATTCACGAGCATCGATTTTACAAGTCGTAGAAGAGTAGACGAGAGAAAGGTGTAAACTTTTTCTCTCAGAACTGCGCGAAAACTTGTATTCCGGCTCAAAACAACGGGATACATCGTTTTAGATCGAATCTAGCAAGATTCACGAGCATCGATTTCACAAGTCGTCGAAGAGCACACGAGAGAAAGGTGTAAACTTTTTCTTTCAGAACTGCGCGAAAACTTGTATTCCGGCTCAAAACAACGGGATACATCGTTTAGATCGAAACTAGCATGATTCACGAGCTTCGATTTTACAAGTCGTCGAGGAGTAGACGAGAGAAAGGTGTAAACGTTTTCTCTCCGATCTGCGCGAAAACTTGTATTCCGGCTCAAAACCACGGGATATATCGTTTTAGATCGAAACTAGCAAAATTCATGAGCATCGATTTTACGAGTCGTCGAAGAGTAGACGAGAGAAAGGTGTAAACTTTTTCTCTCAGAACTGCGCAAAAACTTGTATTCCGGCTCAAAACAAGAGGTTACATCGCTTTAGGTCGAAACTAGCAAGATTCACAAGCATTGATTTTACAAGTCGTCGAATAGTAGACGAGAGAAAGGTGTGCGCTTTTTCTCTCAGAACTGCGCGAAAACGTGTATTCCTGCTCAAAACAACGGGTTACATCGTTTTAGATCGAAAGTAGCAAGATTCACGAGCATCATTATTAGAAGTCGTGGAAGAGTAGACGAGAGAAATGTGTAAACTTTTTCTCTCAGAACTGCGCGAAAAGTTGTATTCCGGCTCAAAACAACGGGATACATCGTTTTAGGTCGAAAGTAGCAAGATTCACGAGCATCGATTTTACAAGTCTTCGAAGAGTAGACGAGAGAAAGGTGTAAATTTTTCTCTCAGAACTTCGCGAAAACTTGTATTCCGGCTAAAAACAACGGGATACGTCGTTTTAGATTGAAACTAGCAAGATTCACGAGCATCGATTTTACAAGTTGTCGAAGAGTAGACTAGAGAAAGGTGTACACTTTTTCTCTCAGAACTGCGCGAAAACTTGTATTCCGGCTCAAAACAACGGGTTACATCGTTTTAGATCGAAACTAGCAAGATTCACGAGCATCGATATAACAAGTCGTCGAAGAGTAGACGAGAGAAAGGTGTAAATTTTTCTCTCAGAACTTCGCGAAAACTTGTATTCCGGCTAAAAACAACGGGATACGTCGTTTTAGATTGAAACTAGCAAGATTCACGAGCATCGATTTTACAAGTTGTCGAAGAGTAGACTAGAGAAAGGTGTACACTTTTTCTCTCAGAACTGCGCGAAAACTTGTATTCCGGCTCAAAACAACGGGTTACATCGTTTTAGATCGAAACTAGCAAGATTCACGAGCATCGATATAACAAGTCGTCGAAGAGTAGACGAGAGAAATGTGTAAACTTTTTCTCTCAGAACTGCGCGAAAACTTGTTTTCTGGCTCAAAACAACGGGATACATCGTTTTAGATCAAAACCAGCAAGGTTCACGAGCATCGATTTTACAAGTCGTTGAAGACTAGACGAGAGAAAGGTGTAAACTTTTTATCTCAGAACTGCGCGAAAACTTGTATTCCGGCTCAAAACAACGGAATACATCGTTTTAGATTGAAACTAGCAAGATCCACGAGCATCGATATTACAAGTCGTCGAAGAGTACACGAGAGAAAGGTGTAAACTTTTTCTCTCAGAACTGCGCGAAAACTTGTATTCCGGCTCAAAACAACGGGATACATCGTTTTAGGTCGAAAGTAGCAAGATTCACGAGCATCGATTTTACAAGTCTTCGAAGAGTAGACGAGAGAAAGGTGTAAATTTTTCTCTCAGAACTTCGCGAAAACTTGTATTCCGGCTAAAAACAACGGGATACGTCGTTTTAGATTGAAACTAGCAAGATTCACGAGCATCGATTTTACAAGTTGTCGAAGAGTAGACTAGAGAAAGGTGTAAACGTTTTCTCTCAGAACTGCGCGAAAACTTGTATTCCGGCTCAAAACAACGGGTTACATCGTTTTAGATCGAAACTAGCAAGATTCACGAGCATCGATTTCACAAGTCGTCGAAGAGAACACGAGAGAAAGGTGTAAACTTTTTTTTTCAGAACTGCGCGAAAACTTGTATTCCGGCTCAAAACAACGGGATACATCGTTTAGATCGAAACTAGCATGATTCACGAGCATCGATTTTACAAATCGTCGAGGAGTAGACGAGAGAAAGGTGTAAACTTTTTCTCTCCGATCTGCGCGAAAACTTGTATTCCGGCTCAATACAACGGGATATATCGTTTTAGATCGAAACTAGCAAAATTCATGAGCATCGATTTTACGAGTCGCCGAAGACTAGACGAGAGAAATGTGTAAACTTTTTCTCTCAGAACTGCGCGAAAACTTGTATTCCGGCTCAAAACAATGGGATACATCGTTTTAGATCGAATCTAGCAAGATTCACGAGCATCGATTTCACAAGTCTTCGAAGAGTAGACGAGAGAAAGGTGTAAAATTTTCTCTCAGAACTGCGCAAAAACTTGTATTCCGGCTCAAAACAACGGGATACATCGCTTTAGATCGAAACCAGCAAGGTTCACGAGCATCGATTTTACAAGTCGTCGAAGACTAGACGAGAGAAAGGTGTAAACTTTTTATCTCAGAACTGCGCGAAAACTTGTATTCCGGCTCAAAACAACGGGATACATCGTTTTAGATTGAAACTAGCAAGATCCACGAGCATCGATATTACAAGTCGTCGAAGAGTACACGAGAGAAAGGTGTAAACTTTTTCTCTCAGAACTGCGCGAAAACTTGTATTCCGGCTCAAAACAACGGGATACATCGTTTTAGGTCGAAAGTCGCAAGATTCACGAGCATCGATTTTACAAGTCTTCGAAGAGTAGACGAGAGAAAGGTGTAAATTTTTCTCTCAGAACTTCGCGAAAACTTGTATTCCGGCTAAAAACAACGGGATACGTCGTTTTAGATTGAAACTAGCAAGATTCACGAGCATCGATTTTACAAGTTGTCGAAGAGTAGACGAGAGAAAGGTGTAAACTTTTTCTCTCAGAACTGCGCGAAAACTTGTATTCCGGCTCAAAACAACGGGTTACATCGTTTTAGATCGAAACTAGCAAGATTCACGAGCATCGATTTTACAAGTCGTCGAGGAGTAGACGAGAGAAAGGTGTAAACTTTTTCTCTCCGATCTGCGCGAAAACTTGTATTCCGGCTCAAAACAACGGTATACATCGTTTTAGATCGAAACTAGCAAAATTCATGAGCATCAATTTTACGAGTCGTCGAAGAGTAGACCAGAGAAAGGTGTAAACTTTTTTTTTCAGAACTGCGCGAAAACTTGTATTCCGGCTCAAGACAACGGGATACATCGTTTAGATCGAAACTAGCATGATTCACGAGCATCGATTTTACAAATCGTCGAGGAGTAGACGAGAGAAAGGTGTAAACTTTTTCTCTCCGATCTGCGCGAAAACTTGTATTCCGGCTCAATACAACGGGATATATCGTTTTAGATCGAAACTAGCAAAATTCATGAGCATCGATTTTACGAGTCGCCGAAGACTAGACGAGAGAAATGTGTAAACTTTTTCTCTCAGAACTGCGCGAAAACTTGTATTCCGGCTCAAAACAACGGGATACATCGTTTTAGATCGAATCTAGCAAGATTCACGAGCATCGATTTCACAAGTCTTCGAAGAGTAGACGAGAGAAAGGTGTAAAATTTTCTCTCAGAACTGCGCAAAAACTTGTATTCCGGCTCAAAACAACGGGATACATCGTTTTAGATCGAAACCAGCAAGGTTCACGAGCATCGATTTTACAAGTCGTCGAAGACTAGACGAGAGAAAGGTGTAAACTTTTTATCTCAGAACTGCGCGAAAACTTGTATTCCGGCTCAAAACAACGGGATACATCGTTTTAGATTGAAACTAGCAAGATCCACGAGCATCGATATTACAAGTCGTCGAAGAGTACACGAGAGAAAGGTGTAAACTTTTTCTCTCAGAACTGCGCGAAAACTTGTATTCCGGCTCAAAACAACGGGATACATCGTTTTAGGTCGAAAGTCGCAAGATTCCCGAGCATCGATTTTACAAGTCTTCGAAGAGTAGACGAGAGAAAGGTGTAAACTTTTTATCTCAGAACTGCGCGAAAACTTGTATTCCGGCTCAAAACAACGGGATACATCGTTTTAGATTGAAACTAGCAAGATCCACGAGCATCGATATTACAAGTCGTCGAAGAGTACACGAGAGAAAGGTGTAAACTTTTTCTCTCAGAACTGCGCGAAAACTTGTATTCCGGCTCAAAACAACGGGTTACATCGTTTTAGATCGAAACTAGCAAGATTCACGAGCATCGATATTACAAGTCGTCGAAGAGTAGACGAGAGAAATGTGTAAACTTTTTCTCTCAGAACTGCGCGAAAACTTGTATTCCGGCTCAAAACAACGGGATATATCGTTTTAGATCGAATCTAGCAAGATTCACGAGCATCGATTTCACAAGTCGTCGAAGAGAACACGAAAGGTGTAAACTTTTTTTTTCAGAACTGCGCGAAAACTTGTATTCCGGCTCAAAACAACGGGATACATCGTTTAGATCGAAACTAGCATGATTCACGAGCATCGATTTTACAAGTCGTCGAGGAGTAGACGAGAGAAAGGTGTAAACTTTTTCTCTCCGATCTGCGCGAAAACTTGTATTCCGGCTCAAAACAACGGTATACATCGTTTTAGATCGAAACTAGCAAAATTCATGAGCATCAATTTTACGAGTCGTCGAAGAGTAGACCAGAGAAAGGTGTAAACTTTTTCTCTCAGAACTGCGCGAAAACTTGTATTCCGGCTCAAAACAACGGGATACGTCGTTTTAGATTGAAACTAGCAAGATTCGCGAGCATCGATTTTACAAGTCGTCGAAGAGTAGACGAGAGAAAGGTGTAAACTTTTTCTCTCAGAACTGCGCGAAAACTTGTATTCCGGCTCAAAACAACAGGTTACATAGTTTTAGATCGAAACTAGCAAGATTCACGAGCATCGATTTTACAAGTCGTTGAAGAGTTGACGAGAAAAAGGTGTAAACTTTTTCTCTCAGAACCTCGCGAAAACTTGTATTCCGGCTCAAAACAACGGGATTAATCGTTTTAGATCGAAACTAGCAAGATTCACGAGCATTGATTTTACAAGTCGTCGAAGAGTACACGAGGGAAAGGTGTAAACTTTTTCTCTCAGAACTGCGCGAAAACTTGTATTCCGGCTCAAAACAACGGGATACATCGTTTTAGGTCGAATCTAGCAAGATTCACGAGCATCGATTTCACAAGTCTTCGAAGAGTAGACGAGAGAAAGGTGTAAAATTTTCTCTCAGAACTGCGCAAAAACTAGTATTCCGGCTCAAAACAACGGGATACATCGTTTTAGATCGAAACCAGCAAGGTTCACGAGCATCGATTTTACAAGTCGTCGAAGACTAGACGAGAGAAAGGTGTAAACTTTTTATCTCAGAACTGCGCGAAAACTTGTATTCCGGCTCAAAACAACGGGATACATCGTTTTAGATTGAAACTAGCAAGATCCACGAGCATCGATATTACAAGTCGTCGAAGAGTACACGAGAGAAAGGTGTAAACTTTTTCTCTCAGAACTGCGCGAAAACTTGTATTCCGGCTCAAAACAACGGGATACATCGTTTTAGGTCGAAAGTCGCAAGATACCCGAGCATCGATTTTACAAGTCTTCGAAGAGTAGACGAGAGAAAGGTGTAAATTTTTCTCTCAGAACTTCGCGAAAACTTGTATTCCGGCTAAAAACAACGGGATACGTCGTTTTAGATTGAAACTAGCAAGATTCACGAGCATCGATTTTACAAGTTGTCGAAGAGTAGACGAGAGAAAGGTGTAAACTTTTTCTCACAGAACTGCGCGAAAACTTGTATTCCGGCTCAAAACAACGGGTTACATCGTTTTAGATCGAAACTAGCAAGATTCACGAGCATCGATATTACAAGTCGTCGAAGAGTACACGAGAGAAATGTGTAAACTTTTTCTCTCAGAACTGCGCGAAAACTTGTATTCCGGCTCAAAACAACGGGATATATCGTTTTAGATCGAATCTAGCAAGATTCACGAGCATCAATTTCACAAGTCGTCGAAGAGAACACGAAAGGTGTAAACTTTTTTTTTCAGAACTGCGCGAAAACTTGTATTCCGGCTCAAAACAACGGGATACATCGTTTAGATCGAAACTAGCATGATTCACGAGCATCGATTTTACAAGTCGTCGAGGAGTAGACGAGAGAAAGGTGTAAATTTTTTCTCTCCGATCTGCGCGAAAACTTGTATTCCGGCTCAAAACAACGGTATACATCGTTTTAGATCGAAACTAGCAAAATTCATGAGCATCAATTTTACGAGTCGTCGAAGAGTAGACCAGAGAAAGGTGTAAACTTTTTCTCTCAGAACTGCGCGAAAACTTGTATTTCGGCTCAAAACAACGGGATACGTCGTTTTAGATTGAAACTAGCAAGATTCGCGAGCATCGATTTTACAAGTCGTCGAAGAGTAGACGAGAGAAAGGTGTAAACTTTTTCTCTCAGAACTGCGCGAAAACTTGTATTCCGGCTCAAAACAACAGGTTACATAGTTTTAGATCGAAACTAGCAAGATTCACGAGCATCGATTTTACAAGTCGTCGAAGAGTTGACGAGAGAAAGGTGTAAACTTTTTCTCTCAGAACCTCGCGAAAACTTGTATTCCGGCTTAAAACAACGGGATTAATCGTTTTAGATCGAAACTAGCAAGATTCACGAGCATTGATTTTACAAGTCGTCGAAGAGTACACGAGGGAAAGGTGTAAAGTTTTTCTCTCAGAACTGCGCGAAAACTTGTATTCCGGCTCAAAACAACGGGATACATCGTTTTAGGTCGAAACTAGCAAGATTCACGAGCATCGATTTTACAAGTCGTCGTTTATAGACGAGAGAAAGGTGTAAACTTTTTCTCTCAGAACTGCGCAAAAACTTGTATTCCGGCTCAAAACAACGGGTTACATCGTTTTAGATCGAAAGTAGCAAGATTCACGAGCATCATTATTACAAGTCGTGGAAGAGTAGACGAGAGAAATGTGTAAACTTTTTCTCTCAGAACTGCGCGAAAAGTTGTTTTCTGGCTCAAAACAACGGGATACATCGTTTTAGATTGAATCTAGCAAGATTCACGAGCGTCGGTTTCACAAGTCTTCGAAGAGTAGACGAGAGAAAAGTGTAAACTTTTTCTCTCAGAACCGCGCGAATACTCGTATTCCGGCTCAAAACAACGGGTTACATCGTTTTAGATCGAAAGTAGCAAGATTCACGAGCATCATTATTACAAGTCGTGGAAGAGTAGACGAGAGAAATGTGTAAACTTTTTCTCTCAGAACTGCGCGAAAACTTGTTTTCTGGCTCAAAACAACGGGATACATCGTTTTAGATTGAAACTAGCAAGATCCACGAGCATCGATATTACAAGTCGTCGAAGAGTACACGAGAGAAAGGTGTAAACTTTTTCTCTCAGAACTGCGCGAAAACTTGTATTCCGGCTCAAAACAACGGGATACATCGTTTTAGGTCGAAAGTCGCAAGATTCACGAGCATCGATTTTACAAGTCTTCGAAGAGTAGACGAGAGAAAGGTGTAAATTTTTCTCTCAGAACTTCGCGAAAACTTGTATTCCGGCTAAAAACAACGGGATACGTCGTTTTAGATGGAAACTAGCAAGATTCACGAGCATCGATTTTACAAGTTGTCTTAGAGTAGACGAGAGAAAGGTGTAAACTTTTTCTCTCAGAACTGCGCGAAAACTTGTATTCCGGCTCAAAACAACGGGATACATCGTTTTAGATCGAATCTAGCAAGATTCACGAGCATCGATTTCACAAGTCGTCGAAGAGAACACGAAAGGTATAAACTTTTTTTTTCAGAACTGCGCGAAAACTTGTATTCCGGCTCAAAACAACGGGATACATCGTTTAGATCGAAACTAGCATGATTCACGAGCATCGATTTTACAAGTCGTCGAGGAGTAGACGAGAGAAAGGTGTAAACTTTTTCTCTCCATCTGCGCGAAAACTTGTATTCCGGCTCAATACAACGGGATATATCGTTTTAGATCGAAACTAGCAAAATTCATGAGCATCGATTTTACGAGTCCCCGAAGACTAGACGAGAGAAAGGTGTAAACTTTTTCTCTCAGAACTGCGCGAAAACTTGTATTCCGGCTCAAAACAACGGGATACACCGTTTTAGATCGAAACTAGCAAAATTCATGAGCATCGATTTTACGAGTCGTCGAAGAGTAGACGAGAGAAAGGTGTAAACTTTTTCTCTCAGAACTGCGCGAAAACTTGTATTTCGGCTCAAAACAACGGGATACGTCGTTTTAGATTGAAACTAGCAAGATTCGCGAGCATCGATTTTACAAGTCGTCGAAGAGTAGACGAGAGAAAGGTGTAAACTTTTTCTCTCAGAACTGCGCGAAAACTTGTATTCCGGCTCAAAACAACGGGTTACATCGTTTTAGATCGAAAGTAGCAAGATTCACGAGCATCATTATTACAAGTCGTGGAAGAGTAGACGAGAGAAATGTGTAAACTTTTTCTCTCAGAACTGCGCGAAAACTTGTTTTCTGGCTCAAAACAACGGGATACATCGTTTTAGATCGAAACCAGCAAGGTTCACGAGCATCGATTATACAAGTCTTTGAAGAGTAGACGAGAGAAAGGTGTAAATTTTTCTGTCAGAACTTCGCGAAAACTTGTATTCCGGCTCAAAACAACGGGATACGTCGTTTTAGATTGAAACTAGCAAGATTCACGAGCATCGATTTTACAACTTGTCGAAGAGTAGACGAGAGAAAGGTGTAAATTTTTTCTCTCAGAACTGCGCGAAAACTTGTATTTCGGCTCAAAACAACGGGATACGTCGTTTTAGATTGAAACTAGCAAGATTCGCGAGCATCGATTTTACAAGTCGTCGAAGAGTAGACGAGAGAAAGGTGTAAACTTTTTCTCTCAGAACTGCGCGAAAACTTGTATTCCGGCTCAAAACAACAGGTTACATAGTTTTAGATCGAAACTAGCAAGATTCACGAGCATCGATTTTACAAGTCGTCGAAGAGTTGACGAGAGAAAAGTGTAAACTTTTTCTCTCAGAACCTCGCGAAAACTTGTATTCCGGCTCAAAACAACGGGATTAATCGTTTTAGATCGAAACTAGCAAGATTCACGAGCATTGATTTTACAAGTCGTCGAAGAGTACACGAGGGAAAGGTGTAAACTTTTTCTCTCAGAACTGCGCGAAAACTTGTATTCCGGCTCAAAACAACGGGATACATCGTTTTAGGTCGAATCTAGCAAGATTCACGAGCATCGATTTCACAAGTCTTCGAAGAGTAGACGAGAGAAAGGTGTAAAATTTTCTCTCAGAACTGCGCAAAAACTTGTATTCCGGCTCAAAACAACGGGATACATCGTTTTAGATCGAAACCAGCAAGGTCCACGAGCATCGATTTTACAAGTCGTCGAAGACTAGACGAGAGAAAGGTGTAAACTTTTTATCTCAGAACTGCGCGAAAACTTGTATTCCGGCTCAAAACAACGGGATACATCGTTTTAGATTGAAACTAGCAAGATCCACGAGCATCGATATTACAAGTCGTCGAAGAGTACACGAGAGAAAGGTGTAAACTTTTTCTCTCAGAACTGCGCGAAAACTTGTATTCCGGCTCAAAACAACGGGATACATCGTTTTAGGTCGAAAGTCGCAAGATTCCCGAGCATCGATTTTACAAGTCTTCGAAGAGTAGACGAGAGAAAGGTGTAAATTTTTCTCTCAGAACTTCGCGAAAACTTGTATTCCGGCTAAAAACAACGGGATACGTCGTTTTAGATTGAAACTAGCAAGATTCACGAGCATCGATTTTACAAGTTGTCGAAGAGTAGACGAGAGAAAGGTGTAAACTTTTTCTCTCAGAACTGCGCGAAAACTTGTATTCCGGCTCAAAACAACGGGTTACATCGTTTTAGATCGAAACTAGCAAGATTCACGAGCATCGATATTACAAGTCGTCGAAGAGTACACGAGAGAAATGTGTAAACTTTTTCTCTCAGAACTGCGCGAAAACTTGTATTCCGGCTCAAAACAACGGGATATATCGTTTTAGATCGAATCTAGCAAGATTCACGAGCATCGATTTCACAAGTCGTCAAAGAGAACACGAAAGGTGTAAACTTTTTTTTTCAGAACTGCGCGAAAACTTGTATTCCGGCTTAAAACAACGGGATACATCGTTTAGATCGAAACTAGCATGATTCACGAGCATCGATTTTACAAGTCGTCGAGGAGTAGACGAGAGAAAGGTGTAAATTTTTTCTCTCCGATCTGCGCGAAAACTTGTATTCCGGCTCAAAACAACGGTATACATCGTTTTAGATCGAAACTAGCAAAATTCATGAGCATCAATTTTACGAGTCGTCGAAGAGTAGACCAGAGAAAGGTGTAAACTTTTTCTCTCAGAACTGCGCGAAAACTTGTATTTCGGCTCAAAACAACGGGATACGTCGTTTTAGATTGAAACTAGCAAGATTCGCGAGCATCGATTTTACAAGTCGTCGAAGAGTAGACGAGAGAAAGGTGTAAACTTTTTCTCTCAGAACTGCGCGAAAACTTGTATTCCGGCTCAAAACAACAGGTTACATAGTTTTAGATCGAAACTAGCAAGATTCACGAGCATCGATTTTACAAGTCGTCGAAGAGTTGACGAGAGAAAGGTGTAAACTTTTTCTCTCAGAACCTCGCGAAAACTTGTATTCCGGCTTAAAACAACGGGATTAATCGTTTTAGATCGAAACTAGCAAGATTCACGAGCATTGATTTTACAAGTCGTCGAAGAGTACACGAGGGAAAGGTGTAAACTTTTTCTCTCAGAACTGCGCGAAAACTTGTATTCCGGCTCAAAACAACGGGATACATCGTTTTAGGTCGAAACTAGCAAGATTCACGAGCATCGATTTTACAAGTCGTCGTTTATAGACGAGAGAAAGGTGTAAACTTTTTCTCTCAGAACTGCGCAAAAACTTGTATTCCGGCTCAAAACAACGGGTTACATCGTTTTAGATCGAAAGTAGCAAGATTCACGAGCATCATTATTACAAGTCGTGGAAGAGTAGACGAGAGAAATGTCTAAACTTTTTCTCTCAGAACTGCGCGAAAAGTTGTTTTCTGGCTCAAAACAACGGGATACATCGTTTTAGATTGAATCTAGCAAGATTCACGAGCGTCGGTTTCACAAGTCTTCGAAGAGTAGACGAGAGAAAAGTGTAAACTTTTTCTCTCAGAACCGCGCGAATACATGTATTCCGGCTCAAAACAACGGGTTACATCGTTTTAGATCGAAAGTAGCAAGATTCACGAGCATCATTATTACAAGTCGTGGAAGAGTAGACGAGAGAAATGTGTAAACTTTTTCTCTCAGAACTGCGCGAAAACTTGTTTTCTGGCTCAAAACAACGGGATACATCGTTTTAGATTGAAACTAGCAAGATCCACGAGCATCGATATTACAAGTCGTCGAAGAGTACACGAGAGAAAGGTGTAAACATTTTCTCTCAGAACTGCGCGAAAACTTGTATTCCGGCTCAAAACAACGGGATACATCGTTTTAGGTCGAAAGTCGCAAGATTCACGAGCATCGATTTTACAAGTCTTCGAAGAGTAGACGAGAGAAAGGTGTAAATTTTTCTCTCAGAACTTCGCGAAAACTTGTATTCCGGCTAAAAACAACGGGATACGTCGTTTTAGATGGAAACTAGCAAGATTCACGAGCATCGATTTTACAAGTTGTCGGAGAGTAGACGAGAGAAAGGTGTAAACTTTTTCTCTCAGAACTGCGCGAAAACTTGTATTCCGGCTCAAAACAACGGGATACATCGTTTTAGATCGAATCTAGCAAGATTCACGAGCATCGATTTCACAAGTCGTCGAAGAGAACACGAAAGGTGTAAACTTTTTTTTTCAGAACTGCGCGAAAACTTGTATTCCGGCTCAAAACAACGGGATACATCGTTTAGATCGAAACTAGCATGATTCACGAGCATCGATTTTACAAGTCGTCGAGGAGTAGACGAGAGAAAGGTGTAAACTTTTTCTCTCCATCTGCGCGAAAACTTGTATTCCGGCTCAATACAACGGGATATATCGTTTTAGATCGAAACTAGCAAAATTCATGAGCATCGATTTTACGAGTCCCCGAAGACTAGACGAGAGAAAGGTGTAAACTTTTTCTCTCAGAACTGCGCGAAAACTTGTATTCCGGCTCAAAACAACGGGATACACCGTTTTAGATCGAAACTAGCAAAATTCATGAGCATCGATTTTACGAGTCGTCGAAGAGTAGACGAGAGAAAGGTGTAAACTTTTTCTCTCAGAACTGCGCGAAAACTTGTATTTCGGCTCAAAACAACGGGATACGTCGTTTTAGATTGAAACTAGCAAGATTCGCGAGCATCGATTTTACAAGTCGTCGAAGAGTAGACGAGAGAAAGGTGTAAACTTTTTCTCTCAGAACTGCGCGAAAACTTGTATTCCGGCTCAAAACAACGGGTTACATCGTTTTAGATCGAAAGTAGCAAGATTCACGAGCATCATTATTACAAGTCGTGGAAGAGTAGACGAGAGAAATGTGTAAACTTTTTCTCTCAGAACTGCGCGAAAACTTGTTTTCTGGCTCAAAACAACGGGATACATCGTTTTAGATCGAAACCAGCAAGGTTCACGAGCATCGATTATACAAGTCTTTGAAGAGTAGACGAGAGAAAGGTGTAAATTTTTCTGTCAGAACTTCGCGAAAACTTGTATTCCGGCTCAAAACAACGGGATACGTCGTTTTAGATTGAAACTAGCAAGATTCACGAGCATCGATTTTACAACTTGTCGAAGAGTAGACGAGAGAAAGGTGTAAATTTTTTCTCTCAGAACTGCGCGAAAAGTTGTATTCCGGCTCAAAACAACGGGTTACATCGTTTTAGATCGAAACTAGCAAGATTCACGAGCATCGATATTACAAGTCGTCGAAGAGTAGACGAGAGAAATGTGTAAGCTTTTTCTCTCAGAACTGCGCGAAAATTTGTATTCCGGCTCAAAACAACGGGATACATCGTTTTAGATTGAATCTAGCAAGATTCACGAGCATCGATTTCACAAGTCGTCGAAGAGAACACGAGAGAAAGGTGTAAACTTTTTTTTCAGAACTGCGCGAAAACTTGTATTCCGGCTCAAAACAACGGGATACATCGTTTAGATCGAAACTAGCATGATTCACGAGCATCGATTTTACAAGTCGTCGAGGAGTAGACGAGAGAAAGGTGTAAACTTTTTCTCTCCGATCTGCGCGAAAAGTTGTATTCCGGCTCAATACAACGGGATATATCGTTTTAGATCGAAACTAGCAAAATTCATGAGCATCGATTTTACGAGTCGCCGAAGACTAGACGAGAGAAAGGTGTAAACTTTTTCTCTCAGAACTGCGCGAAAACTTGTATTCCGGCTCAAAACAACGGGATACATCGTTTTAGATCGAAACTAGCAAAATTCATGAGCATCGATTTTACGAGTCTTCGAAGAGTAGACGAGAGAAAGGTGCGAACTTTTTCTCTCAGAACGGCGCGAAAACTTGTATTCCGGCTCAAAACAAAAGGTTACATTGTTTTAGGTTGAAACTGGCAAGATTCACGAGCATCGATTTTACAAGTCGTCGAATAGTAGACGAGAGAAAGATGTAAACTTTTTCTCTCAGAACTGCGCGAAAACTTGTATTCCGGCTCAAAACGACGGGATACATCGTTTTAGATCGAAACTGGCAAGATTCACGAGAATCGATTTTACAAGTCCTCGAAGAGTAGACGAGAGAAAGTTGTAAACTTTCTCTCTCAGAACTCCGCGAAAACTTGTATTCCGGCTCAAAACAACGGGATACATTGTTTTAGATCGAAACTAGCAAGATTCACGAGCATCGATTTTACAAGTCGTCGAAGAGTAGACGAGAGAAAGGTGTAAACTTTTTCTCTCAGAACTGCACGAAAACTTGTATTCTGGCTCAAAACAACGGGATACATTGTTTTAGATCGAAACTAGCAAGATTCACGAGCATCGATTTTACACGTCGTCGAAGAGTACACGAGAGAAAGGTGTAAACTTTTTCTCTCAGAACTGCGCGAATACTTGTATTCTGGCTGAAAACAACGGGATACATCGTTTTAGATCGTAACTAGCAAGATTCACGAGCATCGATTTTACAAGTCTTCGAAGGGTAGACGAGAGAAAGGTGTCAAATTTTCCTCTCAGAACTCCGCGAAAACTTGTATTCCGGCTCAAAACAACGGGATACATCGTTTTAGATCGAATCTAGCAAGATTCACGAGCGTCGGTTTCACAAGTCTTCGAAGAGTAGACGAGAGAAAAGTGTAAACTTTTTCTCTCAGAACTGCGCGAAAACTTGTATTCCGGCTCAAAACAACGGGTTACATCGTTTTAGATCGAAACTAGCAAGATTCACGAGCATCGATATAACAAGTCGTCGAAGAGTAGACGAGAGAAATGTGTAAACTTTTTCTCTCAGAACTGCGCGAAAACTTGTATTCCGGCTCAAAACAACGGGATACATCGTTTTAGATCGAATCTAGCAAGATTCACGAGCATCGATTTCACAAGTCGTCGAAGAGAACACGAGAGAAAGGTGTAAACTTTTTTTTTTCAGAACTGCGCGAAAACTTGTATTCCGGCTCAAAACAACGGGATACATCGTTTAGATCGAAACTAGCATGATTCACGAGCATCGATTTTACAAGTCGTCGAGGAGTAGACGAGAGAAAGGTGTAAACTTTTTCTCTCCGATCTGCGCGAAAACTTGTATTCCGGCTCAATACAACGGGATATATCGTTTTAGATCGAAACTAGCAAAATTCATGAGCATCGATTTTACGAGTCGCCGAAGACTAGACGAGAGAAAGGTGTAAACTTTTTCTCTCAGAACTGCGCGAAAACTTGTATTCCGGCTCAAAACAACGGGATACATCGTTCTAGATCGAAACTAGCAAAATTCATGAGCATCGATTTTACGAGTCGTCGAAGAGTAGACGAGAGAAAGGTGTAAACTTTTTCTCTCAGAACTGCGCGAAAACTTGTATTTCGGCTCAAAACAACGGGATACGTCGTTTTAGATCGAAACTAGCAAGATTCGCGAGCATCGATTTTACAAGTCGTCGAAGAGTAGACGAGAGAAAGGTGTAAACTTTTTCTCTCAGAACTGCGCGAAAACTTGTATTCCGGCTCAAAACAACGGGTTACATAGTTTTAGATCGAAACTAGCAAGATTCACGAGCATCGATTTTACAAGTCGTCGAAGAGTAGACGAGAGAAAGGTGTAAACTTTTTCTCTCAGAACTGCGCGAAAACTTGTATTCCGGCTCAAAACAACGGGATACATCGTTTAGATCGAATCTAGCAAGATTCACGAGCATCGATTTCACAAGTCGTCGAAGAGAACACGAGAGAAAGGTGTAAACTTTTTTTCAGAACTGCGCGAAAACTTGTATTCCGGCTCAAAACAACGGGATACATCGTTTAGATCGAAACTAGCATGATTCACGAGCATCGATTTTACAAGTCGTCAAGGAGTAGACGAGAGAAAGGTGTAAACTTTTTCTCTCCGATCTGCGCGAAAACTTGTATTCCGGCTCAGTACAACGGGATATATCGTTTTAGATCGAAACTAGCAAAATTCATGAGCATCGATTTTACGAGTCCCCGAAGACTAGACGAGAGAAAGGTGTAAACGTTTTCTCTCAGAACTGCGCGAAAACTTGTATTCCGGATCAAAACAACGGGATACATCGTTTTAGATCGAAACTAGCAAAATTCATGAGCATCGATTTTACGAGTCGTCGAAGAGTAGACGAGAGAAAGGTGTAAACTTTTTCTCTCAGAACTGCGCGAAAACTTGTTTTCTGGCTCAAAACAACGGGATACATCGTTTTAGGTCGAAAGTAGCAAGATTCACGAGCATCGATTTTACAAGTCTTCGAAGAGTACACGAGAGAAAGGTGTAAATTTTCTCTCAGAACTTCGCGAAAACTTGTATTCCGGCTAAAAACAACGGGATACGTCGTTTTAGATTGAAACTAGCAAGATTCACGAGCATCGATTTTACAAGTTGTTGAAGAGTAGACGAGAGAAAGGTGTAAACTTTTTCTCTCAAAACTGCGCGAAAACTTGTATTCCGGCTCAAAACAACGGGTTACATCGTTTTAGATCGAAACTAGCAAGATTCACGAGCATCGATATAACAAGTCGTCGAAGAGTAGACGAGAGAAATGTGTAAACTTTTTCTCTCAGAACTGCGCGAAAACTTGTATTCCGGCTCAAAACAACGGGATACATCGTTTTAGATCGAATCTAGCAAGATTCACGAGCATCGATTTCACAAGTCGTCGAAGAGAACACGAGAGAAAGGTGTAAACTTTTTTTTTCAGAACTGCGCGAAAACTTGTATTCCGGCTCAAAACAACGGGATACATCGTTTAGATCGAAACTAGCATGATTCACGAGCATCGATTTTACAAGTCGTCGAGGAGTAGACGAGAGAAAGGTGTAAACTTTTTCTCTCCGATCTGCGCGAAAACTTGTATTCCGGCTCAATACAACGGGATATATCGTTTTAGATCGAAACTAGCAAAATTCATGAGCATCGATTTTACGAGTCGCCGAAGACTAGACGAGAGAAAGGTGTAAACTTTTTCTCTCAGAACTGCGCGAAAACTTGTATTCCGGCTCAAAACAACGGGATACATCGTTTTAGATCGAAACTAGCAAAATTCATGAGAATCGATTTTACGAGTCTTCGAAGAGTAGACGAGAGAAAGGTGCGAACTTTTTCTCTCAGAACGGCGCGAAAACTTGTATTCCGGCTCAAAACAAAAGGTTACATTGTTTTAGGTCGAAACTGGCAAGATTCACGAGCATCGATTTTACAAGTCGTCGAATAGTAGACGAGAGAAAGATGTAAACTTTTTCTCTCAGAACTGCGCGAAAACTTGTATTCCGGCTCAAAACGACGGGATACATCGTTTTAGATCGAAACTGGCAAGATTCACGAGCATCGATTTTACAAGTCCTCGAAGAGTAGACGAGAGAAAGTTGTAAACTTTCTCTCTCAGAACTCCGCGAAAACTTGTATTCCGGCTCAAAACAACGGGATACATTGTTTTAGATCGAAACTAGCAAGATTCACGAGCATCGATTTTACACGTCGTCGAAGAGTACACGAGAGAAAGGTGTAAACTTTTTCTCTCAGAACTGCGCGAAAACTTGTATCCTGGCTGAAAACAACGGGATACATCGTTTTAGATCGTAACTAGTAAGATTCACGAGCATCGATTTTACAAGTCTTCGAAGGGTAGACGACAGAAAGGTGTCAAATCTTCCTCTCAGAACTCCGCGAAAACTTGTATTCCGGCTCAAAACAACGGGATAGATCGTTTTAGATTGAAACTAGCAAGATTCGCGAGCATCGATTTTACAAGTCGTCGAAGAGTAGACGAGAGAAAGGTGTAAACTTTTCTCTCAGAACTGCGCGAAAACTTGTTTTCTGGCTCAAAACAACGGGATACATCGTTTTAGATCAAAACCAGCAAGGTTCACGAGCATCGATTTTACAAGTCGTCGAAGAGTAGACGAGAGAAAGGTGTAAACTTTTTCTCTCAGAACTGCGCGAAAACTTGTATTCCGGCTCAAAACAACGGGTTACATAGTTTTAGATCGAAACTAGCAAGATTCACGAGCATCGATTTTACAAGTCGTCGAAGAGTAGACGAGAGAAAGGTGTAAACTTTTTCTCTCAGAACTGCGCGAAAACTTGAATTTCCGGCTCAAAACAACGGGATACATCGTTTTAGATCGAATCTAGCAAGATTCACGAGCATCGATTTCACAAGTCGTCGAAGAGAACACGAGAGAAAGGTGTAAACTTTTTTTTCAGAACTGCGCGAAAACTTGTATTCCGGCTCAAAACAACGGGATACATCGTTTAGATCGAAACTAGCATGATTCACGAGCATCGATTTTATAAGTCGTCAAGGAGTAGACGAGAGAAAGGTGTAAACTTTTTCTCTCCGATCTGCGCGAAAACTTGTATTCCGGCTCAGTACAACGGGATATATCGTTTTAGATCGAAACTAGCAAAATTCATGAGCATCGATTTTACGAGTCCCCGAAGACTAGACGAGAGAAAGGTGTAAACGTTTTCTCTCAGAACTGCGCGAAAACTTGTATTCCGGATCAAAACAACGGGATACATCGTTTTAGATCGAAACTAGCAAAATTCATGAGCATCGATTTTACGAGTCGTCGAAGAGTAGACGAGAGAAAGGTGTAAACTTTTTCTCTCAGAACTGCGTGAAAACTTGTTTTCTGGCTCAAAACAACGGGATACATCGTTTTAGGTACAAAGTAGCAAGATTCACGAGCATCGATTTTACAAGTCTTCGAAGAGTACACGAGAGAAAGGTGTAAATTTTCTCTCAGAACTTCGCGAAAACTTGTATTCCGGCTAAAAACAACGGGATACGTCGTTTTAGATTGAAACTAGCAAGATTCACGAGCATCGATTTTACAAGTTGTTGAAGAGTAGACGAGAGAAAGGTGTAAACTTTTTCTCTCAGAACTGCGCGAAAACTTGTATTCCGGCTCAAAACAACGGGTTACATCGTTTTAGATCAAAACTAGCAAGATTCACGAGCATCGATATAACAAGTCGTCGAAGAGTAGACGAGAGAAATGTGTAAACTTTTTCTCTCAGAACTGCGCGAAAACTTGTATTCCGGCTCAAAACAACGGGATACATCGTTTTAGATCGAATCTAGCAAGATTCACGAGCATCGATTTCACAAGTCGTCGAAGAGAACACGAGAGAAAGGTGTAAACTTTTTTTTTCAGAACTGCGCGAAAACTTGTATTCCGGCTCAAAACAACGGGATACATCGTTTAGATTGAAACTAGCATGATTCACGAGCATCGATTTTACAAGTCGTCGAGGAGTAGACGAGAGAAAGGTGTAAACTTTTTCTCTCTGATCTGCGCGAAAACTTGTATTCCGGCTCAATACAACGGGATATATCGTTTTAGATCGAAACTAGCAAAATTCATGAGCATCGATTTTACGAGTCGCCGAAGACTAGACGAGAGAAAGGTGTAAACTTTTTCTCTCAGAACTGCGCGAAATTGTATTCCGGCTCAAAACAACGGGATACATCGTTTTAGATCGAAACTAGCAAAATTCATGAGAATCGATTTTACGAGTCTTCGAAGAGTAGACGAGAGAAAGGTGCGAACTTTTTCTCTCAGAACGGCGCGAAAACTTGTATTCCGGCTCAAAACAAAAGGGTACATTGTTTTAGGTCGAAACTGGCAAGATTCACGAGCATCGATTTTACAAGTCGTCGAATAGTAGACGAGAGAAAGATGTAAACTTTTTCTCTCAGAACTGCGCGAAAACTTGTATTCCGGCTCAAAACGACGGGATACATCGTTTTAGATTGAAACTGGCAAGATTCACGAGCATCGATTTTACAAGTCCTCGAAGAGTAGACGAGAGAAAGTTGTAAACTTTCTCTCTCAGAACTCCGCGAAAACTTGTATTCCGGCTCAAAACAACGGGATACATTGTTTTAGATCGAAACTAGCAAGATTCACGAGCATCGATTTTACACGTCGTCGAAGAGTACACGAGAGAAAGGTGTAAACTTTTCCTCTCAGAACTGCGCGAAAACTTGTATCCTGGCTGAAAACAACGGGATACATCGTTTTAAATCGTAACTAGTAAGATTCACGAGCATCGATTTTACAAGTCTTCGAAGGGTAGACGAGAGAAAGGTGTCAAATCTTCCTCTCAGAACTCCGCGAAAACTTGTATTCCGGCTCAAAACAACGGGATACATCGTTTTAGATTGAAACTAGCAAGATTCGCGAGCATCGATTTTACAAGTCGTCGAAGAGTAGACGAGAGAAAGGTGTAAACTTTTCTCTCAGAACTGCGCGAAAACTTGTTTTCTGGCTCAAAACAACGGGATACATCGTTTTAGATCAAAACCAGCAAGGTTCACGAGCATCGATTTTACAAGTCGTCGAAGACTAGACGAGAGAAAGGTGTAAACTTTTTATCTCAGAACTGCGCGAAAACTTGTATTCCGGCTCAAAACAACGGGATACATCGTTTTAGATTGAAACTAGCAAGATCCACGAGCATCGATATTACAAGTCGTCGAAGAGTACACGAGAGAAAGGTGTAAACTTTTTCTCTCAGAACTGCGCGAAAACTTGTATTCCGGCTCAAAACAACGGGATACATTGTTTTAGGTCGAAAGTAGCAAGGTTCACGAGCATCGATTTTACAAGTCTTCGAAGAGTAGACGAGAGAAAGGTGTAAATTTTTCTCTCAGAACTTCGCGAAAACTTGTATTCCGGCTAAAAACAACGGGATACGTCGTTTTAGATTGAAACTAGCAAGATTCACGAGCATCGATTTTACAAGTTGTCGAAGAGTAGACGAGAGAAAGGTGTAAACTTTTTCTCTCAGAACTGCGCGAAAACTTGTATTCCGGCTCAAAACAACGGGTTACATCGTTTTAGATCGAAACTAGCAAGATTCACGAGCATCGATATAACAAGTCGTCGAAGAGTAGACGAGAGAAATGTGTAAACTTTTTCTCTCAGAACTGCGCGAAAACTTGTATTCCGGCTCAAAACAACGGGATACATCGTTTTAGATCGAATCTAGCAAGATTCACGAGCATCGATTTCACAAGTCGTCGAAGAGAACACGAGAGAAAGGTGTAAACTTTTTTTTTCAGAACTGCGAGAAAACTTGTATTCCGGCTCAATACAACGGGATATATCGTTTTAGATCGAAACTAGCAAAATTCATGAGCATCGCTTTTACGAGTCGCCGAAGACTAGACGAGAGAAAGGTGTAAACTTTTTCTCTCAGAACTGCGCGAAAACTTGTATTCCGGCTCAAAACAACGGGATACATCGTTTTAGATCAAAACTAGCAAAATTCATGAGCATCGATTTTACGAGTCTTCGAAGAGTAGACGAGAGAAAGGTGCGAACTTTTTCTCTCAGAACGGCGCGAGAACTTGTATTCCGGCTCAAAACAAAAGGTTACATTGTTTTAGGTCGAAACTGGCAAGATTCACGAGCATCGATTTTACAAGTCGTCGAATAGTAGACGAGAGAAAGATGTAAACTTTTTCTCTCAGAACTGCGCGAAAACTTGTATTCCGGCTCAAAACGACGGGATACATCGTTTTAGATCGAAACTGGCAAGATTCACGAGCATCGATTTTACAAGTCCTCGAAGAGTAGACGAGTGAAAGTTGTAAACTTTCTCTCTCAGAACTCCGCGAAAACTTGTATTCCGGCTCAAAACAACGGGATACATTGTTTTAGATCGAAACTAGCAAGATTCACGAGCATCGATTTTACAAGTCGTCGAAGAGTAGACGAGAGAAAGGTGTAAACTTTTTCTCTCAGAACTGCGCGAAAACTTGTATTCTGGCTCAAAACAACGGGATACATTGTTTTAGATCGAAACTAGCAAGATTCACGAGCATCGATTTTACACGTCGTCGAAGAGTACACGAGAGAAAGGTGTAAACGTTTTCTCTCAGAACTGCGCGAAAACTTGTATTCTGGCTGAAAACAACGGGATACATCGTTTTAGATCGTAACTAGCAGGATTCACGAGCATCGATTTTACAAGTCTTCGAAGGGTAGACGAGAAAAAGGTGTCAAATTTTCCTCTCCGATCTGCGCGAAAACTTGTATTCCGGCTCAATACAACGGGATATATCGTTTTAGATCGAAACTAGCAAAATTCATGAGCATCGATTTTACGAGTCGCCGAAGACTAGACGAGAGAAAGGTGTAAACTTTTTCTCTCAGAACTGCGCGAAAACTTGTATTCCGGCTCAAAACAACGGGATACATCGTTTTAGATCGAAACTAGCAAAATTCATGAGAATCGATTTTACGAGTCTTCGAAGAGTAGACGAGAGAAAGGTGCGAACTTTTTCTCTCAGAACGGCGCGAAAACTTGTATTCCGGCTCAAAACAAAAGGTTACATTGTTTTAGGTCGAAACTGGCAAGATTCACGAGCATCGATTTTACAAGTCGTCGAATAGTAGACGAGAGAAAGATGTAAACTTTTTCTCTCAGAACTGCGCGAAAACTTGTATTCCGGCTCAAAACGACGGGATACATCGTTTTAGATCGAAACTGGCAAGATTCACGAGCATCGATTTTACAAGTCCTCGAAGAGTAGACGAGAGAAAGTTGTAAACTTTCTCTCTCAGAACTCCGCGAAAACTTGTATTCCGGCTCAAAACAACGGGATACATTGTTTTAGATCGAAACTAGCAAGATTCACGAGCATCGATTTTACACGTCGTCGAAGAGTACACGAGAGAAAGGTGTAAACTTTTTCTCTCAGAACTGCGCGAAAACTTGTATCCTGGCTGAAAACAACGGGATACATCGTTTTAGATCGTAACTAGTAAGATTCACGAGCATCGATTTTACAAGTCTTCGAAGGGTAGACGAGAGAAAGGTGTCAAATCTTCCTCTCAGAACTCCGCGAAAACTTGTATTCCGGCTCAAAACAACGGGATAGATCGTTTTAGATTGAAACTAGCAAGATTCGCGAGCATCGATTTTACAAGTCGTCGAAGAGTAGACGAGAGAAAGGTGTAAACTTTTCTCTCAGAACTGCGCGAAAACTTGTTTTCTGGCTCAAAACAACGGGATACATCGTTTTAGATCAAAACCAGCAAGGTTCACGAGCATCGATTTTACAAGTCGTCGAAGAGTAGACGAGAGAAAGGTGTAAACTTTTTCTCTCAGAACTGCGCGAAAACTTGTATTCCGGCTCAAAACAACGGGTTACATAGTTTTAGATCGAAACTAGCAAGATTCACGAGCATCGATTTTACAAGTCGTCGAAGAGTAGACGAGAGAAAGGTGTAAACTTTTTCTCTCAGAACTGCGCGAAAACTTGAATTTCCGGCTCAAAACAACGGGATACATCGTTTTAGATCGAATCTAGCAAGATTCACGAGCATCGATTTCACAAGTCGTCGAAGAGAACACGAGAGAAAGGTGTAAACTTTTTTTTCAGAACTGCGCGAAAACTTGTATTCCGGCTCAAAACAACGGGATACATCGTTTAGATCGAAACTAGCATGATTCACGAGCATCGATTTTACAAGTCGTCAAGGAGTAGACGAGAGAAAGGTGTAAACTTTTTCTCTCCGATCTGCGCGAAAACTTGTATTCCGGCTCAGTACAACGGGATATATCGTTTTAGATCGAAACTAGCAAAATTCATGAGCATCGATTTTACGAGTCCCCGAAGACTAGACGAGAGAAAGGTGTAAACGTTTTCTCTCAGAACTGCGCGAAAACTTGTATTCCGGATCAAAACAACGGGATACATCGTTTTAGATCGAAACTAGCAAAATTCATGAGCATCGATTTTACGAGTCGTCGAAGAGTAGACGAGAGAAAGGTGTAAACTTTTTCTCTCAGAACTGCGTGAAAACTTGTTTTCTGGCTCAAAACAACGGGATACATCGTTTTAGGTCGAAAGTAGCAAGATTCACGAGCATCGATTTTACAAGTCTTCGAAGAGTACACGAGAGAAAGGTGTAAATTTTCTCTCAGAACTTCGCGAAAACTTGTATTCCGGCTAAAAACAACGGGATACGTCGTTTTAGATTGAAACTAGCAAGATTCACGAGCATCGATTTTACAAGTTGTTGAAGAGTAGACGAGAGAAAGGTGTAAACTTTTTCTCTCAGAACTGCGCGAAAACTTGTATTCCGGCTCAAAACAACGGGTTACATCGTTTTAGATCAAAACTAGCAAGATTCACGAGCATCGATATAACAAGTCGTCGAAGAGTAGACGAGAGAAATGTGTAAACTTTTTCTCTCAGAACTGCGCGAAAACTTGTATTCCGGCTCAAAACAACGGGATACATCGTTTTAGATCGAATCTAGCAAGATTCACGAGCATCGATTTCACAAGTCGTCGAAGAGAACACGAGAGAAAGGTGTAAACTTTTTTTTTCAGAACTGCGCGAAAACTTGTATTCCGGCTCAAAACAACGGGATACATCGTTTAGATTGAAACTAGCATGATTCACGAGCATCGATTTTACAAGTCGTCGAGGAGTAGACGAGAGAAAGGTGTAAACTTTTTCTCTCTGATCTGCGCGAAAACTTGTATTCCGGCTCAATACAACGGGATATATCGTTTTAGATCGAAACTAGCAAAATTCATGAGCATCGATTTTACGAGTCGCCGAAGACTAGACGAGAGAAAGGTGTAAACTTTTTCTCTCAGAACTGCGCGAAAACTTGTATTCCGGCTCAAAACAACGGGATACATCGTTTTAGATCGAAACTAGCAAAATTCATGAGAATCGATTTTACGAGTCTTCGAAGAGTAGACGAGAGAAAGGTGCGAACTTTTTCTCTCAGAACGGCGCGAAAACTTGTATTCCGGCTCAAAACAAAAGGGTACATTGTTTTAGGTCGAAACTGGCAAGATTCACGAGCATCGATTTTACAAGTCGTCGAATAGTAGACGAGAGAAAGATGTAAACTTTTTCTCTCAGAACTGCGCGAAAACTTGTATTCCGGCTCAAAACGACGGGATACATCGTTTTAGATTGAAACTGGCAAGATTCACGAGCATCGATTTTACAAGTCCTCGAAGAGTAGACGAGAGAAAGTTGTAAACTTTCTCTCTCAGAACTCCGCGAAAACTTGTATTCCGGCTCAAAACAACGGGATACATTGTTTTAGATCGAAACTAGCAAGATTCACGAGCATCGATTTTACACGTCGTCGAAGAGTACACGAGAGAAAGGTGTAAACTTTTCCTCTCAGAACTGCGCGAAAACTTGTATCCTGGCTGAAAACAACGGGATACATCGTTTTAGATCGTAACTAGTAAGATTCACGAGCATCGATTTTACAAGTCTTCGAAGGGTAGACGAGAGAAAGGTGTCAAATCTTCCTCTCAGAACTCCGCGAAAACTTGTATTCCGGCTCAAAACAACGGGATACATCGTTTTAGATTGAAACTAGCAAGATTCGCGAGCATCGATTTTACAAGTCGTCGAAGAGTAGACGAGAGAAAGGTGTAAACTTTTCTCTCAGAACTGCGCGAAAACTTGTTTTCTGGCTCAAAACAACGGGATACATCGTTTTAGATCAAAACCAGCAAGGTTCACGAGCATCGATTTTACAAGTCGTCGAAGACTAGACGAGAGAAAGGTGTAAACTTTTTATCTCAGAACTGCGCGAAAACTTGTATTCCGGCTCAAAACAACGGGATACATCGTTTTAGATTGAAACTAGCAAGATCCACGAGCATCGATATTACAAGTCGTCGAAGAGTACACGAGAGAAAGGTGTAAACTTTTTCTCTCAGAACTGCGCGAAAACTTGTATTCCGGCTCAAAACAACGGGATACATTGTTTTAGGTCGAAAGTAGCAAGGTTCACGAGCATCGATTTTACAAGTCTTCGAAGAGTAGACGAGAGAAAGGTGTAAATTTTTCTCTCAGAACTTCGCGAAAACTTGTATTCCGGCTAAAAACAACGGGATACGTCGTTTTAGATTGAAACTAGCAAGATTCACGAGCATCGATTTTACAAGTTGTCGAAGAGTAGACGAGAGAAAGGTGTAAACTTTTTCTCTCAGAACTGCGCGAAAACTTGTATTCCGGCTCAAAACAACGGGTTACATCGTTTTAGATCGAAACTAGCAAGATTCACGAGCATCGATATAACAAGTCGTCGAAGAGTAGACGAGAGAAATGTGTAAACTTTTTCTCTCAGAACTGCGCGAAAACTTGTATTCCGGCTCAAAACAACGGGATACATCGTTTTAGATCGAATCTAGCAAGATTCACGAGCATCGATTTCACAAGTCGTCGAAGAGAACACGAGAGAAAGGTGTAAACTTTTTTTTTCAGAACTGCGAGAAAACTTGTATTCCGGCTCAATACAACGGGATATATCGTTTTAGATCGAAACTAGCAAAATTCATGAGCATCGATTTTACGAGTCGCCGAAGACTAGACGAGAGAAAGGTGTAAACTTTTTCTCTCAGAACTGCGCGAAAACTTGTATTCCGGCTCAAAACAACGGGATACATCGTTTTAGATCAAAACTAGCAAAATTCATGAGCATCGATTTTACGAGTCTTCGAAGAGTAGACGAGAGAAAGGTGCGAACTTTTTCTCTCAGAACGGCGCGAGAACTTGTATTCCGGCTCAAAACAAAAGGTTACATTGTTTTAGGTCGAAACTGGCAAGATTCACGAGCATCGATTTTACAAGTCGTCGAATAGTAGACGAGAGAAAGATGTAAACTTTTTCTCTCAGAACTGCGCGAAAACTTGTATTCCGGCTCAAAACGACGGGATACATCGTTTTAGATCGAAACTGGCAAGATTCACGAGCATCGATTTTACAAGTCCTCGAAGAGTAGACGAGTGAAAGTTGTAAACTTTCTCTCTCAGAACTCCGCGAAAACTTGTATTCCGGCTCAAAACAACGGGATACATTGTTTTAGATCGAAACTAGCAAGATTCACGAGCATCGATTTTACAAGTCGTCGAAGAGTAGACGAGAGAAAGGTGTAAACTTTTTCTCTCAGAACTGCGCGAAAACTTGTATTCTGGCTCAAAACAACGGGATACATTGTTTTAGATCGAAACTAGCAAGATTCACGAGCATCGATTTTACACGTCGTCGAAGAGTACACGAGAGAAAGGTGTAAACTTTTTCTCTCAGAACTGCGCGAAAACTTGTATTCTGGCTGAAAACAACGGGATACATCGTTTTAGATCGTAACTAGCAGGATTCACGAGCATCGATTTTACAAGTCTTCGAAGGGTAGACGAGAAAAAGGTGTCAAATTTTCCTCTCAGAACTCCGCGAAAACTTGTATTCCGGCTCAAAACAACGGGATACATCGTTTTAGATTGAAACTAGCAAGATTCGCGAGCATCGATTTTACAAGTCGTCGAAGAGTAGACGAGAGAAAGGTGTAAACTTTTCTCTCAGAACTGCGCGAAAACTTGTATTCCGGCTCAAAACAACGGGATACATCGTTTTAGGTCGAAAGTAGCAAGATTCACGAGCATCGATTTTACAAGTCTTCGAAGAGTAGACGAGAGAAAGGTGTAAATTTTTCTCTCAGAACTTCGCGAAAACTTGTATTCCGGCTAAAAACAACGGGATACGTCGTTTTAGATTGAAACTAGCAAGATTCACGAGCATCGATTTTACAAGTTGTCGAAGAGTAGACAAGAGAAAGGTGTAAACTTTTTCTCTCAGAACTGCGCGAAAACTTGTATTCCGGCTCAAAACAACGGGTTACATCGTTTTAGATTGAAACTAGCAAGATTCACGAGCATCGATATAACAAGTCGTCGAGGAGTAGACGAGAGAAAGGTGTAAACTTTTTCTCTCCGATCTGCGCGAAAAGTTGTATTCCGGCTCAATACAACGGGATACATCGTTTTAGGTCGAAAGTCGCAAGATTCACGAGCATCGATTTTACAAGTCTTCGAAGAGTAGACGAGAGAAAGGTGTAAATTTTTCTCTCAGAACTTCGCGAAAACTTGTATTCCGGCTAAAAACAACGGGATACGTCGTTTTAGATGGAAACTAGCAAGATTCACGAGCATCGATTTTACAAGTTGTCGGAGAGTAGACGAGAGAAAGGTGTAAACTTTTTCTCTCAGAACTGCGCGAAAACTTGTATTCCGGCTCAAAACAACGGGTTACATCGTTTTAGATCGAAACTAGCAAGATTCACGAGCATCGATATAACAAGTCGTCGAAGAGTAGACGAGAGAAATGTGTAAACTTTTTCTCTCAGAACTGCGCGAAAACTTGTATTCCGGCTCAAAACAACGGGATACATCGTTTAGATCGAAACTAGCATGATTCACGAGCATCGATTTTACAAGTCGTCGAGGAGTAGACGAGAGAAAGGTGTAAACTTTTTCTCTCCGATCTGCGCGAAAACTTGTATTCCGGCTCAATACAACGGGATATATCGTTTTAGATCGAAACTAGCAAAATTCATGAGCATCGATTTTACGAGTCGCCGAAGACTAGACGAGAGAAAGGTGTAAACTTTTTCTCTCAGAACTGCGCGAAAACTTGTATTCCGGCTCAAAACAACGGGATACATCGTTCTAGATCGAAACTAGCAAAATTCATGAGCATCGATTTTACGAGTCGTCGAAGAGTAGACGAGAGAAAGGTGTAAACTTTTTCTCTCAGAACTGCGCGAAAACTTGTATTTCGGCTCAAAACAACGGGACACATCGTTTTAGATCGAAACTAGCAAGATTCGCGAGCATCGATTTTACAAGTCGTCGAAGAGTAGACGAGAGAAAGGTGTAAACTTTTTCTCTCAGAACCTCGCGAAAACTTGTATTCCGGCTCAAAACAACGGGATTCATCGTTTTAGATCGAAACTAGCAAGATTCACGAGCATCGATTTTACAAGTCGTCGAAGAGTACACGAGAGAAAGGTGTAAACTTTTTCTCTCAGAACTGCGCGAAAACTTGAATTTCCGGCTCAAAACAACGGGATACATCGTTTTAGATCGAATCTAGCAAGATTCACGAGCATCGATTTCACAAGTCGTCGAAGAGAACACGAGAGAAAGGTGTAAACTTTTTTTTCAGAACTGCGCGAAAACTTGTATTCCGGCTCAAAACAACGGGATACATCGTTTAGATCGAAACTAGCATGATTCACGAGCATCGATTTTACAAGTCGTCAAGGAGTAGACGAGAGAAAGGTGTAAACTTTTTCTCTCCGATCTGCGCGAAAACTTGTATTCCGGCTCAGTACAACGGGATATATCGTTTTAGATCGAAACTAGCAAAATTCATGAGCATCGATTTTACGAGTCCCCGAAGACTAGACGAGAGAAAGGTGTAAACGTTTTCTCTCAGAACTGCGCGAAAACTTGTATTCCGGATCAAAACAACGGGATACATCGTTTTAGATCGAAACTAGCAAAATTCATGAGCATCGATTTTACGAGTCGTCGAAGAGTAGACGAGAGAAAGGTGTAAACTTTTTCTCTCAGAACTGCGTGAAAACTTGTTTTCTGGCTCAAAACAACGGGATACATCGTTTTAGGTCGAAAGTAGCAAGATTCACGAGCATCGATTTTACAAGTCTTCGAAGAGTACACGAGAGAAAGGTGTAAATTTTCTCTCAGAACTTCGCGAAAACTTGTATTCCGGCTAAAAACAACGGGATACGTCGTTTTAGATTGAAACTAGCAAGATTCACGAGCATCGATTTTACAAGTTGTTGAAGAGTAGACGAGAGAAAGGTGTAAACTTTTTCTCTCAGAACTGCGCGAAAACTTGTATTCCGGCTCAAAACAACGGGTTACATCGTTTTAGATCAAAACTAGCAAGATTCACGAGCATCGATATAACAAGTCGTCGAAGAGTAGACGAGAGAAATGTGTAAACTTTTTCTCTCAGAACTGCGCGAAAACTTGTATTCCGGCTCAAAACAACGGGATACATCGTTTTAGATCGAATCTAGCAAGATTCACGAGCATCGATTTCACAAGTCGTCGAAGAGAACACGAGAGAAAGGTGTAAACTTTTTTTTTCAGAACTGCGCGAAAACTTGTATTCCGGCTCAAAACAACGGGATACATCGTTTAGATTGAAACTAGCATGATTCACGAGCATCGATTTTACAAGTCGTCGAGGAGTAGACGAGAGAAAGGTGTAAACTTTTTCTCTCTGATCTGCGCGAAAACTTGTATTCCGGCTCAATACAACGGGATATATCGTTTTAGATCGAAACTAGCAAAATTCATGAGCATCGATTTTACGAGTCGCCGAAGACTAGACGAGAGAAAGGTGTAAACTTTTTCTCTCAGAACTGCGCGAAAACTTGTATTCCGGCTCAAAACAACGGGATACATCGTTTTAGATCGAAACTAGCAAAATTCATGAGAATCGATTTTACGAGTCTTCGAAGAGTAGACGAGAGAAAGGTGCGAACTTTTTCTCTCAGAACGGCGCGAAAACTTGTATTCCGGCTCAAAACAAAAGGGTACATTGTTTTAGGTCGAAACTGGCAAGATTCACGAGCATCGATTTTACAAGTCGTCGAATAGTAGACGAGAGAAAGATGTAAACTTTTTCTCTCAGAACTGCGCGAAAACTTGTATTCCGGCTCAAAACGACGGGATACATCGTTTTAGATTGAAACTGGCAAGATTCACGAGCATCGATTTTACAAGTCCTCGAAGAGTAGACGAGAGAAAGTTGTAAACTTTCTCTCTCAGAACTCCGCGAAAACTTGTATTCCGGCTCAAAACAACGGGATACATTGTTTTAGATCGAAACTAGCAAGATTCACGAGCATCGATTTTACACGTCGTCGAAGAGTACACGAGAGAAAGGTGTAAACTTTTCCTCTCAGAACTGCGCGAAAACTTGTATCCTGGCTGAAAACAACGGGATACATCGTTTTAGATCGTAACTAGTAAGATTCACGAGCATCGATTTTACAAGTCTTCGAAGGGTAGACGAGAGAAAGGTGTCAAATCTTCCTCTCAGAACTCCGCGAAAACTTGTATTCCGGCTCAAAACAACGGGATACATCGTTTTAGATTGAAACTAGCAAGATTCGCGAGCATCGATTTTACAAGTCGTCGAAGAGTAGACGAGAGAAAGGTGTAAACTTTTCTCTCAGAACTGCGCGAAAACTTGTTTTCTGGCTCAAAACAACGGGATACATCGTTTTAGATCAAAACCAGCAAGGTTCACGAGCATCGATTTTACAAGTCGTCGAAGACTAGACGAGAGAAAGGTGTAAACTTTTTATCTCAGAACTGCGCGAAAACTTGTATTCCGGCTCAAAACAACGGGATACATCGTTTTAGATTGAAACTAGCAAGATCCACGAGCATCGATATTACAAGTCGTCGAAGAGTACACGAGAGAAAGGTGTAAACTTTTTCTCTCAGAACTGCGCGAAAACTTGTATTCCGGCTCAAAACAACGGGATACATTGTTTTAGGTCGAAAGTAGCAAGGTTCACGAGCATCGATTTTACAAGTCTTCGAAGAGTAGACGAGAGAAAGGTGTAAATTTTTCTCTCAGAACTTCGCGAAAACTTGTATTCCGGCTAAAAACAACGGGATACGTCGTTTTAGATTGAAACTAGCAAGATTCACGAGCATCGATTTTACAAGTTGTCGAAGAGTAGACGAGAGAAAGGTGTAAACTTTTTCTCTCAGAACTGCGCGAAAACTTGTATTCCGGCTCAAAACAACGGGTTACATCGTTTTAGATCGAAACTAGCAAGATTCACGAGCATCGATATAACAAGTCGTCGAAGAGTAGACGAGAGAAATGTGTAAACTTTTTCTCTCAGAACTGCGCGAAAACTTGTATTCCGGCTCAAAACAACGGGATACATCGTTTTAGATCGAATCTAGCAAGATTCACGAGCATCGATTTCACAAGTCGTCGAAGAGAACACGAGAGAAAGGTGTAAACTTTTTTTTTCAGAACTGCGAGAAAACTTGTATTCCGGCTCAATACAACGGGATATATCGTTTTAGATCGAAACTAGCAAAATTCATGAGCATCGATTTTACGAGTCGCCGAAGACTAGACGAGAGAAAGGTGTAAACTTTTTCTCTCAGAACTGCGCGAAAACTTGTATTCCGGCTCAAAACAACGGGATACATCGTTTTAGATCAAAACTAGCAAAATTCATGAGCATCGATTTTACGAGTCTTCGAAGAGTAGACGAGAGAAAGGTGCGAACTTTTTCTCTCAGAACGGCGCGAGAACTTGTATTCCGGCTCAAAACAAAAGGTTACATTGTTTTAGGTCGAAACTGGCAAGATTCACGAGCATCGATTTTACAAGTCGTCGAATAGTAGACGAGAGAAAGATGTAAACTTTTTCTCTCAGAACTGCGCGAAAACTTGTATTCCGGCTCAAAACGACGGGATACATCGTTTTAGATCGAAACTGGCAAGATTCACGAGCATCGATTTTACAAGTCCTCGAAGAGTAGACGAGTGAAAGTTGTAAACTTTCTCTCTCAGAACTCCGCGAAAACTTGTATTCCGGCTCAAAACAACGGGATACATTGTTTTAGATCGAAACTAGCAAGATTCACGAGCATCGATTTTACAAGTCGTCGAAGAGTAGACGAGAGAAAGGTGTAAACTTTTTCTCTCAGAACTGCGCGAAAACTTGTATTCTGGCTCAAAACAACGGGATACATTGTTTTAGATCGAAACTAGCAAGATTCACGAGCATCGATTTTACACGTCGTCGAAGAGTACACGAGAGAAAGGTGTAAACTTTTTCTCTCAGAACTGCGCGAAAACTTGTATTCTGGCTGAAAACAACGGGATACATCGTTTTAGATCGTAACTAGCAGGATTCACGAGCATCGATTTTACAAGTCTTCGAAGGGTAGACGAGAAAAAGGTGTCAAATTTTCCTCTCAGAACTCCGCGAAAACTTGTATTCCGGCTCAAAACAACGGGATACATCGTTTTAGATTGAAACTAGCAAGATTCGCGAGCATCGATTTTACAAGTCGTCGAAGAGTAGACGAGAGAAAGGTGTAAACTTTTCTCTCAGAACTGCGCGAAAACTTGTATTCCGGCTCAAAACAACGGGATACATCGTTTTAGGTCGAAAGTAGCAAGATTCACGAGCATCGATTTTACAAGTCTTCGAAGAGTAGACGAGAGAAAGGTGTAAATTTTTCTCTCAGAACTTCGCGAAAACTTGTATTCCGGCTAAAAACAACGGGATACGTCGTTTTAGATTGAAACTAGCAAGATTCACGAGCATCGATTTTACAAGTTGTCGAAGAGTAGACAAGAGAAAGGTGTAAACTTTTTCTCTCAGAACTGCGCGAAAACTTGTATTCCGGCTCAAAACAACGGGTTACATCGTTTTAGATTGAAACTAGCAAGATTCACGAGCATCGATATAACAAGTCGTCGAGGAGTAGACGAGAGAAAGGTGTAAACTTTTTCTCTCCGATCTGCGCGAAAAGTTGTATTCCGGCTCAATACAACGGGATACATCGTTTTAGGTCGAAAGTCGCAAGATTCACGAGCATCGATTTTACAAGTCTTCGAAGAGTAGACGAGAGAAAGGTGTAAATTTTTCTCTCAGAACTTCGCGAAAACTTGTATTCCGGCTAAAAACAACGGGATACGTCGTTTTAGATGGAAACTAGCAAGATTCACGAGCATCGATTTTACAAGTTGTCGGAGAGTAGACGAGAGAAAGGTGTAAACTTTTTCTCTCAGAACTGCGCGAAAACTTGTATTCCGGCTCAAAACAACGGGTTACATCGTTTTAGATCGAAACTAGCAAGATTCACGAGCATCGATATAACAAGTCGTCGAAGAGTAGACGAGAGAAATGTGTAAACTTTTTCTCTCAGAACTGCGCGAAAACTTGTATTCCGGCTCAAAACAACGGGATACATCGTTTAGATCGAAACTAGCATGATTCACGAGCATCGATTTTACAAGTCGTCGAGGAGTAGACGAGAGAAAGGTGTAAACTTTTTCTCTCCGATCTGCGCGAAAACTTGTATTCCGGCTCAATACAACGGGATATATCGTTTTAGATCGAAACTAGCAAAATTCATGAGCATCGATTTTACGAGTCGCCGAAGACTAGACGAGAGAAAGGTGTAAACTTTTTCTCTCAGAACTGCGCGAAAACTTGTATTCCGGCTCAAAACAACGGGATACATCGTTCTAGATCGAAACTAGCAAAATTCATGAGCATCGATTTTACGAGTCGTCGAAGAGTAGACGAGAGAAAGGTGTAAACTTTTTCTCTCAGAACTGCGCGAAAACTTGTATTTCGGCTCAAAACAACGGGACACATCGTTTTAGATCGAAACTAGCAAGATTCGCGAGCATCGATTTTACAAGTCGTCGAAGAGTAGACGAGAGAAAGGTGTAAACTTTTTCTCTCAGAACCTCGCGAAAACTTGTATTCCGGCTCAAAACAACGGGATTCATCGTTTTAGATCGAAACTAGCAAGATTCACGAGCATCGATTTTACAAGTCGTCGAAGAGTACACGAGAGAAAGGTGTAAACTTTTTCTCTCAGAACTGCGCGAAAACTTGTATTCCGGCTCAAAACAACGGGATACATCGTTTCAGATCGAATCTAGCAAGATTCACGAGCATCGATTTCACAAGTCGTCGAAGAGAACACGAGAGAAAGGTGTAAACTTTTTTTTCAGAACTGCGCGAAAACTTGTATTCCGGCTCAAAACAACGGGATACATCGTTTAGATCGAAACTAGCATGATTCACGAGCATCGATTTTACAAGTCGTCGAGGAGTAGACGAGAGAAAGGTGTAAACTTTTTCTCTCCGATCTGCGCGAAAACTTGTATTCCGGCTCAGTACAACGGGATATATCGTTTTAGATCGAAACTAGCAAAATTCATGAGCATCGATTTTACGAGTTCCCGAAGACTAGACGAGAGAAAGGTGTAAACGTTTTCTCTCAGAACTGCGCGAAAACTTGCATTCCGGATCAAAACAACGGGATACATCGTTTTAGATCGAAACTAGCAAAATTCATGAGCATCGATTTTACGAGTCGTCGAAGAGTAGACGAGAGAAAGGTGTAAACTTTTTCTCTCAGAACTGCGCGAAAACTTGTATTTCGGCTCAAAACAACGGGATACGTCGTTTTAGATTGAAACTAGCAAGATTCGCGAGCATCGATTTTACAAGTCGTCGAAGAGTAGACGAGAGAAAGGTGTTAGCTTTTTCTCTCAGAACTGCGCGAAAACTTGTATTCCGGCTCAAAACAACGGGATACATCGTTTTAGATCGAAACTAGCAAAATTCATGAGAATCGATTTTACGAGTCTTCGAAGAGTAGACGAGAGAAAGGTGCGAACTTTTTCTCTCAGAACGGCGCGAAAACTTGTATTCCGGCTCAAAACAAAAGGTTACATTGTTTTAGGTCGAAACTGGCAAGATTCACGAGCATCGATTTTACAAGTCGTCGAATAGTAGACGAGAGAAAGATGTAAACTTTTTCTCTCAGAACTGCGCGAAAACTTGTATTCCGGCTCAAAACGACGGGATACATCGTTTTAGATCGAAACTGGCAAGATTCACGAGCATCGATTTTACAAGTCCTCGAAGAGTAGACGAGAGAAAGTTGTAAACTTTCTCTCTCAGAACTCCGCGAAAACTTGTATTCCGGCTCAAAACAACGGGATACATTGTTTTAGATCGAAACTAGCAAGATTCACGAGCATCGATTTTACACGTCGTCGAAGAGTACACGAGAGAAAGGTGTAAACTTTTTCTCTCAGAACTGCGCGAAAACTTGTATCCTGGCTGAAAACAACGGGATACATCGTTTTAGATCGTAACTAGTAAGATTCACGAGCATCGATTTTACAAGTCTTCGAAGGGTAGACGAGAGAAAGGTGTCAAATCTTCCTCTCAGAACTCCGCGAAAACTTGTATTCCGGCTCAAAACAACGGGATACATCGTTTTAGATTGAAACTAGCAAGATTCGCGAGCATCGATTTTACAAGTCGTCGAAGAGTAGACGAGAGAAAGGTGTAAACTTTTCTCTCAGAACTGCGCGAAAACTTGTTTTCTGGCTCAAAACAACGGGATACATCGTTTTAGATCAAAACCAGCAAGGTTCACGAGCATCGATTTTACAAGTCGTCGAAGAGTAGACGAGAGAAAGGTGTAAACTTTTTCTCTCAGAACTGCGCGAAAACTTGTATTCCGGCTCAAAACAACGGGTTACATAGTTTTAGATCGAAACTAGCAAGATTCACGAGCATCGATTTTACAAGTCGTCGAAGAGTAGACGAGAGAAAGGTGTAAACTTTTTCTCTCAGAACTGCGCGAAAACTTGTATTCCGGCTCAAAACAACGGGATACATCGTTTTAGATCGAATCTAGCAAGATTCACGAGCATCGATTTCACAAGTCGTCGAAGAGAACACGAGAGAAAGGTGTAAACTTTTTTTTCAGAACTGCGCGAAAACTTGTATTCCGGCTCAAAACAACGGGATACATCGTTTAGATCGAAACTAGCATGATTCACGAGCATCGATTTTACAAGTCGTCAAGGAGTAGACGAGAGAAAGGTGTAAACTTTTTCTCTCCGATCTGCGCGAAAACTTGTATTCCGGCTCAGTACAACGGGATATATCGTTTTAGATCGAAACTAGCAAAATTCATGAGCATCGATTTTACGAGTCCCCGAAGACTAGACGAGAGAAAGGTGTAAACGTTTTCTCTCAGAACTGCGCGAAAACTTGTATTCCGGATCAAAACAACGGGATACATCGTTTTAGATCGAAACTAGCAAAATTCATGAGCATCGATTTTACGAGTCGTCGAAGAGTAGACGAGAGAAAGGTGTAAACTTTTTCTCTCAGAACTGCGCGAAAACTTGTTTTCTGGCTCAAAACAACGGGATACATCGTTTTAGGTCGAAAGTAGCAAGATTCACGAGCATCGATTTTACAAGTCTTCGAAGAGTACACGAGAGAAAGGTGTAAATTTTCTCTCAGAACTTCGCGAAAACTTGTATTCCGGCTAAAAACAACGGGATACGTCGTTTTAGATTGAAACTAGCAAGATTCACGAGCATCGATTTTACAAGTTGTTGAAGAGTAGACGAGAGAAAGGTGTAAACTTTTTCTCTCAGAACTGCGCGAAAACTTGTATTCCGGCTCAAAACAACGGGTTACATCGTTTTAGATCGAAACTAGCAAGATTCACGAGCATCGATATAACAAGTCGTCGAAGAGTAGACGAGAGAAATGTGTAAACTTTTTCTCTCAGAACTGCGCGAAAACTTGTATTCCGGCTCAAAACAACGGGATACATCGTTTTAGATCGAATCTAGCAAGATTCACGAGCATCGATTTCACAAGTCGTCGAAGAGAACACGAGAGAAAGGTGTAAACTTTTTTTTTCAGAACTGCGCGAAAACTTGTATTCCGGCTCAAAACAACGGGATACATCGTTTAGATCGAAACTAGCATGATTCACGAGCATCGATTTTACAAGTCGTCGAGGAGTAGACGAGAGAAAGGTGTAAACTTTTTCTCTCCGATCTGCGCGAAAACTTGTATTCCGGCTCAATACAACGGGATATATCGTTTTAGATCGAAACTAGCAAAATTCATGAGCATCGATTTTACGAGTCGCCGAAGACTAGACGAGAGAAAGGTGTAAACTTTTTCTCTCAGAACTGCGCGAAAACTTGTATTCCGGCTCAAAACAACGGGATACATCGTTTTAGATCGAAACTAGCAAAATTCATGAGAATCGATTTTACGAGTCTTCGAAGAGTAGACGAGAGAAAGGTGCGAACTTTTTCTCTCAGAACGGCGCGAAAACTTGTATTCCGGCTCAAAACAAAAGGTTACATTGTTTTAGGTCGAAACTGGCAAGATTCACGAGCATCGATTTTACAAGTCGTCGAATAGTAGACGAGAGAAAGATGTAAACTTTTTCTCTCAGAACTGCGCGAAAACTTGTATTCCGGCTCAAAACGACGGGATACATCGTTTTAGATCGAAACTGGCAAGATTCACGAGCATCGATTTTACAAGTCCTCGAAGAGTAGACGAGAGAAAGTTGTAAACTTTCTCTCTCAGAACTCCGCGAAAACTTGTATTCCGGCTCAAAACAACGGGATACATTGTTTTAGATCGAAACTAGCAAGATTCACGAGCATCGATTTTACACGTCGTCGAAGAGTACACGAGAGAAAGGTGTAAACTTTTTCTCTCAGAACTGCGCGAAAACTTGTATCCTGGCTGAAAACAACGGGATACATCGTTTTAGATCGTAACTAGTAAGATTCACGAGCATCGATTTTACAAGTCTTCGAAGGGTAGACGAGAGAAAGGTGTCAAATCTTCCTCTCAGAACTCCGCGAAAACTTGTATTCCGGCTCAAAACAACGGGATACATCGTTTTAGATTGAAACTAGCAAGATTCGCGAGCATCGATTTTACAAGTCGTCGAAGAGTAGACGAGAGAAAGGTGTAAACTTTTCTCTCAGAACTGCGCGAAAACTTGTTTTCTGGCTCAAAACAACGGGATACATCGTTTTAGATCAAAACCAGCAAGGTTCACGAGCATCGATTTTACAAGTCGTCGAAGAGTAGACGAGAGAAAGGTGTAAACTTTTTCTCTCAGAACTGCGCGAAAACTTGTATTCCGGCTCAAAACAACGGGTTACATAGTTTTAGATCGAAACTAGCAAGATTCACGAGCATCGATTTTACAAGTCGTCGAAGAGTAGACGAGAGAAAGGTGTAAACTTTTTCTCTCAGAACTGCGCGAAAACTTGTATTCCGGCTCAAAACAACGGGATACATCGTTTTAGATCGAATCTAGCAAGATTCACGAGCATCGATTTCACAAGTCGTCGAAGAGAACACGAGAGAAAGGTGTAAACTTTTTTTTCAGAACTGCGCGAAAACTTGTATTCCGGCTCAAAACAACGGGATACATCGTTTAGATCGAAACTAGCATGATTCACGAGCATCGATTTTACAAGTCGTCAAGGAGTAGACGAGAGAAAGGTGTAAACTTTTTCTCTCCGATCTGCGCGAAAACTTGTATTCCGGCTCAGTACAACGGGATATATCGTTTTAGATCGAAACTAGCAAAATTCATGAGCATCGATTTTACGAGTCCCCGAAGACTAGACGAGAGAAAGGTGTAAACGTTTTCTCTCAGAACTGCGCGAAAACTTGTATTCCGGATCAAAACAACGGGATACATCGTTTTAGATCGAAACTAGCAAAATTCATGAGCATCGATTTTACGAGTCGTCGAAGAGTAGACGAGAGAAAGGTGTAAACTTTTTCTCTCAGAACTGCGCGAAAACTTGTTTTCTGGCTCAAAACAACGGGATACATCGTTTTAGGTCGAAAGTAGCAAGATTCACGAGCATCGATTTTACAAGTCTTCGAAGAGTACACGAGAGAAAGGTGTAAATTTTCTCTCAGAACTTCGCGAAAACTTGTATTCCTGCTAAAAACAACGGGATACGTCGTTTTAGATTGAAACTAGCAAGATTCACGAGCATCGATTTTACAAGTTGTTGAAGAGTAGACGAGAGAAAGGTGTAAACTTTTTCTCTCAGAACTGCGCGAAAACTTGTATTCCGGCTCAAAACAACGGGTTACATCGTTTTAGATCGAAACTAGCAAGATTCACGAGCATCGATATAACAAGTCGTCGAAGAGTAGACGAGAGAAATGTGTAAACTTTTTCTCTCAGAACTGCGCGAAAACTTGTATTCCGGCTCAAAACAACGGGATACATCGTTTTAGATCGAATCTAGCAAGATTCACGAGCATCGATTTCACAAGTCGTCGAAGAGAACACGAGAGAAAGGTGTAAACTTTTTTTTTCAGAACTGCGCGAAAACTTGTATTCCGGCTCAAAACAACGGGATACATCGTTTAGATCGAAACTAGCATGATTCACGAGCATCGATTTTACAAGTCGTCGAGGAGTAGACGAGAGAAAGGTGTAAACTTTTTCTCTCCGATCTGCGCGAAAACTTGTATTCCGGCTCAATACAACGGGATATATCGTTTTAGATCGAAACTAGCAAAATTCATGAGCATCGATTTTACGAGTCGCCGAAGACTAGACGAGAGAAAGGTGTAAACTTTTTCTCTCAGAACTGCGCGAAAACTTGTATTCCGGCTCAAAACAACGGGATACATCGTTTTAGATCGAAACTAGCAAAATTCATGAGAATCGATTTTACGAGTCTTCGAAGAGTAGACGAGAGAAAGGTGCGAACTTTTTCTCTCAGAACGGCGCGAAAACTTGTATTCCGGCTCAAAACAAAAGGTTACATTGTTTTAGGTCGAAACTGGCAAGATTCACGAGCATCGATTTTACAAGTCGTCGAATAGTAGACGAGAGAAAGATGTAAACTTTCTCTCTCAGAACTCCGCGAAAACTTGTATTCCGGCTCAAAACAACGGGATACATTGTTTTAGATCGAAACTAGCAAGATTCACGAGCATCGATTTTACACGTCGTCGAAGAGTACACGAGAGAAAGGTGTAAACTTTTCCTCTCAGAACTGCGCGAAAACTTGTATCCTGGCTGAAAACAACGGGATACATCGTTTTAGATCGTAACTAGTAAGATTCACGAGCATCGATTTTACAAGTCTTCGAAGGGTAGACGAGAGAAAGGTGTCAAATCTTCCTCTCAGAACTCCGCGAAAACTTGTATTCCGGCTCAAAACAACGGGATACATCGTTTTAGATTGAAACTAGCAAGATTCGCGAGCATCGATTTTACAAGTCGTCGAAGAGTAGACGAGAGAAAGGTGTAAACTTTTCTCTCAGAACTGCGCGAAAACTTGTTTTCTGGCTCAAAACAACGGGATACATCGTTTTAGATCAAAACCAGCAAGGTTCACGAGCATCGATTTTACAAGTCGTCGAAGACTAGACGAGAGAAAGGTGTAAACTTTTTATCTCAGAACTGCGCGAAAACTTGTATTCCGGCTCAAAACAACGGGATACATCGTTTTAGATTGAAACTAGCAAGATCCACGAGCATCGATATTACAAGTCGTCGAAGAGTACACGAGAGAAAGGTGTAAACTTTTTCTCTCAGAACTGCGCGAAAACTTGTATTCCGGCTCAAAACAACGGGATACATTGTTTTAGGTCGAAAGTAGCAAGGTTCACGAGCATCGATTTTACAAGTCTTCGAAGAGTAGACGAGAGAAAGGTGTAAATTTTTCTCTCAGAACTTCGCGAAAACTTGTATTCCGGCTAAAAACAACGGGATACGTCGTTTTAGATTGAAACTAGCAAGATTCACGAGCATCGATTTTACAAGTTGTCGAAGAGTAGACGAGAGAAAGGTGTAAACTTTTTCTCTCAGAACTGCGCGAAAACTTGTATTCCGGCTCAAAACAACGGGTTACATCGTTTTAGATCGAAACTAGCAAGATTCACGAGCATCGATATAACAAGTCGTCGAAGAGTAGACGAGAGAAATGTGTAAACTTTTTCTCTCAGAACTGCGCGAAAACTTGTATTCCGGCTCAAAACAACGGGATACATCGTTTTAGATCGAATCTAGCAAGATTCACGAGCATCGATTTCACAAGTCGTCGAAGAGAACACGAGAGAAAGGTGTAAACTTTTTTTTTCAGAACTGCGCGAAAACTTGTATTCCGGCTCAAAACAACGGGATACATCGTTTTAGATCGAATCTAGCAAGATTCACGAGCATCGATTTCACAAGTCGTCGAAGAGAACACGAGAGAAAGGTGTAAACTTTTTTTTTCAGAACTGCGCGAAAACTTGTATTCCGGCTCAATACAACGGGATATATCGTTTTAGATCGAAACTAGCAAAATTCATGAGCATCGATTTTACGAGTCGCCGAAGACTAGACGAGAGAAAGGTGTAAACTTTTTCTCTCAGAACTGCGCGAAAACTTGTATTCCGGCTCAAAACAACGGGATACATCGTTTTAGATCAAAACTAGCAAAATTCATGAGCATCGATTTTACGAGTCTTCGAAGAGTAGACGAGAGAAAGGTGCGAACTTTTTCTCTCAGAACGGCGCGAGAACTTGTATTCCGGCTCAAAACAAAAGGTTACATTGTTTTAGGTCGAAACTGGCAAGATTCACGAGCATCGATTTTACAAGTCGTCGAATAGTAGACGAGAGAAAGATGTAAACTTTTTCTCTCAGAACTGCGCGAAAACTTGTATTCCGGCTCAAAACGACGGGATACATCGTTTTAGATCGAAACTGGCAAGATTCACGAGCATCGATTTTACAAGTCCTCGAAGAGTAGACGAGTGAAAGTTGTAAACTTTCTCTCTCAGAACTCCGCGAAAACTTGTATTCCGGCTCAAAACAACGGGATACATTGTTTTAGATCGAAACTAGCAAGATTCACGAGCATCGATTTTACAAGTCGTCGAAGAGTAGACGAGAGAAAGGTGTAAACTTTTTCTCTCAGAACTGCGCGAAAACTTGTATTCTGGCTCAAAACAACGGGATACATTGTTTTAGATCGAAACTAGCAAGATTCACGAGCATCGATTTTACACGTCGTCGAAGAGTACACGAGAGAAAGGTGTAAACTTTTTCTCTCAGAACTGCGCGAAAACTTGTATTCTGGCTGAAAACAACGGGATACATCGTTTTAGATCGTAACTAGCAGGATTCACGAGCATCGATTTTACAAGTCTTCGAAGGGTAGACGAGAAAAAGGTGTCAAATTTTCCTCTCAGAACTCCGCGAAAACTTGTATTCCGGCTCAAAACAACGGGATACATCGTTTTAGATTGAAACTAGCAAGATTCGCGAGCATCGATTTTACAAGTCGTCGAAGAGTAGACGAGAGAAAGGTGTAAACTTTTCTCTCAGAACTGCGCGAAAACTTGTATTCCGGCTCAAAACAACGGGATACATCGTTTTAGGTCGAAAGTAGCAAGATTCACGAGCATCGATTTTACAAGTCTTCGAAGAGTAGACGAGAGAAAGGTGTAAATTTTTCTCTCAGAACTTCGCGAAAACTTGTATTCCGGCTAAAAACAACGGGATACGTCGTTTTAGATTGAAACTAGCAAGATTCACGAGCATCGATTTTACAAGTTGTCGAAGAGTAGACAAGAGAAAGGTGTAAACTTTTTCTCTCAGAACTGCGCGAAAACTTGTATTCCGGCTCAAAACAACGGGTTACATCGTTTTAGATTGAAACTAGCAAGATTCACGAGCATCGATATAACAAGTCGTCGAGGAGTAGACGAGAGAAAGGTGTAAACTTTTTCTCTCCGATCTGCGCGAAAAGTTGTATTCCGGCTCAATACAACGGGATACATCGTTTTAGGTCGAAAGTCGCAAGATTCACGAGCATCGATTTTACAAGTCTTCGAAGAGTAGACGAGAGAAAGGTGTAAATTTTTCTCTCAGAACTTCGCGAAAACTTGTATTCCGGCTAAAAACAACGGGATACGTCGTTTTAGATGGAAACTAGCAAGATTCACGAGCATCGATTTTACAAGTTGTCGGAGAGTAGACGAGAGAAAGGTGTAAACTTTTTCTCTCAGAACTGCGCGAAAACTTGTATTCCGGCTCAAAACAACGGGTTACATCGTTTTAGATCGAAACTAGCAAGATTCACGAGCATCGATATAACAAGTCGTCGAAGAGTAGACGAGAGAAAGGTGTAAACTTTTTCTCTCAGAACTGCGCGAAAACTTGTATTCCGGCTCAAAACAACGGGATACATCGTTTAGATCGAAACTAGCATGATTCACGAGCATCGATTTTACAAGTCGTCGAGGAGTAGACGAGAGAAAGGTGTAAACTTTTTCTCTCCGATCTGCGCGAAAACTTGTATTCCGGCTCAATACAACGGGATATATCGTTTTAGATCGAAACTAGCAAAATTCATGAGCATCGATTTTACGAGTCGCCGAAGACTAGACGAGAGAAAGGTGTAAACTTTTTCTCTCAGAACTGCGCGAAAACTTGTATTCCGGCTCAAAACAACGGGATACATCGTTCTAGATCGAAACTAGCAAAATTCATGAGCATCGATTTTACGAGTCGTCGAAGAGTAGACGAGAGAAAGGTGTAAACTTTTTCTCTCAGAACTGCGCGAAAACTTGTATTTCGGCTCAAAACAACGGGACACATCGTTTTAGATCGAAACTAGCAAGATTCGCGAGCATCGATTTTACAAGTCGTCGAAGAGTAGACGAGAGAAAGGTGTAAACTTTTTCTCTCAGAACCTCGCGAAAACTTGTATTCCGGCTCAAAACAACGGGATTCATCGTTTTAGATCGAAACTAGCAAGATTCACGAGCATCGATTTTACAAGTCGTCGAAGAGTACACGAGAGAAAGGTGTAAACTTTTTCTCTCAGAACTGCGCGAAAACTTGTATTCCGGCTCAAAACAACGGGATACATCGTTTCAGATCGAATCTAGCAAGATTCACGAGCATCGATTTCACAAGTCGTCGAAGAGAACACGAGAGAAAGGTGTAAACTTTTTTTTCAGAACTGCGCGAAAACTTGTATTCCGGCTCAAAACAACGGGATACATCGTTTAGATCGAAACTAGCATGATTCACGAGCATCGATTTTACAAGTCGTCGAGGAGTAGACGAGAGAAAGGTGTAAACTTTTTCTCTCCGATCTGCGCGAAAACTTGTATTCCGGCTCAGTACAACGGGATATATCGTTTTAGATCGAAACTAGCAAAATTCATGAGCATCGATTTTACGAGTTCCCGAAGACTAGACGAGAGAAAGGTGTAAACGTTTTCTCTCAGAACTGCGCGAAAACTTGCATTCCGGATCAAAACAACGGGATACATCGTTTTAGATCGAAACTAGCAAAATTCATGAGCATCGATTTTACGAGTCGTCGAAGAGTAGACGAGAGAAAGGTGTAAACTTTTTCTCTCAGAACTGCGCGAAAACTTGTATTTCGGCTCAAAACAACGGGATACGTCGTTTTAGATTGAAACTAGCAAGATTCGCGAGCATCGATTTTACAAGTCGTCGAAGAGTAGACGAGAGAAAGGTGTTAGCTTTTTCTCTCAGAACTGCGCGAAAACTTGTATTCCGGCTCAAAACAACGGGATACATCGTTTTAGGTCGAAAGTAGCAAGATTCACGAGCATCGATTTCACAAGTCGTCGAAGAGAACACGAGAGAAAGGTGTAAACTTTTTTTTTCAGAACTGCGCGAAAACTTGTATTCCGGCTCAAAACAACGGGTTACATCGTTTAGATCGAAACTAGCATGATTCACGAGCATCGATTTTACAAGTCGTCGAGGAGTAGACGAGAGAAAGGTGTAAACTTTTTCTCTCCGATCTGCGCGAAAACTTGTATTCCGGCTCAATATAACGGCATATATCGTTTTAGATCGAAACTAGCAAAATTCATGAGCATCGATTTTACGAGTCGCCGAAGACTAGACGAGAGAAAGGTGTAAACTTTTTCTCTCAGAACTGCGCGAAAACTTGTATTCCGGCTCAAAACAACGGGATACATCGTTTTAGATCGAAACTAGCAAAATTCATGAGCATCGATTTTACGAGTCTTCGAAGAGTAGACGAGAGAAAGGTGCGAACTTTTTCTCTCAGAACGGCGCGAAAACTTGTATTCCGGCTCAAAACAAAAGGTTACATTGTTTTAGGTCGAAACTGGCAAGATTCACGAGCATCGATTTTACAAGTCGTCGAATAGTAAACGAGAGAAAGATGTAAACTTTTTCTCTCAGAACTGCGCGAAAATTTGTATTCCGGCTCAAAACGACGGGATACATCGTTTTAGATCGAAACTGGCAAGATTCACGAGCATCGATTTTACAAGTCCTCGAAGAGTAGACGAGAGAAAGTTGTAAACTTTCTCTCTCAGAACTCCGCGAAAACTTGTATTCCGGCTCAAAACAACGGGATACATTGTTTTAGATCGAAACTAGCAAGATTCACGAGCATCGATTTCACACGTCGTCGAAGAGTACACGAGAGAAAGGTGTAAACTTTTTCTCTCAGAACTGCGCGAAAACTTGTATTCTGGCTGAAAACAACGGGATACATCGTTTTAGATCGTAACTAGCAAGATTCACGAGCATCGATTTTACAAGTCTTCGAAGGGTAGACGAGAGAAAGGTGTCAAATCTTCCTCTCAGAACTCCGCGAAAACTTGTATTCCGGCTCAAAACAACGGGATACATCGTTTTAGATTGAAACTAGCAAGATTCGCGAGCATCGATTTTACAAGTCGTCGAAGACTAGACGAGAGAAAGGTGTAAACTTTTTATCTCAGAACTGCGCGAAAACTTGTATTCCGGCACAAAACAACGGGATACATCGTTTTAGATTGAAACTAGCAAGATCCACGAGCATCGATATTACAAGTCGTCGAAGAGTACACGAGAGAAAGGTGTAAACTTTTTCTCTCAGAACTGCGCGAAAACTTGTATTCCGGCTCAAAACAACGGGATACATCGTTTTAGGTCGAAAGTAGCAAGATTCACGAGCATCGATTTTACAAGTCTTCGAAGAGTAGACGAGAGAAAGGTGTAAATTTTTCTCTCAGAACTTCGCGAAAACTTGTATTCCGGCTAAAAACAACGGGATACGTCGTTTTAGATTGAAACTAGCAAGATTCACGAGCATCGATTTTACAAGTTGTCGAAGAGTAGACGAGAGAAAGGTGTAAACTTTTTCTCTCAGAACTGCGCGAAAACTTGTATTCCGGCTCAAAACAACGGGTTACATCGTTTTAGATCGAAACTAGCAAGATTCACGAGCATCGATATAACAAGTCGTCGAAGAGTAGACGAGAGAAATGTGTAAACTTTTTCTCTCAGAACTGCGCGAAAACTTGTATTCCGGCTCAAAACAACGGGATACATCGTTTTAGATCGAATCTAGCAAGATTCACGAGCATCGATTTCACAAGTCGTCGAAGAGAACACGAGAGAAAGGTGTAAACTTTTTTTTTTCAGAACTGCGCGAAAACTTGTATTCCGGCTCAATACAACGGGATATATCGTTTTAGATCGAAACTAGCAAAATTCATGAGCATCGATTTTACGAGTCGCCGAAGACTAGACGAGAGAAAGGTGTAAACTTTTTCTCTCAGAACTGCGCGAAAACTTGTATTCCGGCTCAAAACAACGGGATACATCGTTTTAGATCGAAACTAGCAAAATTCATGAGCTACGATTTTACGAGTCTTCAAAGAGTAGACGAGAGAAAGGTGCGAACTTTTTCTCTCAGAACGGCGCGAAAACTTGTATTCCGGCTCAAAACAAAAGGTTACATTGTTTTAGGTCGAAACTGGTAAGATTCACGAGCATCGATTTTACAAGTCGTCGAATAGTAGACGAGAGAAAGATGTAAACTTTTTCTCTCAGAACTGCGCGAAAACTTGTATTCCGGCTCAAAACGACGGGATACATCGTTTTAGATCGAAACTGGCAAGATTCACGAGCATCGATTTTACAAGTCCTCGAAGAGTAGACGAGTGAAAAATGTAAACTTTCTCTCTCAGAACTCCGCGAAAACTTGTATTCCGGCTCAAAACAACGGGATACATTGTTTTAGATCGAAACTAGCAAGATTCACGAGCATCGATTTTACAAGTCGTCGAAGAGTAGACGAGAGAAAGGTGTAAACTTTTTCTCTCAGAACTGCGCGAAAACTTGTATTCTGGCTCAAAACAACGGGATACATTGTTTTAGATCGAAACTAGCAAGATTAACGAGCATCGATTTTACACGTCGTCGAAGAGTACACGAGAGAAAGGTGTAAACTTTTTCTCTCAGAACTGCGCGAAAACTTGTATTCTGGCTGAAAACAACGGGATACATCGTTTTAGATCGTAACTAGCAAGATTCACGAGCATCGATTTTACAAGTCGTCGAAGAGTTGACGAGAGAAAGGTGTAAACTTTTCTCTCAGAACTGCGCGAAAACTTGTTTTCTGGCTCAAAACAACGGGATACATCGTTTTAGATCAAAACCAGCAAGGTTCACGAGCATCGATTTTACAAGTCGTCGAAGACTAGACGAGAGAAAGGTGTAAACTTTTTATCTCAGAACTGCGCGAAAACTTGTATTCCGGCTCAAAACAACGGGATACATCGTTTTAGATTGAAACTAGCAAGATCCACGAGCATCGATATTACAAGTCGTCGAAGAGTACACGAGAGAAAGGTGTAAACTTTTTCTCTCAGAACTGCGCGAAAACTTGTATTCCGGCTCAAAACAACGGGATACATCGTTTTAGGTCGAAAGTAGCAAGATTCACGAGCATCGATATAACAAGTCGTCGAAGAGTAGACGAGAGAAATGTGTAAACTTTTTCTCTCAGAACTGCGCGAAAACTTGTATTCCGGCTCAAAACAACGGGATACATCGTTTTAGATCGAATCTAGCAAGATTCACGAGCATCGATTTCACAAGTCGTCGAAGAGAACACGAGAGAAAGGTGTAAACTTTTTTTTTTCAGAACTGCGCGAAAACTTGTATTCCGGCTCAATACAACGGGATATATCGTTTTAGATCGAAACTAGCAAAATTCATGAGCATCGATTTTACGAGTCGCCGAAGACTAGACGAGAGAAAGGTGTAAACTTTTTCTCTCAGAACTGCGCGAAAACTTGCATTCCGGCTCAAAACAACGGGATACATCGTTTTAGATCGAAACTAGCAAAATTCATGAGCTACGATTTTACGAGTCTTCAAAGAGTAGACGAGAGAAAGGTGCGAACTTTTTCTCTCAGAACGGCGCGAAAACTTGTATTCCGGCTCAAAACAAAAGGTTACATTGTTTTAGGTCGAAACTGGCAAGATTCACGAGCATCGATTTTACAAGTCGTCGAATAGTAGACGAGAGAAAGATGTAAACTTTTTCTCTCAGAACTGCGCGAAAACTTGTATTCCGGCTCAAAACGACGGGATACATCGTTTTAGATCGAAACTGGCAAGATTCACGAGCATCGATTTTACAAGTCCTCGAAGAGTAGACGAGTGAAAAATGTAAACTTTCTCTCTCAGAACTCCGCGAAAACTTGTATTCCGGCTCAAAACAACGGGATACATTGTTTTAGATCGAAACTAGCAAGATTCACGAGCATCGATTTTACAAGTCGTCGAAGAGTAGACGAGAGAAAGGTGTAAACTTTTTCTCTCAGAACTGCGCGAAAACTTGTATTCTGGCTCAAAACAACGGGATACATTGTTTTAGATCAAAACTAGCAAGATTCACGAGCATCGATTTTACACGTCGTCGAAGAGTACACGAGAGAAAGGTGTAAACTTTTTCTCTCAGAACTGCGCGAAAACTTGTATTCTGGCTGAAAACAACGGGATACATCGTTTTAGATCGTAACTAGCAAGATTCACGAGCATCGATTTTACAAGTCGTCGAAGAGTTGACGAGAGAAAGGTGTAAACTTTTCTCTCAGAACTGCGCGAAAACTTGTTTTCTGGCTCAAAACAACGGGATACATCGTTTTAGATCAAAACCAGCAAGGTTCACGAGCATCGATTTTACAAGTCGTCGAAGACTAGACGAGAGAAAGGTGTAAACTTTTTATCTCAGAACTGCGCGAAAACTTGTATTCCGGCTCAAAACAACGGGTTACATCGTTTTAGATCGAAACTAGCAAGATTCACGAGCATCGATATAACAAGTCGTCGAAGAGTAGACGAGAGAAATGTGTAAACTTTTTCTCTCAGAACTGCGCGAAAACTTGTATTCCGGCTCAAAACAACGGGATACATCGTTTTAGATCGAATCTAGCAAGATTCACGAGCATCAATTTCACAAGTCGTCGAAGAGAACACGAGAGAAAGGTGTAAACTTTTTTTTTTCAGAACTGCGCGAAAACTTGTATTCCGGCTCAATACAACGGGATATATCGTTTTAGATCGAAACTAGCAAAATTCATGAGCATCGATTTTACGAGTCGCCGAAGACTAGACGAGAGAAAGGTGTAAACTTTTTCTCTCAGAACTGCGCGAAAACTTGTATTCCGGCTCAAAACAACGGGATACATCGTTTTAGATCGAAACTAGCAAAATTCATGAGCTACGATTTTACGAGTCTTCAAAGAGTAGACGAGAGAAAGGTGCGAACTTTTTCTCTCAGAACGGCGCGAAAACTTGTATTCCGGCTCAAAACAAAAGGTTACATTGTTTTAGGTCGAAACTGGCAAGATTCACGAGCATCGATTTTACAAGTCGTCGAATAGTAGACGAGAGAAAGATGTAAACTTTTTCTCTCAGAACTGCGCGAAAACTTGTATTCCGGCTCAAAACGACGGGATACATCGTTTTAGATCGAAACTGGCAAGATTCACGAGCATCGATTTTACAAGTCCTCGAAGAGTAGACGAGTGAAAAATGTAAACTTTCTCTCTCAGAACTCCGCGAAAACTTGTATTCCGGCTCAAAACAACGGGATACATTGTTTTAGATCGAAACTAGAAAGATTCACGAGCATCGATTTTACAAGTCGTCGAAGAGTAGACGAGAGAAAGGTGTAAACTTTTTCTCTCAGAACTGCGCGAAAACTTGTATTCTGGCTCAAAACAACGGGATACATTGTTTTAGATCGAAACTAGCAAGATTCACGAGCATCGATTTTACACGTCGCCGAAGAGTACACGAGAGAAAGGTGTAAACTTTTTCTCTCAGAACTGCGCGAAAACTTGTATTCTGGCTGAAAACAACGGGATACATCGTTTTAGATCGTAACTAGCAAGATTCACGAGCATCGATTTTACAAGTCGTCGAAGAGTTGACGAGAGAAAGGTGTAAACTTTTCTCTCAGAACTGCGCGAAAACTTGTTTTCTGGCTCAAAACAACGGGATACATCGTTTTAGATCAAAACCAGCAAGGTTCACGAGCATCGATTTTACAAGTCGTCGAAGACTAGACGAGAGAAAGGTGTAAACTTTTTATCTCAGAACTGCGCGAAAACTTGTATTCCGGCTCAAAACAACGGGATACATCGTTTTAGATTGAAACTAGCAAGATCCACGAGCATCGATATTACAAGTCGTCGAAGAGTACACGAGAGAAAGGTGTAAACTTTTTCTCTCAGAACTGCGCGAAAACTTGTATTCCGGCTCAAAACAACGGGATACATCGTTTTAGGTCGAAAGTAGCAAGATTCACGAGCATCGATTTTACAAGTCTTCGAAGAGTAGACGAGAGAAAGGTGTAAATTTTTCTCTCAGAACTTCGCGAAAACTTGTATTCCGGCTAAAAACAACGGGATACGTCGTTTTAGATTGAAACTAGCAAGATTCACGAGCATCGATTTTACAAGTTGTCGAAGAGTAGACGAGAGAAAGGTGTAAACTTTTTCTCTCAGAACTGCGCGAAAACTTGTATTCCGGCTCAAAACAACGGGTTACATCGTTTTAGATTGAAACTAGCAAGATTCACGAGCATCGATATAACAAGTCGTCGAAGAGTAGACGAGAGAAATGTGTAAACTTTTTCTCTCAGAACTGCGCGAAAACTTGTATTCCGGCTCAAAACAACGGGATACATCGTTTTAGATCGAATCTAGCAAGATTAACGAGCATCGATTTCACAAGTCGTCGAAGAGAACACGAGAGAAAGGTGTAAACTTTTTTTTTCAGAACTGCGCGAAAACTTGTATTCCGGCTCAAAACAACGGGATACATCGTTTAGATCGAAACTAGCATGATTCACGAGCATCGATTTTACAAGTCGTCGAGGAGTAGACGAGAGAAAGGTGTAAACTTTTTCTCTCCGATCTGCGCGAAAACTTGTATTCCGGCTCAATACAACGGGATATATCGTTTTAGATCGAAACTAGCAAAATTCATGAGCATCGATTTTACGAGTCGCCGAAGACTAGACGAGAGAAAGGTGTAAACTTTTTCTCTCAGAACTGCGCGAAAACTTGTATTCCGGCTCAAAACAACGGGATACATCGTTCTAGATCGAAACTAGCAAAATTCATGAGCATCGATTTTACGAGTCGTCGAAGAGTAGACGAGAGAAAGGTGTAAACTTTTTCTCTCAGAACTGCGCGAAAGCTTGTATTTCGGCTCAAAACAACGGGATACGTCGTTTTAGATTGAAACTAGCAAGATTCGCGAGCATCGATTTTACAAGTCGTCGAAGAGTAGACGAGAGAAAGGTGTAAACTTTTTCTCTCAGAACCTCGCGAAAACTTGTATTCCGGCTCAAAACAACGGGATTCATCGTTTTAGATCGAAACTAGCAAGATTCACGAGCATCGATTTTACAAGTCGTCGAAGAGTACACGAGAGAAAGGTGTAAACTTTTTCTCTCAGAACTGCGCGAAAACTTGTATTCCGGCTGAAAACAACGGGATACATCGTTTTAGATCGAATCTAGCAAGATTCACGAGCATCGATTTCACAAGTCGTCGAAGAGAACACGAGAGAAAGGTGTAAACTTTTTTTTCAGAACTGCGCGAAAACTTGTATTCCGGCTCAAAACAACGGGATACATCGTTTAGATCGAAACTAGCATGATTCACGAGCATCAATTTTACAAGTCGTCGAGGAGTAGACGAGAGAAAGGTGTAAACTTTTTCTCTCCGATCTGCGCGAAAACTTGTATTCCGGCTCAATACAACGGGATATATCGTTTTAGATCGAAACTAGCAAAATTCATGAGCATCGATTTTACGAGTCCCCGAAGACTAGACGAGAGAAAGGTGTAAACGTTTTCTCTCAGAACTGCGCGAAAACTTGTATTCCGGATCAAAACAACGGGATACATCGTTTTAGATCGAAACTAGCAAAATTCATGAGCATCGATTTTACGAGTCGTCGAAGAGTAGACGAGAGAAAGGTGAAAACTTTTTCTCTCAGAACTGCGCGAAAACTTGTATTTCGGCTCAAAACAACGGGATACGTCGTTTTAGATTGAAACTAGCAAGATTCGCGAGCATCGATTTTACAAGTCGTCGAAGAGTAGACGAGAGAAAGGTTTAAACTTTTTCTCTCAGAACTGCGCGAAAACTTGTATTCCGGCTCAAAACAACGGGATACATCGTTTTAGGTCGAAAGTAGCAAGATTCACGAGCATCGATTTTACAAGTCTTCGAAGAGTAGACGAGAGAAAGGTGTAAATTTTTCTCTCAGAACTTCGCGAAAACTTGTATTCCGGCTAAAAACAATGGGATACGTCGTTTTAGATTGAAACTAGCAAGATTCGCGAGCATCGATTTTACAAGTTGTCGAAGAGTAGACGAGAGAAAGGTGTAAACTTTTTCTCTCAGAACTGCGCGAAAACTTGTATTCCGGCTCAAAACAACGGGTTACATCGTTTTAGATCGAAACTAGCAAGATTCACGAGCATCGATATAACAAGTCGTCGAAGAGTAGACGAGAGAAATGTGTAAACTTTTTCTCTCAGAACTGCGCGAAAACTTGTATTCCGGCTCAAAACAACGGGATACATCGTTTTAGATCGAATCTGGCAAGATTCACGAGCATCGATTTCACAAGTCGTCGAAGAGAACACGAGAGAAAGGTGTAAACTTTTTTTTTCAGAACTGCGCGAAAACTTGTATTCCGGCTCAAAACAACGAGATACATCGTTTAGATCGAAACTAGCCTGATTCACGAGCATCGATTTTACAAGTCGTCGAGGAGTAGACGAGAGAAAGGTGTAAACTTTTTCTCTCCGATCTGCGCGAAAACTTGTATTCCGGCTCAATACAACGGGATATATCGTTTTAGATCGAAACTAGCAAAATTCATGAGCATCGATTTTACGAGTCGCCGAAGACTAGACGAGAGAAAGGTGTAAACTTTTTCTCTCAGAACTGCGCGAAAACTTGTATTCCGGCTCAAAACAACGGGATACATCGTTCTAGATCAAAACTAGCAAAATTCATGAGCATCGATTTTACGAGTCGTCGAAGAGTAGACGAGAGAAAGGTGTAAACTTTTTCTCTCAGAACTGCGCGAAAACTTGTATTTCGGCTCAAAACAACGGGATACGTCGTTTTAGATTGAAACTAGCAAGATTCGCGAGCATCGATTTTACAAGTCGTCGAAGAGTAGACGAGAGAAAGGTGTAAACTTTTTCTCTCAGAACTGCGCGAAAACTTGTATTCCGGCTCAAAACAACGGGTTACATAGTTTTAGATCGAAACTAGCAAGATTCACGACCATCGATTTTACAAGTCGTCGAAGAGTAGACGAGAGAAAGGTGTAAACTTTTTCTCTCAGAACCTCGCGAAAACTTGTATTCCGGCTCAAAACAACGGGATTCATCGTTTTAGATCGAAACTAGCAAGATTCACGAGCATCGATTTTACAAGTCGTCGAAGAGTACACGAGAGAAAGGTGTAAACTTTTTCTCTCAGAACTGCGCGAAAACTTGTATTCCGGCTCAAAACAACGGGATACATCGTTTTAGATCGAATCTAGCAAGATTCACGAGCATCGATTTCACAAGTCGTCGAAGAGAACACGAGAGAAAGGTGTAAACTTTTTTTTTCAGAACTGCGCGAAAACTTGTATTCCGGCTCAAAACAACGGGATACATCGTTTAGATCGAAACTAGCATGATTCACGAGCATCGATTTTACAAGTCGTCGAAGAGTACACGAGAGAAAGGTGTAAACTTTTTCTCTCAGAACTGCGCGAAAACTTGTATTCCGGCTCAAAACAACGGGATACATCGTTTTAGATCGAATCTAGCAAGATTCACGAGCATCGATTTCACAAGTCGTCGAAGAGAACACGAGAGAAAGGTGTAAACTTTTTTTTCAGAACTGCGCGAAAACTTGTATTCCGGCTCAAAACAACGGGATACATCGTTTAGATCGAAACTAGCATGATTCACGAGCATCGATTTTACAAGTCGTCGAGGAGTAGACGAGAGAAAGGTGTAAACTTTTTCTCTCCGATCTGCGCGAAAACTTGTATTCCGGCTTAATACAACGGGATATATCGTTTTAGATCGAAACTAGCAAAATTCATGAGCATCGATTTTACGAGTCCCCGAAGACTAGACGAGAGAAAGGTGTAAACGTTTTCTCTCAGAACTGCGCGAAAACTTGTATTCCGAATCAAAACAACGGGATACATCGTTTTAGATCGAAACTAGCAAAATTCATGAGCATCGATTTTACGAGTCGTCGAAGAGTAGACGAGAGAAAGGTGAAAACTTTTTCTCTCAGAACTGCGCGAAAACTTGTATTTCGGCTCAAAACAACGGGATACGTCGTTTTAGATTGAAACTAGCAAGATTCGCGAGCATCGATTTTACAAGTCGTCGAAGAGTAGACGAGAGAAAGGTTTAAACTTTTTCTCTCAGAACTGCGCGAAAACTTGTATTCCGGCTCAAAACAACGGGATACATCGTTTTAGGTCGAAAGTAGCAAGATTCACGAGCATCGATTTTACAAGTCTTCGAAGAGTAGACGAGAGACAGGTGTAAATTTTTCTCTCAGAACTTCGCGAAAACTTGTATTCCGGCTAAAAACAATGGGATACGTCGTTTTAGATTGAAACTAGCAAGATTCGCGAGCATCGATTTTACAAGTTGTCGAAGAGTAGACGAGAGAAAGGTGTAAACTTTTTCTCTCAGAACTGCGCGAAAACTTGTATTCCGGCTCAAAACAACGGGTTACATCGTTTTAGATCGAAACTAGCAAGATTCACGAGCATCGATATAACAAGTCGTCGAAGAGTAGACGAGAGAAATGTGTAAACTTTTTCTCTCAGAACTGCGCGAAAACTTGTATTCCGGCTCAAAACAACGGGATACATCGTTTTAGATCGAATCTAGAAAGATTCACGAGCATCGATTTCACAAGTCGTCGAAGAGAACACGAGAGAAAGGTGTAAACTTTTTTTTTCAGAACTGCGCGAAAACTTGTATTCCGGCTCAAAACAACGAGATACATCGTTTAGATCGAAACTAGCATGATTCACGAGCATCGATTTTACAAGTCGTCGAGGAGTAGACGAGAGAAAGGTGTAAACTTTTTCTCTCCGATCTGCGCGAAAACTTGTATTCCGGCTCAATACAACGGGATATATCGTTTTAGATCGAAACTAGCAAAATTCATGAGCATCGATTTTACGAGTCCCCGAAGACTAGACGAGAGAAAGGTGTAAACTTTTTCTCTCAGAACTGCGCGAAAACTTGTATTCCGGATCAAAACAACGGGATACATCGTTTTAGATCGAAACTAGCAAAATTCATGAGCATCGATTTTACGAGTCGTCGAAGAGTAGACGAGAGAAAGGTGTAAACTTTTTCTCTCAGAACTGCGCGAAAACTTGTATTTCGGCTCAAAACAACGGGATACGTCGTTTTAGATTGAAACTAGCAAGATTCGCGAGCATCGATTTTACAAGTCGTCGAAGAGTAGACGAGAGAAAGGTGTAATCTTTTTCTCTCAGAACTGCGCGAAAACTTGTATTCCGGCTCAAAACAACGGGTTACATAGTTTCAGATCGAAACTAGCAAGATTCACGAGCATCGATTTTACAAGTCGTCGAAGAGTAGACGAGAGAAAGGTGTAAACTTTTTCTCTCAGAACCTCGCGAAAACTTGTATTCCGGCTCAAAACAACGGGATTCATCGTTTTAGATCGAAACTAGCAAGATTCACGAGCATCGATTTTACAAGTCGTCGAAGAGTACACGAGAGAAAGGTGTAAACTTTTTCTCTCAGAACTGCGCGAAAACTTGTATTCCGGCTCAAAACAACGGGATACATCGTTTTAGGTCGAAACTAGCAAGATTCACGACCATCGATTTTACAAGTCGTCGAATATAGACGAGAGAAAGGTGTAAACTTTTTCTCTCAGAACTGCGCGAAAACTTGTATTCCGGCTCAAAACAACGGGATACATCGTTTTAGATCGAATCTAGCAAGATTCACGAGCATCGATTTCACAAGTCGTCGAAGAGTAGACGAGAGAAAGGTGTAATCTTTTTCTCTCAGAACTGCGCGAAAACTTGTATTCCGGCTCAAAACAACGGGTTACATAGTTTCAGATCGAAACTAGCAAGATTCACGAGCATCGATTTTACAAGTCGTCGAAGAGTACACGAGAGAAAGGTGTAAACTTTTTCTCTCAGAACTGCGCGAAAACTTGTATTCCGGCTCAAAACAACGGGATACATCGTTTTAGATCGAATCTAGCAAGATTCACGAGCATCGATTTCACAAGTCGTCGAAGAGAACACGAGAGAAAGGTGTAAACTTTTTTTTCAGAACTGCGCGAAAACTTGTATTCCGGCTCAAAACAACGGGATACATCGTTTAGATCGAAACTAGCATGATTCACGAGCATCGATTTTACAAGTCGTCGAGGAGTAGACGAGAGAAAGGTGTAAACTTTTTCTCTCCGATCTGCGCGAAAACTTGTATTCCGGCTTAATACAACGGGATATATCGTTTTAGATCGAAACTAGCAAAATTCATGAGCATCGATTTTACGAGTCCCCGAAGACTAGACGAGAGAAAGGTGTAAACGTTTTCTCTCAGAACTGCGCGAAAACTTGTATTCCGAATCAAAACAACGGGATACATCGTTTTAGATCGAAACTAGCAAAATTCATGAGCATCGATTTTACGAGTCGTCGAAGAGTAGACGAGAGAAAGGTGAAAACTTTTTCTCTCAGAACTGCGCGAAAACTTGTATTTCGGCTCAAAACAACGGGATACGTCGTTTTAGATTGAAACTAGCAAGATTCGCGAGCATCGATTTTACAAGTCGTCGAAGAGTAGACGAGAGAAAGGTTTAAACTTTTTCTCTCAGAACTGCGCGAAAACTTGTATTCCGGCTCAAAACAACGGGATACATCGTTTTAGGTCGAAAGTAGCAAGATTCACGAGCATCGATTTTACAAGTCTTCGAAGAGTAGACGAGAGACAGGTGTAAATTTTTCTCTCAGAACTTCGCGAAAACTTGTATTCCGGCTAAAAACAATGGGATACGTCGTTTTAGATTGAAACTAGCAAGATTCGCGAGCATCGATTTTACAAGTTGTCGAAGAGTAGACGAGAGAAAGGTGTAAACTTTTTCTCTCAGAACTGCGCGAAAACTTGTATTCCGGCTCAAAACAACGGGTTACATCGTTTTAGATCGAAACTAGCAAGATTCACGAGCATCGATATAACAAGTCGTCGAAGAGTAGACGAGAGAAATGTGTAAACTTTTTCTCTCAGAACTGCGCGAAAACTTGTATTCCGGCTCAAAACAACGGGATACATCGTTTTAGATCGAATCTAGCAAGATTCACGAGCATCGATTTCACAAGTCGTCGAAGAGAACACGAGAGAAAGGTGTAAACTTTTTTTTTCAGAACTGCGCGAAAACTTGTATTCCGGCTCAAAACAACGAGATACATCGTTTAGATCGAAACTAGCATGATTCACGAGCATCGATTTTACAAGTCGTCGAGGAGTAGACGAGAGAAAGGTGTAAACTTTTTCTCTCCGATCTGCGCGAAAACTTGTATTCCGGCTCAATACAACGGGATATATCGTTTTAGATCGAAACTAGCAACATTCATGAGCATCGATTTTACGAGTCGCCGAAGACTAGACGAGAGAAAGGTGTAAACTTTTTCTCTCAGAACTGCGCGAAAACTTGTATTCCGGCTCAAAACAACGGGATACATCGTTCTAGATCGAAACTAGCAAAATTCATGAGCATCGATTTTACGAGTCGTCGAAGAGTAGACGAGAGAAAGGTGTAAACTTTTTCTCTCAGAACTGCGCGAAAACTTGTATTTCGGCTCAAAACAACGGGATACGTCGTTTTAGATTGAAACTAGCAAGATTCGCGAGCATCGATTTTACAAGTCGTCGAAGAGTAGACGAGAGAAAGGTGTAAACTTTTTCTCTCAGAACTGCGCGAAAACTTGTATTCCGGCTCAAAACAACGGGTTACATAGTTTTAGATCGAAACTAGCAAGATTCACGAGCATCGATTTTACAAGTCGTCGAAGAGTAGACGAGAGAAAGGTGTAAACTTTTTCTCTCAGAACCTCGCGAAAACTTGTATTCCGGCTCAAAACAACGGGATTCATCGTTTTAGATCGAAACTAGCAAGATTCACGAGCATCGATTTTACAAGTCGTCGAAGAGTACACGAGAGAAAGGTGTAAACTTTTTCTCTCAGAACTGCGCGAAAACTTGTATTCCGGCTCAAAACAACGGGATACATCGTTTTAGATCGAATCTAGCAAGATTCACGAGCATCGATTTCACAAGTCGTCGAAGAGAACACGAGAGAAAGGTGTAAACTTTTTTTTTCAGAACTGCGCGAAAACTTGTATTCCGGCTCAAAACAACGGGATACATCGTTTAGATCGAAACTAGCATGATTCACGAGCATCGATTTTACAAGTCGTCGAGGAGTAGACGAGAGAAAGGTGTAAACTTTTTCTCTCCGATCTGCGCGAAAACTTGTATTCCGGCTCAATACAACGGGATATATCGTTTTAGATCGAAACTAGCAAAATTCATGAGCATCGATTTTACGAGTCCCCGAAGACTAGACGAGAGAAAGGTGTAAACTTTTTCTCTCAGAACTGCGCGAAAACTTGTATTCCGGATCAAAACAACGGGATACATCGTTTTAGATCGAAACTAGCAAAATTCATGAGCATCGATTTTACGAGTCGTCGAAGAGTAGACGAGAGAAAGGTGTAAACTTTTTCTCTCAGAACTGCGCGAAAACTTGTATTTCGGCTCAAAACAACGGGATACGTCGTTTTAGATTGAAACTAGCAAGATTCGCGAGCATCGATTTTACAAGTCGTCGAAGAGTAGACGAGAGAAAGGTGTAATCTTTTTCTCTCAGAACTGCGCGAAAACTTGTATTCCGGCTCAAAACAACGGGTTACATAGTTTCAGATCGAAACTAGCAAGATTCACGAGCATCGATTTTACAAGTCGTCGAAGAGTAGACGAGAGAAAGGTGTAAACTTTTTCTCTCAGAACCTCGCGAAAACTTGTATTCCGGCTCAAAACAACGGGATTCATCGTTTTAGATCGAAACTAGCAAGATTCACGAGCATCGATTTTACAAGTCGTCGAAGAGTACACGAGAGAAAGGTGTAAACTTTTTCTCTCAGAACTGCGCGAAAACTTGTATTCCGGCTCAAAACAACGGGATACATCGTTTTAGGTCGAAACTAGCAAGTTTCACGACCATCGATTTTACAAGTCGTCGAATATAGACGAGAGAAAGGTGTAAACTTTTTCTCTCAGAACTGCGCGAAAACTTGTATTCCGGCTCAAAACAACGGGATACATCGTTTTAGATCGAAACTAGCAAGATCCACGAGCATCGATATTACAAGTCGTCGAAGAGTACACGAGAGAAAGGTGTAAACTTTTTCTCTCAGAACTGCGCGAAAACTTGTATTCCGGCTCAAAACAACGGGATACATCGTTTTAGGTCGAAAGTAGCAAGATTCACGAGCATCGATTTTACAAGTCTTCGAAGAGTAGACGAGAGAAAGGTGTAAATTTTTCTGTCAGAACTTCGCGAAAACTTGTATTCCGGCTCAAAACAACGGGATACATCGTTTTAGATTGAAACTAGCAAGATTCACGAGCATCGATTTTACAAGTTGTCGAAGAGTAGACGAGAGAAAGGTGTAAATTTTTTCTCTCAGAACTGCGCGAAAACTTGTATTCCGGCTCAAAACAACGGGTTACATCGTTTTAGATCGAAACTAGCAAGATTCACGAGCATCGATATTACAAGTCGTCGAAGAGTAGACGAGAGAAATGTGTAAACTTTTTCTCTCAGAACTGCGCGAAAATTTGTATTCCGGCTCAAAACAACGGGAAACATCGTTTTAGATCGAATCTAGCAAGATTCACGAGCATCGATTTCACAAGTCGTCGAAGAGAACACGAGAGAAAGGTGTAAACGTTTTTTTTCAGAACTGCGCGAAAACTTGTATTCCGGCTCAAAACAACGGGATACATCGTTTAGATCGAAACTAGCATGATTCACGAGCATCGATTTTACAAGTCGTCGAGGAGTAGACGAGAGAAAGGTGTAAACTTTTTCTCTCCGATCTGCGCGAAAACTTGTATTCCGGCTCAATACAACGGGATATATCGTTTTAGATCGAAACTAGCAAAATTCATGAGCATCGATTTTACGAGTCGCCGAAGACTAGACGAGAGAAAGGTGTAAACTTTTTCTCTCAGAACTGCGCGAAAACTTGTATTCCGGCTCAAAACAACGGGATACATCGTTTTAGATCGAAACTAGCAAAATTCATGAGCATCGATTTTACGAGTCGTCGAAGAGTAGACGAGAGAAAGGTGTGAACTTTTTCTCTCAGAACGGCGCGAAAACTTGTATTCCGGCTCAAAACAAAAGGTTACATTGTTTTAGGTCGAAACTGGCAAGATTCACGAGCATCGATTTTACACGTCGTCGAAGAGTACACGAGAGAAAGGTGTAAACTTTTTCTCTCAGAACTGCGCGAAAACTTGTTTTCTGGCTCAAAACAACGGGATACATCGTTTTAGATCAAAACCAGCAAGGTTCACGAGCATCGATTTTACAAGTCGTCGAAGACTAGACGAGAGAAAGGTGTAAACTTTTTATCTCAGAACTGCGCGAAAACTTGTATTCCGGCTCAAAACAACGGGATACATCGTTTTAGATTGAAACTAGCAAGATCCACGAGCATCGATATTACAAGTCGTCGAAGAGTGCACGAGAGAAAGGTGTAAACTTTTTCTCTCAGAACTGCGCGAAAACTTGTATTCCGGCTCAAAACAACGGGATACATCGTTTTAGGTCGAAAGTAGCAAGATTCACGAGCATCGATTTTACAAGTCTTCGAAGAGTAGACGAGAGAAATTGTAAATTTTTCTCTCAGAAGTTCGCGAATACTTGTATTCCGGCTAAAAACAACGGGATACGTCGTTTTAGATTGAAACTAGCAAGATTCACGAGCATCGATTTTACAAGTTGTCGAAGAGTAGACGAGAGAAAGGTGTAAACTTTTTCTCTCAGAACTGCGCGAAAACTTGTATTCCGGCTCAAAACAACGGGTTACATCGTTTTAGATCGAAACTAGCAAGATTCACGAGCATCGATATTACAAGTCGTCGAAGAGTAGACGAGAGAAATGTGTAAACTTTTTCTCTCAGAACTGCGCGAGAACTTGTATTCCGGCTCAAAACAACGGGATACATCATTTTAGATCGAATCTAGCAAGATTCATGAGCATCGATTTTACGAGTCGTCGAAGAGTAGACGAGAGAAAGGTGTAAACTTTTTCTCTCAGAACTGCGCGAAAACTTGTATTTCGGCTCAAAACAACGGGATACGTCGTTTTAGATTGAAACTAGCAAGATTCGCGAGCATCGATTTTACAAGTCGTCGAAGAGTAGACGAGAGAAAGGTGTAATCTTTTTCTCTCAGAACTGCGCGAAAACTTGTATTCCGGCTCAAAACAACGGGTTACATAGTTTCAGATCGAAACTAGCAAGATTCACGAGCATCGATTTTACAAGTCGTCGAAGAGTAGACGAGAGAAAGGTGTAAACTTTTTCTCTCAGAACCTCGCGAAAACTTGTATTCCGGCTCAAAACAACGGGATTCATCGTTTTAGATCGAAACTAGCAAGATTCACGAGCATCGATTTTACAAGTCGTCGAAGAGTACACGAGAGAAAGGTGTAAACTTTTTCTCTCAGAACTGCGCGAAAACTTGTATTCCGGCTCAAAACAACGGGATACATCGTTTTAGGTCGAAACTAGCAAGATTCACGACCATCGATTTTACAAGTCGTCGAATATAGACGAGAGAAAGGTGTAAACTTTTTCTCTCAGAACTGCGCGAAAACTTGTATTCCGGCTCAAAACAACGGGATACATCGTTTTAGATCGAAACTAGCAAGATCCACGAGCATCGATATTACAAGTCGTCGAAGAGTACACGAGAGAAAGGTGTAAACTTTTTCTCTCAGAACTGCGCGAAAACTTGTATTCCGGCTCAAAACAACGGGATACATCGTTTTAGGTCGAAAGTAGCAAGATTCACGAGCATCGATTTTACAAGTCTTCGAAGAGTAGACGAGAGAAAGGTGTAAACTTTTTCTCTCAGAACTGCGCGAAAACTTGTATTTCGGCTCAAAACAACGGGTTACATAGTTTTAGATCGAAACTAGCAAGATTCACGAGCATCGATTTTACAAGTCGTCGAAGACTAGACGAGAGAAAGGTGTAAACTTTTTCTCCCAGAACCTCGCGAAAACTTGTATTCCGGCTCAAAACAACGGGATTCATCGTTTTAGATCGAAACTAGCAAGATTCACGAGCATCGATTTTACAAGTCGTCGAAGAGTACACGAGAGAAAGGTGTAAACTTTTTCTCTCAGAACTGCGCGAAAACTTGTATTCCGGCTCAAAACAACGGGATACATCGTTTTAGGTCGAAACTAGCAAGATTCACGAGCATCGATTTTACAAGTCGTCGAATATAGACGAGAGAAAGGTGTAAACTTTTTCTCTCAGAACTGCGCGAAAACTTGTATTCCGGCTCAAAACAACGGGTTACATCGTTTTAGATCGAAAGTAGCAAGATTCACGAGCATCATTATTACAAGTCGTGGAAGAGTAGACGAGTAAATGTGTAAACTTTTTCTCTCAGAACTGCGCGAAAAGTTGTTTTCTGGCTCAAAACAACGGGATACATCGTTTTAGATCGAATCTAGCAAGATTCACGAGCATCGGTTTCACAAGTCTTCGAAGAGTAGACGAGAGAAAGGTGTAAACTTTTTCTCTCAGAACTGCGCGAAAACTTGTATTCCGGCTCAAAACAACGGGTTACATCGTTTTAGATCGAAAGTAGCAAGATTCACGAGCATCATTATTACAAGTCGTGGAAGAGTAGACGAGAGAAATGTGTAAACTTTTTCTCTCAGAACTGCGCGAAAACTTGTTTTCTGGCTCAAAACAACGGGATACATCGTTTTAGGTTGAAACTAGCAAGATTCACGAGCATCGATTTTACAAGTTGTCGAATAGTAAACGAGAGAAAGGTGTAAACTTTTTCTCTCAGAACCTCGCGAAAACTTGTATTCCGGCTCAAAACAACGGGTTACATCGTTTTAGATCAAAACTAGCAAGATTCACGAGCATCGATATTACAAGTCGTCGAAGAGTAGACGAGAGAAATGTGTAAACTTGTTCTCTCAGAACTGCGCGAAAACTTGTATTCTGGCTCAAAACAACGGGATACATCGTTTTAGATCGAATCTAGGAAGATTCACGAGCATCGATTTTACAAGTCTTCGAAGAGTAGACGAGAGAAAGGTGTAAATTTTTCTGTCAGAACTTCGCGAAAACTTGTATTCCGGCTCAAAACAACGGGATACATCGTTTTAGGTCGAATCTAGCAAGATTCACGAGCATCGATTTCACAAGTCGTCGAAGAGAACACGAGAGAAAGGTGTAAACTTTTTTTTTCAGAACTGCGCGAAAACTTGTATTCCGGCTCAAAACAACGGGATACATCGTTTAGATCGAAACTAGCATGATTCACGAGCATCGATTTTACAAGTCGTCGAGGAGTAGACGAGAGAAAGTTGTAAACTTTTTCTCTCCGATCTGCGCGAAAACTTGTATTCCGGCTCAATACAACGGGATATATCGTTTTAGATCGAAACTAGCAAAATTCATGAGCATCGAGTTTACGAGTCGCCGAAGACTAGACGAGAGAAAGGTGTAAACTTTTTCTCTCAGAACGGCGCGAAAACTTGTATTCCGGCTCAAAACAAAAGGTTACATTGTTTTAGGTCGAAACTGGCAAGATTCACGAGCATCAATTTTACGAGTCGCCGAAGACTAGACGAGAGAAAGGTGTAAACTTTTTCTCTCAGAACTGCGCGAAAACTTGTATTTCGGCTCAAAACAACGGGATACGTCGTTTTAGATTGAAACTAGCAAGATTCGCGAGCATCGATTTTACAAGTCGTCGAAGAGTAGACGAGAGAAAGGTGTAAACTTTTTCTCTCAGAACTGCGCGAAAACTTGTATTCCGGCTCAAAACAACGGGTTACATAGTTTTAGATCGAAACTAGCAAGATTCACGAGCATCGATTTTACAAGTCGTCGAAGAGTAGACGAGAGAAAGGTGTAAACTTTTTCTCTCAGAACCTCGCGAAAACTTGTATTCCGGCTCAAAACAACGGGATTCATCGTTTTAGATCGAAACTAGCAAGATTCACGAGCATCGATTTTACAAGTCGTCGAAGAGTACACGAGAGAAAGGTGTAAACTTTTTCTCTCAGAACTGCGCGAAAACTTGTATTCCGGCTCAAAACTACGGGATACATCGTTTTAGGTCGAAACTAGCAAGATTCACGAGCATCGATTTTGCAAGTCGTCGAATATAGACGAGAGAAAGGTGTAAACTTTTTCTCTCAGAACTGCGCGAAAACTTGTATTCCGGCTCAAAACAACGGGTTACATCGTTTTAGATCGAAAGTAGCAAGATTCACGAGCATCATTATTACAAGTCGTGGAAGAGTAGACGAGAGAAATGTGTAAACTTTTTCTCTCAGAACTTCGCGAAAACTTGTATTCCGGCTCAAAACAACGGGATACATCGTTTTAGGTCGAAACTAGCAAGATTCACGAGCATCGATTTTACAAGTTGTCGAATAGTAAACGAGAGAAAGGTGTAAACTTTTTCTCTCAGAACCTCGCGAAAACTTGTATTCCGGCTCAAAACAACGGGTTACATCGTTTTAGATCAAAACTAGCAAGATTCACGAGCATCGATATTACAAGTCGTCGAAGAGTAGACGAGAGAAATGTGTAAACTTGTTCTCTCAGAACTGCGCGAAAACTTGTATTCTGGCTCAAAACAACGGGATACATCGTTTTAGATCGAATCTAGGAAGATTCACGAGCATCGATTTTACAACTCGTCGAAGAGTACGCGAGAGAAAGGTGTAAACTTTTTCTCTCAGAACTGCGCGAAAACTTCTATTCCGGCTCAAAACAACGGGATACATCGTTTTAGATCGAAACTAGCATGATTCACGAGCATCGATTTTACAAGTCGTCGAAGAGTAGACGATAGAAAGGTGTAAACGTTTTCTCTCAGAACTGCGCGAAAACTTGTATTCCGGCTCAAAACAACGGGATACATCGTTTTAGATTGAAACCAGCAAGATTCACGAGCATCGATTTTACAAGTCGTCAAAGAGTAGACGAGAGAAAGGTGTAAACTTTTTCTCTCAGAACTTCGCGAAAACTTGTATTCCGGCTCAAAACAACGGGATACGTCGTTTTAGATTGAAACTAGCAAGATTCACGAGCATCGATTTTACAAGTTGTCGAAGAGTAGACGAGAGAAAGGTGTAAATTTTTTCTCTCAGAACTGCGCGAAAACTTGTATTCCGGCTCAAAACAACGGGTTACATCGTTTTAGATCGAAACTAGCAAGATTCACGAGCATCGATATTACAAGTCGTCGAAGAGTAGACGAGAGAAATGTGTAAACTTTTTCTCTCAGAACTGCGCGAAAACTTGTATTCCGGCTCAAAACAACGGGATACATCGTTTTAGGTCGAATCTAGCAAGATTCACGAGCATCGATTTCACAAGTCGTCGAAGAGAACACGAGAGAAAGGTGTAAACTTTTTTTTTCAGAACTGCGCGAAAACTTGTATTCCGGCTCAAAACAACGGGATACATCGTTTAGATCGAAACTAGCATGATTCACGAGCATCGATTTTACAAGTCGTCGAGGAGTAGACGAGAGAAAGTTGTAAACTTTTTCTCTCCGATCTGCGCGAAAACTTGTATTCCGGCTCAATACAACGGCATATATCGTTTTAGATCGAAACTAGCAAAATTCATGAGCATCGAGTTTACGAGTCGCCGAAGACTAGACGAGAGAAAGGTGTAAACTTTTTCTCTCAGAACGGCGCGAAAACTTGTATTCCGGCTCAAAACAAAAGGTTACATTGTTTTAGGTCGAAACTGGCAAGATTCACGAGCATCAATTTTACGAGTCGCCGAAGACTAGACGAGAGAAAGGTGTAAACTTTTTCTCTCAGAACTGCGCGAAAACTTGTATTTCGGCTCAAAACAACGGGATACGTCGTTTTAGATTGAAACTAGCAAGATTCGCGAGCATCGATTTTACAAGTCGTCGAAGAGTAGACGAGAGAAAGGTGTAAACTTTTTCTCTCAGAACTGCGCGAAAACTTGTATTCCGGCTCAAAACAACGGGTTACATAGTTTTAGATCGAAACTAGCAAGATTCACGAGCATCGATTTTACAAGTCGTCGAAGAGTAGACGAGAGAAAGGTGTAAACTTTTTCTCTCAGAACCTCGCGAAAACTTGTATTCCGGCTCAAAACAACGGGATACATCGTTTTAGATCGAATCTAGGAAGATTCACGAGCATCGATTTTACAACTCGTCGAAGAGTACGCGAGAGAAAGGTGTAAACTTTTTCTCTCAGAACTGCGCGAAAACTATTCCGGCTCAAAACAACGGGATACATCGTTTTAGATCGAAACTAGCATGATTCACGAGCATCGATTTTACAAGTCGTCAAAGAGTAGACGATAGAAAGGTGTAAACGTTTTCTCTCAGAACTGCGCGAAAACTTGTATTCCGGCTCAAAACAACGGGATACATCGTTTTAGATTGAAACCAGCAAGATTCACGAGCATCGATTTTACAAGTCGTCAAAGAGTAGACGAGAGAAAGGTGTAAACTTTTTCTCTCAGAACTTCGCGAAAACTTGTATTCCGGCTCAAAACAACGGGATACGTCGTTTTAGATTGAAACTAGCAAGATTCACGAGCATCGATTTTACAAGTTGTCGAAGAGTAGACGAGAGAAAGGTGTAAATTTTTTCTCTCAGAACTGCGCGAAAACTTGTATTCCGGCTCAAAACAACGGGTTACATCGTTTTAGATCGAAACTAGCAAGATTCACGAGCATCGATATTACAAGTCGTCGAAGAGTAGACGAGAGAAATGTGTAAACTTTTTCTCTCAGAACTGCGCGAAAACTTGTATTCCGGCTCAAAACAACGGGATACATCGTTTTAGGTCGAATCTAGCAAGATTCACGAGCATCGATTTCACAAGTCGTCGAAGAGAACACGAGAGAAAGGTGTAAACTTTTTTTTTCAGAACTGCGCGAAAACTTGTATTCCGGCTCAAAACAACGGGATACATCGTTTAGATCGAAACTAGCATGATTCACGAGCATCGATTTTACAAGTCGTCGAGGAGTAGACGAGAGAAAGTTGTAAACTTTTTCTCTCCGATCTGCGCGAAAACTTGTATTCCGGCTCAATACAACGGGATATATCGTTTTAGATCGAAACTAGCAAAATTCATGAGCATCGAGTTTACGAGTCGCCGAAGACTAGACGAGAGAAAGGTGTAAACTTTTTCTCTCAGAACGGCGCGAAAACTTGTATTCCGGCTCAAAACAAAAGGTTACATTGTTTTAGGTCGAAACTGGCAAGATTCACGAGCATCAATTTTACGAGTCGCCGAAGACTAGACGAGAGAAAGGTGTAAACTTTTTCTCTCAGAACTGCGCGAAAACTTGTATTTCGGCTCAAAACAACGGGATACGTCGTTTTAGATCGAAACTAGCAAGATTCACGAGCATCGATTTTACAAGTCGTCGAAGAGTAGACGAGAGAAAGGTGTAAACTTTTTCTCTCAGAACCTCGCGAAAACTTGTATTCCGGCTCAAAACAACGGGATACATCGTTTTAGATCGAATCTAGGAAGATTCACGAGCATCGATTTTACAACTCGTCGAAGAGTACGCGAGAGAAAGGTGTAAACTTTTTCTCTCAGAACTGCGCGAAAACTTCTATTCCGGCTCAAAACAACGGGATACATCGTTTTAGATCGAAACTAGCATGATTCACGAGCATCGATTTTACAAGTCGTCGAAGAGTAGACGATAGAAAGGTGTAAACGTTTTCTCTCAGAACTGCGCGAAAACTTGTATTCCGGCTCAAAACAACGGGATACATCGTTTTAGATTGAAACCAGCAAGATTCACGAGCATCGATTTTACAAGTCGTCAAAGAGTAGACGAGAGAAAGGTGTAAACTTTTTCTCTCAGAACTGCGCGAAAACTTGTATTCCGGCTCAAAACAACGGGTTACATCGTTTTAGATCGAAACTAGCAAGATTCACGAGCATCGATTTTACAAGTTGTCGAAGAGTAGACGAGAGAAATGTGTAAACTTTTTCTCTCAGAACTGCGCGAAAACTTGTATTCCGGCTCAAAACAACGGGATACATCGTTTTAGGTCGAATCTAGCAAGATTCACGAGCATCGATTTCACAAGTCGTCGAAGAGAACACGAGAGAAAGGTGTAAACTTTTTTTTTCAGAACTGCGCGAAAACTTGTATTCCGGCTCAAAACAACGGGATACATCGTTTAGATCGAAACTAGCATGATTCACGAGCATCGATTTTACAAGTCGTCGAGGAGTAGACGAGAGAAAGTTGTAAACTTTTTCTCTCCGATCTGCGCGAAAACTTGTATTCCGGCTCAATACAACGGGATATATCGTTTTAGATCGAAACTAGCAAAATTCATGAGCATCGAGTTTACGAGTCGCCGAAGACTAGACGAGAGAAAGGTGTAAACTTTTTCTCTCAGAACGGCGCGAAAACTTGTATTCCGGCTCAAAACAAAAGGTTACATTGTTTTAGGTCGAAACTGGCAAGATTCACGAGCATCAATTTTACGAGTCGCCGAAGACTAGACGAGAGAAAGGTGTAAACTTTTTCTCTCAGAACTGCGCGAAAACTTGTATTTCGGCTCAAAACAACGGGATACGTCGTTTTAGATTGAAACTAGCAAGATTCGCGAGCATCGATTTTACAAGTCGTCGAAGAGTAGACGAGAGAAAGGTGTAAACTTTTTCTCTCAGAACTGCGCGAAAACTTGTATTCCGGCTCAAAACAACGGGTTACATAGTTTTAGATCGAAACTAGCAAGATTCACGAGCATCGATTTTACAAGTCGTCGAAGAGTAGACGAGAGAAAGGTGTAAACTTTTTCTCTCAGAACCTCGCGAAAACTTGTATTCCGGCTCAAAACAACGGGATTCATCGTTTTAGATCGAAACTAGCAAGATTCACGAGCATCGATTTTACAAGTCGTCGAAGAGTACACGAGAGAAAGGTGTAAACTTTTTCTCTCAGAACTGCGCGAAAACTTGTATTCCGGCTCAAAACTACGGGATACATCGTTTTAGGTCGAAACTAGCAAGATTCACGAGCATCGATTTTGCAAGTCGTCGAATATAGACGAGAGAAAGGTGTAAACTTTTTCTCTCAGAACTGCGCGAAAACTTGTATTCCGGCTCAAAACAACGGGTTACATCGTTTTAGATCGAAAGTAGCAAGATTCACGAGCATCATTATTACAAGTCGTGGAAGAGTAGACGAGAGAAATGTGTAAACTTTTTCTCTCAGAACTTCGCGAAAACTTGTATTCCGGCTCAAAACAACGGGATACGTCGTTTTAGAGTGAAACTAGCAAGATTCACGAGCATCGATTTTACAAGTTGTCGAAGAGTAGACGAGAGAAATGTGTAAACTTGTTCTCTCAGAACTGCGCGAAAACTTGTATTCTGGCTCAAAACAACGGGATACATCGTTTTAGATCGAATCTAGGAAGATTCACGAGCATCGATTTTACAACTCGTCGAAGAGTACGCGAGAGAAAGGTGTAAACTTTTTCTCTCAGAACTGCGCGAAAACTTCTACTCCGGCTCAAAACAACGGGATACATCGTTTTAGATCGAAACTAGCATGATTCACGAGCATCGATTTTACAAGTCGTCGAAGAGTAGACGATAGAAAGGTGTAAACGTTTTCTCTCAGAACTGCGCGAAAACTTGTATTCCGGCTCAAAACAACGGGATACATCGTTTTAGATTGAAACCAGCAAGATTCACGAGCATCGATTTTACAAGTCGTCAAAGAGTAGACGAGAGAAAGGTGTAAACTTTTTCTCTCAGAACTTCGCGAAAACTTGTATTCCGGCTCAAAACAACGGGATACGTCGTTTTAGATTGAAACTAGCAAGATTCACGAGCATCGATTTTACAAGTTGTCGAAGAGTAGACGAGAGAAAGGTGTAAATTTTTTCTCTCAGAACTGCGCGAAAACTTGTATTCCGGCTCAAAACAACGGGTTACATCGTTTTAGATCGAAACTAGCAAGATTCACGAGCATCGATATTACAAGTCGTCGAAGAGTAGACGAGAGAAATGTGTAAACTTTTTCTCTCAGAACTGCGCGAAAACTTGTATTCCGGCTCAAAACAACGGGATACATCGTTTTAGGTCGAATCTAGCAAGATTCACGAGCATCGATTTCACAAGTCGTCGAAGAGAACACGAGAGAAAGGTGTAAACTTTTTTTTTCAGAACTGCGCGAAAACTTGTATTCCGGCTCAAAACAACGGGATACATCGTTTAGATCGAAACTAGCATGATTCACGAGCATCGATTTTACAAGTCGTCGAGGAGTAGACGAGAGAAAGTTGTAAACTTTTTCTCTCCGATCTGCGCGAAAACTTGTATTCCGGCTCAATACAACGGCATATATCGTTTTAGATCGAAACTAGCAAAATTCATGAGCATCGAGTTTACGAGTCGCCGAAGACTAGACGAGAGAAAGGTGTAAACTTTTTCTCTCAGAACGGCGCGAAAACTTGTATTCCGGCTCAAAACAAAAGGTTACATTGTTTTAGGTCGAAACTGGCAAGATTCACGAGCATCAATTTTACGAGTCGCCGAAGACTAGACGAGAGAAAGGTGTAAACTTTTTCTCTCAGAACTGCGCGAAAACTTGTATTTCGGCTCAAAACAACGGGATACGTCGTTTTAGATTGAAACTAGCAAGATTCGCGAGCATCGATTTTACAAGTCGTCGAAGAGTAGACGAGAGAAAGGTGTAAACTTTTTCTCTCAGAACTGCGCGAAAACTTGTATTCCGGCTCAAAACAACGGGTTACATAGTTTTAGATCGAAACTAGCAAGATTCACGAGCATCGATTTTACAAGTCGTCGAAGAGTAGACGAGAGAAAGGTGTAAACTTTTTCTCTCAGAACCTCGCGAAAACTTGTATTCCGGCTCAAAACAACGGGATACATCGTTTTAGATCGAATCTAGGAAGATTCACGAGCATCGATTTTACAACTCGTCGAAGAGTACGCGAGAGAAAGGTGTAAACTTTTTCTCTCAGAACTGCGCGAAAACTATTCCGGCTCAAAACAACGGGATACATCGTTTTAGATCGAAACTAGCATGATTCACGAGCATCGATTTTACAAGTCGTCAAAGAGTAGACGATAGAAAGGTGTAAACGTTTTCTCTCAGAACTGCGCGAAAACTTGTATTCCGGCTCAAAACAACGGGATACATCGTTTTAGATTGAAACCAGCAAGATTCACGAGCATCGATTTTACAAGTCGTCAAAGAGTAGACGAGAGAAAGGTGTAAACTTTTTCTCTCAGAACTTCGCGAAAACTTGTATTCCGGCTCAAAACAACGGGATACGTCGTTTTAGATTGAAACTAGCAAGATTCACGAGCATCGATTTTACAAGTTGTCGAAGAGTAGACGAGAGAAAGGTGTAAATTTTTTCTCTCAGAACTGCGCGAAAACTTGTATTCCGGCTCAAAACAACGGGTTACATCGTTTTAGATCGAAACTAGCAAGATTCACGAGCATCGATATTACAAGTCGTCGAAGAGTAGACGAGAGAAATGTGTAAACTTTTTCTCTCAGAACTGCGCGAAAACTTGTATTCCGGCTCAAAACAACGGGATACATCGTTTTAGGTCGAATCTAGCAAGATTCACGAGCATCGATTTCACAAGTCGTCGAAGAGAACACGAGAGAAAGGTGTAAACTTTTTTTTTCAGAACTGCGCGAAAACTTGTATTCCGGCTCAAAACAACGGGATACATCGTTTAGATCGAAACTAGCATGATTCACGAGCATCGATTTTACAAGTCGTCGAGGAGTAGACGAGAGAAAGTTGTAAACTTTTTCTCTCCGATCTGCGCGAAAACTTGTATTCCGGCTCAATACAACGGGATATATCGTTTTAGATCGAAACTAGCAAAATTCATGAGCATCGAGTTTACGAGTCGCCGAAGACTAGACGAGAGAAAGGTGTAAACTTTTTCTCTCAGAACGGCGCGAAAACTTGTATTCCGGCTCAAAACAAAAGGTTACATTGTTTTAGGTCGAAACTGGCAAGATTCACGAGCATCAATTTTACGAGTCGCCGAAGACTAGACGAGAGAAAGGTGTAAACTTTTTCTCTCAGAACTGCGCGAAAACTTGTATTTCGGCTCAAAACAACGGGATACGTCGTTTTAGATCGAAACTAGCAAGATTCACGAGCATCGATTTTACAAGTCGTCGAAGAGTAGACGAGAGAAAGGTGTAAACTTTTTCTCTCAGAACCTCGCGAAAACTTGTATTCCGGCTCAAAACAACGGGATACATCGTTTTAGATCGAATCTAGGAAGATTCACGAGCATCGATTTTACAACTCGTCGAAGAGTACGCGAGAGAAAGGTGTAAACTTTTTCTCTCAGAACTGCGCGAAAACTTCTATTCCGGCTCAAAACAACGGGATACATCGTTTTAGATCGAAACTAGCATGATTCACGAGCATCGATTTTACAAGTCGTCGAAGAGTAGACGATAGAAAGGTGTAAACGTTTTCTCTCAGAACTGCGCGAAAACTTGTATTCCGGCTCAAAACAACGGGATACATCGTTTTAGATTGAAACCAGCAAGATTCACGAGCATCGATTTTACAAGTCGTCAAAGAGTAGACGAGAGAAAGGTGTAAACTTTTTCTCTCAGAACTGCGCGAAAACTTGTATTCCGGCTCAAAACAACGGGTTACATCGTTTTAGATCGAAACTAGCAAGATTCACGAGCATCGATTTTACAAGTTGTCGAAGAGTAGACGAGAGAAATGTGTAAACTTTTTCTCTCAGAACTGCGCGAAAACTTGTATTCCGGCTCAAAACAACGGGATACATCGTTTTAGGTCGAATCTAGCAAGATTCACGAGCATCGATTTCACAAGTCGTCGAAGAGAACACGAGAGAAAGGTGTAAACTTTTTTTTTCAGAACTGCGCGAAAACTTGTATTCCGGCTCAAAACAACGGGATACATCGTTTAGATCGAAACTAGCATGATTCACGAGCATCGATTTTACAAGTCGTCGAGGAGTAGACGAGAGAAAGTTGTAAACTTTTTCTCTCCGATCTGCGCGAAAACTTGTATTCCGGCTCAATACAACGGGATATATCGTTTTAGATCGAAACTAGCAAAATTCATGAGCATCGAGTTTACGAGTCGCCGAAGACTAGACGAGAGAAAGGTGTAAACTTTTTCTCTCAGAACGGCGCGAAAACTTGTATTCCGGCTCAAAACAAAAGGTTACATTGTTTTAGGTCGAAACTGGCAAGATTCACGAGCATCAATTTTACGAGTCGCCGAAGACTAGACGAGAGAAAGGTGTAAACTTTTTCTCTCAGAACTGCGCGAAAACTTGTATTTCGGCTCAAAACAACGGGATACGTCGTTTTAGATTGAAACTAGCAAGATTCGCGAGCATCGATTTTACAAGTCGTCGAAGAGTAGACGAGAGAAAGGTGTAAACTTTTTCTCTCAGAACTGCGCGAAAACTTGTATTCCGGCTCAAAACAACGGGGGACATAGTTTTAGATCGAAACTAGCAAGATTCACGAGCATCGATTTTACAAGTCGTCGAAGAGTAGACGAGAGAAAGGTGTAAACTTTTTCTCTCAGAACCTCGCGAAAACTTGTATTCCGGCTCAAAACAACGGGATTCATCGTTTTAGATCGAAACTAGCAAGATTCACGAGCATCGATTTTACAAGTCGTCGAAGAGTACACGAGAGAAAGGTGTAAACTTTTTCTCTCAGAACTGCGCGAAAACTTGTATTCCGGCTCAAAACTACGGGATACATCGTTTTAGGTCGAAACTAGCAAGATTCACGAGCATCGATTTTGCAAGTCGTCGAATATAGACGAGAGAAAGGTGTAAACTTTTTCTCTCAGAACTGCGCGAAAACTTGTATTCCGGCTCAAAACAACGGGTTACATCGTTTTAGATCGAAAGTAGCAAGATTCACGAGCATCATTATTACAAGTCGTGGAAGAGTAGACGAGAGAAATGTGTAAACTTTTTCTCTCAGAACTGCGCGAAAACTTGTAGTCTGGCTCAAAACAACAGGAAACATCGTTTTAGATCGAAACCAGCAAGATTCACGAGCATCGATTTTACAAGTCGTCGAAGAGTAGACGAGAGAAAAGTGTAAACTTTTTCTCTCAGAACCTCGCGAAAACTTGTATTCCGGCTCAAAACAACGGGATACATCGTTTTAGGTCGCAACTAGCAAGATTCACGAGCATCGATTTTACAAGTTGTCGAATAGTAGACGAGAGAAAGGTGTAAACTTTTTCTCTCAGAACCTCGCGAAAACTTGTATTCCGGCTCAAAACAACGGGTTACATCGTTTTAGATCAAAACTAGCAAGATTCACGAGCATCGATATTACAAGTCGTCGAAGAGTAGACGAGAGAAATGTGTAAACTTGTTCTCTCAGAACTGCGCGAAAACTTGTATTCTGGCTCAAAACAACGGGATACATCGTTTTAGATCGAATCTAGGAAGATTCACGAGCATCGATTTTACAAGCCGCCGAAGAGTACGCGAGAGAAAGGTGTAAACTTTTTCTCTCAGAACTGCGCGAAAACTTCTATTCCGGCTCAAAACAACGGGATACATCGTTTTAGATCGAAACTAGCATGATTCACGAGCATCGATTTTACAAGTCGTCGAAGAGTAGACGATAGAAAGGTGTAAACGTTTTCTCTCAGAACTGCGCGAAAACTTGTATTCCGGCTCAAAACAACGGGATACATCGTTTTAGATTGAAACCAGCAAGATTCACGAGCATCGATTTTACAAGTCGTCAAAGAGTAGACGAGAGAAAGGTGTAAACTTTTTCTCTCAGAACCTCGTGAAAACTTGTATTCCGGCTCAAAACAACGGGATACATCGTTTTAGATCAAATCTAGCAAGATTCACGAGCATCGATTTCACAAGTCGTCGAAGAGAACACGAGAGAAAGGTGTAAACTTTTTTTTTCAGAACTGCGCGAAAACTTGTATTACGGCTCAAAACAACGGGATACATCGTTTAGATCGAAACTATCATGATTCACGAGCATCGATTTTACAAGGCGTCGAGGAGTAGACGAGAGAAAGGTGTAAACGTTTTCTCTCAGAACGGCGCGAAAACTTGTATTTCGGCTCAAAACAACGGGATACTTCGTTTTAGATTGAAACTAGCAAGATTCGCGAGCATCGATTTTACAAGTCGTCGAAGAGTAGACGAGAGAAAGGTGTAAACTTTTCTCTCAGAACTGCGCGAAAACTTGTAGTCCGGCTCAAAACAACGGGAAACATCGTTTTAGATCGAAACCAGCAAGATTCACGAGCATCGATTTTACAAGTCGTCGAAGAGTAGACGAGAGAAAAGTGTAAACTTTTTCTCTCAGAACCTCGCGAAAACTTGTATTCCGGCTCAAAACAACGGGATACATCGTTTTAGGTCGAAACTAGCAAGATTCACGAGCATCGATTTTACAAGTTGTCGAATGGTAGACGAGAGAAAGGTGTAAACTTTTTCTCTCAGAACCTCGCGAAAACTTGTATTCCGGCTCAAAACAACGGGTTACATCGTTTTAGATCGAAACTAGCAAGATTCACGAGCATCGATTTAACAAGTCGTCGAAGAGTAGACGAGAGAAAGGTGTAAACTTTTCTCTCAGAACTGCGCGAAAACTTGTAGTCCGGCTCAAAACAACGGGAAACATCGTTTTAGATCGAAACCAGCAAGATTCACGAGCATCGATTTTACAAGTCGTCGAAGAGTAGACGAGAGAAAAGTGTAAACTTTTTCTCTCAGAACCTCGCGAAAACTTGTATTCCGGCTCAAAACAACGGGATACATCGTTTTAGGTCGAAACTAGCAAGATTCACGAGCATCGATTTTACAAGTTGTCGAATGGTAGACGAGAGAAAGGTGTAAACTTTTTCTCTCAGAACCTCGCGAAAACTTGTATTCCGGCTCAAAACAACGGGTTACATCGTTTTAGATCGAAACTAGCAAGATTCACGAGCATCGATTTTACAAGTCTTCGGAGAGTAGACGAGAGAAAGGTGTAAATTTTCTCTCAGAACTTCGCGAAAACTTGTATTCCGGCTAAAAACAACGGGATACGTCGTTTTAGATTGAAACTAGCAAGATTCACGAGCATCGATTTTACAAGTTGTTGAAGAGTAGACGAGAGAAAGGTGTAAACTTTTTCTCTCAGAACTGCGCGAAAACTTGTATTCCGGCTCAAAACAACGGGTTACATCGTTTTAGATCGAAACTAGCAAGATTCACGAGCATCGATATAACAAGTCGTCGAAGAGTAGACGAGAGAAATGTGTAAACTTTTTCTCTCAGAACTGCGCGAAAACTTGTATTCCGGCTCAAAACAACGGGATACATCGTTTTAAATCGAATCTAGCAAGATTCACGAGCATCGATTTCACAAGTCGTCGAAGAGAACACGAGAGAAAGGTGTAAACTTTTTTTTTCAGAACTGCGCGAAAACTTGTATTCCGGCTCAAAACAACGGGTTACATCGTTTAGATCGAAACTAGCATGATTCACGAGCATCGATTTTACAAGTCGTCGAGGAGTAGACGAGAGAAAGGTGTAAACTTTTTCTCTCCGATCTGCGCGAAAACTTGTATTCCGGCTCAATATAACGGGATATATCGTTTTAGATCGAAACTAGCAAAATTCATGAGCATCGATTTTACGAGTCGCCGAAGACTAGACGAGAGAAAGGTGTAAACTTTTTCTCTCAGAACTGCGCGAAAACTTGTATTCCGGCTCAAAACAACGGGATACATCGTTTTAGATCGAAACTAGCAAAATTCATGAGCATCGATTTTACGAGTCTTCGAAGAGTAGACGAGAGAAAGGTGCGAACTTTTTCTCTCAGAACGGCGCGAAAACTTGTATTCCGGCTCAAAACAAAAGGTTACATTGTTTTAGGTCGAAACTGGCAAGATTCACGAGCATCGATTTTACAAGTCGTCGAAGAGAACACGAGAGAAAGATGTAAACTTTTTCTCTCAGAACTGCGCGAAAATTTGTATTCCGGCTCAAAACGACGGGATACATCGTTTTAGATCGAAACTGGCAAGATTCACGAGCATCGATTTTACAAGTCCTCGAAGAGTAGACGAGAGAAAGTTGTAAACTTTCTCTCTCAGAACTCCGCGAAAACTTGTATTCCGGCTCAAAACAACGGGATACATTGTTTTAGATCGAAACTAGCAAGATTCACGAGCATCGATTTCACACGTCGTCGAAGAGTACACGAGAGAAAGGTGTAAACTTTTTCTCTCAGAACTGCGCGAAAACTTGTATTCTGGCTGAAAACAACGGGATACATCGTTTTAGATCGTAACTAGCAAGATTCACGAGCATCGATTTTACAAGTCTTCGAAGGGTAGACGAGAGAAAGGTGTCAAATCTTCCTCTCAGAACTCCGCGAAAACTTGTATTCCGGCTCAAAACAACGGGATACATCGTTTTAGATTGAAACTAGCAAGATTCGCGAGCATCGATTTTACAAGTCGTCGAAGACTAGACGAGAGAAAGGTGTAAACTTTTTATCTCAGAACTGCGCGAAAACTTGTATTCCGGCTCAAAACAACGGGATACATCGTTTTAGATTGAAACTAGCAAGATCCACGAGCATCGATATTACAAGTCGTCGAAGAGTACACGAGAGAAAGGTGTAAACTTTTTCTCTCAGAACTGCGCGAAAACTTGTATTCCGGCTCAAAACAACGGGATACATCGTTTTAGGTCGAAAGTAGCAAGATTCACGAGCATCGATTTTACAAGTCTTCGAAGAGTAGACGAGAGAAAGGTGTAAATTTTTCTCTCAGAACTTCGCGAAAACTTGTATTCCGGCTAAAAACAACGGGATACGTCGTTTTAGATTGAAACTAGCAAGATTCACGAGCATCGATTTTACAAGTTGTCGAAGAGTAGACGAGAGAAAGGTGTAAACTTTTTCTCTCAGAACTGCGCGAAAACTTGTATTCCGGCTCAAAACAACGGGTTACATCGTTTTAGATCGAAACTAGCAAGATTCACGAGCATCGATATAACAAGTCGTCGAAGAGTAGACGAGAGAAATGTGTAAACTTTTTCTCTCAGAACTGCGCGAAAACTTGTATTCCGGCTCAAAACAACGGGATACATCGTTTTAGATCGAATCTAGCAAGATTCACGAGCATCGATTTCACAAGTCGTCGAAGAGAACACGAGAGAAAGGTGTAAACTTTTTTTTTCAGAACTGCGCGAAAACTTGTATTCCGGCTCAATACAACGGGATATATCGTTTTAGATCGAAACTAGCAAAATTCATGAGCATCGATTTTACGAGTCGCCGAAGACTAGACGAGAGAAAGGTGTAAACTTTTTCTCTCAGAACTGCGCGAAAACTTGTATTCCGGCTCAAAACAACGGGATACATCGTTTTAGATCGAAACTAGCAAAATTCATGAGCTACGATTTTACGAGTCTTCAAAGAGTAGACGAGAGAAAGGTGCGAACTTTTTCTCTCAGAACGGCGCGAAAACTTTTATTCCGGCTCAAAACAAAAGGTTACATTGTTTTAGGTCGAAACTGGCAAGATTCACGAGCATCGATTTTACAAGTCGTCGAATAGTAGACGAGAGAAAGATGTAAACTTTTTCTCTCAGAACTGCGCGAAAACTTGTATTCCGGCTCAAAACGACGGGATACATCGTTTTAGATCGAAACTGGCAAGATTCACGAGCATCGATTTTACAAGTCCTCGAAGAGTAGACGAGTGAAAGTTGTAAACTTTCTCTCTCAGAACTCCGCGAAAACTTGTATTCCGGCTCAAAACAACGGGATACATTGTTTTAGATCGAAACTAGCAAGATTCACGAGCATCGATTTTACAAGTCGTCGAAGAGTAGACGAGAGAAAGGTGTAAACTTTTTCTCTCAGAACTGCGCGAAAACTTGTATTCTGGCTCAAAACAACGGGATACATTGTTTTAGATCGAAACTAGCAAGATTCACGAGCATCGATTTTACACGTCGTCGAAGAGTACACGAGAGAAAGGTGTAAACTTTTTCTCTCAGAACTGCGCGAAAACTTGTATTCTGGCTGAAAACAACGGGATACATCGTTTTAGATCGTAACTAGCAAGATTCACGAGCATCGATTTTACAAGTCTTCGAAGGGTAGACGAGAGAAAGGTGTCAAATTTTCCTCTCAGAACTCCGCGAAAACTTGTATTCCGGCTCAAAACAAAGGGATACATCGTTTTAGAGTGAAACTAGCAAGATTCGCGAGCATCGATTTTACAAGTCGTCGAAGAGTAGACGAGAGAAAGGTGTAAACTTTTCTCTCAGAACTGCGCGAAAACTTGTTTTCTGGCTCAAAACAACGGGATACATCGTTTTAGATCAAAACCAGCAAGGTTCACGAGCATCGATTTTACAAGTCGTCGAAGACTAGACGAGAGAAAGGTGTAAACTTTTTATCTCAGAACTGCGCGAAAACTTGTATTCCGGCTCAAAACAACGGGATACATCGTTTTAGATTGAAACTAGCAAGATCCACGAGCATCGATATTACAAGTCGTCGAAGAGTACACGAGAGAAAGGTGTAAACTTTTTCTCTCAGAACTGCGCGAAAACTTGTATTCCGGCTCAAAACAACGGGATACATCGTTTTAGGTCGAAAGTAGCAAGATTCACGAGCATCGATTTTACAAGTCTTCGAAGAGTAGACGAGAGAAAGGTGTAAATTTTTCTCTCAGAACTTCGCGAAAACTTGTATTCCGGCTAAAAACAACGGGATACGTCGTTTTAGATTGAAACTAGCAAGATTCACGAGCATCGATTTTACAAGTTGTCGAAGAGTAGACGAGAGAAAGGTGTAAACTTTTTCTCTCAGAACTGCGCGAAAACTTGTATTCCGGCTCAAAACAACGGGTTACATCGTTTTAGATTGAAACTAGCAAGATTCACGAGCATCGATATAACAAGTCGTCGAAGAGTAGACGAGAGAAATGTGTAAACTTTTTCTCTCAGAACTGCGCGAAAACTTGTATTCCGGCTCAAAACAACGGGATACATCGTTTTAGATCGAATCTAGCAAGATTCACGAGCATCGATTTCACAAGTCGTCGAAGAGAACACGAGAGAAAGGTGTAAACTTTTTTTTCAGAACTGCGCGAAAACTTGTATTCCGGCTCAAAACAACGGGATACATCGTTTAGATCGAAACTAGCATGATTCACGAGCATCGATTTTACAAGTCGTCGAGGAGTAGACGAGAGAAAGGTGTAAACTTTTTCTCTCCGATCTGCGCGAAAACTTGTATTCCGGCTCAATACAACGGGATATATCGTTTTAGATCGAAACTAGCAAAATTCATGAGCATCGATTTTACGAGTCGCCGAAGACTAGACGAGAGAAAGGTGTAAACTTTTTCTCTCAGAACTGCGCGAAAACTTGTATTCCGGCTCAAAACAACGGGATACATCGTTCTAGATCGAAACTAGCAAAATTCATGAGCATCGATTTTACGAGTCGTCGAAGAGTAGACGAGAGAAAGGTGTAAACTTTTTCTCTCAGAACTGCGCGAAAGCTTGTATTTCGGCTCAAAACAACGGGATACGTCGTTTTAGATTGAAACTAGCAAGGTTCGCGAGCATCGATTTTACAAGTCGTCGAAGAGTAGACGAGAGAAAGGTTTAAACTTTTTCTCTCAGAACTGCGCGAAAACTTGTATTCCGGCTCAAAACAACGGGATACATCGTTTTAGGTCGAAAGTAGCAAGATTCGCGAGCATCGATTTTACAAGTCGTCGAAGAGTAGACGAGAGAAAGGTGTAAACTTTTTCTCTCAGAACCTCGCGAAAACTTGTATTCCGGCTCAAAACAACGGGATTCATCGTTTTAGATCGAAACTAGCAAGATTCACGAGCATCGATTTTACAAGTCGTCAAAGAGTACACGAGAGAAAGGTGTAAACTTTTTCTCTCAGAACTGCGCGAAAACTTGTATTCCGGCTCAAAACAACGGGATACATCGTTTTAGATCGAATCTAGCAAGATTCACGAGCATCGATTTCACAAGTCGTCGAAGAGAACACGAGAGAAAGGTGTAAACTTTTTTTTCAGAACTGCGCGAAAACTTGTATTCCGGCTCAAAACAACGGGATACATCGTTTAGATCGAAACTAGCATGATTCACGAGCATCGATTTTACAAGTCGTCGAGGAGTAGACGAGAGAAAGGTGTAAACTTTTTCTCTCCGATCTGCGCGAAAACTTGTATTCCGGCTCAATACAACGGGATATATCGTTTTAGATCGAAACTAGCAAAATTCATGAGCATCGATTTTACGAGTCCCCGAAGACTAGACGAGAGAAAGGTGTAAACGTTTTCTCTCAGAACTGCGCGAAAACTTGTATTCCGGATCAAAACAACGGGATACATCGTTTTAGATCGAAACTAGCAAAATTCATGAGCATCGATTTTACGAGTCGTCGAAGAGTAGACGAGAGAAAGGTGAAAACTTTTTCTCTCAGAACTGCGCGAAAACTTGTATTTCGGCTCAAAACAACGGGATACGTCGTTTTAGATTGAAACTAGCAAGGTTCGCGAGCATCGATTTTACAAGTCGTCGAAGAGTAGACGAGAGAAAGGTTTAAACTTTTTCTCTCAGAACTGCGCGAAAACTTGTATTCCGGCTCAAAACAACGGGATACATCGTTTTAGGTCGAAAGTAGCAAGATTCACGAGCATCGATTTTACAAGTCTTCGAAGAGTAGACGAGAGAAAGGTGTAAATTTTTCTCTCAGAACTTCGCGAAAACTTGTATTCCGGCTAAAAACAATGGGATACGTCGTTTTAGATTGAAACTAGCAAGATTCGCGAGCATCGATTTTACAAGTTGTCGAAGAGTAGACGAGAGAAAGGTGTAAACGTTTTCTCTCAGAACTGCGCGAAAACTTGTATTCCGGCTCAAAACAACGGGTTACATCGTTTTAGATCGAAACTAGCAAGATTCACGAGCATCGATATAACAAGTCGTCGAAGAGTAGACGAGAGAAATGTGTAAACTTTTTCTCTCAGAACTGCGCGAAAACTTGTATTCCGGCTCAAAACAACGGGATACATCGTTTTAGATCGAATCTGGCAAGATTCACGAGCATCGATTTCACAAGTCGTCGAAGAGAACACGAGAGAAAGGTGTAAACTTTTTTTTTCAGAACTGCGCGAAAACTTGTATTCCGGCTCAAAACAACGAGATACATCGTTTAGATCGAAACTAGCATGATTCACGAGCATCGATTTTACAAGTCGTCGAGGAGTAGACGAGAGAAAGGTGTAAACTTTTTCTCTCCGATCTGCGCGAAAACTTGTATTCCGGCTCAATACAACGGGATATATCGTTTTAGATCGAAACTAGCAAAATTCATGAGCATCGATTTTACGAGTCGCCGAAGACTAGACGAGAGAAAGGTGTAAACTTTTTCTCTCAGAACTGCGCGAAAACTTGTATTCCGGCTCAAAACAACGGGATACATCGTTCTAGATCGAAACTAGCAAAATTCATGAGCATCGATTTTACGAGTCGCCGAAGAGTAGACGAGAGAAAGGTGTAAACTTTTTCTCTCAGAACTGCGCGAAAACTTGTATTTCGGCTCAAAACAACGGGATACGTCGTTTTAGATTGAAACTAGCAAGATTCGCGAGCATCGATTTTACAAGTCGTCGAAGAGTAGACGAGAGAAAGGTGTAAACTTTTTCTCTCAGAACTGCGCGAAAACTTGTATTCCGGCTCAAAACAACGGGTTACATAGTTTTAGATCGAAACTAGCAATATTCACGAGCATCGATTTTACAAGTCGTCGAAGAGTAGACGAGAGAAAGGTGTAAACTTTTTCTCTCAGAACCTCGCGAAAACTTGTATTCCGGCTCAAAACAACGGGATTCATCGTTTTAGATCGAAACTAGCAAGATTCACGAGCATCGATTTTACAAGTCGTCGAAGAGTACACGAGAGAAAGGTGTAAACTTTTTCTCTCAGAACTGCGCGAAAACTTGTATTCCGGCTCAAAACAACGGGATACATCGTTTTAGATCGAATCTAGCAAGATTCACGAGCATCGATTTCACAAGTCGTCGAAGAGAACACGAGAGAAAGGTGTAAACTTTTTTTTTCAGAACTGCGCGAAAACTTGTATTCCGGCTCAAAACAACGGGATACATCGTTTAGATCGAAACTAGCATGATTCACGAGCATCGATTTTACAAGTCGTCGAAGAGTACACGAGAGAAAGGTGTAAACTTTTTCTCTCAGAACTGCGCGAAAACTTGTATTCCGGCTCAAAACAACGGGATACATCGTTTTAGATCGAATCTAGCAAGATTCACGAGCATCGATTTCACAAGTCGTCGAAGAGAACACGAGAGAAAGGTGTAAACTTTTTTTTCAGAACTGCGCGAAAACTTGTATTCCGGCTCAAAACAACGGGATACATCGTTTAGATCGAAACTAGCATGATTCACGAGCATCGATTTTACAAGTCGTCGAGGAGTAGACGAGAGAAAGGTGTAAACTTTTTCTCTCCGATCTGCGCGAAAACTTGTATTCCGGCTCAATACAACGGGATATATCGTTTTAGATCGAAACTAGCAAAATTCATGAGCATCGATTTTACGAGTCCCCGAAGACTAGACGAGAGAAAGGTGTAAACGTTTTCTCTCAGAACTGCGCGAAAACTTGTATTCCGGATCAAAACAACGGGATACATCGTTTTAGATCGAAACTAGCAAAATTCATGAGCATCGATTTTACGAGTCGTCGAAGAGTAGACGAGAGAAAGGTGAAAACTTTTTCTCTCAGAACTGCGCGAAAACTTGTATTTCGGCTCAAAACAACGGGATACGTCGTTTTAGATTGAAACTAGCAAGATTGGCGAGCATCGATTTTACAAGTCGTCGAAGAGTAGACGAGAGAAAGGTTTAAACTTTTTCTCTCAGAACTGCGCGAAAACTTGTATCCTGGCTCAAAACAACGGGATACATCGTTTTAGGTCGAAAGTAGCAAGATTCACGAGCATCGATTTTACAAGTATTCGAAGAGTAGACGAGAGACAGGTGTAAATTTTTCTCTCAGAACTTCGCGAAAACTTGTATTCCGGCTAAAAACAATGGGATACGTCGTTTTAGATTGAAACTAGCAAGATTCGCGAGCATCGATTTTACAAGTTGTCGAAGAGTAGACGAGAGAAAGGTGTAAACTTTTTCTCTCAGAACTGCGCGAAAACTTGTATTCCGGCTCAAAACAACGGGTTACATCGTTTTAGATCGAAACTAGCAAGATTCACGAGCATCGATATAACAAGTCGTCGAAGAGTAGACGAGAGAAATGTGTAAACTTTTTCTCTCAGAACTGCGCGAAAACTTGTATTCCGGCTCAAAACAACGGGATACATCGTTTTAGATCGAATCTAGCAAGATTCACGAGCATCGATTTCACAAGTCGTCGAAGAGAACACGAGAGAAAGGTGTAAACTTTTTTTTTCAGAACTGCGCGAAAACTTGTATTCCGGCTCAAAACAACGGGATATATCGTTTTAGATCGAAACTAGCAAAATTCATGAGCATCGATTTTACGAGTCGCCGAAGACTAGACGAGAGAAAGGTGTAAACTTTTTCTCTCAGAACTGCGCGAAAACTTGTATTCCGGCTCAAAACAACGGGATACATCGTTCTAGATCGAAACTAGCAAAATTCATGAGCATCGATTTTACGAGTCGTCGAAGAGTAGACGAGAGAAAGGTGTAAACTTTTTCTCTCAGAACTGCGCGAAAACTTGTATTTCGGCTCAAAACAACGGGATACGTCGTTTTAGATTGAAACTAGCAAGATTCGCGAGCATCGATTTTACAAGTCGTCGAAGAGTAGACGAGAGAAAGGTGTAAACTTTTTCTCTCAGAACTGCGCGAAAACTTGTATTCCGGCTCAAAATAACGGGTTACATAGTTTTAGATCGAAACTAGCAAGATTCACGAGCATCGATTTTACAAGTCGTCGAAGAGTAGACGAGAGAAAGGTGTAAACTTTTTCTCTCAGAACCTCGCGAAAACTTGTATTCCGGCTCAAAACAACGGGATTCATCGTTTTAGATCGAAACTAGCAAGATTCACGAGCATCGATTTTACAAGTCGTCGAAGAGTACACGAGAGAAAGGTGTAAACTTTTTCTCTCAGAACTGCGCGAAAACTTGTATTCCGGCTCAAAACAACGGGATACATCGTTTTAGATCGAATCTAGCAAGATTCACGAGCATCGATTTCACAAGTCGTCGAAGAGAACACGAGAGAAAGGTGTAAACTTTTTTTTTCAGAACTGCGCGAAAACTTGTATTCCGGCTCAAAACAACGGGATACATCGTTTAGATCGAAACTAGCATGATTCACGAGCATCGATTTTACAAGTCGTCGAGGAGTAGACGAGAGAAAGGTGTAAACTTTTTCTCTCCGATCTGCGCGAAAACTTGTATTCCGGCTCAATACAACGGGATATATCGTTTTAGATCGAAACTAGCAAAATTCATGAGCATCGATTTTACGAGTCCCCGAAGACTAGACGAGAGAAAGGTGTAAACTTTTTCTCTCAGAACTGCGCGAAAACTTGTATTCCGGATCAAAACAACGGGATACATCGTTTTAGATCGAAACTAGCAAAATTCATGAGCATCGATTTTACGAGTCGTCGAAGAGTAGACGAGAGAAAGGTGTAAACTTTTTCTCTCAGAACTGCGCGAAAACTTGTATTTCGGCTCAAAACAACGGGATACGTCGTTTTAGATTGAAACTAGCAAGATTCGCGAGCATCGATTTTACAAGTCGTCGAAGAGTAGACGAGAGAAAGGTGTAATCTTTTTCTCTCAGAACTGCGCGAAAACTTGTATTCCGGCTCAAAACAACGGGTTACATAGTTTTAGATCGAAACTAGCAAGATTCACGAGCATCGATTTTACAAGTCGTCGAAGAGTAGACGAGAGAAAGGTGTAAACTTTTTCTCTCAGAACCTCGCGAAAACTTGTATTCCGGCTCAAAACAACGGGATTCATCGTTTTAGATCGAAACTAGCAAGATTCACGAGCATCGATTTTACAAGTCGTCGAAGAGTACACGAGAGAAAGGTGTAAACTTTTTCTCTCAGAACTGCGCGAAAACTTGTATTCCGGCTCAAAACAACGGGATACATCGTTTTAGGTCGAAACTAGCAAGATTCAGGACCATCGATTTTACAAGTCGTCGAATATAGACGAGAGAAAGGTGTAAACTTTTTCTCTCAGAACTGCGCGAAAACTTGTATTCCGGCTCAAAACAACGGGATACATCGTTTTAGATTGAAACTAGCAAGATCCACGAGCATCGATATTACAAGTCGTCGAAGAGTACACGAGAGAAAGGTGTAAACTTTTTCTCTCAGAACTGCGCGAAAACTTGTATTCCGGCTCAAAACAACGGGATACATCGTTTTAGGTCGAAAGTAGCAAGATTCACGAGCATCGATTTTACAAGTCTTCGAAGAGTAGACGAGAGAAAGGTGTAAATTTTTCTGTCAGAACTTCGCGAAAACTTGTATTCCGGCTCAAAACAACGGGATACATCGTTTTAGATTGAAACTAGCAAGATTCACGAGCATCGATTTTACAAGTTGTCGAAGAGTAGACGAGAGAAAGGTGTAAATTTTTTCTCTCAGAACTGCGCGAAAATTTGTATTCCGGCTCAAAACAACGGTGTACGTCGTTTTAGATCGAATCTAGCAAAATTCATGAGCATCGATTTTACGAGTCGTCGAAGAGTAGACGAGAGAAAGGTGTGAACTTTTTCTCTCAGAACGGCGCGAAAACTTGTATTCCGGCTCAAAACAAAAGGTTACATTGTTTTAGGTCGAAACTGGCAAGATTCACGAGCATCGATTTTACACGTCGTCGAAGAGTACACGAGAGAAAGGTGTAAACTTTTTCTCTCAGAACTGCGCGAAAACTTGTTTTCTGGCTCAAAACAACGGGATACATCGTTTTAGATCAAAACCAGCAAGGTTCACGAGCATCGATTTTACAAGTCGTCGAAGACTAGACGAGAGAAAGGTGTAAACTTTTTATCTCAGAACTGCGCGAAAACTTGTATTCCGGCTCAAAACAACGGGATACATCGTTTTAGATTGAAACTAGCAAGATCCACGAGCATCGATATTACAAGTCGTCGAAGAGTGCACGAGAGAAAGGTGTAAACTTTTTCTCTCAGAACTGCGCGAAAACTTGTATTCCGGCTCAAAACAACGGGATACATCGTTTTAGGTCGAAAGTAGCAAGATTCACGAGCATCGATTTTACAAGTCTTCGAAGAGTAGACGAGAGAAAGGTGTAAATTTTTCTCTCAGAAGTTCGCGAATACTTGTATTCCGGCTAAAAACAACGGGATACGTCGTTTTAGATCGAAACTAGCAAGATTCACGAGCATCGATTTTACAAGTCGTCGAAGAGTACACGAGAGAAAGGTGTAAACTTTTTCTCTCAGAACTGCGCGAAAACTTGTATTCCGGCTCAAAACAACGGGATACATCGTTTTAGGTCGAAACTAGCAAGATTCACGACCATCGATTTTACAAGTCGTCGAATATAGACGAGAGAAAGGTGTAAACTTTTTCTCTCAGAACTGCGCGAAAACTTGTATTCCGGCTCAAAACAACGGGATACATCGTTTTAGATCGAAACTAGCAAGATCCACGAGCATCGATATTACAAGTCGTCGAAGAGTACACGAGAGAAAGGTGTAAACTTTTTCTCTCAGAACTGCGCGAAAACTTGTATTCCGGCTCAAAACAACGGGATACATCGTTTTAGGTCGAAAGTAGCAAGATTCACGAGCATCGATTTTACAAGTCTTCGAAGAGTAGACGAGAGAAAGGTGTAAATTTTTCTGTCAGAACTTCGCGAAAACTTGTATTCCGGCTCAAAACAACGGGATACATCGTTTTAGATTGAAACTAGCAAGATTCACGAGCATCGATTTTACAAGTTGTCGAAGAGTAGACGAGAGAAAGGTGTAAATTTTTTCTCTCAGAACTGCGCGAAAACTTGTATTCCGGCTCAAAACAACGGGTTACATCGTTTTAGATCGAAACTAGCAAGATTCACGAGCATCGATATTACAAGTCGTCGAAGAGTAGACGAGAGAAATGTGTAAACTTTTTCTCTCAGAACTGCGCGAAAATTTGTATTCCGGCTCAAAACAACGGGATACATCGTTTTAGATCGAATCTAGCAAGATTCACGAGCATCGATTTCACAAGTCGTCGAAGAGTACACGAGAGAAAGGTGTAAACTTTTTCTCTCAGAACTGCGCGAAAACTTGTATTCCGGCTCAAAACAACGGGATACATCGTTTTAGATCGAATCTAGCAAGATTCACGAGCATCGATTTCACAAGTCGTCGAAGAGAACACGAGAGAAAGGTGTAAACTTTTTTTTTCAGAACTGCGCGAGAACTTGTATTCCGGCTCAAAACAACGGGATACATCGTTTAGATCGAAACTAGCATGATTCACGAGCATCGATTTTACAAGTCGTCGAGGAGTAGACGAGAGAAAGGTGTAAACTTTTTCTCTCCGATCTGCGCGAAAACTTGTATTCCGGCTCAATACAACGGGATATATCGTTTTAGATCGAAACTAGCAAAATTCATGAGCATCGATTTTACGAGTCCCCGAAGACTAGACGAGAGAAAGGTGTAAACTTTTTCTCTCAGAACTGCGCGAAAACTTGTATTCCGGATCAAAACAACGGGATACATCGTTTTAGATCGAAACTAGCAAAATTCATGAGCATCGATTTTACGAGTCGTCGAAGAGTAGACGAGAGAAAGGTGTAAACTTTTTCTCTCAGAACTGCGCGAAAACTTGTATTTCGGCTCAAAACAACGGGATACGTCGTTTTAGATTGAAACTAGCAAGATTCGCGAGCATCGATTTTACAAGTCGTCGAAGAGTAGACGAGAGAAAGGTGTAATCTTTTTCTCTCAGAACTGCGCGAAAACTTGTATTCCGGCTCAAAACAACGGGTTACATAGTTTTAGATCGAAACTAGCAAGATTCACGAGCATCGATTTTACAAGTCGTCGAAAAGTAGACGAGAGAAAGGTGTAAACTTTTTCTCTCAGAACCTCGCGAAAACTTGTATTCCGGCTCAAAACAACGGGATTCATCGTTTTAGATCGAAACTAGCAAGATTCACGAGCATCGATTTTACAAGTCGTCGAAGAGTACACGAGAGAAAGGTGTAAACTTTTTCTCTCAGAACTGCGCGAAAACTTGTATTCCGGCTCAAAACAACGGGATACATCGTTTTAGGTCGAAACTAGCAAGATTCACGACCATCGATTTTACAAGTCGTCGAATATAGACGAGAGAAAGGTGTAAACTTTTTCTCTCAGAACTGCGCGAAAACTTGTATTCCGGCTCAAAACAACGGGATACATCGTTTTAGATCGAAACTAGCAAGATCCACGAGCATCGATATTACAAGTCGTCGAAGAGTACACGAGAGAAAGGTGTAAACTTTTTCTCTCAGAACTGCGCGAAAACTTGTATTCCGGCTCAAAACAACGGGATACATCGTTTTAGGTCGAAAGTAGCAAGATTCACGAGCATCGATTTTACAAGTCTTCGAAGAGTAGACGAGAGAAAGGTGTAAATTTTTCTGTCAGAACTTCGCGAAAACTTGTATTCCGGCTCAAAACAACGGGATACATCGTTTTAGATTGAAACTAGCAAGATTCACGAGCATCGATTTTACAAGTTGTCGAAGAGTAGACGAGAGAAAGGTGTAAATTTTTTCTCTCAGAACTGCGCGAAAACTTGTATTCCGGCTCAAAACAACGGGTTACATCGTTTTAGATCGAAACTAGCAAGATTCACGAGCATCGATATTACAAGTCGTCGAAGAGTAGACGAGAGAAATGTGTAAACTTTTTCTCTCAGAACTGCGCGAAAATTTGTATTCCGGCTCAAAACAACGGTGTACGTCGTTTTAGATCGAATCTAGCAAGATTCACGAGCATCGATTTCACAAGTCGTCGAAGAGAACACGAGAGAAAGGTGTAAACTTTTTTTTTCAGAACTGCGCGAAAACTTGTATTCCGGCTCAAAACAACGGGATACATCGTTTAGATCGAAACTAGCATGATTCACGAGCATCGATTTTACAAGTCGTCGAGGAGTAGACGAGAGAAAGGTGTAAACTTTTTCTCTCCGATCTGCGCGAAAACTTGTATTCCGGCTCAAAACAACGGGATACATCGTTTTAGATCGAAACTAGCAAAATTCATGAGCATCGATTTTACGAGTCGTCGAAGAGTAGACGAGAGAAAGGTGTGAACTTTTTCTCTCAGAACGGCGCGAAAACTTGTATTCCGGCTCAAAACAAAAGGTTACATTGTTTTAGGTCGAAACTGGCAAGATTCACGAGCATCGATTTTACACGTCGTCGAAGAGTACACGAGAGAAAGGTGTAAACTTTTTCTCTCAGAACTGCGCGAAAACTTGTTTTCTGGCTCAAAACAACGGGATACATCGTTTTAGATCAAAACCAGCAAGGTTCACGAGCATCGATTTTACAAGTCGTCGAAGACTAGACGAGAGAAAGGTGTAAACTTTTTATCTCAGAACTGCGCGAAAACTTGTATTCCGGCTCAAAACAACGAGATACATCGTTTTAGATTGAAACTAGCAAGATCCACGAGCATCGATATTACAAGTCGTCGAAGAGTGCACGAGAGAAAGGTGTAAACTTTTTCTCTCAGAACTGCGCGAAAACTTGTATTCCGGCTCAAAACAACGGGATACATCGTTTTAGGTCGAAAGTAGCAAGATTCACGAGCATCGATTTTACAAGTCTTCGAAGAGTAGACGAGAGAAAGGTGTAAATTTTTCTCTCAGAAGTTCGCGAATACTTGTATTCCGGCTAAAAACAACGGGATACGTCGTTTTAGATCGAAACTAGCAAGATTCACGAGCATCGATTTTACAAGTCGTCGAAGAGTACACGAGAGAAAGGTGTAAACTTTTTCTCTCAGAACTGCGCGAAAACTTGTATTCCGGCTCAAAACAACGGGATACATCGTTTTAGGTCGAAACTAGCAAGATTCACGACCATCGATTTTACAAGTCGTCGAATATAGACGAGAGAAAGGTGTAAACTTTTTCTCTCAGAACTGCGCGAAAACTTGTATTCCGGCTCAAAACAACGGGATACATCGTTTTAGATCGAAACTAGCAAGATCCACGAGCATCGATATTACAAGTCGTCGAAGAGTACACGAGAGAAAGGTGTAAACTTTTTCTCTCAGAACTGCGCGAAAACATGTATTCCGGCTCAAAACAACGGGATACATCGTTTTAGGTCGAAAGTAGCAAGATTCACGAGCATCGATTTTACAAGTCTTCGAAGAGTAGACGAGAGAAAGGTGTAAATGTTTCTGTCAGAACTTCGCGAAAACTTGTATTCCGGCTCAAAACAACGGGATACATCGTTTTAGATTGAAACTAGCAAGATTCACGAGCATCGATTTTACAAGTTGTCGAAGAGTAGACGAGAGAAAGGTGTAAATTTTTTCTCTCAGAACTGCGCGAAAACTTGTATTCCGGCTCAAAACAACGGGTTACATCGTTTTAGATCGAAACTAGCAAGATTCACGAGCATCGATATTACAAGTCGTCGAAGAGTAGACGAGAGAAATGTGTAAACTTTTTCTCTCAGAACTGCGCGAAAATTTGTATTCCGGCTCAAAACAACGGGATACATCGTTTTAGATCGAATCTAGCAAGATTCACGAGCATCGATTTCACAAGTCGTCGAAGAGAACACGAGAGAAAGGTGTAAACTTTTTTTTTCAGAACTGCGCGAAAACTTGTATTCCGGCTCCAAACAACGGGATACATCGTTTAGATCGAAACTAGCATGATTCACGAGCATCGATTTTACAAGTCGTCGAGGAGTAGACGAGAGAAAGGTGTAAACTTTTTCTCTCCGATCTGCGCGAAAACTTGTATTCCGGCTCAATACAACGGGATATATCGTTTTAGATCGAAACTAGCAAAATTCATGAGCATCGATTTTACGAGTCGCCGAAGACTAGACGAGAGAAAGGTGTAAACTTTTTCTCTCAGAACTGCGCGAAAACTTGTATTCCGGCTCAAAACAACGGGATACATCGTTTTAGATCGAAACTAGCAAAATTCATGAGCATCGATTTTACGAGTCGTCGAAGAGTAGACGAGAGAAAGGTGTGAACTTTTTCTCTCAGAACGGCGCGAAAACTTGTATTCCGGCTCAAAACAAAAGGTTACATTGTTTTAGGTCGAAACTGGCAAGATTCACGAGCATCGATTTTACACGTCGTCGAAGAGTACACGAGAGAAAGGTGTAAACTTTTTCTCTCAGAACTGCGCGAAAACTTGTTTTCTGGCTCAAAACAACGGGATACATCGTTTTAGATCAAAACCAGCAAGGTTCACGAGCATCGATTTTACAAGTCGTCGAAGACTAGACGAGAGAAAGGTGTAAACTTTTTATCTCAGAACTGCGCGAAAACTTGTATTCCGGCTCAAAACAACGGGATACATCGTTTTAGATTGAAACTAGCAAGATCCACGAGCATCGATATTACAAGTCGTCGAAGAGTGCACGAGAGAAAGGTGTAAACTTTTTCTCTCAGAACTGCGCGAAAACTTGTATTCCGGCTCAAAACAACGGGATACATCGTTTTAGGTCGAAAGTAGCAAGATTCACGAGCATCGATTTTACAAGTCTTCGAAGAGTAGACGAGAGAAAGGTGTAAATTTTTCTCTCAGAAGTTCGCGAATACTTGTATTCCGGCTAAAAACAACGGGATACGTCGTTTTAGATTGAAACTAGCAAGATTCACGAGCATCGATTTTACAAGTTGTCGAAGAGTAGACGAGAGAAAGGTGTAAACTTTTTCTCTCAGAACTGCGCGAAAACTTGTATTCCGGCTCAAAACAACGGGTTACATCGTTTTAGATCGAAACTAGCAAGATTCACGAGCATCGATATTACAAGTCGTCGAAGAGTAGACGAGAGAAATGTGTAAACTTTTTCTCTCAGAACTGCGCGAAAACTTGTATTCCGGCTCAAAACAACGGGATACATCATTTTATATCGAATCTAGCAAGATTCACGAGCATCGATTTCACAAGTCGTCGAAGAGAACACGAGAGAAAGGTGTAAACTTTTTTTTTTCAGAACTGCGCGAAAACTTGTATTCCGGCTCAAAACAACGGGATACATCGTTTAGATCGAAACTAGCATGATTCACGAGCATCGATTTTACAAGTCGTCGAGGAGTAGACGAGAGAAAGGTGTAAACTTTTTTCTCTCCGATCTGCGCGAAAACTTGTATTCCGGCTCAATACAACGGGATATATCGTTTTAGATCGAAACTAGCAAAATTCATGAGCATCAATTTTACGAGTCGCCGAAGACTAGACGAGAGAAAGGTGTAAACTTTTTCTCTCAGAACTGCGCGAAAACTTGTATTTCGGCTCAAAACAACGGGGGACATCGTTTTAAATCGAAACTAGCAAAATTCTTGAGCATCGATTTTACGAGTCGTCGAAGAGTAGACGAGAGAAAGGTGTAAACTTTTTCTCTCAGAACTGCGCGAAAACTTGTATTTCGGCTCAAAACAACGGGATACGTCGTTTTAGATTGAAACTAGCAAGATTCGCGAGCATCGATTTTACAAGTCGTCGAAGAGTAGACGAGAGAAAGGTGTAAACTTTTTCTCTCAGAACTGCGCGAAAACTTGTATTTCGGCTCAAAACAACGGGTTACATAGTTTTAGATCGAAACTAGCAAGATTCACGAGCATCGATTTTACAAGTCGTCGAAGACTAGACGAGAGAAAGGTGTAAACTTTTTCTCCCAGAACCTCGCGAAAACTTGTATTCCGGCTCAAAACAACGGGATTCATCGTTTTAGATCGAAACTAGCAAGATTCACGAGCATCGATTTTACAAGTCGTCGAAGAGTACACGAGAGAAAGGTGTAAACTTTTTCTCTCAGAACTGCGCGAAAACTTGTATTCCGGCTCAAAACAACGGGATACATCGTTTTAGGTCGAAACTAGCAAGATTCACGAGCATCGATTTTACAAGTCGTCGAATATAGACGAGAGAAAGGTGTAAACTTTTTCTCTCAGAACTGCGCGAAAACTTGTATTCCGGCTCAAAACAACGGGTTACATCGTTTTAGATCGAAAGTAGCAAGATTCACGAGCATCATTATTACAAGTCGTGGAAGAGTAGACGAGTAAATGTGTAAACTTTTTCTCTCAGAACTGCGCGAAAAGTTGTTTTCTGGCTCAAAACAACGGGATACATCGTTTTAGATCGAATCTAGCAAGATTCACGAGCATCGGTTTCACAAGTCTTCGAAGAGTAGACGAGAGAAAGGTGTAAACTTTTTCTCTCAGAACTGCGCGAAAACTTGTATTCCGGCTCAAAACAACGGGTTACATCGTTTTAGATCGAAAGTAGCAAGATTCACGAGCATCATTATTACAAGTCGTGGAACAGTAGACGAGAGAAATGTGTAAACTTTTTCTCTCAGAACTGCGCGAAAACTTGTTTTCTGGCTCAAAACAACGGGATACATCGTTTTAGATCGAAACCAGCAAGGTTCACGAGCATCGATTTTACAAGTCGTCGAAGACTAGACGAGAGAAAGGTGTAAACTTTTTATCTCAGAACTGCGCGAAAACTTGTATTCCGGCTCAAAACAACGGGATACATCGTTTTAGATCGAAACTAGCAAGATCCACGAGCATCGATATTACAAGTCGTCGAAGAGTACACGAGAGAAAGGTGTAAACTTTTTCTCTCAGAACTGCGCGAAAACTTGTATTCCGGCTCAAAACAACGGGATACATCGTTTTAGGTCGAAAGTAGCAAGATTCACGAGCATCGATTTTACAAGTCTTCGAAGAGTAGACGAGAGAAAGGTGTAAATTTTTCTGTCAGAACTTCGCGAAAACTTGTATTCCGGCTCAAAACAACGGGATACGTCGTTTTAGATTGAAACTAGCAAGATTCACGAGCATCGATTTTACAAGTTGTCGAAGAGTAGACGAGAGAAAGGTGTAAATTTTTTCTCTCAGAACTGCGCGAAAACTTGTATTCCGGCTCAAGACAACGGGTTACATCGTTTTAGATCGAAACTAGCAAGATTCACGAGCATCGATATTACAAGTCGTCGAAGAGTAGACGAGAGAAATGTGTAAACTTTTTCTCTCAGAACTGCGCGAAAACTTGTATTCCGGCTCAAAACAACGGGATACATCGTTTTAGGTCGAATCTAGCAAGATTCACGAGCATCGATTTCACAAGTCGTCGAAGAGAACACGAGAGAAAGGTGTAAACTTTTTTTTTCAGAACTGCGCGAAAACTTGTATTCCGGCTCAAAACAACGGGATACATCGTGTAGATCGAAACTAGCATGATTCACGAGCATCGATTTTACAAGTCGTCGAGGAGTAGACGAGAGAAAGTTGTAAACTTTTTCTCTCCGATCTGCGCGAAAACTTGTATTCCGGCTCAATACAACGGGATATATCGTTTTAGATCGAAACTAGCAAAATTCATGAGCATCGAGTTTACGAGTCGCCGAAGACTAGACGAGAGAAAGGTGTAAACTTTTTCTCTCAGAACGGCGCGAAAACTTGTATTCCGGCTCAAAACAAAAGGTTACATTGTTTTAGGTCGAAACTGGCAAGATTCACGAGCATCAATTTTACGAGTCGCCGAAGACTAGACGAGAGAAAGGTGTAAACTTTTTCTCTCAGAACTGCGCGAAAACTTGTATTTCGGCTCAAAACAACGGGATACGTCGTTTTAGATTGAAACTAGCAAGATTCGCGAGCATCGATTTTACAAGTCGTCGAAGAGTAGACGACAGAAAGGTGTAAACTTTTTCTCTCAGAACTGCGCGAAAACTTGTATTCCGGCTCAAAACAACGGGTTACATAGTTTTAGATCGAAACTAGCAAGATTCACGAGCATCGATTTTGCAAGTCGTCGAATATAGACGAGAGAAAGGTGTAAACTTTTTCTCTCAGAACTGCGCGAAAACTTGTATTCCGGCTCAAAACAACGGGTTACATCGTTTTAGATCGAAAGTAGCAAGATTCACGAGCATCATTATTACAAGTCGTGGAAGAGTAGACGAGAGAAATGTGTAAACTTTTTCTCTCAGAACTTCGCGAAAACTTGTATTCCGGCTCAAAACAACGGGATACATCGTTTTAGGTCGAAACTAGCAAGATTCACGAGCATCGATTTTACAAGTTGTCGAATAGTAAACGAGAGAAAGGTGTAAACTTTTTCTCTCAGAACCTCGCGAAAACTTGTATTCCGGCTCAAAACAACGGGTTACATCGTTTTAGATCAAAACTAGCAAGATTCACGAGCATCGATATTACAAGTCGTCGAAGAGTAGACGAGAGAAATGTGTAAACTTGTTCTCTCAGAACTGCGCGAAAACTTGTATTCTGGCTCAAAACAACGGGATACATCGTTTTAGATCGAATCTAGGAAGATTCACGAGCATCGATTTTACAACTCGTCGAAGAGTACGCGAGAGAAAGGTGTAAACTTTTTCTCTCAGAACTGCGCGAAAACTTCTATTCCGGCTCAAAACAACGGGATACATCGTTTTAGATCGAAACTAGCATGATTCACGAGCATCGATTTTACAAGTCGTCGAAGAGTAGACGATAAAAAGGTGTAAACGTTTTCTCTCAGAACTGCGCGAAAACTTGTATTCCGGCTCAAAACAACGGGATACATCGTTTTAGATTGAAACCAGCAAGATTCACGAGCATCGATTTTACAAGTCGTCAAAGAGTAGACGAGAGAAAGGTGTAAACTTTTTCTCTCAGAACTTCGCGAAAACTTGTATTCCGGCTCAAAACAACGGGATACGTCGTTTTAGATTGAAACTAGCAAGATTCACGAGCATCGATTTTACAAGTTGTCGAAGAGTAGACGAGAGAAAGGTGTAAATTTTTTCTCTCAGAACTGCGCGAAAACTTGTATTCCGGCTCAAAACAACGGGATACATCGTTTTAGGTCGAATCTAGCAAGATTCACGAGCATCGATTTCACAAGTCGTCGAAGAGAACACGAGAGAAAGGTGTAAACTTTTTTTTTCAGAACTGCGCGAAAACTTGTATTCCGGCTCAAAACAACGGGATACATCGTTTAGATCGAAACTAGCATGATTCACGAGCATCGATTTTACAAGTCGTCGAGGAGTAGACGAGAGAAAGTTGTAAACTTTTTCTCTCCGATCTGCGCGAAAACTTGTATTCCGGCTCAATACAACGGGATATATCGTTTTAGATCGAAACTAGCAAAATTCATGAGCATCGAGTTTACGAGTCGCCGAAGACTAGACGAGAGAAAGGTGTAAACTTTTTCTCTCAGAACGGCGCGAAAACTTGTATTCCGGCTCAAAACAAAAGGTTACATTGTTTTAGGTCGAAACTGGCAAGATTCACGAGCATCAATTTTACGAGTCGCCGAAGACTAGACGAGAGAAAGGTGTAAACTTTTTCTCTCAGAACTGCGCGAAAACTTGTATTTCGGCTCAAAACAACGGGATACGTCGTTTTAGATTGAAACTAGCAAGATTCGCGAGCATCGATTTTACAAGTCGTCGAAGAGTAGACGAGAGAAAGGTGTAAACTTTTTCTCTCAGAACTGCGCGAAAACTTGTATTCCGGCTCAAAACAACGGGTTACATAGTTTTAGATCGAAACTAGCAAGATTCACGAGCATCGATTTTACAAGTCGTCGAAGAGTAGACGAGAGAAAGGTGTAAACTTTTTCTCTCAGAACCTCGCGAAAACTTGTATTCCGGCTCAAAACAACGGGATTCATCGTTTTAGATCGAAACTAGCAAGATTCACGAGCATCGATTTTACAAGTCGTCGAAGAGTACACGAGAGAAAGGTGTAAACTTTTTCTCTCAGAACTGCGCGAAAACTTGTATTCCGGCTCAAAACTACGGGATACATCGTTTTAGGTCGAAACTAGCAAGATTCACGAGCATCGATTTTGCAAGTCGTCGAATATAGACGAGAGAAATGTGTAAACTTTTTCTCTCAGAACTGCGCGAAAACTTGTATTCCGGCTCAAAACAACGGGTTACATCGTTTTAGATCGAAAGTAGCAAGATTCACGAGCATCATTATTACAAGTCGTGGAAGAGTAGACGAGAGAAATGTGTAAACTTTTTCTCTCAGAACTGCGCGAAAACTTGTAGTCTGGCTCAAAACAACAGGAAACATCGTTTTAGATCGAAACCAGCAAGATTCACGAGCATCGATTTTACAAGTCGTCGAAGAGTAGACGAGAGAAAAGTGTAAACTTTTTCTCTCAGAACCTCGCGAAAACTTGTATTCCGGCTCAAAACAACGGGATACATCGTTTTAGGTCGCAACTAGCAAGATTCACGAGCATCGATTTTACAAGTTGTCGAATAGTAGACGAGAGAAAGGTGTAAACTTTTTCTCTCAGAACCTCGCGAAAACTTGTATTCCGGCTCAAAACAACGGGATACATCGTTTTAGATCGAAACTAGCAAGATTCACGAGCATCGATTTTACAAGTCGTCGAAGAGTAGACGATAGAAAGGTGTAAACGTTTTCTCTCAGAACTGCGCGAAAACTTGTATTCCGGCTCAAAACAACGGGATACATCGTTTTAGATTGAAACCAGCAAGATTCACGAGCATCGATTTTACAAGTCGTCAAAGAGTAGACGAGAGAAAGGTGTAAACTTTTTCTCTCAGAACCTCGTGAAAACTTGTATTCCGGCTCAAAACAACGGAATACATCGTTTTAGATCAAATCTAGCAAGATTCACGAGCATCGATTTCACAAGTCGTCGAAGAGAACACGAGAGAAAGGTGTAAACTTTTTTTTCAGAACTGCGCGAAAACTTGTATTACGGCTCAAAACAACGGGATACATCGTTTAGATCGAAACTAGCATGATTCACGAGCATCGATTTTACAAGGCGTCGAGGAGTAGACGAGAGAAAGGTGTAAACGTTTTCTCTCAGAACGGCGCGAAAACTTGTATTTCGGCTCAAAACAACGGGATACGTCGTTTTAGATTGAAACTAGCAAGATTCGCGAGCATCGATTTTACAAGTCGTCGAAGAGTAGACGAGATAAAGGTGTAAACTTTTCTCTCAGAACTGCGCGAAAACTTGTATTCCGGCTCAAAACAACGGGATACGTCGTTTTAGGTCGAAAGTAGCAAGATTCACGAGCATCGATTTTACAAGTCTTCGAAGAGTAGACGAGAGAAAGGTGTAAATTTTTCTCTCAGAACTTCGCGAATGCTTGTATTCCGGCTAAAAACAACGGGATACGTCGTTTTAGATTGAAACTAGCAAGATTCACGAGCATCGATTTTACAAGTTGTCGAAGAGTAGACGAGAGAAAGGTGTAAACTTTTTCTCTCAGAACTGCGCGAAAACTTGTATTCCGGCTCAAAACAACGAGTTACATCGTTTTAGATCGAAACTAGCAAGATTCACGAGCATCGATATTACAAGTCGTCGAAGAGTAGACGAGAGAAATGTGTAAACTTGTTCTCTCAGAACTGAGCGAAAACTTGTATTCTGGCTCAAAACAACGGGATACATCGTTTTAGATCGAATCTAGGAAGATTCACGAGCATCGATTTTACAAGTCGTCGAAGAGTACGCGAGAGAAAGGTGTAAACTTTTTCTCTCAGATCTGCGCGAAAACTTCTATTCCGGCTCAAAACAACGGGATACATCGTTTTAGATCGAAACTAGCATGATTCACGAGCATCGATTTTACAAGTCGTCGAAGAGTAGACGATAGAAAGGTGTAAACGTTTTCTCTCAGAACTGCGCGAAAACTTCTATTCCGGCTCAAAACAACGGGATACATCGTTTTAGATTGAAACCAGCAAGATTCACGAGCATCGATTTTACAAGTCGTCAAAGAGTAGACGAGAGAAAGGTGTAAACTTTTTCTCTCAGAACCTCGTGAAAACTTGTATTCCGGCTCAAAACAACGGGATACATCGTTTAGATCGAAACTAACATGATTCACGAGCATCGAGTTTACAAGTCGTCGAGGAGTAGACGAGAGAAAGGTGTAAACGTTTTCTCTCCGATCTGCGCGAAAACTTGTATTCCGGCTCAATACAACGGGATATATCGTTTTAGATCGAAACTAGCAAAATTCATGAGCATCGATTTTACGAGTCGCCGAAGAATAGACGAGAGAAAGGTGTAAACTTTTTCTCTCAGAAAACAACGGGATACATCGTTTTAGATCGAAACTAGCAAAATTCATGAGCATCGATTTTACGAGTCGTCGAAGAGTAGACGAGAGAAAGGTGTAAACTTTTTCTCTCAGAACGGCGCGAAAACTTGTATTCCGGCTCAAAACAACGGGATACGTCGTTTTAGGTCGAAAGTAGCAAGATTCACGAGCATCGATTTTACAAGTCTTCGAAGAGTAGACGAGAGAAAGGTGTAAATTTTTCTCTCAGAACTTCGCGAATACTTGTATTCCGGCTAAAAACAACGGGATACGTCGTTTTAGATTGAAACTAGCAAGATTCACGAGCATCGATTTTACAAGTCGTCGAAGAGTAGACGATAGAAAGGTGTAAACGTTTTCTCTCAGAACTGCGCGAAAACTTCTATTCCGGCTCAAAACAACGGGATACATCGTTTTAGATTGAAACCAGCAAGATTCACGAGCATCGATTTTACAAGTCGTCAAAGAGTAGACGAGAGAAAGGTGTAAACTTTTTCTCTCAGAACCTCGTGAAAACTTGTATTCCGGCTCAAAACAACGAGTTACATCGTTTTAGATCGAAACTAGCAAGATTCACGAGCATCGATATTACAAGTCGTCGAAGAGTAGACGAGAGAAATGTGTAAACTTTTTCTCTCAGAACTGCGCGAAAACTTGTATTCCGGCTCAAAACAACGGGATACATCATTTTAGATCGAATCTAGCAAGATTCACGAGCATCGATTTCACAAGTCGTCGAGGAGTAGACGAGAGAAAGGTGTAAACTTTTTTCTCTCCGATCTGCGCGAAAACTTGTATTCCGGCTCAATACAACGGGATATATCGTTTTAGATCGAAACTAGCAAAATTCATGAGCATCAATTTTACGAGTCGCCGAAGACTAGGCGAGAGAAAGGTGTAAACTTTTTCTCTCAGAACTGCGCGAAAACATGTATTCCGGCTCAAAACAACGGGGGACATCGTTTTAGATCGAAACTAGCAAAATTCATGAGCATAGATTTTACGAGTCGTCGAAGAGTAGACGAGAGAAAGGTGTAAACTTTTTCTCTCAGAACTGCGCGAAAACTTGTATTTCGGCTCAAAACAACGGGATACGTCGTTTTAGATTGAAACTAGCAAGATTCGCGAGCATCGATTTTACAAGTCGTCGAAGAGTAGACGAGAGAAAGGTGTAAACTTTTTCTCTCAGAACTGCGCGAAAACTTGTATTTCGGCTCAAAACAACGGGTTACATAGTTTTAGATCGAAACTAGCAAGATTCACGAGCATCGATTTTACAAGTCGTCGAAGACTAGACGAGAGAAAGGTGTAAATTTTTTTTTTAAAGAACCTCGCGAAAACTTGTATTCCGGCTCAAAACAACGGGATTCATCGTTTTAGATCGAAACTAGCAAGATTCACGAGCATCGATTTTACAAGTCGTCGAAGAGTACACGAGAGAAAGGTGTAAACTTTTTCTCTCAGAACTGCGCGAAAACTTGTATTCCGGCCCAAAACAACGGGATACGTCGTTTTAGATTGAAACTAGCAAGATTCGCGAGCATCGATTTTACAAGTCGTCGAAGAGTAGACGAGAGAAAGGTGTAAACTTTTTCTCTCAGAACTGCGCGAAAACTTGTATTTCGGCTCAAAACAACGGGTTACATAGTTTTAGATCGAAACTAGCAAGATTCACGAGCATCGATTTTACAAGTCGTCGAAGACTAGACGAGAGAAAGGTGTAAATTTTTTTTTTAAAGAACCTCGCGAAAACTTGTATTCCGGCTCAAAACAACGGGATTCATCGTTTTAGATCGAAACTAGCAAGATTCACGAGCATCGATTTTACAAGTCGTCGAAGAGTACACGAGAGAAAGGTGTAAACTTTTTCTCTCAGAACTGCGCGAAAACTTGTATTCCGGCTCAAAACAACGGGATACATCGTTTTAGGTCGAAACTAGCAAGATTCACGAGCATCGATTTTACAAGTCGTCGAATATAGACGAGAGAAAGGTGTAAACTTTTTCTCTCAGAACTGCGCGAAAACTTGTATTCCGGCTCAAAACAACGGGTTACATCGTTTTAGATCGAAAGTAGCAAGATTCACGAGCATCATTATTACAAGTCGTGGAAGAGTAGACGAGTAAATGTGTAAACTTTTTCTCTCAGAACTGCGCGAAAAGTTGTTTTCTGGCTCAAAACAACGGGATACATCGTTTTAGATCGAATCTAGCAAGATTCACGAGCATCGGTTTCACAAGTCTTCGAAGAGTAGACGAGAGAAAGGTGTAAACTTTTTCTCTCAGAACTGCGCGAAAACTTGTATTCCGGCTCAAAACAACGGGTTACATCGTTTTAGATCGAAAGTAGCAAGATTCACGAGCATCATTATTACAAGTCGTGGAAGAGTAGACGAGAGAAATGTGTAAACTTTTTCTCTCAGAACTGCGCGAAAACTTGTTTTCTGGCTCAAAACAACGGGATACATCGTTTTAGATCGAAACCAGCAAGGTTCACGAGCATCGATTTTACAAGTCGTCGAAGACTAGACGAGAGAAAGGTGTAAACTTTTTATCTCAGAACTGCGCGAAAACTTGTATTCCGGCTCAAAGCAACGGGATACATCGTTTTAGATCGAAACTAGCAAGATCCACGAGCATCGATATTACAAGTCGTCGAAGAGTACACGAGAGAAAGGTGTAAACTTTTTCTCTCAGAACTGCGCGAAAACTTGTATTCCGGCTCAAAACAACGGGATACATCGTTTTAGGTCGAAAGTAGCAAGATTCACGAGCATCGATTTTACAAGTCTTCGAAGAGTAGACGAGAGAAAGGTGTAAATTTTTCTGTCAGAACTTCGCGAAAACTTGTATTCCGGCTCAAAACAACGGGATACGTCGTTTTAGATTGAAACTAGCAAGATTCACGAGCATCGATTTTACAAGTTGTCGAAGAGTAGACGAGAGAAAGGTGTAAATTTTTTCTCTCAGAACTGCGCGAAAACTTGTATTCCGGCTCAAAACAACGGGTTACATCGTTTTAGATCGAAACTAGCAAGATTCACGAGCATCGATATTACAAGTCGTCGAAGAGTAGACGAGAGAAATGTGTAAACTTTTTCTCTCAGAACTGCGCGAAAACTTGTATTCCGGCTCAAAACAACGGGATACATCGTTTTAGGTCGAATCTAGCAAGATTCACGAGCATAGATTTCACAAGTCGTCGAAGAGAACACGAGAGAAAGGTGTAAACTTTTTTTTTCAGAACTGCGCGAAAACTTTTATTCCGGCTCAAAACAACGGGATACATCGTTTAGATCAAAACTAGCATGATTCACGAGCATCGATTTTATAATTCGTCGAGGAGTAGACGAGAGAAAGTTGTAAACTTTTTCTCTCCGATCTGCGCGAAAACTTGTATTCCGGCTCAATACAACGGGATATATCGTTTTAGATCGAAACTAGCAAAATTCATGAGCATCAAGTTTACGAGTCGCCGAAGACTAGACGAGAGAAAGGTGTAAACTTTTTCTCTCAGAACGGCGCGAAAACTTGTATTCCGGCTCAAAACAAAAGGTTACATTGTTTTAGGTCGAAACTGGCAAGATTCACGAGCATCGATATTACAAGTCGTCGAAGAGTACACGAGAGAAAGGTGTAAACTTTTTCTCTCAGAACCTCGCGAAAACTTGTATTCCGGCTCAAAACAACGGGATTCATCGTTTTAGATCGAAACTAGCAAGATTCACGAGCATCGATTTTACAAGTCGTCGAAGAGTACACGAGAGAAAGGTGTAAACTTTTTCTCTCAGAACTGCGCGAAAACTTGTATTCCGGCTCAAAACTACGGGATACATCGTTTTAGGTCGAAACTAGCAAGATTCACGAGCATCGATTTTGCAAGTCGTCGAATATAGACGAGAGAAAGGTGTAAACTTTTTCTCTCAGAACTGCGCGAAAACTTGTATTCCGGCTCAAAACAACGGGTTACATCGTTTTAGATCGAAAGTAGCAAGATTCACGAGCATCATTATTACAAGTCGTGGAAGAGTAGACGAGAGAAATGTGTAAACTTTTTCTCTCAGAACTGCGCGAAAACTTGTAGTCTGGCTCAAAACAACGGGAAACATCGTTTTAGATCGAAACCAGCAAGATTCACGAGCATCGATTTTACAAGTCGTCGAAGAGTAGACGAGAGAAAAGTGTAAACTTTTTCTCTCAGAACCTCGCGAAAACTTGTATTCCGGCTCAAAACAACGGGATACATCGTTTTAGGTCGAAACTAGCAAGATTCACGAGCATCGATTTTACAAGTTGTCGAATAGTAGACGAGAGAAAGGTGTAAACTTTTTTTCTCAGAACCTCGCGAAAACATGTATTCCGGCTCAAAACAACGGGTTACATCGTTTTAGATCAAAACTAGCAAGATTCACGAGCATCGATATTACAAGTCGTCGAAGAGTAGACGAGAGAAATGTGTAAACTTGTTCTCTCAGAACTGCGCGAAAACTTGTATTCTGGCTCAAAACAACGGGATACATCGTTTTAGATCGAATCTAGGAAGATTCACGAGCATCGATTTTACAAGTCGTCGAAGAGTACGCGAGAGAAAGGTGTAAACTTTTTCTCTCAGAACTGCGCGAAAACTTCTATTCCGGCTCAAAACAACGGGATACATCGTTTTAGATCGAAACTAGCATGATTCACGAGCATCGATTTTACAAGTCGTCGAAGAGTAGACGATAGAAAGGTGTAAACGTTTTCTCTCAGAACTGCGCGAAAACATGTATTCCGGCTCAAAACAACGGGATACATCGTTTTAAATTGAAACCAGCAAGATTCACGAGCATCGATTTTACAAGTCGTCAAAGAGTAGACGAGAGAAAGGTGTAAACTTTTTCTCTCAGAACCTCGTGAAAACTTGTATTCCGGCTCAAAACAACGGGATACATCGTTTTAGATCAAATCTAGCAAGATTCACGAGCATCGATTTCACAAGTCGTCGAAGATAACACGAGAGAAAGGTGTAAACTTTTTTTTCAGAACTGCGCAAAAACTTGTATTCCGGCTCAAAACAACGGGATACATCGTTTAGATCGAAACTAGCATGATTCACGAGCATCGATTTTACAAGTCGTCGAAGAGTACGCGAGAGAAAGGTGTAAACTTTTTCTCTCAGAACTGCGCGAAAACTTCTATTCCGGCTCAAAACAACGGGATACATCGTTTTAGATCGAAACTAGCATGATTCACGAGCATCGATTTTACAAGTCGTCGAAGAGTAGACGATAGAAAGGTGTAAACGTTTTCTCTCAGAACTGCGCGAAAACTTCTATTCCGGCTCAAAACAACGGGATACATCGTTTTAGATTGAAACCAGCAAGATTCACGAGCATCGATTTTACAAGTCGTCAAAGAGTAGACGAGAGAAAGGTGTAAACTTTTTCTCTCAGAACCTCGTGAAAACTTGTATTCCGGCTCAAAACAACGGGATACATCGTTTTAGATCGAATCTAGCAAGATTCACGAGCATCGATTTCACAAGTCGTCGAAGAGAACACGAGAGAAAGGTGTAAACTTTTTTTTTCAGAACTGCGCGAAAACTTGTATTCCGGCTCAAAACAACGGGATACATCGTTTAGATCGAAACTAGCATGATTCACGAGCATCGATTTTACAAGGCGTCGAGGAGTAGACGAGAGAAAGGTGTAAACGTTTTCTCTCCGATCTGCGCGAAAACTTGTATTCCGGCTCAATACAACGGGATATATCGTTTTAGATCGAAACTAGCAAAATTCATGAGCATCGATTTTACGAGTCGTCGAAGAGTAGACGAGAGAAAGGTGTAAACTTTTTCTCTCAGAACGGCGCGAAAACTTGTATTTCGGCTCAAAACAACGGGATACGTCGTTTTAGATTGAAACTAGCAAGATTCGCGAGCATCGATTTTACAAGTCGTCGAAGAGTAGACGAGAGAAAGGTGTAAACTTTTCTCTCAGAACTGCGCGAAAACTTGTAGTCCGGCTCAAAACAACGGGAAACATCGTTTTAGATCGAAACCAGCAAGATTCACGAGCATCGATTTTACAAGTCGTCGAAGAGTAGACGAGAGAAAAGTGTAAACTTTTTCTCTCAGAACCTCGCGAAAACTTGTATTCCGGCTCAAAACAACGGGATACATCGTTTTAGGTCGAAACTAGCAAGATTCACGAGCATCGATTTTACAAGTTGTCGAATAGTAGACGAGAGAAAGGTGTAAACTTTTCCTCTCAGAACCTCGCGAAAACTTGTATTCCGGCTCAAAACAACGGGTTACATCGTTTTAGATCGAAACTAGCAAGATTCACGAGCATCGATATTACAAGTCGTCGAAGAGTAGACGAGAGAAATGTGTAAACTTGTTCTCTCAGAACTGCGCGAAAACTTGTATTCTGGCTCAAAACAACGGGATACATCGTTTTAGATCGAATCTAGGAAGATTCACGAGCATCGATTTTACAAGTCGTCGAAGAGTACGCGAGAGAAAGGTGTAAACTTTTTCTCTCAGAACTGCGCGAAAACTTCTATTCCGGCTCAAAACAACGGGATACATCGTTTTAGATCGAAACTAGCATGATTCACGAGCATCGATTTTACAAGTCGTCGAAGAGTAGACGATAGAAAGGTGTAAACGTTTTCTCTCAGAACTGCGCGAAAACTTCTATTCCGGCTCAAAACAACGGGATACATCGTTTTAGATTGAAACCAGCAAGATTCACGAGCATCGATTTTACAAGTCGTCAAAGAGTAGACGAGAGAAAGGTGTAAACTTTTTCTCTCAGAACCTCGTGAAAACTTGTATTCCGGCTCAAAACAACGGGATACATCGTTTTAGATCGAATCTAGCAAGATTCACGAGCATCGATTTCACAAGTCGTCGAAGAGAACACGAGAGAAAGGTGTAAACTTTTTTTTTCAGAACTGCGCGAAAACTTGTATTCCGGCTCAAAACAACGGGATACATCGTTTAGATCGAAACTAGCATGATTCACGAGCATCGATTTTACAAGTCGTCGAGGAGTAGACGAGAGAAAGGTGTAAACGTTTTCTCTCCGATCTGCGCGAAAACTTGTATTCCGGCTCAATACAACGGGATATATCGTTTTAGATCGAAACTAGCAAAATTCATGAGCATCGATTTTACGAGTCGCCGAAGAATAGACGAGAGAAAGGTGTAAACTTTTTCTCTCAGAACTGCACGAAAACTTGTATTTCGGCTCAAAACAACGGGATACGTCGTTTTAGATTGAAACTAGCAAGATTCGCGAGCATCGATTTTACAAGTCGTCGAAGAGTAGACGAGAGAAAGGTGTAAACTTTTTCTCTCAGAACTGCGCGAAAACTTGTATTCCGGCTCAAAACAACGGGTTACATAGTTTAAGATCGAAACTAGCAAGATTCACGAGCATCGATTTTACAAGTCGTCGAAGAGTAGACGAGAGAAAGGGAGTAAACTTTTTCTCTCAGAACCTGGCGAAAACTTGTATTCCGGCTCAAAACAACGGGATTCATCGTTTTAGATCGAAACTAGCAAGATTCACGAGCATCGATTTTACAAGTCGTCGAAGAGTACACGAGAGAAAGGTGTAAACTTTTTCTCTCAGAACTGCGCGAAAACTTGTATTCCGGCTCAAAACAACGAGATACATCGTTTTAGGTCGAAACTAGCAAGATTCACAAGCATCGATTTTACAAGTCGTCGAATATAGACGAGAGAAAGGTGTAAACTTTTTCTCTCAGAACCTCGTGAAAACTTGTATTCCGGCTCAAAACAACGGGTTACATAGTTTTAGATTGAAACTAGCAAGATTCACGAGCATCGATTTTACAAGTCGTCGAGGAGTAGACGAGAGAAAGGTGTAAACGTTTTCTCTCCGATCTGCGCGAAAACTTGTATTCCGGCTCAATACAACGGGATATATCGTTTTAGATCGAAACTAGCAAAATTCATGAGCATCGATTTTACGAGTCGCCGAAGAATAGACGAGAGAAAGGTGTATACTTTTTCTCTCAGAACTGCACGAAAACTTGTATTCCGGCTCAAAACAACGGGATACATCGTTTTAGATCGAAACTAGCAAAATTCATGAGCATCGATTTTACGAGTCGTCGAAGAGTAGACGAGAGAAAGGTGTAAACTTTTTCTCTCAGAACGGTGCGAAAACTTGTATTTCGGCTCAAAACAACGGGATACGTCGTTTTAGATTGAAACTAGCAAGATTCGCGAGCATCGATTTTACAAGTCGTCGAAGAGTAGACGAGAGAAAGGTGTAAACTTTTTCTCTCAGAACTGCGCGAAAACTTGTATTCCGGCTCAAAACAACGGGTTACATAGTTTTAGATCGAAACTAGCAAGATTCACGAGCATCGATTTTACAAGTCGTCGAAGAGTAGACGAGAGAAAGGGAGTAAACTTTTTCTCTCAGAACCTGGCGAAAACTTGTATTCCGGCTCAAAACAACGGGATTCATCGTTTTAGATCGAAACTAGCAAGATTCACGAGCATCGATTTTACAAGTCGTCGAAGAGTACACGAGAGAAAGGTGTAAACTTTTTCTCTCAGAACTGCGCGAAAACTTGTATTCCGGCTCAAAACAACGAGATACATCGTTTTAGGTCGAAACTAGCAAGATTCACAAGCATCGATTTTACAAGTCGTCGAATATAGACGAGAGAAAGGTGTAAACTTTTTCTCTCAGAACTGCGCGAAAACTTGTATTCCGGCTCAAAACAACGGGTTACATAGTTTTAGATCGAAAGTAGCAAGATTCACGAGCATCATTATTACAAGTCGTGGAAGAGTAGACGAGAGAAATGTGTAAACTTTTTCTATCAGAACTGCGCGAGAAGTTGTTTTCTGGCTCAAAACAACGGGATACATCGTTTTAGATCGAAACTAGCAAAATTCATGAGCATCGATTTTACGAGTCGTCGAAGAGTAAACGAGAGAAAGGTGTAAACTTTTTCTCCCAGAACGGTGCGAAAACTTGTATTCCGGCTCAAAACAAAAGGTTACATTGTTTTAGGTCGAAACTGGCAAGATTCACGAGCATCGATTTTACAAGTCGTCGAAGAGTAGACGAGGGAAAGGTGTAAACTTTTTCTCTCAGAACTGCGCGAAAACTTGTATTCCGGCTCAAAACGACGGGATACAACGTTTTAGATCGAAACTAGCAAGATTCACGAGCATCGATTTTACAAGTCCTCGAAGAGTAGACGAGAGAATGCTGTAAACTTTCTCTCTCAGAACTCCGCGAAAACTTGTATTCCGGCTCAAAACAACGGGATACATTGTTTTAGATCGAAATTAGGAAGATTCACGAGCATCGATTTTACAAGTCGTCGAAGAGTAGACGAGAGAAAGGTGTAAAATTTTTCTCTCGATCTGCGCGAAAACTTGTATTCTGGCTGAAAACAACGGGATACATCGTTTTAGATCGTAACTAGCAAGATTCACGAGCATCAATTTTACAAGTCTTCGAAGAGTAGACGAGAGAAAGGTGTCAAATTTTCCTCTCAGAACTCCGCGAAAACTTCTATTCCGGCTCAAAACAACGAGATACATCGTTTTAGATCGAAACTAGCAAAATTCATGAGCATCGAGTTTACGAGTCGCCGAAGACTAGACGAGAGAAAGGTGTAAACTTTTTCTCTCAGAACGGCGCGAAAACTTGTATTCCGGCTCAAAACAAAAGGTTACATTGTTTTAGGTAGAAACTGGCAAGATTCACGAGCATCAATTTTACGAGTCGCCGAAGACTAGACGAGAGAAAGGTGTAAACTTTTTCTCTCAGAACTGCGCGAAAACTTGTATTTCGGCTCAAAACAACGGGATACGTCGTTTTAGATTGAAACTAGCAAGATTCGCGAGCATCGATTTTACAAGTCGTCGAAGAGTAGACGAGAGAAAGGTGTAAACTTTTTATCTCAGAACTGCGCGAAAACTTGTATTCCGGCTTAAAACAACGGGATACATCGTTTTAGATCGAAACTAGCAAGATCCACGAGCATCGATATTACAAGTCGTCGAAGAGTACACGAGAGAAAGGTGTAAACTTTTTCTCTCAGAACTGCGCGAAAACTTGTATTCCGGCTCAAAACAACGGGATACATCGTTTTAGGTCGAAAGTAGCAAGATTCACGAGCATCGATTTTACAAGTCTTCGAAGAGTAGACGAGAGAAAGGTGTAAATTTTTCTGTCAGAACTTCGCGAAAACTTGTATTCCGGCTCAAAACAACGGGATACGTCGTTTTAGATTGAAACTAGCAAGATTCACGAGCATCGATTTTACAAGTTGTCGAAGAGTAGACGAGAGAAAGGTGTAAATTTTTTCTCTCAGAACTGCGCGAAAACTTGTATTCCGGCTCAAAACAACGGGTTACATCGTTTTAGATCGAAACTAGCAAGATTCACGAGCATCGATATTACAAGTCGTCGAAGAGTAGACGAGAGAAATGTGTAAACTTTTTCTCTCAGAACTGCGCGAAAACTTGTATTCCGGCTCAAAACAACGGGATACATCGTTTTAGATTGAATCTAGCAAGATTCACGAGCATCGATTTCACAAGTCGTCGAAGAGAACACGAGAGAAAGGTGTAAACTTTTTTTTTCAGAACTGCGCGAAAACTTGTATTCCGGCTCAAAACAACGGGATACATCGTTTAGATCGAAACTAGCATGATTCACGAGCATCGATTTTACAAGTCGTCGAGGAGTAGACGAGAGAAAGTTGTAAACTTTTTCTCTCCGATCGGCGCGAAAACTTGTATTCGGGCTCAATACAACGGGATATATCGTTTTAGATCAAAACTAGCAAAATTCATGAGCATCGAGTTTACGAGTCGCCGAAGACTAGACGAGAGAAAGGTGTAAACTTTTTCTCTCAGAACGGCGCGAAAACTTGTATTCCGGCTCAAAACAAAAGGGTACATTGTTTTAGGTCGAAACTGGCAAGATTCACGAGCATCGATTTTACAAGTCGTCGAATATAGACGAGTGAAAGGTGTAAACTTTTTCTCTCAGAACTGCGCGAAAACTTGTATTCCGGCTCAAAACGACGGGATACATCGTTTTAGATCGAAACTAGCAAGATTCACGAGCATCGATTTTACAAGTCCTCGAAGAGTAGACGAGAGAAAGCTGTAAACTTTCTCTCTCAGAACTCCGCGAAAACTTGTATTCCGGCTCAAAACAACGGGATACATTGTTTTAGATCGAAACTAGCAAGATTCACGAGCATCGATTTTACAAGTCGTCGAAGAGTACACGAGAGAAAGGTGTAAACTTTTTCTCTCAGAACTGCGCGAAAACTTGTATTCCGGCTCAAAACAAAAGGTTACATTGTTTTAGGTCGAAACTGGCAAGATTCACGAGCATCGATTTTACACGTCGTCGAAGAGTACACGAGAGAAAGGTGTAAACTTTTTCTCTCAGAACTGACTGCGCGAAAACTTGTATTCTGGCTGAAAACAACGGGATACATCGTTTTAGATCGTAACTAGCAAGATTCACGAGCATCGATTTTACAAGTCTTCGAAGAGTAGACGAAAGGTGTCAAATTTTCCTCTCAGAACTCCGCGAAAACTTCTATTCCGGCTCAAAACAACGGGATACATCGTTTTAGATTGAAACTAGCAAGATTCGCGAGCATCGATTTTACAAGTCGTCGAAGAGTAGACGAGAGAAAGGTGTAAACTTTTCTCTCAGAACTGCGCGAAAACTTGTAGTCCGGCTCAAAACAACGGGAAACATCGTTTTAGATCGAAACCAGCAAGATTCACGAGCATCGATTTTACAAGTCGTAGAAGAGTAGACGAGAGAAAAGTGTAAACTTTTTCTCTCAGAACCTCGCGAAAACTTGTATTCCGGCTCAAAACAACGGGATACATCGTTTTAAGTCGAAACTAGCAAGATTCACGAGCATCGATTTTACAAGTCGTCGAAGAGTAGACGAGAGAAATGTGTAAACTTGTTCTCTCAGAACTGCGCGAAAACTTGTATTCTGGCTCAAAACAACGGGATACATCGTTTTAGATCGAATCTAGGAAGATTCACGAGCATCAATTTTACAAGTCGTCGAAGAGTACGCGAGAGAAAGGTGTAAACGTTTTCTCTCAGAACTGCGCGAAAACTTCTATTCCGGCTCAAAACAACGGGATACATCGTTTTAGATTGAAAGCAGCAAGATTCACGAGCATCGATTTTACAAGTCGTCAAAGAGTAGACGAGAGAAAGGTGTAAACTTTTTCTCTCAGAACCTCGTGAAAACTTGTATTCCGGCTCAAAACAACGGGATACATCGTTTTAGATCGAATCTAGCAAGATTCACGAGCATCGATTTCACAAGTCGTCGAAGAGAACACGAGAGAAAGGTGTAAACTTTTTTTTTCAGAACTGCGCGAAAACTTGTATTCCGGCTCAAAACAACGGGATACATCGTTTAGATCGAAACTAGCATGATTCACGAGCATCGATTTTACAAGTCGTCGAGGAGTAGACGAGAGAAAGGTGTAAACGTTTTCTCTCCGATCTGCGCGAAAACTTGTATTCCGGCTCAATACAACGGGATATATCGTTTTAGATCGAAACTAGCAAAATTCATGAGCATCGATTTTACGAGTCGCCGAAGAATAGACGAGAGAAAGGTGTAAACTTTTTCTCTCAGAACTGCACGAAAACTTGTATTTCGGCTCAAAACAACGGGATACGTCGTTTTAGATTGAAACTAGCAAGATTCGCGAGCATCGATTTTACAAGTCGTCGAAGAGTAGACGAGAGAAAGGTGTAAACTTTTTCTCTCAGAACTGCGCGAAAACTTGTATTCCGGCTCAAAACAACGGGTTACATAGTTTAAGATCGAAACTAGCAAGATTCACGAGCATCGATTTTACAAGTCGTCGAAGAGTAGACGAGAGAAAGGGAGTAAACTTTTTCTCTCAGAACCTGGCGAAAACTTGTATTCCGGCTCAAAACAACGGGATTCATCGTTTTAGATCGAAACTAGCAAGATTCACGAGCATCGATTTTACAAGTCGTCGAAGAGTACACGAGAGAAAGGTGTAAACTTTTTCTCTCAGAACTGCGCGAAAACTTGTATTCCGGCTCAAAACAACGAGATACATCGTTTTAGGTCGAAACTAGCAAGATTCACAAGCATCGATTTTACAAGTCGTCGAATATAGACGAGAGAAAGGTGTAAACTTTTTCTCTCAGAACCTCGTGAAAACTTGTATTCCGGCTCAAAACAACGGGTTACATAGTTTTAGATTGAAACTAGCAAGATTCACGAGCATCGATTTTACAAGTCGTCGAGGAGTAGACGAGAGAAAGGTGTAAACGTTTTCTCTCCGATCTGCGCGAAAACTTGTATTCCGGCTCAATACAACGGGATATATCGTTTTAGATCGAAACTAGCAAAATTCATGAGCATCGATTTTACGAGTCGCCGAAGAATAGACGAGAGAAAGGTGTATACTTTTTCTCTCAGAACTGCACGAAAACTTGTATTCCGGCTCAAAACAACGGGATACATCGTTTTAGATCGAAACTAGCAAAATTCATGAGCATCGATTTTACGAGTCGTCGAAGAGTAGACGAGAGAAAGGTGTAAACTTTTTCTCTCAGAACGGTGCGAAAACTTGTATTTCGGCTCAAAACAACGGGATACGTCGTTTTAGATTGAAACTAGCAAGATTCGCGAGCATCGATTTTACAAGTCGTCGAAGAGTAGACGAGAGAAAGGTGTAAACTTTTTCTCTCAGAACTGCGCGAAAACTTGTATTCCGGCTCAAAACAACGGGTTACATAGTTTTAGATCGAAACTAGCAAGATTCACGAGCATCGATTTTACAAGTCGTCGAAGAGTAGACGAGAGAAAGGGAGTAAACTTTTTCTCTCAGAACCTGGCGAAAACTTGTATTCCGGCTCAAAACAACGGGATTCATCGTTTTAGATCGAAACTAGCAAGATTCACGAGCATCGATTTTACAAGTCGTCGAAGAGTACACGAGAGAAAGGTGTAAACTTTTTCTCTCAGAACTGCGCGAAAACTTGTATTCCGGCTCAAAACAACGAGATACATCGTTTTAGGTCGAAACTAGCAAGATTCACAAGCATCGATTTTACAAGTCGTCGAATATAGACGAGAGAAAGGTGTAAACTTTTTCTCTCAGAACTGCGCGAAAACTTGTATTCCGGCTCAAAACAACGGGTTACATCGTTTTAGATCGAAAGTAGCAAGATTCACGAGCATCATTATTACAAGTCGTGGAAGAGTAGACGAGAGAAATGTGTAAACTTTTTCTATCAGAACTGCGCGAAAAGTTGTTTTCTGGCTCAAAACAACGGGATACATCGTTTTAGATCGAAACTAGCAAAATTCATGAGCATCGATTTTACGAGTCGTCGAAGAGTAAACGAGAGAAAGGTGTAAACTTTTTCTCCCAGAACGGCGCGAAAACTTGTATTCCGGCTCAAAACAAAAGGTTACATTGTTTTAGGTCGAAACTGGCAAGATTCACGAGCATCGATTTTACAAGTCGTCGAAGAGTAGACGAGGGAAAGGTGTAAACTTTTTCTCTCAGAACTGCGCGAAAACTTGTATTCCGGCTCAAAACGACGGGATACAACGTTTTAGATCGAAACTAGCAAGATTCACGAGCATCGATTTTACAAGTCCTCGAAGAGTAGACGAGAGAAAGCTGTAAACTTTCTCTCTCAGAACTCCGCGAAAACTTGTATTCCGGCTCAAAACAACGGGATACATTGTTTTAGATCGAAACTAGCAAGATTCACGAGCATCGATTTTACAAGTCGTCGAAGAGTACACGAGAGAAAGGTGTAAACTTTTTCTCTCAGAACTGCGCGAAAACTTGTATTCCGGCTCAAAACAACGGGATACATCGTTTTAGGTCGAAAGTAGCAAGATTCACGAGCATCGATTTTACAAGTCGTCGAAGAGTAGACGAGGGAAAGGTGTAAACTTTTTCTCTCAGAACTGCGCGAAAACTTGTATTCCGGCTCAAAACGACGGGATACAACGTTTTAGATCGAAACTAGCAAGATTCACGAGCATCGATTTTACGAGTCGCCGAAGAGTAGACGAGAGAAAGGTGTAAACTTTTTCTCTCAGAACTGCGCGAAAACTTGTATTCCGGCTCAAAACAACGGGATACATCGTTTTAAGTCGAAACTAGCAAGATTCACGAGCATCGATTTTACAAGTCGTCGAAGAGTAGACGAGAGAAAGGTGTAAACTTTTTCTCTCAGAACTGCGCGAAAACTTGTATTCCGGCTCAAAACAACGGGTTACATAGTTTTAGATCGAAACTAGCAAGATTCAGGAGCATCGATTTTACAAGTCGTCGAGGAGTAGACGAGAGAAAGGTGTAAACGTTTTCTCTCCGATCTGCGCGAATACTTGTATTCCGGCTCAATACAACGGGATATATCGTTTTAGATCGAAACTAGCAAAATTCATGAGCATCGATTTTACGAGTCGCCGAAGAGTAGACGAGAGAAAGGTGTAAACTTTTTTTTTCAGAACTGCGCGAAAACTTGTATTCCGGCTCAAAACAACGGGATACATCGTTTAGATCGAAACTAGCATGATTCACGAGCATCGATTTTACAAGTCGTCGAGGAGTAGACGAGAGAAAGGTGTAAACGTTTTCTCTCCGATCTGCGCGAAAACTTGTATTTCGGCTCAATACAACGGGATATATCGTTTTAGACCGAAACTAGCAAAATTCATGAGCATCGATTTTACGAGTCGCCGAAGAATAGACGAGAGAAAGGTGTAAACTTTTTCTCTCAGAACTGCACGAAAACTTGTATTCCGGCTCAAAACAAAAGGTTACATTGTTTTAGGTCGAAACTGGCAAGATTCACGAGCATCAATTTTACACGTCTTCGAAGAGTACACGAGAGAAAGGTGTAAACTTTTTCTCTCAGAACTGACTGCGCGAAAACTTGTATTCTGGCTGAAAACAACGGGATACATCGTTTTAGATCGTAACTAGCAAGATTCACGAGCATCGATTTTACAAGTCTTCGAAGAGTAGACGAAAGGTGTCAAATTTTCCTCTCAGAACTCCGCGAAAACTTCTATTCCGGCTCAAAACAACGGGATACATCGTTTTAGATTGAAACTAGCAAGATTCGCGAGCATCGATTTTACAAGTCGTCGAAGAGTAGACGAGAGAAAGGTGTAAACTTTTCTCTCAGAACTGCGCGAAAACTTGTAGTCCGGCTCAAAACAACGGGAAACATCGTTTTAGATCGAAACCAGCAAGATTCACGAGCATCGATTTTACAAGTCGTCGAAGAGTAGACGAGAGAAAGGTGTAAACTTTTTCTCTCAGAACCTCGCGAAAACTTGTATTCCGGCTCAAAACAACGGGTTACATCGTTTTAGATCAAAACTAGCAAGATTCACGAGCATCGATATTACAAGTCGTCGAAGAGTAGACGAGAGAAATGTGTAAACTTGTTCTCTCAGAACTGCGCGAAAACTTGTATTCTGGCTCAAAACAACGGGATACATCGTTTTAGATCGAATCTAGGAAGATTCACGAGCATCAATTTTACAAGTCGTCGAAGAGTACGCGAGAGAAAGGTGTAAACTTTTTCTCTCAGAACTGCGCGAAAACTTCTATTCCGGCTCAAAACAACGGGATACATCGTTTTAGATCGAAACTAGCATGATTCACGAGCATCGATTTTACAAGTCGTCGAAGAGTAGACGAGAGAAAGGTGTAAACTTTTTCTCTCAGAACCTCGTGAAAACTTGTATTCCGGCTCAAAACAACGGGATACATCGTTTTAGATCGAATCTAGCAAGATTCACGAGCATCGATTTTACGAGTCGTCGAAGAGTAGACGAGAGAAAGGTGTAAACTTTTTCTCTCAGAACCTCGTGAAAACTTGTATTCCGGCTCAAAACAACGGGTTACATCGTTTTAGATCGAAACTAGCAAGATTCACGAGCATCGATATTACAAGTCGTCGAAGAGTAGACGAGAGAAATGTGTAAACTTGTTCTCTCAGAACTGCGCGAAAACTTGTATTCCGGCTCAATACAACGGGATATATCGTTTTAGATCGAAACTAGCAAAATTCATGAGCATCGATTTTACGAGTCGCCGAAGAATAGACGAGAGAAAGGTGTAAACTTTTTCTCTCAGAACTGCACGAAAACTTGTATTCCGGCTCAAAACAACGGGATACATCGTTTTAGATCGAAACTAGCAAAATTCATGAGCATCAATTTTACGAGTCGTCGAAGAGTAGACGAGAGAAAGGTGTAAACTTTTTCGCTCAGAACGGCGCGAAAACTTGTATTTCGGCTCAAAACAACGGGATACGTCGTTTTAGATTGAAACTAGCAAGATTCGCGAGCATCGATTTTACAAGTCGTCGAAGAGTAGACGAGAGAAAGGTGTAAACTTTTTCTCTCAGAACCTGGCGAAAACTTGTATTCCGGCTCAAAACAACGGAATTCATCGTTTTAGATCGAAACTAGCAAGATTCACGAGCATCGATTTTACAAGTCGTCGAAGAGTACACGAGAGAAAGGTGTAAACTTTTTCTCTCAGAACTGCGCGAAAACTTGTATTCCGGCTCAAAACAACGGGATACATCGTTTTAGGTCGAAACTAGCAAGATTCACGAGCATCGATTTTACAAGTCGTCGAATATAGACGAGAGAAAGGTGTAAACTTTTTCTCTCAGAACTGCGCGAAAACTTGTATTCCGGCTCAAAACAACGGGTTACATCGTTTTAGATCGAAAGTAGCAAGATTCACGAGCATCATTATTACAAGTCGTGGAAGAGTAGACGAGAGAAATGTGTAAACTTTTTCTATCAGAACTGCGCGAAAAGTTGTTTTCTGGCTCAAAACAACGGGATACATCGTTTTAGATCGAAACTAGCAAAATTCATGAGCATCGATTTTACGAGTCGTCGAAGAGTAGACGAGAGAAAGGTGTAAACTTTTTCTCCCAGAACGGCGTGAAAACTTGTATTCCGGCTCAAAACAAAAGGTTACATTGTTTTAGGTCGAAACTGGCAAGATTCACGAGCATCGATTTTACAAGTCGTCGAATAGTAGACGAGAGAAAGGTGTAAACTTTTTCTCTCAGAACTGCGCGAAAACTTGTATTCCGGCTCAAAACGACGGGATACAACGTTTTAGATCGAAACTAGCAAGATTCACGAGCATCGATTTTACAAGTCCTCGAAGAGTAGACGAGAGAAAGCTGTAAACTTTCTCTTTCAGAACTCCGCGAAAACTTGTATTCCGGCTCAAAACAACGGGATACATTGTTTTAGATCGAAACTAGCAAGATTCACGAGCATCGATTTTACAAGTCGTCGAAGAGTAGACGAGAGAAAGGTGTAAAATTTTTCTCTCAGATCTGCGCGAAAACTTGTATTCTGGCTGAAAACAACGGGATACATCGTGTTAGATCGTAACTAGCAAGATTCACGAGCATCGATTTTACAAGTCTTCGAAGAGTAGACGAGAGAAAGGTGTCAAATTTTCCTCTCAGAACTCCGCGAAAACTTCTATTCCGGCTCAAAACAACGGGATACATCGTTTTAGATTGAAACTAGCAAGATTCGCGAGCATCGATTTTACAAGTCGTCGAAGAGTAGACGAGAGAAAAGTGTAAACTTTTTCTCTCAGAACCTCGCGAAAACTTGTATTCCGGCTCAAAACAACGGGTTACATCGTTTTAGACCGAAACTAGCAAGATTCACGAGCATCGATATTACAAGTCGTCGAAGAGTAGACGAGAGAAATGTGTATACTTGTTCTCTCAGAACTGCGCGAAAACTTGTATTCTGGCTCAAAACAACGGGATACATCGTTTTAGATCGAATCTAGGAAGATTCACGAGCATCGATTTTACAAGTCGTCGAAGAGTACGCGAGACAAAGGTGTAAACTTTTTCTCTCACAACTGCGCGAAAACTTCTATTCCGGCTCAAAACAACGGGATACATCGTTTTAGATCGAAACTAGCATGATTCACGAGCATCGATTTTACAAGTCGTCGAAGAGTAGACGATAGAAAGGTGTAAACGTTTTCTCTCAGAACTGCGCGAAAACTTGTATTCCGGCTCAAAACAACGGGATACATCGTTTTAGATCGAAACCAGCAAGATTCACGAGCATCGATTTTACAAGTCGTCAAAGAGTAGACGAGAGAAAGGTGTAAACTTTTTCTCTCAGAACTGCACGAAAACTTGTATTCCGGCTCAAAACAACGGGATACATCGTTTTAGATCGAAACTAGCAAAATTCATGAGCATCGATTTTACGAGTCGTCGAAGAGTACACGAGAGAAAGGTGTAAACTTTTTCTCTCAGAACGGCGCGAAAACTTGTATTTCGGCTCAAAACAACGGGATACGTCGTTTTAGATTGAAACTAGCAAGATTCGCGAGCATCGATTTTACAAGTCGTCGAAGAGTAGACGAGAGAAAGGTGTAAACTTTTTCTCTCAGAACTGCGCGAAAACTTGTATTCCGGCTCAAAACAACGGGTTACATAGTTTTAGATCGAAACTAGCAAGATTCACGAGCATCGATTTTACAAGTCGTCGAAGAGTAGACGAGAGAAAGGTGTAAACTTTTTCTCTCAGAACCTCGCGAAAACTTGTATTCCGGCTCAAAACAACGGGATTCATCGTTTTAGATCGAAACTAGCAAGATTCACGAGCATCGATTTTACAAGTCGTCGAAGAGTACACGAGAGAAAGGTGTAAACTTTTTCTCTCAGAACTGCGCGAAAACTTGTATTCCGGCTCAAAACAACGGGATACATCGTTTTAGGTCGAAACTAGCAAGATTCACGAGCATCGATTTTACAAGTCGTCGAATATAGACGAGAGAAAGGTGTAAACTTTTTCTCTCAGAACTGCGCGAAAACTTATATTCCGGCTCAAAACAACGGGTTACATCGTTTTAGATCGAAAGTAGCAAGATTCACGAGCATCATTATTACAAGTCGTCGAAGAGTAGACGAGAGAAAGGTGTAAACTTTTTCTCTCAGAACTGCACGAAAACTTGTATTCTGGCTCAAAACAACGGGATACATTGTTTTAGATCGAAACTAGCAAGATTCACGAGCATCGATTTTACACGTCGTCGAAGAGTAGACGAGAGAAAGGTGTAAACTTTTTCTCTCAGAACGGCGCGAAAACTTGTATTTCGGCTCAAAACAACGGTATACGTCGTTTTAGATTGAAACTAGCAAGATTCGCGAGCATCGATTTTACAAGTCGTCGAAGAGTAGACGAGAGAAAGGTGTAAACTTTTTCTCTCAGAACCTCGCGAAAACTTGTATTCCGGCTCAAAACAACGGGATTCATCGTTTTAGATCGAAACTAGCAAGATTCACGAGCATCGATTTTACAAGTCGTCGAAGAGTACACGAGAGAAAGGTGTAAACTTTTTCTCTCAGAACTGCGCGAAAACTTGTATTCCGGCTCAAAACAACGGGATACATCGTTTTAGGTCGAAACTAGCAAGATTCACGAGCATCGATTTTACAAGTCGTCGAATATAGACGAGAGAAAGGTGTAAACTTTTTCTCTCAGAACTGCGCGAAAACTTGTATTCGGCTCAAAACAACGGGTTACATCGTTTTAGATCGAATGTAGCAAGATTCACGAGCATCATTATTACAAGTCGTGGAAGATTAGACGAGAGAAATGTGTAAACTTTTTCTATCAAAACTGCGCGAAAAGTTGTTTTCTGGCTCAAAACAACGGTATACATCGTTTTAGATCGAATCTAGTAAGATTCACGAGCATCGGTTTCACAAGTCTTCGAAGAGTAGACGAGAGAAAGGTGTAAACTTTTTCTCTCAGAACTGCGCGAAAACTTGTATTCCGTCTCAAAACAACGAGTTACATCGTTTTAGATCGAAAGTAGCAAGATTCACGAGCATCATTATTACAAGTCGTGGAAGAGTAGACGAGAGAAAGGTGTAAACTTTTTCTCTCAGAACTGCGCGAAAACTTGTTTTCTGGCTCAAAACAACGGGATACATCGTTTTAGATCGAAACCAGCAAGGTTCACGAGCATCGATTTTACAAGTCGTCGAAGACTAGACGAGAGAAAGGTGTAAACTTTTTATCTCAGAACTGCGCGAAAACTTGTATTCCGGCTCAAAACAACGGGATACATCGTGTTAGATCGAAACTAGCAAGATCCACGAGCATCGATATTACAAGTCGTCGAAGAGTACACGAGAGAAAGGTGTAAACTTTTTCTCTCAGAACTGCGCGAAAACTTATATTCCGGCTCAAAACAACGGGTTACATCGTTTTAGATCGAAACTAGCAAGATTCACGAGCATCGATATTACAAGTCGTCGAAGAGTAGACGAGAGAAATGTGTAAACTTTTTCTCTCAGAACTGCGCGAAAACTTGTATTCCGGCTCAAAACAACGGGATACATCGTTTAGATCGAATCTAGCAAGATTCACGAGCATCGATTTCACAAGTCGTCGAAGAGAACACGAGAGAAAGGTGTAAACGTTTTTTTCAGAACTGCGCTAAAACTTGTATTCCGGCTCAAAACAACGGGATACATCGTTTAGAGCTAAACTAGCATGATTCACGAGCACCGATTTTACAAGTCGTCGAGGAGTAGACGAGAGAAAGGTGTAAACTTTTTCTCTCCGATCTGCGCGAAAACTTGTATTCCGGCTCAATACAACGGGATATATCGTTTTAGATCGAAACTAGCAAAATTCATGAGCATCGATTTTACGAGGCGCCGAAGACTAGACAAGAGAAAGGTGTAAACTTTTTCTCTCAGAACTGCGCGAAAACTTGTATTCCGGCTCAAAACAACGGGATACATCGTTTTAGATCGAAATTAGCAAAATTCATGAGCATCGAATTTACGAGTCGTCGAAGAGTAGACGAGAGAAAGGTGTAAACTTTTTCTCTCAGAACGGCGCGAAAACTTGTATTCCGGCTCAAAACAAAAGGTTACATTGTTTTAGGTCGAAACTGGCAAGATTCACGAGCATCGATTTTACAAGTCGTCGAATAGTAGACGAGAAAAAGCTGTAAACTTTTTCTCTCAGAACTGCGCGAAAACTTGTATTCCGGCTCAAAACGACGGGATACATCGTTTTAGATCGAAACTAGCAAGATTCACGAGCATCGATTTTACAAGTCCTCGAAGAGTAGACGAGAGAAAGCTGTAAACTTTCTCAGAACTCCGCGAAAACTTGTATTCCGGCTCAAGACAACGGGATACATTGTTTTAGATCGAAACTAGCAAGATTCACGAGCATCGATTTTACAAGTCGTCGAAGAGTAGACGAGAGAAAGGTGTAAACTTTTTCTCTCAGAACTGCACGAAAACTTGTATTCTGGCTCAAAACAACGGGATACATTGTTTTAGATCGAAACTAGCAAGATTCACGAGCATCGATTTTACACGTCGTCGAAGAGTACACGAGAGAAAGGTGTAAACTTTTTCTCTCAGAACTGCGCGAAAACATGTATTCTGGCTGAAAACAACGAGATACATCGTTTTAGATCGTAACTAGCAAGATTCACGAGCATCGATTTTACAAGTCTTCGAAGAGTAGACGAGAGAAAGGTGTAAACTTTTTCTCTCAGAACCTCGCGAAAACTTGTATTCCGGCTCAAAACAACGGGATTCATCGTTTTAGATCGAAACTAGCAAGATTCACGAGCATCGATTTTACAAGTCGTCGAAGAGTACACGAGAGAAAGGTGTAAACTTTTTCTCTCAGAACTGCGCGAAAACTTGTATTCCGGCTCAAAACAACGGGATACATCGTTTTAGGTCGAAACTAGCAAGATTCACGAGCATCGATTTTACATGTCGTCGAATATAGACGAGAGAAAGGTGTAAACTTTTTCTCTCAGAACTGCGCGAAAACTTGTATTGCGGCTCAAAACAACGGGTTACATCGTTTTAGATCGAAAGTAGCAAGATTCACGAGCATCATTATTACAAGTCGTGGAAGAGTAGACGAGAGAAATGTGTGAACTTTTTCTATCAGAACTGCGCGAAAACTTGTTTTCTGGCTCAAAACAACGGGATACATCGTTTTAGATCGAATCTAGCAAGATTCACGAGCATCGGTTTCACAAGTCTTCGAAGAGTAGACGAGAGAAAGGTGTAAACTTTTTCTCTCAGCACTGCGCGAAAACTTGTATTCCGGCTCAAAACAACGGGTTACATCGTTTTAGATCGAAAGTAGCAAGATTCACGAGCATCATTATTACAAGTCGTGGAAGAGTAGACGAGAGAAATGTGTAAACTTTTTCTCTCAGAACTGCGCGAAAACTTGTTTTCTGGCTCAAAACAACGGGATACATCGTTTTAGATCGAAACCAGCAAGGTTCACGAGCATCGATTTTACAAGTCGTCGAAGACTAGACGAGAGAAAGGTGTAAACTTTTTATCTCAGAACTGCGCGAAAACTTGTATTCCGGCTCAAAACAACGGGATACATCGTTTTAGATCGAAACTAGCAAGATCCACGAGCATCGATATTACAAGTCGTCGAAGAGTACACGAGAGAAAGGTGTAAACTTTTTCTCTCAGAACTGCGCGAAAACTTGTATTCCGGCTCCAAAGAACGGGATACATCGTTTTAGGTCGAAAGTAGCAAGATTCACGAGCATCGATTTTACAAGTCTTCGAAGAGTAGACGAGAGAAAGGTGTAAATTTTTCTCTCAGAACTTCGCGAAAACTTGTATTCCGGCTCAAAACAACGGGATACGTCGTTTTAGGTCGAAAGTAGCAAGATTCACGAGCATCGATTTTACAAGTTGTCGAAGAGTAGACGAGAGAAAGGTGTAAACTTTTTCTCTCAGAACTGCGCGAAAACTTGTATTCCGGCTCAAAACAACGGGTTACATCGTTTTAGATCGAAACTAGCAAGATTAACGAGCATCGATATTACAAGTCGTCGAAGAGTAGACGAGAGAAATGTGTAAACTTTTTCTCTCAGAACTGCGCGAAAACTTGTATTCCGGCTCAAAACAACGGGATACATTGTTTAGATTGAATCTAGCAAGATTCACGAGCATCGATTTCACAAGTCGTCGAAGAGAACACGAGAGAAAGGTGTAAACGTTTTTTTTCAGAACTGCGCGAAAACTTGTATTCCGGCTCAAAACAACGGGATACATCGTTTAGAGCGAAACTAGCATGATTCACGAGCACCGATTTTACAAGTCGTCGAGGAGTAGACGAGAGAAAGGTGTAAACTTTTTCTCTCCGATCTGCGCGAAAACTTGTATTCCGGCTCAATACAACGGGATATATCGTTTTAGATCGAAACTAGCAAAATTCATGAGCATCGATTTTACGAGGCGCCGAAGACTAGACAAGAGAAAGGTGTAAACTTTTTCTCTCAGAACTGCGCGAAAACTTGTATTTCGGCTCAAAACAACGGGATACATCGTTTTAGATCGAAATTAGCAAAATTCATGAGCATCGAATTTACGAGTCGTCGAAGAGTAGACGAGAAAAAGGTGTAAACTTTTTCTCTCAGAACGGCGCGAAAACTTGTATTCCGGCTCAAAACAAAAGGTTACATTGTTTTAGGTCGAAACTGGCAAGATTCACGAGCATCGATTTTACAAGTCGTCGAATAGTAGACGAGAGAAAGGTGTAAACTTTTTCTCTCAGAACTGCGCGAAAACTTGTATTCCGGCTCAAAACGACGGGATACATCGTTTTAGATCGAAACTAGCAAGATTCACGAGCATCGATTTTACAAGTCCTCGAAGAGTAGACGAGAGAAAGGTGTAAACTTTTTCTCACAGAACTGCGCGAGAACTTGTATTCCGGCTCAAAACAACGGGTTATATCGTTTTAGATCGAAAGTAGCAAGATTCACGAGCATCATTATTACAAGTCGTGGAAGAGTAGACGAGAGAAATGTGTAAACTTTTTCTATCAGAACTGCGCGAAAAGTTGTTTTCTGGCTCAAAACAACGGGATACATCGTTTTAGATCGAATCTAGCAAGATTCACGAGCATCGGTTTCACAAGTCTTCGAAGAGTAGACGAGAGAAAGGTGTAAACTTTTTCTCTCAGAACTGCGCGAAAACTTGTATTCCGGCTCAAAACAACGGGTTACATCGTTTTAGATCGAAAGTAGCAAGATTCACGAGCATCATTATTACAAGTCGTGGAAGAGTAGACGAGAGAAATGTGTAAACTTTTTCTCTCAGAACTGCGCGAAAACTTGTTTTCTGGCTCAAAACAACGGGATACATCGTTTTAGATCGAAACCAGCAAGGTTCACGAGCATCGATTTTACAAGTCGTCGAAGACTAGACGAGAGAAAGGTGTAAACTTTTTATCTCAGAACTGCACGAAAACTTGTATTCCGGCTCAAAACAACGGGATACATCGTTTTAGATCGAAACTAGCAAGATCCACGAGCATCGATATTACAAGTCGTCGAAGAGTACACGAGAGAAAGGTGTAAACTTTTTCTCTCAGAACTGCGCGAAAACTTGTATTCCGGCTCCAAAGAACGGGATACATCGTTTTAGGTCGAAAGTAGCAAGATTCACGAGCATCGATTTTACAAGTCTTCGAAGAGTAGACGAGAGAAAGGTGTAAATTTTTCTCTCAGAACTTCGCGAAAACTTGTATTCCGGCTCAAAACAACGGGATACGTCGTTTTAGATTGAAACTAGCAAGATTCACGAGCATCGATTTTACAAGTTGTCGAAGAGTAGACGAGAGAAAGGTGTAAACTTTTTCTCTCAGAACTGCGCGAAAACTTGTATTCCGGCTCAAAACAACGGGTTACATCGTTTTAGATCGAAACTAGCAAGATTAACGAGCATCGATATTACAAGTCGTCGAAGAGTAGACGAGAGAAATGTGTAAACTTTTTCTCTCAGAACTGCGCGAAAACTTGTATTCCGGCTCAAAACAACGGGGTACATCGTTTAGATCGAATCTAGCAAGATTCACGAGCATCGATTTCACAAGTCGTCGAAGAGAACACGAGAGAAAGGTGTAAACTTTTTTTTTTCAGAACTGCGCGAAAACTTGTATTCCGGCTCAAAACAACGGGATACATCGTTTAGAGCGAAACTAGCATGATTCACGAGCACCGATTTTACAAGTCGTCGAGGAGTAGACGAGAGAAAGGTGTAAACTTTTTCTCTCCGATCTGCGCGAAAACTTGCATTCCGGCTCAATACAACGGGATATATCGTTTTAGATCGAAACTAGCAAAATTCATGAGCATCGATTTTACGAGGCGCCGAAGACTAGACAAGAAAAAGGTGTAAACTTTTTCTCTCAGAACTGCGCGAAAACTTGTATTCCGGCTCAAAACAACGGGATACATCGTTTTAGATCGAAATTAGCAAAATTCATGAGCATCGAATTTACGAGTCGTCGAAGAGTAGACGAGAGAAAGGTGTAAACTTTTTCTCTCAGAACGGCGCGAAAACTTGTATTCCGGCTCAAAACAAAAGGTTACATTGTTTTAGGTCGAAACTGGCAAGATTCACGAGCATCGATTTTACAAGTCGTCGAATAGTAGACGAGAGAAAGGTGTAAACTTTTTCTCTCAGAACTGCGCGAAAACTTGTATTCCGGCTCAAAACAAAAGGTTACATTGTTTTAGGTCGAAACTGGCAAGATTCACGAGCATCGATTTTACAAGTCGTCGAATAGTAGACGAGAGAAAGGTGTAAACTTTTTCTCTCAGAACTGCGCGAAAACTTGTATTCCGGCTCAAAACGACGGGATACATCGTTTTAGATCGAAACTAGCAAGATTCACGAGCATCGATTTTACAAGTCCTCGAAGAGTAGACGAGAGAAAGGTGTAAACTTTTTCTCACAGAACTGCGCGAGAACTTGTATTCCGGCTCAAAACAACGGGTTACATCGTTTTAGATCGAAAGTAGCAAGATTCACGAGCATCATTATTACAAGTCGTGGAAGAGTAGACGAGAGAAATGTGTAAACTTTTTCTATCAGAACTGCGCGAAAAGTTGTTTTCTGGCTCAAAACAACGGGATACATCGTTTTAGATCGAATCTAGCAAGATTCACGAGCATCGGTTTCACAAGTCTTCGAAGAGTAGACGAGAGAAAGGTGTAAACTTTTTCTCTCAGAACTGCGCGAAAACTTGTATTCCGGCTCAAAACAACGGGTTACATCGTTTTAGATCGAAAGTAGCAAGATTCACGAGCATCATTATTACAAGTCGTGGAAGAGTAGACGAGAGAAATGTGTAAACTTTTTCTCTCAGAACTGCGCGAAAACTTGTTTTCTGGCTCAAAACAACGGGATACATCGTTTTAGATCGAAACCAGCAAGGTTCACGAGCATCGATTTTACAAGTCGTCGAAGACTAGACGAGAGAAAGGTGTAAACTTTTTATCTCAGAACTGCACGAAAACTTGTATTCCGGCTCAAAACAACGGGATACATCGTTTTAGATCGAAACTAGCAAGATCCACGAGCATCGATATTACAAGTCGTCGAAGAGTACACGAGAGAAAGGTGTAAACTTTTTCTCTCAGAACTGCGCGAAAACTTGTATTCCGGCTCCAAAGAACGGGATACATCGTTTTAGGTCGAAAGTAGCAAGATTCACGAGCATCGATTTTACAAGTCTTCGAAGAGTAGACGAGAGAAAGGTGTAAATTTTTCTCTCAGAACTTCGCGAAAACTTGTATTCCGGCTCAAAACAACGGGATACGTCGTTTTAGATTGAAACTAGCAAGATTCACGAGCATCGATTTTACAAGTTGTCGAAGAGTAGACGAGAGAAAGGTGTAAACTTTTTCTCTCAGAACTGCGCGAAAACTTGTATTCCGGCTCAAAACAACTGGTTACATCGTTTTAGATCGAAACTAGCAAGATTAACGAGCATCGATATTACAAGTCGTCGAAGAGTAGACGAGAGAAATGTGTAAACTTTTTCTCTCAGAACTGCGCGAAAACTTGTATTCCGGCTCAAAACAACGGGGTACATCGTTTAGATCGAATCTAGCAAGATTCACGAGCATCGATTTCACAAGTCGTCGAAGAGAACACGAGAGAAAGGTGTAAACTTTTTTTTTTCAGAACTGCGCGAAAACTTGTATTCCGGCTCAAAACAACGGGATACATCGTTTAGAGCGAAACTAGCATGATTCACGAGCACCGATTTTACAAGTCGTCGAGGAGTAGACGAGAGAAAGGTGTAAACTTTTTCTCTCCGATCTGCGCGAAAACTTGCATTCCGGCTCAATACAACGGGATATATCGTTTTAGATCGAAACTAGCAAAATTCATGAGCATCGATTTTACGAGGCGCCGAAGACTAGACAAGAAAAAGGTGTAAACTTTTTCTCTCAGAACTGCGCGAAAACTTGTATTCCGGCTCAAAACAACGGGATACATCGTTTTAGATCGAAATTAGCAAAATTCATGAGCATCGAATTTACGAGTCGTCGAAGAGTAGACGAGAGAAAGGTGTAAACTTTTTCTCTCAGAACGGCGCGAAAACTTGTATTCCGGCTCAAAACAAAAGGTTACATTGTTTTAGGTCGAAACTGGCAAGATTCACGAGCATCGATTTTACAAGTCGTCGAATAGTAGACGAGAGAAAGGTGTAAACTTTTTCTCTCAGAACTGCGCGAAAACTTGTATTCCGGCTCAAAACGACGGAATACATCGTTTTAGATCGAAACTAGCAAGATTCACGAGCATCGATTTTACAAGTCCTCGAAGAGTAGACGAGAGAAAGCTGTAAACTTTCTCTCTCAGAACTCCGCGAAAACTTGTATTCCGGCTCAAGACAACGGGATACATTGTTTTAGATCGAAACTAGCAAGATTCACGAGCATCGATTTTACAAGTCGTCGAAGAGTAGACGAGAGAAAGGTGTAAACTTTTTCTCTCAGAACTGCACGAAAACTTGTATTCTGGCTGAAAACAACGGGATACATCGTTTTAGATCGTAACTAGCAAGATTCACGAGCATCGATTTTACAAGTCTTCAAAGAGTAGACGAGAGAAAGGTGTCAAATTTTCCTCTCAGATCTCCGCGAAAACTTGTATTCCGGCTCAAAACAACGGGATACATCGTTTTCGATTGAAACTAGCAAGATTCGCGAGCATTGATTTTACAAGTCGTCGAAGAGTAGACGAGAGAAAAGTGTAAAATTTTTCTCTCAGAACCTCGCGAAAACTTGTATTCCGGCTCAAAACAACGGGATACATCGTTTTAGGTCGAAACTAGCAAGATTCACGAGCATCGATTATTGAAGTCGTCGAATAGTAGACGAGAGAAAGGTGTAAACTTTTTCTCTCAGAACTGCACGAAAACTTGTATTCTGGCTCAAAACAACGGTATACATTGTTTTAGATCGAAACTAGCAAGATTCACGAGCATCGATTTTACACGTCGTCGAAGAGTACACGAGAGAAAGGTGTAAACTTTTTCTCTCAGAACTCCACGAAAACTTGTATTCCGGCTCAAAACAACGGGTTACATCGTTTTAGATCGAAACTAGCAAGATTCACGAGCATCGATATTACAAGTCGTCGAAGAGTAGACGAGAGAAATTTGTAAACTTGTTCTCTCAGAACTGCGCGAAAACTTGTATTCTGGCTCAAAACAACGGGATACATCGTTTTAGATCGAATCTAGCAAGATTCACGAGCATCGATTTTACAAGTCATCGAAGAGTACGCGAGAGAAAGGTGTAAACTTTTTCTCTCAGAACTGCGCGAAAACTTGTATTCCGGCTCAAAACAACGGGATACATCGTTTTAGATCGAAACCAGCAAGATTCACGAGCGTCGATTTTACGAGTCGCCGAAGACTAGACGAGAGAAAGGTGTAAACTTTTTCTCTCAGAACTGCGCGAAAACTTGTATTCCGGCTCAAAACAACGGGATACATCGTTTTAGATCGAAACCAGCAAGATTCACGAGCATCGATTTTACAAGTCGTCAAAGAGTAGACGAGAGAAAGGTGTAAACTTTTTCTCTCAGAACTGCGCGAAAACTTGTATTCCGGCTCAAAACAACGGGATACATCGTTTTAGGTCGAAACTAGCAAGATTCACGAGCATCGATTTTACAAGTCGTCGAATATAGACGAGAGAAAGGTGTAAACTTTTTCTCTCAGAACTGCGCGAAAACTTGTATTCCGGCTCAAAACAACGGGATATATCGTTTTAGATCGAAACTAGCAAAATTCATGAGCATCGATTTTACGAGTCGCCGAAGACTGGACGAGAGAAAGGTGTAAACTTTTTCTCTCAGAACTGCGCGAAAACTTGTATTCCGGCTCAAAACAACGGGATACATCGTTTTAGATCGAAACTAGCAAAATTCATGAGCATCGATTTTACGAGTCGTCGAAGGGTAGACGAGAGAAAGGTGTAAACTTTTTCTCTCAGAACTGCGCGAAAACTTGTATTCCGGCTCAAAACAAAAGGTTACATCGTTTTACGTCGAAACTGGCAAGATTCACGAGCATCGATTTTACAAGTCGTCGAATAGTAGACGAGAGAAAGGTGTAAACTTTTTCTCTCAGAACTGCGCGAAAACTTGTATTCCGGCTCAAAACGACGGGATACATCGTTTTAGATCTAAACTAGCAAGATTCACGAGCATCGATTTTACACGTCGTCGAAGAGTACACGAGAGAAAGGTGTAAACTTTTTCTCTCAGAACTGCGCGAAAACTTGTATTCCGGCTGAAAACAACGGGATACATCGTTTTAGATCGAAACTAGCAAAATTCATGAGCATCGATTTTACGAGGCGCCGAAGACTAGACAAGAAAAAGGTGTAAACTTTTTCTCTCAGAACTGCGCGAAAACTTGTATTCCGGCTCAAAACAACGGGATACATCGTTTTAGATCGAAATTAGCAAAATTCATGAGCATCGAATTTACGAGTCGTCGAAGAGTAGACGAGAGAAAGGTGTAAACTTTTTCTCTCAGAACGGCGCGAAAACTTGTATTCCGGCTCAAAACAAAAGGTTACATTGTTTTAGGTCGAAACTGGCAAGATTCACGAGCATCGATTTTACAAGTCGTCGAATAGTAGACGAGAGAAAGGTGTAAACTTTTTCTCTCAGAACTGCGCGAAAACTTGTATTCCGGCTCAAAACGACGGGATACATCGTTTTAGATCGAAACTAGCAAGATTCACGAGCATCGATTTTACAAGTCCTCGAAGAGTAGACGAGAGAAAGCTGTAAACTTTCTCTCTCAGAACTCCGCGAAAACTTGTATTCCGGCTCAAGACAACGGGATACATTGTTTTAGATCGAAACTAGCAAGATTCGCGAGCATCGATTTTACAAGTCGTCGAAGAGTAGACGAGAGAAAAGTGTAAAATTTTTCTCTCAGAACCTCGCGAAAACTTGTATTCCGGCTCAAAACAACGGGATACATCGTTTTAGGTCGAAACTAGCAAGATTCACGAGCATCGATTATTGAAGTCGTCGAATAGTAGACGAGAGAAAGGTGTAAACTTTTTCTCTCAGAACTGCACGAAAACTTGTATTCTGGCTCAAAACAACGGTATACATTGTTTTAGATCGAAACTAGCAAGATTCACGAGCATCGATTTTACACGTCGTCGAAGAGTACACGAGAGAAAGGTGTAAACTTTTTCTCTCAGAACTCCACGAAAACTTGTATTCCGGCTCAAAACAACGGGTTACATCGTTTTAGATCGAAACTAGCAAGATTCACGAGCATCGATATTACAAGTCGTCGAAGAGTAGACGAGAGAAATTTGTAAACTTGTTCTCTCAGAACTGCGCGAAAACTTGTATTCTGGCTCAAAACAACGGGATACATCGTTTTAGATCGAATCTAGCAAGATTCACGAGCATCGATTTTACAAGTCGTCGAAGAGTACGCGAGAGAAAGGTGTAAACTTTTTCTCTCAGAACTGCGCGAAAACTTGTATTCCGGCTCAAAACAACGGGATACATCGTTTTAGATCGAAACCAGCAAGATTCACGAGCATCGATTTTACGAGTCGCCGAAGACTAGACGAGAGAAAGGTGTAAACTTTTTCTCTCAGAACTGCGCGAAAACTTGTATTCCGGCTCAAAACAACGGGATACATCGTTTTAGATCGAAACCAGCAAGATTCACGAGCATCGATTTTACAAGTCGTCAAAGAGTAGACGAGAGAAAGGTGTAAACTTTTTCTCTCAGAACTGCGCGAAAACTTGTATTCCGGCTCAAAACAACGGGATACATCGTTTTAGGTCGAAACTAGCAAGATTCACGAGCATCGATTTTACAAGTCGTCGAATATAGACGAGAGAAAGGTGTAAACTTTTTCTCTCAGAACTGCGCGAAAACTTGTATTCCGGCTCAAAACAACGGGATATATCGTTTTAGATCGAAACTAGCAAAATTCATGAGCATCGATTTTACGAGTCGCCGAAGACTGGACGAGAGAAAGGTGTAAACTTTTTCTCTCAGAACTGCGCGAAAACTTGTATTCCGGCTCAAAACAACGGGATACATCGTTTTAGATCGAAACTAGCAAAATTCATGAGCATCGATTTTACGAGTCGTCGAAGGGTAGACGAGAGAAAGGTGTAAACTTTTTCTCTCAGAACTGCGCGAAAACTTGTATTCCGGCTCAAAACAAAAGGTTACATCGTTTTACGTCGAAACTGGCAAGATTCACGAGCATCGATTTTACAAGTCGTCGAATAGTAGACGAGAGAAAGGTGTAAACTTTTTCTCTCAGAACTGCGCGAAAACTTGTATTCCGGCTCAAAACGACGGGATACATCGTTTTAGATCTAAACTAGCAAGATTCACGAGCATCGATTTTACACGTCGTCGAAGAGTACACGAGAGAAAGGTGTAAACTTTTTCTCTCAGAACTGCGCGAAAACTTGTATTCCGGCTGAAAACAACGGGATACATCGTTTTAGATCGAAACTAGCAAAATTCATGAGCATCGATTTTACGAGGCGCCGAAGACTAGACAAGAAAAAGGTGTAAACTTTTTCTCTCAGAACTGCGCGAAAACTTGTATTCCGGCTCAAAACAACGGGATACATCGTTTTAGATCGAAATTAGCAAAATTCATGAGCATCGAATTTACGAGTCGTCGAAGAGTAGACGAGAGAAAGGTGTAAACTTTTTCTCTCAGAACGGCGCGAAAACTTGTATTCCGGCTCAAAACAAAAGGTTACATTGTTTTAGGTCGAAACTGGCAAGATTCACGAGCATCGATTTTACAAGTCGTCGAATAGTAGACGAGAGAAAGGTGTAAACTTTTTCTCTCAGAACTGCGCGAAAACTTGTATTCCGGCTCAAAACGACGGGATACATCGTTTTAGATCGAAACTAGCAAGATTCACGAGCATCGATTTTACAAGTCCTCGAAGAGTAGACGAGAGAAAGCTGTAAACTTTCTCTCTCAGAACTCCGCGAAAACTTGTATTCCGGCTCAAGACAACGGGATACATTGTTTTAGATCGAAACTAGCAAGATTCGCGAGCATCGATTTTACAAGTCGTCGAAGAGTAGACGAGAGAAAAGTGTAAAATTTTTCTCTCAGAACCTCGCGAAAACTTGTATTCCGGCTCAAAACAACGGAATACATCGTTTTAGGTCGAAACTAGCAAGATTCACGAGCATCGATTATTGAAGTCGTCGAATAGTAGACGAGAGAAAGGTGTAAACTTTTTCTCTCAGAACTGCACGAAAACTTGTATTCTGGCTCAAAACAACGGTATACATTGTTTTAGATCGAAACTAGCAAGATTCACGAGCATCGATTTTACACGTCGTCGAAGAGTACACGAGAGAAAGGTGTAAACTTTTTCTCTCAGAACTCCACGAAAACTTGTATTCCGGCTCAAAACAACGGGTTACATCGTTTTAGATCGAAACTAGCAAGATTCACGAGCATCGATATTACAAGTCGTCGAAGAGTAGACGAGAGAAATTTGTAAACTTGTTCTCTCAGAACTGCGCGAAAACTTGTATTCTGGCTCAAAACAACGGGATACATCGTTTTAGATCGAATCTAGCAAGATTCACGAGCATCGATTTTACAAGTCGTCGAAGAGTACGCGAGAGAAAGGTGTAAACTTTTTCTCTCAGAACTGCGCGAAAACTTGTATTCCGGCTCAAAACAACGGGATACATCGTTTTAGATCGAAACCAGCAAGATTCACGAGCATCGATTTTACGAGTCGCCGAAGACTAGACGAGAGAAAGGTGTAAACTTTTTCTCTCAGAACTGCGCGAAAACTTGTATTCCGGCTCAAAACAACGGGATACATCGTTTTAGATCGAAACCAGCAAGATTCACGAGCATCGATTTTACAAGTCGTCAAAGAGTAGACGAGAGAAAGGTGTAAACTTTTTCTCTCAGAACTGCGCGAAAACTTGTATTCCGGCTCAAAACAACGGGATACATCGTTTTGGGTCGAAACTAGCAAGATTCACGAGCATCGATTTTACAAGTCGTCGAATATAGACGAGAGAAAGGTGTAAACTTTTTCTCTCAGAACTGCGCGAAAACTTGTATTCCGGCTCAAAACAACGGGATACATCGTTTTAGATCGAAACTAGCAAAATTCATGAGCATCGATTTTACGAGTCGTCGAAGGGTAGACGAGAGAAAGGTGTAAACTTTTTCTCTCAGAACTGCGCGAAAACTTGTATTCCGGCTCAAAACAAAAGGTTACATCGTTTTACGTCGAAACTGGCAAGATTCACGAGCATCGATTTTACAAGTCGTCGAATAGTAGACGAGAGAAAGGTGTAAACTTTTTCTCTCAGAACTGCGCGAAAACTTGTATTCCGGCTCAAAACGACGGGATACATCGTTTTAGATCTAAACTAGCAAGATTCACGAGCATCGATTTTACACGTCGTCGAAGAGTACACGAGAGAAAGGTGTAAACTTTTTCTCTCAGAACTGCGCGAAAACTTGTATTCCGGCTGAAAACAACGGGATACATCGTTTTAGATCGAAACTAGCAAAATTCATGAGCATCGATTTTACGAGGCGCCGAAGACTAGACGAGAAAAAGGTGTAAACTTTTTCTCTCAGAACTGCGCGAAAACTTGTATTCCGGCTCAAAACAACGGGATACATCGTTTTAGATCGAAATTAGCAAAATTCATGAGCATCGAATTTACGAGTCGTCGAAGAGTAGACGAGAGAAAGCTGTAAACTTTCTCTCTCAGAACTCCGCGAAAACTTGTATTCCGGCTCAAGACAACGGGATACATTCTTTTAGATCGAAACTAGCAAGATTCACGAGCATCGATTTTACAAGTCGTCGAAGAGTAGACGAGAGAAAGGTGTAAACTTTTTCTCTCAGAACTGCACGAAAACTTGTATTCTGGCTCAAAACAACGGGATACATTGTTTTAGATCGAAACTAGCAAGATTCACGAGCATCGATTTTACACGTCGTCGAAGAGTACACGAGAGAAAGGTGTAAACTTTTTCTCTCAGAACTGCGCGAAAACTTGTATTCTGGCTGAAAACAACGGGATACATCGTTTTAGATCGTAACTAGCAAGATTCACGAGCATCGATTTTACAAGTCTTCAAAGAGTAGACGAGAGAAAGGTGTCAAATTTTCCTCTCAGATCTCCGCGAAAACTTGTATTCCGGCTCAAAACAACGGGATACATCGTTTTCGATTGAAACTAGCAAGATTCGCGAGCATCGATTTTACAAGTCGTCGAAGAGTAGACGAGAGAAAAGTGTAAAATTTTTCTCTCAGAACCTCGCGAAAACTTGTATTCCGGCTCAAAACAACGGGATACATCGTTTTAGGTCGAAACTAGCAAGATTCACGAGCATCGATTTTACAAGTCGTCGAATAGTAGACGAGAGAAAGGTGTAAACTTTTTCTCTCAGAACTGCGCGAAAACTTGTATTCCGGCTCAAAACAACGGGATACATCGTTTTAGATCGAAACCAGCAATATTCACGAGCATCGATTTTACAAGTCGTCGAAGAGTAGACGAGAGAAAGGTGTAAACTTTTTCTCTCAGAACGGCGCGAAAACTTGTATTCCGGCTCAAAACAAAAGGTTACATTGTTTTAGGTCGAAACTGGCAAGATTCACGAGCATCGATTTTACAAGTCGTCGAATAGTAGACGAGAGAAAGGTGTAAACTTTTTCTCTCAGAACTGCGCGAAAACTTGTATTCCGGCTCAAAACGACGGGATACATCGTTTTAGATCGAAACTAGCAAGATTCACGAGCATCGATTTTACAAGTCCTCGAAGAGTAGACGAGAGAAAGCTGTAAACTTTCTCTCTCAGAACTCCGCGAAAACTTGTATTCCGGCTCAAGACAACGGGATACATTGTTTTAGATCGAAACTAGCAAGATTCACGAGCATCGATTTTACAAGTCGTCGAAGAGTAGACGAGAGAAAGGTGTAAACTTTTTCTCTCAGAACTGCACGAAAACTTGTATTCTGGCTCAAAACAACGGGATACATTGTTTTAGATCGAAACTAGCAAGATTCACGAGCATCGATTTTACACGTCGTCGAAGAGTACACGAGAGAAAGGTGTAAACTTTTTCTCTCAGAACTGCGCGAAAACTTGTATTCTGGCTGAAAACAACGGGATACATCGTTTTAGATCGTAACTAGCAAGATTCACGAGCATCGATTTTACAAGTCTTCAAAGAGTAGACGAGAGAAAGGTGTCAAATTTTCCTCTCAGATCTCCGCGAAAACTTGTATTCCGGCTCAAAACAACGGGATACATCGTTTTAGATTGAAACTAGCAAGATTCGCGAGCATCGATTTTACAAGTCGTCGAAGAGTAGACGAGAGAAAAGTGTAAAATTTTTCTCTCAGAACCTCGCGAAAACTTGTATTCCGGCTCAAAACAACGGGATACATCGTTTTAGGTCGAAACTAGCAAGATTCACGAGCATCGATTTTACAAGTCGTCGAATAGTAGACGAGAGAAAGGTGTAAACGTTTTCTCTCAGAACTGCACGAAAACTTGTATTCTGGCTCAAAACAACGGTATACATTGTTTTAGATCGAAACTAGCAAGATTCACGAGCATCGATTTTACACGTCGTCGAAGAGTACACGAGAAAGGTGTAAACTTTTTCTCTCAGAACTCCACGAAAACTTGTATTCCGGCTCAAAACAACGGGTTACATCGTTTTAGATCGAAACTAGCAAGATTCACGAGCATCGATATTACAAGTCGTCGAAGAGTAGACGAGAGAAATTTGTAAACTTGTTCTCTCAGAACTGCGCGAAAACTTGTATTCTGGCTCAAAACAACGGGATACATCGTTTTAGATCGAATCTAGCAAGATTCACGAGCATCGATTTTACAAGTCGTCGAAGAGTACGCGAGAGAAAGGTGTAAACTTTTTCTCTCAGAACTGCGCGAAAACTTGTATTCCGGCTCAAAACAACGGGATACATCGTTTTAGATCGAAACCAGCAAGATTCACGAGCATCGATTTTACGAGTCGCCGAAGACTAGACGAGAGGAAGGTGTAAACTTTTTCTCTCAGAACTGCGCGAAAACTTGTATTCCGGCTCAAAACAACGGGATACATCGTTTTAGATCGAAACCAGCAAGATTCACGAGCATCGATTTTACACGTCGTCGAAGAGTACACGAGAGAAAGGTGTAAACTTTTTCTCTCAGAACTGCGCGAAAACTTGTATTCTGGCTGAAAACAACGGGATACATCGTTTTAGGTCGAAACTAGCAAGATTCACGAGCATCGATTTTACAAGTCGTCGAATATAGACGAGAGAAAGGTGTAAACTTTTTCTCTCAGAACTGCGCGAAAACTTGTATTCCGGCTCAAAACAACGGGATACATCGTTTTAGATCGAAACTAGCAAAATTCATGAGCATCGATTTTACGAGTCGTCGAAGGGTAGACGAGAGAAAGGTGTAAACTTTTTCTCTCAGAACTGCGCGAAAACTTGTATTCCGGCTCAAAACAAAAGGTTACATCGTTTTACGTCGAAACTGGCAAGATTCACGAGCATCGATTTTACAAGTCGTCGAATAGTAGACGAGAGAAAGGTGTAAACTTTTTCTCTCAGAACTGCGCGAAAACTTGTATTCCGGCTCAAAACGACGGGATACATCGTTTTAGATCTAAACTAGCAAGATTCACGAGCATCGATTTTACACGTCGTCGAAGAGTACACGAGAGAAAGGTGTAAACTTTTTCTCTCAGAACTGCGCGAAAACTTGTATTCCGGCTGAAAACAACGGGATACATCGTTTTAGATCGAAACTAGCAAAATTCATGAGCATCGATTTTACGAGGCGCCGAAGACTAGACAAGAAAAAGGTGTAAACTTTTTCTCTCAGAACTGCGCGAAAACTTGTATTCCGGCTCAAAACAACGGGATACATCGTTTTAGATCGAAATTAGCAAAATTCATGAGCATCGAATTTACGAGTCGTCGAAGAGTAGACGAGAGAAAGGTGTAAACTTTTTCTCTCAGAACGGCGCGAAAACTTGTATTCCGGCTCAAAACAAAAGGTTACATCGTTTTAGGTCGAAACTGGCAAGATTCACGAGCATCGATTTTACAAGTCGTTGAATAGTAGACGAGAGAAAGGTGTAAACTTTTTCTCTCAGAACTGCGCGAAAACTTGTATTCCGGCTCAAAACGACGGGATACATCGTTTTAGATCGAAACTAGCAAGATTCACGAGCATCGATTTTACAAGTCCTCGAAGAGTAGACGAGAGAAAGCTGTAAACTTTCTCTCTCAGAACTCCGCGAAAACTTGTATTCCGGCTCAAGACAACGGGATACATTGTTTTAGATCGAAACTAGCAAGATTCACGAGCATCGATTTTACAAGTCGTCGAAGAGTAGACGAGAGAAAGGTGTAAACTTTTTCTCTCAGAACTGCACGAAAACTTGTATTCTGGCTCAAAACAACGGGATACATTGTTTTAGATGGAAACTAGCAAGATTCACGAGCATCGATTTTACACGTCGTCGAAGAGTACACGAGAGAAAGGTGTAAACTTTTTCTCTCAGAACTGCGCGAAAACTTGTATTCTGGCTGAAAACAACGGGATACATCGTTTTAGATCGTAACTAGCAAGATTCACGAGCATCGATTTTACAAGTCTTCAAAGAGTAGACGAGAGAAAGGTGTCAAATTTTCCTCTCAGATCTCCGCGAAAACTTGTATTCCGGCTCAAAACAACGGGATACATCGTTTTCGATTGAAACTAGCAAGATTCGCGAGCATCGATTTTACAAGTCGTCGAAGAGTAGACGAGAGAAAAGTGTAAAATTTTTCTCTCAGAACCTCGCGAAAACTTGTATTCCGGCTCAAAACAACGGGATACATCGTTTTAGGTCGAAACTAGCAAGATTCACGAGCATCGATTTTACAAGTCGTCGAATAGTAGACGAGAGAAAGGTGTAAACTTTTTCTCTCAGAACTGCGCGAAAACTTGTATTCCGGCTCAAAACAACGGGATACATCGTTTTAGATCGAAACCAGCAATATTCACGAGCATCGATTTTACAAGTCGTCGAAGAGTAGACGAGAGAAAGGTGTAAACTTTTTCTCTCAGAACGGCGCGAAAACTTGTATTCGGGCTCAAAACAAAAGGTTACATTGTTTTAGGTCGAAACTGGCAAGATTCACGAGCATCGATTTTACAAGTCATCGAATAGTAGACGAGAGAAAGGTGTAAACTTTTTCTCTCAGAACTGCGCGAAAACTTGTATTCCGGCTCAAAACGACGGGATACATCGTTTTAGATCGAAACTAGCAAGATTCACGAGCATCGATTTTACAAGTCCTCGAAGAGTAGACGAGAGAAAGCTGTAAACTTTCTCTCTCAGAACTCCGCGAAAACTTGTATTCCGGCTCAAGACAACGGGATACATTGTTTTAGATCGAAACTAGCAAGATTCACGAGCATCGATTTTACAAGTCGTCGAAGAGTAGACGAGAGAAAGGTGTAAACTTTTTCTCTCAGAACTGCACGAAAACTTGTATTCTGGCTCAAAACAACGGGATACATTGTTTTAGATCGAAACTAGCAAGATTCACGAGCATCGATTTTACACGTCGTCGAAGAGTACACGAGAGAAAGGTGTAAACTTTTTCTCTCAGAACTGCGCGAAAACTTGTATTCTGGCTGAAAACAACGGGATACATCGTTTTAGATCGTAACTAGCAAGATTCACGAGCATCGATTTTACAAGTCTTCAAAGAGTAGACGAGAGAAAGGTGTCAAATTTTCCTCTCAGATCTCCGCGAAAACTTGTTTTCCGGCTCAAAACAACGGGATACATCGTTTTAGATTGAAACTAGCAAGATTCGCGAGCATCGATTTTACAAGTCGTCGAAGAGTAGACGAGAGAAAAGTGTAAAATTTTTCTCTCAGAACCTCGCGAAAACTTGTATTCCGGCTCAAAACAACGGGATACATCGTTTTAGGTCGAAACTAGCAAGATTCACGAGCATCGATTTTACAAGTCGTCGAATTGTAGACGAGAGAAAGGTGTAAACTTTTTCTCTCAGAACTGCACGAAAACTTGTATTCTGGCTCAAAACAACGGTATACATTGTTTTAGATCGAAACTAGCAAGATTCACGAGCATCGATTTTACACGTCGTCGAAGAGCACACGAGAGAAAGGTGTAAACTTTTTCTCTCAGAACTCCACGAAAACTTGTATTCCGGCTCAAAACAACGGGTTACATCGTTTTAGATCGAAACTAGCAAGATTCACGAGCATCGATATTACAAGTCGTCGAAGAGTAGACGAGAGAAATTTGTAAACTTGTTCTCTCAGAACTGCGCGAAAACTTGTATTCTGGCTCAAAACAACGGGATACATCGTTTTAGATCGAATCTAGCAAGATTCACGAGCATCGATTTTACAAGTCGTCGAAGAGTACGCGAGAGAAAGGTGTAAACTTTTTCTCTCAGAACTGCGCGAAAACTTGTATTCCGGCTCAAAACAACGGGATACATCGTTTTAGATCGAAACCAGCAAGATTCACGAGCATCGATTTTACGAGTCGCCGAAGACTAGACGAGAGAAAGGTGTAAACTTTTTCTCTCAGAACTGCGCGAAAACTTGTATTCCGGCTCAAAACAACGGGATACATCGTTTTAGATCGAAACCAGCAAGATTCACGAGCATCGATTTTACACGTCGTCGAAGAGTACACGAGAGAAAGGTGTAAACTTTTTCTCTCAGAACTGCGCGAAAACTTGTATTCTGGCTGAAAACAACGGGATACATCGTTTTAGATCGTAACTAGCAAGATTCACGAGCATCGATTTTACAAGTCTTCAAAGAGTAGACGAGAGAAAGGTGTCAAATTTTCCTCTCAGATCTCCGCGAAAACTTGTATTCCGGCTCAAAACAACGGGATACATCGTTTTAGATTGAAACTAGCAAGATTCGCGAGCATCGATTTTACAAGTCGTCGAAGAGTAGACGAGAGAAAAGTGTAAAATTTTTCTCTCAGAACCTCGCGAAAACTTGTATTCCGGCTCAAAACAACGGGATACATCGTTTTAGGTCGAAACTAGCAAGATTCACGAGCATCGATTTTACAAGTCGTCGAATAGTAGACGAGAGAAAGGTGTAAACTTTTTCTCTCAGAACTGCACGAAAACTTGTATTCTGGCTCAAAACAACGGTATACATTGTTTTAGATCGAAACTAGCAAGATTCACGAGCATCGATTTTACACGTCGTCGAAGAGTACACGAGAGAAAGGTGTAAACTTTTTCTCTCAGAACTCCACGAAAACTTGTAGTCCGGCTCAAAACAACGGGTTACATCGTTTTAGATCGAAACTAGCAAGATTCACGAGCATCGATATTACAAGTCGTCGAAGAGTAGACGAGAGAAATTTGTAAACTTGTTCTCTCAGAACTGCGCGAAAACTTGTATTCTGGCTCAAAACAACGGGATACATCGTTTTAGATCGAATCTAGCAAGATTCACGAGCATCGATTTTACAAGTCGTCGAAGAGTACGCGAGAGAAAGGTGTAAACTTTTTCTCTCAGAACTGCGCGAAAACTTGTATTCCGGCTCAAAACAACGGGATACATCGTTTTAGATCGAAACCAGCAAGATTCACGAGCATCGATTTTACGAGTCGCCGAAGACTAGACGAGAGAAAGGTGTAAACTTTTTCTCTCAGAACTGCGCGAAAACTTGTATTCCGGCTCAAAACAACGGGATACATCGTTTTAGATCGAAACCAGCAAGATTCACGAGCATCGATTTTACAAGTCGTCAAAGAGTAGACGAGAGAAAGGTGTAAACTTTTTCTCTCAGAACTGCGCGAAAACTTGTATTCCGGCTCAAAACAACGGGATACATCGTTTTAGGTCGAAACTAGCAAGATTCACGAGCATCGATTTTACAAGTCGTCGAATATAGACGAGAGAAAGGTGTAAACTTTTTCTCTAAGAACTGCGCGAAAACTTGTATTCCGGCTCAAAACAACGGGATATATCGTTTTAGATCGAAACTAGCAAAATTCATGAGCATCGATTTTACGAGTCGCCGAAGTCTGGACGAGAGAAAGGTGTAAACTTTTTCTCTCAGAACTGCGCGAAAACTTGTATTCCGGCTCAAAACAACGGGATACATCGTTTTAGATCGAAACTAGCAAAATTCAGGAGCATCGATTTTACGAGTCGTCGAAGAGTAGACGAGAGAAAGGTGTAAACTTTTTCTCTCAGAACTGCGCGAAAACTTGTATTCCGGCTCAAAACAAAAGGTTACATCGTTTTACGTCGAAACTGGCAAGATTCACGAGCATCGATTTTACAAGTCGTCGAATAGTAGACGAGAGAAAGGTGTAAACTTTTTCTCTCAGAACTGCGCGAAAACTTGTATTCCGGCTCAAAACGACGGGATACATCATTTTAGATCTAAACTAGCAAGATTCACGAGCATCGATTTTACACGTCGTCGAAGAGTAGAGGAGAGAAAGGTGTAAATTTTTCTCTCAGAACTGCGCGAAAACTTGTATTCCGGCTGAAAACAACGGGATACATCGTTTTAGATCGAATCTAGCAACATTCACGAGCATCAATTTTACAAGTCGTCAAAGAGTAGACGAGAGAAAGGTGTAAACTTTTTCTCTCAGAACCTTGCGAAAACTTGTAATCCGGCTCAAAACAACGGGATTCATCGTTTTAGATCGAAACTAGCAAGATTCACGAGCATCGATTTTACATGTCGTCGAAGAGTACACGAGAGAAAGGTGTAAACTTTTTCTCTCAGAACTGCGCGAAAACTTGTATTCCGGCTCAAAACAACGGGATACATCGTTTTAGGTCGAAACTAGCAAGATTCACGAGCATCGATTTTACACGTCGTCGAAGAGTACACGAGAGAAAGGTGTAAACTTTTTCTCTCAGAACTGCGCGAAAACTTGTATTCCGGCTGAAAACAACGGGATACATCGTTTTAGATCGTAACTAGCAAGATTCACGAGCATCGATTTTACAAGTCTTCGAAGAGTAGAGGAGAGAAAGGTGTCAAATTTTCCTCTCAGAACTCCGCGAAAACTTGTATTCCGGCTCAAAACAACGGGATACATCGTTTTAGATTGAAACTAGCAAGATTCACGAGCATCGATTTTACAAGTCGTCGAAGAGTAGACGAGAGAAAGGTGTAAACCTTTCTCTCAGAACTGCGCGAAAACTTGTATTCCGGCTCAAAACAACGGGATACATCGTTTTAGATCGAAACCAGCAATATTCACGAGCATCGATTTTACAAGTCGTCGAAGAGTAGACGAGAGAAAAGTGTAAACTTTTTCTCTCAGAACCTCGCGAAAACTTGTATTCCGGCTCAAAACAACGGGATACATCGTTTTAGGTCGAAACTAGCAAGATTCACGAGCATCGATATTACAAGTCGTCGAAGAGTAGACGAGAGAAATGTGTAAACTTGTTCTCTCAGAACTGCCCGAAAACTTGTATTCTGGCTCAAAACAACGGGATACATCGTTTTAGATCGAAAGTAGCAAGATTCACGAGCTTCGATTTTACAAGTCTTCGAAGAGTAGACGAGGGAAAGGTGTAAATTTTTCTCTCAGAACTGCGCGAAAACTTGTATTCCGGCTCAAAACAACGGGATACATCGTTTTAGATCGAAACCAGCAAGATTCACGAGCGTCGATTTTACAATTCGTCGAAGAGTAGACGAGAGAAAAGTGTAAACTTTTTCTCTCAGAACCTCGCGAAAACTTGTATTCCGGCTCAAAACAACGGGATACATCGTTTTAGGTCGAAACTAGCAAGATTCACGAGCATCGATATTACAAGTCGTCGAAGAGTAGACGAGAGAAATGTGTAAACTTGTTCTCTCAGAACTGCCCGAAAACTTGTATTCTGGCTCAGAACAACGGGATACATCGTTTTAGATCGAATCTAGCAACATTCACGAGCATCAATTTTACAAGTCGTCAAAGAGTAGACGAGAGAAAGGTGTAAACCTTTCTCTCAGAACTGCGCGAAAACTTGTATTCCGGCTCAAAACAACGGGATACATCGTTTTAGATCGAAACCAGCAATATTCACGAGCATCGATTTTACAAGTCGTCGAAGAGTAGACGAGAGAAAAGTGTAAATTTTTTCTCTCAGAACCTCGCGAAAACTTGTATTCCGGCTGAAAACAACGGGATACATCGTTTTAGATTGAATCTAGCAACATTCACGAGCATCAATTTTACAAGTCGTCAAAGAGTAGACGAGAGAAAGGTGTAAACTTTTTCTCTCAGAACCTTGCGAAAACTTGTAATCCGGCTCAAAACAACGGGATTCATCGTTTTAGATCGAAACTAGCAAGATTCACGAGCATCGATTTTACAAGTCGTCGAAGAGTACACGAGAGAAAGGTGTAAACTTTTTCTCTCAGAACTGCGCGAAAACTTGTATTCCGGCTCAAAACAACGGGATACATCGTTTTAGGTCGAAACTAGCAAGATTCACGAGCATCGATTTTACACGTCGTCGAAGAGTACACGAGAGAAAGGTGTAAAATTTTTCTCTCAGAACTGCGCGAAAACTTGTATTCCGGCTGAAAACAACGGGATACATCGTTTTAGATCGTAACTAGCAAGATTCACGAGCATCGATTTTACAAGTCTTCGAAGAGTAGAGGAGAGAAAGGTGTCAAATTTTCCTCTCAGAACTCCGCGAAAACTTGTATTCCGGCTCAAAACAACGGGATACATCGTTTTAGATTGAAACTAGCAAGATTCACGAGCATCGATTTTACAAGTCGTCGAAGAGTAGACGAGAGAAAGGTGTAAACCTTTCTCTCAGAACTGCGCGAAAACTTGTATTCCGGCTCAAAACAACGGGATACATCGTTTTAGATCGAAACCAGCAATATTCACGAGCATCGATTTTACAAGTCGTCGAAGAGTAGACGAGAGAAAAGTGTAAATTTTTTCTCTCAGAACCTCGCGAAAACTTGTATTCCGGCTCAAAACAACGGGATACATCGTTTTAGGTTGAAACTAGCAAGATTCACGAGCATCGATATTACAAGTCGTCGAAGAGTAGACGAGAGAAATGTGTAAACTTGTTCTCTCAGAACTGCCCGAAAACTTGTATTCTGGCTCAAAACAACGGGATACATCGTTTTAGATCGAAAGGAGCAAGATTCACGAGCTTCGATTTTACAAGTCTTCGAAGAGTAGACGAGGGAAAGGTGTAAATTTTTCTCTCAGAACTGCGCGAAAACTTGTATTCCGGCTCAAAACAACGGGATACATCGTTTTAGATCGAAACCAGCAAGATTCACGAGCGTCGATTTTACAATTCGTCGAAGAGTAGACGAGAGAAAAGTGTAAACTTTTTCTCTCAGAACCTCGCGAAAACTTGTATTCCGGCTCAAAACAACGGGATACATCGTTTTAGGTCGAAACTAGCAAGATTCACGAGCATCGATATTACAAGTCGTCGAAGAGTAGACGAGAGAAATGTGTAAACTTGTTCTCTCAGAACTGCCCGAAAACTTGTATTCTGGCTCAGAACAACGGGATACATCGTTTTAGATCGAATCTAGCAACATTCACGAGCATCAATTTTACAAGTCGTCAAAGAGTAGACGAGAGAAAGGTGTAAACTTTTTTTCTCAGAACCTTGCGAAAACTTGTAATCCGGCTCAAAACAACGGGATTCATCGTTTTAGATCGAAACTAGGAAGATTCACGAGCATCGATTTTACAAGTCGTCGAAGAGTACACGAGAGAAAGGTGTAAACTTTTTCTCTCAGAACTGCGCGAAAACTTGTATTCCGGCTCAAAACAACGGGATACATCGTTTTAGGTCGAAACTAGCAAGATTCACGAGCATCGATTTTACGAGTCGCCGAAGACTGGACGAGAGAAAGGTGTAAACTTTTTCTCTCAGAACTGCGCGAAAACTTGTATTCCGGCTCAAAACAACGGGATATATCGTTTTAGATCGAAACTAGCAAAATTCATGAGCATCGATTTTACGAGTCGCCGAAGACTGGACGAGAGAAAGGTGTAAACTTTTTCTCTCAGAACTGCGCGAAAACTTGTATTCCGGCTCAAAACAACGGGATACATCGTTTTAGATCGAAACTAGCAAAATTCATGAGCATCGATTTTACGAGTCGTCGAAGAGTAGACGAGAGAAAGGTGTAAACTTTTTCTCTCAGAACTGCGCGAAAACTTGTATTCCAGCTCAAAACAAAAGGTTACATCGTTTTAGGTCGAAACTGGCAAGATTCACGAGCATCGATTTTACAAGTCGTCGAATAGTAGACGAGAGAAAGGTGTAAACTTTTTCTCTCAGAACTGCGCGAAAACTTGTATTTCGGCTCAAAACGACGGGATACATCGTTTTAGGTCTAAACTAGCAAGATTCACGAGCATCGATTTTACACGTCGTCGAAGAGTACACGAGAGAAAGGTGTAAACTTTTTCTCTCAGAACTGCGCGAAAACTTGTATTCCGGCTGAAAACAACGGGATACATTGTTTTAGATCGTAACTAGCAAGATTCACGAGCATCGATTTTACAAGTCTTCGAAGAGTAGAGGAGAGAAAGGTGTCAAATTTTCCTCTCAGAACTCCGCGAAAACTTGTATTCCGGCTCAAAACAACGGGATACATCGTTTTAGATTGAAACTAGCAAGATTCACGAGCATCGATTTTACAAGTCGTCGACGAGTAGACGAGAGAAAGGTGTAAACCTTTCTCTCAGAACTGCGCGAAAACTTGTATTCCGGCTCAAAACAACGGGATACATCGTTTTAGATCGAAACCAGCAAGATTCACGAGCATCGATTTTACAAGTCGTCGAAGGGTAGACGAGAGAAATGTGTAAACTTGTTCTCTCAGAACTGCCCGAAAACTTGTATTCTGGCTCAGAACAACGGGATACATCGTTTTAGATCGAATCTAGCAACATTCACGAGCATCAATTTTACAAGTCGTCGAAGAGTAGACGAGAGAAAGGTGTAAACCATTCTCTCAGAACTGCGCGAAAACTTGTATTCCGGCTCAAAACAACGGGATACATCGTTTTAGATCGAAACCAGCAAGATTCACGAGCATAGATTTTACAAGTCGTCGAAGAGTAGACGAGAGAAAAGTGTAAACTTTTTCTCTCAGAACCTCGCGAAAACTTGTATTCCGGCTCAAAACAACGGGATACATCGTTTTAGGTCGAAACTAGCAAGATTCACGAGCATCGATATTACAAGTCGTCGAAGAGTAGACGAGAGAAATGTGTAAGCTTGTTCTCTCAGAACTGCCCGAAAACTTGTATTCTGGCTCAGAACAACGGGATACATCGTTTTAGATTGAATCTAGCAAGATTCGCGAGCATCGATTTTACAAGTCGTCGAAGAGTAGACGAGAGAAAAGTGTAAAATTTTTCTCTCAGAACCTCGCGAAAACTTGTATTCCGGCTCAAAACAACGGGATACATCGTTTTAGGTCGAAACTAGCAAGATTCACGAGCATCGATTTTACAAGTCGTCGAATAGTAGACGAGAGAAAGGTGTAAACTTTTTCTCTCAGAACTGCACGAAAACTTGTATTCTGGCTCAAAACAACGGTATACATTGTTTTAGATCGAAACTAGCAAGATTCACGAGCATCGATTTTACACGTCGTCGAAGAGTACAGGAGAGAAAGGTGTAAACTTTTTCTCTCAGAACTCCACGAAAACTTGTAGTCCGGCTCAAAACAACGGGTTACATCGTTTTAGATCGAAACTAGCAAGATTCACGAGCATCGATATTACAAGTCGTCGAAGAGTAGACGAGAGAAATTTGTAAACTTGTTCTCTCAGAACTGCGCGAAAACTTGTATTCTGGCTCAAAACAACGGGATACATCGTTTTAGATCGAATCTAGCAAGATTCACGAGCATCGATTTTACAAGTCGTCGAAGAGTACGCGAGAGAAAGGTGTAAACTTTTTCTCTCAGAACTGCGCGAAAACTTGTATTCCGGCTCAAAACAACGGGATACATCGTTTTAGATCGAAACCAGCAAGATTCACGAGCATCGATTTTACGAGTCGCCGAAGACTAGACGAGAGAAAGGTGTAAACTTTTTCTCTCAGAACTGCGCGAAAACTTGTATTCCGGCTCAAAACAACGGGATACATCGTTTTAGATCGAAACCAGCAAGATTCACGAGCATCGATTTTACAAGTCGTCAAAGAGTAGACGAGAGAAAGGTGTAAACTTTTTCTCTCAGAACTGCGCGAAAACTTGTATTCCGGCTCAAAACAACGGGATACATCGTTTTAGGTCGAAACTAGCAAGATTCACGAGCATCGATTTTACAAGTCGTCGAATATAGACGAGAGAAAGGTGTAAACTTTTTCTCTCAGAACTGCGCGAAAACTTGTATTCCGGCTCAAAACAACGGGATATATCGTTTTAGATCGAAACTAGCAAAATTCATGAGCATCGATTTTACGAGTCGCCGAAGTCTGGACGAGAGAAAGGTGTAAACTTTTTCTCTCAGAACTGCGCGAAAACTTGTATTCCGGCTCAAAACAACGGGATACATCGTTTTAGATCGAAACTAGCAAAATTCAGGAGCATCGATTTTACGAGTCGTCGAAGAGTAGACGAGAGAAAGGTGTAAACTTTTTCTCTCAGAACTGCGCGAAAACTTGTATTCCGGCTCAAAACAAAAGGTTACATCGTTTTACGTCGAAACTGGCAAGATTCACGAGCATCGATTTTACAAGTCGTCGAATAGTAGACGAGAGAAAGGTGTAAACTTTTTCTCTCAGAACTGCGCGAAAACTTGTATTCCGGCTCAAAACGACGGGATACATCATTTTAGATCTAAACTAGCAAGATTCACGAGCATCGATTTTACACGTCGTCGAAGAGTAGACGAGAGAAAGGTGTAAATTTTTCTCTCAGAACTGCGCGAAAACTTGTATTCCGGCTGAAAACAACGGGATACATCGTTTTAGATCGAATCTAGCAACATTCACGAGCATCAATTTTACAAGTCGTCAAAGAGTAGACGAGAGAAAGGTGTAAACTTTTTCTCTCAGAACCTTGTGAAAACTTGTAATCCGGCTCAAAACAACGGGATTCATCGTTTTAGATCGAAACTAGCAAGATTCACGAGCATCGATTTTACAAGTCGTCGAAGAGTACACGAGAGAAAGGTGTAAACTTTTTCTCTCAGAACTGCGCGAAAACTTGTATTCCGGCTCAAAACAACAGGATACATCGTTTTAGGTCGAAACTAGCAAGATTCACGAGCATCGATTTTACACGTCGTCGAAGAGTACACGAGAGAAAGGTGTAAACTTTTTCTCTCAGAACTGCGCGAAAACTTGTATTCCGGCTGAAAACAACGGGATACATCGTTTTAGATCGTAACTAGCAAGATTCACGAGCATCGATTTTACAAGTCTTCGAAGAGTAGAGGAGAGAAAGGTGTCAAATTTTCCTCTCAGAACTCCGCGAAAACTTGTATTCCGGCTCAAAACAACGGGATACATCGTTTTAGATTGAAACTAGCAAGATTCACGAGCATCGATTTTACAAGTCGTCGAAGAGTAGACGAGAGAAAGGTGTAAACCTTTCTCTCAGAACTGCGCGAAAACTTGTATTCCGGCTCAAAACAACGGGATACATCGTTTTAGATCGAAACCAGCAATATTCACGAGCATCGATTTTACAAGTCGTCGAAGAGTAGACGAGAGAAAAGTGTAAACTTTTTCTCTCAGAACCTCGCGAAAACTTGTATTCCGGCTCAAAACAACGGGATACATCGTTTTAGGTCGAAACTAGCAAGATTCACGAGCATCGATATTACAAGTCGTCGAAGAGTAGACGAGAGAAATGTGTAACTTGTTCTCTCAGAACTGCCCGAAAACTTGTATTCTGGCTCAGAACAACGGGATACATCGTTTTAGATCGAATCTAGCAACATTCACGAGCATCAATTTTACAAGTCGTAAAGAGTAGACCGAGGAGAAAGGTGTAAACTTTTTCTCTCAGAACCTTGCGAAAACTTGTAATCCGGCTCAAAACAACGGGATTCATCGTTTTAGATCGAAACTAGCAAGATTCACGAGCATCGATTTTACAAGTCGTCGAAGAGTACACGAGAGAAAGGTGTAAACTTTTTCTCTCAGAACTGCGCGAAAACTTGTATTCCGGCTCAAAACAACGGGATACATCGTTTTAGGTCGAAACTAGCAAGATTCACAAGCATCGATTTTACGAGTCGCCGAAGACTGGACGAGAGAAAGGTGTAAACTTTTTCTCTCAGAACTGCGCGAAAACTTGTATTCCGGCTCAAAACGACGGGATACATCATTTTAGATCTAAACTAGCAAGATTCACGAGCATCGATTTTACACGTCGTCGAAGAGTAGACGAGAGAAAGGTGTAAATTTTTCTCTCAGAACTGCGCGAAAACTTGTATTCCGGCTGAAAACAACGGGATACATCGTTTTAGATCGAATCTAGCAACATTCACGAGCATCAATTTTACAAGTCGTCAAAGAGTAGACGAGAGAAAGGTGTAAACTTTTTCTCTCAGAACCTTGCGAAAACTTGTAATCCGGCTCAAAACAACGGGATTCATCGTTTTAGATCGAAACTAGCAAGATTCACGAGCATCGATTTTACAAGTCGTCGAAGAGTACACGAGAGAAAGGTGTAAACTTTTTCTCTCAGAACTGCGCGAAAACTTGTATTCCGGCTCAAAACAACGGGATACATCGTTTTAGGTCGAAACTAGCAAGATTCACGAGCATCGATTTTACACGTCGTCGAAGAGTACACGAGAGAAAGGTGTAAACTTTTTCTCTCAGAACTGCGCGAAAACTTGTATTCCGGCTGAAAACAACGGGATACATCGTTTTAGATCGTAACTAGCAAGATTCACGAGCATCGATTTTACAAGTCTTCGAAGAGTAGAGGAGAGAAAGGTGTCAAATTTTCCTCTCAGAACTCCGCGAAAACTTGTATTCCGGCTCAAAACAACGGGATACATCGTTTTAGATTGAAACTAGCAAGATTCACGAGCATCGATTTTACAAGTCGTCGAAGAGTAGACGAGAGAAAGGTGTAAACCTTTCTCTCAGAACTGCGCGAAAACTTGTATTCCGGCTCAAAACAACGGGATACATCGTTTTAGATCGAAACCAGCAATATTCACGAGCATCGATTTTACAAGTCGTCGAAGAGTAGACGAGAGAAAAGTGTAAACTTTTTCTCTCAGAACCTCGCGAAAACTTGTATTCCGGCTCAAAACAACGGGATACATCGTTTTAGGTCGAAACTAGCAAGATTCACGAGCATCGATATTACAAGTCGTCGAAGAGTAGACGAGAGAAATGTGTAAACTTGTTCTCTCAGAACTGCCCGAAAACTTGTATTCTGGCTCAGAACAACGGGATACATCGTTTTAGATCGAATCTAGCAACATTCACGAGCATCAATTTTACAAGTCGTCAAAGAGTAGACGAGAGAAAGGTGTAAACTTTTTCTCTCAGAACCTTGCGAAAACTTGTAATCCGGCTCAAAACAACGGGATTCATCGTTTTAGATCGAAACTAGCAAGATTCACGAGCATCGATTTTACAAGTCGTCGAAGAGTACACGAGAGAAAGGTGTAAACTTTTTCTCTCAGAACTGCGCGAAAACTTGTATTCCGGCTCAAAACAACGGGATACATCGTTTTAGGTCGAAACTAGCAAGATTCACGAGCATCGATTTTACGAGTCGCCGAAGACTGGACGAGAGAAAGGTGTAAACTTTTTCTCTCAGAACTGCGCGAAAACTTGTATTCCGGCTCAAAACGACGGGATACATCATTTTAGATCTAAACTAGCAAGATTCACGAGCATCGATTTTACACGTCGTCGAAGAGTAGACGAGAGAAAGGTGTAAATTTTTCTCTCAGAACTGCGCGAAAACTTGTATTCCGGCTGAAAACAACGGGATACATCGTTTTAGATCGAATCTAGCAACATTCACGAGCATCAATTTTACAAGTCGTCAAAGAGTAGACGAGAGAAAGGTGTAAACTTTTTCTCTCAGAACCTTGCGAAAACTTGTAATCCGGCTCAAAACAACGGGATTCATCGTTTTAGATCGAAACTAGCAAGATTCACGAGCATCGATTTTACAAGTCGTCGAAGAGTACACGAGAGAAAGGTGTAAACTTTTTCTCTCAGAACTGCGCGAAAACTTGTATTCCGGCTCAAAACAACGGGATACATCGTTTTAGGTCGAAACTAGCAAGATTCACGAGCATCGATTTTACACGTCGTCGAAGAGTACACGAGAGAAAGGTGTAAAATTTTTCTCTCAGAACTGCGCGAAAACTTGTATTCCGGCTGAAAACAACGGGATACATCGTTTTAGATCGTAACTAGCAAGATTCACGAGCATCGATTTTACAAGTCTTCGAAGAGTAGAGGAGAGAAAGGTGTCAAATTTTCCTCTCAGAACTCCGCGAAAACTTGTATTCCGGCTCAAAACAACGGGATACATCGTTTTAGATTGAAACTAGCAAGATTCACGAGCATCGATTTTACAAGTCGTCGAAGAGTAGACGAGAGAAAGGTGTAAACCTTTCTCTCAGAACTGCGCGAAAACTTGTATTCCGGCTCAAAACAACGGGATACATCGTTTTAGATCGAAACCAGCAATATTCACGAGCATCGATTTTACAAGTCGTCGAAGAGTAGACGAGAGAAAAGTGTAAATTTTTTCTCTCAGAACCTCGCGAAAACTTGTATTCCGGCTCAAAACAACGGGATACATCGTTTTAGGTCGAAACTAGCAAGATTCACGAGCATCGATATTACAAGTCGTCGAAGAGTAGACGAGAGAAATGTGTAAACTTGTTCTCTCAGAACTGCCCGAAAACTTGTATTCTGGCTCAAAACAACGGGATACATCGTTTTAGATCGAAAGTAGCAAGATTCACGAGCTTCGATTTTACAAGTCTTCGAAGAGTAGACGAGGGAAAGGTGTAAATTTTTCTCTCAGAACTGCGCGAAAACTTGTATTCCGGCTCAAAACAACGGGATACATCGTTTTAGATCGAAACCAGCAAGATTCACGAGCGTCGATTTTACAATTCGTCGAAGAGTAGACGAGAGAAAAGTGTAAACTTTTTCTCTCAGAACCTCGCGAAAACTTGTATTCCGGCTCAAAACAACGGGATACATCGTTTTAGGTCGAAACTAGCAAGATTCACGAGCATCGATATTACAAGTCGTCGAAGAGTAGACGAGAGAAATGTGTAAACTTGTTCTCTCAGAACTGCCCGAAAACTTGTATTCTGGCTCAGAACAACGGGATACATCGTTTTAGATCGAATCTAGCAACATTCACGAGCATCAATTTTACAAGTCGTCAAAGAGTAGACGAGAGAAAGGTGTAAACTTTTTCTCTCAGAACCTTGCGAAAACTTGTAATCCGGCTCAAAACAACGGGATTCATCGTTTTAGATCGAAACTAGCAAGATTCACGAGCATCGATTTTACAAGTCGTCGAAGAGTACACGAGAGAAAGGTGTAAACTTTTTCTCTCAGAACTGCGCGAAAACTTGTATTCCGGCTCAAAACAACGGGATACATCGTTTTAGGTCGAAACTAGCAAGATTCACGAGCATCGATTTTACGAGTCGCCGAAGACTGGACGAGAGAAAGGTGTAAACTTTTTCTCTCAGAACTGCGCGAAAACTTGTATTCCGGCTCAAAACAACGGGATATATCGTTTTAGATCGAAACTAGCAAAATTCATGAGCATCGATTTTACGAGTCGCCGAAGACTGGACGAGAGAAAGGTGTAAACTTTTTCTCTCAGAACTGCGCGAAAACTTGTATTCCGGCTCAAAACAACGGGATACATCGTTTTAGATCGAAACTAGCAAAATTCATGAGCATCGATTTTACGAGTCGTCGAAGAGTAGACGAGAGAAAGGTGTAAACTTTTTCTCTCAGAACTGCGCGAAAACTTGTATTCCGGCTCAAAACAAAAGGTTACATCGTTTTAGGTCGAAACTGGCAAGATTCACGAGCATCGATTTTACAAGTCGTCGAATAGTAGACGAGAGAAAGGTGTAAACTTTTTCTCTCAGAACTGCGCGAAAACTTGTATTTCGGCTCAAAACGACGGGATACATCGTTTTAGGTCTAAACTAGCAAGATTCACGAGCATCGATTTTACACGTCGTCGAAGAGTACACGAGAGAAAGGTGTAAACTTTTTCTCTCAGAACTGCGCGAAAACTTGTATTCCGGCTGAAAACAACGGGATACATTGTTTTAGATCGTAACTAGCAAGATTCACGAGCATCGATTTTACAAGTCTTCGAAGAGTAGAGGAGAGAAAGGTGTCAAATTTTCCTCTCAGAACTCCGCGAAAACTTGTATTCCGGCTCAAAACAACGGGATACATCGTTTTAGATTGAAACTAGCAAGATTCACGAGCATCGATTTTACAAGTCGTCGACGAGTAGACGAGAGAAAGGTGTAAACCTTTCTCTCAGAACTGCGCGAAAACTTGTATTCCGGCTCAAAACAACGGGATACATCGTTTTAGATCGAAACCAGCAAGATTCACGAGCATCGATTTTACAAGTCGTCGAAGAGTAGACGAGAGAAATGTGTAAACTTGTTCTCTCAGAACTGCCCGAAAACTTGTATTCTGGCTCAGAACAACGGGATACATCGTTTTAGATCGAATCTAGCAACATTCACGAGCATCAATTTTACAAGTCGTCGAAGAGTAGACGAGAGAAAGGTGTAAACCATTCTCTCAGAACTGCGCGAAAACTTGTATTCCGGCTCAAAACAACGGGATACATCGTTTTAGATCGAAACCAGCAAGATTCACGAGCATAGATTTTACAAGTCGTCGAAGAGTAGACGAGAGAAAAGTGTAAACTTTTTCTCTCAGAACCTCGCGAAAACTTGTATTCCGGCTCAAAACAACGGGATACATCGTTTTAGGTCGAAACTAGCAAGATTCACGAGCATCGATATTACAAGTCGTCGAATAGTAGACGAGAGAAATGTGTAAGCTTGTTCTCTCAGAACTGCCCGAAAACTTGTATTCTGGCTCAGAACAACGGGATACATCGTTTTAGATTGAATCTAGCAACATTCACGAGCATCAATTTTACAAGTCGTCAAAGAGTAGACGAGAGAAAGGTGTAAACTTTTTCTCTCAGAACCTTGCGAAAACTTGTAATCCGGCTCAAAACAACGGGATTCATCGTTTTAGATCGAAACTAGCAAGATTCACGAGCATCGATTTTACAAGTCGTCGAAGAGTACACGAGAGAAAGGTGTAAACTTTTTCTCTCAGAACTGCGCGAAAACTTGTATTCCGGCTCAAAACAACGGGATACATCGTTTTAGGTCGAAACTAGCAAGATTCACGAGCATCAATTTTACAAGTCGTCGAATATAGACGAGAGAAAGGTGTAAACTTTTTCTCTCAGAACTGCGCGAAAATTTGTATTCCGGCTCAAAACAACGGGTTACATCGTTTTGATCGAAAGTAGCTAGATTCATGAGCATCAATATTACAAGTCGTGGAAGAGTAGACGAGAGAAATGTGTAAACATTTTCTCTCAGAACTGCGCGAAAACTTGTTTTCTGGCTCAAAACAACGGGATACATCGTTTTAGATCGAATCTAGCAAGATTCACGAGCATCGATTTCACAAGTCTTCGAAGAGTAGACGAGAGAAAGGTGTAAGCTTTTTCTCTCAGAACTGGGCGAAAACTTGTATTCCGGCTCAAAACAACGGGATACATCGTTTTAGATCGAAACTAGCAAGATCCACGAGCATCGATATTACAAGTCGTCAAAGAGTACACGAGAGAAAGGTGTAAACTTTTTCTCTCAGAACTGCGCGAAAACTTGTATTCCGGCTCAAAACAACGGGATACATTGTTTTAGATCGAAACTAGCAAGATTCACGAGCATCGATTTACAAGTCGTCGAAGAGTAGACGAGAGAAAGGTGTAAACTTTTTCTCTCAGAACTGCACGAAAACTTGTATTCTGGCTCAAAACAACGGGATACATTGTTTTAGATCGAAACTAGCAAGATTCACGAGCATCGATTTTACACGTCGTCGAAGAGTACACGAGAGAAAGGTGTAAACTTGTTCTCTCAGAACTGCCCGAAAACTTCTATTCTGGCTCAAAACAACGGGATACATCGTTTTAGATCGAATCTAGCAACATTCACGAGCATCGATTTTACAAGTCGTCAAAGAGTAGACGAGAGAAAGGTGTAAACTTTTTCTCTCAGAACCTCGCGAAAACTTGTAATCCGGCTCAAAACAACGGGATTCATCGTTTTAGATCGAAACTAGCAAGATTCACGAGCATCAATTTTACAAGTCGTCGAAGAGTACACGAGAGAAAGGTGTAAACTTTTTCTCTCAGAACTGCGCGAAAACTTGTATTCCGGCTCAAAACAACCGGATACATCGTTTTAGGTCGAAACTAGCAAGATTCACGAGCATCGATTTTACAAGTCGTCGAATATAGACGAGAGAAAGGTGTAAACTTTTTCTCTCAGAACTGCGCGAAAACTTGTATTCCGGCTCAAAACAACGGGTTACATCGTTTTGATCAAAAGTAGCTAGATTCATGAGCATCAATATTACAAGTCGTGGAAGAGTAGACGAGAGAAATGTGTAAACTTTTTCTCTCAGAACTGCGCGAAAACTTGTTTTCTGGCTCAAAACAACGGGATACATCGTTTTAGATCGAATCTAGCAAGATTCACGAGCATCGATTTCACAAGTCTTCGAAGAGTAGACGAGAGAAAGGTGTAAACTTTTTCTCTCAGAACTGCGCGAAAACTTGTATTCCGGCTCAAAACAACGGGATACATCGTTTTAGATCGAAACTAGCAAGATCCACGAGCATCGATATTACAAGTCGTCAAAGAGTACACGAGAGAAAGGTGTAAACTTTTTCTCTCAGAACTGCGCGAAAACTTGTAATCCGGCTCAAAACAACGGGATACATCGTTTTAGATCGAAAGTAGCGAGATTCATGAGCATCGATTTTACAAGTCTTCGAAGAGTAGACGAGAGAAAGGTGTAAATTTTTCTCTCAGAACTGCGCGAAAACTTGTATTCCGGCTTAAAACAACGGGATACGTCGTTTTAGATTGAAACTAGCAAGATTCACGAGCATCGATTTTACATGTTGTCGAAGAGTAGACGAGAGAAAGGTGTAAACGTTTTCTCTCAGAACCTCGCGAAAACTTGTATTCCGGCTCAAAACAACGGGTTACATCGTTTTAGATCGAAACTAGCAAGATTCACGAGCATCGATATTACAAGTCGTCGAAGAGTAGACGAGAGAAATGTGTACACTTGTTCTCTCAGAACTGCGCGAAAACTTGTATTCTGGCTCAAAACAACGGGATACATCGTTTTAGATCGAATCTAGCAAGATTCACGAGCATCGATTTTACAAGTCGTCGAAGAGTACGCGAGAGAAAGGTGTAAACTTTTTCTCTCAGAACTGCGCGAAAACTTGTATTCCGGCTCAAAACAACGGGATACATCGTTTTAGATCGAAACTAGCATGATTCACGAGCATCGATTTTACAAGTCGTCGAAGAGTAGACGATAGAAAGGTGTAAACGTTTTCTCTCAGAACTGCGCGAAAACTTGTATTCCGGCTCAAAACAACGGGATACATCGTTTTAGATCGAAACCAGCAAGATTCACGAGCATCGATTTTACAAGTCGTCAAAGAGTAGACGAGAGAAAGGTGTAAACTCTTTCTCTCAGAACCTCGCGAAAACTTGTATTCCGGCTCAAAACAACGGGATACATCGTTTTAGATCGAATCTAGCAAGATTCACGAGCATCGATTTCACAAGTCGTCGAAGAGAACACGAGAGAAAGGTGTAAACGTTTTTTTTTAGAACTGCGCGAAAGCTTGTATTCCGGCTCAAAACAACGGGATACATCGTTTAGATCGAAACTAGCATGATTCACGAGCATCGATTTTACAAGTCGTCGAGGAGTAGACGAGAGAAAGGTGTAAACGTTTTCTCTCCGATCTGCGCGAAAACTTGTATTCCGGCTCAATACAACGGGATATATCGTTTTAGATCGAAACTAGCAAAATTCATGAGCATCGATTTTAAGAGTCGCCGAAGACTAGACGAGAGAAAGGTGTAAACTTTTTCTCTCAGAACTGCGCGAAAACTTGTATTCCGGTTCAAAACAACGGAATACATCGTTTTAGATCGAAACTAGCAAAATTCATGAGCATCGATTTTACGAGTCGTCGAAGAGTAGACGAGAGAAAGGTGTAAACCTTTCTCTCAGAACTGCGCGAAAACTTGTATTCCGGCTCAAAACAACGGGATTGATCGTTTTAGATCGGAGCTAGCAACATTCACGAGCATCAATTTTACAAGTCGTCGAAGAGTAGACGAGAGAAAGGTGTAAACCTTTCTCTCAGAACTGCGCGAAAACTTGTATTCCGGCTCAAAACAACGGGATACATCGTTTTAGATCGAAACCAGCAAGATTCACGAGCATCGATTTTACAAGTCGTCGAATATAGACGAGAGAAAGGTGTAAACTTTTTCTCTCAGAACTGCGCGAAAACTTGTATTCCGGCTCAAAACAACGGGTTACATCGTTTTGATCGAAAGTAGCTAGATTCATGAGCATCAATATTACAAGTCGTGGAAGAGTAGACGAGAGAAATGTGTAAACTTTTTCTCTCAGAACTGCGTGAAAACTTGTTTTCTGGCTCAAAACAACGGGATACATCGTTTTAGATCGAATCTAGCAAGATTCACGAGCATCGATTTCACAAGTCTTCGAAGAGTAGACGAGAGAAAGGTGGAAACTTTTTCTCTCAGAACTGCGCGAAAACTTGTATTCCGGCTCAAAACAACGGGATACATCGTTTTAGATCGAAACTAGCAAGATCCACGAGAATCGATATTACAAGTCGTCAAAGAGTACACGAGAGAAAGGTGTAACTTTTTTCTCTCAGAACTGCGCGAAAACTTGTATTCCGGCTCAAAACAACGGGATACATCGTTTTAGATCGAAAGTAGCGAGATTCACGAGCATAGATTTTACAAGTCTTCGAAGAGTAGACGAGAGAAAGGTGTAAACTTTTTCTCTCAGAACTGCGCGAAAACTTGTATTCCGGCTCAAAACAACGGGTTACATCGTTTTGATCGAAAGTAGCTAGATTCATGAGCATCAATATTACAAGTAGTGGAAGAGTAGACGAGAGAAATGTGTAAACATTTTCTCTCAGAACTGCGCGAAAACTTGTTTTCTGGCTCAAAACAACTGGATACATCGTTTTAGATCGAATCTAGCAAGATTCACGAGCATCGATTTCACAAGTCTTCGAAGAGTAGGCGAGAGAAAGGTGTAAGCTTTTTCTCTCAGAACTGCGCGAAAACTTGTATTCCGGCTCAAAACAACGGGATACATCGTTTTAGATCGAAACTAGCAAGATCCACGAGCATCGATATTACAAGTCGTCAAAGAGTACACGAGAAAAAGGTGTAAACTTTTTCTCTCAGAACTGCGCGAAAACTTGTATTCCGGCTCAAAACAACGGGATACATCGTTTTAGATCGAAACCAGCAAGATTCACGAGCATCGATTATACAAGTCGTCGAAGAGTAGACGAGAGAAAAGTGTAAACTTTTTCTCTCAGAACTGCGCGAAAACTTGTATTCCGGCTCAAAACAACGGGATGCATCGTTTTAGGTCGAAACTAGCAAGATTCACGAGAATCGATTTTACAAGTAGTCGAATATAGACGAGAGAAAGGTGTAAACTTTTTCTCTCAGAACTGCGCGAAAACTTGTATTCCAGCTCAAAACAACGGGTTACATCGTTTTGATCGAAAGTAGCTAGATTCATGAGCATCAATATTACAAGTCGTGGAAGAGTAGACGAGAGAAAAGTGTAAACTTTTTCTCTCAGAACTGCGCGAAAACTTGTTTTCTGGCTCAAAACAACGGGATACATCGTTTTAGATTGAATCTAGCAAGATTCACGAGCATCGATTTCACAAGTCTTCGAAGAGTAGACGAGAGAAAGGTGTAAACTTTTTCTCTCAGAACTGCGCGAAAACTTGTATTCCGGCTCAAAACAACGGGATACATCGTTTTAGATCGAAACTAGCAAGATCCACGAGCATCGATATTACAAGTCGTCAAAGAGTACACGAGAGAAAGGTGTAAACTTTTTCTCTCAGAACTGCGCGAAAACTTGTAATCCGGCTCAAAACAACGGGATACATCGTTTTAGATCGAAAGTAGCGAGATTCATGAGCATCGATTTTACAAGTCTTCGAAGAGTAGACGAGAGAAAGGTGTAAATTTTTCTCTCAGAACTGCGCGAAAACTTGTATTCCGGCTTAAAACAACGGGATACGTCGTTTTAGATTGAAACTAGCAAGATTCACGAGCATCGATTTTACAAGTTGTCGAAGAGTAGACGAGAGAAAGGTGTAAACGTTTTCTCTCAGAACCTCGCGAAAACTTGTATTCCGGCTCAAAACAACGGGTTACATCGTTTTAGATCGAAACTAGCAAGATTCACGAGCATCGATATTACAAGTCGTCGAAGAGTAGACGAGAGAAATGTGTAAACTTGTTCTCTCAGAACTGCGCGAAAACTTGTATTCTGGCTCAAAACAACGGGATACATCGTTTTAGATCGAATCTAGCAAGATTCACGAGCATCGATTTTACAAGTCGTCGAAGAGTACGCGAGAGAAAGGTGTAAACTTTTTCTCTCAGAACTGCGCGAAAACTTGTATTCCGGCTCAAAACAACGGGATACATCGTTTTAGATCGAAACTAGCATGATTCACGAGCATCGATTTTACAAGTCGTCGAAGAGTAGACGATAGAAAGGTGTAAACGTTTTCTCTCAGAACTGCGCGAAAACTTGTATTCCGGCTCAAAACAACGGGATATATCGTTTTAGATCGAAACTAGCAAAATTCATGAGCATCGATTTTACGAGTCGCCGAAGACTAGACGAGAGAAAGGTGTAAACTTTTTCTCTCAGAACTGCGCGAAAACTTGTATTCCGGCTCAAAACAAAAGGTTACATCGTTTTAGGTCGAAACTAGCAAGATTCACGAGCATCGATTTTACAAGTCGTCGAATATAGACGAGAGAAAGGTGTAAACTTTTTCTCTCAGAACTGCGCGAAAACTTGTATTCCGGCTCAAAACAACGGGTTACATCGTTTTGATCGAAAGTAGCTAGATTCATGAGCATCAATATTACAAGTCGTGGAAGAGTAGACGAGAGAAATGTGTAAACTTTTTCTCTCAGAACTGCGCGAAAACTTGTTTTCTGGCTCAAAACAACGGGATACATGGTTTGAGATCGAATCTAGCAAGATTCACGAGCATCGATTTCACAAGTCTTCGAAGAGTAGACGAGAGAAAGGTGTAAACTTTTTCTCTCAGAACTGCGCGAAAACTTGTATTCCGGCTCAAAACAACGGGATACATCGTTTTAGATCGAAACTAGCAAGATCCACGAGCAACGATATTACAAGTCGTCAAAGAGTAGACGAGAGAAATGTGTAAACTTGTTCTCTCAGAACTGCGCGAAAACTTGTATTCTGGCTCAAAACAACGGGATACATCGTTTTAGATCGAATCTAGCAAGATTCACGAGCATCGATTTTACAAGTCGTCGAAGAGTACGCGAGAGAAAGGTGAAAACTTTTTCTCTCAGAACTGCGCGAAAACTTGTATTCCGGCTCAAAACAACGGGATACATCGTTTTAGATCGAAACTAGCATGATTCACGAGCATCGATTTTACAAGTCGTCGAAGAGTAGACGATAGAAAGGTGTAAACGTTTTCTCTCAGAACTGCACGAAAACTTGTATTCCGGCTCAAAACAACGGGATACATCGTTTTAGATTGAAACCAGCAAGATTCACGAGCATCGATTTTACAAGTCGTCAAAGAGTAGACGAGAGAAAGGTGTAAACTCTTTCTCTCAGAACCTCGCGAAAACTTGTATTCCGGCTCAAAACAACGGGATACATCGTTTTAGATCGAATCTAGCAAGATTCACGAGCATCGATTTCACAAGTCGTCGAAGAGAACACGAGAGAAAGGTGTAAACGTTTTTTTTTCAGAACTGCGCGAAAGCTTGTATTCCGGCTCAAAACAACGGGATACATCGTTTAGATCGAAACTAGCATGATTCACGAGCATCGATTTTACAAGTCGTCGAGGAGTAGACGAGAGAAAGGTGTAAACGTTTTCTCTCCGATCTGCGCGAAAACTTGTATTCCGGCTCAATACAACGGGATATATCGTTTTAGATCGAAACTAGCAAAATTCATGAGCATCAATTTTACGAGTCGCCGAAGACTAGACGAGAGAAAGGTGTAAACTTTTTCTCTCAGAACTGCGCGAAAACTTGTATTCCGGTTCAAAACAACGGAATACATCGTTTTAGATCGAAACTAGCAAAATTCATGAGCATCGATTTTACGAGTCGTCGAAGAGTAGACGAGAGAAAGGTGTAAACCTTTCTCTCAGAACTGCGCGAAAACTTGTATTCCGGCTCAAAACAACGGGATTCATCGTTTTAGATCGGAGCTAGCAACATTCACGAGCATCAATTTTACAAGTCGCCGAAGAGTAGACGAGAGAAAGGTGTAAACCTTTCTCTCAGAACTGCGCGAAAACTTGTATTCCGGCTCAAAACAACGGGATACATCGTTTTAGATCGAAACCAGCAAGATTCACGAGCATCGATTTTACAAGTCGTCGAATATAGACGAGAGAAAGGTGTAAACTTTTTCTCTCAGAACTGCGCGAAAACTTGTATTCCGGCTCAAAACAACGGGTTACATCGTTTTGATCGAAAGTAGCTAGATTCATGAGCATCAATATTACAAGTCGTGGAAGAGTAGACGAGAGAAATGTGTAAACTTTTTCTCTCAGAACTGCGTGAAAACTTGTTTTCTGGCTCAAAACAACGGGATACATCGTTTTAGATCGAATCTAGCAAGATTCACGAGCATCGATTTCACAAGTCTTCGAAGAGTAGACGAGAGAAAGGTGGAAACTTTTTCTCTCAGAACTGCGCGAAAACTTGTATTCCGGCTCAAAACAACGGGATACATCGTTTTAGATCGAAACTAGCAAGATCCACGAGCATCGATATTACAAGTCGTCAAAGAGTACACGAGAGAAAGGTGTAACTTTTTTCTCTCAGAACTGCGCGAAAACTTGTATTCCGGCTCAAAACAACGAGATACATCGTTTTAGATCGAAAGTAGCGAGATTCACGAGCATAGATTTTACAAGTCTTCGAAGAGTAGACGAGAGAAAGGTGTAAACTTTTTCTCTCAGAACTGCGCGAAAACTTGTATTCCGGCTCAAAACAACGGGTTACATCGTTTTGATCGAAAGTAGCTAGATTCATGAGCATCAATATTACAAGTCGTGGAAGAGTAGACGAGAGAAATGTGTAAACATTTTCTCTCAGAACTGCGCGAAAACTTGTTTTCTGGCTCAAAACAACGGGATACATCGTTTTAGATCGAATCTAGCAAGATTCACGAGCATCGATTTCACAAGTCTTCGAAGAGTAGGCGAGAGAAAGGTGTAAGCTTTTTCTCTCAGAACTGCGCGAAAACTTGTATTCCGGCTCAAAACAACGGGATACATCGTTTTAGATCGAAACTAGCAAGATCCACGAGCATCGATATTACAAGTCGTCAAAGAGTACACGAGAAAAAGGTGTAAACTTTTTCTCTCAGAACTGCGCGAAAACTTGTATTCCGGCTCAAAACAACGGGATACATTGTTTTAGATCGAAACTAGCAAGATTCACGAGCATCGATTTTACAAGTCGTCGAAGAGTAGACGAGAGAAAGGTGTAAACTTTTTCTCTCAGAACTGCACGAAAACTTGTATTCTGGCTCAAAACAACGGGATACATTGTTTTAGATCGAAACTAGCAAGATTCACGAGCATCGATTTTACACGTCGTCGAAGAGTACACGAGAGAAAGGTGTAAACTTTTTCTCTCAGAACTGCGCGAAAACTTGTATTCCGGCTGAAAACAACGAGATACATCGTTTTAGATCGTAACTAGCAAGATTCACGAGCACCGATTTTACAAGTCTTAGAAGAGTAGAGGAGAGAAAGTTGTCAAATTTTCCTCTCAGAACTCCGCGAAAACTTGTATTCCGGCTCAAAACAACGGGATACATCGTTTTAGATTGAAACTAGCAAGATTCACGAGCATCGATTTTACAAGTCGTCGAAGAGTAGACGAGAGAAAGGTGTAAACTTTTCTCTCAGAACTGCGCGAAAACTTGTATTCCGGCTCAAAACAACGGGATACATCGTTTTAGATCGAAACCAGCAAGATTCACGAGCATCGATTATACAAGTCGTCGAAGAGTAGACGAGAGAAAAGTGTAAACTTTTTCTCTCAGAACTGCGCGAAAACTTGTATTCCGGCTCAAAACAACGGGATGCATCGTTTTAGGTCGAAACTAGCAAGATTCACGAGCATCGATTTTACAAGTAGTCGAATATAGACGAGAGAAAGGTGTAAACTTTTTCTCTCAGAACTGCGCGAAAACTTGTATTCCGGCTCAAAACAACGGGTTACATCGTTTTGATCGAAAGTAGCTAGATTCATGAGCATCAATATTACAAGTCGTGGAAGAGTAGACGAGAGAAATGTGTAAACTTTTTCTCTCAGAACTGCGCGAAAACTTGTTTTCTGGCTCAAAACAACGGGATACATCGTTTTAGATTGAATCTAGCAAGATTCACGAGCATCGATTTCACAAGTCTTCGAAGAGTAGACGAGAGAAAGGTGTAAACTTTTTCTCTCAGAACTGCGCGAAAACTTGTATTCCGGCTCAAAACAACGGGATACATCGTTTTAGATCGAAACTAGCAAGATCCACGAGCATCGATTTTACAAGTCGTCGAAGAGTAGACGAGAGAAAGGTGTAAACTTTTTCTCTCAGAACTGCACGAAAACTTGTATTCTGGCTCAAAACAACGGGATACATTGTTTTAGATCGAAACTAGCAAGATTCACGAGCATCGATTTTACACGTCGTCGAAGAGTACACGAGAGAAAGGTGTAAACTTTTTCTCTCAGAACTGCGCGAAAACTTGTATTCCGGCTGAAAACAACGAGATACATCGTTTTAGATCGTAACTAGCAAGATTCACGAGCACCGATTTTACAAGTCTTAGAAGAGTAGAGGAGAGAAAGTTGTCAAATTTTCCTCTCAGAACTCCGCGAAAACTTGTATTCCGGCTCAAAACAACGGGATACATCGTTTTAGATTGAAACTAGCAAGATTCACGAGCATCGATTTTACAAGTCGTCGAAGAGTAGACAAGAGAAAGGTGTAAACTTTTCTCTCAGAACTGCGCGAAAACTTGTATTCCGGCTCAAAACAACGGGATACATCGTTTTAGATCGAAACCAGCAAGATTCACGAGCATCGATTATACAAGTCGTCGAAGAGTAGACGAGAGAAAAGTGTAAACTTTTTCTCTCAGAACTGCGCGAAAACTTGTATTCCGGCTCAAAACAACGGGATGCATCGTTTTAGGTCGAAACTAGCAAGATTCACGAGCATCGATTTTACAAGTAGTCGAATATAGACGAGAGAAAGGTGTAAACTTTTTCTCTCAGAACTGCGCGAAAACTTGTATTCCGGCTCAAAACAACGGGTTACATCGTTTTGATCGAAAGTAGCTAGATTCATGAGCATCAATATTACAAGTCGTGGAAGAGTAGACGAGAGAAATGTGTAAACTTTTTCTCTCAGAACTGCGCGAAAACTTGTTTTCTGGCTCAAAACAACGGGATACATCGTTTTAGATTGAATCTAGCAAGATTCACGAGCATCGATTTCACAAGTCTTCGAAGAGTAGACGAGAGAAAGGTGTAAACTTTTTCTCTCAGAACTGCGCGAAAACTTGTATTCCGGCTCAAAACAACGGGATACATCGTTTTAGATCGAAACTAGCAAGATCCACGAGCATCGATATTACAAGTCGTCAAAGAGTACACGAGAGAAAGGTGTAAACTTTTTCTCTCAGAACTGCGCGAAAACTTGTAATCCGGCTCAAAACAACGGGATACATCGTTTTAGATCGAAAGTAGCGAGATTCATGAGCATCGATTTTACAAGTCTTCGAAGAGTAGACGAGAGAAAGGTGTAAATTTTTCTCTCAGAACTGCGCGAAAACTTGTATTCCGGCTTAAAACAACGGGATACGTCGTTTTAGATTGAAACTAGCAAGATTCACGAGCATCGATTTTACAAGTTGTCGAAGAGTAGACGAGAGAAAGGTGTAAACGTTTTCTCTCAGAACCTCGCGAAAACTTGTATTCCGGCTCAAAACAACGGGTTACATCGTTTTAGATCGAAACTAGCAAGATTCACGAGCATCGATATTACAAGTCGTCGAAGAGTAGACGAGAGAAATGTGTAAACTTGTTCTCTCAGAACTGCGCGAAAACTTGTATTCTGGCTCAAAACAACGGGATACATCGTTTTAGATCGAATCTAGCAAGATTCACGAGCATCGATTTTACAAGTCGTCGAAGAGTACGCGAGAGAAAGGTGTAAACTTTTTCTCTCAGAACTGCGCGAAAACTTGTATTCCGGCTCAAAACAACGGGATACATCGTTTTAGATCGAAACTAGCATGATTCACGAGCATCGATTTTACAAGTCGTCGAAGAGTAGACGATAGAAAGGTGTAAACGTTTTCTCTCAGAACTGCGCGAAAACTTGTATTCCGGCTCAAAACAACGGGATATATCGTTTTAGATCGAAACTAGCAAAATTCATGAGCATCGATTTTACGAGTCGCCGAAGACTAGACGAGAGAAAGGTGTAAACTTTTTCTCTCAGAACTGCGCGAAAACTTGTATTCCGGTTCAAAACAACGGAATACATCGTTTTAGATCGAAACTAGCAAAATTCATGAGCATCGATTTTACGAGTCGTCGAAGAGTAGACGAGAGAAAGGTGTAAACTTTTTTTCTCAGAACGGCGCGAAAACTTGTATTCCGGCTCAAAACAAAAGGTTACATCGTTTTAGGTCGAAACTAGCAAGATTCACGAGCATCGATTTTACAAGTCGTCGAATATAGACGAGAGAAAGGTGTAAACTTTTTCTCTCAGAACTGCGCGAAAACTTGTATTCTGGCTCAAAACAACGGGATACATCGTTTTAGATCGAAACTAGCATGATTCACGAGCATCGATTTTACAAGTCGTCGAAGAGTAGACGATAGAAAGGTGTAAACGTTTTCTCTCAGAACTGCACGAAAACTTGTATTCCGGCTCAAAACAACGGGATACATCGTTTTAGATTGAAACCAGCAAGATTCACGAGCATCGATTTTACAAGTCGTCAAAGAGTAGACGAGAGAAAGGTGTAAACTTTTTCTCTCAGAACCTCGCGAAAACTTGTATTCCGGCTCAAAACAACGGGATACATCGTTTTAGATCGAATCTAGCAAGATTCACGAGCATCGATTTCACAAGTCGTCGAAGAGAACACGAGAGAAAGGTGTAAACGTTTTTTTTTCAGAACTGCGCGAAAGCTTGTATTCCGGCTCAAAACAACGGGATACATCGTTTAGATCGAAACTAGCATGATTCACGAGCATCGATTTTACAAGTCGTCGAGGAGTAGACGAGAGAAAGGTGTAAACGTTTTCTCTCCGATCTGCGCGAAAACTTGTATTCCGGCTCAATACAACGGGATATATCGTTTTAGATCGAAACTAGCAAAATTCATGAGCATCGATTTTACGAGTCGCCGAAGACTAGACGAGAGAAAGGTGTAAACTTTTTCTCTCAGAACTGCGCGAAAACTTGTATTCCGGATCAAAACAACGGAATACATCGTTTTAGATCGAAACTAGCAAAATTCATGAGCATCGATTTTACGAGTCGTCGAAGAGTAGACGAGAGAAAGGTGTAAACTTTTTCTCTCAGAACGGCGAGAAAACTTGTATTCCGGCTCAAAACAAAAGGTTACATCGTTTTAGGTCGAAACTGGCAAGATTCACGAGCATCGATTTTACAAGTCGTCGAATAGTAGACGAGAGAAAGGTGTAAACTTTTTCTCTCAGAACTGCGCGAAAACTTGTATTCCGGCTCGAAACGACGGGATACATCGTTTTAGATCGAAACTAGCAAGATTCACGAGCATCGATTTTACAAGTCCTCGAAGAGTAGACGAGAGAAAGGTGTAAACTTTTTCTCTCAGAACCTCGCGAAAACTTGTAATCCGGCTCAAAACAACGGGATTCATCGTTTTAGATCGAAACTAGCAAGATTCACGAGCATCGATTTTACAAGTCGTCGAAGAGTACACGAGAGAAAGGTGTAAACTTTTTCTCTCAGAACTGCGCGAAAACTTGTATTCCGGCTCAAAACAACGGGATACATCGTTTTAGGTCGAAACTAGCAAGATTCACGAGCATCGATTTTACAAGTCGTCGAATATAGACGAGAGAAAGGTGTAAACTTTTTCTCTCAGAACTGCGCGAAAACTTGCATTCCGGCTCAAAACAACGGGTTACATCGTTTTGATCGAAAGTAGCTAGATTCACGAGCATCAATATTACAAGTCGTGGAAGAGTAGACGAGAGAAATGTGTAAACTTTTTCTCTCAGAACTGCGCGAAAACTTGTTTTCTGGCTCAAAACAACGGGATACATCGTTTCAGATCGAATCTAGCAAGATTCACGAGCATCGATTTCACAAGTCTTCGAAGAGTAGACGAGAGAAAGGTGTAAACTTTTTCTCTCAGAACTGCGCGAAAACTTGTATTCCGGCTCAAAACAACGGGATACATTGTTTTAGATCGAAACTAGCAAGATCCACGAGCATCGATATTACAAGTCGTCAAAGAGTACACGAGAGAAAGGTGTAAAATTTTCTCTCAGAACTGCGCGAAAACTTGTGTTCCGGCTGAAAACAACGGGATACATCGTTTTAGATCGAAAGTAGCGAGATTTACGAGCATCGATTTTACAAGTCTTCGAAGAGTATACGAGAGAAAGGTGTAAATTTTTCTCTCAGAACTGCGCGAAAACTTGTATTCCGGCTTAAAACAACGGGATACGTCGTTTTAGATTGAAACTAGCAAGATTCACGAGCATCGATTTTACAAGTTGTCGAAGAGTAGACGAGAGAAAGGTGTAAACGTTTTCTCTCAGAACCTCGCGAAAACTTATATTCCGGCTCAAAACAACGGGTTAAATCGTTTTAGATCGAAACTAGCAAGATTCACGAGCATCGATATTACAAGTCGTCGAAGAGTAGACGAGAGAAATGTGTAAACTTGTTCTCTCAGAACTGCGCGAAAACTTGTATTCTGGCTCAAAACAACGGGATACATCGTTTTAGATTGAATCTAGCAAGATTCACGAGCATCGATTTTACAAGTCGTCGAAGAGTACGCGAGAGAAAGGTGTAAACTTTTTCTCTCAGAACTGCGCGAAAACTTGTATTCAGGCTCAAAACAACGGGATACATCGTTTTAGATCGAAACTAGCATGATTCACGAGCATCGATTTTACAAGTCGTCGAAGAGTAGACGATAGAAAGGTGTAAACGTTTTCTCTCAGAACTGCGCGAAAACTTGTATTCCGGCTTAAAACAACGGGATACATCGTTTTAGATCGAAACTAGCAAGATTCACGAGCATCGATTTTACAAGTCGTCGAAGAGTAGACGAGAGAAAGGTGTAAACGTTTTCTCTCAGAACCTCGCGAAAACTTGCATTCCGGCTCAAAACAACGGGTTACATCGTTTTAGATCGAAACTAGCAAGATTCACGAGCATCGATATTACAAGTCGTCGAAGAGTAGACGAGAGAAATGTGTAAACTTGTTCTCTCAGAACTGCGCGAAAACTTGTATTCTGGCTCAAAACAACGGGATACATCGTTTTAGATCGAAACTAGCAAGATTCACGAGCATCGATTTTACAAGTCGTCGAAGAGTAGACGAGAGAAAGGTGTAAACGTTTTCTCTCAGAACCTCGCGAAAACTTGTATTCCGGCTCAAAACAACGGGTTACATCGTTTTAGATCGAAACTAGCAAGATTCACGAGCATCGATTTTACAAGTCGTCGAAGAGTAGACGAGAGAAAGGTGTAAACGTTTTCTCTCAGAACCTCGCGAAAACTTGTATTCCGGCTCAAAACAACGGGTTACATCGTTTTAGATCGAAACTAGCAAGATTCACGAGCATCGATATTACAAGTCGTCGAAGAGTAGACGAGAGAAATGTGTAAACTTGTTCTCTCAGAACTGCGCGAAAACTTGTATTCCGGCTCAAAACAACGGGATACATCGTTTTAGGTCGAAACTAGCAAGATTCACGAGCATCGATTTTACAAGTCGTCGAATATAGACGAGAGAAAGGTGTAAACTTTTTCTCTCAGAACTGCGCGAAAACTTGTATTCCGGCTTAAAACAACGGGATACGTCGTTTTAGATTGAAACTAGCAAGATTCACGAGCATCGATTTTACAAGTTGTCGAAGAGTAGACGAGAGAAAGGTGTAAACGTTTTCTCTCAGAACCTCGCGAAAACTTATATTCCGGCTCAAAACAACGGGTTAAATCGTTTTAGATCGAAACTAGCAAGATTCACGAGCATCGATATTACAAGTCGTCGAAGAGTAGACGAGAGAAATGTGTAAACTTGTTCTCTCAGAACTGCGCGAAAACTTGTATTCCGGCTCAAAACAACGGGATATATCGTTTTAGATCGAAACTAGCAAAATTCATGAGCATCGATTTTACGAGTCGCCGAAGACTGGACGAGAGAAAGGTGTAAACTTTTTCTCTCAGAACTGCGCGAAAACTTGTATTCCGGCTCAAAACAACGGGATACATCGTTTTAGATCGAAACTAGCAAAATTCATGAGCATCGATTTTACGAGTCGTCGAAGAGTAGACGAGAGAAAGGTGTAAACTTTTTCTCTCAGAACTGCGCGAAAACTTGTATTTTGGCTCAAAACAAAAGGTTACATCGTTTTACGTCAAAACTGGCAAGATTCACGAGCATCGATTTTACAAGTCGTCGAATAGTAGACGAGAGAAAGGTGTAAACTTTTTCTCTCAGAACTGCGCGAAAACTTGTATTCCGGCTCAAAACGACGGGATACATCGTTTTAGATCTAATCTAGCAAGATTCACGAGCATCGATTTTACAAGTCGTCGAAGAGTACGCGAGAGAAAGGTGTAAAATTTTTCTCTCAGAACTGCGCGAAAACTTGTATTCCGGCTCAAAACAACGGGATACATCGTTTTAGATCGAAACTAGCATGATTCACGAGCATCGATTTTACAAGTCGTCGAAGAGTAGACGATAGAAAGGTGTAAACGTTTTCTCTCAGAACTGCGCGAAAACTTGTATTCCGGCTCAAAACAACGGGATACATCGTTTTAGGTCGAAACTAGCAAGATTCACGAGCATCGATTTTACAAGTCGTCGAATATAGACGAGAGAAAGGTGTAAACTTTTTCTCTCAGAACTGCGCGAAAACTTGTATTCCGGCTCAAAACAACGGGATATATCGTTTTAGATCGAAACTAGCAAAATTCATGAGCATCGATTTTACGAGTCGCCGAAGACTGGACGAGAGAAAGGTGTAAACTTTTTCTCTCAGAACCTCGCGAAAACTTGTAATCCGGCTCAAAACAACGGGATTCATCGTTTTAGATCGAAACTAGCAAGATTCACGAGCATCGATTTTACAAGTCGTCGAAGAGTACACGAGAGAAAGGTGTAAACTTTTTCTCTCAGAACTGCGCGAAAACTTGTATTCCGGCTCAAAACAACGGGATACATCGTTTTAGGTCGAAACTAGCAAGATTCACGAGCATCGATTTTACAAGTCGTCGAATATAGACGAGAGAAAGGTGTAAACTTTTTCTCTCAGAACTGCGCGAAAACTTGCATTCCGGCTCAAAACAACGGGTTACATCGTTTTGATCGAAAGTAGCTAGATTCACGAGCATCAATATTACAAGTCGTGGAAGAGTAGACGAGAGAAATGTGTAAACTTTTTCTCTCAGAACTGCGCGAAAACTTGTTTTCTGGCTCAAAACAACGGGATACATCGTTTCAGATCGAATCTAGCAAGATTCACGAGCATCGATTTCACAAGTCTTCGAAGAGTAGACGAGAGAAAGGTGTAAACTTTTTCTCTCAGAACTGCGCGAAAACTTGTATTCCGGCTCAAAACAACGGGATACATTGTTTTAGATCGAAACTAGCAAGATCCACGAGCATCGATATTACAAGTCGTCAAAGAGTACACGAGAGAAAGGTGTAAAATTTTCTCTCAGAACTGCGCGAAAACTTGTGTTCCGGCTGAAAACAACGGGATACATCGTTTTAGATCGAAAGTAGCGAGATTTACGAGCATCGATTTTACAAGTCTTCGAAGAGTATACGAGAGAAAGGTGTAAATTTTTCTCTCAGAACTGCGCGAAAACTTGTATTCCGGCTTAAAACAACGGGATACGTCGTTTTAGATTGAAACTAGCAAGATTCACGAGCATCGATTTTACAAGTTGTCGAAGAGTAGACGAGAGAAAGGTGTAAACGTTTTCTCTCAGAACCTCGCGAAAACTTATATTCCGGCTCAAAACAACGGGTTAAATCGTTTTAGATCGAAACTAGCAAGATTCACGAGCATCGATATTACAAGTCGTCGAAGAGTAGACGAGAGAAATGTGTAAACTTGTTCTCTCAGAACTGCGCGAAAACTTGTATTCTGGCTCAAAACAACGGGATACATCGTTTTAGATTGAATCTAGCAAGATTCACGAGCATCGATTTTACAAGTCGTCGAAGAGTACGCGAGAGAAAGGTGTAAACTTTTTCTCTCAGAACTGCGCGAAAACTTGTATTCAGGCTCAAAACAACGGGATACATCGTTTTAGATCGAAACTAGCATGATTCACGAGCATCGATTTTACAAGTCGTCGAAGAGTAGACGATAGAAAGGTGTAAACGTTTTCTCTCAGAACTGCGCGAAAACTTGTATTCCGGCTTAAAACAACGGGATACATCGTTTTAGATCGAAACTAGCAAGATTCACGAGCATCGATTTTACAAGTCGTCGAAGAGTAGACGAGAGAAAGGTGTAAACGTTTTCTCTCAGAACCTCGCGAAAACTTGCATTCCGGCTCAAAACAACGGGTTACATCGTTTTAGATCGAAACTAGCAAGATTCACGAGCATCGATATTACAAGTCGTCGAAGAGTAGACGAGAGAAATGTGTAAACTTGTTCTCTCAGAACTGCGCGAAAACTTGTATTCTGGCTCAAAACAACGGGATACATCGTTTTAGATCGAAACTAGCAAGATTCACGAGCATCGATTTTACAAGTCGTCGAAGAGTAGACGAGAGAAAGGTGTAAACGTTTTCTCTCAGAACCTCGCGAAAACTTGTATTCCGGCTCAAAACAACGGGTTACATCGTTTTAGATCGAAACTAGCAAGATTCACGAGCATCGATATTACAAGTCGTCGAAGAGTAGACGAGAGAAATGTGTAAACTTGTTCTCTCAGAACTGCGCGAAAACTTGTATTCCGGCTCAAAACAACGGGATACATCGTTTTAGGTCGAAACTAGCAAGATTCACGAGCATCGATTTTACAAGTCGTCGAATATAGACGAGAGAAAGGTGTAAACTTTTTCTCTCAGAACTGCGCGAAAACTTGTATTCCGGCTTAAAACAACGGGATACGTCGTTTTAGATTGAAACTAGCAAGATTCACGAGCATCGATTTTACAAGTTGTCGAAGAGTAGACGAGAGAAAGGTGTAAACGTTTTCTCTCAGAACCTCGCGAAAACTTATATTCCGGCTCAAAACAACGGGTTAAATCGTTTTAGATCGAAACTAGCAAGATTCACGAGCATCGATATTACAAGTCGTCGAAGAGTAGACGAGAGAAATGTGTAAACTTGTTCTCTCAGAACTGCGCGAAAACTTGTATTCCGGCTCAAAACAACGGGATATATCGTTTTAGATCGAAACTAGCAAAATTCATGAGCATCGATTTTACGAGTCGCCGAAGACTGGACGAGAGAAAGGTGTAAACTTTTTCTCTCAGAACTGCGCGAAAACTTGTATTCCGGCTCAAAACAACGGGATACATCGTTTTAGATCGAAACTAGCAAAATTCATGAGCATCGATTTTACGAGTCGTCGAAGAGTAGACGAGAGAAAGGTGTAAACTTTTTCTCTCAGAACTGCGCGAAAACTTGTATTTTGGCTCAAAACAAAAGGTTACATCGTTTTACGTCAAAACTGGCAAGATTCACGAGCATCGATTTTACAAGTCGTCGAATAGTAGACGAGAGAAAGGTGTAAACTTTTTCTCTCAGAACTGCGCGAAAACTTGTATTCCGGCTCAAAACGACGGGATACATCGTTTTAGATCTAATCTAGCAAGATTCACGAGCATCGATTTTACAAGTCGTCGAAGAGTACGCGAGAGAAAGGTGTAAAATTTTTCTCTCAGAACTGCGCGAAAACTTGTATTCCGGCTCAAAACAACGGGATACATCGTTTTAGATCGAAACTAGCATGATTCACGAGCATCGATTTTACAAGTCGTCGAAGAGTAGACGATAGAAAGGTGTAAACGTTTTCTCTCAGAACTGCGCGAAAACTTGTATTCCGGCTCAAAACAACGGGATACATCGTTTTAGGTCGAAACTAGCAAGATTCACGAGCATCGATTTTACAAGTCGTCGAATATAGACGAGAGAAAGGTGTAAACTTTTTCTCTCAGAACTGCGCGAAAACTTGTATTCCGGCTCAAAACAACGGGATATATCGTTTTAGATCGAAACTAGCAAAATTCATGAGCATCGATTTTACGAGTCGCCGAAGACTGGACGAGAGAAAGGTGTAAACTTTTGATCTCAGAACTGCGCGAAAACTTGTATTCCGTCTCAAAACAACGGGATACATCGTTTTAGATCGAAACTAGCAAAATTCATGAGCATCGATTTTACGAGTCGTCGAAGAGTAGACGAGAGAAAGGTGTAAACTTTTTCTCTCAGAACTGCGCGAAAACTTGTATTCCGGCTCAAAACAAAAGGTTACATCGTTTTACGTCAAAACTGGCAAGATTCACGAGCATCGATTTTACAAGTCGTCGAATAGTAGACGAGAGAAAGGTGTAAACTTTTTCTCTCAGAACTGCGCAAAAACTTGTATTCCGGCTCAAAACGACGGGATACATCGTTTTAGATCTAAACTAGCAAGATTCACGAGCATCGATTTTACACGTCGTCGAAGAGTACACGAGAGAAAGGTGTAAACTTTTTTTCTCAGAACGGCGCGAAAACTTGTATTCCGGCTCAAAACAAAAGGTTACATCGTTTTAGGTCAAAACTGGCAATATTCACGAGCATCGATTTTACAAGTCGTCGAATAGTAGACGAGAGAAAGGTGTAAACTTTTTCTCTCAGAACTGCGCGAAAACTTGTATTCCGGCTCAAAACGACGGGATACATCGTTTTAGATCGAAACTAGCAAGATTCACGAGCATCGATTTTACAAGTCCTCGAAGAGTAGACGAGAGAAAGGTGTAAACTTTCTCTCTCAGAACTCCGCGAAAACTTGTATTCCGGCTCAAAACAACGGGATTCATTGTTTTAGATCGAAACTAGCATGATTCACGAGCATCGATTTTACAAGTCGTCGAAGAGTAGACAATAGAAAGGTGTAAACGTTTTCTCTCAGAACTGCGCGAAAACTTGTATTCCGGCTCAAAACAACGGGATACATCGTTTTAGATCAAAACCAGCAAGATTCACGAGCATCGAGTTTACAAGTCGTCAAAGAGTAGACGAGAGAAAGGTGTAAACTTTTTCTCTCAGAACCTCGCGAAAACTTGTAATCCGGCTCAAAAACAACGGGATTCATCGTTTTAGATCGAAACTAGCAAGATTCACGAGCATCGATTTTACAAGTCGTCGAAGAGTACACGAGAGAAAGGTGTAAACTTTTTCTCTCAGAACTGCGCGAAAACTTGTATTCCGGCTCAAAACAACGGGATACATCGTTTTAGGTCGAAACTAGCAAGATTCACGAGCATCGATTTTACAAGTCGTCGAATATAGACGAGAGAAAGGTGTAAACTTTTTCTCTCAGAACTGCGCAAAAACTTGTATTCCGGCTCAAAACAACGGGTTACATCGTTTTAGACCGAAAGTAGAAAGATTCACGAGCATCAATATTACAAGTCGTGGAAGAGTAGACGAGAGAAATGTGTAAACTTTTTCTCTCAGAACTGCGCGAAAACTTCTTTTCTGGCTCAAAACAACGGGATACATCGTTTTAGATCGAATCTAGCAAGATTCACGAGCATCGATTTCACAAGTCTTCGAAGAGTAGACGAGAGAAAGGTGTAAACTTTTTCTCTCAGAACTGCGCGAAAACTTGTATTCCGGCTCAAAACAACGGGATACATCGTTTTAGATCGAAACTAGCAAGATCCACGAGCATCAATATTACAAGTCGTCAAGAGTACACGAGAGAAAGGTGTAAACTTTTTCTCTCAAAACTGCGCGAAAACTTGTATTCCGGCTCAAAACAACGGGATACATCGTTTTAGATCTAAAGTAGCAAGATTCACGAGCATCGATTTTACAAGTCTTCGAAGAGTACACGAGAGAAAGGTGTAAACTTTTTCTCTCAGAACTGCGCGAAAACTTGTATTCCGGCTCAAATACAACGGGGGACATCGTTTTAGGTCGAAACTAGCAAGATTCACGAGCATCGATTTTACAAGTCGTCGAATATAGACGAGAGAAAGGTGTAAACTTTTTCTCTCAGAACTGCGCGAAAACTTGTATTCCGGCTCAAAACAACGGGTTAAATCGTTTTAGATCGAAAGTAGCAAGATTCACGAGCATCAATATTACAAGTCGTGGAAGAGTAGACGAGAGAAATGTGTAAACTTTTTCTCTCAGAACTGCGCGAAAACTTGTATTCCGGCTCAAAACAAAAGGTTACATCGTTTTAGGCCGAAACTGGCAAGATTCACGAGCATCGATTTTACAAGTCGTCGAATAGTAGACGAGAGAAAGGTGTAAACTTTTTCTCTCAGAACTGCGCGAAAACTTGTATTCCGGCTCAAAACGACGGGATACATCGTTTTAGATCGAAACTAGCAAGATTCACGAGCATCGATTTTACAAGTCGTCGAAGAGTAGACGAGAGAATGGTGTAAACTTTTTCTCTCAGAACTGCACGAAAACTTGTATTCTGGCTCAAAACAACGGGATACATTGTTTTAGATCGAAACTAGCAAGATTCACGAGCATCGATTTCACACGTCGTCGAAGAGTACACGAGAGAAAGGTGTAAACTTTTTCTCTCAGAACTGCGCGAAAACTTGTATTCCGGCTGAAAACAACAGGATACATCGTTTTAGATCGTAACTAGCAAGATTCACGAGCATCGATTTTACAAGTCTTCGAAGAGTAGAGGAGAGAAAGGTGTCAAATTTTCCTCTCAGAACTCCGCGAAAACTTGTATTCCGGCTCAAAACAACAGGATACATCGTTTTAGATTGAAACTAGCAAGATTCACGAGCATCGATTTTACAAGTCGTCGAAGAGTAGACGAGAGAAAGGTGTAAACTTTTCTCTCAGAACTGCGCGAAAACTTGTATTCCGGCTCAAAACAACGGGATACATCGTTTTAGATCGAAACCAGCAAGATTCACGAGCATCGATTTTACAAGTCGTCAAAGAGTAGACGAGAGAAAGGTGTAAACTTTTTCTCTCAGAACCTCGCGAAAACTTGTAATCCGGCTCAAAACAACGGGATTCATCGTTTTAGATCGAAACTAGCAAGATTCATGAGCATCGATTTTACAAGTCGTCGAAGAGTACACGAGAGAAAGGTGTAAACTTTTTCTCTCAGAACTGCGCGAAAACTTGTATTCCGGCTCAAAACAACGGGATACATCATTTTAGGTCGAAACTAGCAAGATTCACGAGCATCGATTTTACAAGTCGTCGAATATAGACGAGAGAAAGGTGTAAACTTTTTCTCTCAGAACTGCGCGAAAACTTGTATTCCGGCTCAAAACAACGTGTTACATCGTTTTAGATCGAAAGTAGCCAGATTCACGAGCACCGATTTTACAAGTCGTCGAAGAGTACACGAGAGAAAGGTGTAAACTTTTTCTCTCAGAACTGCGCGAAAACTTGTATTCCGGCTCAAAACAAAAGGTTACATCGTTTTAGGTCGAAACTGGCAAGATTCACGAGCATCGATTTTACAAGTCGTCGAATAGTAGACGAGAGAAAGGTGTAAACTTTTTCTCTCAGAACTGCGCGAAAACTTGTATTCCGGCTCAAAACGACGGGATACATCGTTTTAGATCGAAACTAGCAAGATTCACGAGCATCGATTTTACAAGTCCTCGAAGAGTAGACGAGAGAAAGGTGTAAACTTTTTCTCTCAGAACTCCGCGAAAACTTGTATTCCGGCTCAAAACAACGGGATACATTGTTTTAGATCGAAACTAGCAAGATTCACGAGCATCGATTTTACAAGTCGTCGAAGAGTAGAAGAGAGAAAGGTGTAAACTTTTTCTCTCAGAACTGCACGAAAACTTGTATTCTGGCTCAAAACAACGGGATACATCGTTTTAGATCGAAACTAGCAAGATCCACGAGCATCGATATTACAAGTGGTCAAAGAGTACACGAGAGAAAGGTGTAAACTTTTTCTCTCAGAACTGCGCGAAAACTTGTATTCCGGCTCAAAACAACGGGATACATCGTTTTAGATCGAAAGTAGCAAGATTCACGAGCATCGATTTTACAAGTCTTCGATGAGTAGACGAGAGAAAGGTGGAAATTTTTCTCTCAGAACTGCGCGAAAACTTGTTTTTTGGCTCAAAACAACGGGATACATCGTTTTAGATCGAATCTAGCAAGATTCACGAACATCGATTTCACAAGACTTCGAAGAGTAGTCAAGAGAAAGGTGTAAACTTTTTCTCTCAGAACTGCGCGAAAACTTGTATTCCAGCTCAAAACAACGGGATACATCGTTTTAGATCGAAACTAGCAAGATCCACGAGCATCGATATTACAAGTCGTCAAAGAGTACACGAGAGAAAGGTGTAAACTTTTTCTCTCAGAACTGCGCGAAAACTTGTATTCCGGCTCAAAACAACGGGATACATCGTTTTAGATCGAAAGTAGCAAGATTCACGAGCATCGATTTTACAAGTCTTCGAAGAGTAGACGAGAGAAAGGTGTAAATTTTTCTCTCAGAACTGCGCGAAAACTTGTATTTCGGCTTAAAACAACGGGATACGTCGTTTTAGATTGAAACTAGCAAGATTCACGAGCATCGATTTTACAAGTTGTCGAAGAGTAGACGAGAGAAAGGTGTAAACTTTTTCTCTCAGAACTGCGCGAAAACTTGTATTCCGGCTCAAAACAACGGGTTACATCGTTTTAGATCGAAACTAGCAAGATTCACGAGCATCGATATTACAAGTCGTCGAAGAGTAGACGAGAGAAATGTGTAAACTTTTTCTCTCAGAACTGCGCGAAAACTTGTATTCCGGCTCAAAACAACGGGATAAATCGTTTTAGATCGAATCTAGCAAGATTCACGAGAATCGATTTCACAAGTCGTCGAAGAGAACACGAGAGAAATGTGTAAACTTTTTCTTTCAGAACTGCGCGAAAACTTGTATTCCGGCTCAAAACAACGGGATACATCGTTTAGATCGAAACTAGCATGATTCACGAGCATCGATTTTACAAGTCGTCGAGGAGTAGACGAGAGAAAGGTGTAAACTTTTTCTCTCCGATCTGCGCGAAAACTTGTATTGCGGCTCAAAACAACGGGATATATCGTTTTAGATCGAAACTAGCAAAATTCATGAGCATCGATTTTACGAGTCGCCGAAGACTAGACGAGAGAAAGGTGTAAACGTTTTCTCTGAGAACTCCGCGAAAACTTGTATTCCGGCTCAAAACAACAGGATACATTGTTTTAGATCGAAACTAGCAAGATTCACGAGCATCGATTTTACAAGTCGTCGAAGAGTAGACGAGAGAAAGGTGTAAACTTTTTCTCTCAGAACTGCACGAAAACTTGTATTCTGGCTCAAAACAACGGGATACATTGTTTTAGATCGAAACTAGCAAGATTCACGAGCATCGATTTTACACGTCGTCGAAGAGTACACGAGAGAAAGGTGTAAACTTTTTCTCTCAGAACTGCGCGAAAACTTGTATTCCGGCTGAAAACAACAGGATACATCGTTTTAGATCGTAACTAGCAAGATTCACGAGCATCGATTTTACAAGTCTTCGAAGAGTAGAGGAGAGAAAGGTGTCAAATTTTCCTCTCAGAACTCCGCGAAAACTTGTATTCCGGCTCAAAACAACGGGATACATCGTTTTAGATTGAAACTAGCAAGATTCACGAGCATCGATTTTACAAGTCGTCGAAGAGTAGACGAGAGAAAGGTGTAAACTTTTCTCTCAGAACTGCGCGAAAACTTGTATTCCGGCTCAAAACAACGGGATTCATCGTTTTAGATCGAAACTAGCAAGATTCATGAGCATCGATTTTACAAGTCGTCGAAGAGTACACGAGAGAAAGGTGTAAACTTTTTCTCTCAGAACTGCGCGAAAACTTGTATTCCGGCTCAAAACAACGGGATACATCATTTTAGGTCGAAACTAGCAAGATTCACGAGCATCGATTTTACAAGTCGTCGAATATAGACGAGAGAAAGGTGTAAACTTTTTCTCTCAGAACTGCGCGAAAACTTGTATTCCGGCTCAAAACAACGTGTTACATCGTTTTAGATCGAAAGTAGCAAGATTCACGAGAATCGATTTCACAAGTCGTCGAAGAGAACACGAGAGAAATGTGTAAACTTTTTCTTTCAGAACTGCGCGAAAACTTGTATTCCGGCTCAAAACAACGGGATACATCGTTTAGATCGAAACTAGCATGATTCACGAGCATCGATTTTACAAGTCGTCGAGGAGTAGACGAGAGAAAGGTGTAAACTTTTTCTCTCCGATCTGCGCGAAAACTTGTATTGCGGCTCAAAACAACGGGATATATCGTTTTAGATCGAAACTAGCAAAATTCATGAGCATCGATTTTACGAGTCGCCGAAGACTAGACGAGAGAAAGGTGTAAACGTTTTCTCTGAGAACTCCGCGAAAACTTGTATTCCGGCTCAAAACAACAGGATACATTGTTTTAGATCGAAACTAGCAAGATTCACGAGCATCGATTTTACAAGTCGTCGAAGAGTAGACGAGAGAAAGGTGTAAACTTTTTCTCTCAGAACTGCACGAAAACTTGTATTCTGGCTCAAAACAACGGGATACATTGTTTTAGATCGAAACTAGCAAGATTCACGAGCATCGATTTTACACGTCGTCGAAGAGTACACGAGAGAAAGGTGTAAACTTTTTCTCTCAGAACTGCGCGAAAACTTGTATTCCGGCTGAAAACAACAGGATACATCGTTTTAGATCGTAACTAGGAAGATTCACGAGCATCGATTTTACAAGTCTTCGAAGAGTAGAGGAGAGAAAGGTGTCAAATTTTCCTCTCAGAACTCCGCGAAAACTTGTATTCCGGCTCAAAACAACGGGATACATCGTTTTAGATTGAAACTAGCAAGATTCACGAGCATCGATTTTACAAGTCGTCGAAGAGTAGACGAGAGAAAGGTGTAAACTTTTCTCTCAGAACTGCGCGAAAACTTGTATTCCGGCTCAAAACAACGGGATTCATCGTTTTAGATCGAAACTAGCAAGATTCATGAGCATCGATTTTACAAGTCGTCGAAGAGTACACGAGAGAAAGGTGTAAACTTTTTCTCTCAGAACTGCGCGAAAACTTGTATTCCGGCTCAAAACAACGGGATACATCATTTTAGGTCGAAACTAGCAAGATTCACGAGCATCGATTTTACAAGTCGTCGAATATAGACGAGAGAAAGGTGTAAACTTTTTCTCTCAGAACTGCGCGAAAACTTGTATTCCGGCTCAAAACAACGTGTTACATCGTTTTAGATCGAAAGTAGCAAGATTCACGAGCACCGATTTTACAAGTCGTCGAAGAGTACACGAGAGAAAGGTGTAAACTTTTTCTCTCAGAACTGCGCGAAAACTTGTATTCCGGCTCAAAACAAAAGGTTACATCGTTTTAGGTCGAAACTGGCAAGATTCACGAGCATCGATTTTACAAGTCGTCGAATAGTAGACGAGAGAAAGGTGTAAACTTTTTCTCTCAGAACTGCGCGAAAACTTGTATTCCGGCTCAAAACGACGGTATACATCGTTTTAGATCGAAACTAGCAAGATTCACGAGCATCGATTTTACAAGTCCTCGAAGAGTAGACGAGAGAAAGGTGTAAACTTTTTCTCTCAGAACTCCGCGAAAACTTGTATTCCGGCTCAAAACAACGGGATACATTGTTTTAGATCGAAACTAGCAAGATTCACGAGCATCGATTTTACAAGTCGTCGAAGAGGAGACGAGAGAAAGGTGTAAACTTTTCTCTCAGAACTGCGCGAAAATTTGTATTCCGGCTCAAAACAACGGGATACATCGTTTTAGATCGAAACCAGCAAGATTCACGAGCATCGATTTTACAAGTCGTCAAAGAGTAGACGAGAGAAAGGTGTAAACTTTTTCTCTCAGAACCTCGCGAAAGCTTGTAATCCGGCTCAAAACAACGGGATTCATCGTTTTAGATCGAAACTAGCAAGATTCATGAGCATCGATTTTACAAGTCGTCGAAGAGTACACGAGAGAAAGGTGTAAACTTTTTCTCTCAGAACTGCGCGAAAACTTGTATTCCGGCTCAAAACAACGGGATAGGTCGTTTTAGGTCGAAACTAGCAAGATTCACGAGCATCGATTTTACAAGTCGTCGAATATAGACGAGAGAAAGGTGTAAACTTTTTCTCTCAGAACTGCGCGAAAACTTGTATTCCGGCTCAAAACAACGTGTTACATCGTTTTAGATCGAAAGTAGCAAGATTCACGAGCACCGATTTTACAAGTCGTCGAAGAGTACACGAGAGAAAGGTGTAAACTTTTTCTCTCAGAACTGCGCGAAAACTTGTATTCCGGCTCAAAACAAAAGGTTACATCGTTTTAGATCGAAACTGGCAAGATTCACGAGCATCGATTTTACAAGTCGTCGAATAGTAGACGAGAGAAAGGTGTAAACTTTTTCTCTCAGAACTGCGCGAAAACTTGTATTCCGGCTCAAAACGACGGTATACATCGTTTTAGATCGAAACTAGCAAGATTCACGAGCATCGATTTTACAAGTCCTCGAAGAGTAGACGAGAGAAAGGTGTAAACTTTTTCTCTCAGAACTCCGCGAAAACTTGTATTCCGGCTCAAAACAACGGGATACATTGTTTTAGATCGAAACTAGCAAGATTCACGAGCATCGATTTTACAAGTCGTCGAAGAGGAGACGAGAGAAAGGTGTAAACTTTTTCTCTCAGAACTGCACGAAAACTTGTATTCTGGCTCAAAACAACGGGATACATCGTTTTAGATCGAAACTAGCAAGATCCACGAGCATCGATATTACAAGTCGTCAAAGAGTACACGAGAGAAAGGTGTAAACTTTTTCTTCAGAACTGCGCGAAAACTTGTATTCCGGCTCAAAACAACGGGATACATCGTTTTAGATCGAAAGTAGCAAGATTCACGAGCATCAATTTTACAAGTCTTCGAAGAGTAGACGAGAGAAAGGTGTAAATTTTTCTCTCAGAACTGCGCGAAAACTTGTATTTCGGCTTAAAACAACGGGATACGTCGTTTTAGATTGAAACTAGCAAGATTCACGAGCATCGATTTTACAAGTTGTCGAAGAGTAGACGAGAGAAAGGTGTAAACTTTTTCTCTCAGAACTGCGCGAAAACTTGTATTCCGGCTCAAAACAACGGGTTACATCGTTTTAGATCGAAACTAGCAAGATTCACGAGCATCGATTTTACAAGTCTTCGAAGAGTAGACGAGAGAAAGGTGTAAATTTTTCTCTCAGAACTGCGCGAAAACGTGTATTTCGGCTTAAAACAACGGGATAGGTCGTTTTAGATTGAAACTAGCAAGATTCACGAGCATCGATTTTACAAGTTGTCGAAGAGTAGAGGAGAGAAAGGTGTCAAAATTTTCTCTCAGAACTCCGCGAAAACTTGTATTCCGGCTCAAAACAACGGGATATATCGTTTTAGATTGAAACTAGCAAGATTCACGAGCATCGATTTTACAAGTCGCCGAAGAGTAGACGAGAGAAAGGTGTAAACTTTTCTCTCAGAACTGCGTGAAAACTTGTATTCCGGCTCAAAACAACGGGATACATCGTTTTAGATCAAAACCAGCAAGATTCACGAGCATCGATTTTACAAGTCGTCGAAGAGTAGACGAGAGAAAAGTGTAAACTTTTTCTCTCAGAACCTCGCGAAAACTTGTATTCCGGCTCAAAACAACGGGATACATCGTTTTAGGTCGAAACTAGCAAGATTCACGAGCATCGTTATTACAAGTCGTCGAAGAGTAGACGAGAGAAATGTGTAAACTTGTTCTCTCAGAACTGCCCGAAAACTTGTATTCTGGCTCAAAACAACGGGATACATCGTTTTCGATCGAATCTAGCAAGATTCACGAGCATCGATTTTACAAGTCGTCAAAGAGTAGACGAGAGAAAGGTGTAAACTTTTTCTCTCAGAACTGCACGAAAACTTGTATTCTGGCTCAAAACAACGGGATACATCGTTTTAGATCGAAACTAGCAAGATCCACGAGCATCGATATTACAAGTCGTCAAAGAGTACACGAGAGAAAGGTGTAAACTTTTTCTTCAGAACTGCGCGAAAACTTGTATTCCGGCTCAAAACAACGGGATACATCGTTTTAGATCGAAAGTAGCAAGATTCACGAGCATCAATTTTACAAGTCTTCGAAGAGTAGACGAGAGAAAGGTGTAAATTTTTCTCTCAGAACTGCGCGAAAACTTGTATTTCGGCTTAAAACAACGGGATACGTCGTTTTAGATTGAAACTAGCAAGATTCACGAGCATCGATTTTACAAGTTGTCGAAGAGTAGACGAGAGAAAGGTGTAAACTTTTTCTCTCAGAACTGCGCGAAAACTTGTATTCCGGCTCAAAACAACGGGTTACATCGTTTTAGATCGAAACTAGCAAGATTCACGAGCATCGATTTTACAAGTCTTCGAAGAGTAGACGAGAGAAAGGTGTAAATTTTTCTCTCAGAACTGCGCGAAAACGTGTATTTCGGCTTAAAACAACGGGATAGGTCGTTTTAGATTGAAACTAGCAAGATTCACGAGCATCGATTTTACAAGTTGTCGAAGAGTAGAGGAGAGAAAGGTGTCAAAATTTTCTCTCAGAACTCCGCGAAAACTTGTATTCCGGCTCAAAACAACGGGATATATCGTTTTAGATTGAAACTAGCAAGATTCACGAGCATCGATTTTACAAGTCGCCGAAGAGTAGACGAGAGAAAGGTGTAAACTTTTCTCTCAGAACTGCGTGAAAACTTGTATTCCGGCTCAAAACAACGGGATACATCGTTTTAGATCAAAACCAGCAAGATTCACGAGCATCGATTTTACAAGTCGTCGAAGAGTAGACGAGAGAAAAGTGTAAACTTTTTCTCTCAGAACCTCGCGAAAACTTGTATTCCGGCTCAAAACAACGGGATACATCGTTTTAGGTCGAAACTAGCAAGATTCACGAGCATCGTTATTACAAGTCGTCGAAGAGTAGACGAGAGAAATGTGTAAACTTGTTCTCTCAGAACTGCCCGAAAACTTGTATTCTGGCTCAAAACAACGGGATACATCGTTTTCGATCGAATCTAGCAAGATTCACGAGCATCGATTTTACAAGTCGTCAAAGAGTAGACGAGAGAAAGGTGTAAACTTTTTCTCTCAGAACCTCGCGAAAACTTGTAATCCGGCTCAAAACAACGGGATTCATCGTTTTAGATCGAAACTAGCAAGATTCACGAGCATCGATTTTACAAGTCGTCGAAGAGTACACGAGAGAAAGGTGTAAACTTTTTCTCTCAGAACTGCGCGAATACATGTATTCCGGCTCAAAACAACGGGATACATCGTTTTAGGTCGAAACTAGCAAGATTCACGAGCATCGATTTTACAAGTCGTCGAATATAGACGAGAGAAAGGTGTAAACTTTTTCTCTCAGAACTGCGCGAAAACTTGTATTCCGGCTCAAAACAACGGGTTACATCGTTTTGATCGAAAGTAGCTAGATTCATGAGCATCAATATTACAAGTCGTGGAAGAGTAGACGAGAGAAATGTGTAAACTTTTTCTCTCAGAACTGCGCGAAAACTTGTTTTCTGGCTCAAAACAACGAGATACATCGTTTTAGATCGAATCTAGCAAGATTCACGAGCATCGATTTCACAAGTCTTCGAAGAGTAGACGAGAGAAAGGTGTAAACTTTTTCTCTCAGAACTGCGCGAAAACTTGTATTCCGGCTCAAAACAACGAGATACATCGTTTTAGATCGAAAGTAGCGAGATTCACGAGCATCGATTTTACAAGTCTTCGAAGAGTAGACGAGAGAAAGGTGTAAATGTTTCTCTCAGAACTGCGCGAAAACTTGTATTCCGGCCTAAAACAACGGGATACGTCGTTTTAGATTGAAACTAGCAAGATTCGCGAGCATCGATTTTACAAGTTGTCGAAGAGTAGACGAGAGAAAGGTGTAAACGTTTTCCCTCAGAACCTCGCGAAAACTTGTATTCCGGCTCAAAACAACGGGTTACATCGTTTTAGATCGAAACTAGCAAGATTCGCGAGCATCGATATTACAAGTCGTCGAAGAGTAGACGAGAGAAATGTGTAAACTTGTTCTCTCAGAACTGCGCGAAAACTTGTATTCTGGCTCAAAACAACGGGATACATCGTTTTAGATCGAATCTAGCAAGATTCACGAGCATCGATTTTACAAGTCGTCAAAGAGTAGACGAGAGAAAGGTGTAAACTTTTTCTCTCAGAACCTCGCGAAAACTTGTAATCCGGCTCAAAACAACGGGATTCATTGTTTTAGATCGAAACTAATAAGATTCACGAGCATCGATTTTACAAGTCGTCGAAGAGGAGACGAGAGAAAGGTGTAAACTTTTTCTCTCAGAACTGCACGAAAACTTGTATTCTGGCTCAAAACAACGGGATACATCGTTTTAGATCGAAACTAGCAAGATCCACGAGCATCGATATTACAAGTCGTCAAAGAGTACACGAGAAAAGGTGTAAACTTTTTCTTCAGAACTGCGCGAAAACTTGTATTCCGGCTCAAAACAACGGGATACATCGTTTTAGATCGAAAGTAGCAAGATTCACGAGCATCAATTTTACAAGTCTTCGAAGAGTAGACGAGAGAAAGGTGTAAATTTTTCTCTCAGAACTGCGCGAAAACTTGTATTTCGGCTTAAAACAACGGGATACGTCGTTTTAGATTGAAACTAGCAAGATTCACGAGCATCGATTTTACAAGTTGTCGAAGAGTAGACGAGAGAAAGGTGTAAACTTTTTCTCTCAGAACTGCGCGAAAACTTGTATTCCGGCTCAAAACAACGGGTTACATCGTTTTAGATCGAAACTAGCAAGATTCACGAGCATCGATATTACAAGTCGTCGAAGAGTAGACGAGAGAAATGTGTAAACTTTTTCTCTCAGAACTGCGCGAAAACTTGTATTCCGGCTCAAAACAACGGGATAAATCGTTTTAGATCGAATCTAGCAAGATTCACGAGAATCGATTTCACAAGTCGTCGAAGAGAACACGAGAGAAAGGTGTAAACTTTTTCTTTCAGAACTGCGCGAAAACTTTAATTCCGGCTCAAAACAACGGGATACATCGTTTAGATCGAAACTAGCATGATTCACGAGCATCGATTTTACAAGTCGTCGAGGAGTAGACGAGAGAAAGGTGTAAACTTTTTCTCTCCGATCTGCGCGAAAACTTGTATTGCGGCTCAAAACAACGGGATATATCGTTTTAGATCGAAACTAGCAAAATTCATGAGCATCGATTTTACGAGTCGCCGAAGACTAGACGAGAGAAAGGTGTAAACGTTTTCTCTGAGAACTGCGCGAAAACTTGTATTCCGGCTCAAAACAACGGGATACATCGTTTTAGATCGAAACTAGCAAAATTCATGAGCATCGATTTTACGAGTCGTCGAAGAGTAGACGAGAGAAAGGTGTAAACTTTTTCTCTCAGAACTGCGCGAAAACTTGTATTCCGGCTCAAAACAACGGGATACATCGTTTTAGGTCGAAACTAGCAAGATTCACGAGCATCGATTTTACAAGTCGTCGAATATAGACGAGAGAAAGGTGTAAGCTTTTTCTCTCAGAACTGCGCGAAAACTTGTATTCCGGCTCAAAACAACGGGTTACATCGTTTTGATCGAAAGTAGCTAGATTCATGAGCATCAATATTACAAGTCGTGGAAGAGTAGACGAGAGAAATGTGTAAACTTTTTCTCTCAGAACTGCGCGAAAACTTGTTTTCTGGCTCAAAACAATGGGATACATAGTTTTAGATCGAATCTAGCAAGATACACGAGCATCGATTTCACAAGTCTTCGAAGAGTAGAAGAGAGAAAGGTGTAAACTTTTTCTCTCAGAACTGCGCGAAAACTTGTATTCCGGCTCAAAACAACGAGATACATCGTTTTAGATCGAAAGTAGCGAGATTCACGAGCATCGATTTTACAAGTCTTCGAAGAGTAGACGAGAGAAAGGTGTAAATTTTTCTCTCAGAACTGCGCGAAAACTTGTATTCCGGCTTAAAACAACGGGATACGTCGTTTTAGATTGAAACTAGCAAGATTCGCGAGCATCGATATTACAAGTCGTCGAAGAGTAGACGAGAGAAATGTGTAAACTTGTTCTCTCAGAACTGCGCGAAAACTTGTATTCTGGCTCAAAACAACGGGATACATCGTTTTAGATCGAATCTAGCAAGATTCACGAACATCGATTTCACAAGACTTCGAAGAGTAGACAAGAGAAAGGTGTAAACTTTTTCTCTCAGAACTGCGCGAAAACTTGTATTCCGGCTCAAAACAACGGGATACATCGTTTTAGATCGAAACTAGCAAGATCCACGAGCATCGATATTACAAGTCGTCAAAGAGTACACGAGAGAAAGGTGTAAACTTTTTCTCTCAGAACTGCGCGAAAACTTGTATTCCGGCTCAAAACAACGGGATACATCGTTTTAGATCGAAAGTAGCAAGATTCACGAGCATCGATTTTACAAGTCTTCGAAGAGTAAACGAGAGAAAGGTGTAAATTTTTCTCTCAGAACTGCGCGAAAACTTGTATTTCGGCTTAAAACAACGGGATAGGTCGTTTTAGATTGAAACTAGCAAGATTCACGAGCATCGATTTTACAAGTTGTCGAAGAGTAGAGGAGAGAAAGGTGTCAAAATTTTCTTTCAGAACTGCGCGAAAACTTGTATTCCGGCTCAAAACAACGGGATATATCGTTTTAGATTGAAACTAGCAAGATTCACGAACATCGATTTTACAAGTCGCCGAAGAGTAGACGAGAGAAAGGTGTAAACTTTTCTCTCAGAACTGCGTGAAAACTTGTATTCCGGCTCAAAACAACGGGATACATCGTTTTAGATCAAAACCAGCAAGATTCACGAGCATCGATTTTACAAGTCGTCGAAGAGTAGACGAGAGAAAAGTGTAAACTTTTTCTCTCAGAACCTCGCGAAAACTTGTATTCCGGCTCAAAACAACGGGATACATCGTTTTAGGTCGAAACTAGCAAGATTCACGAGCATCGTTATTACAAGTCGTCGAAGAGTAGACGAGAGAAATGTGTAAACTTGTTCTCTCAGAACTGCCCGAAAACTTGTATTCTGGCTCAAAACAACGGGATACATCGTTTTCGATCGAATCTAGCAAGATTCACGAGCATCGATTTTACAAGTCGTCAAAGAGTAGACGAGAGAAAGGTGTAAACTTTTTCTCTCAGAACCTCGCGAAAACTTGTAATCCGGCTCAAAACAACGGGATTCATCGTTTTAGATCGAAACTAGCAAGATTCACGAGCATCGATTTTACAAGTCGCCGAAGAGTACACGAGAGAAAGGTGTAAACTTTTTCTCTCAGAACTGCGCGAATACTTGTATTCCGGCTCAAAACAACGGGATACATCGTTTTAGGTCGAAACTAGCAAGATTCACGAGCATCGATTTTACAAGTCGTCGAATATAGACGAGAGAAAGGTGTAAACTTTTTCTCTCAGAACTGCGCGAAAACTTGTATTCCGGCTCAAAACAACGGGTTACATCGTTTTGATCGAAAGTAGCTAGATTCATGAGCATCAATATTACAAGTCGTGGAAGAGTAGACGAGAGAAATGTGTAAACTTTTTCTCTCAGAACTGCGCGAAAACTTGTTTTCTGGCTCAAAACAACGAGATACATCGTTTTAGATCGAATCTAGCAAGATTCACGAGCATCGATTTCACAAGTCTTCGAAGAGTAGACGAGAGAAAGGTGTAAACTTTTTCTCTCAGAACTGCGCGAAAACTTGTATTCCGGCTCAAAACAACGAGATACATCGTTTTAGATCGAAAGTAGCGAGATTCACGAGCATCGATTTTACAAGTCTTCGAAGAGTAGACGAGAGAAAGGTGTAAATTTTTCTCTCAGAACTGCGCGAAAACTTGTATTCCGGCTTAAAACAACGGGATACGTCGTTTTAGATTGAAACTAGCAAGATTCGCGAGCATCGATTTTACAAGTTGTCGAAGAGTAGACGAGAGAAAGGTGTAAACGTTTTCCCTCAGAACCTCGCGAAAACTTGTATTCCGGCTCAAAACAACGGGTTACATCGTTTTAGATCGAAACTAGCAAGATTCGCGAGCATCGATATTACAAGTCGTCGAAGAGTAGACGAGAGAAATGTGTAAACTTGTTCTCTCAGAACTGCGCGAAAACTTGTATTCTGGCTCAAAACAACGGGATACATCGTTTTAGATCGAATCTAGCAAGATTCACGAGCATCGATTTTACAAGTCGTCAAAGAGTAGACGAGAGAAAGGTGTAAACTTTTTCTCTCAGAATCTCGCGAAAACTTGTAATCCGGCTCAAAACAACGGGATTCATCGTTTTAGATCGAAACTAATAAGATTCACGAGCATCGATTTTACAAGTCGTCGAAGAGTACACGAGAGAAAGGTGTAAACTTTTTCTCTCAGAATTGCGCGAAAACTTGTATTCCGGCTCAAAACAACGGGTTACATTGTTTTGATTGAAAGTAGCTAGATTCATGAGCATCAATAATACAAGTCGTGGAAGAGTAGACGAGAGAAATGTGTAAACTTTTTCTCTCAGAACTGCGCGAAAACTTGTATTCCGTCTCAAAACAACGGGATACATCGTTTTAGATCGAAAGTAGCGAGATTCACGAGCATCGATTTTACAAGTCTTCGAAGAGTAGACGAGAGAAGGGTGTAAATTTTTCTCTCAGAACTGCGCGAAAACTTGTATTCCAGCTTAAAACAACGGGATACGTCGTTTTAGATTGAAACTAGCAAGATTCACGAGCATCAATTTTACAAGTTGTCGAAGAGTAGACGAGAGAAAGGTGTAAACGTTTTCTCTCAGAACTGCGCGAAAACTTGTATTCCGGCTCAAAACGACGGGATACATCGTTTTAGATCGAAACTAGCAAGATTCACGAGCATCGATTTTACAAGTCCTCGAAGAGTAGACGAGAGAAAGGTGTAAACTTTTTCTCTCAGAACTCCGCGAAAACTTGTATTCCGGCTCAAAACAACGGGATACATTGTTTTAGATCGAAACTAGCAAGATTCACGAGCATCGATTTCACAAGTCTTCGAAGAGTAGACGAGAGAAAGGTGTAAACTTTTTCTCTCAGAACTGCGCGAAAACTTGTATTCCGTCTCAAAACAACGGGATACATCGTTTTAGATCGAAAGTAGCGAGATTCACGAGCATCGATTTTACAAGTCTTCGAAGAGTAGACGAGAGAAAGGTGTAAATTTTTCTCTCAGAACTGCGCGAAAACTTGTATTCCGGCTTAAAACAACGGGATACGTCGTTTTAGATTGAAACTAGCAAGATTCACGAGCATCAATTTTACAAGTTGTCGAAGAGTGACGAGAGAAAGGTGTAAACGTTTTCTCTCAGAACTGCGCGAAAACTTGTATTCCGGCTCAAAACGACGGGATACATCGTTTTAGATCGAAACTAGCAAGATTCACGAGCATCGATTTTACAAGTCCTCGAAGAGTAGACGAGAGAAAGGTGTCAAATTTTCCTCTCAGAACTCCGCGAAAACTTGTATTCCGGCTCAAAACAACGGGATACATCGTTTTAGATTGAAACTAGCAAGATTCACGAGCATCGATTTTACAAGTCGTCGAAGAGTAGACGAGAGAAAGGTGTAAACTTTCCTCTCAGAACTGCGCGAAAACTTGTATTCCGGCTCAAAACAACGGGATACATCGTTTTAGATCGAAACCAGCAAGATTCACGAGCATCGATTTTACAAGTCGTCGAAGAGTAGACGAGAGAAAAGTGTAAACTTTTTCTCTCAGAACCTCGCGAAAACTTGTATTCCGGCTCAAAACAACGGGATACATCGTTTTAGGTCGAAACTAGCAAGATTCACGAGCATCGATATTACAAGGCGTCGATGAGTATACGAGAGAAATGTGTAAACTTGTTCTCTCAGAACCGCCCGAAAACTTGTATTCTGGCTCAAAACAACGGGATACATCGTTTTAGATCGAATCTAGCAAGATTCACGAGCATCGATTTTACAAGTCGTCAAAGAGTAGACGTGAGAAAGGTGTAAACTTTTTCTCTCAGAACTGCGCGAAAACTTGTATTCCGGCTCAAAACAACGGGTTACATTGTTTTGATTGAAAGTAGCTAGATTCATGAGCATCAATAATACAAGTCGTGGAAGAGTAGACGAGAGAAATGTGTAAACTTTTTCTATCAGAACTGCGCGAAAACTTGTTTTCTGGCTCAAAACAACGGGATACATTGTTTTAGATCGAATCTAGCAAGATTCACGAGCATCGATTTCTCAAGTCTTCGAAGAGTAGACGAGAGAAAGGTGTAAACTTTTTCTCTCAGAACTGCGCGAAAACTTGTATTCCGTCTCAAAACAACGGGATACATCGTTTTAGATCGAAAGTAGCGAGATTCACGAGCATCGATTTTACAAGTCTTCGAAGAGTAGACGAGAGAAAGGTGTAAATTTTTCTCTCAGAACTGCGCGAAAACTTGTATTCCGGCTTAAAACAACGGGATACGTCGTTTTAGATTGAAACTAGCAAGATTCACGAGCATCAATTTTACAAGTTGTCGAAGAGTAGACGAGAGAAAGGTGTAAACGTTTTCTCTCAGAACTGCGCGAAAACTTGTATTCCGGCTCAAAACGACGGGATACATCGTTTTAGATCGAAACTAGCAAGATTCACGAGCATCGATTTTACAAGTCGTCGAAGAGTAGACGAGAGAAAGGTGTAAACTTTTTCTCTCAGAACTGCACGAAAACTTGTATTCTGGCTCAAAACAACGGGATACATTGTTTTAGATCGAAACTAGCAAGATTCACGAGCATCGATTTTACACTTCGTCGAAGAGTACACGAGAGAAAGGTGTAAACTTTTTCTCTCAGAACTGCGCGAAAACTTGTATTCCGGCTGAAAACAACAGGATACATCGTTTTAGATCGTAACTAGCAAGATTCACGAGCATCGATTTTACAAGTCTTCGAAGAGTAGAGGAGAGAAAGGTGTCAAATTTTCCTCTCAGAACTCCGCGAAAACTTGTATTCCGGCTCAAAACAACGGGATACATCGTTTTAGATTGAAACTAGCAAGATTCACGAGCATCGATTTTACAAGTCGTCGAAGAGTAGACGAGAGAAAGGTGTAAACTTTCCTCTCAGAACTGCGCGAAAACTTGTATTCCGGCTCAAAACAACGGGATACATCGTTTTAGATCGAAACCAGCAAGATTCACGAGCATCGATTTTACAAGTCGTCGAAGAGTAGACGAGAGAAAAGTGTAAACTTTTTCTCTCAGAACCTCGTGAAAACTTGTATTCCGGCTCAAAACAACGGGATACATCGTTTTAGGTCGAAACTAGCAAGATTCACGAGCATCGATATTACAAGGCGTCGATGAGTATACGAGAGAAATGTGTAAACTTGTTCTCTCAGAACCGCCCGAAAACTTGTATTCTGGCTCAAAACAACGGGATACATCGTTTTAGATCGAATCTAGCAAGATTCACGAGCATCGATTTTACAAGTCGTCAAGAGTAGACGAGAGAAAGGTGTAAACTTTTTCTCTCAGAACCTCGCTAAAACTTGTAATCCGGCTCAAAACAACGGGATTCATCGTTTTAGATCGAAACTAGCAAGATTCATGAGCATCGATTTTACAAGTCGTCGAAGAGTACACGAGAGAAAGGTGTAAACTTTTTCTCTCAGAACTGCGCGAAAACTTGTATTCCGGCTCAAAACAACGGGATACATCATTTTAGGTCAAAACTAGCAAGATTCACGAGCATCGATTTTACAAGTCGTCGAATATAGACGAGAGAAAGGTGTAAACTTTTTCTCTCAGAACTGCGCGAAAACTTGTATTCCGGCTCAAAACAACGCGTTACATCGTTTTAGATCGAAAGTAGCAAGATTCACGAGCACCGATTTTACAAGTCGTCGAAGAGTACACGAGAGAAAGGTGTAAACTTTTTCTCTCAGAACTGCGCGAAAACTTGTATTCCGGCTCAAAACAAAAGGTTACATCGTTTTATGTCGAAACTGGCAAGATTCACGAGCATCGATTTTACAAGTCGTCGAATAGTAGACGAGAGAAAGGTGTAAACTTTTTCTCTCAGAACTGCGCGAAAACTTGTATTCCGGCTCAAAACGACGGGATACATCGTTTTAGATCGAAACTAGCAAGATTCACGAGCATCGATTTTACAAGTCCTCGAAGAGTAGACGAGAGAAAGGTGTAAACTTTTTCTCTCAGAACTCCGCGAAAACTTGTATTCCGGCTCAAAACAACGGGATACATTGTTTTAGATCGAAACTAGCAAGATTCACGAGCATCGATTTTACAAGTCGTCGAAGAGTAGACGAGAGAAAGGTGTAAACTTTTTCTCTCAGAACTGCACGAAAACTTGTATTCTGGCTCAAAACAACGGGATACATTGTTTTAGATCGAAACTAGCAAGATTCACGAGCATCGATTTTACACGTCGTCGAAGAGTACACGACAGAAAGGTGTAAACTTTTTTCTCTCAGAACTGCGCGAAAACTTGTATTCCGGCTGAAAACAACGGGATACATCGTTTTAGATCGTAACTAGCAAGATTCACGAGCATCGATTTTACAAGTCTTCGAAGAGTAGAGGAGAGAAAGGTGTCAAATTTTCCTCTCAGAACTCCGCGAAAACTTGTATTCCGGCTCAAAACAACGGGACACATCGTTTTATATTGAAACTAGCAAGATTCACGAGCATCGATTTCACAAGACTTCGAAGAGTAGACGAGAGAAAGGTGTAAACTTTTTCTCTCAGAACTGCGCGAAAACTTGTATTCCGGCTCAAAACAACGGGATACATCGTTTTAGATCGAAACTAGCAAGATCCACGAGCATCGATATTACAAGTCGTCAAAGAGTACACGAGAGAAAGGTGTAAACTTTTTCTCTCAGAACTGCGCGAAAACTTGTATTCCGGCACAAAACAACGGGATACATCGTTTTAGATCGAAAGTAGCAAGATTCACGAGCATCGATTTTACAAGTCTTCGAAGAGTAGACGAGAGAAAGGTGTAAATTTTTCTCTCAGAACTGCGCGAAAACTTGTATTCCGGCTCAAAACAACGGGATACATCGTTTTAGATCTAAAGTAGCAAGATTCACGAGCATCGATTTTACAAGTCTTCGAAGAGTACACGAGAGAAAGGTGTAAACTTTTTCTCTCAGAACTGCGCGAAAACTTGTATTCCGGCTCAAATACAACGGGGGACATCGTTTTAGGTCGAAACTAGCAAGATTCACGAGCATCGATTTTACAAGTCGTCGAATATAGACGAGAGAAAGGTGTAAACTTTTTCTCTCAGAACTGCGCGAAAACTTGTATTCCGGCTCAAAACAACGGGTTAAATCGTTTTAGATCGAAAGTAGCAAGATTCACGAGCATCAATATTACAAGTCGTGGAAGAGTAGACGAGAGAAATGTGTAAACTTTTTCTCTCAGAACTGCGCGAAAACTTGTTTTCTGGCTCAAAACAACGGGATACATCGTTTTAGATCGAATCTAGCAAGATTCACGAGCATCGATTTCACAAGTCTTCGAAGAGTAGACGAGAGAAAGGTGTAACTTTTTCTCTCAGAACTGCGCGAAAACTTGTATTCCGGCTCAAAACAACGGGATACATCGTTTTAGATCGAAACTAGCAAGATCCACGAGCATCGATATTACAAGTCGTCAAAGAGTACACGAGAGAAAGGTGTAAACTTTTTCTCTCAGAACTGCGCGAAAACTTGTATTCCGGCTCAAAACAAAAGGTTACATCGTTTTAGGCCGAAACTGGCAAGATTCACGAGCATCGATTTTACAAGTCGTCGAATAGTAGACGAGAGAAAGGTGTAAACTTTTTCTCTCAGAACTGCGCGAAAACTTGTATTCCGGCTCAAAACGACGGGATACATCGTTTTAGATCGAAACTAGCAAGATTCACGAGCATCGATTTTACAAGTCCTCGAAGAGTAGACGAGAGAAAGGTGTAAACTTTTTCTCTCAGAACTCCGCGAAAACTTGTATTCCGGCTCAAAACAACAGGATACATTGTTTTAGATCGAAACTAGCAAGATTCACGAGCATCGATTTTACAAGTCGTCGAAGAGTAGACGAGAGAAAGGTGTAAACTTTTTCTCTCAGAACTGCACGAAAACTTGTATTCTGGCTCAAAACAACGAGATACATTGTTTTAGATCGAAACTAGCAAGATTCACGAGCATCGATTTTACACGTCGTCGAAGAGTACACGAGAGAAAGGTGTAAACTTTTTCTCTCAGAACTGCGCGAAAACTTGTATTCCGGCTGAAAACAACAGGATACATCGTTTTAGATCGTAACTAGCAAGATTCACGAGCATCGATTTTACAAGTCTTCGAAGAGTAGAGGAGAGAAAGGTGTCAAATTTTCCTCTCAGAACTCCGCGAAAACTTGTATTCCGGCTCAAAACAACGGGATACATCGTTTTAGATTGAAACTAGCAAGATTCACGAGCATCGATTTTACAAGTCGTCGAAGAGTAGACGAGAGAAAGGTGTAAACTTTTCTCTCAGAACTGCGCGAAAACTTGTATTCCGGCTCAAAACAACGGGATACATCGTTTTAGATCGAAACCAGCAAGAATCACGAGCATCGATTTTTCAAGTCGTCAAAGAGTAGACGAGAGAAAGGTGTAAACTTTTTCTCTCAGAACCTCGCGAAAACTTGTAATCCGGCTCAAAACAACGGGATTCATCGTTTTAGATCGAAACTAGCAAGATTCATGAGCATCGATTTTACAAGTCGTCAAAGAGTACACGAGAGAAAGGTGTAAACTTTTTCTCTCAGAACTGCGCGAAAACTTGTATTCCGGCTCAAAACAACGGGATACATCATTTTAGGTCGAAACTAGCAAGATTCACGAGCATCGATTTTACAAGTCGTCGAATATAGACGAGAGAAAGGTGTAAACTTTTTCTCTCAGAACTGCGCGAAAACTTGTATTCCGGCTCAAAACAACGTGTTACATCGTTTTAGATCGAAAGTAGCAAGATTCACGAGCACCGATTTTACAAGTCGTCGAAGAGTACACGAGAGAAAGGTGTAAACTTTTTCTCTCAGAAATGCGCGAAAACTTGTATTCCGGCTCAAAACAAAAGGTTACATCGTTTTAGGTCGAAACTGGCAAGATTCACGAGCATCGATTTTACAAGTCGTCGAATAGTAGACGAGAGAAAGGTGTAAACTTTTTCTCTCAGAACTGCGCGAAAACTTGTATTCCGGCTCAAAACGACGGGATACATCGTTTTAGATCGAAACTAGCAAGATTCACGAGCATCGATTTTACAAGTCCTCGAAGAGTAGACGAGAGAAAGGTGTAAACTTTTTCTCTCAGAACTCCGCGAAAACTTGTATTCCGGCTCAAAACAACGGGATACATTGTTTTAGATCGAAACTAGCAAGATTCACGAGCATCGATTTTACAAGTCGTCGAAGAGTAGACGAGAGAAAGGTGTAAACTTTTTCTCTCAGAACTGCACGAAAACTTGTATTCTGGCTCAAAACAACGAGATACATTGTTTTAGATCGAAACTAGCAAGATTCACGAGCATCGATTTTACACGTCGTCGAAGAGTACACGAGAGAAAGGTGTAAACTTTTTCTCTCAGAACTGCGCGAAAACTTGTATTCCGGCTGAAAACAACAGGATACATCGTTTTAGATCGTAACTAGCAAGATTCACGAGCATCGATTTTACAAGTCTTCGAAGAGTAGAGGAGAGAAAGGTGTCAAATTTTCCTCTCAGAACTCCGCGAAAACTTGTATTCCGGCTCAAAACAACGGGATACATCGTTTTAGATTGAAACTAGCAAGATTCACGAGCATCGATTTTACAAGTCGTCGAAGAGTAGACGAGAGAAAGGTGTAAACTTTTCTCTCAGAACTGCGCGAAAACTTGTATTCCGGCTCAAAACAACGGGATACATCGTTTTAGATCGAAACCAGCAAGAATCACGAGCATCGATATTACAAGTCGTCAAAGAGTACACGAGAGAAAGGTGTAAACTTTTTCTCTCAGAACTGCGCGAAAACTTGTATTCCGGCACAAAACAACGGGATACATCGTTTTAGATCGAAAGTAGCAAGATTCACGAGCATCGATTTTACAAGTCTTCGAAGAGTAGACGAGAGAAAGGTGTAAATTTTTCTCTCAGAACTGCGCGAAAACTTGTATTCCGGCTCAAAACAACGGGATACATCGTTTTAGATCTAAAGTAGCAAGATTCACGAGCATCGATTTTACAAGTCTTCGAAGAGTACACGAGAGAAAGGTGTAAACTTTTTCTCTCAGAACTGCGCGAAAACTTGTATTCCGGCTCAAATACAACGGGGGACATCGTTTTAGGTCGAAACTAGCAAGATTCACGAGCATCGATTTTACAAGTCGTCGAATATAGACGAGAGAAAGGTGTAAACTTTTTCTCTCAGAACTGCGCGAAAACTTGTATTCCGGCTCAAAACAAAAGGTTACATCGTTTTAGGCCGAAACTGGCAAGATTCACGAGCATCGATTTTACAAGTCGTCGAATAGTAGACGAGAGAAAGGTGTAAACTTTTTCTCTCAGAACTGCGCGAAAACTTGTATTCCGGCTCAAAACGACGGGATACATCGTTTTAGATCGAAACTAGCAAGATTCACGAGCATCGATTTTACAAGTCCTCGAAGAGTAGACGAGAGAAAGGTGTAAACTTTTTCTCTCAGAACTCCGCGAAAACTTGTATTCCGGCTCAAAACAACAGGATACATTGTTTTAGATCGAAACTAGCAAGATTCACGAGCATCGATTTTACAAGTCGTCGAAGAGTAGACGAGAGAAAGGTGTAAACTTTTTCTCTCAGAACTGCACGAAAACTTGTATTCTGGCTCAAAACAACGAGATACATTGTTTTAGATCGAAACTAGCAAGATTCACGAGCATCGATTTTACACGTCGTCGAAGAGTACACGAGAGAAAGGTGTAAACTTTTTCTCTCAGAACTGCGCGAAAACTTGTATTCCGGCTGAAAACAACAGGATACATCGTTTTAGATCGTAACTAGCAAGATTCACGAGCATCGATTTTACAAGTCTTCGAAGAGTAGAGGAGAGAAAGGTGTCAAATTTTCCTCTCAGAACTCCGCGAAAACTTGTATTCCGGCTCAAAACAACGGGATACATCGTTTTAGATTGAAACTAGCAAGATTCACGAGCATCGATTTTACAAGTCGTCGAAGAGTAGACGAGAGAAAGGTGTAAACTTTTCTCTCAGAACTGCGCGAAAACTTGTATTCCGGCTCAAAACAACGGGATACATCGTTTTAGATCGAAACCAGCAAGAATCACGAGCATCGATTTTTCAAGTCGTCAAAGAGTAGACGAGAGAAAGGTGTAAACTTTTTCTCTCAGAACCTCGCGAAAACTTGTAATCCGGCTCAAAACAACGGGATTCATCGTTTTAGATCGAAACTAGCAAGATTCATGAGCATCGATTTTACAAGTCGTCAAAGAGTACACGAGAGAAAGGTGTAAACTTTTTCTCTCAGAACTGCGCGAAAACTTGTATTCCGGCTCAAAACAACGGGATACATCATTTTAGGTCGAAACTAGCAAGATTCACGAGCATCGATTTTACAAGTCGTCGAATATAGACGAGAGAAAGGTGTAAACTTTTTCTCTCAGAACTGCACGAAAACTTGTATTCTGGCTCAAAACAACGGTATACATCGTTTTAGATCGAAACTAGCAAGATCCACGAGCATCGATATTACAAGTCGTCAAAGAGTACACGAGAGAAAGGTGTAAACTTTTTCTCTCAGAACTGCGCGAAAACTTGTATTCCGGCTCAAAACAACGGGATACATCGTTTTAGATGGAAAGTAGCAAGATTCACGAGCATCGATTTTACAAGTCTTCGATGAGTAGACGAGAGAAAGGTGGAAATTTTTCTCTCAGAACTGCGCGAAAACTTGTTTTTTGGCTCAAAACAACGGGATACATCGTTTTAGATCGAATCTAGCAAGATTCACGAACATCGATTTCACAAGACTTCGAAGAGTAGACAAGAGAAAGGTGTAAACTTTTTCTCTCAGAACTGCGCGAAAACTTGTATTCCGGCTCAAAACAACGGGATACATCGTTTTAGATCGAAACTAGCAAGATCCACGAGCATCGATATTACAAGTCGTCAAAGAGTACACGAGAGAAAGGTGTAAACTTTTTCTCTCAGAACTGCGCGAAAACTTGTATTCCGGCTCAAAACAACGGGATACATCGTTTTAGATCGAAAGTAGCAAGATTCACGAGCATCGATTTTACAAGTCTTCGAAGAGTAGACGAGAGAAAGGTGTAAATTTTTCTCTCAGAACTGCGCGAAAACTTGTATTTCGGCTTAAAACAACGGGATACGTCGTTTTAGATTGAAACTAGCAAGATTCACGAGCATCGATTTTACAAGTTGTCGAAGAGTAGACGAGAGAAAGGTGTAAACTTTTTCTCTCAGAACTGCGCGAAAACTTGTATTCCGGCTCAAAACAACGGGTTACATCGTTTTAGATCGAAGCTAGCAAGATTCACGAGCATCGATATTACAAGTCGTCGAAGAGTAGACGAGAGAAATGTGTAAACGTTTTCTCTCAGAACTGCGCGAAAACTTGTATTCCGGCTCAAAACAACGGGATACATCGTTTTAGATCGAAACTAGCAAGATCCACGAGCATCGATATTACAAGTCGTCAAAGAGTACACGAGAGAAAGGTGTAAACTTTTTCTCTCCGATCTGCGCGAAAACTTGTATTGCGGCTCAAAACAACGTGATATATCGTTTTAGATCGAAACTAGCAAAATTCATGAGCATCGATTTTACGAGTCGCCGAAGACTAGACGAGAGAAAGGTGTAAACGTTTTCTCTGAGAACTGCGCGAAAACTTGTATTCCGGCTCAAAACAACGGGATACATCGTTTTAGATCGAAACTAGCAAAATTCATGAGCATCGATTTTACGAGTCGTCGAAGAGTAGACGAGAGAAAGGTGTAAACTTTTTCTCTCAGAACTGCGCGAAAACTTGTATTCCGGCTCAAAACAACGGGATACATCGTTTTAGGTCGAAACTAGCAAGATTCACGAGCATCGATTTTACAAGTCGTCGAATATAGACGAGAGAAAGGTGTAAACTTTTTCTCTCAGAACTGCGCGAAAACTTGTATTCCGGCTCAAAACAACGGGTTACATCGTTTTTATCGAAAGTAGCTAGATTCATGAGCATCTATATTACAAGTCGTGGAAGAGTAGACGAGAGAAATGTGTAAACTTTTTCTCTCAGAACTGCGCGAAAACTTGTTTTCTGGCTCAAAACAACGGGATACATCGTTTTAGATCGAATCTAGCAAGATTCACGAGCATCGATTTCACAAGTCTTCGAAGAGTAGACGAGAGAAAGGTGTAAACTTTTTCTCTCAGAACTGCGCGAAAACTTGTATTCCGGCTCAAAACAACGAGATACATCGTTTTAGATCGAAAGTAGCGAGATTCACGAGCATCGATTTTACAAGTCTTCGAAGAGTAGACGAGAGAAAGGTGTAAATTGTTCTCTCAGAACTGCGCGAAAACTTGTATTCCGGCTTAAAACAACGGGATACGTCGTTTTAGATTGAAACTAGCAAGATTCGCGAGCATCGATTTTACAAGTTGTCGAAGAGTAGACGAGAGAAAGGTGTAAACGTTTTCCCTCAGAACCTCGCGAAAACTTGTATTCCGGCTCAAAACAACGGGTTACATCGTTTTAGATCGAAACTAGCAAGATTCACGAGCATCGATATTACAAGTCGTCGAAGAGTAGACGAGAGAAATGTGTAAACTTGTTCTCTCAGAACTGCGCGAAAACTTGTATTCCGGCTCAAAACAACGGGATACATCGTTTTAGATCGAATCTAGCAAGATTCACGAACATCGATTTCACAAGACTTCGAAGAGTAGACAAGAGAAAGGTGTAAACGTTTTCTCTCAGAACTGCGCGAAAACTTGTATTCCGGCTCAAAACAACGGGATACATCGTTTTAGATCGAAACTAGCAAGATCCACGAGCATCGATATTACAAGTCGTCAAAGAGTACACGAGAGAAAGGTGTAAACTTTTTCTCTCAGAACTGCGCGAAAACTTGTATTCCGGCTCAAAACAACGGGATACATCGTTTTAGATCGAAAGTAGCAAGATTCACGAGCATCGATTTTACAAGTCTTCGAAGAGTAGACGAGAGAAAGGTGTAAATTTTTCTCTCAGAACTGCGCGAAAACTTGTATTCCGGCTCAAAACAACGGGATATATCGTTTTAGATTGAAACTAGCAAGATTCACGAGCATCGATTTTACAAGTCGTCGAAGAGTAGAAGAGAGAAAGGTGTAAACTTTTCTCTCAGAACTGCGCGAAAACTTGTATTCCGGCTCAAAACAACGGGATACATCGTTTTAGATCAAAACCAGCAAGATTCACGAGCATCGATTTTACAAGTCGCCGAAGAGTAGACGAGAGAAAAGTGTAAACTTTTTCTCTCAGAACCTCGCGAAAACTTGTATTCCGGCTCAAAACAACGGGATACATCGTTTTAGGTCGAAACTAGCAAGATTCACGAGCATCGATATTACAAGTCGTCGAAGAGTAGACGAGAGAAATGTGTAAACTTGTTCTCTCAGAACTGCCCGAAAACTTGTATTCTGGCTCAAAACAACGGGATACATCGTTTTGGATTGAATCTAGCAAGATTCACGAGCATCGATTTTACAAGTCGTCAAAGAGTAGACGAGAGAAAGGTGTAAACTTTTTCTCTCAGAACCTCGCGAAAACTTGTAATCCGGCTCAAAACAACGGGATTCATCGTTTTAGATCGAAACTAGCAAGATTCACGAGCATCGATTTTACAAGTCGTCGAAGAGTACACGAGAGAAAGGTGTAAACTTTTTCTCTCAGAACTGCGCGAATACTTGTATTCCGGCTCAAAACAACGGGATACATCGTTTTAGGTCGAAACTAGCAAGATTCACGAGCATCGATTTTACAAGTCGTCGAATATAGACGAGAGAAAGGTGTAAACTTTTTCTCTCAGAACTGCGCGAAAACTTGTATTCCGGCTCAAAACAACGGGTTACATCGTTTTGATCGAAAGTAGCTAGATTCATGAGCATCAATATTACAAGTCGTGGAAGAGTAGACGAGAGAAAGGTGTAAACTTTTTCTCTCAGAACTGCGCGAAAACTTGTATTTCGGCTCAAAACAACGAGATACATCGTTTTAGATCGAAAGTAGCGAGATTCACGAGCATCGATTTTACAAGTCTTCGAAGAGTAGACGAGAGAAAGGTGTAAATTTTTCTCTCAGAACTGCGTGAAAACTTGTATTCCGGCTTAAAACAACGGGATACGTCGTTTTAGATTGAAACTAGCAAGATTCGCGAGCATCGATTTTACAAGTTGTCGAAGAGTAGACGAGAGAAAGGTGTAAACGTTTTCCCTCAGAACCTCGCGAAAACTTGTATTCCGGCTCAAAACAACGGGTTACATCGTTTTAGATCGAAACTAGCAAGATTCACGAGCATCGATATTACAAGTCTTCGAAGAGTAGACGAGAGAAATGTGTAAACTTGTTCTCTCAGAACTGCGCGAAAACTTGTATTCTGGCTCAAAACAACGGGATACATCGTTTTAGATCGAATCTAGCAAGATTCACGAGCATCGATTTTACAAGTCGTCGAAGAGTACGCGAGAGAAAGGTGTAAACTTTTTCTCTCAGAACTGCGCGAAAACTTGTATTCCGGCTCAAAACAACCGGATACATCGTTTTAGATCAAAACTAGCATGATTCACGAGCATCGATTTTACAAGTCGTCGAAGAGTAGACGGTAGAAAGGTGTAAACGTTTTCTCTCAGAACCTCGCGAAAACTTGTATTCCGGCTCAAAACAACGGGATACATCGTTTTAGGTCGAAACTAGCAAGATTCACGAGCATCGATATTACAAGTCGTCGAAGAGTAGACGAGAGAAATGTGTAAACTTGTTCTCTCAGAACTGCCCGAAAACTTGTATTCTGGCTCAAAACAACGGGATACATCGTTTTAGATCGAATCTAGCAAGATTCACGAGCATCGATTTTACAAGTCGTCAAAGAGTAGACGAGAGAAAGGTGTAAACTTTTTCTCTCAGAACCTCGCGAAAACTTGTAATCCGGCTCAAAACAACGGGATTCATCGTTTTAGATTGAAACTAGCAAGATTCACGAGCATCAATTTTACAAGTTGCCGAAGAGTAGACGAGAGAAAGGTGTAAACGTTTTCTCTCAGAACTGCGCGAAAACTTGTATTCCGGCTCAAAACGACGGGATACATCGTTTTAGATCGAAACTAGCAAGATTCACGAGCATCGATTTTACAAGTCGTCGAAGAGTAGACGAGAGAAAGGTGTAAACTTTTTCTCTCAGAACTGCACGAAAACTTGTATTCTGGCTCAAAACAACGGGATACATTGTTTTAGATCGAAACTAGCAAGATTCACGAGCATCGATTTTACACTTCGTCGAAGAGTACACGAGAGAAAGGTGTAAACTTTTTCTCTCAGAACTGCGCGAAAACTTGTATTCCGGCTGAAAACAACAGGATACATCGTTTTAGATTGTAACTAGCAAGATTCACGAGCATCGATTTTACAAGTCTTCGAAGAGTAGAGGAGAGAAAGGTGTCAAATTTTCCTCTCAGAACTCCGCGAAAACTTGTATTCCGGCTCAAAACAACGGGATACATCGTTTTAGATTGAAACTAGCAAGATTCACGAGCATCGATTTTACAAGTCGTCGAAGAGTAGACGAGAGAAAGGTGTAAACTTTCCTCTCAGAACTGCGCGAAAACTTGTATTCCGGCTCAAAACAACGGGATACATCGTTTTAGATCGAAACCAGCAAGATTCACGAGCATCGATTTTACAAGTCGTCGAAGAGTAGACGAGAGAAAAGTGTAAACTTTTTCTCTCAGAACCTCGCGAAAACTTGTATTCCGGCTCAAAACAACGGGATACATCGTTTTAGGTCGAAACTAGCAAGATTCACGAGCATCGATATTACAAGGCGTCGATGAGTATACGAGAGAAATGTGTAAACTTGTTCTCTCAGAACCGCCCGAAAACTTGTATTCTGGCTCAAAACAACGGGATACATCGTTTTAGATCGAATCTATCAAGATTCACGAGCATCGATTTTACAAGTCGTCAAAGAGTAGACGAGAGAAAGGTGTAAACTTTTTCTCTCAGAACCTCGCGAAAACTTGTAATCCGGCTCAAAACAACGGGATTCATCGTTTTAGATCGAAACTAGCAAGATTCATGAGCATCGATTTTGCAAGTCGTCGAAGAGTACACGAGAGAAAGGTGTAAACTTTTTCTCTCAGAACTGCGCGAAAACTTGTATTCCGGCTCAAAACAACGGGATACATCATTTTAGGTCAAAACTAGCAAGATTCACGAGCATCGATTTTACAAGTCGTCGAATATAGACGAGAGAAAGGTGTAAACTTTTTCTCTCAGAACTGCGCGAAAACTTGTATTCCGGCTCAAAACAACGCGTTACATCGTTTTAGATCGAAAGTAGCAAGATTCACGAGCACCGATTTTACAAGTCGTCGAAGAGTGCACGAGAGAAAGGTGTAAACTTTTTCTCTCAGAACTGCGCGAAAACTTGTATTCCGGCTCAAAACAAAAGGTTACATCGTTTTAGGTCGAAACTGGCAAGATTCACGAGCATCGATTTTACAAGTCGTCGAATAGTAGACGAGAGAAAGGTGTAAACTTTTTCTCTCAGAACTGCGCGAAAACTTGTATTCCGGCTCAAAACGACGGGATACATCGTTTTAGATCGAAACTAGCAAGATTCACGAGCATCGATTTTACAAGTCCTCGAAGAGTAGACGAGAGAAAGGTGTAAACTTTTTCTCTCAGAACTCCGCGAAAACTTGTATTCCGGCTCAAAACAACGGGATACATTGTTTTAGATCGAAACTAGCAAGATTCACGAGCATCGATTTTACAAGTCGTCGAAGAGTAGACGAGAGAAAGGTGGAAACTTTTTCTCTCAGAACTGCACGAAAACTTGTATTCTGGCTCAAAACAACGGGATACATTGTTTTAGATCGAAACTAGCAAGATTCACGAGCATCGATTTTACACGTCGTCGAAGAGTACACGACAGAAAGGTGTAAACTTTTTCTCTCAGAACTGCGCGAAAACTTGTATTCCGGCTGAAAACAACGGGATACATCGTTTTAGATCGTAACTAGCAAGATTCACGAGCATCGATTTTACAAGTCTTCGAAGAGTAGAGGAGAGAAAGGTGTCAAATTTTCCTCTCAGAACTCCGCGAAAACTTGTATTCCGGCTCAAAACAACGGGACACATCGTTTTAGATTGAAACTAGCAAGATTCACGAGCATCGATTTCACAAGACTTCGAAGAGTAGACGAGAGAAAGGTGTAAACTTTTTCTCTCAGAACTGCGCGAAAACTTGTATTCCGGCTCAAAACAACGGGATACATCGTTTTAGATCGAAACTAGCAAGATCCACGAGCATCGATATTACAAGTCGTCAAAGAGTACACGAGAGAAAGGTGTAAACTTTTTCTCTCAGAACTGCGCGAAAACTTGTATTCCGGCTCAAAACAACGGGATACATCGTTTTAGATCGAAAGTAGCAAGATTCACGAGCATCGATTTTACAAGTCTTCGAAGAGTAGACGAGAGAAAGGTGTAAATTTTTCTCTCAGAACTGCGCGAAAACTTGTATTCCGGCTCAAAACAACGGGATACATCGTTTTAGATCTAAAGTAGCATGATTCACGAGCATCGATTTTACAAGTCTTCGAAGAGTACACGAGAGAAAGGTGTAAACTTTTTCTCTCAGAACTGCGCGAAAACTTGTATTCCGGCTCAAATACAACGGGGGACATCGTTTTAGGTCGAAACTAGCAAGATTCACGAGCATCGATTTTACAAGTCGTCGAATATAGACGAGAGAAAGGTGTAAGCTTTTTCTCTCAGAACTGCGCGAAAACTTGTATTCCGGCTCAAAACAACGGGTTAAATCGTTTTAGATCGAAAATAGCAAGATTCACGAGCATCAATATTACAAGTCGTGGAAGAGTAGACGAGAGAAATGTGTAAACTTTTTCTCTCAGAACTGCGCGAAAACTTGTATTCCGGCTCAAAACAAAAGGTTACATCGTTTTAGGCCGAAACTGGCAAGATTCACGAGCATCGATTTTACAAGTCGTCGAATAGTAGACGAGAGAAAGGTGTAAACTTTTTCTCTCAGAACTGCGCGAAAACTTGTATTCCGGCTCAAAACGACGGGATACATCGTTTTAGATCGAAACTAGCAAGATTCACGAGCATCGATTTTACAAGTCCTCGAAGAGTAGACGAGAGAAAGGTGTAAACTTTTTCTCTCAGAACTCCGCGAAAACTTGTATTCCGGCTCAAAACAACAGGATACATTGTTTTAGATCGAAACTAGCAAGATTCACGAGCATCGATTTTACAAGTCGTCGAAGAGTAGACGAGAGAAAGGTGTAAACTTTTTCTCTCAGAACTGCACGAAAACTTGTATTCTGGCTCAAAACAACGGGATACATTGTTTTAGATCGAAACTAGCAAGATTCACGAGCATCGATTTTACACGTCGTCGAAGAGTACACGAGAGAAAGGTGTAAACTTTTTCTCTCAGAACTGCGCGAAAACTTGTATTCCGGCTGAAAACAACAGGATACATCGTTTTAGATCGAATCTAGCAAGATTCACGAGCATCGATTTCACAAGTCTTCGAAGAGTAGACGAGAGAAAGGTGTAAACTTTTTCTCTCAGAACTGCGCGAAAACTTGTATACCGGCTCAAAACAACGGGATACATCGTTTTAGATCGAAACTAGCAAGATCCACGAGCATCGATATTACAAGTCGTCAAAGAGTACACGAGAGAAAGGTGTAAACTTTTTCTCTCAGAACTGCGCGAAAACTTGTATTCCGGCTGAAAACAACAGGATACATCGTTTTAGATCGAATCTAGCAAGATTCACGAGCATCGATTTTACAAGTCGTCAAAGAGTAGACGTGAGAAAGGTGTAAACTTTTTCTCTCAGAACTGCGCGAAAACTTGTATTCCGGCTCAAAACAACGGGTTACATTGTTTTGATTGAAAGTAGCTAGATTCATGAGCATCAATAATACAAGTCGTGGAAGAGTAGACGAGAGAAATGTGTAAACTTTTTCTCTCAGAACTGCGCGAAAACTTGTTTTCTGGCTCAAAACAACGGGATACATTGTTTTAGATCGAATCTATCAAGATTCACGAGCATCGATTTCACAAGTCTTCGAAGAGTAGACGAGAGAAAGGTGTAAACTTTTTCTCTCAGAACTGCGCGAAAACTTGTATTCCGTCTCAAAACAACGGGATACATCGTTTTAGATCGAAAGTAGCGAGATTCACGAGCATCGATTTTACAAGTCTTCGAAGAGTAGACGAGAGAAAGGTGTAAATTTTTCTCTCAGAACTGCGCGAAAACTTGTATTCCGGCTTAAAACAACGGGATACGTCGTTTTAGATTGAAACTAGCAAGATTCACGAGCATCAATTTTACAAGTTGTCGAAGAGTAGACGAGAGAAAGGTGTAAACGTTTTCTCTCAGAACTGCGCGAAAACTTGTATTCCGGCTCAAAACGACGGGATACATCGTTTTAGATCGAAACTAGCAAGATTCACGAGCATCGATTTTACAAGTCCTCGAAGAGTAGACGAGAGAAAGGTGTAAACTTTTTCTCTCAGAACTCCGCGAAAACTTGTATTCCGGCTCAAAACAACGGGATACATTGTTTTAGATCGAAACTAGCAAGATTCACGAGCATCGATTTTACAAGTCGTCGAAGAGTAGACGAGAGAAAGGTGTAAACTTTTTCTCTCAGAACTGCACGAAAACTTGTATTCTGGCTCAAAACAACGGGATACATTGTTTTAGATCGAAACTAGCAAGATTCACGAGCATCGATTTTACACTTCGTCGAAGAGTACACGAGAGAAAGGTGTAAACTTTTTCTCTCAGAACTGCGCGAAAACTTGTATTCCGGCTGAAAACAACAGGATACATCGTTTTAGATCGTAACTAGCAAGATTCACGAGCATCGATTTTACAAGTCTTCGAAGAGTAGAGGAGAGAAAGGTGTCAAATTTTCCTCTCAGAACTCCGCGAAAACTTGTATTCCGGCTCAAAACAACGGGATACATCGTTTTAGATTGAAACTAGCAAGATTCACGAGCATCGATTTTACAAGTCGTCGAAGAGTAGACGAGAGAAAGGTGTAAACTTTCCTCTCAGAACTGCGCGAAAACTTGTATTCCGGCTCAAAACAACGGGATACATCGTTTTAGATCGAAACCAGCAAGATTCACGAGCATCGATTTTACAAGTCGTCGAAGAGTAGACGAGAGAAAAGTGTAAACTTTTTCTCTCAGAACCTCGCGAAAACTTGTATTCCGGCTCAAAACAACGGGATACATCGTTTTAGGTCGAAACTAGCAAGATTCACGAGCATCGATATTACAAGGCGTCGATGAGTATACGAGAGAAATGTGTAAACTTGTTCTCTCAGAACCGCCCGAAAACTTGTATTCTGGCTCAAAACAACGGGATACATCGTTTTAGATCGAATCTAGCAAGATTCACGAGCATCAATTTTACAAGTCGTCAAAGAGTAGACGAGAGAAAGGTGTAAACTTTTTCTCTCAGAACCTCGCGAAAACTTGTAATCCGGCTCAAAACAACGGGATTCATCGTTTTAGATCGAAACTAGCAAGATTCATGAGCATCGATTTTACAAGTCGTGGAAGAGTACACGAGAGAAAGGTGTAAACTTTTTCTCTCAGAACTGCGCGAAAACTTGTATTCCGGCTCAAAACAACGGGATACATCATTTTAGGTCAAAACTAGCAAGATTCACGAGCATCGATTTTACAAGTCGTCGAATATAGACGAGAGAAAGGTGTAAACTTTTTCTCTCAGAACTGCGCGAAAACTTGTATTCCGGCTCAAAACAACGCGTTACATCGTTTTAGATCGAAAGTAGCAAGACTCACGAGCACCGATTTTACAAGTCGTCGAAGAGTACACGAGAGAAAGGTGTAAACTTTTTCTCTCAGAACTGCGCGAAAACTTGTATTCCGGCTCAAAACAAAAGGTTACATCGTTTTAGGTCGAAACTGGCAAGATTCACGAGCATCGATTTTACAAGTCGTCGAATAGTAGACGAGAGAAAGGTGTAAACTTTTTCTCTCAGAACTGCGCGAAAACTTGTATTCCGGCTCAAAACAAAAGGTTACATCGTTTTAGGCCGAAACTGGCAAGATTCACGAGCATCGATTTTACAAGTCGTCGAATAGTAGACGAGAGAAAGGTGTAAACTTTTTCTCTCAGAACTGCGCGAAAACTTGTATTCCGGCTCAAAACGACGGGATACATCGTTTTAGATCGAAACTAGCAAGATTCACGAGCATCGATTTTACAAGTCCTCGAAGAGTAGACGAGAGAAAGGTGTAAACTTTTTCTCTCAGAACTCCGCGAAAACTTGTATTCCGGCTCAAAACAACAGGATACATTGTTTTAGATCGAAACTAGCAAGATTCACGAGCATCGATTTTACAAGTCGTCGAAGAGTAGACGAGAGAAAGGTGTAAACTTTTTCTCTCAGAACTGCACGAAAACTTGTATTCTGGCTCAAAACAACGGGATACATTGTTTTAGATCGAAACTAGCAAGATTCACGAGCATCGATTTTACACGTCGTCGAAGAGTACACGAGAGAAAGGTGTAAACTTTTTCTCTCAGAACTGCGCGAAAACTTGTATTCCGGCTGAAAACAACAGGATACATCGTTTTAGATCGAATCTAGCAAGATTCACGAGCATCGATTTCACAAGTCTTCGAAGAGTAGACGAGAGAAAGGTGTAAACTTTTTCTCTCAGAACTGCGCGAAAACTTGTATACCGGCTCAAAACAACGGGATACATCGTTTTAGATCGAAACTAGCAAGATCCACGAGCATCGATATTACAAGTCGTCAAAGAGTACACGAGAGAAAGGTGTAAACTTTTTCTCTCAGAACTGCGCGAAAACTTGTATTCCGGCTCAAAACAAAAGGTTACATCGTTTTAGGCCGAAACTGGCAAGATTCACGAGCATCGATTTTACAAGTCGTCGAATAGTAGACGAGAGAAAGGTGTAAACTTTTTCTCTCAGAACTGCGCGAAAACTTGTATTCCGGCTCAAAACGACGGGATACATCGTTTTAGATCGAAACTAGCAAGATTCACGAGCATCGATTTTACAAGTCCTCGAAGAGTAGACGAGAGAAAGGTGTAAACTTTTTCTCTCAGAACTCCGCGAAAACTTGTATTCCGGCTCAAAACAACAGGATACATTGTTTTAGATCGAAACTAGCAAGATTCACGAGCATCGATTTTACAAGTCGTCGAAGAGTAGACGAGAGAAAGGTGTAAACTTTTTCTCTCAGAACTGCACGAAAACTTGTATTCTGGCTCAAAACAACGGGATACATTGTTTTAGATCGAAACTAGCAAGATTCACGAGCATCGATTTTACACGTCGTCGAAGAGTACACGAGAGAAAGGTGTAAACTTTTTCTCTCAGAACTGCGCGAAAACTTGTATTCCGGCTGAAAACAACAGGATACATCGTTTTAGATCGAATCTAGCAAGATTCACGAGCATCGATTTTACAAGTCGTCAAAGAGTAGACGTGAGAAAGGTGTAAACTTTTTCTCTCAGAACTGCGCGAAAACTTGTATTCCGGCTCAAAACAACGGTTTACATTGTTTTGATTGAAAGTAGCTAGATTCATGAGCATCAATAATACAAGTCGTGGAAGAGTAGACGAGAGAAATGTGTAAACTTTTTCTCTCAGAACTGCGCGAAAACTTGTTTTCTGGCTCAAAACAACGGGATACATTGTTTTAGATCGAATCTAGCAAGATTCACGAGCATCGATTTCACAAGTCTTCGAAGAGTAGACGAGAGAAAGGTGTAAACTTTTTCTCTCAGAACTGCGCGAAAACTTGTATTCCGTCTCAAAACAACGGGATACATCGTTTTAGATCGAAAGTAGCGAGATTCACGAGCATCGATTTTAAAAGTCTTCGAAGAGTAGACGAGAGAAAGGTGTAAATTTTTCTCTCAGAACTGCGCGAAAACTTGTATTCCGGCTTAAAACAACGGGATACGTCGTTTTAGATTGAAACTAGCAAGATTCACGAGCATCAATTTTACAAGTTGTCGAAGAGTAGACGAGAGAAAGGTGTAAACGTTTTCTCTCAGAACTGCGCGAAAACTTGTATTCCGGCTCAAAACGACGGGATACATCGTTTTAGATCGAAACTAGCAAGATTCACGAGCATCGATTTTACAAGTCCTCGAAGAGTAGACGAGAGAAAGGTGTAAACTTTTTCTCTCAGAACTCCGCGAAAACTTGTATTCCGGCTCAAAACAACGGGATACATTGTTTTAGATCGAAACTAGCAAGATTCACGAGCATCGATTTTACAAGTCGTCGAAGAGTAGACGAGAGAAAGGTGTAAACTTTTTCTCTCAAAACTGCACGAAAACTTGTATTCTGGCTCAAAACAACGGGATACATTGTTTTAGATCGAAACTAGCAAGATTCACGAGCATCGATTTTACACTTCGTCGAAGAGTACACGAGAGAAAGGTGTAAACTTTTTCTCTCAGAACTGCGCGAAAACTTGTATTCCGGCTCAAAACAACGGGATACATCGTTTTAGATTGAAACTAGCAAGATTCACGAGCATCGATTTTACAAGTCGTCGAAGAGTAGACGAGAGAAAGGTGTAAACTTTCCTCTCAGAACTGCGCGAAAACTTGTATTCCGGCTCAAAACAACGGGATACATCGTTTTAGATCGAAACCAGCAAGATTCACGAGCATCGATTTTACAAGTCGTCGAAGAGTAGACGAGAGAAAAGTGTAAACTTTTTCTCTCAGAACCTCGCGAAAACTTGTATTCCGGCTCAAAACAACGGGATACATCGTTTTAGGTCGAAACTAGCAAGATTCACGAGCATCGATATTACAAGGCGTCGATGAGTATACGAGAGAAATGTGTAAACTTGTTCTCTCAGAACCGCCCGAAAACTTGTATTCTGGCTCAAAACAACGGGATACATCATTTTAGGTCAAAACTAGCAAGATTCACGAGCATCGATTTTACAAGTCGTCGAATATAGACGAGAGAAAGGTGTAAACTTTTTCTCTCAGAACTGCGCGAAAACTTGTATTCCGGCTCAAAACAACGCGTTACATCGTTTTAGATCGAAAGTAGCAAGATTCACGAGCACCGATTTTACAAGTCGTCGAAGAGTACACGAGAGAAAGGTGTAAACTTTTTCTCTCAGAACTGCGCGAAAACTTGTATTCCGGCTCAAAACAAAAGGTTACATCGTTTTAGGTCGAAACTGGCAAGATTCACGAGCATCGATTTTACAAGTCGTCGAATAGTAGACGAGAGAAAGGTGTAAACTTTTTCTCTCAGAACTGCGCGAAAACTTGTATTCCGGCTCAAAACGACGGGATACATCGTTTTAGATCGAAACTAGCAAGATTCACGAGCATCGATTTTACAAGTCCTCGAAGAGTAGACGAGAGAAAGGTGTAAACTTTTTCTCTCAGAACTCCGCGAAAACTTGTATTCCGGCTCAAAACAACGGGATACATCGTTTTAGATCGAAACTAGCAAGATTCACTAGCATCGATTTTACAAGTCGTCGAAGAGTAGACGAGAGAAAGGTGTAAACTTTTTCTCTCAGAACTGCACGAAAACTTGTATTCTGGCTCAAAACAACGGGATACATTGTTTTAGATCGAAACTAGCAAGATTCACGAGCATCGATTTTACACGTCGTCGAAGAGTACACGACAGAAAGGTGTAAACTTTTTCTCTCAGAACTGCGCGAAAACTTGTATTCCGGCTGAAAACAACGGGATTCATCGTTTTAGATCGAAAGTAGCAAGATTCACGAGCATCGATTTTACAAGTCTTCGAAGAGTACACGAGAGAAAGGTGTAAACTTTTTCTCTCAGAAATGCGCGAAAACTTGTATTCCGGCTCAAAACAACGGGACACATCGTTTTAGATTGAAACTAGCAAGATTCACGAGCATCGATTTCACAAGACTTCGAAGAGTAGACGAGAGAAAGGTGTAAACTTTTTCTCTCAGAACTGCGCGAAAACTTGTATTCCGGCTCAAAACAACGGGATACATCGTTTTAGATCGAAACTAGCAAGATCCACGAGCATCGATATTACAAGTCGTCAAAGAGTACACGAGAGAAAGGTGTAAACTTTTTCTCTCAGAACTGCGCGAAAACTTGTATTCCGGCTCAAAACAACGGGATACATCGTTTTAGATCGAAAGTAGCAAGATTCACGAGCATCGATTTTACAAGTCTTCGAAGAGTAGACGAGAGAAAGGTGTAAATTTTTCTCTCAGAACTGCGCGAAAACTTGTATTCCGGCTCAAAACAACGGGATACATCGTTTTAGATCTAAAGTAGCAAGATTCACGAGCATCGATTTTACAAGTCTTCGAAGAGTACACGAGAGAAAGGTGTAAACTTTTTCTCTCAGAACTGCGCGAAAACTTGTATTCCGGCTCAAAACAACGGGATACATCATTTTAGGTCAAAACTAGCAAGATTCACGAGCATCGATTTTACAAGTCGTCGAATATAGACGAGAGAAAGGTGTAAACTTTTTCTCTCAGAACTGCGCGAAAACTTGTATTCCGGCTCAAAACAACGCGTTACATCGTTTTAGATCGAAAGTAGCAAGATTCACGAGCACCGATTTTACAAGTCGTCGAAGAGTACACGAGAGAAAGGTGTAAACTTTTTCTCTCAGAACTGCGCGAAAACTTGTATTCCGGCTCAAAACAAAAGGTTACATCGTTTTAGGTCGAAACTGGCAAGATTCACGAGCATCGATTTTACAAGTCGTCGAATAGTAGACGAGAGAAAGGTGTAAACTTTTTCTCTCAGAACTGCGCGAAAACTTGTATTCCGGCTCAAAACGACGGGATACATCGTTTTAGATCGAAACTAGCAAGATTCACGAGCATCGATTTTACAAGTCCTCGAAGAGTAGACGAGAGAAAGGTGTAAACTTTTTCTCTCAGAACTCCGCGAAAACTTGTATTCCGGCTCAAAACAACGGGATACATTGTTTTAGATCGAAACTAGCAAGATTCACGAGCATCGATTTTACAAGTCGTCGAAGAGTAGACGAGAGAAAGGTGTAAACTTTTTCTCTCAGAACTGCACGAAAACTTGTATTCTGGCTCAAAACAACGGGATACATTGTTTTAGATCGAAACTAGCAAGATTCACGAGCATCGATTTTACACGTCGTCGAAGAGTACACGACAGAAAGGTGTAAACTTTTTCTCTCAGAACTGCGCGAAAACTTGTATTCCGGCTGAAAACAACGGGATACATCGTTTTAGATCGTAACTAGCAAGATTTACGAGCATCGATTTTACAAGTCTTCGAAGAGTAGAGGAGAGAAAGGTGTCAAATTTTCCTCTCAGAACTCCGCGAAAACTTGTATTCCGGCTCAAAACAACGGGACACATCGTTTTAGATTGAAACTAGCAAGATTCACGAGCATCGATTTCACAAGACTTCGAAGAGTAGACGAGAGAAAGGTGTAAACTTTTTCTCTCAGAACTGCGCGAAAACTTGTATTCCGGCTCAAAACAACGGGATACATCGTTTTAGATCGAAACTAGCAAGATCCACGAGCATCGATATTACAAGTCGTCAAAGAGTACACGAGAGAAAGGTGTAAACTTTTTCTCTCAGAACTGCGCGAAAACTTGTATTCCGGCTCAAAACAACGGGATACATCGTTTTAGATCGAAAGTAGCAAGATTCACGAGCATCGATTTTACAAGTCTTCGAAGAGTAGACGAGAGAAAGGTGTAAATTTTTCTCTCAGAACTGCGCGAAAACTTGTATTCCGGCTCAAAACAACGGGATACATCGTTTTAGATCTAAAATAGCAAGATTCACGAGCATCGATTTTACAAGTCTTCGAAGAGTACACGAGAGAAAGGTGTAAACTTTTTCTCTCAGAACTGCGCGAAAACTTGTATTCCGGCTCAAATACAACGGGGGACATCGTTTTAGGTCGAAGCTAGCAAGATTCACGAGCATCGATTTTACAAGTCGTCGAATATAGACGAGAGAATGGTGTAAACTTTTTCTCTCAGAACTGCGCGAAAACTTGTATTCCGGCTCAAAACAACGGGTTAAATCGTTTTAGATCGAAAGTAGCAAGATTCACGAGCATCAATATTACAAGTCGTGGAAGAGTAGACGAGAGAAATGTGTAAACTTTTTCTCTCAGAACTGCGCGAAAACTTGTTTTCTGGCTCAAAACAACGGGATACATCGTTTTAGATCGAATCTAGCAAGATTCACGAGCATCGATTTCACAAGTCTTCGAAGAGTAGACGAGAGAAAGGTGTAAACTTTTTCTCTCAGAACTGCGCGAAAACTTGTATTCCGGCTCAAAACAACGGGATACATCGTTTTAGATCGAAACTAGCAAGATCCACGAGCATCGATATTACAAGTCGTCAAAGAGTACACGAGAGAAAGGTGTAAACTTTTTCTCTCAGAACTGCGCGAAAACTTGTATTCCGGCTCAAAACAAAAGGTTACATCGTTTTAGGCCGAAACTGGCAAGATTCACGAGCATCGATTTTACAAGTCGTCGAATAGTAGACGAGAGAAAGGTGTAAACTTTTTCTCTCAGAACTGCGCGAAAACTTGTATTCCGGCTCAAAACGACGGGATACATCGTTTTAGATCGAAACTAGCAAGATTCACGAGCATCGATTTTACAAGTCCTCGAAGAGTAGACGAGAGAAAGGTGTAAACTTTTTCTCTCAGAACTCCGCGAAAACTTGTATTCCGGCTCAAAACAACAGGATACATTGTTTTAGATCGAAACTAGCAAGATTCACGAGCATCGATTTTACAAGTCGTCGAAGAGTAGACGAGAGAAAGGTGTAAACTTTTTCTCTCAGAACTGCACGAAAACTTGTATTCTGGCTCAAAACAACGGGATACATTGTTTTAGATCGAAACTAGCAAGATTCACGAGCATCGATTTTACACGTCGTCGAAGAGTACACGAGAGAAAGGTGTAAACTTTTTCTCTCAGAACTGCGCGAAAACTTGTATTCCGGCTGAAAACAACAGGATACATCGTTTTAGATCGTAACTAGCAAGATTCACGAGCATCGATTTTACAAGTCTTCGAAGAGTAGAGGAGAGAAAGGTGTCAAATTTTCCTCTCAGAACTCCGCGAAAACTTGTATTCCGGCTCAAAACAACGGGATACATCGTTTTAGATTGAAACTAGCAAGATTCACGAGCATCGATTTTACAAGTCGTCGAAGAGTAGACGAGAGAAAGGTGTAAACTTTTCTCTCAGAACTGCGCGAAAACTTGTATTCCGGCTCAAAACAACGGGATACATCGTTTTAGATCGAAACCAGCAAGATTCACTAGCATCGATTTTACAAGTCGTCAAAGAGTAGACGAGAGAAAGGTGTAAACTTTTTCTCTCAGAAATGCGCGAATACTTGTATTCCGGCTCAAAACAAAAGGTTACATCGTTTTAGGTCGAAACTGGCAAGATTCACGAGCATCGATTTTACAAGTCGTCGAATAGTAGACGAGAGAAAGGTGTAAACTTTTTCTCTCAGAACTGCGCGAAAACTTGTATTCCGCCTCAAAACGACGGGATACATCGTTTTAGATCGAAACTAGCAAGATTCACGAGCATCGATTTTACAAGTCCTCGAAGAGTAGACGAGAGAAAGGTGTAAACTTTTTCTCTCAGAACTGCGCGAAAACTTGTATTCCGGCTGAAAACAACGGGATACATCGTTTTAGATCGTAACTAGCAAGATTCACGAGCATCGATTTTACAAGTCTTCGAAGAGTAGAGGAGAGAAAGGTGTCAAATTTTCCTCTCAGAACTCCGCGAAAACTTGTATTCCGGCTCAAAACAACGGGACACATCGTTTTAGATTGAAACTAGCAAGATTCACGAGCATCGATTTCACAAGACTTCGAAGAGTAGACGAGAGAAAGGCGTAAACTTTTTCTCTCAGAACTGCGCGAAAACTTGTATTCCGGCTCAAAACAACGGGATACATCGTTTTAGATCGAAACTAGCAAGATCCACGAGCATCGATATTACAAGTCGTCAAAGAGTACACGAGAGAAAGGTGTAAACTTTTTCTCTCAGAACTGCGCGAAAACTTGTATTCCGGCTCAAATACAACGGGGGACATCGTTTTAGGTCGAAACTAGCAAGATTCACGAGCATCGATTTTACAAGTCGTCGAATATAGACGAGAGAAAGGTGTAAACTTTTTCTCTCAGAACTGCGCGAAAACTTGTATTCCGGCTCAAAACAACGGGTTAAATCGTTTTAGATCGAAAGTAGCAAGATTCACGAGCATCAATATTACAAGTCGTGGAAGAGTAGACGAGAGAAATGTGTAAACTTTTTCTCTCAGAACTGCGCGAAAACTTGTTTTCTGGCTCAAAACAACGGGATACATCGTTTTAGATCGAATCTAGCAAGATTCACGAGCATCGATTTCACAAGTCTTCGAAGAGTAGACGAGAGAAAGGTGTAAACTTTTTCTCTCAGAACTGCGCGAAAACTTGTATTCCGGCTCAAAACAACGGGATACATCGTTTTAGATCGAAACAAGCAAGATCCACGAGCATCGATATTACAAGTCGTCAAAGAGTACACGAGAGAAAGGTGTAAACTTTTTCTCTCAGAACTGCGCGAAAACTTGTATTCCGGCTCAAAACAAAAGGTTACATCGTTTTAGGCCGAAACTGGCAAGATTCACGAGCATCGATTTTACAAGTCGTCGAATAGTAGACGAGAGAAAGGTGTAAACTTTTTCTCTCAGAACTGCGCGAAAACTTGTATTCCGGCTCAAAACGAAGGGATACATCGTTTTAGATCGAAACTAGCAAGATTCACGAGCATCGATTTTACAAGTCCTCGAAGAGTAGACGAGAGAAAGGTGTAAACTTTTTCTCTCAGAACTCCGCGAAAACTTGTATTCCGGCTCAAAACAACAGGATACATTGTTTTAGATCGAAACTAGCAAGATTCACGAGCATCGATTTTACAAGTCGTCGAAGAGTAGACGAGAGAAAGGTGTAAACTTTTTCTCTCAGAACTGCACGAAAACTTGTATTCTGGCTCAAAACAACGGGATACATTGTTTTAGATCGAAACTAGCAAGATTCACGAGCATCGATTTTACACGTCGTCGAAGAGTACACGAGAGAAAGGTGTAAACTTTTTCTCTCAGAACTGCGCGAAAACTTGTATTCCGGCTGAAAACAACAGGATACATCGTTTTAGATCGTAACTAGCAAGATTCACGAGCATCGATTTTACAAGTCTTCGAAGAGTAGAGGAGAGAAAGGTGTCAAATTTTCCTCTCAGAACTCCGCGAAAACTTGTATTCCGGCTCAAAACAACGGGATACATCGTTTTAGATTGAAACTAGCAAGATTCACGAGCATCGATTTTACAAGTCGTCGAAGAGTAGACGAGAGAAAGGTGTAAACTTTTCTCTCAGAACTGCGCGAAAACTTGTATTCCGGCTCAAAACAACGGGATACATCGTTTTAGATCGAAACCAGCAAGATTCACGAGCATCGATTTTACAAGTCGTCAAAGAGTAGACGAGAGAAAGGTGTAAACTTTTTCTCTCAGAACCTCGCGAAAACTTGTAATCCGGCTCAAAACAACGGGATTCATCGTTTTAGATCGAAAGTAGCAAGATTCACGAGCACCGATTTTACAAGTCGTCGAAGAGTACACGAGAGAAAGGTGTAAACTTTTTCTCTCAGAAATGCGCGAAAACTTGTATTCCGGCTCAAAACAAAAGGTTACATCGTTTTAGGTCGAAACTGGCAAGATTCACGAGCATCGATTTTACAAGTCGTCGAATAGTAGACGAGAGAAAGGTGTAAACTTTTTCTCTCAGAACTGCGCGAAAACTTGTATTCCGCCTCAAAACGACGGGATACATCGTTTTAGATCGAAACTAGCAAGATTCACGAGCATCGATTTTACAAGTCCTCGAAGAGTAGACGAGAGAAAGGTGTAAACTTTTTCTCTCAGAACTCCGCGAAAACTTGTATTCCGGCTGAAAACAACGGGATAAATTGTTTTAGATCGAAACTAGCAAGATTCACGAGCATCGATTTTACAAGTCGTCGAAGAGTAGACGAGAGAAAGGTGTAAACTTTTTCTCTCAAAACTGCACGAAAACTTGTATTCTGGCTCAAAACAACGGGATACATCGTTTTAGATCGAAACTAGCAAGATCCACGAGCATCGATATTACAAGTCGTCAAAGAGTACACGAGAGAAAGGTGTAAACTTTTTCTCTCAGAACTGCGCGAAAACTTGTATTCCGGCTCAAAACAACGGGATACATCGTTTTAGATCGAAAGTAGCAAGATTCACGAGCATCGATTTTACAAGTCTTCGATGAGTAGACGAGAGAAAGGTGGAAATTTTTCTCTCAGAACTGCGCGAAAACTTGTTTTTTGGCTCAAAACAACGGGATACATCGTTTTAGATCGAATCTAGCAAGATTCACGAACATCGATTTCACAAGACTTCGAAGAGTAGACAAGAGAAAGGTGTAAACTTTTTCTCTCAGAACTGCGCGAAAACTTGTATTCCGGCTCAAAACAACGGGATACATCGTTTTAGATCGAAACTAGCAAGATCCACGAGCATCGATATTACAAGTCGTCAAAGAGTACACGAGAGAAAGGTGTAAACTTTTTCTCTCAGAACTGCGCGAAAACTTGTATTCCGGCTCAAAACAACGGGTTACATCGTTTTAGATCGAAACTAGCAAGATTCATGAGCATCGATATTACAAGTCGTCGAAGAGTAGACGAGAGAAATGTGTAAACGTTTTCTCTCAGAACTGCGCGAAAACTTGTATTCCGGCTCAAAACAACGGGATAAATCGTTTTAGATCGAATCTAGCAAGATTCACGAGAATCGATTTCACAAGTCGTCGAAGAGAACATGAGAGAAAGGTTTAAACTTTTTCTTTCAGAACTGCGCGAAAACTTGTATTCCGGCTCAAAACAACGGGATACATCGTTTAGATCGAAACTAGCATGATTCACGAGCTTCGATTTTACAAGTCGTCGAGGAGTAGACGAGAGAAAGGTGTAAACTTTTTCTCTCCGATCTGCGCGAAAACTTGTATTGCGGCTCAAAACAACGTGATATATCGTTTTAGATCGAAACTAGCAAAATTCATGAGCATCGATTTTACGAGTCGCCGAAGACTAGACGAGAGAAAGGTGTAAACGTTTTCTCTGAGAACTGCGCGAAAACTTGTATTCCGGCTCAAAACAACGGGATACATCGTTTTAGATCGAAACTAGCAAAATTCATGAGCATCGATTTTACGAGTCGTCGAAGAGTAGACGAGAGAAAGGTGTAAACTTTTTCTCTCAGAACTGCGCGAAAACTTGTATTCCGGCTCAAAACAACGGGATACATCGTTTTAGGTCGAAACTAGCAAGATTCACGAGCATCGATTTTACAAGTCGTCGAATATAGACGAGAGAAAGGTGTAAACTTTTTCTCTCAGAACTGCGCAAAAACTTGTATTCCGGCTCAAAACAACGGGTTACATCGTTTTGATCGAAAGTAGCTAGATTCATGAGCATCAATATTACAAGTCGTGGAAGAGTAGACGAGAGAAATGTGTAAACTTTTTCTCTCAGAACTGCGCGAAAACTTGTTTTCTGGCTCAAAACAACGGGATACATCGTTTTAGATCGAATCTAGCAAGATTCACGAGCATCGATTTCACAAGTCTTCGAAGAGTAGACGAGAGAAAGGTGTAAACTTTTTCTCTCAGAACTGCGCGAAAACTTGTATTCCGGCTCAAAACAACGAGATACATCGTTTTAGATCGAAAGTAGCGAGATTCACGAGCATCGATTTTACAAGTCTTCGAAGAGTAGACGAGAGAAAGGTGTAAATTTTTCTCTCAGAACTGCGCGAAAACTTGTATTCCGGCTTAAAACAACGGGATACGTCGTTTTAGATTGAAACTAGCAAGATTCGCGAGCATCGATTTTACAAGTTGTCGAAGAGTAGACGAGAGAAAGGTGTAAACGTTTTCCCTCAGAACCTCGCGAAAACTTGTATTCCGGCTCAAAACAACGGGTTACATCGTTTTAGATCGAAACTAGCAAGATTCACGAGCATCGATATTACAAGTCGTCGAAGAGTAGACGAGAGAAATGTGTAAACTTGTTCTCTCAAAACTGCGCGAAAACTTGTATTCTGGCTCAAAACAACGGGATACATCGTTTTAGATCGAAACTAGCAAGATCCACGAGCATCGATATTACAAGTCGTCAAAGAGTACACGAGAGAAAGGTGTAAACTTTTTCTCTCAGAACTGCGCGAAAACTTGTATTCCGGCTCAAAACAAAGAGATACATCGTTTTAGATCGAAAGTAGCAAGATTCACGAGCATCGATTTTACAAGTTGTCGAAGAGTAGACGAGAGAAAGGTGTAAACTTTTTCTCTCAGAACTGCGCGAAAACTTGTATTCCGGCTCAAAACAACGGGTTACATCGTTTTAGATCGAAACTAGCAAGATTCATGAGCATCGATATTACAAGTCGTCGAAGAGTAGACGAGAGAAATGTGTAAACGTTTTCTCTCAGAACTGCGCGAAATCTTGTATTCCGGCTCAAAACAACGGGATAAATCGTTTTAGATCGAATCTAGCAAGATTCACGAGAATCGATTTCACAAGTCGTCGAAGAGAACACGAGAGAAAGGTTTAAACTTTTTCTTTCAGAACTGCGCGAAAACTTGTATTCCGGCTAAAAACAACGGGATACATCGTTTAGATCGAAACTAGCATGATTCACGAGCTTCGATTTTACAAGTCGTCGAGGAGTAGACGAGAGAAAGGTGTAAACTTTTTCTCTCCGATCTGCGCGAAAACTTGTATTGCGGCTCAAAACAACGTGATATATCGTTTTAGATCGAAACTAGCAAAATTCATGAGCATCGATTTTACGAGTCGCCGAAGACTAGACGAGAGAAAGGTGTAAACGTTTTCTCTGAGAACTGCGCGAAAACTTGTATTCCGGCTCAAAACAACGGGATACATCGTTTTAGATCGAAACTAGCAAAATTCATGAGCATCGATTTTACGAGTCGTCGAAGAGTAGACGAGAGAAAGGTGTAAACTTTTTCTCTCAGAACTGCGCGAAAACTTGTATTCCGGCTCAAAACAACGGGATACATCGTTTTAGGTCGAAACTAGCAAGATTCACGAGCATCGATTTTACAAGTCGTCGAATATAGACGAGAGAAAGGTGTAAACTTTTTCTCTCAGAACTGCGCAAAAACTTGTATTCCGGCTCAAAACAACGGGTTACATCGTTTTGATCGAAAGTAGCTAGATTCATGAGCATCAATATTACAAGTCGTGGAAGAGTAGACGAGAGAAATGTGTAAACTTTTTCTCTCAGAACTGCGCGAAAACTTGTTTTCTGGCTCAAAACAACGGGATACATCGTTTTAGATCGAATCTAGCAAGATTCACGAGCATCGATTTCACAAGTCTTCGAAGAGTAGACGAGAGAAAGGTGTAAACTTTTTCTCTCAGAACTGCGCGAAAACTTGTATTCCGGCTCAAAACAACGAGATACATCGTTTTAGATCGAAAGTAGCGAGATTCACGAGCATCGATTTTACAAGTCTTCGAAGAGTAGACGAGAGAAAGGTGTAAATTTTTCTCTCAGAACTGCGCGAAAACTTGTATTCCGGCTTAAAACAACGGGATACGTCGTTTTAGATTGAAACTAGCAAGATTCGCGAGCATCGATTTTACAAGTTGTCGAAGAGTAGACGAGAGAAAGGTGTAAACGTTTTCCCTCAGAACCTCGCGAAAACTTGTATTCCGGCTCAAAACAACGGGTTACATCGTTTTAGATCGAAACTAGCAAGATTCACGAGCATCGATATTACAAGTCGTCGAAGAGTAGACGAGAGAAATGTGTAAACTTGTTCTCTCAAAACTGCGCGAAAACTTGTATTCTGGCTCAAAACAACGGGATACATCGTTTTAGATCGAAACTAGCAAGATCCACGAGCATCGATATTACAAGTCGTCAAAGAGTACACGAGAGAAAGGTGTAAACTTTTTCTCTCAGAACTGCGCGAAAACTTGTATTCCGGCTCAAAACAAAGAGATGCATCGTTTTAGATCGAAAGTAGCAAGATTCACGAGCATCGAGTTTACAAGTCTTCGAAGAGTAGACGAGAGAAAGGTGTAAATTTTTCTCTCAGAACTGCGCGAAAACTTGTATTTCGGCTTAAAACAACGGGATAGGTCGTTTTAGATTGAAACTAGCAAGATTCACGAGCATCGATTTTACAAGTTGTCGAAGAGTAGAGGAGAGAAAGGTGTCAAAATTTTCTCTCAGAACTCCGCGAAAACTTGTATTCCGGCTCAAAACAACGGGATATATCGTTTTAGATTGAAACTAGCAAGATTCACGAGCATCGATTTTACAAGTCGTCGAAGAGTAGACGAGAGAAAGGTGTAAACTTTTCTCTCAGAACTGCGCGAAAACTTGTATTCCGGCTCAAAACAACGGGATACATCGTTTTAGATCAAAACAAGCAAGATTCACGAGCATCGATTTTACAAGTCGTCGAAGAGTAGACGAGAGAAAAGTGTAAACTTTTTCTCTCAGAACCTCGCGAAAACTTGTATTCCGGCTCAAAACAACGGGATACATCGTTTTAGGTCGAAACTAGCAAGATTCACGAGCATCGATATTACAAGTCGTCGAAGAGTAGACGAGAGAAATGTGTAAACTTGTTCTCTCAGAACTGCCCGAAAACTTGTATTCTGGCTCAAAACAACGGGATACATCGTTTTGGATCGAATCTAGCAAGATTCACGAGCATCGATTTTACAAGTCGTCAAAGAGTAGACGAGAGAAAGGTGTAAACTTTTTCTCTCAGAACCTCGCGAAAACTTGTAATCCGGCTCAAAACAACGGGATTCATCGTTTTAGATCGAAACTAGCAAGATTCACGAGCATCGATTTTACAAGTCGTCGAAGAGTACACGAGAGAAAGGTGTAAACTTTTTCTCTCAAAACTGCGCGAATACTTGTATTCCGGCTCAAAACAACGGGATACATCGTTTTAGGTCGAAACTAGCAAGATTCACGAGCATCGATTTTACAAGTCGTCGAATATAGACGAGAGAAAGGTGTAAACTTTTTCTCTCAGAACTGCGCGAAAACTTGTATTCCGGCTCAAAACAACGGGTTACATCGTTTTGATCGAAAGTAGCTAGATTCATGAGCATCAATATTACAAGTCGTGGAAGAGTAGACGAGAGAAAGGTGTAAACTTTTTCTCTCAGAACTGCGCGAAAACTTGTATTCCGGCTCAAAACAACGAGATACATCGTTTTAGATCGAAAGTAGCGAGATTCACGAGCATCGATTTTACAATTCTTCGAAGAGTAGACGAGAGAAAGGTGTAAATTTTTCTCTCAGAACTGCGCGAAAACTTGTATTCCGGCTTAAAACAACGGGATACGTCGTTTTAGATTGAAACTAGCAAGATTCGCGAGCATCGATTTTACAAGTTGTCGAAGAGTAGACGAGAGAAAGGTGTAAACGTTTTCCCTCAGAACCTCGCGAAAACTTGTATTCCGGCTCAAAACAGCGGGTTACATCGTTTTAGATCGAAACTAGCAAGATTCACGAGCATCGATATTACAAGTCGTCGAAGAGTAGACGAGAGAAATGTGTAAACTTGTTCTCTCAGAACTGCGCGAAAACTTGTATTCTGGCTCAAAACAACGGGATACATCGTTTTAGATCGAATCTAGCAAGATTCACGAGCATCGATTATACAAGTCTTCGAAGAGTACGCGAGAGAAAGGTGTAAACTTTTTCTCTCAGAACTGCGCGAAAACTTGTATTCCGGCTCAAAACAACGGGATACATCGTTTTAGATCAAAACTAGCATGATTCACGAGCATCGATTTTACAAGTCGTCGAAGAGTAGACGGTAGAAAGGTGTAAACGTTTTCTCTCAGAACCTCGCGAAAACTTGTATTCCGGCTCAAAACAACGGGATACATCGTTTTAGGTCGAAACTAGCAAGATTCACGAGCATCGATATTACAAGTCGTCGAAGAGTAGACGAGAGAAATGTGTAAACTTGTTCTCTCAGAACTGCCCGAAAACTTGTATTCTGGCTCAAAACAACGGGATACATCGTTTTAGATCGAATCTAGCAAGATTCACGAGCATCGATTTTACAAGTCGTCAAAGAGTAGACGAGAGAAAGGTGTAAACTTTTTCTCTCAGAACCTCGCGAAAACTTGTAATCCGGCTCAAAACAACGGGATTCATCGTTTTAGATCGAAACTAATAAGATTCACGAGCATCGATTTTACAAGTCGTCGAAGAGTACACGAGAGAAAGGTGTAAACTTTTTCTCTCAGAATTGCGCGAAAACTTGTATTCCGGCTCAAAACAACGGGATACATCGTTTTGATTGAAAGTAGCTAGATTCATGAGCATCAATAATACAAGTCGTGGAAGAGTAGACGAGAGAAATGTGTAAACTTTTTCTCTCAGAACTGCGCGAAAACTTGTTTTCTGGCTCAAAACAACGGGATACATTGTTTTAGATCGAATCTAGCAAGATTCACGAGCATCGATTTTACAAGTCGTCGAAGAGTAGACGAGAGAAAGGTGTAAACTTTTTCTCTCAGAACTGCACGAAAACTTGTATTCTGGCTCAAAACAACGGGATACATTGTTTTAGATCGAAACTAGCAAGATTCACGAGCATCGATTTTACACTTCGTCGAAGAATACACGAGAGAAAGGTGTAAACTTTTTCTCTCAGAACTGCGCGAAAACTTGTATTCCGGCTGAAAACAACAGGATACATCGTTTTAGATCGTAACTAGCAAGATTCACGAGCATCGATTTTACAAGTCTTCGAAGAGTAGAGGAGAGAAAGGTGTCAAATTTTCCTCTCAGAACTCCGCGAAAACTTGTATTCCGGCTCAAAACAACGGGATACATCGTTTTAGATTGAAACTAGCAAGATTCACGAGCATCGATTTTACAAGTCGTCGAAGAGTAGACGAGAGAAAGGTGTAAACTTTCCTCTCAGAACTGCGCGAAAACTTGTATTCCGGCTCAAAACAACGGGATACATCGTTTTAGATCGAAACCAGCAAGATTCACGAGCATCGATTTTACAAGTCGTCGAAGAGTAGACGAGAGAAAAGTGTAAACTTTTTCTCTCAGAACCTCGCGAAAACTTGTATTCCGGCTCAAAACAACGGGATACATCGTTTTAGGTCGAAACTAGCAAGATTCACGAGCATCGATATTACAAGGCGTCGATGAGTATACGAGAGAAATGTGTCAACTTGTTCTCTCAGAACCGCCCGAAAACTTGTATTCTGGCTCAAAACAACGGGATACATCGTTTTAGATCGAATCTAGCAAGATTCACGAGCATCGATTTTGCAAGTCGTCAAAGAGTAGACGAGAGAAAGGTGTAAACTTTTTCTCTCAGAACCTCGCGAAAACTTGTAATCCGGCTCAAAACAACGGGATTCATCGTTTTAGATCGAAACTAGCAAGATTCATGAGCATCGATTTTACAAGTCGTCGAAGAGTACACGAGAGAAAGGTGTAAACTTTTTCTCTCAGAACTGCGCGAAAACTTGTATTCCGGCTCAAAACAACGGGATACATCATTTTAGGTCGAAACTAGCAAGATTCACGAGCATCGATTTTACAAGTCGTCGAATATAGACGAAAGAAAGGTGTAAACTTTTTCTCTCAGAACTGCGCGAAAACTTGTATTCCGGCTCAAAACAACGCGTTACATCGTTTTAGATCGAAAGTAGCAAGATTCACGAGCACCGATTTTACAAGTCGTCGAAGAGTACACGAGAGAAAGGTGTAAACTTTTTCTCTCAGAACTGCGCGAAAACTTGTATTCCGGCTCAAAACAAAAGGTTACATCGTTTTAGGTCGAAACTGGCAAGATTCACGAGCATCGATTTTACAAGTCGTCGAATAGTAGACGAGAGAAAGGTGTAAACTTTTTCTCTCAGAACTGCGCGAAAACTTGTATTCCGGCTCAAAACGACGGGATACATCGTTTTAGATCGAAACTAGCAAGATTCACGAGCATCGATTTTACAAGTCCTCGAAGAGTAGACGAGAGAAAGGTGTAAACGTTTTCTCTCAGAACTCCGCGAAAACTTGTATTCCGGCTCAAAACAACGGGATACATTGTTTTAGATCGAAACTAGCAAGATTCACGAGCATCGATTTTACAAGTCGTCGAAGAGTAGACGAGAGAAAGGTGTAAACTTTTTCTCTCAGAACTGCACGAAAACTTGTATTCTGGCTCAAAACAACGGGATACATTGTTTTAGATCGAAACTAGCAAGATTCACGAGCATCGATTTTACACGTCGTCGAAGAGTACACGACAGAAAGGTGTAAACTTTTTCTCTCAGAACTGCGCGAAAACTTGTATTCCGGCTGAAAACAACGGGATACATCGTTTTAGATCGTAACTAGCAAGATTCACGAGCATCGATTTTACAAGTCTTCGAATAGTAGAGGAGAGAAAGGTGTCAAATTTTCCTCTCAGAACTCCGCGAAAACTTGTATTCCGGCTCAAAACAACGGGATACATCGTTTTAGATTGAAACTAGCAAGATTCACGAGCATCGATTTCACAAGACTTCGAAGAGTAGACGAGAGAAAGGTGTAAACTTTTTCTCTCAGAACTGCGCGAAAACTTGTATTCCGGCTCAAAACAACGGGATACATCGTTTTAGATCGAAACTAGCAAGATCCACGAGCATCGATATTACAAGTCGTCAAAGAGTACACGAGAGAAAGGTGTAAACTTTTTCTCTCAGAACTGCGCGAAAACTTGTATTCCGGCTCAAAACAACGGGATACATCGTTTTAGATCGAAAGTAGCAAGATCCACGAGCATCGATATTACAAGGCGTCGATGAGTATACGAGAGAAATGTGTCAACTTGTTCTCTCAGAACCGCCCGAAAACTTGTATTCTGGCTCAAAACAACGGGATACATCGTTTTAGATCGAATCTAGCAAGATTCACGAGCATCGATTTTGCAAGTCGTCAAAGAGTAGACGAGAGAAAGGTGTAAACTTTTTCTCTCAGAACCTCGCGAAAACTTGTAATCCGGCTCAAAACAACGGGATTCATCGTTTTAGATCGAAACTAGCAAGATTCATGAGCATCGATTTTACAAGTCGTCGAAGAGTACACGAGAGAAAGGTGTAAACTTTTTCTCTCAGAACTGCGCGAAAACTTGTATTCCGGCTCAAAACAACGGGATACATCATTTTAGGTCGAAACTAGCAAGATTCACGAGCATCGATTTTACAAGTCGTCGAATATAGACGAAAGAAAGGTGTAAACTTTTTCTCTCAGAACTGCGCGAAAACTTGTATTCCGGCTCAAAACAACGCGTTACATCGTTTTAGATCGAAAGTAGCAAGATTCACGAGCACCGATTTTACAAGTCGTCGAAGAGTACACGAGAGAAAGGTGTAAACTTTTTCTCTCAGAACTGCGCGAAAACTTGTATTCCGGCTCAAAACAAAAGGTTACATCGTTTTAGGTCGAAACTGGCAAGATTCACGAGCATCAATTTTACAAGTCGTCGAATAGTAGACGAGAGAAAGGTGTAAACTTTTTCTCTCAGAACTGCGCGAAAACTTGTATTCCGGCTCAAAACGACGGGATACATCGTTTTAGATCGAAACTAGCAAGATTCACGAGCATCGATTTTACAAGTCCTCGAAGAGTAGACGAGAGAAAGGTGTAAACGTTTTCTCTCAGAACTCCGCGAAAACTTGTATTCCGGCTCAAAACAACGGGATACATTGTTTTAGATCGAAACTAGCAAGATTCACGAGCATCGATTTTACAAGTCGTCGAAGAGTAGACGAGAGGAAGGTGTAAACTTTTTCTCTCAGAACTGCGCGAAAACTTGTATTCCGGCTCAAAACAAAAGGTTACATCGTTTTAGGTCGAAACTGGCAAGATTCACGAGCATCGATTTTACAAGTCGTCGAATAGTAGACGAGAGAAAGGTGTAAACTTTTTCTCTCAGAACTGCGCGAAAACTTGTATTCCGGCTCAAAACGACGGGATACATCGTTTTAGATCGAAACTAGCAAGATTCACGAGCATCGATTTTACAAGTCCTCGAAGAGTAGACGAGAGAAAGGTGTAAACGTTTTCTCTCAGAACTCCGCGAAAACTTGTATTCCGGCTCAAAACAACGGGATACATTGTTTTAGATCGAAACTAGCAAGATTCACGAGCATCGATTTTACAAGTCGTCGAAGAGTAGACGAGAGAAAGGTGTAAACTTTTTCTCTCAGAACTGCACGAAAACTTGTATTCTGGCTCAAAACAACGGGATACATTGTTTTAGATCGAAACTAGCAAGATTCACGAGCATCGATTTTACACGTCGTCGAAGAGTACACGACAGAAAGGTGTAAACTTTTTCTCTCAGAACTGCGCGAAAACTTGTATTCCGGCTGAAAACAACGGGATACATCGTTTTAGATCGTAACTAGCAAGATTCACGAGCATCGACTTTACAAGTCTTCGAAGAGTAGAGGAGAGAAAGGTGTCAAATTTTCCTCTCAGAACTCCGCGAAAACTTGTATTCCGGCTCAAAACAACGGGATACATCGTTTTAGATTGAAACTAGCAAGATTCACGAGCATCGATTTCACAAGACTTCGAAGAGTAGACGAGAGAAAGGTGTAAACTTTTTCTCTCAGAACTGCGCGAAAACTTGTATTCCGGCTCAAAACAACGGGATACATCGTTTTAGATCGAAACTAGCAAGATCCACGAGCATCGATATTACAAGTCGTCAAAGAGTACACGAGAGAAAGGTGTAAACTTTTTCTCTCAGAACTGCGCGAAAACTTGTATTCCGGCTCAAAACAACGGGATACATCGTTTTAGATCGAAAGTAGCAAGATCCACGAGCATCGATATTACAAGGCGTCGATGAGTATACGAGAGAAATGTGTCAACTTGTTCTCTCAGAACCGCCCGAAAACTTGTATTCTGGCTCAAAACAACGGGATACATCGTTTTAGATCGAATCTAGCAAGATTCACGAGCATCGATTTTGCAAGTCGTCAAAGAGTAGACGAGAGAAAGGTGTAAACTTTTTCTCTCAGAACCTCGCGAAAACTTGTAATCCGGCTCAAAACAACGGGATTCATCGTTTTAGATCGAAACTAGCAAGATTCATGAGCATCGATTTTACAAGTCGTCGAAGAGTACACGAGAGAAAGGTGTAAACTTTTTCTCTCAGAACTGCGCGAAAACTTGTATTCCGGCTCAAAACAACGGGATACATCATTTTAGGTCGAAACTAGCAAGATTCACGAGCATCGATTTTACAAGTCGTCGAATATAGACGAAAGAAAGGTGTAAACTTTTTCTCTCAGAACTGCGCGAAAACTTGTATTCCGGCTCAAAACAACGCGTTACATCGTTTTAGATCGAAAGTAGCAAGATTCACGAGCACCGATTTTACAAGTCGTCGAAGAGTACACGAGAGAAAGGTGTAAACTTTTTCTCTCAGAACTGCGCGAAAACTTGTATTCCGGCTCAAAACAAAAGGTTACATCGTTTTAGGTCGAAACTGGCAAGATTCACGAGCATCAATTTTACAAGTCGTCGAATAGTAGACGAGAGAAAGGTGTAAACTTTTTCTCTCAGAACTGCGCGAAAACTTGTATTCCGGCTCAAAACGACGGGATACATCGTTTTAGATCGAAACTAGCAAGATTCACGAGCATCGATTTTACAAGTCCTCGAAGAGTAGACGAGAGAAAGGTGTAAACGTTTTCTCTCAGAACTCCGCGAAAACTTGTATTCCGGCTCAAAACAACGGGATACATTGTTTTAGATCGAAACTAGCAAGATTCACGAGCATCGATTTTACAAGTCGTCGAAGAGTAGACGAGAGAAAGGTGTAAACTTTTTCTCTCAGAACTGCACGAAAACTTGTATTCTGGCTCAAAACAACGGGATACATTGTTTTATATCGAAACTAGCAAGATTCACGAGCATCGATTTTACACGTCGTCGAAGAGTACACGACAGAAAGGTGTAAACTTTTTCTCTCAGAACTGCGCGAAAACTTGTATTCCGGCTGAAAACAACGGGATACATCGTTTTAGATCGTAACTAGCAAGATTCACGAGCATCGATTTTACAAGTCTTCGAAGAGTAGAGGAGAGAAAGGTGTCAAATTTTCCTCTCAGAACTCCGCGAAAACTTGTATTCCGGCTCAAAACAACGGGATACATCGTTTTAGATTGAAACTAGCAAGATTCACGAGCATCGATTTCACAAGACTTCGAAGAGTAGACGAGAGAAAGGTGTAAACTTTTTCTCTCAGAACTGCGCGAAAACTTGTATTCCGGCTCAAAACAACGGGATACATCGTTTTAGATCGAAACTAGCAAGATCCACGAGCATCGATATTACAAGTCGTCAAAGAGTACACGAGAGAAAGGTGTAAACTTTTTCTCTCAGAACTGCGCGAAAACTTGTATTCCGGCTCAAAACAACGGGATACATCGTTTTAGATCGAAAGTAGCAAGATTCACGAGCATCGATTTTACAAGTCTTCGAAGAGTAGACGAGAGAAAGGTGTAAATTTTTCTCTCAGAACTGCGCGAAAACTTGTTTTTTGGCTCAAAACAACGGGATACATCGTTTTAGATCGAATCTAGCAAGATTCACGAATATCGATTTCACAAGACTTCGAAGAGTAGACAAGAGAAAGGTGTAAACTTTTTCTCTCAGAACTGCGCGAAAACTTGTATTCCGGCTCAAAACAACGGGATACATCGTTTTAGATCGAAACTAGCAAGATCCACGAGCATCGATATTACAAGTCGTCAAAGAGTACACGAGAGAAAGGTGTAAACTTTTTCTCTCAGAACTGCGCGAAAACTTGTATTCCGGCTCAAAACAACGGGATACATCGTTTTAGATCGAACGTAGCAAGATTCACGAGCATCGATTTTACAAGTCTTCGAAGAGTAGACGAGAGAAAGGTGTAAATTTTTCTCTCAGAACTGCGCGAAAACTTGTATTTCGGCTTAAAACAACGGGATACGTCGTTTTAGATCGAATCTAGCAAGATTCACGAGCATCGATTTTACAAGTCGTCAAAGAGTAGACGAGAGAAAGGTGTAAACTTTTTCTCTCAGAACTGCGCGAAAACTTGTATTCCGGCTTAAAACAACGGGTTACATCGTTTTAGATCGAAACTAGCAAGATTCACGAGCATCGATATTACAAGTCGTCGAAGAGTAGACGAGAGAAATGTGTAAACTTTTTCTCTCAGAACTGCGCGAAAACTTGTATTCCGGCTCAAAACAACGGGATACATCGTGTTAGGTCGAAACTAGCAAGATTCACGAGAATCGATTTTACAAGTCGTCGAATATAGACGAGAGAAAAGTGTAAACTTTTTCTCTCAGAACTGCGCGAAAACTTGTATTCTGGCTCAAA